>NC_047666.1:60669952-62037452 GCF_011762505.2 Arvicanthis niloticus
TGAGGACATAGTAAAGGCCTATATGAGTCTGTGAGTTCAAGGACAGCCAGGCCTACACAGGAAGACCCTATCTCAAAAACAAAACAAACAGCAACAAAAAATCCTGCAAATGGGCAAATGGGAGAGATTAGAAAAAAAAAATGCAATTATACTGGAAAAGCCAAGATTGCCTTGAAGAGACTGTGGGTGATTCTGGGACTGGAGAGATGGCTCAGTGGGTAAGGGCGCTTGTGGCTGATCCTGATGACCTGAGTCTGATTCCGGGGACATACATGGTGGGAGGCAAGGGACTCTCACAGCCCTGTTCAAGCCCCATGCATGCAAACACAGATAAATGTAGTCATATCAGTAGTCATAGTAGTAGTAATGTGTACAGATCTTTAATATTTTTTGTCTATTTTTAAAAAGATGGTCCTACCAAATTCTCAAGTAGAAACACTTCAGGAGGAATGAACAGAAAAGTGATCTTTGTTTTAAAAAAGGAAAAACAAACAAACAAAAAACCTGTCTAAATATGGCTGAAGAGATTTCTTTTTTTCTCTTCTTTTTTCTTTTCTTTTTTCTTTTTTTTTCTTTTTTGGCTATGTTTTATTTTCATTAATTATATTAGCCATAATATTCCAGAGCAAACTGAAGAATTTGGCAGTCCGATTGATTCCTCAGAGACCCACAGGCAGGAAGAGCCCCTGGGTTCGGTAGCTCGTGGCTGTGTCCGTCTTGCAGGTGGCTCACCTTCCACATCATGCTGGATCTTGGGGATGGGGGTAAGAATCCTCTAGGTGCTTGGGGAATTTCACTCTTCCTTCCTCATTGGGTTCTCTTGTGACTCTTCCTTTGTCACTCTCTTGAAACAATCCCTGGAGTAGTGGCAGACACTGTACACAGTGTCTTGGGAGGTGGGCAGGAGGACAGCTGGACCACATAGTAAGACCCCATCCCAACAAAATTTTAAAAAGTTCTTTAAAAAGTTTACAGGTTTCGGGCAGTGGTGGTGCACGCCTTTAATCCCTGCACTTAAGAGGCAGAGGCAGGCAGATTTCTGAGTTTGAGGCCAGCCTGGTCTACAGAGTGAGTTCCAGGACAGCCAGGGCTATACAGAGAAACCCTGTTTCAAAACAACAACAACAAAAAAAAAAAAAAGAAAAGAAAAGAAAAAGAAAAAAGAAAAGTTTATAGGTGTGTTCATAGATCTGACAAGCCATTAATTTAGCAGAATCCACAAGTAAAGTGGGTCACCTTGTGCTGGAAGGAATAGAGATGGGAAATCATGATGGCTGTAGATGTGAGAACCACAGTTAGTCTGCTGTTTATGTCTTCATTCCTCTAAGAGTTTGACCTGACTGCTTGATTGGATGTAGGCGGGAAATACGTCAGGATATATGTTTGCCCCTGATTGGACTTGATGGAAACTACGGTGGCTCTGTGGTTTTGTGTTTTATGCCTCTGCAAAACATGATTCCTGGCCATTTCCTGGGAACCTGAGAATGGAGCTGGCCAGAGTCTAACATCCTGGTCAGTATTTAA
Source organism: Arvicanthis niloticus (assembly GCF_011762505.2). Classification (NCBI taxonomy): domain Eukaryota; kingdom Metazoa; phylum Chordata; class Mammalia; order Rodentia; family Muridae; genus Arvicanthis; species Arvicanthis niloticus. The sequence continues at coordinate 60,671,477 of NC_047666.1, forward strand.
TTAATTTAAAGCTTGCTTCAAATTTGGCTCAAAATGGTACAATTGCTCTTTCTCTGGACTATGTCAGGATCAACACCAAATGTCTAGAATTCTACAGAATGGGACAATAACACCCAAGGACAGACAGTGTCCTTCAGGGCCAGACAAGGATGAGCTCCAAAGTGCTGTAGGATCAGGCTTACCCTGCCCACCACAGGCCCAGCTGGTCCATGGGGCAATGCTGTCTCCTCAGATGCAATGGGCTACCTGTGGTCCAGGACAGCAGGGATGCAGCCATTGCAGAGAGCCAAGAGGACATGCTTCTTTTGGTTTGCTGCTTCTTTCTTTGAAAGTGCCTGGGATTGAACCCAGGGCCTCATACATAGGTCAAGTCATCTGTCACTGAGCTACACCCCAGCCTCAGAGGGGCATCTTGACCCTTGACTCTTACAGAACATCAATTTCTTGCCTCTATCATCAAAAGCACGGGCAACTAGATTAAAAACAAACAAATGGGCATCCATCAAACTCAATGACACTTTTATATCAACAGGCAAAATCATCTGCATAAATTAGAGTTTACAAAATGGAAGAAAATATTTTTAAGTCATAGATCTAATAAGTAGTTAAAAATCCAGAATAGAAGCTAGAAAGTTGTGGTGAATGCTCTCTATGAGTTCAAGGCCAGCCTGGTCTACAGAACAAGTTCCAGAACAGCTCCGGCTACCCAGAGAAACCCTGTCTCAAAAGTCAAAAAACTAAAAATCCAGTACCTGATTTCAGAGTGAGGCTCATCCTACCCTCACCCACTCTCAAAAAGAAAGAAAAAGAACCCTGGTTAACTTTAGATGTTTTGTATTCACATACACACACAAAAATAATAAAAGTGAGCTCAAGTTAGGCATGTTAGCCCCAAAGTAGAATCCTTTGAGAGAGACGGAAGTGGGAGTTAACAGCCTAAGATACATTCCAAGTTCAAGGCCACTGTGAGGTATGAAAGACTGTCTCAAAAGAAAAAAAAAAGGAAGTTGGGGGATGTGGCTCAGCACTTCAGCTCCTACAGAACAGCTCCGATCTGTAACTGCAGTTCCAGAGTGTCTGACATTCTCTGATGGCTTCCAGGGGCACCAGGCCTGCACACCGTGCACATACAGACATACATGCAGACCAAACAGCCAGGGCTATAGAGAAACTCTGCCTCAAAAACCACCCCAATTAAAAAAGAAGCGTCTTTGGAGATCTGTTTCATGATGGTATAAATACCTAACACGACTGAACTTTAGTGATCACTTTGTTTCACTAGTCAACTTTGTACCATTGACAAATAGTCTCAAATAACCAAGCTGTGAGGGAGAACATTTCATTTTGACTCAAGTGAGAAGACCAGGAGTTCAAAGTTCAAGGCCATCCTGGGCTACCTGAGACCCTGCCTCATTCCTACTTTTCCTCAAAAAACAAAAAAAAAACAAACAAAAAAAATTAAGTGAATTTTTACAGGTTTTGGCTACAGGAGCTCAGCCCTGATGTCTTTGGACCCGAGGCACAGTGCTGCCTGTGGCTAGCAGCATATAGTAGTCAATATATACATACATATACATATATATATATATATATATATATATATATATATATATATGCAGGGTCTTATTCTGTACCCCACACTGACCTTCAAAGTCACTGAGATGCTCCTTCGTGGGCCTCTCAATGCTGGGATTATAGGTATAGACTACCATACTTGGGCCCAGTTTCATAAACTGTGGGTCACAATCCAACATGGTGTTGCATAAGTGAATAATAAGTGAATGTGGGTTTTGTGATAATTTTGGCGATGATAAAAATACCCAATGATCAAAAATTAAATCAAGCTGGGCAGTGGAGGCACACGCCTTTAATCCCAGCACTTGGGAGGCAGAGGCAGGCTGATTTCTGAGTTCGAGGCCAGCCTGGTCTACAGAGTGAGTTCCAGGACAGTCAGGACTACACAGAGAAACCTTGCCTCACGCTCACTCAGAAAGTATCAGGATTTGAACTCAGGTCTTCACACTTGCACAGCAAGTGCCCTTAGTCACAGAGCCATGTCCCCACTTTTCTCCCTCAAATCCCTGCCCCTTCTGCTCCCTTCTTTGAAGGTCGGACAGAACATTGTGAATCCCTGCCTTGTTGCAGAGCAGGGCCCATACCACTTGCTGTGGAGGCTGCCAAATCAAACACTCAATTCTTTTTATGGTGGAATCGCATCACAGTACCTCCATGTACCTCAGGTTACCCATTTGCCTACATAAGAGCATCTTGGTTGCCTCCAATCTTAGAAATTATGAATGAATTTCTATGAGCATCTATGAACAGTTTTTGTGTGCGATTGGTTAATTCATATTTGAGACAGGCTTTCTGGCAAGGCGGGGCTTCCAGCTCCCTGTGTAGTTCAAGGTTAACCTTGAACTGCTCCTCCATCTCCAACTTCCAACAGCATGCTGGGTTTGTACTAGGAGTCAGACTTGGGGCTACCTTATGCACGACGCCATCAGACTTCTTTTCTTTCTTTTTTTTTTTTTCTTTTTAATATGCATTAGTGTTTGCCTGCACTATGCATGTGCCTGGTTCTCAGGAGGCCAGAAGACAGTGTCTAATCCCTTGGTGTTACAGATAGTTTTGTGTTGCAACCTGGGTGCTGGGAATCAGAACCAGTCCTCTGGAAGAGCAACCAGTGAGCTTACCTACTGAGCCATCTCCTTTTTTTTTTTTTTTTTTTTTTTTTTGGTTTTTTGAGACAAGGTTTCTCTGTGTAGTCCTGGCTGTCCTAGAACTCACTCTGTAGACCAGGCTGGCCTCGAACTCAGAAATCTGCCTGCCTCTGCCTCCCAAGTGCTGGGATTAAAGGTGAGAGCCACCACTGCGGGGGGGGGGGGGGGGGGGGGAGAGCCATCTCCTTATCAGGCCTCCCAGCCCCCCTTTTTAGTTTTGGAAATGAGGTCTCACTATGCATCTCTGGCTGGTTTGGAATTCTGTGAAGAACAGGGTGGCCTAGAACTCACAGAGTTCTGCTTGGATTGAAGGTGGTCACTACAGGGCCTAGCCTCTCGGCTATGTTTTGTATGCAAATTGCCATAGTTAGGCCAATAAGGACCACACACGAGTATTTGTGGAAGGTAAAGATGAGTGTGTGGCCGGGCGTGGTGGCGCATGCCTTTAATCCCAGCACTTGGGAGGCAGAGGCAGGCGGATTTCTGAGTTCGAGGCCAGCCTGGTCTACAGAGTGAGCTCCAGGACAGCCAAGGCTATACAGAGAAACCCTGTCTCAAAAAAACCAAAAAAAAAAAGATGAGTGTGTGGATTCTGCTGGTATAACCGGTACTACTGTTCCTGGCATGAATATCTTTGCTTCTCTATCTAGCTGTCCCGTGGCATTATCACTCGGGCATCCCTGCTTGCCTTGGCTACGGGAAAACAGCAAGATGACAGCAACAGCTCACGCTGACTCATGCCCTCCTTTCAAATAACATAACCACATGCCAGTCTGTGGTCACTTTTCGATGAGATGTGTCATAATTGAAGGGCTGTGTCCTTTGAGCAAGTTTCCTCCCTGCTTTTGGTGGCAGAGCCTAACTTCTCATAAAGGAAGTAAAAAAAAAAAAACACTCAATGCTCTGAGGCACTGCCACCAACATGGATGGAATTAGTAATTCTGTGATGGGCCAGGCTGCTGCACAAACTGCTAGAAGGTAAATGGGATGCTGTACTTGGGAACAGTCTCAGAGGGGAGGTCACAGTTTCAAATGAAGACTCGGCATAGCTAGAGGGGCTGCTGAGAACTGCAGGAATCCAGGGAAGGCCCTCTCCTTGGGTCCACAGGGACCACAAGTGGAGATGGTGACGTCATTGACTCTGCTGGAATCTCAAAGAACAAGCCCTGAGCAAACCAGATGCTCCAGCTAATTCCTTCCTCGTATGGGGACACTCAGAGAAAACATCCTGTCCTCATTGGTTGGAGGTGTACATCTGTTCCCAGCCCCTGGACATGATGACCCCCTTTGAATTTGTGGCCAGTCTGGGCTACCTAGTGATTCACTAATAACACAAATTTTTTCCAGAAATAAAAATTTACTTCAACACACCGCAACTCACTCATTCACTCATACAGACATGCACACACACACACTCACACACACACACGCACACTCACACTTACGATTTTAAAAAGTAAAAAAAAAAAATTTGACATGTGGGTGATGGTGGCACATGTCTTTAGTCCCAGCACTTGGGAAAGCAGAGGCAGATGGATCTCTGTGAGTGAGGTCAGCCTGGTCTCCAGGACATCGAGGGCTACACAAAGAAACCTTGTATCAGGAAAAAAAAATTTTTTTGAGACAGGGTCTCTCAAGCTGGCCTCAAACTCAGAGATCCACTTGCCTCTGCTTCTTGAGTGCTTAAAGGCGAACACCACACAACCAGATTTTATTCATTCATGTCCTGTCCACAGCACTTTTGACATGGGTGTTCCAGACAAAGCTCACAGTATCTACAAATGTCAGAGTGAAGCACAGGCCTGGCATTTGACCTAAGGCACTGATACACACTGGGTTAGAAAGACGCTCAGCTGCTAAGAGTACTAGTCTGACCAAGAACGTGAGTTCAATTCCCAGCACCTACTTTAGATAGTTCACTGTTAACTCGAGTTTCAGGGATCCCTCTCACTTACAGAAAAAAGAACTCTTTAGCCAGGCACAGTGATGTGACCCTTTAATCCCAGCATTTGGGAGGCAGAGGGCAGGTGGATCTCTGTGAGTTCAAGGCCAGTTTGGTCTGCATAGTAAGTTCTGGAGTAACCAGTTACATAGGAGACCCTGTCTCAAAAAACAAGCACATTTACAAAAAAATCATGATGGTGATGATGATGATGACGACGATGATGATGAATAAGTAGCAGCAGCAGCAGTACACACATAGGGACAAGTCAGTTTGAAAGGGCTTAGAATTTTACCTTAGTCATTCCAGTCAGCACTATTGTAGTGTCTTTAGCTACTCAACAGGATGAACTGTGAAGCAGCAGAGGCAAGCTTCTCTTAAGCTAAACTACTGTGTTTTTCTCACCAAACCTTCCACTATGTGTGCATGGTGCATTGAACAAGTTTGACTTGGGTGCAGTGGTACATGCCCTTCATCTCGCAGAGGAAGTCTTCTCTCTCTAAATTCTGGGACAGCAAGATTTACATAGTAAGGTCCAGGCCAGCCAAGACTCCGAGTGAGAGTCTGCTTCAAAAATCAAACAACTAAACAACCAAACTACATAAAACCCTCCACATTTTTTTTTTTTTTTTTTTTTTTTTTTTGGTAGATTGTGTGCCATACAATACGGCAGCCACTGTGCTAGGAATTACTGCATAATTTGATGCATTCCCACTGAATATACTCTGATTACAAGTGCCGTGAACTTTGTGTTGCAGATCAGCCTGTGTAATGGATACATCTTCCTCACAAGTGACCCAAGCTGTTGTCTCCAATAGAACAAGCCAGTTACAGAGATATTTGGATGAGGCGGGCTCAGAAACCAAAGTATCTCTTCTCTCTGTAGTCTTCCCAGTAGGTTAAGCCCCGCCTGCTGACGTATCACTCTCTTTTTCAGGGGTGGGCTGCGTAATGCAGACGTGCGAAGAGCACCGTTCAGCTGATCAGCTGAGTCTCCCGGGCGACCCGCTCCATCATTCAGTCCTGTCTCTCCCTTATTCTACTTCTCCCCTCCTATGGAATTTGTCTTCTTGTTATGTTGCCGAGAGATGCAACCATCATCTCCCCGTTGTCCTGGTTTTCTTCATCCTGTTTCTCTGAGTTATTATTTTTTTTCCCCACAACTCTGCAAAATCTCATGGGTGTGTGAAAAGATCCTGAGGGGCATTTAATGGGATGGTTTATATGGAGACTTATCGAATGACTGTGGAATGGTTTTGGAAATATGTGTAAAAAGAAATGTGTGGAATAGTCCCTGCCTTTGGTGGGTCCTACAATTCTTTAAATGTTCAAATGAAGATAAATTCCTTTGCCTACAACCACATTTTAAATTAGCTTACAGGCAGGGTCTTTGCTCTCCCTATTAATGGGCTTGAACCCAGGGTCTTGAACATAACTGGGAAACCTCTCACAGAAATATATCTCCTAAGATCCTTTTTCTTTGATGTTTTTTGTGTGTGTTTGACACAGGGTTTCACTAAGTTCCTGGCTAGCCTGGAACCCTCAGAGGAACCTGCTTCTCTGTCTGGCAAGTGCTAAGGTTGAAGGCACATGTATAAAGGACCAGCACCACCCTGACCAACCTTTTTAAAATTTGTTTACACAAAGTCTCATGTAGTTCAGGGTGACCTTGAAACTCACTATGTAGCCAAAGCTAGCCCCAAGCTCATGACAACATCCATCGTATTCCTCCCAGCTCCTGAAAGCTGGGATTACAGAAGTGTATCACCATGCCTGACTTCCAGACTTACTGTCTTTTATTTTTGAAACAGACTATGTTGCCTAGGCAGGCTTTGAACTGCTATTCTGCCTCAGTCTCCTTATATCTGGGATTACAGGCCAGCTGTAGGATAACTTTTAAATTCAGTGTTATTCCAATTATACCTAAGTGGTTGCTTCAATCTAGTGTTTCCTTGTTGTTATTGTTTTATTGAGACAGGTCATATTTATTGAACCATGTATACTAGGCTGGCCTCGAACTTGCAGAGGTCTGGCTGTCTCTGCCTCTGGGATTAAAGATTTGGGCACAGCCGGGAGATGGTGGCGCACACCTTTAATCCCAGCACTTGGGAGGCAGAGGCAGGTGGATTTCTGAGTTTGAGGCCAGCCTGGTCTACAGAGTGAGTTCCAGGACAGCCAGAACTACACAGAGAAACCCTGTCTTGAAAAACCAGGAAAAAAAAAGATTTGGGCACTAGTGTTTTCTTTACAAAGTTCATAAGAAATGATCTATTCAATCCCATACTCTGACCAATGGCTCTCTAAGGCCTTTTAGACCTTGATACTCTCTGGTCAGCCCCCTTTCCCATGAAGGCTTTTTGTGTTTGTTTGTTTGTTTGTTTTTAAGAAGGTTCTCATATTGCCCACAGTGACCTAGAACTAGATAAGTAGCTAAGGATGGTCTTGAACTCTCTTCTGACCCTCCTAGTTCTACCTCCGAGCAACAGGATTGCAGGTGTGAGCATCACACCCGGCTTAACTCAGTACTATTTACTGACAGACACCCACAGATCACAGCAAGAGAGAAGGGAAGACGTGTGTCTTAGCTTGCTGTAATAAAACACCAGGACCAAAGCAAACGGTGAAAAGCGTTCAGTGGCTCATTTCCATCTCAGTCACATTTGAACACTTTTCTTGGTTTATTATTATTATTGTTATTCCATCTCTGCCACACCCCCACCCCCAGCACACACACATTGGGAACCGAACCCAGGATTTAACTCACTGTGTGGCCACAGTGGCCTTCTCACCTGCACTCCCCATGTGAACATGGTGATGTTGTCACCATGTTCAGCACAATTTAACTTTTTCTTTCTTCTCCATTTGCCGTCCTCTTTTGTTTTCTTTCTGAGACAGGGTTCTCTCTGTATTTCTGCCTACCCTGGGCTTGATATAATCTAGTCCAGGTTAACCCTGAATTCACAGAAATCTGTCCGCATCTGCCTCCCATTGCTGACTACACTTTTCTTTTATTTTTTAGATAAGGTTTTTCTGTATAATAGCCTTGGCTGTCCTGGAACTCAGTTTGTAGACCAGGCTGGCCTTGAACTCACAGATTTGCCTGTCTCTGCCTCCTGAGTGCTGGGATTAAAAACTACCATGCCTTTTTACAAATTTTGTTTTGTTTTTAAAGAGACATAGAGTGCCCCCCCACCCCCCCTTTCTCTGTATTTGTCACAGTTTGCATGTGACAGTCAGAGGACAATTTTCAGCTTTCAGGAGTGAGTTCTCTCCCTCTACCATGTGAATCCTGGGGATCTAGTTCAGGTTATCCCAGATGGTACAAAACACCTTTAACATGGCATTGTGCTGTGTGTGTACATGCATGTGTGCTATTAAATAAATAAATAAATAAATAAATAACCAACCATGAGGTTGGTTGGTGAAATGGCTCAGTGGGTAAAAGTACTTCCAATGATGTGGCATGCACACCCTCAAATAAACCAATAAATATAATTGTTTTAACTCTAAATTATTATTGTTGTTGTTGTTGGGTTTTGAGATAAGGTTTCTCTGTGTAGCCTTCGAACTCACTCTGTACACCAGGCTGGCCTTGAACTCCTGGAGATCCACCTGGGTCTGCCTCCCCAATACTGGGATTAAAGGCCTGTGCCACTACTGCCAGGCTAAATCCAGTTATTATTATTAGCAGTTATCAGCTATCCAGGTCTCCACTGTGACATTTATCTATGTATGTAATGTAGTTTGATCACACTCACTCACCACTACCCTCTCTTGACCCCTCCTGCACCCAAAGGAAACACGGTCAAACGCAAGGAATCTGGAGGCTGCAGATAAAACAGCTGGTGCGGAGTTCTAGGAAAGGAGCGGTCCTCCTGGCAGCTCAGTGAGGGCCCTGTTCCCAGGCTGGTTGGGAGAGCCTCTCAGGACAGAGAAGATGGAGCGGACACAAAGAGAGGCCGATGAGGCAACAAGGCTCTTAGGACACTGTGGTCCACAAACCCTAAAACACTTACATAGTTTGACCCTTGGCAGTAAAAGTTGACAACTCCCAAGTTTTACTGTAGATGAGTCAAATGAAATGGGTTTTTGAAAGTGAGACCACAGGGCCATGGCCTGGGGTCCGAGGAAGGGAGAAGGGAGGCACTGTCTGTGCTTAGCAAAGGCTGGAGACAAAGAATCTGTATCTAAGTGGGAAACTCTGAGCACTTCCTGTGAAGAAATGAAAAAAATGGTCCAACCAAGACTGACGACCGAAAATACTGATGAGGAAAGCCTTCTCTCCCTGCCCCCCCCCCCCATATCTTTCATTTCATTTCAACAGGAAACGAGAGGAGTACCACCGTGAGAGTCTATAAATTGGTTTTCCAGGTTCGCCAGGCCTGCAGGCTGCCTTGTTTTTTACTTGGGAATAAGCACAGAGAGGAAGTCACTTTGAGAATACTGCTGCCATCCATGTTTTTAGGGAAGGGAAACCTGGGACTGGACAAAAGGTGGCTGAAGACTGTTTGATGGGTTGTCTTTAGGTTCTCTCTTCACCTACCTTATTCATTTTTTGTATCCCCCTTAAAAGGTCGCAAGCACCGGGCAGTGGTGGCGCATGCCTTTAATCCCAGCATTTGGGAGGCAGAGGCAGGCGGATTTCTGAGTTCGAGGCCAGCCTGGTCTACAGAGTGAGTTCCAGGGCAGTCAGGACTATACTGAGAAACCCTGTCTCGAACCCCCCATCCCCCCCCCCCCAAAGAAAAAGAAAAAAAAAGTTGCAAGCAGTCTGCACAGACCCACCAAAGACCAAATAGGCAGATAGCTGCTGAGCACGGGCCAAGGCCAAACTGCACACACTCGGCGGGGAGTTAATTTTCTTACGGGTAATATTCCCTTTTCAGGCTGGAGAATTTAGGGGCAGAGACTGTGCTGGTATTAAGGTTGTGTGCCACCACTCCAAGTTTTATGTGGTGCTGGGGATTAAACATCCCAGTTCAAGATGTGTTTAAAGGATAACATGCTTAGATTTTCTAATGCCAAACTAAAACATGTCAGATTATGTCCCGCGACTGGTGTTATGAGGAACGTGTCTATCCAAAGTCCTAAAACGCATTTAGGGCTAAATGCATGAAAGCAGCGTTCACGTGCATCCTTGGTTTGGGGCTCAGGAGAAAGATAAAGGGTAATAATTTATGGGCGGAGGTTAGGACGTTGAGGCAGGCATCGAGAAGCCCTTGTTTCTACTTTCTTCTGATTATTTCGACCCCGACGCACGCCTAAATAGCAAGCAGCACAAAACGTGTAACCCTGATTTGCGGGGGACTGCGTTTGTCTTTTCCGTTCGTGCTACAGTGGCGCAGTTCACTGCGGATGGTGCCGGGAGACCCGACGCTCTGCGCATGCTCACACACTTCAGCTCCTTCCCAGGCCCACCCTTTCCCGTTCTTCCTGGTGGTCCGCAGCCCACCCTGCCTTTTACTCCTAAATTCACCCTCCGCCTTTCCGTTTTTTATCTTTTATCCTCCTTGCCTCCTCCAGACAATTCAACCAAAAATGCCTGAATGTGAAGACAGAGGGGAAAAGCAGAACACTGCGAGATGCGCGAATGAGTCAGCGAGCTGGGGAGGCAGATGCAGGCGACTCAGGGACCGGCCGGGGCTGCCGGGCGCCGTGCCAACACGCACGTCCCCTCCGCCGGGCGGGGTCAGCCAGCGCCCACCGGATGGGTCTGAGAAAGTGCAGTTGTCAGGAATCCGAGGCATCTCAGGGGAGCTGTAGGTTACACCAGAGTCTGCCTCGAGGGCGGTGGCGAATCTCCCACCTGCTCATTATCAACTCCCGGCCGGACTGTCTCTCCACCTGTCCATCAACTTTGCCGCAGGCCTTTCGGCTCTGTCGTGCACACCACATTGCTCACGTTTCCCACGCTGCCTACTTCTTTTTTTTAATTTCAGACAGCTTTACGTATACTATGTGCGCAAAAGCATTCACCCCATTCCAGCTGTTCGGGTAGATGACTAATTTTTGATGCCTGCAGTCTCCTGTCTCCGTCCCATCCCCACGGCCCGGATCAGCCTGAAAATTTACTCTTAGAACGTTCTCCAGCAGCACGCTGCTCCTTGAGGTTACCGGGTCATTGTTTGGTGGCATTCGAGCGACGTTAGGCTTTTGTAACGGCCCCAGCAGGAGGAGATAATCTGGGAGAGAAACCAGCTCCTCCTCTCTGCTATCTACCAACTCAAACAATGGACTAAAGAATTAAAATTTCCCTAGGATTCCCAAACGGTTGAGGGTGGAGGTGGGGTGCTGATCCCCTGGTGAGAAAGGTTAAGGGACGAGGGTGGGGGTGGGGTGGGGGTTGGGACACGGCACTTTGCCTACCGGGAAAGATTTCACAGGGCTCTGACAACTTTATCATACCCTTATTTCCTGGCCTTTGTTTCATCGTTTCTGCAAAATTTACACCTGTTACATAAATGGCGGAGAAAAACTAGGCATCGTTCTCTGTTTTGGACAAATCGTACATAAATCAATTTTCCTTAAATTTTGCTTCCTGAATATCTTTTAAGGTGTATGAGGTAGCTGGGCGTGGTGACACAAGCATTTAATCCCAGCACTCTGGAGACAGAGGAAGGAGGATATGCGTGTTAGACAGAGGCCAGCTTGGTCTATGTGGTGAATTACAGGACATCTGACGCTACATATTGAGATCCTACTTTGAAAAATTAGAACAACAAGGAAAAAAAGAATCGGGTTTAAGATCTTCCTGTGACACTTTCTCAGTTACTTTTTCCATATATTAGCAGATAGGAAGTCTTTCTTAGGGACCACACTCAGTTTAAATGGAAAACAAGTACAAACCATTTTAAACTTACTTTTCATCTCTGCACAGTAGTTGGATGCTCCCCTCCCCCCCACTCTTTTCTCCCCCTTAAGACAACAGGGTTCACTGACTAATCCTTCCTGAGAGGTAATTGTTTTTCTTTTCTTTCTTTCTTTTTTTCTTTCTTCCTGGGGAAAGCTGCAGGGAAAAGAAACACTTAAAGACTCAATTGCAGCTGAGGAGAAAGCCAGGTGGGATTTGAAGAATTTTCCGTAGGCCTTAGAGGGGAGAGACAAGGGTGAGAACATTAAAGGCCCTGTTTCAAAAACCAGGCACTCCGAGTCTGGTGGTATGGCTGTAAAAAGCAACTGGAAGGCTGCCTTTGGGCAGGATGTGAAGTCCTGTAATAGACTCAATAAAAGAAAATGTCAACTCGGACCATTGAGCCTAATGAAAGATGGGAGCTGAGAACAGTAGATCTGTCCTCCCACAAAGGGTGAGGTGTGTGTCTGGTGTGTGTGTGTGTGTGTGTGTGTGTGTGTGTGTGTGTGTAGGAAAAACAATCTAAGAGGACACAAAGATGACAAGTAGGAAGGGCATGTCGAGGTTTGCCTATCAGCACCTGGGAAGCAAAGACAGGAGTGTTAGAGGCTGTAGGTTCAAGGCCAGCCTGCTCTGCACATGAGTATCAGGGCAGCCATAGTTTTACCGAAGAACAGACAGATTGAGAGAAGAGAATAACAACATGCTAGACTTGTTGCAAAGCACCAGACCCTTTTCCTGAACCTGTGACAAAAGGGTTTCCACTTCCTCTTGCTGACCCATTTCTCAACAGGTAGAGATAGCTCATCACCTTTCTTTCTTTGTTTGTTTTTTTTTTTTTTTTTTTTTGGTTTTTCGAGACAGGGTTTCTCTGTATAGCCCTGGCCTGGCCGTCTTGGAACTCACTCTGTAGACCAAGCTGGCCTCATACTCAGAAATCAGCCTGCCTCTGCCTCCCAAGTGCTGGGATTAAAGGCATGAGCCACCACCGCCCAGCAGCTCATCACCTTTCAAACGAGGGACATTTACAACCTCTCCTTAGAAGGCCAGTCACAGAAGTCCCCCCCCTCCTTATTTTATTTATTTACATTTCAAATGTTATCACCCTTCCCACAGAAGTCTTTAATAGTCCTGGGGCTGTTGGAATTAAAACTTTCAGGACAGATATTTTACTGGTGATTCCTGAACCACATATGCAGTGATGGTGGAAAAAAATGCATGCATTCTAAGTGTACAGCTGGATGGGTGGATGGATTCTCTCTTCTACCGTGTTCATCTGTATAACCACAGCTAAGATCAAGATATGGATTCTAGAACATTGCAACACCCTTCCTGTGCCAGGTCCAGACTATAGCTTATTGATTCTATTCACAGATATGCCTAAATTTATTCATTCTTCCATCGATATACACATTATTATCATTATTATCAATTTGTGCAGTACTGGGAATTGAATGCAGAGACATGTATTCTGGGTAGGCACTATTGTGGAGTGATACATCCTCCAGGGTAGACACTGCTGGTTCTTTTGAACAACATGTATTTTCTGGTCACCTGTCAAATGTTTTCTCCTAGAAGTAAGATGGCTAAATTGTTGTTTGTTTTTTGTTTTCCTTGAGACAGGAGTTTCTCCATATAGCCCTGGCTGTCTTGGAACTTGCTCTATAGACCAGGCTGGCTGAAAACTCAGAGATCTAACTGCCTCTGTCTCCTGCGTGCTGGAATCACCACCACCTGGCTAAATTACTATTCTTTGTTAATAAATAATTTAGTATCTTTTTTCTTCGATTGTTTTGCAGGGCTGGGGATCATAGGCAAGCTTCCTACATGTTAGGTAAGCACTTTATTACTGAGCTCTGGTCCCAGGCCAAATAATAAATTCTGAACAAAAACAAGCAAACTACAGATTATATGTATGCAGTGTTTTGTTTTGTTTTTGAGTCAGCCTTACTGTATAGCCCAGGCTGGCCTGTAACTCACAGCAATCTGCCCACCTCTGCTTCCCGAGTGCTAGATTAAAGGTGTGCACCAGGTATGCACCATAGAAAGAAAGAAAGAAAGAAAGAAAGAAAGAAAGAAAGAAAGAGAGAGAGAGAGAAACAAAGAAAGGAAGGCAATGGCTTTTCTCTTCCTCCTCCTCCTCCTCCTCCTCTTCCTCCTCCTCCTCCTTCTCCTCTTCCTTCTCCTCCTCTTCCTTCTTCTTTTTAATCTATGTGCCTGTGTGAGGTTTGTGTACCATGAGCATAGCATGAGGCTGCCCAAGGAGGCCAGAAGAAAGTATCAGTGAACTAGACAAGATCTTTATTGCTGAGCCTTTTCTACAGCCCCTCCCCTGCAGAGCTGGGTTTTTAAATACAGTTTTTATGGACATTATTGTAATTAGTCTCTGAACACTGGCTGTTTGTGAAGTGATATTATCTTGCATTTTTACAGGTGTGGAAACAAAGTCAGAAACTTTAAATGCCCAATTGAAAGTTACAGGATTAATGAATTGCAATTCCAGGCTAGAACAGTCTCCTGCTACTTTTAAATCCATGTTCCATCTCATTCTGTCTCACTGGCCTCCTGCCAATGGCCAGGCCACCCAACCATCTGCTTTGCCCAGGGCTATGCTATTTTAGTGCTAAAAGGCACTGGGTAAAACTGGACAGGTGGTCACTCTACACAGGGACAGTGACCAAAAGTTGTGCAAGGCTTGTATATAAAAACCCAGTGGGAAGCTGGGTGTGGTGGTGCATGCCTGTAATCTCAGTGCTGTCCCTCGAAGGGAAGGGCCATGGGTTTGAGGCCAGCCTAGTTACAAGGTTAGACTTTGTCTCAAACCAAACCAAACCAAACCAACCCACCAAACACCCTGGAAAACCTGATGGCGCTCATGGGACTCATTACGTCATCCACACGTTTAGGCTCTGCACAAATTGACAGCACTCGTAGAGAAGATCCGAGGCATCTCGCCTGCAGCTACTCAAATCCTGCTTTTGCGACCAGCCTCTCTGGGGAGCCTATTAGGCAAATTCAAGCACCACAGTCTCCAGTCTTCAGATCAAATTCAGTGGGATTCCCGGGTTTGTGACAAGCAAGCTTACCAGGTTGGAGTGGAAGGCAGTGAGTGAGAAATAGAGCTCAAGTCTGAGGACAAATGACTTAGCGATGTCCTCTTACAGCCATCGTATGGCTTTAAAGATCTCTGGGCAGAAGCCAGGCATGGCGGTGCATATCTTTAGTCCCAGCAGAGACAGACACATCTATGAGTTCCTGACTAACCTGGTCTACACACTTCCAGGACAGCCTGGGCTACACAAGAGAGACCCTGTCTGGGAAAACCAAAATCAAACAAACAAATTTCAGCCAAGTGCTGCTCCTACATGAAGTAAATCTTATTCTTGGTGAAAAAAAAAAAAAAAAAGCTTTTTCGATTATTAAAATCTCTTTCTGGTTCTAAGTGGGAGTGGAAGCGCTCCCTGGTTGATTGGCATGCTTCCATCTTCATTGGCCTGCTTTTGCTTCTTTTTCTGTAGTGCTGGAGATTAAATCCAATTTCTATTTTCCTTTTCTAAAGTAATTTCAAATGTATGTTATATATTGCTTAAACTATGGTGTCTAAAATTATTAGAGAAAAAAATACATCAAAACAAAAACCTTCCAAATCTTTTACTTTAAGATATACCAGAAATGGTTCAGAAGGTAAGTGGCGCTTGCTGCCAAGCCTAACGGTGCTAGTTCGATTCTCCTCGGAGCCCCACATGGTGGAAGGAGAGAACCAGACTCCTGTAAGCCCTCCCGTGGCCTTCACACTCATACCATAGAAGTGCTGAGCACACGCTTACACACACAATAAATTACGTAATGCTTAAAACATAGAACATTCCTAGAAACCGAAAAGAAAGAAACAGGACTTGTTGAATGAATTTCCGAGCAGGGCCTGTCCCCTGGGTTTTGTGTAATTTGTCTGTTATCAACAGACTTAGTTTTAACTCTGTTCCAGGACTCAATCCAAATGGTCGTCTCCAGACCAGCTTCTCTTGCTCATCTATTCTAGCCCACTCTTCTTTCCATGTCCCCTTCTTTTCCCCAGAGAGGAGTTGCCATGGAGATAGTAACGTCACAGTAAGCCAGCTGGCAGAGAGAACTAGAAGCCACATGTGGAAGACTGCAGGAAGTCTATGCAGAACTATGGCAGCAATGGGCTGTGACACGGATGAGAGTAAGACTCGGGAGTGACAACATGTCACAACACATTAACTTACACAACTGGATATAGATACTGCCCACAGTGACAACAGGACAGCGTAGTGGAGATGACAGCCGACCGGGCCAGGAGTGTACGGGAGATGATCACAACTCTGATCATCAGGACTCGGACGATGACACGACTGGGACTCTGCTGGAATCTGCAGAAAGCAGCTCAAGATAGATGCAGACTAAGAACAGAGTCAGTTCCTAGGAAGTGTGTATCTGTCCTCACCCTTCTCCTGAGCTCTGCCCATTTCCAAGGAAAGGGCAGCTGGTCATTAGGGACTGGGTTTCAGTTCTGTATCCGCCTCCATTTCCCTTTTCTGGCCTCTGGCCTTTTGACACACACATAAGGAAACCTCCCTAAAACAATGAAAGGCTAAGAATATTTCCCTTAGGCACACCCTTGTGGTTTTTGCTGTTTTGAGATGGAGAAATCACTATGTAGTGCTGGCTGGCCTGGAACCCCCTAGATAGATCAGGTTGACCTTGAATTAACAGAGAGATCCACCTAACTCTGCCTCCTGAGTGGTGGGATAAGAGGGGGGACAGGACCTACACCTTTCATTCATGCTGGGCAAGCCCTCAGACCCTTGATTGTTCTCCCTTCAGTGTCTAAATCTCAGAGCCTTTGCCGTGGTCTTTCTTGGCTCCCCTCACCCTTGGACCAGGTTCTACATCCTGACATCAGTCACATTCTTTCCTATGGCTCTGCTCCTAGCCCTGTTCATCCCCGGCTCCAGTCAGAGTGTTGCTTATTCCAGCTGTACACTCAGGTGCAGAACGAAGTACGCTTTTCTTGCTTTTCTACTCTTCTTCACGCCAACAGCACACTTCTTACTCCGGCTTTGTCTGATGTGCTTTGCTCCGTTTAAATCTCTCCTGCTGAGCACACACCTTCAAAATCCCAGCACTCAGAAGTTAAAGAAGTTAAAGGCAGGTGGATCTCTGTGAGTTGGAGGCTCTCTCTCTCTCTCTCTCTCTCTCTCTCTCTCTCTCTCTCTCTCTGTCTCTCTTTGCATGTGCGCGCGCGCGCGCGTGTGCGTGTGTGTTGGTGTCAGCATGAATGTGTGCACTGGGATGAAGCCCAGGACATGCTCAGTGTGCCTTACCGCCGAGCTACACACAGCAGTCTTCTGCTTTTACTGTTTGCCTTCCCATTGCTTCCTTGATCCCCAACCCTGAACCCCAAAAGTCATTGTTTCACTTCATATTCTATACATTATGTTTGTAAGAAGACTCTCTGAATAGAAACCAGGTTGTTTGTTACAAACGAGCATCTCCTATTTCTACTTTTAGAACACAAATAAGGTTGAGAGTCAGCAAACCAGGCTTCCCTGTAGCCTTGACGTTGACTTGCTATGCTGCAGACTATGTTGAACAAAAGGAACAAACAAGCAAATTCCCTGCCTCAGCTCTGCACATTGTGAGTGCACAGGTGAAGGAAGAGATCTACTCTTGTGCTCTGCAAGCTGATGGTCTTGCAGAGACACTGTCTATGCAAACAGTAATCTATGCATGGAGTGTAAGCGCTGGCAAGGTAGGAGATAGACTGTACATTTCAAACTGGGCAGCGGTAGCACACACCTTCAATCCCAGCACTTAGGAAGCAGAGGCAGGCAGATCTCTGTGAGTTCAAGGCCAGCCTGGCCTACACAGTGAGTTCCAAGACAGCCAGGGCTACACAGAGTAAGCCCTGTCTTGAAAAATCAAAATACATTAATTAATATTAAATAATTTTTTCTGTGTGCATTTCAACTACTAAATAGGTATTCACTTAGTCTTTTAAACATGTACTTGGAATTTCTAAATTGTTGGAAGTTTTCTCTGGCTCACATATATGTACAGTACTTATAGACATACTAAAAAAAATATTTGAATGAATAAAAGATTCTCTGGCTATAAGATTAAAGATACTGAGGAGAGACTCCTCCCTTCCCCCCACCATTATATTTTGGGTAGGAATATAGTTGGAATTTGAAAAATCGAAAGCATTTGAAGAGGCCTACCTAGTTTTCTGAGTAACACTGTAAAGAATTTTCATCTTGTTCACCCTTTTAATCTCCACCAGGACCTGGCTGTTCCAGGTACCTAGACCACAGCTATTTTCTTGTCTCTTGGTGACTCTTTGATCCTGACATCTGCAGTCAATACAACGAAACCCAGCAGCCCCAGGAAAAGGCGGACACATTCCTCACCTTGGAGGACATGCTTGTGCTCTTGGGAGCAGCATTCCTCCAGGTCTCCCAGGCTCTACCTCTGAGCCATCAAGAGCAGGTGGTGACTCCTGCCCCCTCTATCTCACCAATGACTAACCGGTCAACATCAGGGACAGAGCCACATTCTAAAACAGCCTTGTGCCTTGCTTTGCTGGAGCTCCCAAAGATAAGGCCTGAGCTCCAAGATTAAATGGTGTTTACCCGGCATTAAGAGAGACACAAAAGAAAAGGAGCATTGTTTACCTTCTTAAGGAAAACGACCTTTCCACAGGAAGGAATGAGGAAAGCCTGGAAAAGCAGCTAAGGGCAGGAAGGGCGATGAGATAGGTAAGTGACAGCTCAGTTTGCCTTTAATACAACGCTGCCATGTGACGATAATGACCCACACACAATGACACAGCACTGTTAATATTCTAAAAAGTCAGAGAACAAGAAGATGAAAAAGAACATTTTGTTCCAGATGGAATCTCATGTAACGCAGGCTGCTTGGGACGTGAGATCCTCTTGACTCAGTTTACCAAAAGCTGTATCACTATGCCCAACTTCGAAAACTTGAAGTAGAAAAAGTAATACCTCTCTCCCCACCACACTCTAGAAATATTACTTTTGTTTTTGTTTTTTTGTTTTTGTTTTTGTTTTTCAAGACAGGGTTTCTCTGTGTAACCCTGGCTGTCCTGGAACTCACTCTGTAGACCAGGCTGGCCTCAAACTCAAAAATCCTCCTGCCTCTGCCTCCGAGTGCTGGGATCAAAGGCGTGCACCACCACTGCCTGGCTGACCTCGAACTCTTAATCCTCCTGTCTCTACCTCTTCAATGCTGAGATCACATCCATGTACCAACTGATTGGGGAGAGAAACTAACATACTTCTGTTAGTATGTAGGTAGGTAAAGGCACCTGTCGCTAAGCTGACAACCAGCGCTCGATTCTCAGAACACACGTGACAGAAGGAGAGAACCGATTTTTTTCAAGTAATCCTCTGACCTCTACAAATCATCATGACACATGTACCCTCACACCGCTACATAGACATGCTTAAAAGTAACTAAATGTAATCGAAGTGTTTTTTAAGAAATAAAATGGCTCAGCAGTTAATAGCACTGACTGCTCTTCCAGAGGTTTTGAGTTCAATTCCCAGCAACCACATGGTGGCTCACAACCATCTGTACTGGGATCTAATGCCCTCTTGTGTGTCTGAAGACAGCAACAGTGTACTCACATACATAAAATAAATCTTTTTTAAAAACTCAATTAAAAATATATTTATTCCAGCTTGGTCTATAGAGCAAGTTTCAGAACAGCCAGGACTACAGAGAGAAACTCAGCCTCACAAAACCAACATTACACACATCTTTATATATAGTATGCTCGTTTGTGCTTGCGTGAATGTTGTGTGTAGTATGCACATACAGGTGCCTGAGGTCAGAGGGCACCAGACCCTTGGAATTGGAGTTACAGGTGGTTGGAAGCTCCCTAGTCTGAGTGCTGGGAACTGAACTCAGGTATTCTGCAACAGGAACAAGTGCTTTTAACCCTTGAGCCAACTCTCCAGCCCCAAGAAAACTCATAGTTAACAAGGTTTAGAAAAAAAGGGGTGGTGGGGAGCCTAGAATCATGATGGTGACTGCTTTTAATCCTAGCATTTGAGAGGCAGGGCAGATAGATTCTTGCGGGTTTAAAGACAGCCTCCTTGGCTATATAGAAAGTTCCAGGCTAGCTAGGATTGCATGCGGAGATAAACAGAAAGCTTCTTACTAGAGATCAAGTTTTACCAAGTTTAATCCTTCGGTCCCTCTTTTTGTAAATTATTATAAAATACTCCAAAAATACACATACAAGGTAAACCGCTAACAATAAAGCCACAGCTTAAATTGATTGGTTTCTGAACCCAAGAACAGATGAGAGGCGATAGCCTAAGCTACAGGCAGGGAGCCGGACACACTGATGAACACAGGAGAAAACAGGCAAATTACCAAGGGTTAGCACATGTCCAAAGACTGGCCAACAGAAGGATGTAGTCTTGTCCCTAATCAAGTCGTTCCTGCCTTTCGAGCTACCTGGAGATGTCTTCCAAGAATAGAGCTGGTGAGATGGCTCAGCAGGTAAAAGCGCTTGCTAGCAAGCCTGGTGATCCAAGTTCAATCCCCAGGTGTGTGGCGACTCCTGCACACATACATGTACACACATAAATGTGGGGAAAAGAAGTTCCAATGTCTTGTTCCTTCTTGTCACTGGAGTCTGAGTTCAACAGCTGCTTCCTCAGAGTTCAGTGTATCTGATGTTGCCCCTTTGTCTACGATTTGGCAAGTTACCTTGCTTCAATTTTTCATAGTTCTTTAACACTGTACAATTTTATTAAACAAGAAAATTGTATTTGTTACATTACCACATTGTGAGGCAGAGAAAAGCTACAGCCATGGAAAAGCATCAGAGATGGGGCAAAAAAGGGTCAGTGTTGGATCAACTGAAGTTCTAGAATTCATCAAGTCAGCACATATCATCACATGGCTCTTGCTTTTCTTTCTTAGTTTCTTCTTATGTGCACAAGTGTTCTACCTGCCCATCTGTGCAACTCGTGCATGCAGTGGCAAGGAAGCCAGAAGGGGGTGTTGGCTCCCCTGGAACTGGAGTGACAGATGGTAGTGAACCTCCTTGTGAGTGCTGGGAATTGAACCTGGATCCTCTAAAGAACAGCTAGAGCTCTTAACCACTGAGTTCTCTCTCCAGCCCTTCTGTTTGCTTCATCATGAATTCGTCCCAAATCATCTGCCTGGGTATTTCCCTACACATTTTATACCTCAGTGTCCTATACTTATTATCTCACCATTCAGGATAAGATTCTGTTCATGATTCCCATTTCTGCATTAAATTTCTCAATTTTGTAGAATCTTTCCTCTGCTATCAATGAATTTTTCCCCTCTTGGATACTGCTTTTTTTTTTTTTTTGGTTTTTCAAGACGGGGTTTCTCTGCGTAGCCTTGGCTGTCCTGGAACTCTCTGTAGACCAGGCTGGCCTCGAACTTAGAAATCCGCCTGCCTCAATACTGCTTATTTGTATTGTCTTTCTCCTTCTTTCTCAGAAGCCAACTGGAAAGTTTAGTGAAGTCCCACATCACTAAAGATGAAGGCAAAGGGGTAGTCATTGAAAGAGGTACATTTCCTTAACACTGGGAGTCTCTTGGTCCACCTCACAGCCCTAACAGGACAGCTTAGGCTACGGCTCAGCCCTGAGGCACTCAGAGGGGCGAAGCCTGCCGCCAGGAGACTCTAACTGGACTCCTGTCACCAAAGTGCCCTGACTCTTCCTTCTTTCTCTCCTTCCCTCTCTCCTTCCTTCCCTCTTTCTCTCCCTCCCTCCCTTCCTCTTTACCTCCCTCCTTCTCTCCTTCTCTCTCTCTTTCTCTAATTTTTTTTTCAGACAGGATTTCTCTGTGTAACAGTCCTGGTTGTTCTGGAACTCACTCTGTAGACTAGGCTGACCTAACTCAGAGATTGGCCTGCCTCTGCCCTTCCCCCTCCCCCAGTGCTGGGATCAAAGGTGTGCGCCGCCACCACTGCCCGATTCTATACTTCTTCCAGTTAGGTTTCTGTCCTTCAGAGTGAGCTATACTAGTTTTCAATTCTATATTGGAAACCAATTCTATATTGGTTTCCAATTCTTCTCCTCCCATTCTACACCGATACCTTTCAGAACAGCCAGAGTCTGCAGAGAGCCAGTTTCTACATGCAAATTACATGCCCACTACTACTAAGATTAGTTAATAAGACAAAATCTTTGCTGTAGTTAGAATTCCTTTGTTGCAACGTGACTGTCGTCCTCCTATGATAATGTCCTTGTATGAAGGGTTCTCAGAAAAAAGTGGATGTTCCACACCTGGAAGGAAACAAGTGAACCACAAAAGGAGGAGGAGGAGCCTGGTCCTTGTTCCTTGTATTTCAAGCTTGACAAGCTGAAGGCTTTCCCAGAGGCAAAGCGGGTCTCTGACAATGCAGGCCAGCAGCTTCTCAGGAGAGGGCCCTGTGAGGGAGCCAGCCCACTCTAAAGTCCTAGCTCTATTTTCTTCTTATCTTCTAGTGAGAGATAACAAGGCCTGCAGCAGCATTCCAGGCTTATCTTCACTGCAGTCAGCAGCTCCGGGGTGAGCTACAATTAAGGGATGAGAGAGGCATCTGCCCTCTCCTCTCCCCGCCTTAGGCTACCCAGGTGCTAGTTAGGGTCTTAATCATTTCCAAAGGGAACAGGTTTTTGCCTATTGGTTCAAGCATGGCCCACTCCATTCCACTGCAATCTTTTTGTTTTTGGTTATCTATCTATCTATCTATCTATCTATCTATCTATCTATCTATCTATCTATTTTCTGAGACAGGGTCTCTGAACTCATTCTGTAGACCAAGCTGACCTAAGACTGACAGAAACCACCCGCCTCTGCCTCTTGAATGCTGGAATTAAAGGTGTGTGCCACCATCACCACCACTCAGATAATTTCAATCTTTCTGAGGATATTTTAGTAGCAAAAGATGTCAATGATCAGTGACCCTCTCAACAAGAATTCATTCTTCATCACACTTCCTCAGCCTCTTCTTTTGCTTTCTTTCTTTCTTTCTTTCTTTCTTCTTTTTGTTTGTTTTTTTGTTTGTTTTTTGAGACAGGGTTTTTCTGTGTAGCCCTGGCTGTCCTGGAACTCACTCTGTAGACCAGGCTGGCCTCGAACTCAGAAATCCACCAACCTGCCTCTGCCTCCCAAGTGCTGGGGTTAAAGGCGTGTGCTACCACTGCCCGGCCTTCTTTTGCTTTCATTTAGTGTCTTTCTTTTTATTTTCTCAAGGGTTGATCATTTATTTGCTATTCTTGTTTTTGATTGGACTCAGAAGTAGAAGCTCTCATCAAGGATAGCCTATGTATTTTAAAAATCGAACGCATGCATACACATACACACACACACACACACACACACACACACACACACACACACACACCTGTTATGAGAACCAGGAAGGGGCTGGAGAGATGGCACCGTGCCAATTGCTCATTCAGAGGATGAGCTTCCGTTCTCAGCATCCTCATCAGGGAGACTCAGTCATCACATCATTTATCATTTGCAGGGTATCCAACATCCTCTTCTGGATGCTACAGGCACTCACATGTGCACATAAAATAAATATGTACTCACACATACAATTAAAAATGTTTTCAAAAGGAAAACTAGATATGCCTATAATCTTAACACTCAGGAGGGAGGTGGAAGCAAGAAGGTTGGCCATTCAAGCCTGGACCATGTACAATCTAGTCTCAAAAAAAAAGTAGTTCAACTCCAAGAAAAAAAAATCTATAAAGGAAGCACTAATAATGTCCAAAGTGAGAGATGTCCAAATGCATTCACAAAGAATTAAGTAAAAGAGTTTTTTTTTTTTTTTTTTTTGGTAAAGGTGATGTTTGTTTGTTTTGCTTGCAAAGTCAATAAAAATCCACACTACCTAGTTCTAGTTAAAGTATTTCAAAATGCATACTTGGATAAAAACAAATATGCAAACCCTTTTAGAAAAGAAGTTGATAATATCTGTTAAGATTTAGTTATTCAGCCAGCTGTGGCGGCGATCACCTCTAAGCCCAGCACCTGGGAGGCAGAGGCAGGTAGATCTCTGAGAGTTTGAGAGCAGCTTGACCTATAATCCCAGCCCTCTAGAGGCAGAGACAGGAGAATCTTAGGGCAAGTTGGCAAGTTGGTAGCTTGGCTCCATCAGTGAGCTCTGGGTTGGGCCAGGGACCCTGCCTGGATATATAAGATAAAAAACAATCGAGAAATACCCCCTTTGTCAATGTCTCACCTTTACACACATGCACATACATGTACCTGTGTACACACATGTACACCCTAGACATATGTCCCCCACACAGGCACACACACACACACACACACACACACTCGTACCTGCACACCAACATATGTGAATCCCTATATACGCACACCATACATACATATACATGCCAAAAAGTGGCTCAGATTTTTATATTTTTTTCACCACAATTCCTATAAAATATCTCCATAATACAGACAAATAAAGGTACAAAGATGGCAGCACACCATAATGTCACAGAGAAAGTCTGGAAACAACCTAAAGGCCAAGGGGGATTTATTTTAAAAGTGTCATTTATATTTCATCGGGAACTTCCTCACCCCCTTTTAACTTCTCTATATTTACACAATGGCATTTTTTTCAATTCTTCAGGCTCTTCAGGATTTTGGGTACTAGGATGTCCTTCATGTTTCCTCGGCCCAGAAAGCCCCTTCTTTCCTGTGGCTAGCATATTCTTTTTAAAAGCCAGCTGTAATGTGAGTGTGGGGAAGGCTCCCTGTCCACCTGTGTTGTTAGGAGGTCTCTGCTAATTTGATATAAAGTGATTACTGTCTCCTTCAATACCATGTATTGTGTCTGTTAGAAAGCAGCCTCCCACGATGGACAGCCATGTACAGAACACTACGGACCCATTAAAGCAACGAATGTAACTGGGTAATGACTTAAAAGTATGTCGAGCTCATAATTCTTCACTGTGTGTTGTCTTAAATGTGTAAGAACAGATAGAACACAAGATATCAACCAGAAGGCTGAAAGTCTATTCTCCGTATATTTTAAAATAGCACTGACATTATGAATTGTATAGTAAAATAGACTAGCACTCCATGGTGAGCCAGTTGAACTTTGGGTTCACTGAGGGTTTCCTGCGTCAATATATGAGGTAAAAAATATTTGAAGGACACCCCCTTTGTCAACCTCTGACTTCCATACACATGCTCACACGTGTGCTAATGTACCTGTACATGTGCAGGCACACTGTACACTGTAGCCAGACGCTCTGCTGAGCACTGAAGGAAAGAGGATATAAAGGATTCACACATGCTCCACAGGAGGATTACCTTAGACCTGCCACAGAGCTGATAGTAAGGGGAGAAGAGTGTCATGCTCACAGAGTTGGTGTTCCTAAGAGTTGTAAAGAACAAGGATGCAGGAATGACGAGCTGTGCCCTACAGGGTGTTCTCAGGCAAACCCCACACACGACAGTCAGCTGTGGAGACCCAGGCCTGCACTGGGGAGGCAGAGGCAGGAGGATCAAGAGTTCAGGACAAGGTTGAGATTGGCCTGGGCTACACGAGACCCATATCAAAAAGAAGAAGAGATGGGTCGGTGAGTGAGCGAAGGTGCTTTTCATCCTGTCTGACAAGCTGAGTTCAATCCCTGGGACCCATAGAGTGGAAGGAGAGAGAACCAGACTAGAACATATTCCAAGCTGGGAAAACCAGTCACACAAGTAAGAAAGAGCAAAGGGGTAGTTTGTGTTACCAGATTAGATAGATGTGAGTAAGGAGAGAATTAAGACAAACTGTATTATTGCCTTTCTTTGTTTATTTAGTGAGGGTGTGGGTATGTTGTGGCTTCTGTGGAGACGTCAGAGGACAGCGTGTTCTCTTCTACCATGCTCTTAGTGTTCCACCTCAGGTTGTAGGGTTTAGCAGCAAGTGTCCTTACCTGCTGAGCCATCTTGACAGCCCTCTGTTATTTTCACTATAAAACTAAGGATGCTTGGTTTTTCTTTACATAAGAGATCTATAAGATGTATAAATGAATTTGAAGACACTGAGTAGGGCTACAGACTCTGTGAGGATGAATATGTTGCTGTCCACACTGCCCCGACGCTTGGGGGCCATTATGTTGAGGACGGCACTGCCCCATGCTTTGGGGCTAAGTGTTCTGGTCTGAGGTGATCAGACAACAGGGTCTAGCAAGAGAGAGAGAGAGAGAGATGGAGGGGAAGAGACACGAAGAATGGAGACAAGACAGAGGGTCTAATCAAGTCTCCTTTATTGAAAGGAAATCCGGGGGTATTTATAAGCTTTGCCACGCGCCTTATAGGCGTAGATACCTCGTGCGTCTTGCAGGTGTGGATACCATGTGCACCTTGTAGCTGGGAGCACTAAACAGTAAAACAAGATATGTGGGAAAAAACAAGATTTTATCAGAGTGTGCTCAGCTGTTGGGGGTTGTTGAAAAACAAGTCTCTTGTCAGGGGTATATGGCTCGAGGTGGCTCCAAAGATGATAGCTGCTTTCTGCTAGGAGCCGGCTCCCAACATGAATACAGCTGAGCTCAAGGATGGTACTCCCTGGAGCTGAACAGGACTGAGTCCCATAGTCTAGCATGGCAGAGGAGGAGGAAAGGCAGAGCCCATCAGGAGTCTGGCTATGGGTGACAGTGTTTCAAGAACAGTTTTTCAAGTAGGCACAATGCAAAAGCCCTACAGGCTCAGTGGTAGTGACTCTGACAAAAGGGGGGTGAGGTGGGGCAGGCTGGGGTAGGAGAAAACAGCTTTCTGGGTTGCAGGGGCAGCGGGAGCAAGAGTTTGCAGGATAGGACAGGATGCTGTGCTTTTTGATCCAGCAGCAAAGGAGGCTGAGAGATAAGGGGAGATTTATCACAAATCGATAACCAAGCTAGGCGCAGCAGGTCAAGCATTTGGGCTTTCTCTGCATACTAAGATATCTGGCAGGTTAACACAGCAAAAGTGTGTCCGGATTTGGACTTTAGAAAGATCACTAGTAAGGCCTGGTGGACAGGCTCTTGAGCCAAGCACTCAGGAGGCTAAAGCAGCCGATGAGGCCAGCAGGGGTTAGAGTGAGCATCAAGCCAGGCTAGGCTATATTGCAAGACCCAGTCTCTAAAATGATAAAAAAAAAAAAAAAAAAAAGAAAAAGAAAAAAAAGAAAGAAAAAAGAAAAGAAAGAAAGAAAAAGAAAAAGAAAAGAAAAGAAGAAAAAAAAGAAAAAGAAAAGAAAAGAAAAATTACCGGCTACGTGATAGAAACCACCAAGGAGATGCTTATAAAAAGATGATGATGATGGACTCAAATATTTGACAGGAAATTCAGAATATCAGCTCTCAAAAATCTTAGTGATGGCATGGTAGTGCATGTCTTAAGCACTCTCAAGGGAGAGGCAGGAGGGTACCCTGGTCTACATAGTGAGTTCCTGGCCAGCTAAGGATACACAGCGAGACCCTGCCTCAAAGAAGAAAATAAAATGCAAATCTGTTTTCAAGTAAGCTTTCTTGAGAAAAATTACATGGCTTCATTTTCCTCAGGAGAGGTGGAAAAGAAAAGGCACAGGCGCAGCCATGACAGAGCAGGAGAAACAGAGACCCTGTCATTGGGGTATTTATTCAGTAGACGATTATCCATCAGCTAGTATATAAAGGATTTTCTTGACACTATTCACTGTGGAATTGAAGAGCAAGACAGAGAGACAGCGCTGGAGACAGAGAGCAAGACAGCGCTGGAGACAGAGATATCGCACACATTCTTATAGCTTACGGTACTACTACTGTGTTTCTAAAATGTGCTGCCTGCTCATGGAGACCCCGTGGCTGAGGGCTGCTGGCCTTCCTCTAGGAACAAACCTTTGGAACAAACGTTTCAGCAGATCTGTTGGCTGGATTGTCCCATATCGCTTTCCTGTTCCTGCTCACCTTTATCTCAGCCAGGTTGGAGCCACAGATAACACCTTAAAAGAGATTTGGAATGCCTGTGTACTCAAAGTAGGGTGTCCTGGACAGGGCATAGGCAAGAAGAGGGGAAAGCAGGAGGACCAGATGAAACGTAGCCAGGAAAGGAAACAAACTAGTACTATTCAAAGAGAAATAAGTAATTGTGGTTTACACACTAGTTCCCTTCAGTACCAGCAACTGGCTTTACATGGAGCAGTTGTGAATGCCAGAAGAATTTGCTGTATGAAGTGCAAGCTCTATTCCAAACTGCATGACCTTGGCCAAGCTGTCCTTAACGCTGACATCTATAAAGTGATGGAAGCCACTGCATTGATGGGGAGACTAGGTACTACATGTTAAAGTGCTTTGCAGAGTGTAAAGCACCAAGCTGTTAGCGCTCTGAATCTCACGAAGTACAGGAAATCAGGTCATGAAACAGCACATCCAACCAGCAGACTTCCTCAAGACTCTTCAGGTCTAGCTCAGGAAATCAGAGGGGCAACATCTGACTAGGAAGGAGACCGTGCCACTTTGAGGGTAACCCCTTTGACTCTCAGCCCAGACACTAGGCAATCCATCTCTACTCTCTTCTGCAGATATGTATGTCCACTTCAGTTTTTATTTGCTTTCTTGATGACGGCTTTTTTGCTTCCTCAGTGGCTGGACCAGCAACCCTGGGAACTTACAAAGAAACCTAAGCCAAGAAATCAGTGCTGGCTGTGGCGAGACCCAAAATCAATCCTTGCCTCTTAGAAGATTGGGGCGAGAGAATCTCAAGTTTAAGGCTCATCTAAGCTACACAATGAGTTCGAAGCTAGTCTGGGCAACTTAGGGAGGCCCTACCTCAAAACATGCAAGGGAAGGTAGCGTAGGTTTCTGTGGTAGCAGGCTTAGCTGGCAAGCACAAAGCAAAGTTTAATTCCCAGTACAAAGTGGGGGCTGGAGGGTGGGGGTGGGGAGTTCAAAACAGCCATGCAATTTACAAATTTACAAATTCTCAAATTATACCTAACCATAGCATATTACAAAAAGTATTATTATTATTATTACTATTATTATTATTATTATTTTAATCTTGGAATCTGGCATGGAGAATTCTGACTACTTTTGTCATTTTTTTTTTTTTAATGCAGGAACCTTCCTGCTTAATTAAGTACACATGGCATGGCACGTATGTGAAGCTCAGAGGGTGCTGCCACACCATGCTGGTTTTCCTGAAAGAAGATGAGTCTCAGGGATCAAAGTCAGGCTGTCAGAATTGGCAGCAACCACCTTGAGTCATTTTGTTGGCCCTATAATTTTTTTTTTTTAAGATTTATTGTTGTTGTTGTTATTATTGTTGTTTTGTTTGAGACAGGATTTCTCTATTTACCCCTGGGTGTCCTGGAACTCACTCTGTAGACCAGGCTGGCCTTGAACTCATAGATCTGTCTGTATTTGCCTTCCAAGTTCTGGGATTAAAGGCACAAGACTTATTATTTAGATTTATTTCATTTAATGTACACGAATGCTTTGCCTGTGTGTATTTCTGGTGTACTACATGCATTCCTGGTGCCTGGAAGTCAGAAGAGGATTTCAGATCCCTTGAAACTGAAGTTAAACATGCTTGTCAGTCACTAAGTGGATGCGGGGTGCTCTGGAAGAGCAGTAAGAGCTCCTAATCTCTAGCTCTTGTAACTTAAAAAAGATTCGTGTCATTTTTAAGTGTGTGCTTGAGCGTGTGAGTGCAGGTGCCTGCAGAGGCCAGAAGAAGGCATCAGATGTCTGGGAGCTGAAATTACAGGCATTTGTGAGACTCCTGAAGTGAGTCCTGGGATCGGGACTCAGGCTCTCTAGAGGAGCAGCAGGGGCTCTTACGCACATCTCTACAGCCCAGCCCACTGAGTTCTTTCTTAAAATTGGTTTTCTTAAGAAAGTGCCTGGTAGCTAGGCGTGGTAGTAGTGCACGCCTTTAGTCCCTGCACTCCGGAGGAGACCGTGTCTGGCTTACTCCAGTCTTGCTTCCTTTTAGTCCTTTGCTTCCTTGGGGAAAGGAGAGTTCATCTCTAAGCCATCGTAGGAAGGGCGTTAGGGCAGTCCGTGTGGCATTGGTAGACATTAGCACAGTGGCAGGGTTTATTTTAGTCACCGCTAATCACTATGTCCTCTTCCCAGTACTTATGACGTTACCACCTCCAGTGACCCGTGAGACATGCAAATTCTCACTTTTTACCCCAGATGTGGTGAATCAGACTCTTGTCAGGGTAGAGCCAAGAAACCTGCAATAAGCCTTACAAGTGACTCTCATGCATGCTAAAACTTCAGGAGTATCACCTTGTAGCTGTCGTGTCAAACTTAAGATGGACTGGAGAGCTGGGCAGTGGTGGCGCATGCCTTTAATCCCAGCACTTGGGAGGCAGAGGCAGGCGGATTTCTGAGTTCGAGGTCAGCCTGGTCTACAGAGTGAGTTCCAGGACAGCCAAGGCTATACAGAGAAACCCTGTCTCGAAAAACAAAAAAACAAAAAAACCCAACCAAAAAAAAAAAAAAAAAAAAAAAAAAAAAAAAAAAAAAAAAAAAAACAAAACCAACAACAACAAAAAACCCAACACCTCCCCCAAAACAAACAAACAAACAAACAACAAAAAAAAGATGGGCTGGAGGTGGGTCAGGAGGTAAAGGTACTTGTTGTGGGAGCATGCCAACCTGACTTAGATTTTTAGGACTCATGTAAAATTAGGAGAACAGACTCCATAAAGCTGTCCTCTAACCACCACATGCCCCCTGGGGCCTGTACACACAAATACATAGATATATGCAATATAAACAAACTAACAAACAAAGGTTAGATGGTTAGCATGGAAATATGTTACCATGAGTATTTGAAATAAACATGGAAGCCAGCTTTTCTCAGAAGTCTAATTTGGCTCATGAACGGTTTGCCCAGGAACAATGGCTTTGTGTTTGTTTATAGCTCCGTAAACTGGAATGTACCATCTCTATTCCAAGGTTTTTAATCTCCGCCTCCCCATTAAAATCTACAATGGCCCTTATGTATGATAGCTTAGTTTGGAAAATTAGTGGAGGCTCGAGCCTCGTGTAGTTTTTTTAGCCTAGGCCAGAAGAAGCTTCTTTGCACAAGAGGTCTTCCTAGACAGCCGACAGCCCCCGCCCCCAACTAGTCAGAGAAGCACCTTTCCTACTTTGCACGAAGGCATTGCGCCCTCTTCTGGCCTTGGGGGCAACATGCATGCAACATGCAGTCAAAACATCCATATACATAAACATAAAGGAAACAGATGCTAATTTAAAATGTGAGTGTGTGCTGGCGGGGGTGGGGGTGGAGAGTTTCTAGAAAACTAAGAGAGCGGAGAACAGAAGTTCCACCATCTTGAAGACCGCTTCTTCCTACTTTGTCTTCAGTGACACCCAGTATATGCTCCCTGCCCTGTATGGCAACCTGCAAGTCTCATGCTTTCTTTCCATTTGGGTTCTCCTTTTTAGCTTTTTTTTTTTCACACACAGATAATGCATTAAAACAATTTATTTTAGCATCTGTTGCAGTTTGAATATGAAGTGCGCCCCCCCCCCCCAGGCTCGAGTGGTAAGAGGTTTGGTTGAGAGTTAATCAGCTTTACGGAAAGAATCATGAGGTATCTGACTAATCCACAGCTCAGTGGATTCATAGCTTGATAGTGATATGACTCCTGTGGGGTGAGAATGAGTATGTAGGGCCCAACTACTGGCATTCCTCAGGATAGCTAATCCCTGGACCTGTCTTCTCTCTGCACCGCTCTACCGTGAGAGGCCCCGCCTTCCTCCGACCCAGGCTCCGGGCTAGCCACATCATTACGCCTTGGCCCCCAGACAATGAAACCAAGTGATAATGGACTGAAATCCTGGAACTGTGAGAGAATAAATCCCTCCTTGCTTTAGTTTTCTCAGATATTTTGTCATGACAAAAGAGTGGCTAATCCAGCATATGTGGTGTGGTTTCAGCCTCAACCCCTGGCTCCGTTCTGATGGATATAATGTTTAACAATCTCACAAGGGGTGAACCACCTATTGAGTCGTTTGTTGGCCCTCATTTGCAAGTCACCCAACCAGCAGAACCATACAAGAGATCCTCCCTTAGTGGTTTTGTCATAGGCACCTGAACTCAGCAAACACCTGCATTCTGAGATCCTTCTTCCTGCCTCTGATTTGGTCTATGTTGAAGTCAGTTAGGTCAACCTAGTTTTCCCCCCTCTGGCTTCCTCTTTTTTAAATCCCCAACTCAACACACAAGTGTAAGAAGGCCAGAGACCTCTGCTTTCTAATTCTAAAGCCCATTCACTCCCCATAATCCTCCTTCCTCCTCTCCCAGGACGATATCTCTCCTTTCATTCCTTTTATCATCCATTCCCTAAATAGTCTCAAATGGCTTCGAGTCTTCCCAGGGCTTTGTCTTCTAGGCTTAGTTAAAAACAGTTCACTAGGCACCCTCCTCACCTCACTTAGGTGAATTCCGGGACATAAAAGCAGTGAGAACTTGAAGCTGCAGGGATCTACACCGCCACCTGGTGGCCGACTGTTAAATAGGTTTGGTTGGCATCCTAGCAACAGACCCCGGAGGTGGATACCCCAAAGCACTGGTCGTGGGCAGAACAGGAGAGTTCTTTCTTCAAACCAGCATTTTCTCTGTAATTATCTTTTTATCTTTACAAGGTTTTATTTTATTTTTACCCTCTAGAGTTCTTTAATTCCTTCCTTCCTGGGAATTGAACCTAGAGCCTCATCCGTGCTAAGCAAAGGCTAAGCCTGCATCCCCAGACCTTTCACTCTTTCCTCTCTGCTAAATCTCCAAGATTTCTCTTTCCTTTTTGACCAACTAACCTATTATTTCATTGAGAAAATAGAAACTAAGTAAAAGATATTATCCATCTTCAGTAATAAATCTGGTTCTTATTTTATGCACATTCTCAGCTTCTTGTCAGATACACTGTCGGCTACTCCAGCTAAGCCACACCTTTTCTAGGTAGCTGGACCTCCTTCTTATTCTCACCCAACAGTCCTGTCTGCAAAGTAACTCCTTTCTGGAATCAGAAGTTCCTTTTCTAATGAGTCCATATTCCAAGACCTCTGTAGTCCGTCTCATTTGAGAGCCCCAGAATTCAGGAGAGCCGACATTTGTGTGGCAGTGGGACCTGGAGAGGGGTTTTACTGCCTGTGAGATCAAGTGGGGTCAAAGCAAGGATTCTTCTCCTCCTCTGCCCTCTATCGCTTCCTTTTTATTTGTCTAGTTAGTTTGCAGTGCGGGGACGGAGCCCGAGCTTCACAGGAGCTGGACAAGACTTTGAAGCAAGGCTCCATTTCCATCAGTCATTCTCTGTCATTTCACCTCTGTTAAGATCACCAACACACTCCACCTTAAAATCAACACACTCCACCTTGACAGATCCAATAATGGCTGCTCATAACACATCTCTGTTTAGTTGTGTTTTGCTTTGTTTTGAGATAGGGTCTGAAGTAGCCCAGGCTGGCCTCATACTTGCTATAAAGCTAAAGATGACCTTGAACTTCTGATCTTTCTGCCTCTACCTTCCAAGTGCTGGGATTAGTGATGTGCTACTTGGGCCATGAAGCGTTTGTGAACCCCAAAAGTCCACCAAGGCACCATTTCCGATGTAATTGCCGATTACATTTCCGATGTAAAGAGTCTCTTTATTACAAACTCAAGTTTGGCTTACGCACCACCGACCCACAGGACAGTTTTCAGTAAGGCCGCCCTGAACGCTCATCGAGACAAGGCTTTATAGGAAATGGAAGTAAGTGAGGTGGGGTCCAGCCTGGCAAGCATCTAACTGAATGACTATTGTAAGCCGACAGGTGGGTGCTCTGAAGCAAGACTGTATACAATCAAGAATGGTTTGAAAGTACATCTGAAACAATCAGACTAATCTTTGATTAACTGTTGCTAGGAAGTAGCTGGGGAGTAACTCTGGCCAAGGACAAGCCATGGGGTCCTTCCTGGTACATGCGTGCAGCTTGGGCTCAGCTATGGGGCCAAATTCTCAGGCTTTTTTTGTTTTTGTTTTGTTTTTCCTTTAAGATGGAGGCCAGTTCCAAGATGGAGTCAGTTTGGCCACTCACTACCACCCTTGGTTTATGTGGTGCTGGAGACCAAACACAGGACTTGGTAAATGCTGCAAGGCCTATCACCTGGATTACAACCTCTACTCTGCGGTTGGTTTGTTTGTTTGTTGTTGTTTTTGTTTGCTTGTTTGTTTGAGACAGGGTTTCTCTGTGTAGTCTTGGCTGTCCTGTAACTCGATTTGTAGACCAGGCTATCCTTGAACTGAAAGAAATCTGCCTGTCTCTGCCTCCTTAGTGCTGGGATTAAAGGCAAGTGCATCTTGCTCAGCTCTGATTGGTTTTTAAGCTACATTCTCCTAACTTTCCCTAGCTCTACACAAATATGTAACCTACCAGGAAGTCAGGAAGGCCTTTTAATTTCTCTGCTTGGATTTTATTTTGGGGTGTGGGGACAAAGTGTCACAGTAGCCCAAGGTAACCTGGAACTCACTCTACAGCCCAGGTTGGCCTCAAATGCATGGTGATCCTTCTGCCTCTGCCTCCCGTGTATTGAGATCACAGGTGTTATGGCCAGGTCCACTTGGCTCTAGAGCCACCACTCTGTCTGGGTTTCTATGTTGTCTTACTGTGTTTTCTCAGCATTACTAAACACTGGCATATCCTCAAAGCTCAGTACTCAAACTTTTTCTCTTCCATCCCAATCCCCTGGAGTTTCCAGTAGGTCCATGGCTTTGAATCTGAGTCAAACTGGATCTCTAATTTGGGCTTTACACCTGGGTCATGGGTCCTGGAGTCTCTCAGGATTCAGATGGGAAAGTGCTCTGGGATCCTGCCCTGTTCTATTCTATCTGGTCCTTCTCCACTGGTATTGTTACCCTCAATAGAGGAATCAGTCTAACCTCTACCTTTGTCCAGTTTATTAGCGTCTCCTTCCTGTGTGACCTTACCACTTCCCTAGTCCAGTCACCCTGGCACAAGTCACCTTCACTCTAACCGGTGGTTCCTAGGGTAGAACTCATCTGTCTCCTTGTTTGCCTTCACATGATCTATTCTCCAAACAACAACCCTTAGAAACATGTATTTGATATCATTTCTCATCTTGGGGGGGCTGCAGGCCCTATGTCATCTAGTTCAGGGTCACCCCCATTTCCCACAGCTGTTCTCCTCCGCACAGCATAGTCACCTCCTTGCTGGTGTCATTTCTTTAGCCGAGGGCCTCTCATATGCCGGGCAAGCATTTACTACTGAGTCATAGCCCAGTCCTCCTTAGACTTTGGGTCTGACACAGGGTCTCACATGTGCAGGACGTGAGAACGCCTAAGAAGGAAAGTAAGTCAAGATCACAATATAGAAAATTGGATGGGAGGAGGAGGGGGGCGTTTGCTCATTCTGATACTGTATCTGGTTGATAAAACCTTGTCAGGAAGAATGTGAGCAGAAACAGACTCTCCAGGGCATCCAGTGATCTCTTCTGGACTCTGAGGGTACCTGTTTATACATGGCAGGTACAGACATGAACACATACACCTAAATAAAATGAATCTTAAATAAGTCACAGCTCCGTCGAGATGCAGCTCACACACCTTACAAAGTGCGCAGGACAGTGGTTTTTAGTATATTCAGTGTGGTGCAACCGCCTTTCTGGTTTTTTAAACATTTGTTTGTATTCTGTGCTTAAGAGCCACAGCATACAAGTGGAGGTCAGAGGATGGCTTTTTGAAATTGGTTCTCTTCTTCTATCATGTAGGTTCGGGGATCCGTGGCAAATGACAAAGTCTCACTCTGTAGCCTTGGCTGGGCTGGTTGACTCCTCTCACCTGTTTCAGTGGACCGTAGCCATGGTCATTCACTACATAACAGTCGGACTGCTTTTGAGGTTGTCGTGTTCAGAGGGGCAGAACAGCAGTAACTGAGACTTTACAGTCCACAGAGCAGAGCAGAGCCATTCCCACTCTCAGGATCTATGTACACCAGACTGGGGCTGGAGTCTGACAAATATTTATACCCCAGGACCTTTACATACTGTTTCTTTTGTATGAGTAATTTCAGATTGCCTCATGGCTGGCTCCTGGACATTCTGTTTCTGCTCAACTCCTTCCTGAAGAAGCTTTCCCCAACCGGACCACAGTATCAGAATGAGCAAACGCCCCTCCCTCCTTCCATCTTATTTGCTATATCGTGATCTTGACTTATTTTCCTTCTTAGACATTCTCATACCTTGCACTGGGATGTAAATCTGTGAAGGCAGTTCCAGGCATCAGTAGTGTCTGTCACACAAATGAATGAAAAAAAAAATGGAAAGAAAGAAAACCAAACCAAAACATAAAAACAAACAAAAAGGCACATGAAAACAGTTCAGTGAATAACAAATGAGCCCTTGAAAGAAATGAGTCTAGAGAAAAAATTATTTAGTATCCTCTCACTGGTTTTATTAGAGAAAACCATGCCTGAATAAAAGAAAAGTATGGTCCAGGGTATGGCGGCGCACACCTTTAGTACCAGAACTTGTACCGGGAAGGTAGAGGCAGGCAGATCTCTGAGTTCAAGGCCAGTCTGGTCTACAGAGCAGTTTCAGGACAGCCAGGGCTACATAGAAAAACCCTGCCTCAAAAAAAAGAAAGAGAGAGAGAGAGAGAGAGAGAGAGAGAGAGAGAGAGAAGGAAGAAGAAGAAGAAGAAGAAGAAGAAGAAGAAGAGGAAGAGGAAGAGGAAGAGGAAGGAGGAGGAGGAGGAGGAGGAGGAGGAGGAGGAGGAGGAGGAGGAGGAGGAGGAGGAAAAAGAGGAGTAGTAGGAAAATGGCTTGGGTTATAGATTGCCTGCTCTGCAAGAAAGCTGCCTGTGGTTCAGTCCCCACCACCACATAAACCAGATGTCAGGGCTCACATCTGTGATTCCTGCACTGGGGAGAGGTAGAGGCAGAAGGATCAGAAGTTCAAAGTCATCCTCAGCTACATATATACATAGTTTGAGGCCAGTATGAGACGTATGAAACCATGTCTTAAAACAAAAATAAACAAAGAACAGGCCCACGAGATGGCTTGTTAGTTTAAACCACGTGCTTGCTGTGGTGTCTGACAGCTGAGCTCTGACCCTGAGACCCAGTGGTGGAAGGAGAGAACAGATGTCCACAGCTGTCCTCAGACCTCCACTAGTGTGCCAAGGCACATGCTCCTACACACACAATTAAATACACAAAATATGGTAGAGAATTAATACACATCCAAACAGTGGGTCTAATTCGTACCATGATTTATGCAAGTAACGTTTCTGAGTGACTTCACCTCCATGTTGTTAACCGACATAAGGAGGTATAGAGGACTGAAGAGCAAGAATGTTTGAATCTTTTCATTTTTAATTTTTCTTTCTTTCTTTCTTTCTTTCTTTCTTTCTTTTTCTTTTTCTTTCTTTCTTTTTCTTTTTCTTTTCTTTTCTTTTTTTTTTTGGTTTTTCGAGACAGGGTTTCTCTGTGTAACCCTGGCTGTCCTGGAACTCACTCTGTAGACCAGGCTGGCCTCAAACTCAGAAATCCGCCTGCCTCTGCCTCCCAAGTGCTGGGATTAAAGGTGTGCGCCACCACCGCCCGGCTAATTTTTCTAAATTAGTATTTCTTTATAAACTGAAAATCCAATCAGTGGATTTCAGGTTTTTTTTCCCTCACTATGTATTTAACACTTTTCTCTTGATATATCTTGCCCTTTATGCTAGTAAGATATTGGACAAGATTTTAGCTACTATTGGGCATAGTCAAAATGGCCTTGTCAAAAGTAAAACCGTGGCAAGTGAGACGCTCACTGTAGCCAGTGCTTGCTACTCTGTGGGTCCTTATTTCTTCCACCCTCCTCCTAACATTAGATAGGAGAGAAGAAGGATAGAAAGGAAAGGGGTGACTTTATCATTAGACTACTTCCTGCTGATTAGAGGGTTGAGTATCTTGCGGCAAATTTGATCTTCGCTGTCAGGATATCTAATTTCTTCTTGTTTCCTCTTTGTGCACGACTACTTAACAAACCTCAACCACCACCAATAACAGTAACCAACTACCAATCAACAACCCACCCCAACAACCAACAAACATCTCAACAAACCAACAAACAAGTCAACAACCAACTCCCCATTGTCTTTGGATCCTAGCATCTATGTACCCTCTGAAAAGTCCCCAGAATTCCAAATGTCACATAATTGAAGAAACTATTTGTTTCTGGCCAAATCATGTCCCTGCTAGAGGATAGGACAAAACACAGTCAGCTGCTGTCGACAATCTGAAGCAGCCCCACACCCCACACCTGGCATCAAAATGAAAACATACTTTTATAATATTTCTTTTTGGAAAGAATTATTTTATTTATATGGAAACACTGTCGCTTTCTTCAGACACACCAGAAGAGGGCATCAGATCCCATTACAGATGGTTGTGAGCTACCACGTGGTTGCTGGGAATTGAACTCAGGACCTCTGGGAGAGCAGTCAGTGCTCTAAACCACTAAGCCATCTCTCCAGCACTCTTATAATATTTCTGTGTCTTTCTTTCGTTTTAAAGATTTATTTACAGTGTTCTGCCTACATGTATGCTGGTGTACTAGAAGAGGGCACTAGGTCTCATGATAGATGGTTGTGAGTCACCATGTGGTTGCTGGGAATTGAACTCAGGACCTTTGGAAGAGCAACCAGTGCTCTTAACCTCTGAGTCATCTCTTTAGCCCCTATTTATTTCTGTGTTTTTCAAAGACACCGAAATTCCTAAATTGTCACTACAGCTCATCTGATAAAGGTTCCTGTTAGTAAACCTGTTTTTAATTACTAGTAATACCGCCAATAAACATTTTAACCTTTATTTAACCTTAATTCCTACCAAATTTCAGAGGACATTTTCTGTTAACATCTATATTACTAAAAGCTTAATAGATGTGTATTTCTTTTCAAATAAAACAAGAATTGGGAGGGCATGGTGGCACATACTAGTCATCTCAACACTGTGGACTGGGGCAGGAGGATAGTGATTTTTTGAGGCCAGCCTGAGCTATATAATGAGATCCTGTCACAAACACAAATGATGTATGCTACCCATATACAATAAGGTTGGTGTAATCAGGAAACCTAGAAATAACAAAGGGTAGCCTCTAGTTTCTTTTTCTTTTTGAGACTAGGTAGCATAAGCTAGCCTTGGACTTGCTTTTGACCCATGGTAACCTACAACTTTTGAAATGGAAAACAGAGTAGTAACCCCTTACCTCACATAGTAAAGCTCAATTATTCAATAAACAGGGCAAGGGTGAACCACGCCCAGGATCTGCAGTAGGGAGAGCTCTGTGGCCAGTTAGGGTGGGCAGAGTACAGAGCAACCATGCTTTTGGTTGGTGAAGAAAACAAACATGTTAAAAAGGAGATCTCATACTGAAAGTCAACCTCATGGAGCTGCCTTCCTGGCCTGTCTGACCTGGCACAAGCAGCTAATGGTCACTGAACACCCATTCATCTCTGTGGCACTGCCTGACCAGTCCACAAAGCACTCCTCCAGCTGGCACCAACTCCAGCTTGCTGTAGAACCCAGACTTACTCATCACCACATGCCCTGCCAGCTCTTCTGGATCTCACTGACACAGACAAACCTGGTTTCTCTCGCCAGGGGAACTGATATACTGTTTGTATCATAAATTCCAGGCACTGAGTTTTCCTTCAGCCCTTGGCTTCTCAGTTTCTGTGGCTAGATTTAGTTTTTGCTTCTCACATCCTGTACATGAGCACTGTCTGGTCATCAGGGAGCACTGGTTATAGGGTAAATTCACTTGTACAGCTGTTTCCTCCAGCTTGAGGCATTCCTTTCTGGGAGGAGAGAGAAGGCGGCAAGCTTGCCAGTAAGAGGCTGAGGAAGCCCATGAAACTTAAACTCAGAAGAGCCTCCCTGAGGAGGGTCAAGCAATTGCTGGCATGGGTGGGGGTGAGGGTGGAGGGTGGGGGGGGGTTGGGGGCTGGGGAGCTGAGTGAGGGAGCTGCTGGTAAGTTGAGGAGGGAAATCCAATCTCACCCATCCCCCATGAGCTTCTTTTGATGACGAAGCTTCTGCCTTTGAGTCATCCCTGGGAGGAGAAGTCATTCCCTATCCATACTCCGGTTAAGTTACAGTTAGATCAGACTGGAATCAATTCTTTGGTCTATCATCAGTACCCTATCTGGGGTGAATAAATAGATGCTCATGTCTTCCTAAGAAAAGTCATACAATATATTTAATAAAGGCATGACAGGAAAAAAAAAAAGGATCACTTATTTCACTTCTGTACTTTATCTACTTATTTGACTGAGATTACCCCCTATGTCCTTAGGGATTGCATGTCCCCCTAAAGACAACATGCAAATCTCTGAAGAACCGAATATAAACAAACAAACAAACAAACAAACAAAAATATAAAAATAAAGGGGAGTCTTGGAGGGACAGAGAAGGGCAAGGGATAATAGAAGGAGTGAATATTATCAAAAGATTTAATGGAAACATTATATATTTATATATATCAAATAATATATATTAGCAATGATATAAGAACGGCTGACTGATTTCCTCAGTCTGAAAAGCATACCAAAGGAGACAACTGTCTCTCTAAGGATAACCATTCACATGTTCAGGAAAAAAAATGAGGCTCTTGGATGTGGGTTAAAACAAGATACCAGAAAAAATGCAGCTTGGAGCCAGGAGGCTTCAATCCCAGCACTCAGGAGGCAGAGGCAGAGGCAGGTGGATCTCTGTGAGTTTGAGGCCAGCCTGGTCTACAGAATGAGTTCCAGGACAGCCAGGGCTAAGGAGAAAGACCCTGTCTACAAACAAACATACC
The DNA here is from genome assembly GCF_011762505.2 of Arvicanthis niloticus. Classification (NCBI taxonomy): domain Eukaryota; kingdom Metazoa; phylum Chordata; class Mammalia; order Rodentia; family Muridae; genus Arvicanthis; species Arvicanthis niloticus. The sequence continues at coordinate 60,711,849 of NC_047666.1, forward strand.
AGCAAATTCCCAGAGAACAGCTTTCTGCAAAGTTCTTTGCAGAAATAATCTCGTGTTCCCTGACTTTAGGTAACCTGCACCAACCATCAGAGGGTGTTGGACCTGCCCTAAGCCATCCCAAAAGACGGAGCCTTATGTATTACCTTTTGTGGACATTTTATCACGGTGCTTTGCAAGTAACATGCCTAAGTTGCACCCCACCCCAGAGATGCTCCTGAAAGAATGGTTGTGAGTGTACACATTCATAAGGTTCTCCACTGCTTTTCATGCCTATGGTACCACGGCTTTGTTTAAGATTTCCTCAAAAAACCACATCGTGTAACCCTTAACGAGAGTTACAGATGCTGTTACAGTGCTGAACTTGAGTATTTTATCACCCTTGTTACTCTGAATAACACATACTGAAACTACAAGGTGGGCCAGCAAGGTGGCTCAGAAGGTAAAGGGACCTGCCACTATGCCAGAAGACTCCTCCTCCAGACTCCACACGGGCACCTCGGTATCCACACATGAGTGTGTGTATACACACAAACACACACAGTAATGCAATTTTTAAAAGTAAAAACCACCATGAATGGCAAATGTAATGGTGGATTGCCCAGTAGCAAGAGGCCTTGGGTTCAGTTGCCAGCACCTTCTTCCTAAAAGTCGGCATGGTGGCCTAGGACTGGATGTGGAGGCCAGAGGACCAGACAAAGTTCGAGGTCAATCTTGACTGCATAGCAACTTTGGGGCATACCTTGGATACACAAGACTCTGCCATAGATAGATAGATAGATAGATAGATAGATAGATAGATAGATAGATGATAGATAGATAGATAGATAGATGATAGATAGATAGATAGATGATAGATAGATAGATAGATAGATAGATAGATGATAGATAGATAGATAGATAATCTATAGATAGGAAGAAAGAAGGAAAGAAAGAAAGAAACAAAGAAACAAAGAAAGGCTGGATATGGTGGTGCACACCTTTAATCCCAGCATTTGGGAGGCAGAGGCAGTTGTGAGTTTAAGGCCAGCCTGGTCTACATAGGGAAGTTCTAGGATAGTCATGGCTACATAGGGAGACCTTGATCCCCAAAACCTCAAAAAGAAAAAATGTTGGAACATGTTAAGTCTCTGGCTCTATTAGCAATATTCTCACCTGTAGGCCAAACCGGTAATAGTCTTCAATTATCAAGACAAAAACCAGTTCAGGAAGGTAGTAAACACTGAGATTTCAACAGTAGCGCGGTCCGGTTTGGTGCCAATCTGACGTCAGTCTTAATACTCACCGTTTGTTTGCTGCTCTCCATGTCTCTATCGCAGCAAGACTTGGCCCTCCTTCAGATGTCTCCTCAAGGCACAGCTTCCTGCGAATTGCAGTTGGTCATTAGTTATTTCGTTATTCCTTCTATCTTTTTTTTTTTGTTTGTTTGTTTTTGTTTTTTTTTTTTTTTTTTTGTTTTTTTTTTTTTTTTTTTTTTTGGTTTTTCGAGACAGGGTTTCTCTGTATAGCCTTGGCTGTCCTGGAACTCACTCTGTAGACCAGGCTGGCCTCGAACTCAGAAATCCGCCTGCCTCTGCCTCCCAAGTGCTGGGATTAAAGGCGTGCGCCACCACCGCCCGGCTATTCCTTCTATCTAATTTAAGTTTCCTGAAAGAAGAGCCTGCGAGTTACCCCCTGGACAAATGGGCACTATGATACCAGAGATAAGTTTTCATACATTCTAATGATGTGTTAGAATAACTCAATTCTGGGATCCTTGTTCAACTGCTCGATGGAGGTGGGGGAGGCTAACAAGTGAAGGGTCTTGGGTGGAGGAAAGAAAAAAACCCTCTAGATTTTGAGTCATTACATGTCACCAACTAGCAGTTTCTTCATCTGCAAAATGGATAGGAAGTGAGTTAGGTGATCTTGCTGGCACCAATTCTGCGATTTTCTTTTTTAAAGATTAATGCTACTTTTTATGTATATGAGAGTCTGGCCTGCATGTATGTATGTATGTATGTATGTATGTATGTATGTATGTTTGCTGTATGCATATTCAGTGCCCAGGGAGGTCACAAGAAAGTGCAAAGGTGTCAGGTTTAGAACTGGAGTTATGACGGATGGTCATGAGCCACCATGTGGTGCTGGGAACTGAACCCAGGTCCTCTGCAAGAGCAGCAAGTGCTCTTAACCACTGAACCATCTCTCTACCTTCACAGATTCTGTAATCTAATACAGCTTATTTCGTCATGTAAGAGTTACAGCATTTGAAGAGCTTCGATTGAAGCCCTCAGCATACTTAGAGATGTGGCTGTGCTGTGGTTCGACCGATAGTCTATGGTGAGCATCTCTCCCTGGAGAAGCCCATACTCACTCTTAGGTGCATCTTTTTTGTTTTTTTTTCCTCTTAACCCCACTGCTTAAAAGTTATACTGAAATCTTTTAAAAACCAAGCAAACCCAGCTCTGCTTCAATAGCCTCTTGTCTTGTCTAGATGCTTCTGTAATATAGAATACTCCCATAGCATTCTGTCATGTGGCTGTTACGTTATTTATCCATTCACGTTTTGTTGGTGAACATTTGCGTTGCTGCCAGTTTTCAATGATTGCAAATACATTTAACTGTGAACAACAACAGGTTTAAAGTATTTAAAATGGCCAGAGTCCTGCTACTTCAGTCCTGCCACTGAGGATGAGTTCAAGGTCAGCCTGGTCTACATAGAGTTTCAGGCCGGCCAGGACTACACAGTGAGACTCTACTCAAAATGATGACAAAACAGAACACTGGAAAGCACGTGCCTCTTTTTACCCTCACCTTTGTTCAGAACATTTTAGTTGAGAGGCAACAGTCAGAAATCATGACTCTGCTTAGCCAGGGGTCTGCTTTCTCCACCCTCCTCCTCCTGACAGGGACAGGTGGCCTTGAAGGCCAGCTGAGACGAAGTAAGTGAAAATACTAGCTTGGCTGGAGACTTTGGCACACTGTCTCACCCTCTCCATACCCACCCCCTCCTTTGCTGAGCTGGTGTGTATGGCTGGTTATACAACCTGTCTGGCGTCAGCTTCCCAGGTGCTGTGACTGAGGGCATATGCTGCCACAGTCCGAGAGGAAGATCTCTTTGCCTTTTCTCATCTTTTGATCTCTTCCTCATCTTTCTCCTGAGAACTCCCTCTTATCTTCTGTGTCACTCTCATTTTGGAAAAGAAAAACAAGCACAGAAGAGCCCCACAGTGCCTTTTCACTTCAAATAAATATGTTTTTCTTTAAAATCGAGCTTCTGGGACTGGCAAGATGGTTCAGTGGGTACTGTAGTTCTAGGTACTCTGAAGGCTAATAATGCAAGAGGATCTACAGTTCTCATCCAGCTTGGGTTACAAGAGGGGGAGGGGTTTCAAGGTCACAGAGAGCCCCTGCCTCAAAAAAGAAACAAAGGGGGGGTGGGGTGGGGAATGTAGCTCAGGAGTGTAGCTCCTAAATGCTCGCTGCTAAGCCTGACAACCTGAATTCGATCCCTTAAACCCATAGTGAAGGAACCAAATCCTGCAAATTAAAGGGAGAAAATACACACACACACACACACACACACACACACACACACACACACACACACACACACGTGTATGTGTGTTCGGGGGTAGAGATATAGTTGAGCAGAGGAACACTAACCTAGCATGTGGTCAATCCCCAGTACTTCATGAAAAAAAATGTTAAAGCGACTAACTCACAGAATAGCTCGTCATGCTTATGTATTAAACTGGGAGAAACGGCGACCATTTTACCCAGGGCAGTTAGCCTTTCATTTTTCTCAAACACTTAGGGAGTAAGTCACTTACTTACTGAATTACCCACAAATTTGCTAAGAAAAAGCCAATTTCCCTCTGGCTTAAGACCCTAGCAGACGTCTGTCTTTCATGGCTAACACAGTTCCTTCCTCTCTGCGGTCCAGTTCCCTCTGTCTAGAGTTACTTGAGGCTCACGCTCTGTGAAGTTACTCTCAGAAAGGTCTTCTCAGACCTCTCCCTACCCCGCACTTGGCGGCAAACACACAGTTCTGTCCTGATTCCTTCATCCGTTTACATTTCCCTTGAGAAGATTTACACACCCGATAGCACAGGCCTGTAGTTCTAGGTACTCTGGAGGCCAGTGCAAGAGAATCTACAGTTCCAGTCCTGGTTTACAAGAAGGAGTTCACGGCCACAGAGAGCCCCTGTATTAAAAAGTAACAAGGAAGGGGATGTAGTTCAGTGGTGTAGCTCGACTAAGTCGGTAGTTTCCATCTTCACTTACAAAGACTTCTCCGGCTATGGGCTATGATCTATGCTCTACTCATTTGTCTAGGATATGAGGTCCAGGAGGGCGGGGCTTTTGGCCATGTGCTCGGCCGCGGGCCCTGGGACCCAGTAGGTGCTCAGTGAACACCAACAGGGGCGACTCCGAACACCCTCCACCCTCTACCCTCCACCCACCTCGACTTCCCTCCTCTCACCCACCATCCCCGCAGCTGCCCGGTGCCGAGCTCCGCCCAACCGCCCGCTTCGCAGCCCCGCTCTGCTCCGGGCGCCGCGCCAGAGTGACAGCACCGCCACCGCCACCGCCGCCTCCGCCGCCACCGTCGCAACCGTTAGCCCCGCGCCGTCGCCAGCTCGCTTTCCGTTCCGAAGGGTCCGTTGACGGAGGAAAACGTGCTTGGCGCCCGCTTGCTCGCTGCGCCCACCCTGCACGCTCCACTTACTGCGGAGGCAAGGGTCCCCTCCAGGGCGGCCTGCTCCTTACCTGGCCACCAACGGATCAGCCGCACTCTGGGGTCCCCGAACGTGTCAGCGCCCCGAGGCTTCACGTCCTGGGCCCCGCCATCCTCCGCGCCTCCCTTAAGAGGGTATTGACATTGCTGCATTAAGAGATACGGATGCCCCTCGCGCCTCTACGCCCCTAGGACGGGGCACAGAGGGCTCCGTGGAAGGAGCTGGGGAGCCCCTTCACAGCCCATGTGCTCCCCTTCCTCTCTGAAAGGACTCCGGTGCGGGTTTGGCGCTTCGGTATCATAAAGGTCTGCTACCCCGTTGCTGTGTGGGGCTGGTACTCAAGCAGACAACACCGCTAGGTTTGGGAGGCGGAAGACCAGGCTTGCAAGGACTGCCGGCCAAGTCGGCTGGCGAGATAACGTGGCTTTTGAGCAGCGTGAGGAGGAGCTGGGCTTGACAGGGTTTTTATGCAGATCAGAATTGCACCTCTCAAAGAGGGTACTGCAGTGAACAAACATGAGTGTGCAAAGGTGTGCAACTGAGTAAATCGCTAGGGAACTTCAAATTAAAGCTTTCTATGTCAGTAGGCACTCACCGGAAGGCCGAGACAAGGGACAAGGGAGAAGGGAGGGGAAAGAAAGGAATGCCAAGCCAAGCAGCAGAGAAGAATAGGACTGTCATACATTTATTGGTTTTTCAAGACAGTTTTTCTGTATAGCCCTGGCTGTCCTGGAACTCACTCTGTAGACCAGGCTGGCCTTGAACTCAGAAATCCGCCTGCCTCTGCCTCCCAAGTGCTGGGATTAAAGGCGTGCACCACCACTACCCGGCGATTTTTTTTTTTTTTTTAAAGATGGGGTCTTTATATAGCCCAGAGTGGCCCCAAACTCGCTGTGTAGTGAGCCTGCCTTTAAATTCCTGATCATCCTATAGGGTAAAAGGACCAAAGAAAAAACCACCCTGACCCTGAATTGAACCCAGGCCCAAGCAAGGGCCAAGGAAAAGAAACCCATCAATCTCCGAACAGGAAAACTCACCAATTCCAAGCTCAGGAATTGAAATCTCACCAGTCTCCACCCTAGAAAGCTCCGCCCCCACCCCACCCCCCACTCCCATAATCCCTATATAAACCTTGCTTTCTGCTCATTTCCCTGTAGCTTCACTCTGGAGCAGAGGTGTAAATCTCTTGTGTGAAGTTTGTTGTGCAGTGTAACTTTGTGGTATTCCTTGGCTTCCAATTGCCAGGGTACCTTTCAGAGCAAAATATAACACTTTTTGCTGGGGAAAACTTCCCCCTGCCAGAGCAGAGGTATAACACTTCTTTTGGGGAAACGTTTCCCCCAGCACAGGAGCAGATCTGTGACACTTCTGTAGGAGAAGCTGCAACCCTTCCTGAATAGCAGGGTTCAAGTATGGTCCACCACACTTAATTTTGGTTTTGCCTTTAAAAAAAAAAATTATTCTCTCTCCCCCCGCCCCTCTGTCTGTCTGTCTCTGTCTCCCCTCCTTCCCCCCTGCTCCTCCTCCCCATTCTCTGGAAGAGCATCGAGAGCTTTGAACAGCTGAGCCATTTCTCCAGCCCCGGTTTTGGCTTTTTTTTTTTTTTTTTTTTTTTTTTTTTTTTTTTGGACTGGGTCTCACTCTGTACCACAGACTAGCTTTGAACTAATGCTGGCCTCAGACTCAGAACCACCACATGTAGTTCGTACATTGTTAATGGCTATGTAGATGGATAAATGGGACTCCCCACAACCCCCTCCCTGGAAATGTTTGGAAAACTGGCAATATTTATCAAAACAACATAGGTCTACATTTTATCACTCAGTGATTCTGTCTCATGTATATTCAACAGAGATAAATTCAAGAAATAGGTGTTATAAGGTCCTTGGCTTTTTTGTTTTGTTTTTGGAAGTAGGGTTTCTCTGTGTATCCTTAGACCAGGCTGGCCTCAAACTCAGAGATCCGCCTGCCTCTACCTCCCTTGTGCTGGGATTAAAGTCGTGTGCCACCACTGCCTGGCTCTTGACTCTTCTCTATTACCACATTTATGAGGAGGTATGTGTGAAGGCCGGAAGACATCTTGTGGGAGTTGGTTTCCTCCTCTCACCATGTGGGTTGAGGGTACTGAACTGGGTCAGGCAGGGCAGAAGGTGCCTTTTCCTGCTGAGCCATCTCACAGCCTTGGTTCTTGAAAGAACTGAGTTAAGAGACACAGTTCAAGGAGAAGTTAACCTAGCAAAGCAAGCAGGCGCGCCAATGAGAGATGAGGGGGGCTGCCACTAAGAACCGATGAAGAGACTGGAGAACTGGTGGCATCATGGTGGATACTGCATCATGGCTTCTTTTATGGAGGAAGGCCTGGAAGGAGAAGAGAGGGGAAACTGTGGTAGGGACGTAGAGTAAATGAGTTTTAAAAATTTCTATGAATATGACATAAGTGGCATGTTCACCAGGCTAAGGTATCAATCACCCTTTGGGGTACTTCCCTCACAGTCCCCTAAGAAAGGCCACAAAGCAGGGGGAGTCAAAACTTCAGTATAAACAGCAGTATGAGGCTGAGGTCTGGGAGGATAGTACACACGTGTTTGAACGCGCTCTGGGATCTTAGTCTTTGGTATGGCAGGAACAGCCCATCTGCAGCCTGAGAATTAACCACAGAGGGCATTGTGATCATCAGGAACCCGGCTTCCAAGGTACTGCCGTGGCTTTCTTGCTTACCTTATATCTAACCTCTTTTTGAGACTTCAAGGTCCACCCATGACTGATCCTACGGTGCTTTGTCAGTTGAGACATTCTGTTGTCATCATTATTAATAGTTTTTCAAGATGGGGTTTCTCTGTAACAAGCCCTGGCTGTCCTAGAATTCACTTTGTAGACCAGGCTGGCCTCTAATAGAGATCCACCTGCCTCTGCCTCCCAAGTGCTGGGATCAAAGGCATGTGCCACCATGCCTTTTGTTTTTTTTCCCCTTCCCTTCTCCCTCTTGCTCCAGCCTGTTTGCTCTGGCCTGCTCCCTCTGGCCTGCTCCCTCCGGCCCAGCCCCCTCGCTCCAGCCCAAAGGTTTTTATTATATGTAAGTACACTGTAGCTGTCTTCACACACCCCATAAGAAGGCATCAGATCTCATTACGAATAGTTGTGAGCCACCATGTGGTTGCTGGAATTTGAACTCATGACCTCTGGAAGAACAATCAGTGCTCTTAAACCGCTGAGCCATCTCACCAGCCCTGCCTTTGTTATTTTTTAAAAATTGAACCTTTATCATGAAAACTGGGGCTAGCTAGCATTTTGAAGTTTATGCTTTAAGGTTATTTTTAATTATGTGTATGAGTGTCTAAGTGGGTATGGTTATCTTCAATGGAGAGAGGTGTCATCAGATCATCCTGGAGCTGGACCCAAAGTCAGTGGTGAGCTGACATTCCTGGGTGTTGGAGCTACATTCCAATCCCCTGGAAGAGCAGGATGTACTCTGTTGAGGGTACTGTGCACTGTGTGTTCAGATTCTGATTTCCATGCCCAGTCAGATGGGCGATGGTGTGGTCAAGCATCTCCAATCTCAATGTTATGTAAAAATTGTTTTCCACTCCCCCCATTGGTTAATAAACAGATGATCAGCCAATTAGCTGGGCAGAGTAGAATAAGGTGTGATTTCCGATTCCAGTTGGGTGGGTGGGTGGGCATCCCAGGGAGACTAGAGAGAGTAGAATAGAGGAGGAGAGACCATGTGAGTGGACCAGAAAGACTCACCATGAAGTCTCAGTGAGAGAGCAGCCATAAAGACACACATAGACTAGATCGAGTCAAGGCAAGACCAGAAGGTAAGTAATAGTATTTGGCTGGGTAGTGGCAGCCTACTTGGGTTAGAATAGCTCAGATTCTGCCCAGGTTAAGGCTTGCAGCTTGTTAATAAAAACACCAGGTTTCTGTGTCTTTATTTGGGAGCTAACACAGGCTAGAGTGGGCATAGAAATATGCACTGCAATTATTTGGGAGCAAAGAGGGCATAAGCCAGCTTCCTCCCCTAAGAACTACACTTACAGTCTTCTTAAATGCTGAGCCATCTCTCCAGCCCTTCTGTTTCTAGACAGAGTTTCTCTGTGTAGCCCTGGCTGTCCCAAAACTCACTCTGTAGACCAGGCTGGCCTCAAACTCAGAGATCCAACTGCTTTTGCCTTCCAAGTGCTAGGATTAAAAGCATGCACCATCATTGCCCGGCCCTAATTTTTTTTAAAAAAAGATTTATATGTGTTTACTTCCCTGCATGTACATGTACCATATATATGTCTAGTGTCCAAGAAGGCCAGAAGAGAGTGTCAAGACCTTGTACTAGACTCATAGCTAGTTGCCGCCACGAACCAGTCCTCTGCAAGAGCAGCAAGTGCTCTCGACCTCCGAGTCATCTCTGCAGCCCCCTAATTATTTTTGAGGTAAGATCTCTCATATAGAAAGATGTGGCTGGCCAGGAACTCTATGTAGATCAGGCTATCCTCAAACTCAGAGATCCGCCTGCCTCTGCCTCCTAAGTGCTGAGATTAAAAGCGTGTGCCACTACATCTGGTTCCCCTAATTTTTCTTTTTTCCCTTTTTCTTTTTAAAATTACATTTATATGTGTGTGAATGCATGAGTGCACAGGTCTCATCATATGGGTATGGCAGTGGGAGACCAATTTGCAAGAGTCACTTCTTCCCCATCACATGGGTCCTGGGGATGAAACTCAGGCTGTCAGGTTCAGTGGCAAGCACCTTCACATAAGGAGTCCTCTTATTGTTTATTTTTTAATTAGTAGACAAAAGTATGAGTTTCTTTAGGATTTTTCCATTGATTTATTCACTTTACATCCCAATCCTAGCTCCCCCCCCTTCCCAGTCGTCCCTCACACAATCCCTCCCCTAAATCCCCTTCCCCTTTCCCTCTGAGAAGGGGGAGGTCCCCCTGGGTACCAACCCACCCTGGCACTTCAAGTCAGTACAGGACTTGGTACATCCTCTCCCACTGAGCAGATAAGATAACCCAGTTAAGGGAACCACAGGCAAGTAAGATCAGGGTAAGTCTCAGTTGTGAGACGCACATAAATGTCAAGCTGTACATCTGCCACCTATGTGCAGGGGACCTAGGTCCAACCCTTGTATGCTCTTTGGTTGGTGTTCAGTCTCTAGGAGCCCCGAGGCTCCAGCTTAGTTAGCTCTCTTAGTCTTCTTGTAGAGTCCCTATTCTCTCCAAACCCTTCCCCCAACTCTTCCACAAGACTTCCTAAGCTCCGTCTAATGTTTGGCTTTGGGTCCCTGCATCTGTTTTGGTCAGCCTCTGGGTGGAGTCTTTCAGAGGATGGTTATGCTAGGCTTCTGTCTGCAAGCATAACAGAGTATCATTATTAGTGTCAGGGATTGTTCCTTGCCCATGGGATGGATCTCAAGTTGGGCCAGTCATTGGTTGGTGAACCTTAGGATATTTTCAAACACACATACTGTGTTTTGCTTATGGTCTCACTCCTCATTTATCCTTCCCTGGGCCACCTTCCACTCTCTTTGGTCTCCTTCCTGCCGGTCCCTTGTGCTTCAAAAGTGTTTTAGGGGAATTGGAGAGATGGTTCAGGTCTGATTCTCAAACACCCACATTGTGTGACTCTAACCTGTGTTTAACTCTAGCTCCAGAAGGTTTTGATAGCTTTAATATACTCTGGCCGCCATAGGCGTCTGTACTCGTGTATACTTTGGTAAAGACAGGCAGATCTCTACGAGTTCAAGGCCAGCCTGGTCTATATAGCAAGTCCTAGGTCAGCCAGGGCTGCATAGTGAGACCCTGCTTCAAAATAAATAATAAAAAGTTTTTTATTTATTTATTTATTTATTTATTTATTTATCAAGGTGAGAAAAGGCTGAATCATTAGTCAGGTTTCTCTTAATTTTAGTTCAATGAACACTCATTTTAGAATCACTACTGTAAGACACTAGTAAATGCTAAGGATACATTGAGAGATATCTCTCTGACTTTGTGGAATGCACAGATTAGGAGGTGATCTAAACATAAGGGTCATTGCTTGGGAGCAGTCTGATACGGCTAATTAAAAGAAATATTTTTATGTGTACATGTGGGTTCCTGAGTGTACTTTTGCATGAGAAACCCGAGGACATCAGAAGAGCCCCCTGGAACCGGTGTTACAGGAGACTGTGAATGGCTTCATGGGTGCTGAGAACCAAATCAGGGTCTCCTTCAAGAGCAGCGAGTGCTCTTCCCCTTCAAACCAGCTCTCCAGCACACAGTAGGGCAAACGGTTAAGGAAGTTCAGAATACTTTATCTGAAAGGAAGTTGGGGAAACACAGATGACGACTGTTGTGGCATTTCTGAGACAGAAGAAACCTACAGGCCAGCTGTGGTGGCCACGCCTATGATTCTAGCCCTTTTGAGGAAGAGGCAGGAAGTCAGGAGTTCTAGGTCATTCTTGCCTCTACGTCCCAAGAACTAGCTGTGTGACATCATTCTGCTCTCTCTTATGGTTCTTGTAGGCAGGAAGTAGGGTGATGTACTATCTCAATTTTTATAGAACTAAGGAGTGGCTCTTCATTGCCAAGTACACATGAGAGGTCAAATCTTTTAAATTCAGACTCCATTTTAGAGAACCTCATCTAAGTTTGAACTCAGGTAAACTAACAGGCCAGCTTTTTCATAACATTGTGCCTTCCATTTTTCAGGAAAGTAGCTTGAGGGGCAATCTTGCTTCAAATTGTAATGGCCTCTGGCTAGTAAGGAAAACCAAAACCCAAACCAGTAGAGACTAGATCGGTACAGTGCTTGCCTAACATGCTCGAAATCTTGTGTTTCATCCCCAGCACTTTATAAAGGAGAGGCACTGTGGTACAGGCCTGTAATTGAAGGGGGGGTGGGGGGAAGGTGGCACCTTGAAACACAGCCTCCCTTATACAAGGAAATCAGAGCCATGGGCTATGATGATACTGTTTCCACGAAAACAAATATTTTGTTTTTCCCCGGAAGACTTGGGAAGAGACCCATTTCTGAAGTTATGGCTGAATTAACCCAAGTAGTTAAGTGAGAATTTAAAAAGAGGGAGAGGGAGGGTTCATAAGATATGTAAAGCCACCTTTAAAAATAATACCCCCCCCCACACACACTTTGTCTTCTCACTTCAGCAGGGGGTCACCCCCTGTGTATTCACTGCCTGTCCCTGGACACAAGTGAGTCAAGTGCTAGCTGAGAAGTAGTAGGGAGGCAGAGGCAGGCGGATTTCTGAGTTTGAGGCCAGCCTGGTCTACAGGGTGAGTTCCAGGACAGCCAGAGATACACAGAGAAACCCTGTCTCGAGAAAAAAAAAAAAAGCAAAACAAACAAACAAACAAACAAAACCAAAGAGAGTCAAGTGCCTTCCTATGCAGAAAAGTTTCAGTGTAACGCTTTTTTCAGACTTTTTTTTTTTTTTTTGTCTAACTGCGCTGTCCTGGATCTCGCTGTGTTAGAGCTGGCTAGTCTCAAATTCAGAGACTAACCTGCCGGTGTCCCAAACTCCAGGGTTAAAGGAGTGAGTCCCCAAGCTAGGATATTTTCAGTTCTTTTCACTTTCATCCACCCCACCCCCCAAGCGTCAAATTTAATCCAGGCTTGCTTCTAACTCTCTACGTAGTTTAGGATGACTTTGAACTTCTGAACATCCTGCTTTCACTTCTTTAAATGCTGGGGCCACAGGGGGGCGCTACCACATCTAGTTTTGTCTTCATGAAGACAATCTCCAGCTCCACTCCATTTCCGTTCTCTACATGGAGATAAACCCTATGCTTTTCTTTTTTTCCATCTCATTCATCCTCGTTGGTACCGTAACTAAAAGGGAAGCCTGGGTTCATAAGTTAAGTGGTGACTATTGGGTATATTCCAGGAAGCCAGTGTACGCGCTCCCGCCTCAGGAGTAAGTAAACAGGAAACTATCGATCCCAGGCAGGAAATGACCTTTGTGAGGGCAAAGTAGATGAGCCGGTTTCCCTCGCTTTCCCTGAGTTCCCTTCCTAACTCATTTCCGGGTGTCAACCCATTTGGTCCTCCTCTACAAAAACAGCGTCGGCTGGCTCTTCACGGTCCACCCTAGAATTCCTCCCTGAGAGACCGACCAATAGGCCCCGTACCTTTACGGACATTTTTATGCCGTTTTACATCACGGCAAACCTCCACCAATCAGTAACTGGGGGAGGAGGTACCAAAATAACCTTCACTTCCTCCCCAAATGGCCACCCTTCACCGCGTCATACTTTGATGGACTACCCAGGTGGCCAATCCTCGAGCACCCCAGGGCCCAGCCCATCCTGAACTCCACCAATCAGGAAAAAGGAAAGGCAAGGTGTACCCCCGCCCACGTCCCCCCTTTTTTGGAAATGCCTTGACGTTGGGCGTCCGGTCACCAGGGAAGTTACAACTTTGTACGGTCCCTGTTGCCAGCCTCAGGGTCTATCTCCGATCCGCTTTAGTCCCCCGGCACCCACCCGATGGCCCTGCGGTCCCCGTCCTAGCCTCCTCTGCAGTGGCACGCGGGCCTATCTCCGCGCTGGACCTGCGCTCTCAGCCCGGGACGCTCGCCGACAGCCGGGGGCGCGGATCTTTCCACTCGTCGCAACTCTCCTCCGCGTTCCGGGCCGGGCTGACACCGGGGTGGGCGGAGCCAAGAGCTTGCTCCGAGCGGGGAGAGGCTGGCGCCTCTTAAGGTGGAACAGACCCAGGCTGGGCCTCCCTGGCTGTGCGATTCCCGCCTCCAACCTCGCTGCATACGCTCGCTCCCGTCTCGGTTCTCCACATAGTTTAGAAAGTAACCAGGATGTAAAACGAATGCATAAACCGAAAAAGAAAAAAAAAAGTCATGTCAAGAAGATGTAAACTACTCAGAGGACTTTTATGATTGAATGACTCATTTTTGCCTGATGAACATATACATGAATCATTTGTATGTTGGTTTAGTGACAACCCCCCAGCCTCCGTGGACGACAAATTATACTAAGGGAAGCAGAAACCTGGAGTCTGGTGGCTGTAGGCTACCCCTTGTAGTTTGCCAAGGGTTCCTAGAGGGAGCTAAAGAACAGAAGTGCTGCTATCTCAGGGCCTTTGTAAAATGGATGAAAATCTGTTGCTTTCTGGACTTGGTTGACCCAGAATTGTTCCTGTCTAAAGGAAATGCAGGGACAAAAAAACGGAGCAGAGACTGAAGAAAGGCTATCCAATGACCGGCCCAACTTGGGATCCATCCCATGCGCAGGCACCAAAAACGGGATACTATTACTGATGCCATGTTGTGCTTGCAGACAGGAGCCTAGCATGGCTATCTTCTGAAAGGTTCTACCAGCAGCTGACTGAGACAGATGCAGATACTTACAGCCAACCATTGGACTGAGGTTGGGACCCCCTATGGAAGAGTAAGAGAAAATATTGAAGGAGCTGAAGGGGATGGCAACTCCATAGGAAGACCAATAGTATTAACTACCGGGGACTCCTGGGAGCTCCTAGACTAAGTCACCAACCAAAGATCATATATGGGCTGGTCCATGGCCTGGCACATATGTAACACAGGACTGACTGCCTTGTCTGGGCACAGTGGGAGAGGATGCACCTAATCCTGTAGAGACTTGATGTCTCCAGGAAGGGGGATGCTGGGGTGTGTGTGTGAGAGGCAAAGGGGAGGGAGATGAGGTGAAGAACTCTGGGAAGAGCGACCAGGAAGGGGTGCACCATATGGAATGTGAATAAAATAATTTAATAACAATAATAAAAAAGGATGTCGTGTAAATGAAAGGTGCAGATGCTAAACAATATATACACAAAACATGATCACAAACACCTTATCTTTTTATTTTTTAAAGCTCAAAACACAAAAGTAGAGAGAATCATAATGACATCTTGCTTTTTTTTTTTTTTTTTTTGGTTTTTTTCGAGACAGGGTTTCTCTGTGTAGCCCTGGCTGTCCTGAAACTCACTCTGTAGACCAGGCTGGCCTTGAACTGACATTTGTGTGCTTCTGCCTCCTGAGTGATGGAATTAAAGGCATACACCACAACCTGACTCACTGTTTCTTTTTTCTTTTCCTTTTTCCATCCCATTCCTCCTCTCCCCTCCCCCCCCCCCCCCCCCCGTCTCCAAGGGGGCGTTCCCACCCCACCCCCATTGTTTATTTTTGCCTATTTTAAATTACGTGTATGTGTATGGATTTGTGCATGTGAGTGTAGGTGTCAGATTCTCTGGTTGTCCAGGCTAGTCTCCAATTTACTACCTACATCGTTGAGAATAATCTTGCCTCTTGCCTGTACCTCCTGAGTACTGGGGTTACTGGGGTTACAAGTATGTGTTACTATGCTCGGCTCCCTTACATATCTAAAACTGTAAGCAGTCTTGATAAGAAGCAGCATTCGATGGTGCACATGTGTCTACTGACTGCATTTGGGAGGCTGAGACAGGCAGATACCTGTGGGTTTAAGGCTAGCCTCGGCTACATAGTGAGACTCAAAAGAGATTTGAATTCTTGGTATTACCAAGTCAATATTGAAACTTTACCATTTGCCACACAGTATTTTTTCCAATTGCTCTACTTCAATCAGGATTCCCCTAAAGGCTCGCTCCTGTAGTTTACGGACATATCTCTTGATCCATGGTATTTCAGTTGGCAGTTGAGTCTTTTAAACTCCTATACTCTCTAGCCAACTCCTCTACTCTAAGGACATTACACAGATGAAGTCATGCAAGCCTTCTGAAAACTATGAAATATGCATTGCTATTCCTCTCTTCCTGATGAGGAAACTGCATAGGAAAGCAGTTACAAAAGCAGTGATAAATTTAGTTATTACGTTTCAAAGCTGATGTTTGAGTATACAAACATTATTTATCATGTTCCACGGGATATATATATATATATATATATATATATATATATATATATATATAGTCTTTAGAAGTGAACATTTGATCAGGAGTTCAAAGTCATCCTCTGCTATATAATTAAGTTCAAGGCCAGTTTAGGCTACAGGAAATTTTTTTTTTTTCAAAAGGAAGAAAAAGAAAAGGCTTGTAAAAAATGTGTCTGTGTTATGTTAATTACATATGAAGACTTGCAGGGCTTAGGGAGATGGCTCTGTGGTTAGGAGGAAGTACTGCTCTTCCAGGGGACCTGGGTTTACTAACAGCATCCAAGGAGGCTCCCAACTCTCTGTAACTCCAGCTCCAGGGAGTCCATTGCTCTCTTCTGCACTCCGAGAGCACCTGTAGGCACGAGTACCAACATATAGACACATAATAAAAAACTAAAAATAAATCTTAAGAAACAATGATACATGCCTTATCATAGAGGATGAATTCTCACATTTTAATTTTTAAAAATTTATTTATTTTTATTTTATGTGCATTGGTGTTTTCCCTGCATGTATGTCTGCATGAGGTTGTTAGACCTTGGAGTTACAGATAGTTGTAAGCTTTTATGTAGGTGCTGGGAATTGAACCCTGGGCCTCTGGAAGAGCAGCCAGTGCTCTTAACCACTGAGCCATCTTTCCAGCCTCTAATTAAAACAAAACAAAACAAAACAAAACAAAAAACAAACAAACAAAAAAAAAAACAAAGAAAAGAAAAAGATTATTGTGTGTAGAGGGGCATAGGCGCCACATATGTGGAATTAGGGGATAACTTTATGGCGTCCGTTCTCTTTCCAGGGATCAAAATTCAGGTCACCAGTCTTCCATGGCAAATGCCTTTATTCTCTGAGCCATCTCAAAGGCTCCTCATTTTCTGTTTTAACCAACATCGTCTTTACCAGAAAGTAAAGGAAGGATGAATGTGAATACCTCCTCCTGTGTTAGGTCAAACCAAACCAAACCAAACCAAGCAAACAGAAAACCAAAACTAAGCCAGACTTAGTGTTATTTTTCTCTTCCTCGTCTTCATTCTTATATTCCTTTATTAAGTGGGTAAGTGTGTTGATACGCAGGCCTCAGTGTGTGTGTGGAGGTCAGAGGACAATCTGTGGGAGTTGGTCCTCTTCTTCTACCTTATAGGTTCCAGGAATCAACTCGGGTCAACAGAACTATGGGCAAGGGCCTTTACTTGTTGAGCTGTCTCACTGGCCCCCAAACTGTAAATAATTACATAAGCAAACCCCACATAAACATGAACTATAGACAACAGCAAAAACTGAAGAAAGCAAGAATGATCTCTAAATTATTTAGTGCATTTCTATTCACACACACATACACACTCATATATACACACAAATAAATATCACATATTAAAAAATTTTTAAGCTTATATAATTATACCATTTTTTCTCTTCCCTTACCACCCTTCTGAGGCTCCCATGTGCACCCCTTCCCTCATCTCTTTCAAATTTATGGCCCATATATATTATATAATCTATATATTATATAATCTATAACACATGCACACGCGCGCGCGCGCGCGCGCGCACACACACACACACACACACACACACACACACACACAAATACAACCTGCTTCAGTCTTGGGAGGCAGAGTCTGGTAAACCACCAGTGGCTGAATGATGATATATAAAAATAAAAACAACTTAGTCATTTTATCTCCAGGATTAAATATAATTACACTTTAGTTTTTAGAGAGGTTTATTTGAGCTCACATAGAAGTAAACAAAATTATTCTTTTAAATACCAAAAAATATTCTCTTATGCAGATTACTATAACTTCTTATATATTTGCCTCATTTTGAATACTAGTTTGCTTCTATAAAATGCTAGTCTGAAATGTAAATAAAGAAAATATCCATTGAAAAATGCTACAGCCAATGTCTTGTATAGATGAAACAATATTTGAGCTTTTTATTTTTGTCATATTTTTAGAAAAAGAGATTCTAATTTTTAGTTTTCCACTTTAAAAAAGGATTTTTATTTAAAATTTTAACTACATACATGTATGTGTATGGGTCTTGCACATGAGTGCCTGCTGCCCTCAGGGGTGCAGGGTCCTTCTGGAGTTATGAGCAGGTGTAAGCACTGTACATGGGTATTGGAAACCCAGCTCTGGTCCTCTGGCAGAGTGATGTGTCTCCAGACCCTAGCCTGTCCATTTTATGTTATTTCGACCTCTGGCACCTGCCCTGCAAATATCAAATATCAGAAACACCAGCAAGGGTTGAAAAGGTAAAGAAACCCTCGACACAGACCCAGAGAACTTTACCAGGGCATTCTGACTCTGAAGCCCAGACTGTGCCTAGAATTCACTGTGTAGCTTGGGCTAGCCTCAAACTTGTGGCAATCCTTCTAGCTCAGCCTCAGGTGTGCTGGGGATTCTGGGTGTGGGCATCTCTATGGCCAGCTCCTTGGATCTGACTCAGAAAGCTTCTCACTAGCTCAGTTGGTAGACAGTTTGCCTCGGTGCTGGATGTGTAGGGCTGGGGTGATGCTCTGTAGCCAGGAACACTTGCTGTTCTTGCCAAGGAGCCCAGTTCGATTCCCAGCACCCACACAATCAGGCATTTCACAACCACCTGCAACTCCAGCTCCAGGGGATCCCACACTCTCTTCTGCCCCACAAGGACATCTGTACCTCTCATAGAGATACATAATTAAAAAAAAAAAAGCTATCTTGAAAGAAAACAAAGTCACTAACAGTAGAGTTCCTGTGCACAGGCCTGTAACCCCAGCACTTGGGCAGGTGGAGACAGAAGGTCAGAAATTTAAACTTATCTATTTATTTATTTTTATTATGTTTGAGTGTTTACCGCAAATATATATATGCACCACCTGTGTGCCTATGGAGGTCACTAGAGGGTATTTCTTCCCCTGAGACTGCTACAGATGGTTATGAGCTTGCATGTTGGTGTTGGGAATCAAACTTGGGTCTTCTGGAAGAACAGGTGTTCTGAAGTTTGAGCCAATGCTTCACCCCAGGATCAGAAATTTAAAGTCATTCTTTGCTACATAGTGAGTTTGAGTCTATCCTAGGCTATAAGACCTATTTTATAACAACGACCCCCCCCCCCCTTCCCCAACTCAATACATAGTGTAGGCTGGCCTTGAACTCCTGATCTTCCTGGTTCCTCTTCCCCAGTGTTGGGGTCATAAATACTTGCCATTGTATAGGGTTTGTGCTTTTTTGGTCCTAGGGATGGAGGCCAGGGCTTCATGCTTGCAAGGCAAGCACTCTACCAATGGAACTATAACCCTAGTCTCATATTTTCCATTTTAAAAACAGGGTCTCATGATGTAGTCTAGCTGGCCTTGAACTCAAGATCCTCCTCTATAATCACAAGTGGGTGCCACCAGGCTGGAGGAAATGAATCCTTCCACATGGACACTGGAAGTGTGGGGAGGGAAGTGGCTTTGTTGGGGGGCTCACTGCCTAGCAATTTGAGAATGACTTGTTTTCCCAGTTCAAGCCAGTGATGTGCTAGAGGTTTAGAACCACTTGGGTTCAACTCCTGATGCAAAGTAACACTGCTAATTACGCAATGGTGTGAATTACATGAACTCAGACACAAACAATATCTTCAAGCTGTAGTCACACTCTAAAAGGCGTGATAGTGCTGCGTGGAATTGCCAGAAGAATCAAATGTGATAACACACGAAAAGTGTGAAGTCTTAATGCCTGGCACGTTGTATGTGTGATGTAGTGATATGTACATAGAACTTAGTAAATGGCAGCAGGATATATTTAGCCAGAAGACAAATGACATTGTTATCTAAAGGGAGTCATCAAACTGTAATCTTTTTGAGCAATTCAAATATCAAGTGAACAATTTCTTTTGCCTCATCATTTTATAATAGAACACAGTTGGAGAAAAGTAAGCCGGAGGGTGATATACCTAAGAGTTTGTACCGGCATAACATGCCTGGAGAGGTAAGAGATAGGCTACGCTGGTTATATTTCCTGTCCCGGGACGGAGATTATTCTGTAAGAAGTAGAGGGATGTGTTGAAAGACCCGTCTATCTCCCTGTGGCACTCAGGATAACATACTCTAAAGAAATGTCACTTGATTTTAGCACAAAGGTAAAAAAGAAAAAAAAATGACATTTTATAAGCATGTCAAGGGGAATGAATAATCATGCTTTGCACCCTTTGTATACTGTACCGTTTTAAAAAGCATCTCACAAATCATTTCCTTTGGTGACTGCGACATCCATATTAGTAGGCAGGCCAGAGTACCTTCTTTAGAGACTATGCTTCCAGAAACTAGGGCCTTGCACAAGTTTGCAAGCCGAAACTAACACATCTCCCGACGTTCATTTCTCTATAGCAGACTCATTTATCTTTTTATACATCCACGATCCAATCTTTCACTGACCTCCAGGATAAGAGAAAACTTTAACTTCACGCCCGGCTCCATAACCCTTTCTAAGCTGTCTGGAAGAGAAAGAGAGGAGCCATCAAATGCGTTTCTGAGAAAACTGGAATACTTGTCTTAGGCGTAGACCACAGCACAAGGAGAGGTGTGCGTGGCGGTTAGCGTGGACGCTGGCACCGCTAGTGCCCGGGACCGAGGGCCAGCGACCCGCGGGCTGCGGGGCTCCGCGCTCCTCCTTAACCCGCGCCGGGAGGCGGCGGCCGCGGCGGCGGGAGGGGGAGGGGCGCGGAGCGCGGCGCCGAGGCCGGGGAGGAGCCGGGGCCTGCAGCGGAGCGGAGCCGAGCCCGAGCCGAGCCCCGACGCACTCCGTCCGCCTGCCGGCTCCCGGGAGCCCCGACCGACCGGAGCCTCAGAGGTGGCAGCGCGGGGAGCCCCACGCGCGAGGAAGCGCGGCGGACCGGGGACGTGACCGGGGAGGCGCTGCCGCCTGGCAGCGGGTGACGGGAGCCGGGACCGCGGCCTCCGGGACCCTGCTGCCCAGGCCGGCGGGCCGGGCGGGAGCGGGGAGTGCGAGGACCCCACCCTCGGGGCACCCAGTGCCGGGACTTGCTCCCTCTCCCTTGGGAGGGAGGACCCTCCCCACTCCCGGGACAGCCAGAAGAGATCGCCGCAGGGCACGCGCGGCTGTCCCTACCACGGTGGCTCTAGAGGAGACCCCCCGAAGTCGGGAAGGGTAGTGGGACCTGAAGGACTCGGAGTGAGACCTCCCTCACGCCTCAACGCACTGCAGACAGTTCGGGACTTTTGAGGTAGAAAGGGAGCCATGCCTGTGGAGTAGGCACCCCGCATCCCACCCGGGACTCACCGCGGAGAGGCGTCCTGACACGCACAAGCCAGGACCCTCCAGGGAACCGCCAGGAATTGGTTTAGTTTGCTGGAGAGTAGAAGACCTCGCCCCTCAACTTGCGTGCACCTAGACAGTGGACCCAGGCAGAGCCCCTCCGCTCAGATCTCCAACTGACAGAAAGAGTCCTCAGCCCCTGAAAGATCCAGTTTGGGGGGGAGGGGGATTCCCCCAAAGGGGAGGAGACAACTCCTGGCTGGGAGAGGCTCCTCCCCTCCTCCCTAGGGTAGCAGGCAGGGTGTGGGGGGTGTGCCATCTTCCCCAGGTAGGTCCTCCCTCTCCCCCTCCTCCTCCTCCGGCTCCTCTTCCTCAGGGGACTCAGTTCCCTGCTCCAGCCTGGGAGGCTCTGCCAGGCGCTGGAGGAGTCACTGAGGATGCCACCTGTCACCTGCCTCTGAAGAGGGGAATCCCTGCAACCTCAAACTTCTGTACCAGGGGGTTTCCTCCAGCGGCTGGGGGAACCTTGGAAACAGGTTAGTGCTTTCTCTTCTGGACACCAGTAGGTGTGGGGAGCTGAAATGGTGGATCTTACGGTTCATTGGAAGGGAAGAGAGAGTAATAAAGACAAACCCCTGGGGAATGTCTTCTGATGGAGCTTCTGCACTGGAACCTACATGTTGCTTCAGAGACTCTGAGAAATGGCCTTTTTAGATTTTGGAGTCCAAAGGGATGGGTCATTTGTAGTCCCTAGAGAAGTTAATGCTCTGTACTGAGAACAGATAACAGGTGTGGTTTTAGGACGCCATGGTGTTAGTAACTCAGGACACAGCACAGCTCGAATTCCACAGCACTGTCCGTCTTTGGGTCTTGTCCTCTGGTGAGTGGACCTTCAGTAAATGACCTGGGAGCATTTTATGTATTGTATTGCCCAGAGCATGCCTAAGTCGGTTTAATATTCAACAGAAGTCTTCTTCCTAGTATAGTACAATGACTGCTTGCCTGACTGGCAACCGGTCCCCGCCCACTCTATCTTGGATACCAGGAGGGAGGCCCCTTTTGACATCCTTCTTTCAGGCTGGATAGCTGCCTCTCTGTGTAAAATCCAAAGGGAACTGTGAATCCACATGTGCCTGGATGAGAAGAAACCGTCAGGGCAATGCACATTAGTGGTCTGGAGGCTTCCTAGATACCAGATCTGCCTGGCAGTTCCTCAGGAAAGATCAGCTGTATGGAGGAAGAGAGGAACTTCCTAGGTGCCTTCCACTCTTCCCTCTGTCTGCATGAGCTGACCACCAGGGAGGTCTGACTTCTGAGGAGTTTATTTTAGAGTTTCCTCCAGGAAAACACCTACTGGTCTCATCATCCCCCTTCCTGTTCTCTTGTTTAGTTCTGGATCCCAGGAACCTTGTGTTGAAAAATTTCTTCCTACTATAGGGAACCATCAAAGTCCAGAATCTTTAGAAACAGAAGGAGAAAACGTGTTAAGTAATCTTCCTGGTTGAGCCAGAGCTGCATTTGTAGCAGAGCTCTGATTTTTAACCCGAGGTCACTAGCTTAGGACTTGAACTTCCTGTCTGGTGGTTGGACCATGCTTCATCTTCTGTACGGAGCTTCCTCCCCTTGGGTATTCAGTCTCTGCCTCCCTATATGGGCCACAGGTGGATTGCCGGTATTGTCCAAGTCTCTGCCTGTCCACTTGATCTTGGAAGGTATCTGTAATGGTGATGTGTGGAACAGGACCGTAGTCCCCAGGTTCAGTGTCTGTGCTGAAGAATGCTGTACACGGTTCTCAAGGGGAACGACTGTGGCTTGGCGTCTGTGTTCTGAGTATGTCCACGGAGAAGGGTATCTTGGTGTTTTTTAGACTGTGCTTCCATCCCTTAGAATCATTTCTGGCACGCCTGTAGAAGCAGGAGACTCCCTGCCAAAACCTAGAAGAGGTGAGGGAGCAGATAACCAGTTGGGAGAAAGCCTAGCTGTCTCTCTCACTCACCAGTGGGAATTCACACGACCCCCGTCTTGGAGTCACCTAAGCAGCTTGGCAGGCCTTTCTCAGGTTGGGCTTGTTTTCTTCCAGGACTGGTAGGAAAGCTTCGTCGTGAGTGCCTCCAGCCTTAAGAAAGATGAGGATCTTTTACTTCCATGTCTAGAACGGCCTCTCCCACTTTTGAAAGAGATGCGCCAGGCAGACCATTCATTCAGGTGGCTCTACTGGGACAAGTTCTGTAACTCTCTTGCCTCTTAGTAGTCAGTGAGTGGTTGCTTGCTTTAACTGTGCTTTGGAGAATATTGTTTTCCAGACTGTGTCTTATGACTGCACCCAGATCCCCTGAAAGACAGGTGATGATATTTCCCCCTTTCCTTCATCCTCTGAGGCTTCTCGATCTTAATCAGTACTGGGCTGGTGAACTCAAGGGAAATGTTTGAAATCCTGATGTCCTGACAGCCACTGCAGGCTTGCTGTACGATCACTGAATGTCTGATGCTTTTGATGTTGCCTCTGTGATCTGCTATAATTTTTGACGTTCTCTTTTCTGGAAAGATTTATTTCTCATATATTTTATGTATATATAAGTATTTTTCTCTGAGCATATACATACCAGAGGAGGGCATCAGAACCCATGGGACTGACGTTACAGATGGATGTGAGCCACCACGTGGTTGCTGGGAATTGAACTCATGTCTTCTGGAAGAGCAGCCAGTGTCCCTAAGTGCTGAGCCATCTCTCTGGGCCCTATTTCCTTTTCATTAAAACCCTTTGGTGTTTGGCAATGAACTATAGGCTGACACCTGCATGTTACACACACTGAGGCTGACTGATAGTCCTTTTTTCCTTCATTAAAAACAAAGGTTCACTTACTAAGTGCTTTAAACATACTAAGAAATATTAGATAATCCTCACAACTCTTGTAGGAACAGTTAACCTTTATTTAAAAGAATTTTAAGCTGGGCGGTGGTGGCACACACTTTTAATCCCAGCACTTGGAGGCAGAAGCAGGTGGATCTCTGAGTTTAGGGCCAGTCTGATCTACAGAGCGAGTTCCAGGACATCTGTGTAGCCAGGGCTACATAGAGAAACCCTGTCTCAAAAAACAAAACAAAAAATTAAAAAAAAAAAAAAAAACCTCTTTAGATTGTGTGTGTGTGTGTGTGTGTGTGTGTGTGTGTGTGTGTGACAGTGTCTCACTATATAGCCATGGCTGGTCTTAAGCTTACGATTGGGCAGCTCAGGCTCAATCCTCCTTCTTCAGCCTCCCAGAGTGCTTTCATAACAAACTTGAGTCACCATACCTACCTTTTTAGAATTTCTATTTTATTTACAGAGATAAAAATAATAAGATACAGAGAAGTTAAATGACTTGTCTATCAGAGCTGAGTTGAAAGCCAGGTAGCCCGACCAATCACGAGGCTGTTAGTTTTGGCATTATGCACAGCTCAGGAAGTTCACTTCTGGATACCTGACTTGAGAACCATGTGGAGAGCAGTTACTAGCTGTTTGGGTAATAAGGGCAGTAAACTGTGCAGGTTCTCGTGGATCTCGAAGGTCCCATCCCATTGGCTGGTCATGCCCCTAGAAGACTTTGCGTTTGGTTCTGTTTTGTGTGCTGCTTTCCCGCAGCACTGTAGTCGTCCTTAGCTGTCCCGTGGATGTGATGGAGTCTGTCCTTTGGCTGCCTTTCCCAGATGCTGTGTGTTTCCTTCCAGTCTTCCAGCGTGCAGAGAAGAACGTGGCCTTACTCAGGTTCTGCCCAGGCCAGTGGCACGGGGCCCACCTGGAGAGAGAGGTCTGGGTAACTAGGTTGGCTGGCCGAGAAGTGGAGCTACCTCTTGTTTGCTTTTCTAATAATAGCCCTGGACATTAGCCTTGTGCCATTATTTTGGGGAGCGTGGAATGTGTGGCAGCCACAAGCTCATTGGCTCCATGCCTGTCCCTCCAGGGATAAAGCCCTGGTAGGGGCTATGACTTCATCTCTTTTACTGCAGGGGGAAACTGAGGCATCAAGACTTCACCAGGGAGCAAGGGATCCCTAGGGGGCATTTAACGAGTCAGTGCTGGGGTCGGGAACAGGACAGAGGAAGCTCAGTCAATCTCCACTGCCCTTTACGAATGGGGAAGTGATGGGGTAAGGACGTGGGCCAGGCTGAGGAGCTGAGTGTGCGGAGACTGGGAGGACCAGGCCCTGTGGGCTCTGTAGGTTTATGCTGAAATGTATTCTGAGCACCGAGGTTTGCATTTGGAGGGCTGCCCTGGGGAGGGGGAGGGGAGTGGAGGAAGGTTAGTGTCTAATCTCAGTGTCCTGTGGGGCGAGGGTGCAGGACAGCCAGCAAGAGGCAAGTGTGTGTGTCCTGGGTGTTTCCCTTTTAGAAAGTCCTGGTGGTTGGCACATGCCAGATGGGCTCTATCAGGCCTCTACACACTTCAAATCCACCCCCGTGTCCAGGTTCGGGTCAAGAGTATTTCAGAGGAAATAACTGAAGTTTTCTAGCTCTAAAGATGAGATTTCCTGGGGTTCTTTCGTGGGAGATAATGAAGGTTAGGGGACTGATGTCTATAGACCCAGCTATCTGGGAAGCTGATGCAGGAGGATTGCTTGAGCCCAGAGTTTGAGACAAGCATGGACAGTGCAAACACACACACACACACACACACACACACACACACAGCTGAGGACAGCGGCTGACTGACTTGGGAGCAGGGTGACACATCTTTCCAGGCGTCTTTCTTAGGGATTTGCTTGTGTATCACTGTTGATCTTAGAAAACCCACCTATGGAACTGACACTGCTCGAGATCTTCTGCTGGAGGCCGGGGTGTTTTGACACAGCAAAAAGCTAGAAGGTGTGTGGCTTCCTGGAAAGATGACGTGTCCTATTGTTTCCCAAGTTTCCATGTTCATGGTTTGGGGCAAGGTGGTGGTATTAGGTTGGAAAGGATGGCGCTGGTGAGAGAGCTAAGGCTGAATGGGTAGGCTCTCTTGGTGCCAGTTAGACATGGCCCCTTTGTTTTTTCTGCTCAAACAACTCTTGGGGTGTAGTTAAGGCTCTTGCTTCCTAGATCCTTGAGGCAAGGAAGATGTTCCCTTCAGCTTTGTAGACTAGGTGTGTTGCCGGTAGGGAGCACTGGGCCAGGTACATGTGAGCACAGGTCGATTTCAAGGGTGGAACCTGGTCAGGAGGGGAGTGAATGAGAATTCTGGCCTGTAGGGAAAGGCCAAGTGTCTGTGGAAACTACAGTGTAGGATGAGAAAGTGAGCGCCTGAAAGGTATGTCACAATGTTGGGATTAAGAGAGATGCTAGGGGTCCAGTCTGAGACAGAGTTTGGGCCGCCAACTGTGTGAGTCTGCATCCTTGCCGGTGTCTGGTCTAGTGTGGTCTGGTCCTGGGTCTTTTGGCTATGGATTGGCAGAACAGGGTACTCACCAGCATTCTAAGTTCTGAGGGGGTAGCCTTGGCTCATGCAGAGTACTGTCCTGGTGGGACTGTGCAAGAAATGTTCTCTGGAATCAGGCAGCTGTGCAGGCACAGACCTGTTAGACAGCAAGGGCTTAGGGGCTTGCCTGCTTCAGCTCCGCGGAAGTGCCAAATGGCTGGGGGGGGGGGTTCCTGTTGGGGGGGACACTAGACCCCGCCGCAATACAGATACTGTCGCCCTCCTCCACTAACTTGTCACACCTCCCCGGTGGTGAGAGCCTAGGCAGTTTGGTTGGCGGGGCTGGCAAACATCAGGCGTGGGCGGAATCTAAGCTCTAGGAGTTTGCATGGAGGTGCAGCCAGCCTGCGTGCCTGACTGGGAAGGAGGGAGGGAGGAGAAGGGCGGGGAAGGGGAGCCAGCTCTTAGCCCTACGGAGGCTATTTTTAGCCAGGCTATCTGATTGTTACCGGTGTGCACACAGCTGGGTGTCTCCCTGGCTCGGTAAAGCCCTGCAGGCCTGGGAGGTGGGAGGGCCTTGCTGCTGACTTAGTCTTCCTGGTGCTGGTGTCTGTGGGCAGGAGCCTGTTAGCGGGAGCTTTAAAGGTGTGAGGGCAGCGGTGTACTTAGGATCTGTCTCTTCTGTGTGATTTTGTGCACTGTTGGTAATGTATGCCGCGTATATGTTGTCGTCTCTGTGTGTGCATCATTGTTCACGCGTCAGTCTTGTACCTAGCTGATGCTGGTTGTCATCATTTGTTTGCTGATTTACTGTGGTGCTGGTGACTGAACTCAGGGTCTCAGGCAAGTACTCTACACTGAGTTACACTTGCAGCCCCCCTTTTGGTTTTTAATTTCTTTTAAAAAGGTTATTTATTTTACATCTATGAGTGTTTTGCCTGCATGTATGTGTATATGTATGTATGTGTAGTGTGTGTGTGTGTGTATGTGTGTGTGTGTGTGTGTGTGTGTGCGCGTGCGCGTGCTCGCGAATGCTTTAGGAGGTCAGATGAGGGAGGATATTGGATTCCCTAGAATTGGAGTGTATAGATGCCTGTGAGCCATCATGTGGGTGCTGGGAATAGAACTGGAATCCTCTGCAAGAGCAAGTAGTGCTCTAAATTGCTGAACTGTCTCTCACCCACTGATTTTACTTTTTATTTTGAGACAGGGTCTCACTAAATTGCTCAGGCTGCCTGTGATCTCACTGGGTAGCACAGGAAGATGTTGAAATTGTGATCCTGCTGCCTCAGCCTCTGGAGCGGTTGGGATTATAGACCTGTGCTTCCAGACGCAGTCACCTGTTAGAATCTGCACTTGCACCGTGTTTAATATGCTTTATGTTAGGCATGTGCGTGATAAAGAGCTGAGTGCTCGAGTTTCGTATGAAACATCTTTAAGAGTGTTAACGTGTGCTTCATTAGTGCACACTTGTGCTTGCGCTGTCTTTCTGTGTGCTATTGCTATATATAAACATACAAGTGTCACGTAATTGGAGGATAGACATTTGCTAATTTTACCTGCTGTTTAAGTACGGTTGATTTTTTTAAAAATTATTCTTATAGAGTTTAAAAATACTGTGTTGTGGGGCTATAACAAGAATTGAGGGAATAGTTCTTTTTTTTTTTTTTTTTTTTTTGTGGGGTTTGCTATCTGGGCCTTTGTGAAGGGAAAGGCTACATGGTCATATTCTCCATTAAGATGTGGGGTAAGAAGCACTCCATTGCCTGGGCAGTGGTGCATGTCTTTAATCCCAGCACTCAGGAGGCAGAGGCAGGTAGATCTCTGTGAGTTTGAGGCCAGCCTGGGTCTACAGCCCAGGACAGCCAGGGATACACATAAAAACCCTGTCTCAAATTAAAAAAAAAAAAAAAAAATTAAGAAGCACTCCATCATCTGGTGGATGATTGGTACTTGCACTCGGTCATCTCAGGAGAGGGTTATTAAATGGGAATTAAAATGGAAAGAAGCTGCTTACCGTCCACATTAGAAATAGAGTCAGTCAACAGAGGAAATTCATCTGCCTTCCTGCTTTGTCCTTCTCTGCAGAACCCAGAAGTAAGATGGCCTCTGACTTGGAGAGTAGCCTCACCTCTATAGACTGGCTGCCACAGCTGACTCTCAGAGCCACTATTGAGAAGCTTGGGAGTGCTTCTCAGGCTGGGGCTCCAGGGGGCGCCCGCAAGTGCTCCCCAGGCTCCCCCACAGATCCTAACGCCACCCTCAGCAAAGATGAGGCAGCGGTCCACCAAGATGGCAAGCCACGGTACAGCTACGCCACCCTCATCACCTATGCCATCAACTCCTCCCCAGCTAAGAAGATGACTCTCAGTGAGATTTACCGCTGGATCTGCGACAACTTCCCCTATTACAAGAATGCTGGCATCGGTTGGAAGGTAGGACTGTTTCTGAGGGCTGGGCTGATACCGAGCCTTTAGCAACCTTCTCTGCTTTTGTTTCTTCCTATAACCTAGTCTGGTTCACTCTGACTTGTCTCAGGGATACGTAAACTCAAGATCCCTTATCTTCTACCCTGCTTCTATTTACTTTAGAGTTCATGAGCTTCAGAAGCTTTACCATGGAAACACTAGTGATGCCAAGCCATTAAATATAGTTATGAAATGGCAGGATGCTGTTGTTGCCACACCCTGTTTTGTCCAGGTCCCCAAAAGGACAGTGTTTCTTGTCACTGCTCTGTCCAAGTCATTGAGCAAGGAAAGGTATGACTCCTACTTTGGTAGGAAACTCATCAAATTCTATAGTTTTCTTGCAGATAGCCATCATCTTTGATGCATTATATACTAAGAAAAAAAAAAAAGAGTAATTAGGATCTTTACCAGTAGCTGGCTCACTAGCAGGTAGTGAGGTTGTTAGGTGGAGACCATGGGAGTCCTTTTTGAAGAGGAGAAAGAAGGTTGATATTAAACTATATATTTTTTAGCCAGGTGTAGTGATGCACACTTTTAACCCTGGCACTTTGAAAGTGTAGACAGGTGGATCTCTGAGTTCAAGGCCAGTCTGGTCTACACAGCAAGTTCCAGTCCAGCCAAGGCTAAGACCCTCCCCCAACCACATCAGACCAAAGGGGAAAAAAAAACCCAAATCAAAACACACAAATAAACCACAAAGATCTGTCTGTCTGTCTGTCTGTCTGTCTATTTTGTACAATGCCACGTGTGGCTCAGGCTGGCCTGGCCTGGAACTCATGATGTAGCTGAAGCTGACCTTGAACTACCGTTCCTCTTGTCTTGCCCTCCCTACACTTGGGATGGCAGGCGTGTCAAGCCAGGCTTCCTTGCAGTCATTTGGAGCAGTCACTCATTTGCCAGCTGTTGAATAGGAATGGAGATTAAATGTGGTTTTCTCACTCTGTAAATCACCAGTTGACTTTCAAACCAGATGATGAACTGGGGCTGTTGAAAGCACTCAGTCTTCCGGTAGTAAATGTGCCCCTCTAGGCTACGGCCCTCGGTGCTTCCACACATGCGCACTGCGGCTTTCCCTGTCTCCAGATGTGGTCGTTCACCGACACATGCACATTGCACATGGCGGTTTTTCTTTTCCCCAGATGTCGTTCTGAGTGTTATTTAGAAAATGAAGGTTGTCTGTGCTTTTGTTTCACTCCTGAGGCTTGTTTTGTTTTAGTCTTTGTTGTATGTGCTTACGCGTCTGGCGTGTTAGGGTGCAAGAGCGCCGTAAGGTTGTGTGCCCCAAAACATGTGGAGGTTAGAAGACAGACAACCTTGATGTTGGTCCTTGCTTTCTACCTCGTTTGAGACAGGGTCTCTAATGTTGTTAAGAACTGTGTATAGCTGGCCTGTTGGCCTGTGAGCTTCTGGTCACTGTCTTGTGTCTGCCTCCTTTTGCTATAGGACAACACAGTGTTCTCAGTGCTTAACACTGGCATGACAGACCGTGCTACTACTCCTGCCTTTATGCAAGTTCTGGAGATGTAACTTATTCCTCACACTTGTGAGTGTTACTCACTGAGCCATCTTCCTATAAAATATGCATGCATTTTGACTTGTTTAATGTATATAGACAGTATAAAAATATTGTTCTTTTGCTTTTCGTTAGGAATTGAGAAATGAGGTAGATATGACTTTGAGGTGTTTATTTGTTGGTGTGTGTGTTTCGGATGTGTGTGCAAAAGTGAGTACATGCATACCACATGTGGCTGTGGAGGTTAAAGGACAGCCTGGGTATGGTGTTTGTCTTCCAGCTGGTTTGAGGTGGGGCCTGACTGGCTAGTGTGATCTTCCAGGGATTCTTATGTCTCTACCTCATATCTAAATCCTAAAAACTCTGGGATTACAGGTGTGGTCAGCTACACCTAGTTAATGTGGATTCTGGAGACTTGTGTTTAGGTCTTCATGCTGGGTGTCAAACTCTATACACTGAACCATCTCCCCAGCTCCTACCTAAAATTTATTATGATTAGTGTGTGTGTATGTGTCTGTCTGTCTGTCTGTCTGTCTGTGTGCACCCTGATGTGCATATGGAGGTCAGATAATAACTTAATAAGTTGATTAATTCCCTTCTATCTGCAGGTGGGTTTCAGGGACTGAGCTCAGGTACCCCAAGGCTGTGTGGCAAGCACTTTGTCCCCCCCACCCCCCAATCTTATCAGCTCGTCAGCAGCCTTCCCCCACTGCCCCCAATCTCACCATGTAGCTCTGGTTGTCCTGGGACTTACTATGTAAAACAGAATGGCTTCAATTCAAACTCACAGAGATTCAATGGCCTCTACTTCCTGGGAGCTGGGATTATTAAAGGCATGCACCACACCTGGCTTATTTCGAGACATTTCTCTTGTTATGCAGTACCGGCTGCCCTAGAACTCACTGTAGACCAGGCTGGCTCCCAACTTGTGGCCACTCTCCTGCTTGTGTCTCTTGAGTGCTGCGCTTACAGGCGTGGAGTACCATGACTGGCTATTTGTATCGTTGTTATTGTTTGTCTTTGGAGACAGAGTCTTACCATGTGGCTCTGGCTGTCCTGAACTTGCTATCACCAGGCTAGCCTCGAACTCAGAGATCCTCTTGGCCTGAGGCATTTATATACGTGTTGTCAGTTTGGTAGGAAGGCTGAAGCATGAAGTTAACTTTTCATGATCACCTGGTCACCGTCACCTCTGACTTTGGTGGTTTTCTTCCTCACCCCTCTGCTGTCTGTGCACCCGTCCCTCCAGCATACAGTGCTGAGGTGCTGCATGTGCCCCGGAACTTGACTCCTGTATGTTCTTCTGTGTCCCTTTGGGAAATACTGTGGTTTGCCCAATGCTCAGACCTAACTTGCTTCATTGCTTCCCCAGAATTCCATTCGACACAACCTTTCCCTTAACAAGTGTTTCCGGAAGGTGCCCAGACCTCGGGATGACCCCGGGAAGGTGAGCTGTTTCAGGAATCAAAGGGAGGAGGAAGGAGAGGTGACAACACTCAGAGTCCAGTGGCGGTCTAATTACCAGAAGAGGAAACCATGTTAGCTTTAAAAGCATCATTGTTTTTTCCTCAAAGGAAGAGCATGGTTGCCAAGCTGCTGGGCCTTTTTTAGAATGGGTGACTAAGGAAGACTGTGAAATCTTTTTGTTTTTAATAGGAATGTTTATGATAGAGTTGTCTTTGAGGTTGTTTTCTGTCTTTCCTTTCTCTCTCTTTCTTTCTGTCTTTCTTTCTTTTAATGCTTTGAGACAGTGTCTCACTATATCGACCTGGCTGGCCTGGAACTTAATATGTAGACTAGGCTAACTCCAACTCAGAGATTCAAGTGGTGGGATTAAAGGCATGCATCAGAATAGGTATGGTATTACACATCTTTAATCCTAGCAACCAGGAGTCAGAGACAAGTGGATTTGTGTGAGTATAAGGCCAGCCTGGTCTACATAGAGAGTTCCAGGACAGCCAGGGCCTTAGAGAGAGACTCTGTCTCAAAAAATTAAAAGACAAGACCCAAACAAATAACTAAGGCATGTACTTATGCCCAGCCTTTTTACTTTTTTGAGATAGAGTCTCACACTCTGTAGCCCAGGCTGGTGAGGCCCCCGTTCTTTTGAGAAGCACTTGTTCCTACATGTAAAATGTTGGCTTAGTCACCTTTTCTTTTTTTTTGAGACAGGGTTTTACTGTATTGCCCAGGCTGGCCTTGAACTTGCTATCTTCCTGCCTTAGACCCTCCTGAGTGCTGGATTACTGGTGTGTGCCAACATACCGTTTGCTTACTAACCTTTTGGAAGCTTTTCTATGCAAAGTCTGAGGTCTTACTTTCCAAAGGGAGAAGGGAGTGGTTTTCCCCATTTGACAGATGCTAAGGCTCAAGGTACTTTTACCTCAGGTCATAGGGGAAAGGAACGGGCTTTCTGGCCTTTCTCAGCTCTCTGACATAGTGACCATTGTTCTGCCCCTTTGGAACAGTTGAAGCTAGTGTTTGGAGTGCTCTGTGACTTTTAAGGACAGATTTACTCTGTGATCTTTGAGGACAGATTTCCTCCCCACTAGTGCTCAGCTCCCTGGACATTCTGTCTGGATGTCCAGCCCAGCTTCTTCTCTCTCCCCTCCTTCCCTTTCCTTTTTATCTTCTCTCTTGTTTGATCTCACTTTCTTCTTTCTCTCTTCTATTCTGTACTGGGGAATCCAATGCCAGGTGTTCGTTTTCCATGCTGGGCAAGCACTCTACCACTGAGTTACATTCCCCAGCCACACCCCACATTCAATATGACTGCTTTTAGAGACTTTTTACAACTGGAACTTTATAGATAACGCTTCTCTTCCCCGTGGGGTTGGGTTCCCCTTCCAGGGCTCTTATTGGACAATTGACACCTGCCCTGACATTTCCCGGAAGAGAAGACACCCTCCAGATGATGATGTAAGTTCTGTCTTCTTTGGGAGATCCCTTTCTTGGATTTTAATCATTTCTGTGGTAAATTTGGGTTAACACAAGGTGGAGCCGCGGGCATGGCTTGTGGGTGAGTGTCTCACCCCTGTAGACAGCTTTCTCTTCTTTCACAATTCTCAGCTATCCCAAGACTCCCCAGAACAAGAGGCCAGCAAAAGCCCCCGGGGAGGTGTTCCAGGGAGTGGAGAAACCTCACTGTCTCATGAGGGGACTTCTCAGATGTCACTGCAGAGCCCCTCCTCCATGGCCAACTACAGCCAGGTAGGATGCTGAGATAACACACATAGGGTGATGGTTCAGTGGGCTTAGATATCATTCTGTTCACAATTGCATATTAAGGACTTGTGGTATGCTCGGCAGATAGATTGGGAAAGAAGGAAAAAGGAAAAGAGGGAAACCCAGCCAGAAGGAAGGAGGGACACAGACATGGAGGTGCGTTAGGGAAGGGCTCACAGAGAAGAAATGAAGAGTGGTGGGTAAGGGCCAGGTCACGCTGTGTCACTGGCCAGCTGGAGAGGGGGCAAAGGACGGACCTGACCCCAGTGGCCTTTGGAGGGTTATACTGTTTCAGAAGGGACTTAGGTCACCGTTCTTACCTGTTTTTGCAGGGCCCAGGGTCTGTGGATGGTGGAGCAGTGGCAGCAGGGGCCCCAGGCCAGGAGAGCACAGAGAGTGCCCCTCCCCTCTACAACACCAACCACGACTTCAAATTCTCCTACTCAGAGATCAACTTTCAGGACCTGAGCTGGTCCTTCCGAAACCTCTACAAGTCTATGCTGGAGCGGTCTTCTGCCTCTCAGCACGGTGAGTGCAGTGGGGCAGGTGGGGGCAGCCTGCTTTTCTTTGTCTTTCCTCTTTTTCCTTGACACAGGGTCTTTCTTTGTAGCCTCTCTATATAGTCTGGAACTTTCTGGGTAGATCAGGCTGCCTTTGAACTTACAGAGATCTGCGTGTCTCCCCCTTCTGGTTGCTGGGACTAAAAGTTCCATATATTGTCAAAATAAGTGGTAACATTCTCTTCTATCTCTGTTTTCTGTCTTTTTGGTTTTTTGAGATTACACTTTTCACAGCGTGTGTGTGACTGAGTGTACGTGTGTATGTGTGTGTGTGTGTCCCCGCCCGCACGCATTCACACATGTGTGCTGCACATGCCATGGCACACAAATGGTCAGAGGACAGTTTGTGGGAGTCAATTCTCTTCTTCCACCATATAGGTCCCAGCGATCAAACGTGCATTGGGTTTGGCAGCAAATGCACTTACCCTCAATTTCTTGTTTTAATATATGAAACTGGTCACTGGTCAGAGGAAACATAAGGACTAAACTATTTGGTACGGACAGCTGATTCGGGGGCACACTAGGGTATCATCTTCAGAAAACGAGCTAGAGTATCATCCAAAGGCAGTGATTTTCCCAGCACTCTCTCCCCCAATCCTGGGGATCTGGGGATCTGACTGGGGGGGGGGGGGCTGTGTGTGTTAGCTGAGTGCTCTACCCGTGTGCTGCACCTCTAGCTTAAGGCTGTGAGTGAGTCATTCAGAGTATGACCACTAGGGGACAGTAGTGCTATCCTCTGCCCAAGAATCCTTATGCTTTATAATAAGAACAACTTACTTTTCTTTTTCAGTTAGTCACTTAGGGTGAGAGAGAATTACAGATATCCCAGGCTGGCCTTACACTTGCTCTGTAGCCAAGGATGACTTGAACTTCTGATCCTTCTCTTGTGCTGACTGCTGGGATCACAGTTGTGCTTCCCTATACCTGGTTTACTTGCTGGGGACAGAACCAGGGCTTATACAACGGGAGCATTTGCCCAGCTACAACTGAGGCTGCCAGCTGAACCTCACCTCAAGCTCCTTTTGCTCTATCCTGTTTTATTTTTTCCTTTGAGACAGGGTCTTGCTGTGTAAGCGTTATCTTTCCTGAACCTCACTAAGTAGACCAGCCTGGCCTTGAACTCGGAGTGATGTCTGTCTCTGCCTCCTGAGTGTTGGGATTAAAGCTAGTGTAGTTTTTGGGTTTTTTTGTTTTGTTTTTGTTTTTTTTTTTCGAGACAGGGTTTCTCTATATAGCGGTGGCTGTCCTGGAACTCACTCTGTAGACCAGGCTGACCTCGAACTCAGAAATTCACCTGCCTCTGCCTCCCAAGTGCTGGGACTAAAGGTATGTGCCACCACTGCCTGGCAAAGCCAGTGTATTTTTTTTTTTAAAGATTTTATTTATTTATTTTACATATATGAGTACACTGTAGTTGTCTTCAGGCAAGCCAGAAGAGGGCGTCAGCTCTAATTGCAGATGGTTGTGAGCCACCGTGTGGTTGCTGGGAATTGAACTCAGGACCTCTGGAAGAGCAGTCAGTGCTCTTAACCACTGAGCCATCTCTCTAGCCCCAGCCAGTGTATTTTTATTTGTTAGTTTTTATTATAAAATAAATATTACAAACATATACTGAAACAGACGGATAAGGACCAGCCTCTGGCCTCCGTCACTTACCTTTGTTTTGCTCAGCTTATTTTACCTGCCACTGCACTTGTTTCAAAGTGGAAATAGTTGAGTGAATTTCCCAGGCACCATGTCATTCTCTACAAATGCAGTTGCAGTGAGCATCACAAAACGCCTAGAGCCTCTCCTGTGGCTTTCTCCCACACTGTCACCGTACTTAACACAGTCAATAAACAGCACGTTCCCAACAGCAGCCAGTGTCTGCCCATTTGCAAATTTCTGCAATTATTGAGAATGACTTAGAGTCCTCATTGGGTGGCCTTCTGAGAGATGGCGTGGCTCAGCCCTCCAAAATGCCTGTGGAGTATTCTGGTTTGCTTTTTATTGCTGTGTTAACAATCATGACTGAGAGACCCTTGAGAAGAGAGAGAGGCAGGAACTGATCAGAGGCCATGGGGAATGCTGCTTACTACCGTATTATTTTTCATGGCTCGTGCGGCCTGCTTTCTCTCCTTTTCTTGAGTTTCATGGTTTCTCTATGTAGCCCTGGCTGCCCTGGAACTTGCTATGTAGATCAGGCTGGCCTTGAACTCACAGAGATCTGCTTGTCTCCACCTCCTGAGTGCTGGGATTAAAGATGTGTGCCACCATGCTGAGCTTCAGCCTGCTTTCCTAACCACCTGCCCAGGGCTGGCACTGCCCACAGAGGTCTGGGCCTTCCCATGTCAATCATTAATCCCCCACACGTCTACTGCCCAGTGTGACAGAGGCATTTTCTCGATTGAACAATTGACATGCCTTCTTTCTAGATGACCCTAACTTGTGTTGACAAAAATACTGACCACACACACACACCACACACATGTTCGATTGTACACACACACACACACACACACGCACGCACACACACACATGCACACACATGCATGTATGCTTTCACATATGCATACATTTTTGTGTGTGTATGTGTATGTGTGTGTGTGTATGTGTGTGTGTGCATGTGTGTGTGTCTGTGTCTGTCTGATTGTCTGTGTGAATGTGTAAATATATTTGCCTATAGAGGCCTGAGGTCAGTTCAAGTGTCTGTTTGGCAGTCCATTGTAGGCAGTGTGGGCTAGGCAGAGTGATGAGGGACACAGAGCCTCAGTCACATGAACTCTGCTGTCTGAGGTCTGTCATCCCAGCTGAGAGAAAACCGTGAACACTGATACCTTGTCAAGAGTTCCTCCTCCCCCAGGCCTCTTCCACCATCCCCCTTTTCTGTTTCAGTTTCTCTCTTTTCTTCTTAACAAGGTCTCTGTAGCACATGCTGCCCTCCAATTCAGAGATCCTCCTGTTTCTGCCTCCTGAGGGCTGGGCCGGCGAGATCCTCCCACCTTAGCCTCCTAAGTGCCGGGAGTGTGGGCACTGGGCTCTGTGGCCAGGAATTAATCTCTTTTTCTATGACCTAAGGGATCAGTATCTAAAATGTGGCCTAAGGTGTTAGCATTTGCTTGAGAGATTAAAACAACTCATATTGCTGATTGATTGGAGGGAGGAAACCTGGACTGTCAGAAACAAAGTAAGAAATGAGACTGTGTGAGGTGAAGGCATCGTGAGCATTTATTCAGGTTTCTGGTGATAGCCAGCTCCAGGCTTGTCCAACATTTTGACAGCATAATGTCACCCTCAGAGTTCATACATGAGAACTGTGGAGTTAAGTTACAGAAAACAAAATGTAAGAAAACACCTCGGCCCGGAGAGAAGGCTTAGAGGTTAACAATACTGACTGCTCTTCCAGAGGTCCTGAGTTCAAGTCGGAGCAATCACATGGTGGCTCACAACCATCTGTAATGGGATCTGATGCCCTCTTCTGGCATGCAGGCATATATGTAGGGAGAACATTGTATACATAATAAATAAATAAATCTTAAAAAAAAAAAAACTCATAATTTTTTAAGAGACTTAATGGTTTAGTGGTTGAGAGTCAATGATTTTGTGTTGGCTATATTCATAGCTATCCTGAGTTGCATTCATTCGGCCAGGAGCCTGCAGGTTGTACACTCATGCAGGTTAGCTCTTCCTTGCCTAGTTGGCTTGAGAGGTTAATCTGTCTGTATGGTGCTTCCCACCCAAGCCGTATTTCCTAGGTACTGAATACAAGAAGGCAGAATAGTAGAGAAGCGAGGGACAGTAGGTGGAACAGTGTCTGCCCAATAGCTGTGTTTTAGTTAGAGTTTAAGTTTTAATTTCACCTGCTATGCGAAACCTTTGAAACCGATTCCAGCCCTACATCTAACTCCCCTAAAAGTAGCATGAATTGTCACCAGTGAAATTTTAAAGTGTTTTATTAATGTTTCTGTGGTCACCAGGGGGGGCAGAGCTTTCCCCTAACTTAACTGCTCCTTCTGGTCTGTTATCTACCAGAAGGGGCACAAGGTTCTTATGGTCACAGAATGAGCCCTGACCTTTCAACTCTCCTGCCTGAGCTCTCATCCTGAAAGAAGATGTCATTTAGTGAAACCATGTAGCCCAAATCATTTGCCTGCTTCCTCTCCTCCCTGCAGGCTTCTCCTCGCTCCTGGGAGACATGCCACCTTCTAACAACTACTACATGTACCAGCAGCAGCAGCAACAGCAGCAGCAGCCACCACCGCAGCCACCACCACAGCCACCACCCCAGCAACCACAACCACAGCAGCAGCAGGCACCCACTCAGGGCCCCTCAAATGTAGGGGGTGCCCCTCCACTGCACACCCCAAGCCCTGATGGCTGTACCACACCCGGGGGAAAGCAAGCGGGAGCTGAAGGCTATGGTCCCCCCGCTGGGATGGCCATGCATCCTCCCCCACTGCAGCATGGAAGCTACCACACACATCAGCACCATCCCCACCCCCACCCTGCTCAGCAGCCAGCACAGCAGCAGGCACAGAGCCAGGCACCCATCAACAGCACTGGCTTTGGTGAGTAAGAAGGGGACAGAGAGAGCGGGGAGGAGCAGGAGTGAACTGTTTTCTCACTAGTGCGGAGGGAAGTACCATGGGTAACAAAGCTAACAGCTGGTCTTTTAGGGTCAGTCTTTTACCTTCTTACCTCATCTCAGCTAATGGAAGTTACTACATAAAGCCCTGCACTACTGAGAATTGAGGTTGGGGATTTCATTGTTCCCGGTCCATATTGGCAGATGATCTAGGATTGCTTTGCATATCTGCCTGGGGTGCATAATGGACAGGTTACGTTACCATTCCTGCGTCCTCAGTGTCCTCAGCCCTCAGTGTCCTCAGCGAGGGAGTGCCCACAGCTCTGGTGCTGACAGCTGTTAAGCTGGGTCACTGTGGGAAGCTTGCATGTGTTGACTGCTCGCCCTGTCTCACTTCCCACCTCTCTCTTCACAGCCTTTCCTCCAGACTGGTGCTCCAATATTGACTCCTTAAAGGAAAGCTTCAAAATGGTGAACCGGCTCAACTGGTCCAGCATCGAGCAGTCCCAGTTCTCAGGTTAGCGCTTTAAGGACCACTTCCGGAGGGAAGAGGGGGATGTGCTAGAACCCATGCACATGGCCAAGTGGGTTTGGGACAGAATTTCATCGCTTCTGTATGTTACATGAGAAAGATATATTATCAGTATTTTTAGAGTTGACTCAAAATATTGCTATTCAAGTATTACAATGCTTTATGCTAGTCATCTTTTGGGGGAAGTAGAAAGGCTCTTGGAAATTCAGAGACTCTGGACCACCATTTTGTAGTTTTGCTTCCTGGAAGAGAGATGATAGTGAATTTATTAAGTCATTTTGAACATTTTTGTTTACCAAGGAGATGCAAATAAAATAAGAATTAAAATAAAAATTTGGCAAGGAACAAATAGAATGGAGAGCTAAAGGCGGAGCCATAATAGAAGTGACTGTGGCCTCTGGGCGGCTGCGTTAGGACTCCCCTTAAGAGAAAAAGAGAACAGTCTCAAAGTTTGCAAGAAGCATCCCTAGTTAGAGTCAAATGAGTAGGCTTGTTTCTCGTCTGGTTTGTTTGTTTATTTATTTATTTATTTATTTATTTTAAAAGTATCAGTACAGAATCAGGTTAATATAGACAGTCCTAGAGAAAGAAATTAAAAACGGGCACATTTAATGATTCTTGTTATTATGTCACATCTCAGTAAATGCTTATAGAAGCAAAAAAGGAAAAGGTATAAGTCATTATTGTTAGTGGGTGACATTAGTGGTACGAGGTGTGAGGAGACCGAGCACCAGGGATGGGCGTGGTGAGACCATGCACTGGGGATGGGTGTGGTGTGGACTTTGGTGGCTCCGCACTCAGGGTGGCCATGGCTGGTGTCCTTATTTCTAGAGCTGATGGAGAGCCTACGGCAGGCAGAGCAAAGGAACTGGACCCTCGACCAGCATCACATCGCCAACTTGTGTGACTCCCTCAACCACTTCCTCACCCAGACTGGTCACATGCCCCCACAAGGGGCTTCCCACCGACCACCTGCCCCTTCCCGGATCACTGACTCCTGTGCCCTCACCAGTGGCAAACCAGAGCCATCCATGAGCCAAGGTACGACACAAAGTTGCCAGAGAAGTGGAGACTGAAGTAAGTGAAGGGTGAAGGGAAGGGAAAAGAGAAATGCCCAATCAGTATTCTAGGCAGTGACCTGTCTGAGTCCTGGGACCAGCTTGTTGACAGAACATCTATTGAATCAGTAAAGTCCTGCATGCGGGCCTAAAAAATTGCTGCAGAAGCAGCAGACTCAGTTCCTCTCACACCTCAATTTGGAGATCAGAATTACCTTTTAAAAAGGGAGGGGGTTTGTTAAAGAAGGTTCTTATTCTAAATTGTCCCAGTAATAACCATCACCTGAATCCCACTCAAGCCAGTGAATCTGGAGACTCGATGATCGTGTGTCTGGTTGTTCCCTTATCTTTGATCCATTCCTTCCCACCCTGAGAGCTGAGGGGTGGTAGCTTTTGCAGAACGCTTCCTGTATGCACGATCTCTAATACAAGACAAGAAGAGAGACAGATGGAGGGACAAAGAGACATGTTTTCCCTTCCTGCTTTGCTGACTACAGTAATCCCCCAGTAATGCGACTCTTGTTTTACTTTGGTAGTGAACTCTTACGGACACCCACAAGCCTCCCATCTCTACCCTGGCCCAGCGCCCATGTACCCAATCTCCACCCAAGACTCAGCAGGATACAGTCGCCCAGGTAAGAGCTGGGGAGGGTGTCTCATGGACAGACAGGCATACCCATCTCTCAGTGTCATTTTGCTTTCCTCGGGCATCTTCTGTCTGCCCTTCTGTCTGTAGCTGCTAGGATGGGTGAGGTGTCATGGTCCCCAAGACTGTAGGATGAGCTGAGCTACCCTCTAGGGAGGTGCACATAGGTGCACCTTTTATTTAAGGCACTTTTATTTGATTAAATTCACTTTGTTTGGTGGTGCTGGGAGTGGAGCCAGGACCTCACACACACTACACAGGTGTACCTCTGAGCTACACCCTTAGCTTGGGAACTGGCTTCAAATTTACCTTGTGGGGCTGGAGAGATGGGTCGGTGGTCCGGAGCACTAGCTGTTTTTCCAGAGGACCTGAGTTTCATTCCCAGTACTTACATGGTTCACGTGGCTTACAGTGGTCTATAACTCTAGTTCCAGGGATCTGACACCCTCTACTGGCCTCTGCTGCCACTCATGGATGTGATGCACAGACATACATGTAGGCAAAACACACATACACGTCCAACAAAATGATTTCTAAAGATTAAAATATCCTGCAACTACAATACTGAAAGGAAGTGAAACTATGAATGTAAGTGGAAGATAGCTGTGAGGGATATTTATGCCCAACTTTGGAACCAAGAGGGAAGATAGGCGAATGAAATGAACGCCTCACATAACAGCTTTCACCCATGGCTGTGGTCCTGTCACGTGACCACTAGCATCGGGCATCTGGGCTCAACTTACCAGTTTGTTGTTTGTTTGTTTTGGTTTTGTTTTTGTCTTTCGCAGTGTCGGGTTGAACTTAGGGTTTCTTGCATGCTGGGCAAGTTCTGTGCCACTGGGTTGCTTCCTCAGCGTGAGCAGAATTGTCTGATGGTGGGCAGGCAAAGTGCAGGGAGACACTGAGCCACTGCAGACATTGCAAAGGATCAGATCCCTCATGTTTAAATGTATTTTAGGCCGCTCACTGCTGCCATCTTCTCTGATCACAGGACTCTTCAGTTCTGAGGGTGACGCCTGTTTCTTTATCCATGCACTGCACATACGACTTTCAGTGCTGCTCATTCATATAATGTCACCTAATTAAGCTATTCTATCATTGTTAGATAGTCTTCACAAATGTAGAGTTTAATGACAGAATAGTGCTAGATCACCATGGGCTTCAGTGTGTTTCCTGAGATGTCACTGAATTAGTAGTCTGCAACAGAAAGAACTATAGGCTATAACCCTGTTGTCATCAGAGGGGTGTCATCCAGCATCTGATGGGAGCAGATGCAGAGACCCACAGCCAAACACTAGGCAGGCGGATCGGGGGAACTCTGTGAAAATGGGAAGGAAGGGGTTAGAAGCCAGAGGGGTCAAGGACACCACGAGAACACAGACCACAGAATCAACCAAGCAGGGCTCATAGAAGCTCACAGAGACTGAAGCGACAGACAGGGACTGTGTGTGGGTCTGAGGTAGGCCCTCTGCATATACCTTATGGTTGTGTAGCTTGGTATTCCTCTGGGACTCCCAACGGTGGGAAAGGGCATCTCTGACTCTTTTGCTTGTACTTGGGACTCTTTTTCTCGTACTGGGTTTCCACGTTCAGCCTTGATGTGAGGGTCTGTGCCCAGTCTTATTGTATCTTCTTAGGCCATGTTTGCTGGATGTCCCTAGGAGGACTGCTCTTTTATTTCTTCTCTTTCTCTTTGAAAGGAAACAGGAGGAGTTGATCTGGGGGAGAGGGGAGTTGGAGAGAGGGACTAGGAGGGAAGGGTAACTATAGTCAGGATGTAATGTATGAGAGAAGAATTAAAAAACACTCATACACATGAAATAAAAAATTCTTTAAAAAACTGTAGGCTGATTGAATGTAAGCTGACTGACTGGACTGTAGGCTGACTGGACTGTAGGCTGACTGACTGAACTGGAGGCTGACTGACTGGACTGTAGGCTGACTGACTGAACTGGAGGCTGACTGGACTGTAGGCTGACTGACTGAACTGGAGGCTGACTGACTGGACTGTAGGCTGACTGACTGGACTATAGGCTGACTGGACTGTAGGCTGACTGACTGAACTGGAGGCTGACTGACTGGACTGTAGGCTGACTGACTGGACTATAGGCTGACTGGACTGTAGGCTGACTGACTAAACTGGAGGCTGACTGACTGGACTGTAGGCTGACTGACTGGACTATAGGCTGACTGGACTGTAGGCTGACTGACTAAACTGGAGGCTGACTGGATGGTAGGCTAACTGGACTGTAGGCTGACTGGACTGTAGGCTGACTGACTGGACTGTAGGCTGGCTGGACTGTAGGCTGACTGACTGGACTATAGGCTGACTTACTGGACTATAGGCTGACTTACTGGACTATAGGCTGACTGACTGGACTGTAGGCTGACTGACTGGACTGTAGGCTGGCTGGACTGTAGGCTGACTGACTGGACTATAGGCTGACTGGACTGTAGGCTGACTGACTGAACTATAGGCTGACTGACTGGACTGTAGGCTGGCTGACTGTAGGCTGACTGAACCTGTGTCATCTCTGGCTTCCTTTGTGGTGTCATTGGGGCAGAAGACCCCTCACTCTCCATCCAGACTGATGGACTACTTCTCCTCCAGCTTCTTTTATGATCTGTCTTTCTTTTTGACAGCACACCACATGGTTCCCCGGCCACCTGTCCCACCTCCTGGTGCCAATGAAGAGATCACCGATGACTTCGACTGGGACTTGATCACTTAACGAATCACAGTGGACATCAGCCCAAGGCCTGGTGGTGAATTCTGGCCACAGGGGAAGAACAGTCCCCGCCTGTCCTCCCCAAATATGTATATAGATATATAGCTTCTTTCTGTTCTCTCTGTCAGAGAAGCCACCGCAAGATGCTGCCGATGATAATCCCATTTCCTCCTCCTTCTGTTTCCCTCCTAGTTCTTTTATTATT
This sequence comes from Arvicanthis niloticus, assembly GCF_011762505.2. Lineage (NCBI taxonomy): Eukaryota > Metazoa > Chordata > Mammalia > Rodentia > Muridae > Arvicanthis > Arvicanthis niloticus. The sequence continues at coordinate 60,755,569 of NC_047666.1, forward strand.
ATTCTAATTATATTATTATTATTATTGGTTACATACTGCCCAGTCTGCTGCCCTCTGACCCTGGGCTTTGCCCTCTCTTTGCCCATTTGAAATCTTCAGGCCTCAACATGAGGCCGTGATAGCTGTCGAGGAAGGCTTCAAATTCTAGTTCACCTTTCTCTCTGAGAAACTCAGTGCTGATCCCACCTTTCAGTTCAGAGTTGTGATCTGTTCCTGTCTGTCTCGGGCTGGCCTGGAGAGGCCGCAGTAAGTAGAGGGGAGTGTCTAAGGCACTGCTTGGCAACCATGATGTTGCAGTTTTCCTCAATGGTGCTAATTGTGTCCTCTGAGCTTTCCCATTACACAGCCAATCTTTATTTGCTCTGGCAGTCCTCATGACAGGTGGACTTGGAGAGGTGGGTTCAGTAGAATGCCACAGAGCAGTGATGGGTATAGCCCAGGATGAGGTTGGGTGTGCACTGCCATGCCAAAGCATTCCTGGCTTCTTCCTGGCTCATGCTCTCAGGAGGTTAGCCGGTCTGCTCGGGCGTGAGGACCACTGTCCAGCATAGGTTCAGCTTCTTGGAGACAATATCATTTAAGGCATTTTGGCTTTGGCAAGGGAATTCTTTCTGAGAGTTAACTGGCTGTAATATAAACGTCCTTCCACCATTTGCTCCTTCAGCAAATACTATTTTGTCTTCCTAAAGCTGTTTGTCCAAATTATCCACCTGTCTTATTTTTTTTTTTCTCCCATTCTCTGGGATTCTCAAAAGACAAAAGGAAGCCATTCTCACTCCTAGTATCTTCATGTCATATATGTGCCGTGGAAACCTCTCTCTCTCCTGTCATAGCAGACTCATACCTGAGTACTGCTGATGGGACAGTGGGGAGATGAGGGGGAGCCTTCGTAGACGTGGGTGGGAACCTGTCACTTGTTTAACTGCACAGGGAGATGCTTCTCTTGAAGTTCCTGTCGGTGGGGTGGAAGCTTTGGATTTTGACAGGCAATGAAAATTGTAAGAGAGAAATGACTAACACAGAGACAGAGACAGGGCTTGGCGAGGGCAAGGCACACGCCTAGGCACAGTGCGGAGTCTCCGTTTACAGTGAGCGGCCATGATTTATTGCTGCAGAGGTCTTGGTGTGTTGTCGAATGTGACTTCTGAGAAGGAAGACCAGTCTCACTTCCATTTTATTTCTACTAAATCTTCTGAAACAGACAAAATGTGTATCTTCAACAGGGCCAATCTCTGTGACTTTTGTTCATATGCTTTTATTTATCCATGATTTCTAAGACACTGGGCTTCCTGTTCTCACTTCCCCTCATCGCCCCGTTTCCTTTCTTTAGAAGGGGGCTTATGTATGAGACTGGTGAAGCCCAGTGAAGCTAGTAAAGGGGCAAGATGGGCAGTTCACTAAAGAGCACTTTATTTCTTTGTAAGGAAGAAAAAGGGAGTATAAGGAAAAAAAAGTGTTCTCCAGCACAATGTGCGATGTACTGGAGAGCGTCTGGTGGGGCCGATGTATGTCGAAAGATTTCTCCCTAGGGAAAGGGGTGTCTCCCCAGAGGTGACACACACCTTTGCTCAGGCCCTCCTAGACATCTCTTGCTATTTCTTCCATTCAGGTGTATTCTGCACAGCTTCCCTTTGGTTTCCTTGAGGTCTTACCCTGCAGAGTACCACCTCCTCTCCTAAACACCTTTCCTGGTCATATCTGTCCAAGGTTGGGGAACATAGGCTGAGTTGTACTCCCAGGTGCCTCTGGCTTCTCCATGTCTTGAGAACCATTCTCCCTGGTGGGCAGCTGGAGCAGCTGCCTTGAGCTGGAGACCAGAGGGTGACTTTAGGGCCCTGAGGTTCTAGCTCTCCAGGGTCAGGCTTGCAGAATAGGGCAGTTCAAACCTGATCCCCTTTGGGCCTCAGTTTCCCATGTCATCTGTGACATGGAAAGAGAACTACTTTTATTTTGTTGGTCCGGTGTTGCTGGACATGAAGTATAGTCCTTGTTGTTGTCTTGGGTGATGTGTGCACAGTTGTAGGGGTCACTGCCTATAAGAGGAAATAGGGGAGAGAGCCTAGGAGCAGGACTAGAGGAGAAGCCATTTGTGTCGATCCACCTAGCCTAGGCTTCCTCTCCTCAACCCCATGTTTCTGGTTTGGTGAGCTCTTTATACCACCCATAATGCTTTGCATTGGTGCAGGCTGGGAAGGGGTGTATGGGCTCACAACTTGTTTGGTTTTTTGTTTTTGTTTTGTTTTTGTTTTTTTTTGCATGCTTTCTTAATAAAAAAAAAGAAAAGAAAAGAAAAGAACGTTTCTAGTTTTCATCTTATTGGCACTTCTCTCTAGTTTCTTTTTGCCTGGTTGGGAGAAGAGAAATGTGAAGCAGGGTGTTCTTGTTAGCATCCTGCTAACCCTGTCTTCGTTAGGGTCTACTGATGTGCAGACACCATGACCACAACAACTCTCACAAAGAAAATCATTGAACTGAGGCTGCCTTACGTCTCAGAGGTTCAGTCTATTATAGTCACGGCAGGAAGCATGGCAGCGTGCAGGCACACATGGTGTGGAGAAGGAGCTCAGAGTTCCTTCGTCTCGATCCTCATGCAGCAAGAAGACTGTATGTGTTTCACACAGGGCGTAGCCTAAGCATTTAGGGCTTCAAAGGCCCGCCTCTACAGTGACACACTTCCTCCAACAAGGCCACACCTCGTAACAGTGCCGCTCCCTATAGCCAAGCATCCAAACACTTGGGTGTATGGGGGCCATTTCTCTTCAAAGTACAACCCCTCATCCATCCCTACCACTGGGTTTACTTAGCTTATAAGTGATGGGAAAAAAAAGACTTAGATACATATTTAACATTTTGTGTTTAAAATTCTATTAAGTGAATTTTGTTGGAAGGTTGGTGGGTAGAACAGGCCCACCTTGTTTGCATGTTAGTTTAAAGAGTGGACACAAAGTCCCACTCCTAACCAAGAAGCTATTTGTAATTGATACCTGCTGAAAAAGGAAAAAGAATCACTTTTCTCCAATGGAGCATCACTGGGTATATTCCTATGCAACAATTTCATGATTTTTTTAGTTTTGATTTTTGTTTCTTTAATCTGTGCCTTTTGTTTTTGTATATTTTTGGCTCATTGATTTTCCTTTTTCAGTCTACGTGTCTGTTTTGATTTTTGTCTTGTTTTGCTTTTTTATTTTTTGAGAGAAAATGGAGTTGGGTTGGTAGGGAGATGAGATGATCTTGGAGGAATTAGGAGAGGAGAGAATATGGTCAAAATATATTGTCTAAAGTTTATTTCATTTTAAAAACTTTTGTTTTATATTATCTAATTTAAAAAAAAGATTCAGGATACTACACTGTAGGGGAGAGGTTGGGCCCTTACCTCAGGCCTTCTAGAGAGGAGAGTGTAGATTGGTAAAGGCACTTATCAGAGTTTTAAACTTTAAAATGAGGCGATCCAATTGTAAAGTTCCATTCAGAGCAGAATCCCAATGTAAGCGGAGCTCTTGGAAGAAATCAGTTATTTCCAGAGTTATTGTTCTTTCAGGCTTCACATTCATGTCAAGACTTTTCACTCTACTGCCCTTCACATAACTCAGGGACGGACACGCAGACACCCAGAACCTTAGAGGACCAGAAGGCTGACATTCCTGCTTGCATAGCAGATCTGCAGACAGTCACTCACCATGAGGTTCATTTGTAGTGCTCCCCTGTAGTGCTCCCCGGGTGCCAGAAAAGACCCCAGGTACTGAGATGGCTCAGTTGTTATGAATACTTTCTGCTCTTGCAGATGGCCAGGATTGGGTTCCCAACACCACATATTGATTTACAACCATCTGTAACTCCAGTTCTAAGAGATCTGACACCCTCTTCTGACCTCTATTGGCCCCGGGCATGCATGTAGTACACAGACACACATGTAGGCAAAATGCTCGTACACATAAAATGTAAGAATGAAAAGGATCTCTGAGTTTATGAGCCTTGTAGACAAAGCATTTATTCATAGTGAATATATAATCAGCTCACGCCAGAAAGGCAGAACTGCAGTCTTAGGCCTGAATTACCTCGCCGCAACAAGAAAGACCTTTTAGTGAATTGAAATTTCCACATAATAGTTTTTTATAACAGTTGTAGCCTAAGGCCTTTCTCTCAACAAATGAATAAATGTATCACAAGACTAAATTATATTCCATCTTCTGTCTTTGTAGATTAACTCATTCATCTCAGATCTGCCTATTTGTACAAACAAGCTTGACTTTTCAGTGATTTAACACATGGAAGTATACACGTAAGAATAGATTATGGTGGATTATTGCTTTTTTTTTTTTTAACTAAAGGTTGAGGGTAGTAGTATATATAATAGCTAAGATACAGAATCTGCTTAGGCATTGGTAAATAGTTGGGTAGATAATGGCAGTTGCTACACACAAGTGCATGCACGCACACATCATACACACATGTGTGCACACACACATGCATGCACACACACATGCATGCACACACAATGCAGTATTAGCCATACCAATGAGTGAAATTGTGGTATTAGCAGAAAGGATGGAACCAGAGGACATTATGTAAATGGATACAGAAGTACCACATAGTTTCATATATGAGGGCCAAAAATGTCAACCTGAGCAGGCTGGAGGAGTAGCCTAATCACCATGCATGAAGCCCTGGTGCTGATTCCCAGTACCACATAGGAATGGGCATAGTGTTCCATGCCTAAAAGTCCAGCCCATGGGAGGTGAAGGCAGGAGGATTTGAATTCCAAACTCATTTGGTTTCGTAGTGATTTTGAGGCCAGTGTGGGATTCTTAAGACCTTTTTTTCTTTTCTTTTTAAAGAAATGGACCAGTAAGTAGAGTAATGGTTAGGAAGAGCCTGGAGGTAGAAGTGTGAATGCTGTGTGCATGTGTGAACCTCATTAATATGTACAACTAATATATGTCAGTATAAAAACGAGAGGACAGAAGAAACTCTGTATGTTACTGAAATGTATTGACAGGAAAATTGTGTAGTCAGCTGGGGGTAGGGTGGTGTTCAGTTCTGATACTATAAGGAGATACCTGTGAGTCTGAGGCTATACTGTGCTACTCAGAGACCCTGGCACAAAGGTAAGCAGAACCTGACAACAAAAGGAAGAGAAAAATGGATTAGTCATGAACAGATTAAAATATGATACCAGTCAACACTGGGAAGCTGGGTGAAAATCTGAAAGTAGGTAAAGCAGATAAAATCTTCAAAACAACCTTTCCTTCATATCTACAAAGATCTAAAACGTGTAGCATAAGCACGTTTTAGGCACATCGTGGTAAATATCAGAAGACACAGCTAAAATTTTTGCAAAGGTTATCTCTTGGAAGTAGGGAGAGATGGGGACTACTGGGCACGGGAGAAACAGCCCTTTTGTATTTCATTTATTACATTTCATTATTAATTAGTTCCTTTAAAATTGGATGCATACAGTGCTTTACATTGCCATGGTCCAGACAAACATTGATTTGAAAACAAATCCCATAGAGAGTGTGCCTGATAGTTTTGGCATGTAAGATACCTAGACTCACGTTTAAAATCTTTTGATATTGCTGTCAGAGTGTGCAGTGAGCCTGGAGTGAACAATTGTGGTTCCACCCATCATTTCATTCCTCCTTTCCTTTGACATGAGTTTGGGGAGAAAGGAAAGGTATGTTTAGAATACGGTTTTATTCTATGTGAGGCACAAAGTCTAATGTAAAAAGCTGAAGAAGGTGGGGGCAGGTACATGCTTCCCACTCCTAACCCCAGCAGGAGATGGCAAGATGACCCTGTGTGGAAAACAAAAAGAAGAAATTCAGGAGCCTAAGAAGGCTCCTGGGAACCAGAGGCAAGCTGATCTTTGAGTTTGAGGCCAGCATGATCTACAGAATGAGTTTCAGGACAGCCAGGGCCACTGTCTTGAAAAACTAACCAACCAACCAATCAGCCAACCACAAAAAGCCAAACCAACCAACAAACAAAAAAATAGGACATATATGGCTATATGGACACTTAGCACACACAGGGAAGAGAACGCTCCGAGCTACAACTTCAAAAACACTCCAGGGGTAGGAAAGAGTTTATGTGTGTGTGTATCTGTGCTCACTTAGGGGTAATCCTGGACTTGGGAATTATCTCAGGACGCTTCTAGTAGGTGGCATTTGGCACCATGTTCTGTCCAAGTCTAACTCATCACTCCTTACTTTCATAGACCTTTCCTTACTATGTCTCTTTCCCACTTAAAATCACTGTCACTACCACAAAACTGTACAATAAATGAATATCTTTCACTCAGGACAGTAAGAGGAGTCTTCCGCACAAACTAGAAAATTTAGATGATGCTAAGGAAAAACAAGATTCATACTGGAAACAGATGAGAAAGTTATTCATTGCACATGGCTTAGTCAGGGATGGGAACAGACTAAACCAAATGATGTAAAACTTAGTATTGATGGAAACAGGAAGGCCTGTTAAAGCAGTGGTCCCCATGGGCCAGAGATTCTGAGTCAATGCATCGGGACGGGGCTTGAAAATTTGCATCTTTAATGTTTTCAAATAATGCTGTCAATAAGAGACTTTCCTCTGAGAGTGGCCATATTGTCTAAAGTGTCCCTCTCACATGTCATCCATCACTAGTATTCACCTGAGAACATCTGCTTAGTTCCCCAGCGCCATATCTTCAAACATCTGTACTCATGTTGTTTCTTTTTGAAGAGGCTTTGTCCTGGGTACAGCTGGTAGAATGCGTGAGCTCTTCACTGAAGGCTGCTTCCAGAATGCCCTTTATCGACTGTCTCGCTTTCTTCCTAAAGTCTTTCCCCAAGAGGGCATAAAGGAAAGGGTTGAAGCAGCTATTGGCAGATGCTAAAGCAATGGACATGTGGTCCCAGGGTATCAAAGCTTCCTCCAAGGAACTTCCTGGATCAGCAATCAGTAACAGGACTCCGACAATATGGTATGGAGTCCAGCAGATAAAAAAGACAGTGACTACCGCCATGGCCACCCGAAAGGTTTTGTTCCGAGACTTGGTGAAGTTGGCTTTTCGCATTCTGAAGACGATGAGGCTGTAACAAGTTACCATGATGAAAAACGGCACCAGGAAGCCCAACACCAATCTTGTGATGGTTATTGCCATCATAGGTGTCGACACATGATGGTCATACATGAATTGGTCAGAATAATCATCCTGGAAATCGTGGGGGTATAAATGACCACCAGAAGCAGTAGGGGACAACTCTGAGTGAGCAGAGAGAAAAGCATCAGTGTTTAATGTGGTGGATTTATGATCTTCAACAGAAAATCCACTGGGCATGGCTGCTTTGAGCACATTAGTAGGCTTTCCACCATAATGGGGCTGTTGACTTGCTGAATCTAGAGAGAATGAGTCTTCAGGAGATGTTTGGAATGTTTGTGACTGGAGGGCAGTGGTAGCTGCCCAAAGGTGATCCCTCGCTTGTAGAGAGGAAGGAGCTGACCTGTCATTTATGTGTCCAGTTAGCTGAGCAGTGGAGTTGGCGGTAGAATTGCTTTCTAGTAGATTTAGATCATATATGTAGTCCCCCCAATAGTCAGATGACCTGGAGGAACCAAAATTATAACCACATACACTGTGATTGTCTAGAACGAACAGATCACGGTAGACAAATACGGGCACACACATCACAAAGGCCACCACCCAGACACATCCACAGATGGCGAAGGCTGTTCTCACGTTCCGATGATTCTGGCACCAGATTGGCTTATGTACCATCAGACAGCGGTCCAGGCTGATGGCAGTAAGCAGGAAGACACTGGCAAACATGTTGAGGATAATGACGGATGGGATAAGTTTGCACAGGACCAAGCCATAGGGCCAGTGTCCTCGGAGAATCAGATGAGCCAGGGAGAAGGGCAAGGAAAGGCAGCAGAGGAAATCGGCCAGCGTGAGATGGAGGAACCAGACTGTGTTCACGGTCGTCTTCATCTTTACGCCAGCCACCCACAGCACCAGCCCATTGCCTGGCAGTCCCAATAAACAAGTGAGACTGAGAATGACCATGGAGGCAATGTCTTGTGGTTGAAACAGAGGCTGTGAGTGTAGGTCAGTTGAATTGGTGTCGGCAGCAAAAGACTCCATTGCTCAATCTGCTAAACGATGAAGAAAATGTTAAAGCTCATGTTAAGTTTATAAAAAATACGTACTCTTATGTGATGATGCACTCTCTCAAAGCCAGAGGCCCCCTCAAAGAGCCTCGCTTGCAATCCTTCCTCAGAATAGACACATAATGGCATTCTCTGATAGTTTCAGGTCTATAATATTGATTTAAATGTATATCTAAAAGGTAACTTTATTTGGGAGTCCTCATCAGCTTAAATGTCCTTTTTTGTTACACCTCCCTGCTTTTTTGTTGCTTGATTTTTTTTTTCAGTACACATGCTGGGTAGCACTCTGTTATCGAGATTCAGGCTTACCCTGTGGCTTTCAGCACAGGGTCTCCATATTGTCCCAGCTGTCTGACTTCCAACTGACTGTATGGTAGTACAGACTGACTTGAAGCTAGGATTCCCCCTGCCTCTGTCTTCTGAGTGCTGGCCTGACAGGCATTGCCACCAAGCATTGCAGTGATACATTCTGTTCAGTGTCTGCTGCCCAAATGAATAGATGACTGAATGAGAAAATATACAAAAACTTGTGGACGGACTCTCCCTGATCTGAATCACTAGAGGACTTTACAAAACCTTAGCACACTGACAATAGCATATAAAAGCTGAGATTTGCATAGTTATCAATCAATCAATTAATTAATTAAGTCTATATTTGCATAGTTATCAATCAATCAATCAATTAATTAATTAAGTCTATATTTGTGAGTGTGTGTGTGTGTGCGTGTGTGCACATGTGTGGTCAGAGGACTACTTTTGGGCCTCAGTTCTAGCGTGCACCCACTAGCTGGCCCTCAAGGTTCCTTTCATCCATCTTTTTTTCATGTATGTGTATATTTTAAAAACAAAATTTAATGGGTTTCAATTATAGCATGCATATTAAAAATTGATGGTGATAAAATACACATAGAGCATGAAGTCAAACTTTCTAATTAACTGTTTCAAGTGCACAGTTCAGCAGTGCTTGCCTTAGACACTTTGTATGCAACTGATTTCCAAAATGTACTTATCTAATAAAAACATATATATGTATGCATATGTACACAAATGCACACCTGTGCACACACATGTATGTATGTATGCGTGTATGCATGTATGTATGTGTGTAGGCATGTATGTATGTATGTTTTGTTTTTTAGGACAGGGTTTCTCTGTGTAGCTTTGGCTGTCCTAGAACTTGCTCTGTAGACAAGGCTGGCCCCAACCTGCCTCTGCCTCCTGAGGGCTGGGATTAATGGCATGCACCACCACTACCCAGCTGAAATTGATATTTTAGTGTGTGTGTGTGTGTGTGTATAGCATATTTTGTTTATCTAGTAATCTAACAACAGACATTGGATTGCTTTTACCTTTAGGGCATTTAAATAGTACATTCTCTGCTTTCTATTGCTGTGATAAAAACTGACTAAACCCAACTTGGACAGGAAAGGTTTATTTCCTACATATTCCAGGTCAGTGTCCAGTGAGGGAAGCCAAGGCAGGGAGAGACCTGAAGGCAGAAACCAAAGCAGAGGCTACAGAGGAATATTGTTCACTGGGTAGCATCTCATGTCTACTCACCCTGCCTTCTCATATATCCCAGGACCTGCCCAGAGAGAACAGTGGGCTGGACCATCCCACGTCAATGTTAATAAGAAAAGGATCCACTGCCTTGTCTACAAGCCAATCTGATGGAGGCACTTTCTCAACTCTGGCTTCTAGCAAGTTAGGAGAAGCCACCCAGGACGGCGGCTGTGGACTTGGCTCATAGTACTTTCTAAACTTGCTATTTCAGCTCAAGTCCCCACTTTACATTCATTTAGTTTAAGGGAGATTTAACTTAAGGAATACCAAATTTTTAATCCAATTATTTTTTCCAACCTTGGGTGCTTATTGTTCAGAACAGTCATTCAGTTTTGTTTGTTTGTTTGAGACAGGTTTTTTTTTTTCTTTTTTAAAGATTTATTTATTTATTTCATATGAGTACACTGTAGCTGTCTTCAGACACACCAGAAGAGGGCATCAGAAGCCCATTACAGATGGTCATAAGCCACCATGTGGTTGCTGGGAGTTGAACTCAGGACCTCTGGAAGAGCAGTCAGTGCTCTTAACCACTGAGCCATCTCTCCAGCCTGACACAGTTTTGTGTGTGTGTGTGTGTGTGTGTGTGTGTGTGTGTGTGTGTGTGTGTAGCCCTGGCTTTCCTGGAACTCACTCTGTAGACCAGGCTCGCCTCAGACTCGGGGATCTACCTGCCTCTGCCTCCTGAGGAGAGGCTTGAACCATGCCCAGCTTGAACAATCATTCTTAATTCTCTTCTTCATGGTTTGGGGTTATTTCATTTTCTGCTCTTATTATTCTGCTAAAATTGCATCTGGAACTCAAACCAAGCTTGGCTTCTCTATCGTCCACAGTGCAGAGCTCCGCCGTCTGTCCTCCTGGTCTGTGATATCCTCCCCTAATTCTGAGCACTCAGTCAAATGTATCCTTTCTTCCCACGTCTCATCCTTTCAGATCAATGCTGCTTTATGTTCCTAGGCTGGGCTAATGATTTCCATTTAGAAATCCGCCCCTAGAATGTCTTCTTTCTTCTCTCTACACTTTCTACCCATTAAAATACTTACTCCGCAAGGTTAAACTCGACGATTTTATCTAAAATCTTCTCTTACAATCCTTGAAGAAACGGATTCTTTGGTTTCTCACTTGTACACGCGTGTGCTGACTCGTGTATATGACTGTATAAGTGTGTGGTTGAATCTTTTCTGATATGCTCTATGAGGGGGCACATTTTATCTTAGGTAGTAATTTTTATAGTGACTCTAAACCGTGTGATGGTAAAGACAAGAACTGTTTACAAATGCCTAGTCTCTAGGACTTAGCATATGGATAGATGCTCACCCTTTTTTCTTTTCTTTTTTTTTGTTTTTTTTTTTTTTTTGTTTGTTTTTTGTTTTTTCTGAGGTGAAGCTAGATTATATACACCAGTTGGCCTCCAACTGGACATCCTCTGCCTCGGTCTACCAGATGTTGGGATTACAAGGCATGTACCACCAGGACCAGGAGAATGCTTACCTTTCGGGTTTAAATTTTTTCATTTTCAATTAAATTTTATTTATTTATTTATTTATTTATTTATTTATTGGTTTTTTGAGACAGGGTTTTTCTGTGTAGTCCTGGCTGTCCTGGAACTCACTCTCTAGACCAGGCTGGCCTCGAACTCAGAAATCCGCCTGCCTCTGCCTCCCAAGTGCTGGGATTAAAGGCGTGCGCCACCACTGCCCGGCAGCCTTCTACATTTTTATATTTTATTTTATTTTGGTTTGTTTGTTTTTAAATGTAAGCTCAGACACTTGGAAGTGATTCTGCTGAACTTAACAAAATGTGCGACAGGTCTTACGTAGTAAGCAGAAGTTAAAATAATGAGTCAACAAAATGAAAAAAGAAGAAACGATACCTACTCTCCTCCTTGTCTTTTTCAAGTCCTATCATTCCCTCATGTGAATGCCAAGAGCATGGATCTAGTGTCCCATCCCAACCTTAATGGGTTATTATCCTAAGATACTGAGAGAAAAGCACACTCAGAGACTGCTAGGAACAAAGCAACCCACAGACACCATTTCTCCTCGCTTTGCAGTTTTTGATGCTGAGATTCTGGAAATGGTGTGGCTTTTACATGACCACAGTCAGGGAGAGTCCCAGCTGCCTCACGTAATAACTCCTAGGCCACTGTTCTTTCTACTGCAGGGATCACATAACTCAGAAACTGTGGTCTCAATAATAAAAGTGGACATTAGCAACTTAAAATAATAGAAGTTGAAAGGAACAAAATTCCAATATAAGAGCAACTGAGTTCCATGCTGTGAGTTTTAGTTTAAATGTCACAGATTATCTGCCTTGAAAGTATTTGCAAGTCACGCCCTAAAAGCCATGCAGAACAAAGCCATATTTTACGTTTCCCCAAGTTTTGAGCAAAAAGAAAAGAAAAAATACCTCTATGTTTAAGATTATTAGTTATGCCAGGCAGTGGTGGCGCACGCCTTTAATCCCAGCACTTGGGAGGCAGAGGCAGGTGGATTTCTGAGTTCGAGGCCAGCCTGGTCTACAGAGTGAGTTCCAGGACAGCCAGGGCTACACAGAGAAACCCTGTCTCGGGGAGAAAAAAAAAAAAAAAAAAAATATATATATATATATATATATCAGGATTGAGTTGGCCAGAAGTAATTAAAAAGATAAATAAAATCCTGAAACTAAAATTTAAATTTATTTATGATGAGTAAAAAGTAGATTTAAGTCAAATAATAATTGTAGAATGATAGAAGCAGCTATGATAAGAAACAGTTCAAAGAATGGAAGAGAGATTTACAGAGGGCGACAGAACAAGAATCCACATATGGACATATATGCGAATACAAATAAATGTGCACACCTGTGATCAGTGATGATTGCAGAAACAAAACTAACGGAAGAAAACATGATCAGAGGTCAGGAAAACAGTCATGTTTTATGAAGGGAAATAAATGACATAAATTCATTTTTATTTTCAGAATGAAAATATTAAAAGCCAAGACAAATAGAATGTATAGTATTTACAAAAAAAAAATACAAGTAGACATGGAGATAAGACAGGAGAAATAAAAGTTAGCGAAAGAACCAGATATGATTGTGCATACTTTTTTTTTTTTTTTTCAAGACAGGGTTTCTCTGTGTAGCCCTGGCTGTCCTAGAACTCACTCTGTAGACCAGGCTGGCCTCGCATCTGCCTGCCTCTGCCTCCCAAGTGCTGGGATTGAAGGCGTGCGCCACCACTGCCCGGCTGTGCATACCTTTTAATCCCAGGAGAAGAGATATATCTTTGTGAGTTTAAGGCTAGCCAGGTCTATGTAGCGAGTTCCAGATCAGCCAAGGCTATATGTAAGACTCTCTAAAAAATAAAAATTTTAGGGAAAGAAAAGAAGGAAATAGGAGATAAGGAACTTGAAACCATTGTACATGAATAGCAGGCTAAACTAAGCACGAGCACAAGGCTTATTTATGTTTTCTTACCACGAACGCTGAGGTGGGATCCAAAGGCTCCAGGATGATCTGCCAGTCACCAACGCATCCCGTCTGGACCCGCCGGAATGCAGTCGTGAAGTGCGTTGGACAAGCTGCTGAGCACGTACTTTTCCCAGAGTAAAGGGAACTCGGGGTTGAGACTGTTATCTGACTGCACAGGAAGGGCCTTGTCATGAGTCACCTCTTAAACTTAGCTAGCATAGATAAGAGAAGCAGGACAGAGGACGGTGGGTGGAGGAGGACGATCAGGACACAGATACTTCCTGCAGGAACCTGTCGTCCTAGCTACAAGATGCGGAGAAGCAGGCAGGCAGGCAGAAATTTGAGGCTTGTCTGTGCTACCGAGTGAGATTTTTTCTTTTAAATTTACATTACCTTTATATAAGTAAGTGTGTGTGTGTGTGTGTGTGTGTGTGTGTGTGGTTGCTCACAGAGGCCAAGAGAGGATGCTAGATCTCTTGGAACTGGAACCTTATGTGGATGCTGGGAACTGAGGGGCCTCTGCAAGAGCAAGAACTGTTCTTAACCTCTGAGCCATCTCTCCAGCCCCATAGAACGAGGTGTTTAAAAGATTTATTATTTTTTTTATATGTTAGAGTCTCTCCCTCTCCCGTCTCCCCCTCCCCTCTCCCCTCCCCTCTCTTCCTTCTCCTCTCTCCCCTCTCTCCTCCCCTCTCTCCCCTGTCCCCTGTTCCCTCTCCCCCTCCCCCTCCCCTCCCTCTCTCCTCCCCTCTCTCCCCTGTTCCCTCTCCCCCTCCCCTCCCTCTCTCCTCTCCCCCTCCCCTTCCCCCTCCCCCCTCTCCTCTTCCCTCTCCCCTCTCCCCTCTCCCTTCCCCTCTCTTCCTTCTCTCTCCCCTCTCCCCTCCCCTCTCTCCCCGTCCTCTGTCCCCTCTCCCCTCTCCCCATCCCCCTCCCCTCTTCCCTCCCCTCCCCTCTTTCCCCTTTCCCCTCTCCTCTCTCCCTCCTCCCCCCTCCTCCTCCTTCTCCCCCCTCCCCCTCCCCCTCCTCTCTCCCCCTCCCCTCTCCCCTCTCCCCTCTCCTCTCTGTGTATGCCATATTTGTGCCTGGTACCCATGGAGGCCAGAAGAGGGCACGGGGGTCCCTGGAATTGGAGTATTAGATAGTTGTCAGCCACCCATTTGGTGCTGGGAACCCAAATACGCAGCCATCTTTCCAGCCTCTACAGAGTGATTTTAAGGCCACCTTGAGAAAGTTAGCAAGAGCTTATCTCAAAAAACAAAAACAAAAAAACAAACAAACAAAAAACAAAACAAGTAATGAAAGATCTAGGAATATAGGTCATTGGTGAGCACTTGTCTAGTATGTCCTAGACTCTGTTTTTAATCCCCAGGACAGGAAAAAACTATGCGTGTGGTGGGACAATCGGAGATGGCTATGATCAAGATACATTGCATGTATATGCATTTGTTTAAGAACACATTTAACAAAAAAAGATGGCAGAGTTGGGGTGGGAGGTGTAGCATAACTTTTTTGCAACCTACTTTTAATAAGGGTTCAACCTCTTCTCTAGCCCACCACCCAGAGAAAAGTTATTAGGATATGGGGGAATGGACCTGTTCAGCAAGAGTTCTTTGGGAGTGAGCTCCATCTTCTTTCTCAGCAGTTCATTCCCATGGCAAACACCAAATACTCAACAGCTGTGGACCAGTCCTCTAGTCAGGCAGATAACACACATGAACTGGCAGCTTCAACCCGGTCCTCTCCTCAGGCAGACACCAGATACAAACGCCAACTGGCCTGAGGCAAGGCCACTAAGGCTGGCCAGCTGCTCCAGGAACCTAAGTTCTTGGGGGAGTTTCTCTCAATGGCTGTGTTACAATTTGAGCTCAACAACTTTCATTTACTATATAAAGTAAATGAAGAATAGTGAGGCCGAGCAAGCCAAACCAAGGCTCTGCGCTGTCTGTGGGGCCATAATTACACTCCGTCCCCAAGCCTCCTTTCACGAGTTTGCTATATCAAAACCTTTCACCTGTGTCTGCTTCAGGACAACATTCTCTCACGTGTTTACTTTAGCAAGACATCCTTTCACCTGTGTGCCCCCAGCAAACTATCATTTGACATAACTAACTTTCCAAAGAAACCAGAAGTTTCCATTTCAGGAGGGTTTGAGGAGGAATGCTGTAAAAATACATTTAATTAATCTCAAATAGCATTGCTTTTATACTTGATACGTGGATAAAGTGTGCTATGCCAAAATGAGAATGAGTTAAGATGTGTTCTGATCTCTGTAGATTTACACACACACACACACACACACACACACACACACACACACACACACACCTACCTGGAATATAAACATTCTTTGAATATAAATGGAAACAAAATGGAATGCAATGGCTATGGATGTGTTTGCTTGTGGGAATCTCGGAAGAAAGTTCGAGAGAAGTGACTAAACAAGCTCCTGAGTGATTACAGGGCTTGTGGGGAGGGTGAGGAGGCTCTGGATGGAGGAAGCTGTGCTCCGGGCTAGGATGAGAGATAATACACCAGGCTCCTGACCCTAGCCTGCAGCCCTGGGGCTGCATTTCACCAGGTGAAGGGGAGGCCCTGCAGGCATTCCTGCAGTAAAGGTCAACCAGGCAGGTGGCCCACATCTGTAAGACAGCACGTGGGATGCTGAGGTCAGGAGGAGGTTTTAGGCAGCGGGAGCTACAAAGTGATATATATATATATATATATATATATATATATATATATATATATATAGACACACATATAAAGCTGATTTTGACAGAGGCTCCAGGTCATACTGATCAACTCTTTCAGAAAGTTCAAAGTTGTTTAACTTTGCCTCGTTTCTTTTAAGCAAATAATCTGGGATTTGTTTTGTTTTGTTTTGTTTTCGAGACAGGGTTTCTCTGTGTAGCCATGGCTGTCCTGGGACTCACTCTGTCGACCAGGCTGGCCTCGAACTCAGAAATCCACCTGCCTCTGCCTCCCAAGTGCTGGGATTAAAGGCGTGCGCCACCACCGCCTGGCATCTGGGATGTTTGAGAGACAGAAAATCTAAAAAAAAAAAAAGCACAAGAGTTGAATAATATCCATTAACTTATTTTTAGTGTTATTTTTACCTACTTAAAACAGTATGGACATATAGATACACTGAGATAATATTAAAGTATAAAGAGTTAAAAAAATGAAAACCTTTTTACTTCCTAGTCTACTTCTAATAACCATTTTTGATAAGTTAGTGTCAATCTTCTTGAATTTTTTTCTAAATACAGCAAATATATTTTTTCTTAAAAGTAGTTTTTAACAGAATGTAACATAGTTGATATGTGATTTTATGGCTCGACTGTCCACTGAACTCATCAGAACTTATCCCTGAGTCTCTGTATAGTTGCATTATTTATTTGTGTGTGTGTGTTTTCCCCTCCAATATTTGGAAACATTGAATAATGAAGGTATTAAGAAGGCATACGAAAATAGGATTACATTATGTGAATATTCATACATGTTCATATGTAGTCACATTAAATATATATTGCAGGGCTGGAAAGATGACCCAGTGGTTAAGAGCACTGACTGCTCGTCTAGAAGTCCTGAGTTAAATTCCCAGCAACCACATGGTGGCTCACAACCATCTGTAATGAGATCTGAGGCCCTCTTCTGGTATGTCTGCAGACAGCTACAGTGTACTCATATACATAAAATAAATAAATCTTAATATATATATTATATATAAATATATATTATATATTATATATATAAGAGAGAGAGAGAGAGAGAGAGAGAGAGAGAGAGAGAGAGAGAGAGAGTTTATTATCATGGTCAAACATTAAATTAGAAGGATTAAACTAAAAACTAAAGTTTCTGAACACCCAAAAAAATTTTTTAAAAAAGATTTATTTTATGCCTGGCAGTAGTGGCGCATGCCTTTAATCCCAGCACTTGGGAGGCAGAGGCAGGCGGATTTCTGAGTTCGAGGCCAGCCTGGTCTACAGAGTGAGTTCCAGGTCAGCCAAGGCTATACAGAGAAACCTTGTCTCAAAAAACCGGAAAAAAATTATTTCATTTAATATTTTTAAAATTAAATTTTATTTTTTTCTGTTTGGTAGTTTTGTCTGTATGTACATCTGTGCATTGCTCTGTACCTGGTGCCTACAGAGGTCAGAAGAGCGCATTGGATCCCCTGTAACAAGAGTTATAGACAGTTGTGAGCCACCATGTGAGTGCTGGGAATTGAACCTGGGTCTTCTGTAAGACAGGTAGCCAGTGCTATTAGCTGCTAAATCATCTCTCCAGCTCCTAGACTTTTTTTTTTTTTTTTTTTTTTTTTTTTTTTTTGAGTGTTTTTCTGTGTAGTCCTATCCTGAAATTCACTCTATAGACCAGGTTAGCCTCAACTTCAGAGATCTGACTGCCTCTGCCTGCTAAGAGTTGAGACTAAAGGTGTGCGCCACCACTGCCCTGAGATTTAGCTTAATTTTAATTGTGTGCATTTGTGCGTGTCTGTGTGAAACTGTGCTTGTGAGTGCAAGTGCCCAAGGAGGTGTCCAAAAGAGGGCACCGGATCTTTATGGAATTGGAATTACAGGTAGTTGTGAATTGGAGGACGTAGGTGCCAGGACAGGAAATCAGGTCCTCTGCAAGAGCAACGCCTGCTCGCTCGGACCTCCCCAGCGTGACCGCTCTATCTTCTAAATAAACACAAATACAAAAAGTAACATTTACATACCATACAAACACAAACATGGACTTCCACTTTGAGTCATTGTTTTCTTTTAAATTTTATTTGGGTGGTTGTATATTCAAGAGTGAATGTGCACATGTGTGTGAGGTATGTGTGTACATATGTGTGTGTGCGTGGCTGTGTGTGCCTGTGAGCGTACTTGGAGAGACTAGAGAAAAATGCTGGGTGTCAGGTGTTTGGCTTCGTAACTCTCTACTCATTCTTTTTGAGTTAGGGTCTGTCAGCGAACCTGAAGCTAGGCTGGGCATCCAGCAGGCCCCAGAATTTTATTATCGCCAGACTCTCTAGGGCTAGGATTTACAGGCACGGGCAAGGCTATGCCCAGTTTTGCATGCAGGAGCTGGGACCCAAACTCAGCTCCACAAGATTGTTTAGTAAGTGTTCTTACCTTCTCAGCCATTTCCCCAACGTCTTCCATGCTGTGGTGGTTTGAGTGTTATGTTCCCTTTACGTTCAGGGCATTTGCATACTTGGTCCCAGTTAGTGGCTGTTTGGGTAGGACGTAGGGGGCGTGGCCTTAATGAAGGAAGTAGGTCACTGGGGAGTGGGCTTTGAGCTTTCAAAAAGACTCCGTTTTGAGTAACTTTCTCCACTTGCTTTTGGTAGGTAGAGGGTTGAGCTCTCAGCTAACTACCGCCTGCTACCTCTGTTCTATCATGGATTCTAACCCTCTAGAATCATGAACCTGAAATACACTCTTTTTTTTTTTTTTTTTTTTTTTTTTTGTGTGTGTGTAAATTGCCCTGGTCATGGTGTTTTATCACAGCAATGAAAAGTGACTAAAACTCATTTCTAAATTTAAATTAAAATTTTTTCACTTATTTTCCACATCAGGCTAAACCATACTTTAAAATTTGTTCCAGGACCTGAACAGATGGCTCAACTGTTAAGAGCACTGTTTGCTATCACAAAGGACCTGGATTCAATTCCCAATGTCCATGAGGCAGCTTACAAGGCTGTTCCTATTTCAGGGGACAATGAAAATGATTTCTGAATATAATATAGTTAATAAAGATGATTCCTTAAAATTGTTTCTGGAGCAGAGACAGCTTTATTGATTTACATTTTTTTTTTAAAGAATGTGAAACAGATATTAGAGAGATGGCTTAGCTGTTAAATGCACTTGCTGCTTTTGCAGAGGACCCAGGCTCAGTTTCAAGCACCTACATGGCAACTGACAACTTTCTATAATTACTGTTCCATGGTATCTGTCGCCCTCTTCTGGCTTCCAGTAATACTTCGCACATATGACATACCTACACACATGCAGGCAAACACTCATATGCAGCAATTCAAAACAGTTTGGGAGCATCCAGCTTAATTTTCAGATAATTAAGGCAATTATTACTTTATTATTACTACTGTTAATACCAGTCTGGCTGTTACTTTGTTTCCAAGGCTGGCCATGAGCCCTCAGTAAGTAGCTGCAATTTTAAGTACATACTACCATGCTCTGTTTAAGAAACGTTGTTTCCTTTTGCTTTGAAGTAAGATCTCATGTATCTCAGGTTGGCCAGGAACTTACTATATAGCCAAGGATGGCTCAATTCCAGATCTTCTTTCCACTACTTTCCAAGTACAAGACATTACTATTTTTGTTTTTGCAGTGTTGGGGTGGAACTCAGTCTTGGGTGTGTTAGGCAAGTCTTTCACCACTGAGCCACATCCCTAGCCTCAGTAAGCAAATTGTTGAGAATGCCTTGTGAAATGTTCCTGTTTTTGATCATTTTCATGCGTCTATCTGCTTTGTGGTAAACTGTGAAGAACCCTGGGGAATTTATGATGTTTGCTTCTGTTTTCTAAGTTTTTGAATATCTAAATTTAAATTCCAGAGTGGAGACTAGATATTTTAGGGGGGGGGGGAATGAAAGTTTGAACACACACACAGAGCCACACTAATATCTTTTAGTAGTCATCAACTAACCTCACATTGTCAGTGCTAGAAGGCTGTAGTAAAGTTCATTCACCCAAAATAAAGAATTAAATTAATTATAGACTCTGTAGCCTGTTTTCTCTGATAATCAAAAACAAATATATGATAGATTTTAGTGTGAGAAGTGAGTAGATGGATTAGCTTGTATGGAGTAATCTATCTTCTAAATGAAATATAACAGTGCAAAGACCGTGGATGGCATACAGTACTGGGCCTGATTAACAAAGAGCAACATAGGAAATACATAACAGGGGCTGGAGAGATGGGTGAGTGGTTAAGAGCACTGGCTATTCTTTCAGAGGATCCAGGTTCAATTCCCAGCAACCACATGGTGTCTCACAACCTTCTGTATCTCCAGTTCTATGGGAATAGGATGCCCTCTTCTGGCCATTGAGTACCAGGCATGCACTGGCGCACAGACATACATGCATATAACACACCCATAATGTAAAATAAAATAATTTGAAGAAAATACATTATAAATGAACAAAGGTACAAAGACTAAAAAAAAAAAAAAAAAAAAAAAAAAAAAAAAAAAAAAAAATAGACTTCAGCCGGCACCTCTGTGGGTGACTACAGTAAAGTGACAGCTGGTGGCAACTGTGGGCTCCCGCAGAATTACTGCCTCTTCCAGCAGCTGGCCTATGAGCTCCCAGATTTCTGCTGACAGCAGGTGCCCCCAGCCCCCAACACAAGTTTATGCTTGCCCATTTCAGGTTTACTCGCCCCACTTTCTCCTTCCAATTTTAAAGAAGCAGCTACTGATGTTTTGAAAATACCATTTCTCCCTTCTTATTCTTTTAGACTTTGCACATCTTTTGTACCCAAGTCCTCATATTAAACACCCCTATGAAATACCCGCAGTGGTTTCAAATTATCCAGAATGGATAATGATAGATTCAGTGGATGCTTATTATGTATACCATATGATTATTAGGAATAAATTAATAAATACATGCAAATTGCTGAAACTAGCCAGCATGTAGGCACACAGTATATGCTACTTATGAATGTTAAAATTAATCAAGTAAGTTGCTTATTAATTCAAAATCATTGCCTTGCTATGTAGTCAGTAATTCATGGACCATTATTTTTCCCAAAGTTAATTGCATCCTTTTTGAAAAATCAGTGACTAATGGAGTTTAGTTGAAATCCATAACCCTTAAGGATGCAGATTAGAAAGTCAATCTCTTTCCTTCCCGAAGTGTTAACAGTTTAGTTTTCCATACGGTTATATGTTGCGACTCGTACTGCCCGGCTTGGCGGCCACTGTGTTGCAGACCATTCTGCCCCACCCTTTGGGACCAAAATGTTGAGGCCCGCTTTCTGCTGCTTTGGTCTGCGGGTCAGGGCCTAGGAAGAAACTCGAAGAATGGAGACAAGACAGGGTGTGTGATCAAGTCCAGTTGTTTATTGTCTCTCTTCATGTCTCTCTTATTGTCTCTCCTTTATTATCTCTCCTATTGTCTCCTTCTTTGAAGGAAGTCCGGGGTATTTATACACTTTGTCATGTGCCTTGCAGGTGTGGATATGACCTAAGCCTTACAGGCGTGCAGGCGTGGATAGCACGTGCGCCTTGCAGCTTTGCACTAAACAGCAAAACAAGATATGTGGGATAAACAAAATGTTTATCAGAGTGTGCTTCAGCTGTTGTAGGCTATTGAAATCAAGTCTCATGTCAGGGTATATGGCTCGAGATGGTTGCAAAGCTGATAGCCGCTGTCTGCTACAAGTCGGCTCCCAACAGTTATAGTGAAACCAAATACTAGCACAAGTTGATGAATATAATTATTCAAAAATTAAAGTAATTAAATAAGAAATTTTAGTGGTGCTGGGTGTGGTGCTGCACGACTTTAATTCTGCACTTAGGAAGCAGAGGCAGGAGGAAGAGTCCCTGTGAACTCAAGGCCAGCCTGGGCTACACAGTGAGTTCCAGGCTACATGGAGAACTTGTCTTTAAAAACGTCCCCCTGGTCTTGCTTACACAGACTCTGACCCTCCTACTCATTGTCTGCACTCAGCTGCTCTCCAAAACTGTGAAGCAAGACTCCGCGAGCCCCCAAATCCTGTGTTTTTCATGCTCCCACACCAGTACCATCTGGATGACTTTGCCGGCTCCTGCTGCCCGCTGGAGAGGGAGGCTGTCCCCTGGGATAACAGCTACACCTGCATCTGGCCTGATTCTGGGATCACTTTTCTAGGTAGTTGCTTTTGAGGAGCAGGGAGGCCCTTCATCTTAGGCTTTATTTCTCTAAACGAATCTGGATCTTCATAAGATAGCGCCTCAGGAGGCGGAGTTTTTCCACCTCCCCCCCCTCCCGCCCACACCTCTTTCTTATGTCCCCCTGCAGTGCAGGAAGTTTCTCTTCAGTTGTGCTGATCCATTCAACAATTATAGCTTCTTTCTCAGAGCCAACCTGAAACCATTATGGAACAAATTCATCCATTATCTTCAAATTCAAACTCACCCAGGTTCTCCCGGCACCGGCACCGGCACCGGCACCGGCAAAATGAAGCCAGATTCTCAGCCACAAATCTCATGAATGGCTCCTATTCTGATTCCTGATAGGGTCCTTTCCCTTCTGAAACCTCCGGAGCCAGCCCTCCACTGTCCGTGTTTCCCTTAGCGGTACTACCTTTAAAACTCCCACCACAATGACCCACTATGCTGCTTCTGGCCGTCTAGGTTTTTCTAGACCAAACACCATTCTGTATTCTAGCCACAAAACAGCTCCAGTGAATCAAGAACAACATACATTTATCACAGTTACAAACACGCTTCTTTGTTTTGGTTTCTTTTACTTTGCTTTCTCGCTGCTGTGATTAAAATAAACTCTGTCAAAATACAAGATAAAGTTCCAGGTTCCAATCCTTTGCTTCGGGAGTCATGCTGTCAGGTGCTTGAAACAGTTGCTCCTGTTCATCTGTGGTCAAGAAGCAGCAATCAGGGAATGAAAGCTTGTTGCCTTGGCCTCCCCACTGAAACTGTTCAGGATCTAAGGATCATACTCCATTTAAGACAGTTCTTCCTGGAGCAGAACACAATCAAGACAATCCCCAGAAGGCACGCCCGGAGGCCCTTCTCCAGGTGATTCTTGGTTCTGTCAAGCTGACACTAAACCATCACGCTGGACAGAAGGACAAGCCTTTAGTTCGCATAGATTGAACTGAGAACCTTGGGTGTGTTAGGCATGTGTGCTCCCACTGACCTACATCCAAGCCGTGAAAAGTAACGTTTGAGAACATTTTCACGGATTATAAAAATGCCTTATCTAGTTTGTGTTCTTGATTCATTGATACTAGACCCCCCCCCCCTTTTTTTTTTGAGACAGGTTTCTCTGTGTAGTTCTGGCTGTCCTGGAACTCACTCTATAAACCAGGCTGGCCTCGAACTCAGAAATCCGCCTGCCTCTGCCTCCCAAGTGCTGGGATTAAAGGCAAGCGTCATTACTGCCCGGCGATACTAGACTCCCTTTTAAGAAACATTTTGATGTTTTATTTGATGTACATGTATGTGTATGTATGTGCATCTGTGACACCTGTACTTGGTGCCAGAAGAGGCCAGAAGAGGGCATTGGATTCCCTGGAACTGGAATTTCTAGCAGTTGTGAGGTGCCCTTTGTGGGAGCTGGAAGTCAAACCTGGGTGCTTAGCAAGAACAGCAAGTGATCTTAATTGGAGCCATCTCTCCAGTCCCAGTATCAGGCTTTTTACTAACAGCTCCATAGCTTTTGTGGAATGAAGTTTATCTAAGACACACATTCTCTTTGTGAGGCACAGCTGAGCCTCTTCTGGTTGGCTGGTTTTATTTTTTGAAGACAGGGTTTCTCTGTGCAGCCCGGCCTGTCCTGGAACCCACTATGTAGACCAGGCTGGCCTCGAATTCTCCTACCTCTGCCTTCTGAGTGCTGGGATTAAAGGGGTCCACCCACTGGAGAGAGAGCTCAGAGTTACGAGGATCCAGGTTCTTTTCCCAGCGATCACAAACACCTATAACTTCAACTCTAGATGGTCTGACATGTTCTTCTGGTCTTTAGGACCACTTGCAGTCATCACAGACACATACTTATTTACATAATTGAAAATAAATAAGAATAGAATATTTAAAAAGATGCCAGGTGTGGTGGTATACTCCACTCTTTAACCCCAGTACTCTGGAGACGGGGTCAGGTAGACAGAGGCAGGAGAATCTCTGTGAGTTTGGGGCTACCCTGGTCTACATAGTGAGTTCCAGGACAGCCAGGCCTAGGTACCTTGTCTTAAAAAAATAAAACAAACAAATACATAAAACAGACAAACAAAAGATATGTATCACCATGACTGCCTTTAAGTTTTTTTTTTTAAATTTAAGATTATTTATTTATTTATTTATTTAATGTATGAGTATTCTGATGCCTGTACACCCACATGTCAGAAGAGGGCATAAGATACCCTCATAGATGGTCATGAGCCATCATGTGGTTGCTGGGAACTGAACTTAGGACCTCTGGAAAAAGTAGTAGGAACATTTAAAAGAATTTTCCTGACACTCAAGGCTCTGAACCACAGCCTGTAAGACTGTTCACTCAGCAAGCGTTACTCTGGAAGGATGTATTTTCTTAATGACGCACCCTCATACCGACGCCACCAGTTTCATGACATCGTAAGGAATGGTTACAGTTGGTGTGAAGAGCAAAGGCTAGGTTTAGTGCTTCACTCTTCTAATTGCAGCTAGAGCTCGCGACATGCCTCACGGTTTTGCTATGGGGATTCTTACAGGGTGAATCACTGTCTCAAACCTCCTGGGTCTGAATCATCATTTGCAGTTACCCCAGCAGAGCAAGAGGTTGTTTTTTTCCCTGAAATCATCAGGAAACAGAACCCTAACTTAAGGGTTCTCATTTTCGACTTTAAGCCAATGTCCCCAGTTGAGACAGAGTCTTTGGCTTTTCAAAGATGTGATAATGTTTTCTCCACACAGGCTAAGATGGGTTTGACCCTACATTCTGTAGGGCTTGGACTCAAGGTCATTTTGAGCCTGTGGCTGTTAGGTCCTGGTGCTGCTCTGGATGCTGAGAATAGCAAACCAATCAGTTAGAATTGCAGGCTAGGCCAGTTTAACCGGACTCAATAACTATAGCATGATATTGGTGTGTAAGGAGTCAGAGTAGCTATGTTTAGGCCAATGGCTGACACTCTCCACTGTTTAATTTAGATAACATGGAATTATGCTAGGGCTGATGACGTTTCCTACACTTATGTATTTATTAAATAGTTCATTTTTTAAATTTTAGTGTGTGTGTATGTGTGTATATGTGTATATACGTGTATGTGTGTGTATATGTGTGTGTATGTGTGTGTGAAATGACCTATGTGGGAAGGTCAAAGGAGAGCTTTCAAGAGTTGCTTCTCTCCTTCTGCCTTTTTGAGGCAGGGTCTCTCTTGTTTCTGCTGTGCTGTGAAGCACAGGGCTGGCTGGCATTGTCTGCAGCTGTCTTCTGTGAACTCAGGTCACTCGCTGGACTTGCATGGCAGGTGAGGTATCCATTCTTCCACATTGCAGGTACCGTTTTCTACTAAAAGGGTCATTGTTTTGAATTACACATCTAGTACATGTATACCATAAAGTTCCAATGCAGACATGCTTACAGAGGAGTTGAGTTTCGTTCTCGTTCCTTCTTTCAAGTGCATTTCCCAATAGGTTACAAATGTCAGCTGTGTGTCCCCTTCTAAGTTTTCTATGTGTAGCTAAGCCTATGAGTGTTGTGTTGGTTAACATGATTGCCAACTTCAGAGGATCCGACATCACCTTGGAAACAAACCCTGTACTTTTTATACTTAAGAAATAACCTTTGGCTTATTTTACATGAAAAGCTTATGTAGTGATCCTGTAACTAGCATCCTGTGTGTTGCTCAGACTGTGTAGTGCCATGTGATGAAAAATATTACTTCAAAAGTTATGAGACACGTCAGGTGTGGTGGTGCATGTCTTTAATCCTAGCACTCAGGAGGCAGAGGCAGGCAGATCTCTGTGAATTCGAGGCCAGCCTGGCCTACAGAATGAGCTCCAGGTCAGCCAGGGCTACACAGAGAAACTCTGTCTCAGAAAACAACCACCACAGAAAATTATGAGATATGAGATTCTCACCCTGGCTGCTTCACCAAGCTATGTTTTTAGACAAATAAATTGTTATGACCAATATGCAAGTCTCTTACATGTAAAATGCAAGATTTATACTAAATGACATTCAGGGCCATTTGAGCTAGGAAATATATACAAAAAATGATTCAAATCTCATAATTTTTATAATAAATAAAACAGCATCAGGTGTTGGGAAGGTTTTGCTTTCTTTTTAAAAATGATTTATTTATTTTTATTTTATGTGCTTTGGTGTTTTGCCTGCATGTGTGTCTGTGTGAGGGTGTTGGATCTTCTGGAATTGGAGTTATAGACAGCTGTGACCTACCATGTGGTGGGAATTAAACCTGGGTCTATCTGGAAGAGTAGCCAGTACTCTTAACTGTTTAGCCATCTCTCCAGCCTCAAGAGTTAGGAATATTATACCCTAATAAATACCACTGATAATGTTGTTCTGGACAAAGGTGTAAGTTAGAATTTATAAACTTATTAAAAATAACTTTTGTGTGTCGGTAAAGATGTTTGGAAATAGTAAATGAAAATGTGACTCATTTTCATGGTTACATTGTATTAAAAGTAATCACAGTTTGAAATGGGTGAGGTGACATTATTTCCAAGAAAAGTGATTTCATACTACTTGGCTAAATCACAAACACTTAGAAAATCACACATGAGAGTTTTTTTTTTTTTTTCTTCTTATTTTCAGCAGCTAATCTGAACCTGTGAGTTGTGTAGCTACTACCCTCCAGTAGTGGATAGAAGTGAGTTCCAGTCAAGGCACCAAGGTACTCTAACATTTCCCACACCGAGACAGGTGTTCACTATTTAGCCCAGGCTGGCCTTAAACTCATCAAGATCTGCTGGCCTCTGCTTCCTGGGTGCTGGGATTAAGGTCACAGCCAAGGCATTTTTTAATTATCTTGATTGAGATTGAACAAATGTCAACCAAGTTGTAATGATAATACAATAATACAAATATGTCTACAATTGACATACTAGAAATTGTGCTGAATATTAGTGATATGGGTGGGGGGCTGGGAACTCCTTTAGGGTGTCTCTCTAATAAAAGACCTCAAGGATCGACTCAGCTGGAAGCACAAGGGCAATATTATTAGTTTACGTCAGAGCAGGGAAGCTGTAGAACCTCAGCTGATGCTCAAACAGGAAGAAGAGAGGAAAGAAGGGAAAAGCCCAGCCATGCTATGTAAGCTAGGTTTCCTTCTAAGCATAGCCGTCTGTATCTCCACCTTGAGGAAACCCAGTGCCTTTCTCTGATCTCTGTGGGTACCCATAGGCAAGCACTCATACATTAAAAACAAATAAGCAAACAAACAAAACCCCGGAGGAATAAATCCCAGAGACAGTGGTATTTAAATTAGACCTCAGGACCTTACTAAAGAACGAGAAAGATATGTATTGTGGACATTCATGTTCAGAAGCAGAAGTAAATATGGGGGTGAGTATGTTTGCGCCTGTAATAGTGCTTAGGAAGCAGAAACAGTAGGAGCTCTGTGAGTTCAAGGCCAGCCTGTCCTAGAGAATGAGATGCTGCCGCAAACAAACCACCAGCAGGAAAATTAGGGTAACACAGCCGTCTAAACCAGAAAGAACACTGTGCAACCATGGTGTGTGTTTTCTGAACATATACAAGAGGTCAGTGTGCACTTTCTCATTATTTTGGTAATATCCTGTATTATGATTTTAAAATAATAAACAAACTACAGATATCATATATATCTTACATGTTTCAAGGAGTGTAAGGTTAGGGAGAGTTAACTATGTGAGACTAGAGGTCTTTAGGATGACCAAATTTGGGGAGAAAAAAAAAATACAAAACACTTAAAAAGTGAGCCAGGGGCTGGGGCCTCAGTAAGTGATTGTCAGCACTGCTGATACAGAAAGAGGAAATGAAAGAGTTCAATGTGGCATAGTAACACGACAGAGGCTTCCTTTGAGATCATAAGTTTAGAAATAGGAAGCCAGTAAAAGACCATTTTTTTCTTTTCTCCTTTTTATGTCTTCATCCAGACTGTATGTATTCTCTTTATAACATCTTGAAACGTGGTGGTGAAGTATATGATAGGAAAAAAAAAATAGTTTTGGGTTGGGGATGTAGCTAAGTTGACAGCATGCTTGCCTAGTTCTCAGGAAAACCTGGATGTGATCCAAAACACTGGAAAAAAATATGAGTGTGGTGGCACATGCCTGCAATTCCAGTACTCTGGTGGCAGGCTGATTAGAAGTTCAAAGTTATTCTCTACTATATAATGAGATGAGGGCTAGCCTGGACTACATTGAAACTCTGTCTCCAAATAAACAAACGTGAACAAACAAAAAGCTAGTGGAACCGTTAAAGGTTACACCCACTTAATATTTGGACTAGTTCTGTTAAATGCCCCTTCAAAACAGCGTTGGATCAATTTATAGTCCTGGCAATGGTAGCCAATGTCTACATCCTTACCAGCCATATCTAATTCTTCTTGATTTTAAGAATTGACTTAAATAGAGTAGAGCAATCAGCAGTATAAGTCAACCAGTTGATTGAATGCAACGATGCTGCTACTGGTGTTTCCGGGGGACAAATTAAGACCAGACTTGGTTTTTCCACTTAAAGTCTGTGCAAGCTAAAACGTTTCTAAGTTACAGTGCTTTAAGCTTACATTTGCGAGTGCACAAAGAACATATCTGTGGATAGAGATGGTTAGTACTCATTGTGTTGTGTGGCATACAGGGCTTCCCATGCTGAGGGATGTTACATAGCATTTAGCACTGTAATCAGGTCACTCTAATATGGAGAAGTCACCAACTAAACCTACAAAATTGCAAAAAATCATGGTAGCACTTAATAGATTATACATGGGACACTTAGGAGAACAGAATGAGAAAGCAGAGATTCATTTTGTTCAACCTCTGTTCTATTTTCTGTATATTCAGTGACTTCTTTTTTATTTTCTTTTTGGTTACTGTTTGAAGGTAGGTAAAAGAAAACTGGATTTTTATTTTTCCCTGGCGATCCAGCCCACTTCAAGGCCTTAGCAGGCAAGAGCGCTACCTCTGAGCCCGTCCTTGCCATCACTCAAGATGGCGAGCCAAGAGCGTCAGTGTTTCCAGATTTTAACAGGTTTTGCGCCGCCTAGAGGTTGACCTCAAAGCTGTACCCGAGCGGAAGTGACGCAGCGGAAACCGTCGGCGTCTCAGCCCGCCCCCACCCGTGCCCCGCCCCCGCGGCGCTAGCGGAGCCAAGATGGCGGCCGAGCTGGAATACGAGTCTGTGCTGTGTGTGAAGCCCGACGTCAGCGTCTACCGGATTCCGCCGCGGGCCTCCAACCGCGGTTACAGGTACGGAGCGGCATTTGCGGCCGGCGCCGCGGGTGTGTCCTTGGGCAGCACGCTCCCTCCGGCTCGCGCCGTTGCCGCGGAGCGGTCCTTTGGTTAGCTTACCACCCAGGCTGTCAGCGTCTCTGTCCACTTTTCTGTTTTGCGGGAACTCTTATTTTATTTTCTTACTGCCTTCATGCATCTTTCCACCTAATCCTCCCCGTCCCCCCCTTGGGACATCTGCTCCTCGTCATCCGCCATCCATTCATGCCTGCTCCATCTGTTACTCTCTTCTGCGACCTTTGGCTTGTAATCCTCCACGCGCGCGCATATGCACACGCACACAGCACGCTCCTCCTCCCCCACGCTTCGGATACCTCCTGACACTTGTAATCGTAGTTTTGCAGTCACTGTTTGGATGATCTATTTTAATTGACACTGTTGTCATTCTCACCAAGTGTCATCACCCACCGTTTAGGTTTTTTTTTTTTGGGGGGGGGGAGGAGGGCAGTGGGCACACGTTAAGATCTCGTTTTCCAGTGATGAGCTATTGCGTTTTTTCATTGCGTGTGTGTGTGTGTGTGTGTAAGTGTGTGTAATCCCCGCTTCCTTCCTCCCACCTTGTAGTCTTGATTATGTAGGGATTTCTGCCTTCCTACCAACGTGGTCACCTCTCCTGTAGTTTTGCCAGAGCCAATGCACCATTTTTTTTTTTTTTTTTCTCTTGAAAGGCCTGACAACCCTGTAATCCAGTGACTGAGGCTTTGAGGATGTCGTAGGATGTTACGGAGTTTAAAGAGAATTCACTGTTGAAAACTCTTGCGTCTGAGCCCTGGACACTAAATAGCTGTGTAATTTATGAGCCAATCAACCTTTTTCTTCTCCAGGCCTTAAGGTTTCTCATTTGTGAAATAGGAGAAGTAACATAAGAATACTGTGCACTTCTTATGTACCTCACAGTTTTTTTTTTTCCCCCAAAAAAGATGTATTTATTTTATATGTATGTATGTGTATGGTTGTTTTGCTTGTATGTATGAGTGTGTATGCCTTGTGCTCACAGAGGTCAGAGTAATGTTGTTAGACATCAGATCTCCTGGAACTGGAGTCACTGATGTTGGTGAACCATCATCTGGGTGCTGGCAACTGAACCCCTCCCTGTCTTCTGCAAGAGCAACAAGTGTTCTAAACTACTGAGCCATTTCCCCAACCCCTTCACAGTTTTTTTTTTTTTTTTTGAGAGTTAAATAAAAGAATGTCGCGTTACTAAAACATTATAAAAATACTAGTCTTATCCCCTTTCTGACCAGCATACCTTCATGGTTTTTCTCTTGTTGGAAAGTTTCCTTCTCCACATCTCCATTTTGCTTCCTAACCAGAGGGTCATTCATCATTAATCAGTCTTTTGGCAGAGGTAGTTCTGCCTTCAAGGAGCTGTCACTCAGACCTCACATTGACTGTGACTGAAACTCAGCATGCATCTTGATGGCAGTCTGAGGTACCATGTTAGGATTTACCTCACACCTCCCACTGCCTGACCCATTTTGGTTTAGGCCAGCTCTCTGTGGACTCCCATAGTGCTTTATGCTCATCTCTATCTCTGCTTTAATGTTTAGTCTTCTGATCTCCAGGGTAGAATGAACAGCCTGAAGTCTTGCTAAACTTTGTATCTGTAGGCACTAGAAGCACCAGCATAGTGTCTTGCACTATATATAGTAGGCATTCATCAAATGCTCACTGAAAAAAGAAATTAGAGCCCATCTTAGCAGGTAAAGTGCTTACTGTGAGGGCTGAAAAACTAGTGTTTGATCTCCTAAATCCATATAAGGGAAGAGAGCAGTAACTTTACAGATTGTCTTCTGACTGCCACATGTGTGTTATGGCATGTTGTGGCATGGCTTACACACACATACATACATGAATAATATGTTAAAAAAGAAATTGGATTATCCAACCAACCCAATCACATAAGCTAACAATAGCTGAACTGCTAAGTAAAGGGGTTAAAACTTTTGAAATGATATCAGATACATTGAAGTCTTCTGTTTTCCTTTGATATCAAGCCTCCCTCCCTCCATCTACAGTCTCTTTATTTCATAGCCTTTGTCCTCTTATCAGGTCACTACAGTGTCCCATCAAAGCAATTTCTTAATTTTTTCTCTTCCCTATGCTTATTTTGATATTATTATCCAAGGGGCATCCTGTCATTACTCACTTTTACAGTATAGTGACTGAAGTTTGACACATACATCTGATCTCTGAACTTGGGAGATGGAGGTACATGCGAATCAGGAGTGTAAGGCCATCCTTGGCTACAGGAAGCTCTGTCTTAAACTCTGAAACAAGAGCTGGACTGGAGAGATGGCTGCTCTTTGCACATTCAGTGGGAGGCTCAAAACTGCTGTAACTCCAGTTCAGGGAATCTGATGCTGTGTGGCCTTGACAATCACCTGTACATATGCACACATAAAGAGAAAACCCTCCCCCAATAACATAAATAAGTTTAACTTACTACTTCATGGGAAAGTCACTTCTTGAACTTTAATCTTCTCATCTTTGAAAATAAACATATTGATTCTTAGGATTCAAGATATAATCACCTGGTTGTCAGAAGAATAGAGTAACTCCTGGCATAGTATTTGGTTAAAGAATGTCACTTTTTTTCTCTCCCTCATTTCTTTATAAATAATTTTTTATTGCTTAGGTAAATGACAAAATGTGAGATTGGTCTCACAGTATAGCCCTGTGGCTCCAAATACTCAGAGATCTGCTTCCAACTGTTGGGACTTAATGCTTTCACCGCACACCTGGCCAATGAGGTTAGGTTATAGTGTTTGGAGACCAGCAAATCCAAGAATTCCTTAGTCTTGGTTTTAGAGAGGGTGAGGAATTAAGGATAAAGGATGAAGGAAATTGCTGGCATGCATCCATTTATTTATTGAAAATTTGTTTACTATTTAAGGACACTACATACACACAAGATAAAACGACGAGATACCTGCCCGCAAGTTGTCATCTCATTCCACATATATATCATGGCGTATTTGTACCCCGACCCCCAAAATAAATAAGCAAGCAAGCAAATGTTTTTTAAAAACAATGTTAATTCATGAGGACTTGTAGAATGTTCTAGTCTGGATCAGATTCAGGTACTTAAGAGTTTTTGAAGGCAGAACATCAAGAGAGAAGAGGTGAAAGCATTTCTCTTTCAGTCCTATTCAGAAGCTCTGCTGGGTCTGTGGGGTAAGTGGTCGGGGACTCAACTAGCACACTCAAGGACCTGGGGTTCATTCCAAACACTGCAAAGACAAAATCCTATGGGTTTTGTTAGTTTTTAACTTTGATTTTCTTTTACCTTACTATCTTGTTAAATTTTCTCATTTTATTTTTCTTCCTGTAAGTAATGGTGAATTTTTTGTTTGTTTTTGTTTTTCATTTTGCAACAAGGCCTTAATGTTGTAGCTTAGGCATGCCTCACACTCCGTATAATTCTGCTTTTAACTTCTAAAGGATTTTAGGCATGCACAGCACACTTTGAAGTCTTGAGGCTTATAAGAGGTAAACTATTAACATAATTCCCCCTTTCCTACACCCATAAAACCACATCTAAATCCAGTGTTTTATAGTCTTGGTCATAAATAATACCTTAGGTTTCATCTGAGTTCATATAAATGCAGATAACAATGGTGGGTTTGGGGTGGTTTGTAACAGTGGTGTTTATGTTAGAGATGCTTTTCCTGAGCCCTGGTTTTTCAGACTCAGCTGTCCCCTCCTCATCTTTTCTTGAAAACCTATCAGACACTTGAAATTCAGCATATTCATGAGTTCATCCTTCATCCTCCCAGAGAGTTTCCACACAGCTTTCCTTTTTCAGTTGTTGGTAGCTTGTTGCTCAGGCCTTACAAAGTTTGGAGTTCTTCTTGACCTCTCTTGCTCCTCGTTAGAGTATCCTGCTGCCTTCATCTTAGAATCTAGAGTCCACCTGGTCTTTCTGCTCCTGTGTCCTGAGCCCCCTTGTGATTCATTGTCACAGCCCTCCATCTCCTCTGTCACACAGCAGACAAAGTAACACTGTGAAATACAGGAGGACTGAGTCATAGACGTTTAAAACCTGGCCTCACCAATTTTGACTTAGCCTAAGAGCTGCTTTGAATGGCTTGTGAGGTCCTTCGTGGTCTGGCCTTCTATTGTTTCTCCCAGTTGGCTGTTTGCAGGAACAACAGCTTTCTTGTCCTCAAACCTGACCAGCAAGCATGCTTTCACCTCAGTACTTTCACACTGTGCTTAGAGCACTTTCCTCTCAGGTACCCAAAGGAAACTGCTATCTGCTCTTTTTTTTTTTTTTTTTTGTATTTTACAGCTTCCTCCTGAGCCTTTGACCAGTTTTACAGTGTCAGGCCTGGATTTCTTCCTATGGAGATCCAATCCTCACATCCAATGTAAATGCAGGTGGTTATCTTCACAACCTTTGTGCCACTCTACATTTTTGCCTAACATTCACATTCTTGGTGAGGCCTACCTTGACCCCTTTTTTTGGGGCCGTGGAACCTAGGGCTGGGTGCTTGCTAAACAAGCTTGGCCACTGAGCTTCCTTCTCGGCTTCCTGGTCACTTTTGAATCCCGTAACCCGTCCCCCACTGTCCTCCTAGATACCTTATCTGCCTCTGTATTTTTTTCTGACCTTAAACTAATAATTACGTATGTTTCCTTCTGTTGAATTGTACGCTTCCTGAGGGGAAGAATGTTTTGTTTGCTGTTATAGCCCAAGCATCTAGAATATCTAGAATAGTGTCTGCCACTTTGTCAGTCCTGTGTAAATACTGGCTGAAGTCACTGACTGATAATACTGGTTAGTGATTTCAGGAGCAGCAGATGCACTGTGCAGCAGATGCACTGTCCTCTAGGTAAGAGAGTACCGCCATAGGAGAAACTGAGTTTTTAGATTGCTGTCTGAGACGGGCTTACTATGTACAGTAGGGTGACTGAATCATAGAGGCCTGCCTGTGTCTCCCTTTTCAGTGCTGGGATTAAAGGTGTGTATCATGAAACTCAGCTTAATTTTTATTATATTTTTCTCTGATATTAGGAATTGTATGCAAGTTAAGTCTGTATCACATAACTACATCACAATTTTTAAGAAATTTGGTTTTGGGTCTTCCTTCCTGCCTATCTTGAGTCAGGGTTTTCTCTGTGTAGCCCTGGCTGCCCTGGAACTTGCTCTGTTGACCAGGCTGGCCTCAGACTCACAGAGATCCACCTCCTGAGTGCTGAGATCAAAGGTGTGCACCACCACCACCTGGCTGGCTGCTGGTTTTTATTTGTACCTACTTTGCATATCTCTGTTGGTACTTACTAAACTTGAAAGTGGCACAAAGGAAACATTGCTCGTCACCTGTACTAGACAGCATGAAACATGAGAACATGAGGCTTCAGTTTAAAGAGAGCTTGAGTTATTTCTCTTGACTATTTAGTAGGCAGAAGGAATAGCCCCTCTAGCATGGGAAAATATGGCCAGTGAAATCCCAGCATCGGGAGACAGAGGCAGAGGCAGAGGCAGAGAGGCAGAGGAGAGGCAGAGGAGAGGCAGAGGAGAGGCAGAGGAGAGGCAGAGGAGAGGCAGAGGAGAGGCAGAGGAGAGGCAGAGGAGAGGCAGAGGAGAGGCAGAGGAGAGGCAGAGAGGCAGAGAGGCAGAGGCAGAGGAGAGGCAGAGGAGAGGCAGAGGAGAGGCAGAGGAGAGGCAGAGGCGCAGGCGCAGAGGCGCAGGCGCAGGCGCAGAGGCGCAGAGGGGCAGAGGCGCAGAGGGGCAGAGGCGCAGAGGGGCAGAGGGGCAGAGGGGCAGAGGGGCAGAGGGGCAGAGGGGCAGAGGGGCAGAGGGGCAGAGGGGCAGAGGGGCAGAGGGGCAGAGAGAGGGGCAGAGAGAGGGGCAGAGAGAGGGGCAGAGAGAGGGGCAGAGAGAGGGGCAGAGAGGCAGAGGCAGAGGCAGAGGCAGAGGCAGAGGCAGAGGCAGGTGGACTTCTGAGTTCAAGGCCAGCCTTGTTTACAGAGTGAGTTTCAGGACAGCCAAGGCTACACAGAGAAACCCTGCCTTGAAAAGCTAAAACCAAACCAAACCAATACAAAAAACTGCTCATGGAATGTACCTGAGGCCTCAGGCTTTCTCTTTTCCTTTCGTAGGGCATCTGACTGGAAGCTAGACCAACCTGATTGGACTGGTCGCCTCCGAATCACTTCAAAAGGGAAGATTGCCTACATCAAACTGGAAGATAAAGTTTCAGGCAAGTGCAGCTCCTCAGGCATGTGTGGTGCATGCTGGGTAGTGTCTTTGTAAGTTAAGGGCTGCTGTGGGGAGTGCCGGTTAGCCGAGTTAGCTTTGCTGCGGCTGCTCAAAGATGTCTTTTTCTTACTGTTAGGGGAGCTCTTTGCTCAGGCTCCCGTAGAACAGTATCCTGGTATTGCTGTGGAGACTGTGACAGACTCGAGCCGCTACTTTGTCATCAGGATCCAGGATGGTACCGGTAAGAAACCCGGGCTTTGCGGTGGGATAAGGGTAGGAAAATAGGTTGTCCTCTAATAAAATTGTGTCCTCATTACGTTTCTCGTCCTTTCATAGCTTTTTCTTTCCATTTTCAATGTTACTATGATGCTATTGAAGGGAAAGAATATTTTATAGATGGAAGCTTATGCTCAATTTTGTTAAGTTAATCAAAATACTCATCTAACAAAAAGAGAGCATGTTATAGCTATGGTGGGTTCGATGGAATCGTCTTGAATCATAATTTCTAGGGCAGCATTTCTCAGCCATTTCTTCATTTAATTTTTTTAAGACAGAATCTTACTATGTAGTCCTGTCTGCTTGTAATATATGCCAGGCTGGCCTTGAACTCAGAACGTTGCTTTTGCTGGGCTTAAGGCTGGGTACCACCATGTCCTACCTCTTTGTAGTTTTTAATAGGTTGCTCACTAAGGGCAATAACTATTTCAGCATGGGTCAGGTTGTGACTGCAGCTTTTAGTGTGCTGGTTGCAGGGTGAAGCGGCCATAGGTGCTACATTCGGTGTGGCTCTGTTTCAGTGGAACTTCATTGTCAGACTCAGGCTGTCGGGAGAATTGGCCTTTCGGTTGCATGCTATCTGCTGACTGCTGGCCTGTGAGAACATTCTAAGCAGATCTTACACGTCTCGTATGACACGTAGCTCTGATAGGTGGAAGCTGTCACAGGGAACATGCTTTCTGAGATCCCTCCTCCTCACAGGGCGCAGCGCGTTTATTGGCATTGGCTTCACGGATCGGGGAGATGCCTTCGACTTTAACGTTTCCCTGCAAGATCATTTCAAGTGAGTGAAGCTTGCTCTTGGTTTTCAGGATACATAATTATGGGGTGCTGCCTGGGCGGGTGTTTCTCTCGACATGTGGTTTACTTAGTAGTCTGTTCTGTACGTCTTTCTTATCTTTGTACCTGGTCTCATCTTTCCATGCAGCCTGTAATATATTTTAGATCCTTGTGTAGTGGTTTGTGTTGATGCCTGATAACACCCATGGGGAATTTGCCCTTGCTTTTAAAATGATGGGGGAGGGCGGCCCACAGCAGCAGCAACTGTACACAGGCAGTGGTGCACCTTTCCTGTCACTTATGCAGCTGATGTGCTCTGTGCCTGCATGTGAGCTTGGCACAGCTGTAGTGACCAGCACCCGTACCACATCACCTCCTGTCTCTAGGACACTGTTGGGTCTTTATTGCTTCAGGACTCTGAAGTCTAAAGCCCAGAGATGGAACCTGCAAGGACATAGTAACTAACACAGCTCCTTTTGGGCAGTTGTCAGGCACAGGGCTGAGAACTCTTGAGAGGGATGTGTCTACCATACACTCAGTATTGCTTCTCAGTCTGAACCTTTGGATATTTTTTTCGATTTTTCTCTCATGTTTTATGGGTCCCCACTCTGTTTTCTAGAATTGCAGTTCATGAGTGAGAGATAATCAGATTTGGGTCAGACTCTGCTTCAGGTAATTGCAAACTGAGATTAAATTCTTTATTTCCCCAAAGATGGGTAAAGCAGGAAACCGAGATTTCCAAAGAATCACAGGAAATGGATAATCGTCCCAAGTTGGATTTAGGCTTCAAGGAAGGACAGACCATCAAGTTGAGTATTGGGGTAAGTGTGATTCCTTTTCTTTACAGTTTATTATATATGTATGGGTATTTTTGCCTGCATATTTGTTTGTGTATTACAGGCATTCAGTGTTCTGTGGAGGTTAGAAGAGGGTATTGAATCCTCTAGATTGGAGTTATAGATGGTTGTTAGCTGCCATGGGGGTTGGTGGGATTCAAACCTGTGTCCTCTGGATAGTAGCCAGAGCTCTTTATAAATGCTGAGCCATTTCTCCAGCTGCTACTTTCTTTTTTGAGACAAGGTATCATTGTATAACCCTGGCTGGCCTGCAACTTGCTATGTAGATCAGGCTAGCCTTGAAATCACATATCCACCCACTTCTTCCTTTAGAGTACTGTGGTTAAGGGTGTATGCTGACTGGGTATGAGGTTTATTATTATTATTTTCCTGTTATTCTCTAGGTCTGTGACATCCCTCTCTCTCTCTCTCTTGTAGAACATTACAGCCAAGAAAGGAGGTGCTTCTAAGCCCCGGGCCTCAGGGACTGGGGGCCTGAGCTTACTTCCACCTCCACCTGGAGGCAAAGTCACTATTCCCCCTCCGTCCTCCTCAGTTGCCATCAGCAACCATGTCACCCCACCACCTATTCCAAAATCTAACCATGGAGGTAACGATTCAGGTGAGTCTCATGCTTAACTTGAAAATAACTCATGTTTTAAATAGATAATCCATTTACAGAGGAGTTGTTGCTAGGAAGGTGCTTTTGGTACTGACAAGGTGATTTTGGGGAGGGATCAGAGGTTTCCTGGTGAAGTGCTATCTAGTAGGTGCTCTGACAGAAACCATGTGGTTATTTAGAAGACTGTTTCTGAGCTAGAGGGATGGCTAAAGGTAAGTACTGCTCCTCCAGAGGACGTGAGTGTGGTTCCTAGCACACACATGGGCTAAACAGCTCACCATGGCATCTGAGGGCACAGGCACTTATGTGTGTATATTCATGGGTACACACACACACACACACACACACACACGCGCACACACACACACACACACACACACACACACACATAAATAAAATAATAAAAGGTAGTGGTGGTGGCACACTCCTTTAATCCCATCACTCTGGAGGGGAATCTCTGAGTTCTAGTCTAGCCTGGTCTACAGAGTGAGTTCCAGGATGGTCAGGGCTACACAAAGAAACCCTATCTCAAAAAACAAAAAACCAAAACAACAACAACAATAAAAAGACATATTAATTAATTAATTTAAAAAAAGGATTCTTTGACGGGCAGTGGTGGCGCACGCCTTTAATCCCAGCACTTGGGAGGCAGAGGCAGGTGGATTTCTGAGTACTTTGGAGGGAGAAGCAGGAGAAGCAGCTCAGTGTCATCCTAAATGACATAACTTCCAGGCCAGCCTGAACTATTGGGGACTTGGTCTTAAATTGAGAAGAAGAAAAAGAAAAGGGAAAAGGAAAAGAAGAAGAAAAATACTGAAAGAAATCTTGTATCCTCTTTGTTCAGTATCTCTAAAAGCACCTTAGAAAACGTTCTTTGATTGTTACATTGTCTTCTGATCGCATTGGTTCCTCATCCATCTGTATGTGTGCATAGGTAGATGGCCTTCACTTTGTGCAGTTTTGCCCTGCATAGGTTCACAGACCCACTGTGACAGTCAGGCTGCAACAAGTCTGTGTCACTGTCTTTTATTTTAAAAGACTATTATTATTATTATTGTTTTGTTTTTTAGAATCAAGGTTTCCCTGTGTAGCTCTGGTTATCCTGGAACTCACTCTTTAGACCAGGTTGGCCTCAAACTCAGAGATCTGCCTGCTTCTGCCTCCTGAGTGCTGGGATTAAAGGTGTGTGTCATCACCATCTGGCTAAATTTATTATTTTTGATGTGAGTGCAAGTGCCCTTAGATGTCAAAGGTATCAGAGCCCCTGGAGCTGGAGTTACAGATGGTTGTGAGCCCCAGACTTGGAGGCTGGGAACAGAACGTGGGTCCTCTGGAAGAGCAGCACATGCTTTTAACCGTTGAGCTGTTTCTCCAGCCTCACTGTAAGAATCTTCAGTATCACCCTTTATAACCTTTTATTCCTCTGCCCCCCCACCCCCCATTTCTGGCTTGTGGCAGTCTCTTATTTTCCCTGTGTTTATATGAAGTTACTGCTTTAGGCATGTTATGTAGGTGAGGTGATGCAGTTTGTAACTTTTGGGGACCAGCTCTTTCCCTTAGTGTGAGTCTCAGTCATCCTGTATGTCAAGTGTTCTCCTTTTTACTGCTGATTATATGTACTTATTGCAGTGTTTTAACTATCGCCTACATAAGAGCATTCAGACTGTTCCATTCTGAGTGCTTAGAAATAAAGCTGCTGTGATCTTTGGTGTAGGTTTTCTTGTGAACATACGGTTAAACTCTCCTCTACTCCCCCACCCCTGCCTTGTTCAGATATCCTGTTAGATTTGGATTCTCCAGCTCCTGTCTCGACTTCAGCACCAGCTCCAGTTTCTACAAGCAATGACTTGTGGGGAGACTTCAGCACTGCATCCAGGTAATAGGCAGTGTACCCAGCAGCTCTCCCTCAGTGTGTAGAGCAGTGCTTCTCAGTCTTCCTGATGCCGTGAGGTTTTAATAGTTTCTATGTTGTGCTGATTGCCAACTATAACATTATCTCATTGCTACTTCAGAGCTGTAATTTTGCTACTGTTACGAATTGTAATATAAATATATGATATGAAGGATATCTGATACATGATTCCTGGGAAAGGGTATTCAACCCTCAAATGGGTTCCTACTCACAGGGTGAGAGCCTCTGGTATAGAGGGTGTGTATAGTCGGGGAAGCAGCTGCTGTCTAGCGGGTTTCAGTAGGAGTTCCAGGGAAAGCTGTGGGGGAGTGCTAAGACTAGCGGTGAGGAAAACTGGAGGAAGAGGCTTATGTGTACACTAGGCCTTGGGAACGGGAGTCTGGAAATTCTGGACAGCAGTTTCTTAGACTCAGAGATGAAGACTGGAATCTCACACTAACATGCTACCATGGCTTTCTGTCTCTTTCCTTGTCTTACAGCTCTGTTCCAACCCAGGCACCACAGCCGTCTAACTGGGTCCAGTTTTGAGGAGCATTGGCAGGAAGTTAAGGACACTTGAAGAATAAAAATGACCTCATGGGCACCATTCTAAGAGGGAGTTGAGGGATGGCTTCATTTCCCAGAACCCCCCCAAATCAGTGGTCAGTCTTTCCTGTAGCTTCTCTGTGCATTCAGGCTGGTGTTTTTTTTTTTTTTTTTTTTTGTTACCTCTGTGTTACTTGCTGTATAGCCAGGGGATAATCTGCTGTTTCCTGTTCATAACCAAGCAGGGGAGTAGTGAGAATTATTACACTGACTGACTTTGCAGAGGTCATAAGGCCAACTTTTTGAGTGGGAGTGACCTCTAACATATGTAAATTCTTGAACTTATTTCAGAGTCATCTCATCATTCCCTAGTTAGCAATTTCAGGAGAGACAAATGCCTTGAAACTGTCTTCTCTACTAATTTAAGACTAAAAATGGGCAGGCTGGCCCCAGACTCACAAGGTTAGGGTTTTCGTAGGGGTAGATTTGGAAAAAGCGGTGTCTCGGGTCTTTTCTATAAGGCCTCCTTCAGGCTTTTCCCATTCAGTGATCGTCCATGCTGGGTGGAGCCCCATCACCTTCTTGTGTGTTTACATGTCTTTTCCTTTGACAAGAGGGTTGTGTTGGTGGCACCTTACTGTTTTCTTGTTGAGTAGTGCAGTATCTTTGACCAGTGACTATTTCTGAGATGAAGGGGGTCAAGGGGCTGTGCTTTCCATGTGGTAGTCTACAGAAATGTTTAATTTCTTGCAGCTCCATGTAATTGCTGCATTTGAAGCATAGCATTAATTTATACTCACCCTGTGTTTGACCTGAAGAATTTTAACTTGATGTGTAGAGCAGAGAGCTGGAAGCACTTACCTCCCATTCAGTACCCATAATGCCTTGCTGCCTGGTTTTGAGCCCTTTTCATAAACATTTCATTTCAGTCCGTCTAGCACTTCCATGGAAAGCTGCTGTTGTTATGCAATGTGAAGGAGGTTAAGTCACAGCTTTCTTTACCTGTGACAGGTAGGCTTTGATACCCAGCTTAGGATATCTTAAAGCAAGTTACTGCCCCATTCCTCTCCAGTGTCTGCCCACCATTCCTTTTACAGTTGCTGTGAAGAGCATCCTGTTGAGGTTGGGGTACTGTCCGTTGTTCACTGGGCAGTGTGAGGGAGGAGTGGGAGGACTCACACCCTGCAAGCACCTGTTTTGATAGCACACTCTGGCTGAAGAGGGTCCTTTCAAACATATTCTTTCTTCTCAATATTACTCTTAGCTTTTTCTAACTTCGGGTCCATTTTTTCCCCATTGCGTCCTCCCCTTCCCAGGCAGCTCTCTTCTTGCAGAGCCATGGCAGGACATTTAAGTTCCAATATAAACACTAAGAAGGAAGTATAGAATCACTAGTGACTATTGGGAAACCTATTTTCTCAATCTTCCTCCATTTTGTGTTCTTTGTATTCTTAAGATGATAATATATTATGTATTTGAATTGCTGAAAATTGAAAATGAAGTTGAAGATATATGTATATAAGCGTATGCTGTATCGGTGCAATAATGGTAATTAAAGATATTTAAAAAGGCCTTGGTTTTTTTATCTTTTGGTTTATGTCCTGTCTCCCCTCCCAGTGGTAAGAATTAAACCCAGGGCTTTGTGCACGTTAGGAAAATGCTTTATTGCTAAATGCATTCCTAGCCCCATTTATCTTTTTAGTTTAACTGGCTCAGTACAAAAGGGCCAGCAAACAATAAAAGGACACATGCACTTGTTACTCTTTTAAGAAACTATGGCAGACACTTAACATTCAAACCCCTTCAGTATTTAAACTTAATATCCAGGGTCACTAAACTAGAGAAATACAGAAAAAGGCCTTGATGGTCATTGCATCAATGATACTTTGGATGTGGCATCAAAAGTACAGACACATTAGTAGCTTAGTTAATGGGTGTTTCTGAGCATGTGCAGAGCTGGGGTTCAGTTCCTAGCACCACGTAACATTGGGCATGATAGTACATGCTTGTGATCCTAGCACTCACAGGTGGAAGTGGGAGGACCAGCTTCTCTTGGCTTCTTAGAGACTCTGATGCCATCCCTGTCTAGATGAGAACTCATCCCTGCCCTCCAAACCAATGAAACAAAAACCAGCAAACATGGAAAGTCTATGATGTTGAACACTATGTTATGTTATAGACAACATAATTATAATGGAAAAAATTTGCAGATTACCAATAAGGGGGATAACATCCAAAAAGTATAAGGAATTCTTACCACATAAGCAAAAAAATAATCTGCCTTGAGAATGGTCCAAGGCCCTGTGGTATGTGGTTTTGAAATGATTTCAAATACCTACTTGTACCCATGTGACATGTTGGTACAGAATGTGACCCTTTCATGAGAATTACATACCATGGCCTATCAGACCTCAAATGAGAATTACACGCCATGCCCCATCAAACCACATATGAGAATTACACACCATGCCCCATCAGATCATATATGAGAATTACACACCATGCCCCTCAGACCACATGTGAGAATTACACACCATACCTCATCAGACCACATATGAGAATTACACACCATGCCCCATAAGACCACATATGAGAATTACACACACGCCCCATCAGACTACATGTGAGAATTACACACCATGCCCCATCAGACCATATATGAGTCACTTGATTCACATACTGAACTTCAGTTTTCCCAGAGATTGGGAGTTTAGGCTCCAGCCGAGCTGCTGCCTGGAGTGACGTCCTCTCAAGACTTGATAGTGTTATGCTTGTTTTGTGCTGTGTTGGATCCCCTCTGTGTTGTTAGCTTGCCCTCCTAACAGCCTCCCTCAGAAGGCTGTTCCTCAAACGTCAGCCGGACTTCACATGCACAGAGGCTTGCTTCCATCCTGGTTGAGCGGCTTAAATTTTTAAGAATTGGAATATAAACATTGGAATTGTCTCACATTTAGCCTTTGTGTTTAATGTACCTACCTCCTTTATCAAGGGTCTTCCACAATTAAGGCATTGTGAAAAAGAGAGAAAATTTTTAAAAAAATATTTTATTTACATTTCAGATGCCATCCCCTTTCCCTATTTCCCCTCCCTAGAAAACCCCTATCCCATACCCCTTTTTCCTTTTTGCTTTTATACATTTTTTAAAAATGTTAATCAAAGGCTTTATAAGTTTGGTAATGCTCAATCAGGAGTGTAACCCAATACCCAAACTAGATATATAAACTATCTTTGACTGGTGGAGACACTTGAACATCTGCCTCAATTCCCCCCTGCCCCCCACTTTCTCTCTCTTTCTCTCATCACCTAGCTTCACCCTTTCTGTTAAAATAATTTTTTTCTCTCAAAATGCAATTAGAGCATAATTATTCCTAATTGTACCAGTGAGGTACAAGATAGTCCTAATACCCAGTCCATCATTTTGTTGACTAACCAGAACCTCTGTCGTCTCTCCTAACTAAAACACTTAGGTTTGAACCTGACTTTTTTCTTGGCTTTAGAATGAATGTCAGCTGAAAACCATCCACTCAGATCTTTTCTCTCAGAGTAAATAGCCAGGATTGGCTATGAGACTATAGGTCTTCAACCCCGTCAGAAATCCAGAATGACTGAGTTAACTGAAATTATGGGAAGCACTAAGCATAGCTTCTAAAACTTAGCCAATTTGTAGGGACCACTGAACACCTGGAAAGCCCCTATACTACCGAACGTTGGAACATCAAAACTTCAGCCTTCTGGCCCAGAATCATCTGACAGACCTTAGTGATGCAGAATTATTAAGGGCTGATTACTCTGTCTAGGCAGATATAATCAGTCGACTATTCTGCAAGTGTGTCCTTTTCTGGACAGTAATTTGTAGATGGAAAGAGGCAATTCTTGCCTAGTGGCTGTCTCTGCACAACTGGAGTAACTCCAAGGATGCTCAATTTCTTCTTAGAATCCATGACAGGAAGCTGTCAGCAGCAGACAGGTCTCTAATCAAAATGAACATTAATATAGAAATATTTGTAACGTCAATTCTATGGACTTCTGACGTTTTGAAAACCAACTATCCATGTAAGGTAACCTGGACTGTTGTCTGTTAACTCCTCTCAGCTATTTCTAAATAAAATATGGAAAACACCCTAACATTAAACTCAAAGCCATGAATTTCCTATAGTCCCTTAACTCATAGGCTAACCGTCCCAAATAAGTTAAAAACGTTAAAGGACTGGGTCTAAGCCTTGTATTCCTAAATGTGTTATACAGGCACAATGCCCATGAAAGTATCAATATTCATCTCACTTTTATATCAATAAGAAGCTCATACCAATGAAAACCTTAAATTTGAAATCAAAGTAAATTTTGTACTATTTAAGAAATTATAACTTCATCTTGATATTAATTATACAGATTTCTACCAATAGGTTATGGCTATGCAATAAATCCTAGCTAATCCT
This sequence comes from Arvicanthis niloticus, assembly GCF_011762505.2. Lineage (NCBI taxonomy): Eukaryota > Metazoa > Chordata > Mammalia > Rodentia > Muridae > Arvicanthis > Arvicanthis niloticus. Next base: position 60,800,498 of record NC_047666.1, read on the forward strand.
CCCTGTTCCAACAAAACCACTACTTTTCCCTAGAAAGACAGCCCAATATTAACCACATTAGTCCCCAAGCCCAGGGAATAGGGGCGCTGACTCTTCTTTAACTTCTTCAAGCTGATTAAGGGCATTGAGATATTAGAAGAGGGGTGGGGGGGGGAAGAGTAAATTGATAAGCCTCTGACGCTGTGTCTTCACTGCATCCAGATGGAATTCCAGGACATCGGAGGTTTGGGCAGGTCTGCTCAGTATGCTTGATGAGTAGATACACCAAGGCTGTGTATTCTGCAATATACAATTCTCAGAACAAGTTTTAGTATAAAGAAAAAAATTTTTTTTTTCCTAGAGGGCTGACTTTTTAAAAAAGATGTTGGTTCTAACAATTTTTCTTTCCCCTCCCCCTTTAAAAATTGGTTGTAATATTTACATTTCAAATTTTATCCCCTTATCCCATTTCCACCACCACCCAGGAACCCCTTATCCCATCCCCCCTCCTTGTGCTTCTATGAGGGTGTGATTTTCCAGTTTCTATGATGCTGTTTCCATTAACATAAATTGTCTCCTAAATTTCTAAATCCTTCCCTTTGTGTTATTAAATCTCCTATTTTTCTTTTTTTGTCTTTCTTTTTTCTCCTTTTTAACCTTTTTTTCATCTTTTTAAAAAAATTGGGTATTATATTTACCTTCCTGCCACCACCCAGAGACCTCCTATCCCATCCCCCCTCCTCATGCTTCTATGAGGCTGTGCCCCCACCTACCCCCCTACTACCCACTCCCCACCCTCAGATTCCCCCCCCCCACTCTGTGTTCGTTTTTTTATGGGACCAAAAAACTCCTCTCCCACCTATGCCCAACAAGGCCATCCTCCCCTACATATACTGCTGGAGTCATGGGTCCCTCCCTATGTGCTCCCAGGCTGGTGGTTTAGACCCTGGGGGGGCTCTGGTTGTTTGGTATTGTTGCTTTCCTCCTGGGGTCACAAACCCTTTCTGCTCTTTCAGTCTTCTCTCCAAGTTCTTCATTGGGAAACCCTTGATCATATCAGTGGTTAGCTGTGAGCATCGTCCTCTGAATGTGTTAGTCTTTGGCAGACCTCTAAGGAGACAGCTATATCATATTCTTGACAGCATGCACTTCCAGCCATCCACATCAGTGTCTAGCTTAGGTGACTGTACATGGGATGAATACCCAGGTGGAATGGTCTCCAGATGGCCCCTCCTTCAGTTTCTGTCCCATGTTTTGTTTCCATATTTGCTCCCTTGAGTATTTTTGTTACTCGTTCTCAGTAGAACTGAGGCATCCCCTCTTGGTCTTCCTTCTTCATGAGCTTCATGTGGTCTGCTGGTTGAGTCTTCACTATCCCAAGCTTTTGGGTTAGCATCCGCTTAACAGTGAGTATATACCATGTGTGTTCTTTTGTGATTGGGTTAACTCGCTCAGGATGATAATTTCTAGATCCATCCATTTACCTAAAAATTTCTCGAATTCATTATTTTTAATAGCTGAGTAATACTCCATTGTGTAGATGTACCACATTTTTTGTATCTATTCCTCTGTTGAGGGACATCTGGGTTCTTTCCAGCTTCTGGCTATAATAAATGAGGCTGCTATGAACATAGTGGAGCATATGTCCTTGTTATATGTTGGAGCATCTTCTGGGTATATGCCCAGGAGTGGTACAGCTGGGTCCTCAGGTAATGTTATGTCCAATTTTCTGAGGAACCGCCAGACTGATTTCCAGAGTGGTTGTACCAGCTTGCAATCCCACCAACAATGGAGGAGTATTCCTCTTTCTCCACATCCTCACCAGCATCTACTATCACCTGAGTTTTTTATCTTAGCCATTCTGACTGGTCTGAGGTGCTATCTCAGGGTTGTTTTGATTTGCATTTCCCTGATGACTAAGGATGTGGAACACTTCTTAAGGTGCTTCTTGGCCATTCGAGTTTCCTCAGTTGAGAATTCTTTGTTTAGCTCTGTACCCCATTTTTCAATAGAGTTATTTTGTTGTTTAGTGTCTAATTTCTTGAGTTCTTTGTATATCTTGGATATTAGCCCTCTATCAGATGTAGGATTAGTTAAGATCTTTTCCCAATCTGTTGGTTGCCGTTTTGTCTTATTGACAGTGTTCTTTGCCTTACAGAAGCTTTGCAATTTTATGAGGTCCCATTTGTCAATTCTTGATCTTAGAGCATAAGTCATTGGTGTTCTGTTCAGGAAATTTTCCCCTGTGCCTAAGCATTCGAGGGTCTTCCCCACCTTCTCTTTTATTAGTTTCAGTGTATTTGGTTTTAAGTGAAGGTCTTTTATCCACTTGGATTTGAGCTTTGTACAAGGAGATATGAATGGATTGATTTGTATCCTTCTACATGTTGACCTCCAGTTGAACCAGAACCATTTGCTGAAAATGCTGTCCTTTTTCCACTGGATGGTTTTAGCTCCTTTGTCAAAGATCAAGTGATCATAGGTATGTGGGTTCATTTCTGGATCTTCAGTTCTATTCCATTGATCTTCCTGCCTGTCTCTGTACCAATACCATGCAGTTTTTATTACTATTGCCCAGTAGTATAGTTTGAGGTCAGGGATGGTGATTCCCCCAGAAGTTCTTTTGTTGCTGAGAATAGTTCTCACTATCCTGGGTTTTTTGTTGTTCCAAATAAATTTGCAAATTGCTTTTTCTATCTCTATGAAGAATTGATTTGGAATTTTGATGGGGATTTCATTGAATCTATAGATTGCTTTTGGCAAGATGGCCATTGTTACTAAATTAATCCTGCCAATCCAGGAGCATGGGAGATCTTTCCATCTTCTGAGATCTTCTATTTCTTTCTTCAGAGACTTGAAGTTCTTGTCATACAGATCTTTCACTTGCTTGGTTAGATTCACTCTGAGATATTTTATATTATTTGTGACTATTGTGAAGGGTGTCATTTCCCTAATTTCTTTCTCAGCGTGTTTATCCTTTGAATAGAGGAAGGCTACTGATTTGTTTGAGTTGATTTTAAATCCAGCCACATTGCTAAAGTTGTTTATCAGGTTTAGAAGTTCTCTGGTGGAAATTTTAGGGTCACTTAAGTATACTATCATATCATCTGCAAATAGTGAAATTTTGACTTATTCCTTTCCTATTTGTATCCCTTTGACTTCCTTTTGTTGTCTAATTGCTCTAGCTAGGACTTCCAGTACTATATTGAATAGGTAGGGTGAGAGTGGGCAGCCTTGCTTAGTCCCTGATTTTAGTGGGATTGCTTCAAGTTTCTCTCCATTTAGTTTGATGTTGACTACTGGCTTGCTGTATATTGCTTTTGCTATGTTTAGGTATGGACCTTGAATTTCTAATCTTTCCAAGACTTTTAACATGAAGGGATGTTGAATTTTGTCAAATGCTTTCTCAGCATCTAGTGAGATGATCATGTGTTTTTTTTCTTTGAGTTTATTTATGTAGTGGATTACATTGATGGATTTTGGAATATTGAACCATCCCTGCATTCCTGGGATAAAGCCTACTTGATCATGATGGATGATTGCTTTGATGTGTTGTTGGATTCAGTTTGCGAGAATTTTATTGAGTATTTTTGCATCAATATTCATAAGAGAGATTTGTCTGTAGTTCTCTTTCTTTGTTGGTTCTTTGTGGGTTTTAGGTTTGAGTGTAATTGTAGCTTCATAGAACAAATTGGGTAGTGTGCTTTTTGTTTCTATTCGATGGAATAGTTTGAAGAGAATTGGTATTAGGACTTCTTGGAAGGTCTGATAGAATTCTGTACTGAAACCATCTGGCCCCGGACTTTTTTTGGTGGGGAGATTTTTAATGACTGATTCTATTTCTTTAGGGCTTATGCGACTGTATAGATGGTTTATCTGCTCCTCGTTTAACTTTGGTACCCGGTATCTATCTAGAAAATTGTCCATTTCATCCAGATTTTCCAATTTTGTTGCATATAGGCCTCTGTAGTAGGATCTGACGATTTTTTTTAATTTCCTCTGTTTCTGTTGTTATGTCTCCCTTTTCAGTTCTGATTTTATTAATTTGAGTACTGTCTCTGCACCCTTTGGTTAGTCTGGCTAAGGGTTTGTCTATCTTGTTGATTTTCTCAAAGAACCAGCTCCTGGTTTTGTTGATATTTGTTGATAGTTCTTTTTTGTTTCAACTTGGTTGATTTCAGCCCTGAGTTTGATTATTTCCTGCCGTCTACTCCTCTTGGGTATACTAGCTTCTTTTTGATCTAATGCTGTCAGGTTTGCTGTCAAGTTGTTAGTGTATGCTCTTTCCACTTTCTTTTTGTGAGCACTTAGAGCTATGATTTTTTCCTCTTAGTACTGCTTTCATGGAGTCCCACAAGCTTTGATATGATGTGTCCTCATTTTCATTTAAATCTAAAAAGTCTTTAATTTCTTTCTTTATTTCTTCCTTGACCAAGTTATCATTGAGTAGAGCATTGTTCAGTTTCCATGTGTATGTGGGCTTTCTGTTGTTTTTGTCCATGTCAAAAATGAGTCTTAGTCTGATAGATGGTCTGATAGGGTACAAGGGATTATTTCAGTCTTTTTGTATCTGTTGAGGCCTGTTTTGTGACCAATTATATGGTCTATTTTGGAGAAGGTACCATGAGGTGCTGAGAAAAAGGTATATTCTTTTGTTTTAGGATGAAATGTTCTATAGATGTCAGTTAATTCCAATTGGTTAATAACTTCTGTTAGTTTTATTGTGTCTCAGTTTAGTGTCTGTGTCCACAATCTGTCCATAGCTGAGAGTGGGGTGTTGAAATCTCCCACTATTATTGTGTGAGGTACAATGTATGCTTTAAGCTTTAGCAAAGTTTCTTTTATGTATGTGGGTGCCCTTGCATTTGGAGCATAGATGTTCAGAATTGCAAGTTCCTCTTGGTACATTTTTTCTTGATGAATATGAAGGTGTCCTTCTTCATCTTTTTTGATTACTTTTGGATGAAAAAATGATTTTATTTTATATTAGAATAGCTACTCCAGCTTGTTTCTTGGGGCCATTTGCTTGGAAGATTGTTTTCCAACGTTTTACTCTGAGGTAGTGTCTATCTTTTTCACAAAGGTATGTTTCCTGTATGCAGCAAAATGTTGGGTCCTGTCTATGTATCCAATCTGATAGTCTATGTCTTTTTCTTGGAGAATTGAGTCCATTGATATTAAGAGCTATTAAGGAAAAATGAATGTTGTTTCCTGTTATTTTTGTTATTGGCCGTGGAGATATGTTTGTGTAGCTACCTTCTTTTAAGGCTTTTGGAAGATTACCTTCTTGTTTTTTCTAGGTTGTAGTTTCCCTCCTTGTGTTGGATTTTTCCACCAATTATTCTTTGAAGTCCTGGATTTGTGTTGAGATACTGTGTGAATTTGGATTTGTCATGGAAATTTTTGGTTTCTCCATCAATAATGATTGACAGTTTTGCTGGGTATAGTAGTCTGGGCTGGCATTTGTGTTCTCTTAGGGTCTTTATGATATCGGTCCAGGATCTTCTGGCTTTTATGGTCTCTGGTGAGAAGTCTGGTGTAATTCTTATAGGTCTGCCTTTATATGTTACTTTGCCTTTTTCCCTTACTGCTTTTAGTAGCTTCTCTTTGTTTTGTATATTTGATGTTTTGATTATTATGTGACAGGAGGTGTTTCTTTTTTGGTCTAGTCTATTTGGGGTTCTGTAGGCTTCTTGTATATTTAAGGACATCTCTTTCTTTAGGTTAGGGAAGTTTTCCTTTATAATTTTTTGAAGATATTTACTGGCCCTTTAAGTTGGGAGTCTTCACCTTCATCTATACCTATTATCCTTAGGTTTGGTCTTCTCATTGTATCCTGGATTTCCTGGATGTTTTGTGATAGTAGCTTTTTACATTTTACATTTTCTTTGATCGTTGTGTCTATGTTTCCCATGGTATCCTCTGCCCATGAGATTCTCTCTTCTATCTCTTGTATTCTGTTGGTGATGCTTGGGTCTATGACTCCTGATCCTTTTCCTAGGTTTTCTATCTCCAGGGTAGTCTCCCTTTGAGATTTCTTTATCGTTTCTACTTCCATTTTTAGATCCTGGACGTTTTTGTGTAATTCTTTCACCTGGTTTGGTTGCGTTTTCTTGCATTTATTTAAGGGCTTCTACCTGTTTACCTGCGTTCTCCTCAAATTCTTTGAGAGTGTTGTTTATGTCCTTTTTAAAGTCCTCCATCATCATCATTAGAAGTGATTTTAATTCTGAGTCCTGCTTTTCTGGTGTGATGTGGTGTTCAGGACTTGCTCTGGTGGGGGAACTGGGTTCTGGTGATGCCAGAAACTTTGGTTTCTGTTGTTTACATTCTTACACTTGCCTTTTGCCATTTGGTTAGGTGTAATGCTGCTCGAACTCACTGGTTCTGACTGGAGTCTGCCTTTCCAGTTATCTTGGTTGTGTCAGAACTCCTCAGGTCTGGATGACTCTATGATCCTGAGCTCCAGCTGCTCTGGGTACAGTGGGTCCTCTAGGATATTTCAGGATATGGAGTCTCCACAGTGGTAGATCAGCTAGGTGTTTGCTGCTCTGAATGTAGTTGCTCCTCTATGATGCTTCAGGATATGATGTCCCCTGCTCTGCAGCTCTCTGGGTCATGTCCACTCTAGGATGCCTGCAGCTCTGTAGTTTGTGACCTCCCTAGGGTGCCTCCGGACTCAGTTTCCAGAGGGGAGCAGATCGGCTGGGAGACTGCTCCAGTCACTGGTATCCGGGCCAGGGGCAGAAGGGGAGTGAGAAAAAATATTTTTATTGTATGGAAATCGATCATGACTAGTATCAGAAAGTCAAAAAGGTTAGTGAGATGACTCAGCAGGAATGTGTTTGCCGTTAAGCCTCATAAACCAATTTTGATCCTTAGAACCTGCAGCATAGGAGAGAATCCTTTCCCGTAAGTTGTTTTCTGACCACATGTATGCCGTGGACACACAATGAAAAATAACAAGGACCTGGATGAGGTTTCCTAGTGTCCGTGTCAGGCAGCTCACAGCCATCTGTAACTCCAGCTCTGGGGGATCTCATGCCTTCTGACCTCTGTAGGTAGGCATCTATCTACATGGTGCACAAGCACACATACACGTTAAATGAATCCTAAGCAAATAAATACTATGTGATCCAGGACTCTTGGCTGCTGGGTAAGTAGATTACCTACCTGAAGTTTTATAATATATATTATTTATAACTATCTAACGATGATGATTATGATGATGATTGTGTGTGTATGTGTGTAGGTCAGAAGAAAGCTTTTAGTGTGTGTGTGTGTGTGTGTGTGTGTGTGTGTGTGTGTAGGTCAGAAGAAAGCTTCAGGTCTCTCGGAGTTGGAGTTACAGGTGCCTGTGACTTGCCTGACATTGGTGCTAGGAACTCATCTCAGGTTCTGTAAAAGTTGTGAGCACTCTTAACCACTGAGCTATCTTTCTTGCCCTTTGAAAAAACCTCTACTAAAATAATACTCTTTTTGACGTGTGATGTGTGCCTCTATGTGTTGTTGGGAGTGTTCATCAGAGAAGACTTCTCACTTAAGATACCGGGTTAAGCCAACAGAAAGTGTTTTATCAGCCAGCTGGCATCCACACTGGATGTTCAGGATAAAACCACATTCTGGGTTGACAGGCTGCAGTTACCAAGAACAGTTAGCCGGAAGTGGAACTACAGAAGCTAAAAATCGAGGTTAGTACATCCAGAGACTTTCCCAGGACTATGAACTTTGAAGGGTTAAGTTTTTGTTTTTCTTTTGGCAGGTGGTGTTACCTATGTGCTGGGTTCCAAGGCCTGAATGATACTTCCATCATGGAGTCAGTTGTGTTAAGGACTGGGGGCCTATTAAGGTTGGGACCTGTTACATGTGTGAGTGTGTGCTTGTATACGAGAGCGTAGAGGCCAAAGGAAGGTTTGGGGTGCCCTGCCTTGCCACTCTCAGGCTTGTTTCTTTGAGATAGGGACTGTCAGTGAACATGGAGCATGAACACAAACAGTCCCAGCCATCCTTCTGTCTCCTTTCTTCTCCATGCTTCGGTTAGAGGTGAGTGCTTCACTTTTCTCTGTGGATGGTGGTGATTCACGTTCATGCTATACAGACAGTGAGACATGTGTTACCCACTGAGCCATGTCCCCAGCCCAGAGATGACACGATTGGAGAGAAAGCAGGTGACATTTAATTTACTTTGTTGCCTTTGTTAGTTTGTTTTTGAGACATGATCTCTATAAATAGTCTTGGCTGTTCTGAAACTCACTGTGTAGGCCAAGCTGACTGCAAATTCATAAGAGTTTGAGGATTAAAGCCTGGAGTTCCACCGTGTCCTGCTACTTGTTGCTTCTTGAAGCCTGTAATCTATATAGGCTTGTGGTCCCTCCCTCCCTCCCTCCCTCCCTCCCTCCCTCCCTCCCTCCCTCCCTCCCTCCCTCTATCTCTCCCTTCCTCCCTTCCTGCTTCCCTCCCTCCCTCATTCCCTCACTTCTTCCTTCTCTCTCCTCCTCCCTTTCCTAGTTTCCTTTTGAGAGACACAAGATGAGGACAGCACATATTTATAAAACTGAAGTGAGCTTGTTTTGTTAGTGTTTGAGCCAGAAGTAAAATGATTGTCCATTGCGGGCTCATATTTTATCTCATTAATCTAATAAAAATATCAAATTCTCAGAAGTGTTGTAAAAAGACTTTCTACTGAGTGTTTTTTTGTTTGCTTTTCAGTTTTTTTTTTTTTTTTTCCCTTGTGTGTTCTGATGCTCTGCTATAGCCGGAAAGAGATGTCATGGCAACACTTCATACGGATGTTACATCTGGCTATGTATCTGTGTGACCACTAGAGGGCATCCTCTCTCTAGCAATTGAGACAATTGTAGGACTTGTTTCTTAGACTTCCTGATTTTGATGAAGGAAACTCCAGAAAGACATGCAGATCATCTGAGGTCTTTTTGTTTGTTTATTGGTTTGTTTGTGAGTGTGAGTGAGTGTGCGTGTGTGTGTGTGTGTGTGTGTGTGTGTTAAGACAGAATCTCTCTACATATCCCTGGCTATCCTGGAACTCACTATGTAGACTAGGCTGGCCTTGAACTCACACTGACTAGCCTGCTTCTAACCCTGAGTGTGCTACCACCACTAGGCTTGTTTTGTTTTGTTTTTAGAGACAGAGTTTCTTTTTGCAGCCCTGGCTGTCCTGGAACTCAATCCGTAGACCAGGCTGGCCTTGATCTACCTGCCTCTGCCTCCCCAGTGCTGGGCTTATAGGTGTGCACCACCACTCTTGGCTGCCTGGGGCCATTTACCCCAGAGTTGGAGGCTTAAGCCGAGCCAGAGTTTGCTGAAATTGTAGAAGTAACAGATTGTTAGTCAGATTGAAAGTAAGGACCAGAATGACAGTTTTCAGATTTTATTTCTTATGTAAACATTTGATGGCAGATATGCTTATTAATGACCTTCTCTGGCTTGTCTTCTACATGTCACAGGTCATGTGTAATAGATCGCTAGTGGTCAGTAAAGACTTGTGGCCAGGATCATGGATCTGGGATGAGCTATTGCCTTTACATAAAATTTTCTCTGTCACTGGCTTCCAGACAAATTATTCAAGTTTGTCTCAGCTTCCTTGTAGGCAAGATGAGGGCAAAAGTACATCATAGAGTTACTGTGACTGTAAAGTGACCTGCATAATCAAAGAATCTGTGATTAGTTTCTGTAGGTTTCTCCACCAACTGAAATAATTGACGTGCCTGGAAGAGGGCCTGGAATGTGGAAAGCTCCATGTAAGTGCGCACCACTGCTCCTAACCGTGCAGCCCACCCCTGCCCCCGTGCGTGTGCCTGGCTGGCTGGTCTCACCCAGGCTATCATAGCAGGCAATGGGTGGTAAGTGTTAGGGCATGGCACTGTCCCGTACCTGGGATAGGTACCCTCTGGGATGTGGAGCAGAGGCACCATTGGGTAAGTTAGAAACGGAGAGAGTAAGAGGTGCTGGGGAGGAGACGAGCATAGGACGAGCGTAGGGAGACTGAGGGAACCACGAGGCCCACACTCTTCATTCTGTGATCCCATGGAGCCTCTTCTGCAGCCTTTGTATTATAATGCCTTTCAGAGAATCAGAAACCCCAAACCAAGTGCAGCCCTGCTGCCTACTCTCTTGGATCATTAGACCCTTGGTTCGGGATTAGCTAAGTGCTCCATATCTTAGAGAGATAGGGATATCACAGAGTCTCCAAGGTGTTGTATGGTTATCTTCATTTCACAGATGAGGATAGCTAAGCACAGAGAAGTAAAATGCACCTTTACCCTTGTGCCCCTAAAGTGACAGTCTGCTGTGTGGCAATGGACTCTGCCTATCATCTGTACTTGACTTTAAAAAGGAAACACCCAGACTCATCTGCATGTGACAGCCATACTGATCAGTTATGTGCGGTTCTGTTTTGTCCTCAGTGGCCTTGCATTGTCTGCTCTTTCTGACCCAAGCAACTGTGATGGTTTGATATGAAGTGTGCCCTGCAAAAAAAGGCTCCTGGGTTGAAGGCTTTGTCCCCAGCTGGTGGACCCATGAGGGCTGTGTTCTCAACAGCGGTTCGATCCACTGATGGGTTTATAATTTAGTTATGAATCGATAACAATAATTTGGGATGTATTCTCCATACCTTTAAAATGTTTTTTTGCTAACATATTAAATAATATAATAATGCATTTCATTGTGATAATTCCATACCTTGTGCATAATGTGTCTGTTCATATTCATCTCTGATACTTTTTCTCCCTCTCCTACCTCTGATGATACCTCTTCTCTGTGTGTGTGTGTGTGTGTCTGTGTGTCTGTGTGTATGTGTGTGTGTTTTAATAACCCAGTGAGTTTCTTTAGGGATGTTTACCAGTTTGTCTGTAGGAGCTTGGGTACCTTACTAGTGGCTACACTACTGGAAGAATATGAAGAATATGTCCCTCCCTCTCCCATGAACCATTAGCTGCATAAACCCTCGGGGAGAATGGTGATGGTTTGTATATACTCAGCCTAGGGGGTGGCAGGATTAGAAGGTGTGACCTTGTTGGAGTAGGTGTATCACTGTGGGTGTAGATTATAAGATTCTCATCCTAGCTTCCTGGAAGTCAGTATTCTGCTAGCAGCCTTCAGATGAAGATGTAGCACTCTCAGCTCCTCCTGCACCATGCCTGCCTGGATGCTGCCATGTTCCCGCCTTGATGATAGTGGACTGAATCTCTGAACCTGTAACTAGCCCCAATTAAATGTTGTTCTTTTAAGAGTTGCTTGGTCATGGTGTTTGTTTACAGCAGTAAAACTCTAACTAAGACAAAGGGATAAGGCCCCAGGAGTCTCTCCCCCGACCCCGTCCATGTCTATAGGCCCAGTCTTCTACAGGTGGTCCCAGTTGCTCTGATTAAGTGCAGAAGGCAGTGTCACCCCACCTGCCACACCTACTTCTCTGGCCCCCAGATTCTCCCCCGCACCATTTTCTGAGATGTTCCCTGAACCTTCGAGGGACAATATGGATGTCCTATTTACAGCTGAACATTCTGCAGCCATCATTCTTAGCACTTTGGCCAGTCTCTGCAGTTACTGCTGCCTGCTGCAAGATTTTGATGATACCTTTTATAAAACAGTTTTTGTGTGCTTGTGTGTAACTGCCCTTGTAAATATTCTTAAAGAAAATTTATGCTAAAAAGTTTTACTTTAAAATGTATAATGTTTTGAACTCTTCTCTATGCTCACATATTTGTAAACTGGTTTATTTTGCTGTGCATATATGTACATGTTTCTCTGTGTATGCATGTGTGTATGTGGGTACATACGTAGGCATGTACACATGGAGGATGGAGGCTTATGTGGGAGTGTCTCCGTCAGTCACGCTCCACCTTACTTTTGAGACAAGGTCTCATTGTACTTGGAGCTGACTGACTGGGGTAGACTGGCTACCCAGCAAGTCCCAGGAATCCTCCTGCCTCTGCCTGCCCAGCTGGAATTCCAAGTGCTCACCATCACACCTGGCTTTTCAGATGGTGCCAGATCCCAGCTCAGGTCCTCGTGCTTCTGCAGCAAACACTTCCTCTGCTGGGCAACGCCATCAGCTCTATTTAGGTTTTTAGTGCTTAGATGATTCTTTTCAAAACAGGTCCTCAGTACATGGGTGTGCTGTCATTCATTTAACCACTGCTTGTGTTGACCGTGCCAGCCACCAGCTCTCTGTGGTGTTGAGGATTGACTCCAGGGTCTCACATAGGCTAGACAAACACTCTGCTACTGAGCTATGTCCCTAGACCCATTCCCTCATTTATTTTATTTATTTTATTTTATGTGCTTTGGTGTTTTGCCTGCATATCTATGTGAAGGTGTTGGATCCCTTGGAACTGAAGTTAGAGACAGTTGTGAGCTGCCATGTGGGTGCTGGGTATTGAACCTGAATCCTCTGGAAGAACAGCCAGTGCTCGCAACAGCTGAACCGTCTCTCCAACCCCCTCTACATTTTTGATTAAAAAAAAAATTACCAAATATTTTCTTTAAGTTCCACATATAGCTAAGTGAAAACACTTAAGGAATGTATTTTCTAAGATAAACTCGATACGTAGAAAGTAAAACAGTTTGGGGCTAGAAAGAGGGCTCAGTGCTTAAGAGCATTTGTTGGTCTTACCCACTCCAGGGCTCATTTCCCAACAGCCAACACGGCAGTTCACCATTTGGGACTCCAGTTCCGGGACACGTGACTCCTTCTTCTGGCATGCATGAGGTACATGTACATACATGCAGACAAACATATACATATATATGTATTTAAATAGGGTTCCATTTTTATTTATTTTGAGACAGGGTCTTATGTATACCAGGATAGCCCAAAACTAGGTAGTCAAGGCTAACACTGAGCTCCTGATCCTGTTGCCTCTGCCTTCTGCACAATGGGATTGCAGGAGTATACTAGGTCACTCAATATATGTACTGTTGGGATTGAACTCAGTCAGACCTTTGTACATGTTAGGGAGATGCTCTACCAACTGAGCTGTATCTCCAGACCCAATTTAAATTTGATAGACTTTTGTTATATTCTGTTACATACATATACTCATTTTAAATCCCGAGAGTGGCTGTTTCTTGGCAAAACATCAAAGATATTTAATCCATACACTTAGGACAAGATGATTAAGACTTGTGATGGAAGACTAGAAGCTGTGCCAGAGTGAGTGGGTGATTATATAGTTAAGGCAGAGAAGGAATAGGGCTGTTGTTACCACGAGGCTAAGCTGCTCCCGCTGGCTCCCTGACTCACACCAGCGTTTGCTCTACATGCCAGCAAACGTTTCCACCAATGGGCCTGGGTGCCCGCCACCGCTGCTCTTTGGGCCAGGCTACCGCTCTACCGTCACCACACTGTGAATCAGTCCCAAAGGCCGCTGCCAGTGAGTTGCCTTCAAGAAAAAGCATCATTAGTGAACTTCTGCTTTAAAGGGACTCCTTGAGCTCCCGCTGCTGCTGCTGTCCGGGCACTATGCAGATGAGCGTTAATCGCCTCGACCAATGAGCTTCATGCAGGAGTGGTCCCAGGAATTTCAGATAGAACTGGGTTGGTGAAAAGTACAGAGCGAAACTGGAACACACTCAGTACAAGAGGGGGAATACCTGGAGCATGGCCAGGAAACCTGAGATTGCTAGCAGGAGAAAATGACTCCAAGGGCGAGCTGTGCGGTGGAACCCAGTACGCTGCTGGCACACAAATGTATTCAGGAGGGTGAGTCTTCTATGTAGCCAGAGCCTGCAATCGCGTAGCACTCCGCCCTTGGTCTCTTAATACATGAGCAACACTGTAATTTGCTGGGAGTCGGGGAGGGTGGATGGAGAGAGCTCTGGCTGAGAAATCCTGAGAGAGTTTTCTGTCTTCTCAGTCCTCATCTTGAAGACCACACTTACTCTCTGAACTGCTGAGACTAGTAGACCCAGCTCATTCCTTTGGATACTGATCCCAGAGGAGGGAGAATTCACATCATCTCACTGAGGGAGACATTTAGAGTAAGAGCATTGTCTTAGTCAGGGCTTCTATTCCTGCGCAAACATCATTACCAAGAAGCAAGTTGGGAAGGAAAGGGTTTATTCAGCTTACACTTCCATATGGCTGTTCATCACCAAATGAGGTCAGGACTGGGACTCAAGCAGGTCAGGAAGCAGGAGCTGATGCAGAGACCATGGAGGGATGTTACCTACTGGCTTGCTTCCCCTGGCTTGCACAGCTTGCTTTCTTATAGAATCCAAGACTGCCAGCCCAAGGATGGCACCACCCACAATGGACCCTCCCTCCTTGATCACTAATTGAGAAAATGCCTTACAGCTGGATCTCATGGATGCATTTCCTCAACTGAAGCTCCTTTCTCTGTGATAACTCCAGCTTGTGTGTCCAAGTTGACACACAAAACCAGGCAGTACGAGCATAATACTAGCTCGGCCTGGTAGCACATGCCTTAGATCCCAGCACTTGGGAAGCAAAGGCAGGGGCATCTTTGTGGAGCTCTATGAGTTCAGGTCATCCTAATCTACCTAGTGGGTTCCAGGGCAATCAGGGTTACACAAATCCTGTTGAAACCAACCCAACCCAACCCAACCCAACCCAACCCAACCCAACCCAACCCAACCCACAACCCCCTCACACTCAAGATGGACAAACAAAAAGAGCATAATACTGTCTGATTTGTTATACCCACTTGCAAACCTCCATTGCTGAAATAATTATGCTTGATCGTGTCTATTGATGATTTTTCTGACATATGTTTTCTTTTTTAAATTTATTCTTCTCTCATATATCACATCCCAACTGAACTTTCCCTTCCTTCCACTCCTCCCAGTTGTCACCCCCCTATATTTCTTCTCCCACTAGATCTACTCCTTCTCCATTTCTCTTCAAGAAAGAGCTGGCCTCTCAGGGATACCAACAGAAGACAGCATAACAAGCTACAATAAGACCAGCCACAAACCCCTCCATCAAGTCTGGATGAGGTGACCCAATAGGGGAAAAGTGTCTTAAGAGCAGGCAAAAGCATCAGAGACAACCCCACTCCCACTGTAAGGAGTCCCACAAGAATATCAAGCTGCACAAAACATAATGTCTATGGAGAAGACCTAGCTTAGATCCATACAGGGTTCGTCAGTATCTGTGAGCCCCTATGAGCCCTGTTTAGTTAATTATGTGGATGGTGTTCTCAAGGTGTCTTTAAACCCTCTGGCTCCTATAATCCTCCCTCCCTCTCTTCTATGGAGTTTCCTGAGCTCTGCCTATTGTTTGGTTATAGGTCTCTCTCTGTATCTCCTCCTATAAGGTGCTGGATGAAGGCTTTCTGGTGACACTTGAGCTAGACACTTGATCTGAGTATATCAGAATATCATTAGGATTTTGCCAGTCCTGCTTGGTCTTTCCTAGGTATCTGGACTATCCAGCCTCTGGCTCCTGGCCATCCAGGCAGTGTCAGGCATGGGCTTATTGTGGCATTGACCTCAACTTGGACCAGTCATTGATTGGTCACTCTCACAAGTTCTGTGCTAACTTTAGCCCAGCACATCTTACAGGTAGGACAGATGATAGGTTGAAGGTTTTGTGGCTGGGTTGATGTCTTAGACCCTCTATTGGAAGTCACGCCTAGTTATAGAAGATGACTCCTTCAGGTTCTGAACGTATCACCCTTCACTAGACGTCTTTTTTTTTTTTTTAAATTAGATATTTCTTTATTGACTTTTCTTTTATTTTGTTTTTTTTATTGGATATTTTATTTATTTACATTTCAAATGCCATCCTCTTTCCCCTCACTAGAACCACCTATTCCATTCCCCCTCCTCCTTTTTGCTTTATACCATTTTAATTACATGCAAGTATTAAGGTCAGTTCTAGGTTGAGGGTCTAGCAGTACAATAGATGCAAATAGTCAAGGAACAAGCAAGATGATAAACACAAATAGTCAAAGAACAAGCAAGGCAATAAACAAAATTCCATGAACATTCTGGTGATTACTGTTTCTAAGGGCTTATCAGGATGACCAAATTATCTGAGTCAACTTCCCTGTCCTAGCCCAAAGTCATTTTCATGTCTGAAGCCTACTTCCTTGTCTACTTACTTGCCTAAAATTTAGATTCCCGCCTGAAATTACTTCTTTGTTCTAGCCTAAGATTTAGATTCCTGCCTGAAATCACTTCTTTGTTCTAGCCTAATGTCAGATTCTTGTCTGAAGTCCACTTCCTTGTCCTTGGCTGTTGCGCGCACCTCTTCTGTGTCCCCTTCGCCCACGAATAAGGACACGGAGGCAGTAATCGGGCATCACTACAGACGAGGCTTTACTTCTTGTAACAGCAAAAGCGGAAAAGACCTCAAGCCCGGGAAAGGCACTGCTATATATACCCTAGAGTGGTGTGTTCACTTCTGATTGGCTGTTCACTCATCACCCCATATTACGCCCCGGGATGGGCAGTGACTTTGGCACGCCTTTTGCCTTTTGCACCTGCGCAGTCAGTTGTTTACAAGTGGGAGGACAGGATGTCCGTGCCATCTTAGCACTGCGGCTCCCAACATCTCCCCCATCTATATATTTAAGATGGAACAGCCTATTGCCTATCAAGCGCGGCACCAACTCAGTGAGGGAAAGCAGAGGCCTGATCCCCTGTGCAAAATGAGATATTGTAATGGGTTTACTTCCCATACCCATCTCGATGCCTTTTGTCGGGGAAAGGGAGCCACCACCCTGGGGCGCCACCAGGGGAGGTTTCTTGGTATCAAACCTTTGTGCAATCAGGCATACTTTCAGGAAATCTATCCACACTCGTGGAACATTCCCTGTCGAGTACCCACTCGCAAACACCTCTAAATATTCAGGTACCAGTTATTCAGGCAAGGGCTGGCTGGACTTAGACCTCTCATCGACCCAGTGCAATGGGCTGAACCCTTGGGGTGCACTGACTGAGGGTCTCAGTCATCAGCTACTTTCTTGGCCTAGATAGCCAAATTTCAGGGGGAGATGCTTGCTCCAAGACTACTAGTGCTTGGGCGATAGCGACCTTGTCACATTTTTGTTGGGCTCTGAACTTACAGACCAACCATCATGAACACTAATCCACAACATAGGGCTGCACCAAGCAGGCCTATTCCCACCCTTTAAGAAAGAGAGAAAGAAAGAAGGAAAAGGCGGAGGTAAAATCGCCAGGGGTAGCAGGGTCCACTCGAGTTCCATCAAGGCTCGAAAGCCAGATCTGCAATTGTTGTTGCACCTGGTCCAGCTCCCCAGTCCACTTTTCTTTTAAATAAGCAGAAAGATTATGGCTTTAAATAAATGTATCATTCACAAATCTCAGAGGTGTAATACCTGGATGTGGGGTTGCTGACACTCAGCTTATTTGAACCACATCCGTGAGCTGCTTCACACGGGCTTGGAGCAAATTAACTCTCTGATTGACCAGAGTCTCTTTTAAGTCTCCATAATGATGTACTGGGATGGGCACAAAGGTAGGCACATGCACAACCAAGGCTAGGTCTAGTGATCCATTCCAGCATTGTGCTAAAAAGCATGTAACATTCTTACAATCCAAGATATCAGAATTATTCTGAAAGTTGGATAACATAAAGAAAAATGAAGGGTCTACACACACCAACACCAATTGTGCAGATGTATTCCCAAAACACCTTATTAAATTTTTAATGTTATTTAAATGGCTAGAGATATTAAATCTTGTAGCCGAAACATTCTGCATTTCATGAAACATATTTAACAAGACAAAGGCAGATACACCCTTTTTTAACATTCTAAACAGTGGCTACAACACATAATTTAATTGTGTTGAAGCAGGGTAAACTCAAGAAAATACACATATGATCTAATTTAGGACTTACATCCCTTTGAAAACATCAAACAGAGGTTTAAATCCTCCTATGATAAGCTTAAGATGAGGTTTTAGCCAAATAATATCTCTTAACAACTTTTAAAAATCACTAAGAGCAGATCAAGATTAAAAGTAAACCATTTTCCTTTGCATGTACACGCACAAGCCAGAAGATGGCGTTAGATCCCCACCACAAATGGTTGTGAGTCACCATGTGGTTGCTGGGAGCTCAGCCTTTATATTTTAAATTGTAAATCTAGCCTTCTCTCTAGCCCAAAATTGTCTCAAATATTGAAAAGACACTGTCTTTGAATTCTTTCTGGAGCAAAAAGTATTTCCAAAAAATTTTTAAAGCTCGTTATATTGGAGCAATGGCTTGCAGAAAAAATTTCTTTAGAGAAATCCACTAATAAAGTATCACACAATGAATAATATACACTAAAAGATTTAACTTCTTAATTTTTTGTATTAAAGCAACAACAATATTTGTATATATAAAATGTAAAACAATTAACCATTTTCTGAAGCAATTATTTTTAACAAATATCGCTTCATGGGCTCTTAAAAATTATGAATAAATTTACTATCTGTAAACCTTTCTCCTTTACCAGAAATGTAAAGGAATAATATAAAAACATCTTTTATATCTATAAAATTTTATAAGCATTTATTAAAATGGCAGCTGGAATAGACAAGTTAGGCTGTATAAATCTTAAATTTGAACTTTATTTTGGATTAATTTAATAACCAATCTTCTTTAGTCTAATGAATATATTGGATAAAAGCCAACCTTATTCTCCAATAATTGTTACATATATATTAGAGGAATCCAAAGCATCTCATCCTCAACAATTCCAAATACAGAGGAATTAAAACAACCTGAACCATATTCTATCAGCAGGCACAGCTATACTCATGGAGGGAAGCAGGCATAATTTTAATTTCTGCAGTACAATCATAACCTTTAGCCCACAGACTGTTGTAAAATCTTTGGGTCTTAGGTTTACCCCTCCTCTCACAAGAAACAATGAGAACAAAAGACAAATTCCCTTAAGCACATTTCTAGGGCCTGGTCTAAAGACCCAGAACAAAAGGAGCTTTTAACACCTGAGCTTCTGCAGCTCAGTCCTAATTCAAATGTAAATGTAACCTCCCTCAGGCCTGTTCTCTGAGGCTTGGCTAAGCCGAATTGTGCATTCTGGCTTTAGCTTTGAACCTTAAATTTAAACTGTAAACCTTAAAAGACACATGTTGTATCTTTTCTCTATAAACATAGGCAAATCAAAAAACCAATCTTTAATGATGTAAGCAATTATTTTCTCTCAAATCAACACCAAGTGGATTACCTTTATGTTATAAAGTTTTGCTGCCACAAAACAAAGTGTAAAATCTAATGGAAAACTTGTAACATTTATGACCCAGGCTTTTGGCGGATGCGCCTGAGGCCAGGGCAACCAAGTAACTCTCAATAACTTTGAACTAGGCAGTACTTCAGCATTTGAATATACTGGCAAGAGAACAGTTTAAGATATGACTATGGCCCACAGTGGTATACTTATCACCAACTCAGAACCGTAATCTTGCAACCTAGCTTCATTCTTCACAATCTGCACCAGCCACATAGGGACCCAAATTGAATTGTTTTCACCTGTGGAATTAGCAAAAACAGCCCCCCTCCCTGGGCCACAGCAAGCTCTTAGCCAATCCTGCAGCCTCCCGTTGGCTGCACGGCCTTCAGCCGCGGCATCCTCAGAAATCATACGTTTCATCACTGGCATTGCTTGCTCTGAGCTCGCGGGACACTCCCTGTGTGTCCGCTGCTGGAAGGCAGCTTCCCAGGGCAGACTGCCTCCCTCCTCTGTCTGCCTTTCGCGGCATGCTCCCTTGCTCTGCCTTGTTGCAAGCCACTGCAGGTTGCAGAGCGCAGACGCCTCTGCAACTGGTCTGACCCAGGCCCCATCGCAGGGACTCTGTTCCCACAGCCCAAGGCGAGAAGCACGGCAGGGGACCCTTGAGCCCAAGCGAGCCGCTGGCGCCGGCCGAGGTCGGTGGGGCTGGGCTGAGTGACTTAAGATATTTCTTAGTCTTATCTCAGAACGGCTATCCTTTGCACAAGCGGCTACTTCCTCCTCTATGCTCTCCTCCTCGGAGCTGCCCAGTTCTATGGAGTCAGGCTCCTTAATGAAGTACAGGGGGGTCCTTTTGACCTCCGTTCTCTCTCCACCATCCGGTGGAGGGTCCTCAAGCTTAATGGACTCTGCAGTAGCCCTTGTTCCTTTTGAGTACTCTATCTCTCCAGGCTCTTTGGCCTGACCTCCAGGCTCTTTGGCCTGACCTCCAGGCTCCTTGGCCTGATGCCGGCTAACACTAACACTCTGGTTCCGATAGCCTGGAGCTGACCTCTCTTGAAACCTCTTGACTTGCCCTAATAGCTGAAAGCAATGCAATCAAGAAGCTAGCTATTGCTGCTGTGGCAACGGGTGAATATCCACCCGCAACGAAGGTTTCTACCCCAAGCATATCTTCCAAAGGTGTACCTCGTATCCTGTAGTTTTTTAACCCACCCCAAAACTTGGGGGGGTCTTCCGTGGTGCCTTGAAATTCCAGGGTTTCGGCTCCAGTTGTTGCGCGCACCTCTTCTGTGTCCCCTTTGCCCGCGAATAAGGACACGGAGGCAGTAATCGGGCATCACTACAGACGAGGCTTTACTTCTTGTAACAGCAAAAGCGGAAAAAGACCCCAAGCCCGGGAATGGCACTGCTATATATACCCTAGAGTGGCGTGTTCACTTCTGATTGGCTATTCACTCATCATCCCATATTACGCCCCGGGATGGGCAGTGACTTTGGCGCGCCTTTTGCCTTTTGCACCTGCGCAGTCAGTTGTTTACAAGTGGGAGGACAGGATGTCTGCGCCATCTTAGCACTGCGGCTCCCAACACTTGGCCAATGTCATATTTCTGCCAATTTCCTTGTTCTTGGCCCATGTCAGATTCTTGCCAAGCAGCCTCAAAAGCTCTTCGCCTCTCCCTCTTTTTTATTTTATAAACAAGACTGACCCTGTCTTAGGTAGTTCTGCCAAGAATGTCCTCCTTACCCATCATGGAATATAATTATCAAAAGCAATGAACTTATGTCTTAGGTTGGTAAGGCTCTGTGCAGAATCTTACCTGTCCTTGGCTTGCCAGCCTGTTAATTTAATAACTCTGTCTGGGGGGTCTATTTTCAGTTTCAAGCCATATACTTTGGCTGCCAACATGTTGATGTTGTTAAAGACAAACTTTACCATGATGGACAGGAATAAAAGTATTCCCAGGACAAAAATGGGTAGCATGATCAAGTTATATATGCCATTCTTGAAGCTTGACCAAAATAGAAATATTGACCTCAGGCCATGGGTAATTTTATCTGCAGTATCTGCCTCATCAAAGCTCAGCAAAGCAGCAATCTTTAAATTCATAATCTCACTATGCAAAGTTAAAACATCCAGAGAGGTGTTAGAATTATGCCAAATACACTGAAAATCACTACAAATCTTAGCTAGGTTCATGCTCATATATTTTAGGAAGTTTCTGCTGCACTAGGGTTTTCATGTCACCTTCTCCCCACATTTCAGTTTTCTCTCTCTCCATCCCTTCTCCACCCTCCTGATTCCCTTTTGTTGCCATCCCCACCCATCCCTGATCCACCTAAAAAATCTATTTCCCATTTCCATGGAGATCCATGTGTCTCTCCCTGTGCCCTCTTTGTACTTAGCCTCTCTAGGCCTGTGGATTATAGCATGATTATCCTTTAATTAACAGCTAATATTCGCTTATAAGTGAGTACATACCATGTTTGTCTTTGTGGGTCTGGGTTACCTCATTCAGGATGATTTTTTTCTAGTTCTTTCTATTTCCCTGCAAATTTCTTGTTGTCATTAAAAAAAAAGTAACTGAGTAATACTCCATTGTGTAAATGAGCCACATTTAAAACCATTCTTCAGTTGAGGAACATCTAGGTTGTTTCTGATTTCTGGCTTTTATGAATAAAGCTTCTGTGAACATAGTTGAGCAAGTGTCCTTGTGATAGAATGGAGCACATGCCCAAGAGTGGTAGAGCTGGATCTTGAGGTAGATCACTTCCCAATTGTCTAAGGAACTGCCATATTGATTTCCATAGCAGCTGTCCAAGTTTACATTTCCACCAGCAATGGAGGAGAATTTCTCTTGTTCCATATCCTCACCAGTTTGACCTGTCACTTGTGTCTTTGATCTTAGCTATTCTGACAGGTATAAGATGGATTATCAAAGTAGTTGTGATTTACATTTCCCTGATGGCTAAGAGTGTTGAGCATTTCTTTAAGTGTTTTTCAGCCATTAGAGATTCCTCTGTTGATAATTCTCTATTCAGACATGTACTCCATATTTTAATTGGATTGTTTGGCCTGTTGATGCCTAGTTTCTTGAGTTTTTTTTAAAAATACAGTTTGGGTAGTAACCTTCTATCAGATGTGGAGTTGGTGAAAATCTTTTCCTACTCTGCAAACTGCCATTTTGTCCTGTTGATGGTATCCTTTGCCTTACAGAAAATAAGGTAGGTGGGTAAACACCCTCATAGAAGCAGATTTCTGTATGGTTTGTGTCAGAAATTTTTTCAGATTTAACATTTTGACCATTTCTTCTGTTGTATCTTTAACACTTGTGAGTCTCTCTTCTATCTCTTGTATTATGTTGGTGATGATTGTGTCTGTGTTTCTGTTTTTTTTAACCTTGATTTTCCATTTCCAAAATTGTTTTCTTTATTGTGTCTAATACCTTTCTCAGGTCTTGAATGGTTTTATTCATTTTCTCCAACTGTTTCTTTTTTTCTTGGCTTTCATGTCTTTCATTAAGACATTTATTTATTTCCTCCAACTTTTTGTTTGTCTTTCTATTCATTTCTTCAAGGGATATATTCATCTCTTCTTTAAGAACCTCTATCATCTTCATAGAGTAGGTTTTAAGGTTATTTTCTGTGTTTCAGCTGTGTTGGAATATTCGGAGCTTGCTGTAGTAGTATAGCTAGGCTATGGTGGTGACATATTACCATTGTTGATAGTATTCTTATACTAGCATCTAGACAGCTAGGTTTGGGGTGATTATAGGTCCAGGTGTGATTTCTAAGATTGTCTTTGTTGGATTTGTGCCTTCTTCCCCCCTCCCCCTTGGTTTTGTTTCCTCTATGGTCTTCTGGCTGGAGTGGCTTGTGGTTGAGTAAAGGGTCTTCACTGGAGTTTGGGACTGTACTTCTGATGGTCAGGGTAGCCTCCATTTAATAGTGAGTTTCTGCCTGAATTGAGGGCTGGGACATGGCAGGGAGGATGGGAGAGGTGATTGGGGGTAGGGTAGGTATGTACTGTGAGAGTGGGGACAGTCTTTAGGCTGCAGCCTACCTGAATTTCTGGCAGCCAGCATTGTTGGGCCTCTTGGAGGACAGCCATGTTAGGCTCCTGTCTGTAAGCACACCATAGCATCAGTAATAGTGTTATACCTTGCAGGCTCCCCTTGAGATGGACTTCAAGTTGGGCCAGACACTGTACTGCCTTTCTCTCAGTCTCTTTTCCACTTTTGTCCCTGTAGTTCTTTTAGACAGGAACAATTATGGATCAGAGTTTTTGACTGTGGGATGGCAACCCTATTCCTTCATTTGATGTACTGTCTTTCTACTGGAGGTGGACTCTAGGAGTTCCTCTCCTCATTGTTGGGCATTTCATCTAGGGTCTCTCCTTTCGAGTCCTGAGAGTCTTTCACCTCCCAGGTCTCTGGTACTTTCTAGAGGGTCCTCCTACCTTCCACCCCTCCCCATCAAGGTTGCACATTTCCATCCATTCTGCTGGCCCTCAGGGCTTCTCTCCTGTTCCCCCCATACCTGATCACATTCCCCTTTTACCCTCCCTCTCCTCTTTTTCCACCCAGATCTCTTCTTCTTTCTGTCTCCTGTGATTGCTTTCTTCTTCCTCCTAAGTGGGATTGAAGCAGCCTCACTTGGGCCCCTTCTGCTTGTTAACCTTCTTGAGTTCTATGTATTGTATCCTAGGTATTCTACACTGTTTTGGGCTAATATCCATCTATTAGTGAGTATATACCATCCATGTCCTTTTGGATCTGAGTTACCTTACTCAGAATGATATTTTCTCGTTCCATCCGTTTGCCTGCAAAACTCAGGATGTGCTCCTTCTTAATAGCTAAATAGTATTTCATTGTGAAAATGAACCACATTTTCTGTATTTATTCTTCCATTGTGGGATATTTCCAATTTTCTGAGGAACCTTCAGATTGATTTCTGGATCATACCAGCAATCATACCAGCAATGGAGGAGTGTTCCTCTTTCTCCGCATTTTTGCCAACATGTATTGTCACCCGAGTTTTTGATCTTCGCCATTCTGATTGGGGTAAGGTGGAATCTCAGGATTGTTTTGATTTGCATTTCTCTGATGACTAAGAACTTTGAACATTTCTTTAAGTGCTTCTCAGCCATTCAAAATTCCTTTGTTGTGAATTCCTGTTTAGCTTTATAATCCATTTTTTGATTAGGTTGTTTTATTTTCAACTTGAAAGAAAATTCTTTATTATCATTTTATGGACATCAAATGATGTAGGGAAATGAACAATTAGAAGTGCTTGCAAACAAGTAGCGTTTACCCTGTCCATGATTCATGCCCACCTTGGATACTTAGAGTCTCAGCCTGATTTAATCAGGTCACATAGAATAGTTCTATTATCCATGATATAAGGATAAACATTATAGTTTGAATGCCTTGCAGCCAGCCTTAACACATGTCAAATACTCTCATCTGAATATTTTGAGAAACAACATACATGACATAAAATTATCTCTAGGTATCATGCATACATGGCACATAAATGAATTTTATTTGAAGAAGGAATGAGGGAGATACCCACCTGTTGACCTCTGGCCTCCACACACATGCATGCACACCCACACAAACATGTACATTCTCCACACTCCACATTGGGTGGATCCCTAGGGCGTGTTAGCCAGATAGTCTACCTGAATCAGTAATGTCCAGGCTCATTAAGAGATCCTGCCTCAAAAAGTAAGGTAGAGAGTGATTGAAGAAGACATTGAAGGAAAAAAAATCTTTACTAACCTCACATCCGATAGAGGGGTAACATCTAAGATATATAAAGAACTCAAGAAGCTAACCAAATAGGGTGTTTGGTTTTTTTTGAAGGTTAGCTTCTTGAGTTCTTTATATATTTGAGATGTTACCCCTCTATCGGATGTGAGGTTAGTAAAGATTTTTTTCCCCTTCAATCTATAGGTTGCAGATTTGAACTATTGACTATGTCCTGTTCAGTTTCAAAAGGTCCCATTTATCAATTCTTGTTTTTAGAGCCTCAGCTATTAGAGTTCTGTTTAGGAAATTTCCCCCTGTGCCAATGGGTTCAAGGCTCTTTCCCACTTCCTCTTCTATTAGATTCAGTGTATCTGGTTTTATGTTGAGGTTCTTGATCCACTTGGACTTGAGGTTTGTGCAAGGTGACAAATATAGATCTACTTCATTTTTCTACATACACACTGCCAGTTAGACCAGTACTATTTATTGAAGATGCTTTTTTTCCCCCATTGTATATTTTTGGCTTCTTTATCAAAGATCAAGTGTCCATAATAGTGTGGTTTTATTTCTGGGACTTTAATGCTATTACATTGTTCGACCTGTCTGTCTCTGTACCAATACGATGTGGTTTTAATCACTGTAGTATTGTAGTACAGCTTGAGGTCAGGGATGGTGATTCCCCCAGAGGTTCTTTTATTGTTAAGAATTGCTTTTGCTATCCTGGATTCTTTTGTTTTTCCATATGAAATTGAGAATTGCTTTTTCCATGTCTTTGAAGAATTATGTTGGAATTTTGATGGGAATTGTGTTGAATCTGTAGATTGCTTTTGGTAGGATAGCCATTTCTATTATGTCAATCCTACCAATCCATGAGCATGGGAGATCTCTCTTGAAGTTCTTGTCATACAGTATTGGGAAAATGTGGGTCTCACATCTGCCCTGCCACTGTTCTTGGGCTGACTGGGGAGGTAGAGGTACAGAAGGTTGACTGCACTCACACCATACATGTTCCGAGCCCCTCCGTGTCCCCTTCGCCAGCGAAAAAGACACGTGAGGCAATGTTCGGGTGGTTACTACAGCGAGGCTTTACTTCTTGTATAAGCAGAAGAGGAAAGACGGAAAGCCCGGAAAAGGCACTGCTTAAATACACCCTAGAGTGATGTGTTCACTTCTGATTGGCTGTTCACTCATTACCCATAATACGCCCCGGGATGGGCAGTGACTTTGGCATGCTTTTTGCCTTTTGCACCTGCGCAGTCAGTTGTTTACTAGTGGGAGGACAGGATGCCTGCGCCATCTTGGAATGGTGAATGTTGTCACGCGGCTCCCAACATCTCCCCCTATCTATATATTTAAGATGGAACAGCCTATTGCCTATCAAGCGCTGCACCAACTCAGTGAGGGAAAGCAGAGGCCTGATCTCCTGTGCAAAATGAGATATTGTAATGGGTTTACTTCCCATACCCATCTCGATGCCTTTTGACGGGGAAAGGGAGCCTCCACCCTGGGGCGCCACCAGGGTAGGTTTCTTGGCATCAAACCTTTGTGCAATCAGGCATACTTTTGGGAAATCTATCCATACTCGTGGAACATTCCCTGTCGAGTACCCACTCGAAACACCTCTAGATATTCAGGTACCACAGTTATTCAGGCAAGGGCTGGCTGGACTTAGACCTCTCATCGACCCAGTGCAATGGGCTGAACCCTTGGGGTGCATTGACTGAGGGTCTCAGTCATCGGCTACTTTCTTAGCCTAGATAGCCAAATTTCAGGGGGAGATGCTTGCTCAAGGCTACGAGTGCTTAGGCGATAGCGACCTTGTCACGTTTTTGTTGGGCTCTGAGTTTACAGACCAACCATAACATGGACACTAATCCACAACATAGGGCTGCATCAAACAGGCCTATCCCCACCCTTTAAGAAAGAAGGAAAAAGCAGAGGTAAGCCAAGAAGAAAAATCGCCAGGGGTAACAGGGTCCACTCGTGTTCCTTCAAGGCTCAAGATCTGGATCTGCAATTGCTGCTGCATCTGGTCCAGCTCCCTAGTCCACTTCCCTTGTAAATAAGCAGAAAGATTATGGCTTTGAATAAATGTATCATTCATAAATCTCAGAGGTGTAATACCTAGATGTGGGGTTGCTGACACGCAGCTCATTTGAACCACATCCGTGAGCTGCTCCACATGGGCTTGGAGCAAATCAACTCTGATTGACCAACAGAATGTCTGATGTCAGGTAAGCATCCACTTTCTGTAGAATGGACAAAGCCTCAGAGGTCTTTTCTGAGATTTGATTAACAACAGTAGCTGCTGTAACTTTATTAACCATGACTGTGCCAGCTGTCACAGCTGCAGCTGCAGAGATGGTAATAGCAGTGATAATGGCTGCAGTAATGCCAAAGTCTCTTTTATGTCTCAATAATGATGTAGTAGGGAAAGTTTCAGGATCAGCTTCTACTGGGATGGGCACAAAGGTAGGCATGTGCACAACCAAGGCTAGGTCTAGTGATCCATTCCAGCATTGTGCTAAAAAGCATGTAACATTCTTACAATCCAAGATATCAGAATTATTTTGAAAGTTGGATAACATAAAGAAAAATGGGGGGTCCACACACACCAACACTGGTTGTGCAGATGCATTCCTAAACACCTTATTAATTTGAATGTTATTCAAATGGCTAGAGATATTAGATCGTCTAGCTGAAACATTTTGTATTTCATGAAATATACCATTCAACAAGACAAAGGCAGATACACTTTTTTTTTTAACATTCTAAACAGTGGCTACAACACATAATTTAATTGTGTTGAAGCAGGGTAAACTCAAGAAAATACACATATGATTTAATTACATATACTGGTAAGCTTAAGATGAGGTTTTAGCCAATTAATATCTCTAAACAACTTTTAAAAATCACTAAGAGCAAATCAAGATTAAAAGTAAACCATTTTCTTTTTGCATGTACACTCACAAGCCAGAAGATGGCGTTAGATCCCCACCACAAATGGTTGTGAGCCACCATGTGGTTGCTGGGAGTTCAGCTTTTATATTTTAAAAGTCTAGCCTTTAATGGCTGAGCCATCTCTCTAGCCCCAACTATCTATTTTTATTAGAATTTTCTGTGTCACAATCTGATTAGGATATAACTGAGGTCTCAAATATTGGAAAGACACTGCCTTTGAATCCTTTCTGGAGCAACAAGTAGTCCAAAAAATTTTTTAAAGCTCGTTATATTGGAGCAATGGCTTGAAGAAAAAACTTCTTTAGAGAAATCCACTAATAAAGTATCACACAATGAATAATATACACTAAAAGATTTAACCTCTTAATTTTTTTGTATTAAAGCAACAACAATATTTATATATATAAAATGTAAAACAATTAACCATTTTCTGAAGCAATTATTTTTTAACAAATATCGCTTCATGGGCTCTTAAAAATTATGAATAAATTTACTGCCTGTAAACCTCTCGCCTTTACCAGAAATGCAAAGGGATGGTACAAAAACATCTTTTATATCTATAATAATTCTATAAGCATTTACTGAAATGGCAGCTGGAGTAGGCAAGTTAGGCTGTATAAATCTTAAATTTGAACTTTATTTTGGATTAATTTAATAACCAATCTTTTTTAGTCCAATGAAAATATATCGGATAAAAGCCAACCTTATTCTCTAATAATTGTTACATATATTAGAGGAATCCAAAGAATCTCATTTTTAACAACTTTGAATATAAAGGAATTAAAATAATTTGAACAGTATTTCATCAGCAGGTACAGTTATACTCATGGAGGGAAGTAGACATAATTTTAATTTCTGCAGCATAATTATAACTCTCAGCTCACAGACTGTTGTAAAGTCTTTGGGTCTTAGATGTATCCCTCTTCTTACAAGAAACAATGAAGACAAAAGGCGAATTCCGGTAAGCACATTTCTAGGACCTGGTAGTGAAGACCCAGGACAAAAGGGATGTTTAGCACCTGGGCTTCTGTAGCTCAGTCTGTATTGTCTTAATTCAAATGTAAATGCGCTTAACCTCCCTCCGGCCTGTTCTCTGAGGCTTGGCTAGGCCTGAACTGTGCGATTTTGACTTTAACTTTAAACCTTAAATTTAAACTGTAAACTTTAAAAGACACGTGTTGTATCTTTTCTCTATAAACATAGGCAAATCAAAAAATTTTCAAACTCTTGGTTGAACTACCAACTGTAGCCAATGGAATATTGGCAGTTTGACTATGTTTTTAAGCCTCTTTTGTAATATAACCATATGGTTGTATAACCATATTTTTGAGAAACAAAACCAATCTTTAACAATGTAAGCAACCTATTTTCTCTAAAATCAACACCAAGTAGATTACCTTTATGCTATAAAGTTTTGCTGCCACAAAACAAAGTGTAAAATTTAATGGAAAACTTGTAGCATTATATAACTCAGGCTGCTGGCGGGTGCGCCATGACAACGGGGTAACCAAGTAACACTCAATAGCTGTAAACAAAGGCAGCACTGCAGAATTTGAATGTACTGGCATGGGAACAGGCCAAGATCTAACTATGGCCCACAGTGGTATACTTATCCCCAAATCGAACATCAGTATCAGGAGAATCAGAGCCATAATCTTGCAATCTAGCTTCATTCTTCACAATCTGCACCAGCCGAGTAGGGACCCAAATTGGATTGTCTTCACCTGTGGAATAAGCACAAACAGCTCCCCTCCCTGGGCTGCAACAGGCTCTCAGCCAGTCTTGTAGCCCCTTGTTCCTACGAGGGACAATGGCTGCACGGCATTCAGCTGTGGCATTTTCAAAGATCATCTGTTCTATCACTGGCATTGCTTGCTCTGGTTCCCCAAAGATTCTGCCATAAAGGAGGGTCCTTTTGTCCTCCACTCTCTCTCCACCAACCGGTGGAGGGTCCTTAACCTTAACAGGCCCTGCAGTGGCCCCTGTTCCTTTTGAGTACTCTTTCCTATGACCAGGCTCCTTGGCCTGCTTCTGTTGCCCAGGCTTTTTTGCCTGCTTCTCCTTTCCAGGCTCTTTGGCCTGATCTGTTTCTCCAGACTCTTTGGCCTGATCTCCAGGCTCCTTGGCCTGATGCTGGCTAACACGCTCTGGTTCTGGTATGCTAAGGTGGCCCTCTCCTGAAACCTCTTGACTTGCACTAATAGCTGAAAGCAAAAACAGCGCAAGCAAGAGGCTAGCTAGTGGAGCGGCGGTGGTGAGTGAAAGTCCGCTCATAACGAAGGCTTCCACCCCAGGCATATCTCCCAGAGACATACCTCGTTCCTGTAGGTTTTTAACCCGCCCCAAAACTTGGGGGGTCTCTCCGTGGCGCCTTGAAGAACCCGGGTTTCAGCACCAGATGTTCCGAGCCCCTCCGTATCCCCTTCGCCCACGAAAAAGACATGTGAGGCAATGTTCGGGTGGTTACTACAGCGAGGCTTTACTTCTTGTATAAGCAGAAGCGGAAAGACGGAAAGCCCGGAAAAGGCACTGCTTAAATACACCCTAGAGTGACGTGTTCACTTCTGATTGGCTGTTCACTCATTACCCATAATACGCCCCGGGATGGGCAGTGACTTTGGCGTGCTTTTTGCCTTTTGCACCTGCGCAGTCAGTTGTTTACTAGTGGGAGGACAGGATGCCCGCGCCATCTTGGAATGGTGAATGTTGTCACGCAGCTCCCAACACATACGTGCTGGGTGGGTGTCAGGCTCTGGTGTGGGGAGGGCAATTTGAGGTCCTGGGGACAGCCGGAGTTGGCTGGTGGTCCTAGGGCCAAAAGGCAGCTAGGGACCAGCTGGTTCTCAGGCTCTTGGGCACCCAGACACTGCCATAAGCTGCAGAAGAGCTGAGAACAAAGTGGGGGCCACGGGCTGGATTGGGTGGTGGCTGAAGGATAGTGGACGAAGGGTAGAGGTAAAGAACGCTCTGGCTGGGTTCCATGGGGAGGGTCCTTGGCTTGTCCCAGGGGTCGGCTTGCTTGGATTGGTAGTCACTGTGACTAGAAATGCAGAGAGGTCTTCTGCGGGAGATTAGATGGCGGATCTGTAGGTGAAGACCTTCTCCATTGCTCCCCACAGTGGATCCCGATGAAAGTCCATAGTTTTAAGGCTTTTATTGTCATGGCGGAGAGTAGATGAATAAAAATAGTACCCCAGTTTCTCAGGGTGGGCCTGAGGTTAAGTACCTTTTGCAGGGAGAAGAGTCTGGGAAGGAAAACTTAATTGGCTAAGCCTTTTTCTGGCCTTTAGGTACTCATTAATATGGAGATCTGTCATGAAGCTCTGTGGCCTGTAGTCACACCCTCTATCTGTGTAGGGGATAGTAGGGGCGTTGCCCTTATGTGACTGAAAGACACAAATCTATGGAGGACTGTGGCCTTGTGTCAGGAGCTTAGAGTCTGGGGGTGTGGCGAAATGTTTGCCTTCCCTTAGAATAACCTGGGTCCTATCTGGGGCCCCTCAGGATTACCTGGGGTCTCCAGTGGTTTCTAACCTGTGCTTGACCAGAAACCAGGCAGCCTTTCATGGTCCAACAATACAGATCTTTCACTTGTTTGGATAGAGTTACTCCAGGGATTTTATATTATTTGTGACTATTGTAAAGGGTGTTGTTTCCCTATTTTCTTTCTCAGCCCGTTTATCATTTGTATAAAGGAAGGCTACTGATTTGAGTTAATTTTATATCCAGCCACTTTGCTGAAGTTGTTTATCAGCTGTAGGAGTTCTCTGGTAGAATTTTTGGGGTCACTTATATATACTGTCATCCACAAATAGTGGTACCTTGACTTCTTCTTTGCTAATATGCATCTCCTTGATCTCCTTTGTTGTCTTATTCCTCTAGCTAGAACTTGGAGTACTATATTGAATAGATATGGGGACAATGGGTGCTCTTGTCTTTTCCTTGGTTGTAGTGGGTTTGCTTCGAGTATCTCTCCATTTAATTTGATATTGGCTCTTGGTTTGCTGTATATTGCTTTTATTATGTTTAGTTATGGGCTTTGAATTTCTGATATCTCCAATACTTTTAACATGAAGGTGTGTTGAGTTTGTCAAATGCTTTTTCAGCATCTAATGAGATGATCATATGATTTTTCGTTGAGTTTGTTTATATAGTGGATTATATTAATGGATTTTCATATATTGAATCAACTTTGCATCCCTGGGATGAAACCTAGTTGATCATGGTGAATGATTGTTTTGATATGTTCTTGAAATTGGTTTGTGAGAATTTTATTGGGTATTTTGCATCAATATTTATAAGTGAAATTGGTCTGAAGTTCTCTTTCTTTGTTGGATCTTTGTGTGGTTTATGTATCAGAGTAATTTTGGCTTTGTAGAATGAGTTAGGTAGTGTTCCTTCCATTTAATGGAATAGTTTGAGAAATGTTGGTATTAGCTCTTCTTTGAAGGTCTAGTAGAATTCCACACTAAAGCCATCTGGCCCTGGTCTTGTTTGTTTGGGATGGTTTTTAATGACTTCTGTTTCCTTAGAAGATACAGGCCTGTTTAGGTAGTTTACCTCTCTTGATTTAACTTTGGTACATTGTATCTGTCTAGAAAACCATCCATTTCATCTAGATTTTTCCAGTTTTGTTGAGTATAAGCTTTTGTAGTAGCATCTGATGATTTTTTTTTTTGAATTTCCTTAGTTTCTGTTATGTTTCCTTTTTCATTTATGATTTTGTTAATTTGCATATTATCTCTGTGCCCTTTAGTTAGTTTTGCTAAGGGTTTATCTATCTTGTTTATTTTCTCAAAGAGTCAGCTTTTGGTTTTGTTGATTGTTCTCTTTGTTTCTATTTGGTTAATTTTGGCCCTAAGTTTGACTATTTCCTGCCTTCTACTGCTCTTGAATGTGTTTGCTTCTTTTTGTTTTAGGGTTTTCAGTTTTGCTGTTAAGTTGCTAGTGTAAGATCTCTCCAATTTCTTTACGAGGGCACTTAGTGCTATGAATTTCCCTCTTAGCACTGCTTTCCTTTTGTCCCATAAATCTGGGTATGCTGTATCATCATTTTCATTGTGTTTCAGGAAGTGTTTAATTTCTTTATTTCTTCCCTGACAAAGTTATCATTGAAAGTTGTTCATTTTCCATGAGTATATGGGATTTCTGTTGTTTTTTGTTGTTATTGAAGTCTAGCCTTAGTCTGTGGTGATCTGATAGGAAACATGAGATTATTTTAGTCTTCCTGTATCTATTGAGGTTTGTTTTGTGATCAATTATATGGACAGTTTTGGGGAAGGTACCATGAGGTGCTGAGTAGAAGGTATATTTTTTTTTAGGGTGAAAATTTCTGAATATGTCTGTTAAATCTATTTGGTTCATAACCTCTATTAATTTTACTGTGTCTCTGTTAAGTTTCTGTTTTAATGACCTGTCCATTGTGAAAGTGTAGTGTTAAAGTCTCCCACTATTATTGTGTGGGCTTCAATGTGTATTTTGAGCTTTAGTAAAGTTTCTTTTATGAATGTGGGTGTCCTTGCATTAGGGGCATAGACGTTCAGAATCAAAACATTCTCTTGCTGGATTTTTCCTTTGTTGAATATAAAGTGTCCTTCCCCATCGTAATTGATAACTTTTGGTTGAAGGTCTTTTATGGTAACTCCAGCTTTTTCCTTGGGACCATTTGCTTAGAAGTCATTTTTCAGCCTTTTACTCTGAGTTAGTGTCTGTCTTTGTCATTGAAGTGTGTTTTTTATATGCAGCAAAGTGCTGGATCCTGCTTGTATATCCAATATAGAAATATGAATGTCATAATTAGGGGTTCAGTTGCTGTGATAAAACACCCTGACCAAGAGCAAATTAGGCAAGAAAGAATTTATCTCGTCTTATGTTTTGTAGATCATGATTCAGGGAAGTCAGAGTAGGACCACAAGTCAGGAACCTAGAAGCAGGAACTGATGCAGAAACCATAGAGGAGTGCTTCTTACTGGCTTGATCCTCCTTGCTTACTCAGATTGTTTTCTTATATACTCTAGGACCACTTGCCTAGGGGCAGCATCACCATACTGGGCACTCCTACATCAATCAAGAAAATGCTCCATAGGCTTGCCTATAGGGTGAACTTATGGAAGCATTTTCTCAACTGAGGTTCCTTCTTAAATGACTCTTATCTTGTGCCATGTTGACAAAAAACTAGCCAGCACAAGGGACTTTGGAGATGGTTCAGTTGGTAAAGTGTTTGCTGTATAATCATAAAGATCTGAGTTTTGATCCCACAAAGAAAGCTCGGTGTGGTGGTATGCACCTATGACCCTACCACTAATACAAGGAAGATAGAAGGCTTCCTGGGTCTTCTTGTCAAGAGAGTTTTGATTTGATGAGCTTCAGGTTTAATGAGAGATGCTATCTCAAAACATAAGGCAGAGAATAATAGAGGAAGCTGGATGTTGACCTCTGGCTGCCATACACATTTTCATATGTGCATGGACCACTCTCCCCATGCACACACATACACATGCATCACACACACATACAAAGAAATGGAGAGACAGAAATACATAGATAAATGTTCTTGAAAAAGAGAGCATAACCTACAGGTTCCCTGAGAAACAGCCAAGGCATAAGAGTAACATTTACAGCTATATGAGCTTGTATTAAAAATGCAAGGGACTGCAAATAGTAACCTAGTGATGTATTTCAAGGCTGTAGAAAAACAAGAAGCCAAACCCAAATGCAGAGATCACAAGAAATCATAAAGTTAGGGCTAAAATTAATGAGATAGACTAAGACAATGATACATAGAATTAAACAAAGAGCTTGTTCTTCAAAAAGTTAGCAAGATTGAGAAACACCTAGTTGAACTAACCAAAAGAAGTCAGAGATGAAAGGGAGCTTTTACAATGGACTCTAATGAAACCCAGAAGCCTGTTGGGAATACTTTGAAAATGTATATTTCAAAAAGCTAGAAAGCCAACAAGAAATGTATAAATCTCTGAATGTACATAACCCATCAAAATGAAATCAAGAAGAGATAAAACTGTGACTTTATGTGTGAATTGTGAAATAGATACATTAGGTTTTTTAGGAAAAAGAATAGGTTTGAGGAAAATAATGAAAATGCTATTGATTAAATATTATTGTATATGAAGGTAGTATGTAACCAATAAAAGACTGAAATTAATGCAAAAGGATAGATAGAGAGGTAGATAGATAGGTAGATAGACAGACAGACACACAGAGAGAAAACCTGAAAGCTGTCTCTGAGTGCAGCTTCAGAACAACAGTAAGTCATCTGTCAACTTTCACTTGCATACTTGCCTGGGGCTCTGATTTTGTGCCAATCCAATCTGCCCATTCTCAAGATCCCCTAAAACAACCAAGGCTTGTCTTTGGCAGGGAAGGACACATCATACTCATAAAAAAAATCACCAAGATGACATCTTGTACTAACATCTATGTACCAAATGCAAGTAAATGCAATGTATGAATATCTATGTACTAAATGCAAGGGTACTCACATTTGTAAAAAAAAAATTACTAAAGCTTAAATCACACATTGAAGCCTATATATTAATAGTGGGCAAATTTATTGCCCCATCTTTACCAGCGGACAGGTTGAGACACAAACTAAACAGAGAAATAATGAAATTAATAGATATTATGAATCAAATGGACCTAACAGATAGATACAGAACATTTCACTAAACACAAAAGAATATAGTGTTTCAGCATCTCACAGAATCTTCTCCAAAATTGAACATATGGTCAGTCATAAAGCAACCCTCAACAGATAGAAGAAAATGGAAATAACCCCTTGTGTCATATCAGACCACCATGGATTAAAGATGAATTTCAACAACAGCAGAAATAACAGAAAACCTACAAATCTCATGGAAACTAAACAACTCCTTACTCGACTACTGTGTCAAGGAAGAAATAAATGAAAGACTTTCTAGAATTCAATGAAAATGAAGGCACAAAACATGCAGATTTATGGGACACAATGAAAGCAGTGCTAAGAGGAAAGTTCATGGCACCAAGTGCCTTCATAAAGAAATTGAAGAGATCTCATACTATCAATTTAAAGAGACACCTGAAAGCTCTAGAACAAAAAAGAAGTAAACACGTCTAAAGGAGTAGACAGCAGGACCTAATCAAACTCAGGGCTGAAGTCAATAAATTAAAAAAACAAAGAGAACAATACAAAGAATCATCAAAACCAGGAGTTGGTTCTTTGAGAAAATCAACAAGGTAGATAAAACCTTAGTTAAATGAGCTAAAAGGCAGAGAGACAGCACTCAAATTAACAAAATCAGACATGAAAAGGAAGGCACAACAGTAGACACCCGTAAGACTGTGAAAGGTAGTCTGCTTTCTGGTCTAGCACAGGCTGGAAACCCTGGTGACCCTGAGGGACGGCAGGCATTTCACCATGCCTCCAGACTCCAGGCTTCTGACACAAGGCCGCAGCCCTCCATAGATTTGTGGCCATCACTCAAGTAAGGGCAATGCCCCTAGCCCATCCACAAGTGGAGGATGTGACCACAGGCCGTGTGGCCTCAAGACAGATCTCCATATTATTGAGTTACCCAAAGGCCAGAAGGGCTTAGCCAATTAAGCTTTCCTTCCCAAACACTCCTTCCTGCAAAAGGCCAACCCTGAAAAAACAGTTTTTACTCATCCACTCTCTGCCATGACAATAAATGTCTGAAAACCATGGACTGTCTCCTTTCATCAGGATCCACCATGGGGAGCCATAGAGAAGATCTTTATCCACAGACCCACCGACTAGTCTCCTATACTAGGCCTCTCTGTGCTCCCAGCCACGACCACCAAACCAACCCAAGCCAAGGACTCTTCCCCTGTGGGACCCCCATGGGCCCCACTTTGTTCTCAGCTCTTCTGCAGCTCCCAGTGGTGCCTGGGTGTCCAGGAGCCTGAGAACCAGATGTCCTTGGCCTCATCACAGGCCTGGGGACCCCCGAGCCAGCTCTGGCAGTCCCTGGGACCTCAGACCACACGTTCCCACCCCCGGAGCAGTGTCCCTGGCTTGCCCATAGCCCAACATCCACCGGTGCTGGCATGGGGAAAGTGAAGTCAAACTTCCCGTTGCCCGCCTCCCTGAGTGGCCTGAGCCCAGTGGTGGGGTGGACATATATGGTGGACTTAGTACCCCATATAACCCAATAGACACTGAGGAAATCCCATCAATCATTAGATTTTACTTTAAAAGGCTGTACTCCAGCTGTACTCAGCTGTACTCAGCTCTCACTGAGGCCAGACCAGGCAGTCTGGCCTCAGTGAGAGAAGACATGCCTAACCTTTGAGAGACTTGAGGCACCAAGGAGTGGGGAGACCTGGCAGAAGGGGGCATTCTCTTGAAGACATCGGGGAGGAGAAATGGGATGAGGAACTGTGAGAGGGTGGACAGGAAGGGAGACAATGACTGGACTGTAAAAGAATAAAAGTAATTAGAAAAAAAAGCCTGTATTCTACTAAATTGGAAAATCTAAACAAAATGGATGATTTTTCTTGA
Organism: Arvicanthis niloticus; assembly: GCF_011762505.2. NCBI lineage: Eukaryota > Metazoa > Chordata > Mammalia > Rodentia > Muridae > Arvicanthis > Arvicanthis niloticus. The sequence goes on from NC_047666.1 coordinate 60,837,898, forward strand.
TAGATATCACTTATGAAGGTTAACTCAAGATCAAGTAAACAACTTAAATAGTCCTATAACCTTTAAGGAAATAGAAGCAGTCATTAAAAGTCTTCCAACCTCCCCCAGCCCCAAAAAACCAAGGGCAAGATGGTTTTTAGCACAGAATTCTTACCAGACTTTCAAAGAAAAGCTAATACTCAAACTAAATAAAACAAAATAAAAACAGAAGAAACATTGTCAAACTCATTCTATAAGGTCACAGTCACCCTGATATCTGAACCACACAGACTCTACAACAACAAGAAGAAGGAGAATTTCAGACCAATTTCCCTTTTGAACATTGTTGCAAAAATACTCAATAAAATATTTGCAAACAGAATCCGAGAACACATCAGAAACATTATTTACCATGATCAAGTAGGCTTCATCCCAGAGATGCAGGGATGGTTCAATATATGAAAATTTATTAATATTATCCACCATATAAACAAACTGAAGGAAGAAAAACCACATAATCATCTCATTGGATGCTGAAAAAGCCTTTGAAAAAAAACCAACATCCCTTCATGTTAAACGTCTTGGAGAGATCAGGGATACAAGGTGCATACCTAAACAAAACAAAGGCAATACAGCAGGCCAATACTGAACATCAAATTAAGTGGAGGAAAACTTAAAGCAAAATCAGAAACAAGACAAAGCTGCCCATTCTCTCTGTATCTATTCAATATAGTACTTGAAATTCTAGCTGGAGTAATAAGACAACTAAAGGAGATCAAGGGGATACAAATCGGAAAAAAAAAAGTCAAATTATTGCTATTCACAGATGATATGGTAGTATACATAAGTAACCCCCAAAATGATACCAGGAAATTTTTACAACTGATAAACACTTTCTGCAAAGTGGCTGGATAAAAAAAATCAATTCAAATAATCAGTACTATTTATTTAATTATTGTTTTTTGAAGATTTATTATATATATATATATATATATATATGAATCTACTGTCACTATCTTCAGATACACCAGAAGAGGGCATCGGATCCCATTACAGACACCATGTGGTTGCTGGGAATTGAACTTAGGACCTCTGAAATAGCTGTCAGTGCTCTTAACCACTGGGCCATCTCTCCAGCCTGAACTGGTGGCACTCCTGACCAATTCACAAAGGCCCCGCTCCCTGACCCTTGGAAGGACGACCCCCCCGGGGGTCTTTAAACCTATGTGCCAGAACATGACAGCTAGGTACCTGGACAGGGGCAGAACGGACATGAGGTCAGCGGCAGGGCAGGGTGTATGACAAAAACTTCGTTTCTGAAGAAGGAAACTGAAGGAAATCTCAGAAGATGGAAAGATCTCCCATGCTCATGTATTGATAGGATTAACATAGTAAAAATAGACATCTTACCAAATACAATCTATAGATTCAACACAATTCCCATCAAAATTCCCACACAATTCTTTACAAACCTTGAAAGAGCAATTGTCAACTTCATATGGGGAAAAAAAAAAACTAAACCCAGAATAGCTAAAAAATCTTGTACAACAAAAAAAACTCTTGGAGGTATCACTATTCCTCATTTCAAGCTGTACCATAGAGCAACAATAATAAAAATAGCATTGGATTGGCATAAAGACAGATAGGTTGGTCAATGGAATTGAATTTAGAATCCAGAAATAAATCCACACATGTACAGATGCTTGATTTTTGAGAATGAAGCCAAAATCATACAATGGATAACAGAAAGCATCTTGAAAAAATGGTGCAGGTCTAACTGGGTGTCTGCATGTAGAAAAATGCAAATAGATCCATATCTATTACCCTGCACAAAATGCAATTCCAAGTGGATCAAAGGCCTCAACACAAAACCAGATACACTATATCTAATAAAAGAGAAAGTGGGGAATAGCTTTGAATGCACTGATACAGGAGACAACTTTCTAAACAGGACACCAACAGCTCAGACACTGAGATCAACACTTAATAAATGAGACCTCATGAAACTGAAAAGCTTCTGTAAGGCAGAGGACAGCACTGATAGGGCAAAATGGCAGCCTACAGAGTGGGAAAAGATCTTCATCAACTTTACACCCAACAGAGGATTAATATCCAAAATATCTTTAAAAAATCTCAAGAAATTAAACACCAGCAACCGAAATAACCCAATTAAAAATGCAGTACAGAGCAAAACAGAGAATTCTCAGTAGGAATCTCTAATGGCCAAGAAGCACTTAAAGAAATCTTCAAGTCTTTAGTCATCAATATGACTCTGAGATTTTATTTTATACCCGTCAGAACTCGAGAGCTCAAGTGGTAGCACATGCTGGCAAGGATGTGGAGCAAGGGGGGTACTTCTCCATTACTTGTGGGAATGCAAACTTGTATAACCACTTTGTAAATCAATCTGGTGATTTCTCAGAAAACTGGGAATAGTTCTACCTCAAGGCCCTGCTATATGACTCCTGGACATATACCCAAAGGATGCTCTACCGTAACACAAGGACATTTGCTCAACTTTGCTTGTAACCATTTTATTTATAATAACCAAAAACTGGAGACAATCTAGATGTTCCTTAACCCAAGAATGGATAAAGAAAATGTATATTTACACAATGGAATACTACTCAGGTATTAAAACAAGGACATCATGAAATTTCCAAGAAAACAGATGAAGCTAGAAAATATCATCTTGAGTGAGGTAACCTAGACCCAGAAAGACACACATGGCATATACTCACTTGTAAGTGGATATTAGCTGTAAAATACAGGATAGCTATGCTACAATCCACAGACCCAAAGAAGCTAAGTGTAGGAAGCCGCTGTTAACGGTGGTATAATCTACCATCCCAAGATAGCGCTGACCTCGTGTCTTCTCCAGAAGTAAACAATTATCTGCGCAGCTGCTAAGGCAGAAAGACTGCCAAGTCACTGGCCAATCCCGAGGCGTAATATTGGGTGGTGAGCGAACAGCCAATCAGAAGTGAATATGTCACTCTAGGGTGTATTTAAGCTAGGCCGCTTCCGGCTTCTTCCATCTTTCCCCTTTACCGTGACAAGAAGTAAATCCTCGTTTGCAGTATACCCGATTATTGCCTCCTGTCCTTATTCGAGGGCAAAAAGGGAATTGGGAGGCGCGCAGAACAGCTAAGTAACAAGGAATGCCCAAGAGAGAATACTTGAATCTCACTGAGAAGGAGAAATAAAATAGACATGTGGGGTAATGGAGAGGGAACTGGAAGGGGGGTGGTTAGGGAGAAAATAAAGATGCAGATCGAGTGTGTGTAGAGTGGGGCTGGATGAGAGAACAGAAATATGTGGGGAGCATCTCTGGGACCAGCTGAAGACTTGGGATGGTAGAGGCTCCTGGGAGTTTATGGGGGTGGCCCTAGCTTAGACTCCTAGCAGTGGGGCATATGGCACCTGAAGTGCTCACCTCCTGTAGCCAGTGGAGGAAGGAAGACACCAGCACAGCCACAAAACCATCAACCCCAAATTTGTCCTGCCTACAGTATGTGCAGTGATAAAGATGGAACAGAGATTGAGGGAATGACTAAACAATTACTGGCCTAACTTGAGACCCATCCCATGGGAGAGAGCCAACCCCTGACACTATTAATGATACTCTGCTATGCTTGCAGGCAGGAGCCTAGCATAACTGTCTTCTGAGATACTTCATCCAAAAACAGATAGAAACAGATGCAGAGACTCACAGTTAATAACCAGGGCTCAGGAAGTCTTGTGGAAGAGTTGGGGGAAGGACTGAGGGAGCTGGAGGGTCAAGGACACTACAAGAAGACCTACAGAATAAATTAACCTGGGCCCATGGGGGCTTGCAGAGACTGAACCACCAACCAAAAGCATGCAGGCGCTGGACCTAGGGCCTCTACATATATGTAGTAGATGTACAGCTTGGTCTTCATGTGGATCCCCTAACAATTGGAGTGGGGGCTGTCTCTGACCCTATTGTCTGGCTTTGGATTTCTTCCCCCTAGCTGGGCTGTCTCCTCTGGCTTCAGTGGTAGAGGATGTCATTAGTCCTGATGCAACTTGATGTGCTGGGGGTTGGGAGTAGGGTAGGGGTTGGTACCCATGGGGGGCATCCTCTTCTAGGAGAAGGGAAGGGGGAATTAGGGGTGTGAAGGTAGGATTTGAAGGAGAGGAGGTAGGGGGCGCATTCAGGATGTAAAGTGAGTAAATAAATTACTTAAGGAAAAAAAATTATTGACTGAATGTACCAATTCCTTTGCTGTGTCTTCTAGCACTTATCCTTATGGTGTTCCATTTTAACTACAGAGTCTTTCTGTTGAGCTTTTCACTTACTGAAGTTTTCATTCCCAGCATCACCTCACTGTGTTTTTCCTTCAGTATTTCTTTCTCCTTATCGAATTACAGGTTCATGTCCTGTACTGACTTCCTTGTTTCCTTCAGATGTCTGTATCTTGGAATTCATCTGGGAGTTTGTGCTCACTTTGACTTATTTGAACATATTCATTATCATTCTTTTGAATTGTTTGAATTCACTTTTGAACTCTTTTGAAACATTCTTACGTTTCTTTTAAGTCACCCCCATTAGGGACAATTGCTGCCTTTGCTTCGTTCCACAACTGTAAAGACTTTATGAATGTCAGCAGCACGTTAGAACATGGCGTTGGGAAGAGTACGACTCTGTGTCCCGACATCAGTGTCACTCATATTTGACTCCAGAATAAACTGTCACTCACTTCCCTTGTGGTGAGAGCTGTGATTTTGGGTTGACGGTTTTGGGCACTTGAATGTGGGATCCCAGGATGGTTCTTTTTCGCTGGAGAAATTCCACATATTAGCACTAGGTACGGCCGTAGGCCCCTTGTGCCTAACCATCCATCACTGCCTTCTTGGGTGGACGCTGATAAGTTCCTCCCGGGGCTGGGCCTCCCTTGGTTTGGTGGATGGCCCATTGGTTTATTCTGAGGTAGTTATTGGATATCTTTAAAAATATTTCACAGCTCTCGGTTTAAATTACCTAGTGTTTGTTTCTGATCCTTTAGATGTTCTAAGAATGCTGCTGATTTCCTAGCATTTGGCCTTTTTCTCCTGCCACTCCTCAGGTATCTAATTCTGGGATTTTTCTGTGGCTTCTCTTGTCTATTACAACTTTGCCACATTGCTAAAGGAGGGCCTGTTTCCTCCAGCCCCACAGCGTCTCCACACTGTGGTATGTTGTGTGTTCCAGGCACGTGCACATGTGTGTGTGTGTACCTGCACTTCACAGCCAAGCTTGAGGAAGCGTATCCTCCTCCTGTTCCTGAGTTGTTAAGAACTGTGTGGACTCCGCAGGGAAGACACGTAAGGTTTAATCTCCCAGTGCCATGAGCCCCTCATGTTCTTGAGAAGATGCAGAACAAACTTGAGACACTAGGGAGAATTGATCTCAGCCTCTGTGTGGGGTGCATGTACCAGGGGCATTGTGTGTGTGTGTGTGTGTGTGTGTGTGTGTGTGTCGGGCCAGGGAAACTCTCAAAAGCAGCACATAGCGTGAGTGAAGACGGTAGATGACAGCTAGGCACAGTCTGCCAGTCTCCAGAGTCTGCTGGAGAATAATCTGGAGAAAGCAGAAGAACCGCCAGAAGAGGTGGGTACTTGACACAGCAGAAGAGAGAGTCCAGAGCCACCCCAGGGCTTTGGCTTGTTTTTTTTTTTTTTTTTTTTTTTTTTTTAGGAGCTCCTTACTCTCAAGATGAAGGAACACAGGTTGCAGACTTTGGGAGCCCAAGAGACTTAGGAAATCTGCCCTGTCTTACAGTGGTGCACATTCTATAGAGCCAAAAAGGTGCTGAGGTCAAGGAGCCTCTTAGAAAGTAATGTCAGAACTTGGCTGTTCGGCTAAAGGGAATGGAGCGATGTCTACGTATAAGCAGCTATAGCTCATGCTGGCTGTAGAAATCACGTTTGCGTGTGGAAGTGCCCAAACTCTGCTGCGGAGGGCTGAGAGCATGGGTTTCAGGGCAGATTTCTCAAATGCCTGCTTCCTCTTTTTCCTTTCCTTCCTATTTCTTTCTCTTCCCTGTTCAGGCCACTTTTCACAGTGTTTGCATATCCATGCCGAACGCGTTTGAAGCTTGTGATTCTTTTTTTCTGGTTGTGGGTATTGGATCTCTGTGGCCCAGAGAGTTTCACCCTGTGGTTTTAAATTTCCATGCTGTACTCTCAGAGGTGCTTGCCCGTTTAGTGCCTCTGCACCTTCTCCTTGATGCTGGATAATTTCTTACCATGTTTATTTCTTGTTTATATAAAATATATTAAGACTGACACAGGTTCCCTGAAGAAAGTAGGTCTCTTCTCAATATGGCATTACCAAACATTTATACTGATGTGAACTTCAAAAATCAACCTGTTTCCTCAGGCATCATCTCAGACTCTTCTTCATGTGCCAACTCAGACTCATCTTCAGGTAAATCTCCCCGCACCCCCAGAACAATACATCCTCATTTTCTGGTGGTCTAAGCTAATGGTGGGGCTAACGAAGGTGTTTATGAACAAGGCCTGGGGGAGGTTGGTACTGTCTGTCTAAGAGGCTGTGGTGTGGGACAGGAGACAATCTAGCAGGTTGAATTGTCTGTAAAGTAACTTTGAAGGGCTTGTTGCCTTGTACCGGGCGAAAAAATGAGTTCAGGATACTGTCCTTAGAGAAAGTCTGAGTTCTACTGCATATTTTTGACTATGTAAAACGATGTTACCTGTGAAAATAATGTTATTTATTACTTGGGTTTCTGTTTATTTAACAACATGTCATAACTTTAAGATACTAGTTTGTATTTGGGGGATAGTTTTATCTTGAAGGGGAGTTTGAGTGTCTCTTTCTCCATCCATACTGGGGATAGGAAGCAGGCCCTTGTACTTGCTGAATGCAAGCTCTGTTACTAGAGTTACAAGGGTCTATACTATTTCTGAGAGAATTTTATTTAAAAATTTTTTTTTTAGCTAGCTTGTAAACCAATCATTTGATTCATTGTGGCATTTTATACAGACATCATTATCCCTCGTGTACATCCCTAACCCTACCCCATCCTCCCTCCTAGCTCTCTTGATCACCCCTTTCCTTTTAGAAATAGTCCTCCCTTCTGCTTTTATGACACATATCTATTTCTCCACACCCACACCCACACACATGCATACACCCCCACACAAACACGGATACACATGCATACACACACATACAAACACACACAAATGCTCACACACATGCATACACACATGCACATACATACATGAATACATACATACACTGGCATATACACACAGGAATACACACAGGAATACATACATACAAACACACACACACACACACACAAATACACACATACGCACACATCTAAATTCACCAAGTGTGAAAGCACCTGCGGCATTTTGCCTCTCCCTCCCACTACCCTCTTGTTCTTTCTCCCTCTCTTCAATGCCTCTTCCCCCCTCAGCTCCGGTCAACCCAGAAAAGTTTCTAATCAAGAGACAGCTAAAAAGATAACCTTAGACCATATCCTAAACATGAGAAGTATGCTTATCCAGACTTAGCTATTATTGCAAGCTTCATGGTAATACTGAAGGCAGTTCGGGAGACTGTTTCTATATATAACAAAGTACTATGTAGTCAGAGTAAAGAATAAATACTAAAGAAGAAAATATGGTGATAGAAAAATGTCCATGAAAATAACAGAGCAGAAATAAGTGACTGTGATATGTCAGTCATATGGGGAAATATGCTCACATGTATATACACCTTAAAACTCCATAAAGGGACACACACACACACACACACACTCACACATGTCTCTCAAATACCGATATTAATGAGTTATTATCAGTGATAGAAAGTTGTGCTTTCATGTCTATCCAATGGAGATCATTGTTTCTCTCATATTGGGTTTTTTCTTTTAAATTTTATATTTTTACTCATTCGCTTCACATCCCGCTTACTGCCCACCTCCCAGTCACCTCTTCCCACAGTCCTTTCCTCTCCTTCTTTTCTGAGTGGGTGAGAGTCCCCCAGGGTATTTCCCCCACCCCCACCTTGGCACTTCAAGTCTCTATGAGGATAGGTTCTTCCTCTCCCACTGAGGTCAGACAAGGCAGCCCAGCTAGTAGAACATATCCCACATACAAGCAGCAGCTTTTGGAACAGCCCCTGCTCCAGTTGTTCAGGACCCACAGGAAGACCAAACTGCACATCTGCTACCTATAAGCAGGGAGGCCCAGACTGTGTATGTTCTTTTGTTGGTGGTTCAGACTCTGAAAGTCCTAGGTGTCCAGGTTAGTTGACTCTGCTGGTCTTCCTGTGGAGTTCTTATCTCCTTTGGGGCCCACAATCCTTCCTCCTATTCTTCTACAAGAGGCCCTAAACTCCATCCACTCTTTGGCTAAAATATCCAAATAATTAAAAAACATTCTCTCAGAAATAGTATAGACCCGTGTAACTTTAGTAACAGAGCTTGCATTCAGCATGTGTGAGGTTCTGCTTTCTGTCTCCAGTATGGGTGGAGAAAGAGGCTCTCAAAGACCCCTTCAGGATAAAATTATCCCCAAAATACAAACTAATTTCCTAAAGTTTCAATATATTGTCAAATAAATAGAAAAATAATTACAGTACAAGAGTCTGTATTATTAATATAATATGGTAGAAAAGGGAGAAGACGAGGAACTGTATAATTCATTACTGATTTAATTAGTTTATTTTTCCCTTTAGCTCTCCCAAAGAAGACCACCATTCACACAAGTAATCCTGGCTTTCCCACACTGCTTCTTGCTTTTTTGATATTTTTCCTGCTGTTGGCAATCTTATTCTCTGTTGCTCTGATTGGTAAGTATGCCAATGGAATAAGTAAGCACTGTCTGTCTCTCACAAAGGGAGACATATCCATTAGAAACATATAATTATTAGTGTGGGAAGTTTAAATTAATTGCAGAATGACTTTTCTGTAAAAGTCATTCATTCTCACTAGAGAAGCATGTGCATGTTTGTTGGAGTCACAAAGTGACAGACTGGGACCTCTACATTGGAATCCAGTACCGAGGATGAAGCTGTGTCTCCTTGGCAGCATTTAGAAGCCAGCCCCATTGGACACACAGACACTCATCTTTTGGAATAGTTCGGGGATGAGAAGACATGGACCAAGCTATTCCTGGGACAGTGTTCTAGTGGAACTCCTTCTAATTATTTTGTTCCTGCTCCAGACTATGTGAGATCTAAGCCAATTTAACAAATAGAGGACTTCTATATAAGGTTAGCTTTCAGAATTTATTAGAAAATTTAAAGACAAGGCTGGGCATAGTGGCACATGCCTTTAATTTAATCCCAGCACTCAGGAGTCAGAAACAGGTAGACCTCTATAGTTTCAGGCCATCCAGGGCTACATGGTGGCAACTTGTCAAAAAATAAGCATATTTTTGTGCATTTTATCTTTCCCTTCAATAATTAGTAATATCCATCTACGGTGTGCTGGGCAGTGTGTTAGAGGGTCTAGAGAGAACAATAGCCCAGTTCTTAAAGCATTTAGAGAGTGGTCAAGTGAATCGACACCTACAAAATTGTATAGGAAGTGTTGCACAGGCAGGGTGTGAGCACAGGAGGCTGAGGTAGGGTTGGAGGAGGTGATATCTAGGCCTGTGTGGGCCAGCGATGGGCCAGAAGTATGAGATGGCCAAGGGTGAACTAGCTTGTTTGGGATACACAGTGCCAAGTGAAGAAGCAATGAGGTCATAGGTGGTAGAATAGGGAAAGTGCTGTGTCAGCATTAAAAAAAAAAATCTAGGCTGGCATGGTGTTGCATGCTGATAATCTTAGCACTTGGGAAACTGAGGCAGGAGGTTTGCAAATTCTAGGGCATCTTGGGCTACATAGTATGTTCAAGGCCAGCCTGGCTATGTTGTAAGACCTTGTTTTCAAAACAAAAAAAGGGTTTGCATTTTTCCACTAGATATTTCTTCCATGTACCTTTTGCTTCTTAACAAGTAGCTCTAAAGTTCTATAGATTTGCCATTTGTTTCATGCTTCTGTGGCTTGGCAGATTATATTGATATCAGCTAGGAGGCTCCTGAAGCCCTTGGAGCTCAGCCATCCTCATGCATGTGGCCAGGCATGCAACATAGCTTCCAAGGAAGAGACTGTCACCTGGGACTACAGGAGCAATATGACCACAGTTCTCTCATTCATCAGGATAGTCCATCTTTGTTCACTGAACATCTTGGAGCATGAGACGGAGAGTGAGAGTCAGTCATGCCTCTCAAAGTCTCAACTTGGAAGTAGCCAGAGTTGCTTTTGAATGAGTGAATGGCCAGATAAAGCATGGATGTAGTAATATTAAAAATTGTTAGCATTTTATAGTGTGTCACAGTCAGGAGAAGCCACTGACGAACTTTAGGCAGGGAATTGAAACAGTCAAATTAGACCCACAGAAGTGCATTGTCAGACTGGTGTCTAAGTGGAATAGAGAAAACTAGAGGTCAAGAGAAAAGCTAGAAAGTGAATCCAACACCCGGCAGAGACTGACCCAAGGTCTGTGAAGGATGGTAAAGGAGATAGAGCCTGGGAGGAAGAGGCTTGGTGAACATTAAGATCTGGGATGAAGGAAGCTGAGAAGTGAAGCCATTCCAACACCCAGACTTGGCAAACTTAGCTGTGATGAAGGCATTCACACAGGTGGACAAAACAGGGTGAGGATAGCAGATACAGATTTGGGTTTTGAGCGTGTTGAGTTTATCTTCATCTGTCATGTTCAGTGAGCATGTACTTATCTGCATGTCAGGAGGGAAGATCTGTGGGTTTCCAGTCCTCCACATTCAGGCAGCAGGCGAGACCATGGGAATATGCCCATCACTTGGAAAGAGGGTTTAGTATGAGAAGGAAGGATAGTGACTGGGCAGTGGGGAGTGTTGCACCTCTAGAGGGGTGGATGAAAGACAATAAGAAGTGATGGCAAGAAAAGCGAGGCCAAACAGCAGTGTCCTGTGAGCTGAGAAGGAAGAAACTGTGGTCAAGTCCAAGAGCAAGGCAGACAATAAGTGCCCTGGATATTGATAGTCTATTTCAGTGACTTTTTTTTTTTTTTAATCATTGTACCATTTTGTAGCTCAGACTGGATTTGAACTTGATACACAGTTTAAGCTTGCCTGGAGTTGGCAATCCTCCTGTCTCCACCTCCGCAGTTTTTGGAGTATAGGTAGGCACCATCGTGTCAGGATGGTTTTAGTGAAATAGAAGCAAAAGCCAGGATGTGGTGGGTCAAGGAGCACATAGGACACAATGGGGAAAGAGAAAAGACCCCAATTTGAAAGATATAAATCAGTTAGTCAAAGAAAAACAGAACAAACAGAACAGAACAGAACATGTTCATTACAAATCATAGACATGTGTATTTCCTTCTTTTTTATTTTAAAATATATTTCTATTAGTTGTTTGAGGATTTCATACAATGTATTCTGATTGTATTCACCCACATTCTTTCCCCTAATTCCTCCAAGATCACCCCCAGTTTCCTATCTGCACAATTTGTGTCTGTGAGTTAGTTTTAAGTTGGGATTAACATGACAGTCTTGGTTCACTGATTGAGAGCTGGGTGTGAGGGCTCATGCCTCCTAGTTCTCTGGATGAGGAGGCAGGAACTTGGGTGAGACTAGTCTGGGGTGCATAGCTAGACACTGCCTCAAAGAAACAAGTAACATTAAAAAAAAAGGTGGGTTGGGTGGGGGCGGGGGAGAAGAAATGAGTAAACAGTAAAATTATAACGCTACCAGGAAAATGAGTATCTTTTATTTTTTTCCCTCCAGTTTTGTTTCAGATGTATTCTGATCTCCTTGAAGAAAAAAATAGTCTAAACCAACTGAATCATGCAAAATTGCATTGTATAAAAAACCACTCATCTGTGGAAGGTAAAACTTAATGTGTTTGGAGTTCATTTGTCAAACGTCAAGTGTAAGCCTTTCCAGGACAGCGTGCTAACAAGTGGATTGTTAGCCATTAGACCTAGCAATGCAATATTTGGCAATTCTTATGCAAATGAGATTTGTCTTTTCCACCCATTACTGTACTTAATCAGTGGTACCTACATGCACCCGAAGACATTTATTTTGTGTTGTGATTCCATGCTTGTGTGTTTTCCACCTTTGTGCTTTAGGACCACACCTTGTTGGTCCTTCTGGCCCTTCCACGTTTCACTTTCAACAATCTGTTTCCTTCCTTCTGGGATTTAAAAAGGCTCCTAAACTCAGGATGCACAGACTCAGTCCTTAGCCTTCTCTCAGCCATTGCCCTGTGTAGCCCTGCATCCTCTTATTTATTGAAGGATTGTGTCCTACAGGTTTTGACACATTGTATTTTCATTTTTGTTCAGTTCAATTTTATTTTGAGATAGAGTCTCGTGCTGCCCAGGCTGGTCTCGAATGTATTATGTAGCTGAAGATGTCATTAAACTTTGCATCCTCCTGCCTCCACCTCCCCAGTCCTGGGATTGCAAGTGTTCACGATCACATTTGGTTTTATTAGTGCCGTGCACGGAACCCAGGGCTTCTTGCTCATTAGGTGAATGCCCTGACTGAGCTACATCCCCAGCCCAGTTAAATATGTTGTAAAAATACACCTTGATGTTTGATATATAGATTATTTAGAAGTGTACTCATGAGTTCTAAGATTTTTTTCTTGTTCTATCTCATTTACTGACTTGTGAATTATCTTCAGTGCCCTTTTACACGCTTCCTGTTTTTCTGAGTGGTTTTCTCTGCCTCGGAAGAATGTCTCATTTCTCTTTTTCCATGTGTCAGTTTACACTTCTCATATCTTGGTCCTGTGTTATCTGCTATGTATACATTTGGGATCATGATATGAGGCTTCTTTTATTTGTGTATTTCATTTTTGTTAAGTTTTTTTTTTTTCACTATTTTGTTTGACAATTCATTGATTTGTCTGTCTCCTCCATTCTGCCGTCAGTGCCATCTATTGTAAATGGAAAAGGTTATTGCATTTTTAAATACAGATTTTTAAAACATTTATTTATGTATTTACATCCCATACGCTGCCCCCCTCCAAGTCCCACTCCCAGGGTTCCTCCTGCCAACCCCACTTTTCCTCCGAGAGGGTGGCTCCAGTCCCCCAGGACCCCCCCCACCCTGCTAGATCAAGTCTTTGCAGAATTAGGTGCATCCTTTGCATTTTTCAAGTAAAAAAAAAAGCATTTGATTTTGATTCTTATTGATGTCTGCATCTTTTCTGGCTTTTAGTTTTTTCCAAGATGGCTGTATCTTCTCATTAAAGCATTTAAAGTTATTTCTTTTATTTTTTGAGATTATAATATAATTACATAATTTCCTTCTTCCCTTCCTCCAAACCCTCCCATATACCCCTCCATGATCTTTCAAATTTATGGCCTTTTTTTTTTTTTTTTTTTTAAATTTTGTTGTTACATATGTAATAGTTACATGTATATTATCTATCTGTCTATCTATTTATCTATCTATCTATCATATATAGATGAGGCTCTCCTTGAAGTACAACCTGTCATTATGTATAATGTTAAGGGTATGCTTGTTTTCAGGGTTGACCATTTGTTATTAGAGAACCAGTGGGTATATTCTTCCCCGAGGAAGACTGTTTCTCCCATTCTTAGTATTCCTTAGTTGCCTATAGTTCTTTGTGTGGGTTGAGACCTTGTAGACTCCCTGCCTCACACCCCATCCATGTTAGCTCGTCTATTGTCGTCCTTGTTTTCAGCTCATGCTTAGGCAGTCATGCTGGGGAGACTTTACAAGTGTAGCTTCTGTTTCTAGGAGACACAATCTCATAGCAAACTCCCTGTTCCTCTCAGCCTTTCACTCTGTCCACCCTCTCTTGTTGAAAGGATCCCTGAGCCTTAGGTGCTGGAGTTGTTTTGTAGATGTATCCTCTGTGAATGGGCTCCACAACTCTGCGTTTTGATTGGTTGTGGTTTTCAGTAATGATCTGCTTGTGTTGCATAGAGAAGTCTTCTTGATGAGGGGTGAGGACACTTATCTGTGGGTATAAGGATAAACATTTAGAGTATAGTTAGGGATTATGCTGGTTTAATAAGGTGGTAGTTGTAGGTTCTTCTCCAAGATCTATGACTTCACTAGCCCTGGATAGTTAGATAGATTTCTAGTTCCAGGCATGATTTCCCTCTTGTTGAATGGAGCTTAAGTCCAATTAGAAAGGTGTTGGTTACCACCAAGGTATTCATGCCACGACTGCACCCCATAGGTTATCATGCTCACTGAAGCTCTTTTATCATGGGTGCTTTAAAGCTTGTTCAGAAAATTCTAACATTATTGTTATCTTTCTGCTTTAATAATATTCTTTTATATTTTTATGCATATATAATGTTCTTTGATCAAAGTCTCCCATTCTCTTCTTTTAATCCTCTGTGCGTTCCCACCAAGATCCTTCTTTGTTCCAAATCCTCTTCTTACTTCTTCCTCTTACTCTCCTGTCTTTCTTTCTGGGAGCCACACCAGCATGGTGGGGTGGGGTGGGATAGTTAATTACTTGATAAAGGCAGTGTATCAGTGGCTACACCACTGAAGAACGTGACTTCCTCATTCTGCAACCTTTAACTGCTGAGCTCTAGAAAGGGTAGGTGATGGGCTCCGTCTTGAGTGGTTCACCACCATTATGAGTTTCTAATGTACAGTAGTCATGTCATGTCCAGAAATCAACACTCCTTTCCATCCTCTGGCCCTTACATTCTTTCCACTCCCTCTTTCATGAGGTTACCAGAGTCTTGGAGGGGAGTTTACAGTGGAGGGGTGTTTTACCTTGCTTCTTGCTATATATTATTCTTTTGTTTTGTTTTGAATTTGACATCCTTCTGGTTCTTGACATGATGAGTTACTTTCTTCTGAGCCCTCAGTATTTTTTTTTTTTTTGTATGTGTGTGTTCTGCCTTATTTAAATACTGTGCTTTGTACTTACATTTCCCTTCCTTCCAATAAAGACAAAATCTGGAGCTGTTGTCCAAAGAACTGGAAGCCATTTGGTTCCCGCTGCTACTTCACTTCCAGTGACTCTGCATCTTGGAATAAGAGTGAGGAGAAATGCTCCCTCAGGGGTGCTCATCTGTTGGTGATCCGCAGCCAGGAAGAGCAGGTGCATCCTGGGAGAGAGTGGGGTCTGGGCCTGCCGTACTGTCTGCTTGTTTCTATTAAAAGGGAGTTTTGTTGACATGGGTGTTGATGCTGTAGCAGAAGGCTTTCCATCAGAAAAGGCTTTCCAACTCATAGTAAGGAAAGGAAGTAAGGCTTAGCTAGTAATTCTTTAGGATTGAGGATAGAGATTGCTTTTATATGTAATGCGAGTGGGGTTCCTCGAGTGACAAATTTTACATACTGTTCCTTTCTTCTTATATTTGTGTAATCATAAAGAACTCAGATGAAATGTTATCCTGTACTTGTAAAAATATACATGCACATTTTTAATATAGATTTAAAGACCATGTTTAAAAACACTGACATACTGGCAACTCTGATTTGCTCATTCTGTGTTGTAAATCTGTATCAATGACCATGCTATCCCTACACATTCCTATACCTGAATGAATAATTAAAGAAGAAAGTATTTTATTGTTAAATATACAGATGTATATAATATTTGATCAAGTCCTCCACACTCCTTTCCCTTCCAACTTGTCTCCTGTCCCCCAACCTCTATTCTATTAATTATTAAGAACACAATGTGTTCTTAAAAATTATTTTAAATCCATTGAGTACACTCAATGTTGCCAGTGTGTACATGAATGTAGGGCCATCTTTGGGAACATGGATGGCCTATCAGGAGGCTGCATCCTTGAAGTTGACTGTCCCTTTCCCAGTAGACATCAATTTCCAATAGCCCAACAAGCAAGCAAGCAAGCAAGCAAGCAAGCAAGCAAGCAAGCAAGCAAGCAAGCAAGCAAGCAGACAAACTCACTAACCAACCTACACAACCCAGGCTGATTTCTCTTTCTTTTTTTCCTTTTAGGATTTCATCACCAACACTCTGAACCCTCATGCTGCTTATTATCTGGGGCTGTCAGATCCAGAAGGCCATGGACAATGGCAGTGGGTTGATCAGACGCCATACGATCAAAATGCCACGTAAGTCTAGAGCTGAGGAGTCCTGAGCCCTGTGTCATGCAGAGAATTTAATGTGTTGGATTATAGGACTGAACTAGCATGTTTTAGTTGCTTTGTACTAGGCTCAGTAATTTTATTATTGTTTTATGTATGTATGTATGTATGTATGTATGTATGTATGTATGTTTGTATGTATGTATGTATGTATATATGCATGCATGTATGTATGCATGCATGTATCTTTTTTTTTTTTTTTTTTTTTGAGATAAGGTTTCTCTGTGTAGCCCTGGCTGCCCTAGATCTCACTCTGTAGACCAGGCTGGCCTCAAACTCAGAGATCGTCCTGCCTCTGCCTCCCAAGAGCTGGGATCAAAGGTGTGTGCCACCATGGCCTGGCTTGTTAATGTATTTAATCACATATTATGAGGGACATTACCATTTCCTCTTTTAGAGATGAGGACATTGAATTTGAAAAATCTCAGTAATTGATTCAGAGTATCCTACCATGGCCCTCAGATCTAGGTAAATTTTTTCTGTGCCCTTTCACTGTTTATATCTTGATAAAAAATTCATGCTACAATCATAATTGATTATTAAAAGGCGATATTTCTCAAAAGCAAAGCATCCCTAGATAGGCTTATTTATTTTTAATATATAAATTTTTAAAACTTACTTTTTAGTGTATTATCATCATCTTGGTCTTTCTATCTATAGAGTGAAATATATGGCGATGGTAACTGTGGTCCCAAATCTTAGGATAAGGTACTGAGAATATCAGAAATTTAATTACTTGCTCAAGGTATAATAAATAGGAGATATGTATATTTTAATTAGTCCCTTAGGTTCTAAGTCATTCCACTTAAAAGAGCACAGAGACTGAGACAGCATGTACAGGGCCTGCACAAGCTCACGCTAGACAAAATCTCAGCACAGAGAAGGGGAAGTGGGCACAAAGTCAAACCCTAACCAACAAGTTATTCCCAATTGATAGCTTCTGAAGAAGGAAAATCATTTTTCTCCAATGGAGTGTTACTGGGTATATCAACCACACTCCAGGGCAGGCCCCATGTTCAGGAGTAGTTGCCAAAAAAGACCCTATGTTTTTGGGTTTTTTGTTTGTATATATATATATATTTTTTTTTTTTTAAAAGAGAGAAAGAATGTGAAGTTGGGTGAGTAGTAGGTTTGAGGAGGATCCAGAAGAAGTTGGAGACAGGAAAGATTATGATCAAAATATATTGTATTATGTTTTCAAATAATAAATAAAAATGTTATTTAAAAAAAAGGATCAAACAATTGGCTCATGGTACCAGTGTGAAATATTTTCATTTGATAAGAAAGCCTTAGACAGGATGTAAGGAGGATCAAATAAAGGTGAGCCTTTGAGATGCTTGCTGGTGAATATCTAATCCAGTAAGGTGTGATAATTGTCTGCTGTGGCCTCAGCTGTCAAGGGAAACGCCAGAGATTCAAGTAGAGGAGAAACTTCGTGAGCAGTGGAGGAGTGACTTGGGCACACGTGACCTTGATTTCCACAAGTCCACTCCCAGCTTTCAGCCCGCTAGTGCCTTTTCAAAGCATCACTGAGAGAGTTACCCTTATCTTTTTCTCTTTCAGATCCTGGCACTCAGACGAACCCAGTGGCAACACAGAATTGTGTGTTGTGCTAAGTTACCATCGAAACGTTAAAGGATGGGGCTGGAGTGTCGCCCCTTGTGACGGTAATCATAGGTTGGTTTGTGAGATGATGCGACTCTACCTATGAATGAAGCCTTCTCAACAGACACACGATGTGATTGGAGTGGAAGTTGTGATTATAGAGACAACTAGGAAGTTCTTCATTCAGTCCTCTTAGGGATCTAACAGGGACTTGCTTCTCTCTCTCTCTCTCTCTCTCTCTCTCTCTCTCTCTCTCTCTCTCTGTCTTTGGAGACAGGGTCCCACTATGTATCTCTGGCTGTCCTAGAACTCACTATGCAAATGAGCCTGGCCTCAAACTCACAGAAATCATCTTGCTTTTGTTTCTGGAGTGCTGGAATTAAAGGTGTGCACCACTACCACCCAGCTTCTTAGTAAATTCTCTATGTGTAAGAAATGTCTGCAGAATTTTAGGTAGGTAGGTAACTGATCCTTCTATTTATGAGAGCACCAGCTCGCTTTTGCACATATTCATTCATTTCCTCATTCATAAAGCAAGCCTTTTCTCCATGCCAGACACTATGCTAGAGACCCCTTAGTGCACACAGAAAGCACATGTGTCTCTCTCCTAACATCTGTCTGGCTGCAGAGGCTTTAGTCACTGGTTGGATGATGTGCTTCTGCCCTCCGTCCGCTGTTGGTCTTTCCTCTTCGGCTTTGTTGATGTAGAATGGACAAATAAACATTTGGATACTTAAGGTACCCGATGTGGTGATGTGATGTGTGTATATACTAGGAAATGATTACAGGTTACTTAACACAGTTACTGAAGACGGTGGCCATTTATCTGTGTTTGTGTAGTAAGAGCTCTTAAGGTCTTCCTAAAAAAATTCATATACACACTACAATATCATCGACTGTTGTCACCAGGATCAGTGCACATTTGGATCCCCAGAACTTATCTTTGATCTGAAATTTTCAGTTTACTATTAAAACCCTATTATTTCTCCCGATACCCAGCTCCTTGAAATTGCTATTATATTTCTTCCCGAGAAATTTACTTGTAAAGATTCCACACATATTTTGTCCACACATGCCCATCACCATGTATCCTCCAGAGTTGCCGAAACTGAGTCTCTCACTAGCCACTTATTTCTTGACCATAACCAAATTCAAGTTATTTTTATGCAAGTTTTGGTTTCGAGTGTTGTCAGATTTACAAGTTCACTTTCCAGAGAATTTACACAATAATTCCGGGGTGGGGAGAGGACTTTAAAAACAGTTTTTTTTTTCTTCAAGACAGGGTTTCTCTGTGTAGTCCTAGCTGTCCTGGAACTGGTTCTGTAAATCAGGCTGGCCTCAGATTCAGAGATCTGCCTCCTGAGTCCCGGGTTTAAAGATGTGTGGAACACACCACCCCACACTGCCCTGGTATTCAGTGCTGGACTGCTTCCTGCTTCTTTGTATTTTATGGACACATTTCACTTCCTCTTTAAATTTCCCCAGAGCACCTTTAAATAAATGGGTATGTCACAAAATTAAATAAGGTCTGTGTTTACAGAGCAATATTAAAGTAAAAACTACCCTGGTGAGCCCAAATCCATGAACGGGCCTGTAAGAAACACTAACTCAGCTGTTACTTTAAACCTGATGGGTTAGGCTATCAGCCACAACTGAACACATTTTTAATCACATTACACATTTTTGGACTTTTTTTTTCTTTCTGCAAAACAGCAAAACACACTCACATCACCTTCTAGTTCTACAGATTTGAACAGTTTCTAATGTATTTGAACACCCTTTGGTGTCATGACCTGCCCTCCTCTTGGTCTTGAGTGCTGAGACTGCAGGCTGCCCAAGTATTGGGAAACTTGCATCACTTTTGGCTGAGGAGGTGGAGCAGAGGCAGCAGGTGAAGAGCCACCTGTGGTCTGTAATTTAAGCCACACTAGGGTAACAGTGAACTGTTTTAACCCAGCCATTCCCAGACAATTCACACAGTGCCAGGGCAGGGAACTGTTCCCTACAGACCAGAGAGGAACTGTTTGTATTCTACAAGGCAAGGACCCAGGAGCCAGGAGGATTTTGATCACCTGAGAGCATCTCAGTCACCTGTCACCACCTGGAGCCCGCATAGCAGTAGCTGTTTTGGTGAAGGGGTGGGGGTGGGAGGTTTCTACTTTCTGTTGAGATATTCAGAGCTTGACACTTGCTGGAGCACACCCAAGGGAAGGAACAGCCTCCAAGGGTAGGACAGTGGCACTAGTGAGTGGCTTACCTCTTACAGCTACTTCTGAGGAAAAATCTGCAGGGGGCCCTGGACCAGGCTTCTCTTTTCTATTATTTGAGTTCAGACTTGTTTTTACGAGGGCACTGGTGTATGAATGCCCTAATTGCTGTGCTCTGGGGAGGCCTCTGCAATTTAGCGACCTTCCTCAGCGGCTGATTTGCACATTTTGCAGAATAGCTGGTATTTCCAAGCGTTCCGGTGAGTATCAGGGGTCAGATATTGAAAACTGGCTTTCTGTCTCTTGCATAGCTTCAGCTTGACTTGAAACCTGAAAAGGCATCCAGCAAGCAAAAGTTGCTCAGCCCATCGACCAGATGGGCAACGCGCACAGGGAGATGGGAGAGTGCTGTATCTCAG
Source organism: Arvicanthis niloticus (assembly GCF_011762505.2). Lineage (NCBI taxonomy): Eukaryota > Metazoa > Chordata > Mammalia > Rodentia > Muridae > Arvicanthis > Arvicanthis niloticus. The sequence goes on from NC_047666.1 coordinate 60,858,251, forward strand.
GCCCATACAGTAAGGAAGAGGGGGAAGACCCTAGTACCCTAGTAGCGCCACCAGCTACAGAGGCTCCATTTCTTCCAGCTTCCCCATGCACCTGAGGAAGGCCACTGTGTAAAGATATAGCGTGAGGCCACCACTGTCCTGGAGGGCACCGAATAACTCTGTGTGGGAACTGGGGACTGGGAGAGTGGTGAATCTGGAGAAGGGTGTGGTCACCCACAGCAGGTCCCAGAGCTTCTGGTCTGTGCAGCGCCTTCAGGGAGATGCTGAGAAGGGAAGGGCAAAGAAGGTGGCTGGCACCTGCACGCTTGAAGCGCTTGCACTGGCCAGGCTCCTGCCACGAGTGGGCTAGCACCTGTTACAGCCTCAGGGGTCGTCTGTGCACACTGCCCCGCACCACACTGGCCCTCTGCGCCTAGTTCAGGGCTTGCAGTGGCTGCTGTTGCTCCGTGTAGGATCAGGTGGCCACAGCAGCCCGAGTGCTCTGAACTGGCATCTCAGGAGCTTTTCCTGTGTAGGAAGGAGCAGCCTTTTCTTCCAAGGATCTCAGACTGGCCTAGGTCTGAGCGTTGAATTTGGATCTAGTGCCTTCCAGCTGCTGCCGCTGTGTTCACAGGAAAGCACCGAACAGTCAGCAGGGCCAGCGGGCTGGGCTCTGGCTTCTCCACACTTACAGATGTGTCCCTGCAGGTGGCATTACCCACCCACTGAGTACTTAATGACAGCCACTGCATTCTTCAGCTCTTTCACTGTTTGCTTAAAAAAAAAAAAAAAAAAAAAAAAACAAAACCAATTTCCAGTTCCTCATGGAAATCTCAGTGTTGATTTTATCTTATGGCATATTAAACATACTTATTTCAAATTGTAAATCTGATAACAAAAAGAAAAACAATACTGGGACTGGAGAGATGGCTCAGCGGTTAAGATCACTGACTGCTCTTTCTGAGTTCCTGAGTTCAATTCCCAGCAACCACATGGTGGCTCACAACCATCTGTAATGGGATTAGATGCCCTCTTCTAGTGTGGCTGAAGACAGTGATGGTATTATACTCATATACATAAAATAAATCTACTCCCCCAAACAACAAAAAGCCCAAAACCAACTCCACGTATTCTAAGTTCCATGCACTTACTATTTCTTTGGATCTCTCTGGATCTCTCTGGATCTCTCTGGATCTCTCTCTCTCTCTCTCTCTCTCTCTCTCTCTCTCTCTCTCCATATATATGTATATATACGTATATATATGCATATATATATTTCTTCATACTGTGGTTACATTCTGTTTACTATGAATTATTGCATGAAAAGATTGATGCCCTGTTAATCTTTTATCAGAACAGAGTTACTTCACTTCAGCCACCTAAATCCATTTTCACAGACTTAGATGATTCAAGCTGAGCCGCTGAATCTGGGACTGCCTGTCTGTTTCTGGTTGGCCTCTATGGTTAGACTGTAAGGATCCGATTCAACCCTAGTGAAAATAATATCGATTAATGAGATTATTTGAGGTCAAAATGATTTTTTTTCTTTAATGAAAGATTTTTAATATTTACAGAAAAATTAGAAAAGAGACTTTTTGGGGGAGCAAACTAACTCAAGCCATTTATATTAAGGAATTAAAAGTTTAAAAAGTATTATTTGTAATTTTTGTCTTAAAATATTTATGAAAGAAAATCTATCAGTGAGTTCAGAGCTTACGTTAGAATCTTGAATGAATGGGACTGTGGCCCTGAGGGTTTACTCATATCACCTTGATTGGTTTCAGCTTCCCAGACCCGAAAAGCTGCAACCTTTGAGTCCTCTGATAGGGGCAAAGGACAATCAAAAATCACACAACCAGCTGATCTTCCTTCCCCCGGTTTTGTGGTATCTGTCTTTTCCATCCCAATTCTCGTATGAGCTACTGGGATAAATCTGGTTTCCAAGTCCTGCAGAGGGATCGTTCGTTGAAGACTTGGTTTTGTGTCGAGCTCTCTGGAAAGGTGACAATGTTTTACAGTCACCTGCACACCTGACTGAACTTACCCACAATTCTGCCCATTCTCTGAGCTTTCTATTTTCTTACCACTTAGTCCTGTTTGATATTATAGTCTATCCTGGGCTATGTTGTTGGACTTTGTTCTACTACGTCATCATTCTTTATCAAGAGTTGGGCTGCCATGATCTAGAAACACAGGATGAAAGGATGGAAGGAAGCAGAGGTGGATACAGGCTGCCAGTGAGCCAGAGCAGACAGCACAGAGCTCACACAGATGAGGAGGAGCAAAGGAAACTCAAGCTGCTTCACTGGTACAGCTGAGGGAGTATCTTCTCTCTGCAGGATCAAATGGCTCAGTCCTTCAGTTTGCATCTCTTCCTCTCTGAGAGGAACGAAGAACACATGACGAGGTCACTTCTCCTTTCCTCTTTGTGACTAAGTCACCAGAGCACTCAAGTCAGCCATGGCAGACATGTTCTGACCTTTAAAATTTTTTGTTACTTAAAGCACATTTCAAAAACTTTTAAGATGCCAATGAAAGAAATTGAGGAAGATGCCAAAGATGGAAAGATCACCCCCCCCAACCCGCTTATGGATTAGCAGGTTTAATCTTTTGAAAATGGCAGCCTACTGAAAGCTACAGAGCCAATGCATACCCCTTACATTTTAAAACAGCTTTCGTGGAAATTGGACAACTAATCTTAAGTTTCACCTGGAAATACAAAAGACTCAGGATTGCCAAAACAATCTCGAACAACAATGATGAAAAACAAAACAAAACAAAACAAAAACAGCAGAAGACATTATTATCCAAGATTTTAAGTCATAACACAGAAGTATAGTAATAAAGACAATACAGTACTGGCATAAAACCAGACCCAACTTCCCCTCAGCTTGACAAAGAGGCTTCTCTCTCCAAATGCTCATGGCTGGCTTCTACTCCTCTACTCTCTCTCTCTGCCTTTCTCTGTCTCTAACTCCCTCAACTCCCCTCCCTATGCCCTGAATAAACTCTATTCTATACTATACCATCTGTCATGTGGACTGGTCCATCAGGGAGGAAGGGATGCCTCAGCATGCACCCGCAGAGGCACCCTGTACTGTACCTCCACCAAACATATTCCTTCTTTCTTCCTTATCTTTTTATAAAACACAACAGTGAGCCTGTGAGACCCAGTTTAGTGAACAGAGGGATGAAGAGTTCTCTTTTCTTTCAGTCTTCTCCCAGCTGTGAAGTAAGTTCTCTAGGCTCATAGAGACAAACCTGGGGAGCAGCCATTATGGGGGTGCAGAAACCTTGAAAAGGAAGTTTAATGCAGGAACCAGTAGTGTTATTGTACCAGAGAGGGGGTGGTGGTTAGCACACAATGCTTGGTGACATGATGTTACAGGAACATGTAGGACAGGATCTTGAAGAGGATAAGGCACACAGGGAGAGATTGACTGAAGAGAGGAACGCTTTGTGATTTCCCAATGGGTAAGGGTCCACGGGGTTCAGTGAGATGATTATGGGAACTATTGCTGATAGCCACAGGGAGAGGTAAGCACAGAAGTATTGAGACCATTTGGGGTGGGTGGTTAGGGGAAGGAGGTCAGCATATGTTGGATGTATTGCAGCCAGGAGAGTGGCTTGGAGCTCCTTCTGAGTTTGAATTTCCCAGTGAAAATGTTAATGTGGGTAAAGACCAATTTGGAGGTAGGGGCAAGCTGGTGAGAGACATGTAGTTTGCTATGGGGTAATTAGTATAACCATTAGGGTAGAGCTTACCCATGACCCCCGTCTGCCATTGTTCCCCCCAGGGATTGCTGATGGAAAGCTGAAAATGTTGGCAAGCATGGAGCCATCATTGGCTGGTGGATCCAATTTGGTATCCCCAATGTCTGCAACCTCCATATATGGAGGCCACCTGGAGTCACTCACTTGTGTTGTAGGAAAAGTAGAAGAAAAGTCTGGGGTTAGTAGGTAATGGTCTGGCATCCTTTAAGTGGGTGGTCCGGGGTTCTTGCAATTTTGTTGTCTATTTTAAGTCTCCCTAGCAAAGAGTCTCCAGTGGTGGGTATTGGGAGCATTAGCAAGAGGCTGGGCAGTAGCAGAGTTAGAATGAAGGATATTGAAAACAGCCATAAGAATAGAGAAAAGAGGGCTGGGGTGAAGGCTCAGTAGTTAAGAGCACTGGCTGCTTTTCTAGAGGACCTGAGTTCAATTCCCAGCTCCCACATAGCAGCTCACAACTGTTTGTAATTCTTGTTCCAGGGGATCTTACTCCCTTATACATGCAGGCAAGACACCAGTGTACATGAAATAAAAAAATAACATAAAATAAAAAGCACACAAGCTTAATCTCAAAAGAAAAATAGATAAAAGCATAAAGGAAGAGGGGGTATAGGATAGGGGGTTCTAGGGAGGGGAAATGGGGAAAGGGGATGACATCTGTATTATAAATAAATAAAATATCCAATTAAAAATAAATAAAAATAAAAAATGATCTACTTTAGGCTATTAAAAAAATAGAGAAAAGGGAAGTCTGTGGAGGGCACGTAGCCTAGGCAGTGACCACAGGTAGGTCATGGATGTCCTTCTAGGAGATCCTGTTGTTGTGTCAGGGGTGGGGTCTCTCCACCTCTTCCCACCTCCTCTGTGCTTGACTTGACATCAAGAGGCAAGCCATCTTCTTGATCAATGGGGTGGGGTCGGATATTCCTGGTAGAGACCCAAATAGGCCTAGGCTGGTCCTGCGGAAAGACACAAGCAAAATTTCTTCCAATTGTAAAGTAGAGGTCTGGTCTCTTCCAAATATCATCTAAAGGGATTGTGCCATTGTGCTAGGATGGGAGGAGTTATTCTTGGTGTGTGCAAATAGAAGGAGATAGGAGGATGTTTGGAGCTCTTGTAAATGTTAAGTATATTTAGGGCAGTTAGAACCATTGTTAATTGTGTGATACGGGGTTGGACATTTGCTTTTTGTTTATGACTTGGATGTTTAGGGTTTGATATGTTTTTTCTATTATCCCTTGGACTTGGGGGTTGTAAAAAAACTCCCTGTGTGGTGGGCAATTTTCCATTGTGAGCAGAAGGTTTTGAATTGGGAACTGGTAAAGGCAGGGCCATCATCAGTTGAGATTTTCCTGGTTTTAGATGCTTCCGGATCTCACTCTTGTTCAGGCTTGTTTTCCCTGGTTTTGCTTGTCCCACATGAACAAATGGTGCTGGTCAAGCTGGACGACTACATGTAGAAGAATGAAACTAGATTCTTATTACTTATCCTGTGCAAAACTCAACTCAAAAATCTATCAAGAACCTCAACACAAGACTTTGTATTCTGGATCTGACAGAGCTAGAAAGTAAAGGTTATGTTTGACTCCAGTGTCTCAGGAAAAGACCTTTTGAATAGAACTTCAATAGTTAATTGACATTTAGATGAACAATTAATAAATAGGATACCGCAGGGCATCTGCACATATGGACTCAGTGGTTGGTAGAGAAGGCACAAACAAAGCATTCCAAATCCCAGGTGGGCATGGGAGTTGGGCATGAAATTCACCCTTAGCTGCAGAGGTTTTGGCAAATATTAGCTGCTGGGAGGGAAAGAGTTTCTTTTCTCTAAGAGCTGTAGCTCCTGTTAAATTAAAAAGCCTTACCCAACACAGGGTAGTCAGAAGACAACTTGCATAGGGGATTCAGTTATTTCCCTGTGGCACTTGAGTCCCACAGATTAAACTTGGGTCATCAGGCTTGTTAACAAGCACATCTACCTGCTGAGCCATCTCACCTGCCCCAATTTCACTCTTTTTTATAGCTCATCTATGTTCTTTTCCCCTAGTGTTTTCATGGCTTGCATTTAAGTGTCTGATCATTTTGAGCTGATTTCTGTAGATAGTGAGAGATAGGATTACCATATGTGTGTTAAGGCATGAGGTCACACTCATTTTCTTGCATCTGTTTTCTCCCTGGATGGATAAGTCAAAGATCAAGCACTTTAATTAATCACAAGATTAGTGTTTCTGAAGACCCTCCCCACAAGCCTGCCCAATCATCTTGTCATCATAAACTTTCCAAGTACACACAAGAAACAACAAAGTACTAATGCCACTTAGGAAATTCCAAAGCTGCTAGAAGCTACCAGTAGGGGACTGGGGGAAAAAAAGCCAGACAAATTCCTTCTTGTACAGGTAAAGAGCAAAATAACACAACAGGCAGAGAGGAAATGAACAAGTTAAGACATACCATGAACATCTTTTTTTTTGGGTCTGACTTATTTTGTTTAATGTAATGATGTCCAGGTCTGTCCATCTTCTTGCTAATGGCATAACTTTGTTCTTTACAGTTGGATTAAAATTCCATTGAATATACGTACCATGATTTCTTTCTTCATGTGTGGATGGGTATCTAGGTGGATTTCATAAGTAGTCTATTGCAAATAACACAGCAATACATGTGGTCGTGCAAGTGTCTCTGTGATGTGGTGACTTGAGGTTTCTCTGGATTTCTACACAGAAGTGGTATAGAGTCAGGCTGTACAGAAATCCTACTTTTAGCTCTTGAAGAAGCTCACTACTGATTCCCATGGTGACTATGGGTTCACACTTTAACTAGCAACTAGAAAGGTCCTCTTTCTCTGCATCCACACCAGCATTTGTATTTTTGATAGACTCCATTTTGATTGATGTGAGATGAAATTTCAAAAAATGTTTAAAATTTCATTTCTCTTATGGCTAAGTATTTTTGAATGTGTCTATTGGCCATCTGCCTTTCTTCCCCTGGGTACTTTTTGTCCAGTTCATAGTCCTGTTGGATGTGCATTTGGGAAAGATTTTTTTCTTAGGGTATAAGCTTTTCTTCTGTAAGCTGTCTCTTTACTTTGCTAATTGTTTCCTTTGCTATTTATGCCACATTTCTGAGGCCGCCATTAGAGATCCTTTAGCTAGATAATGTAAAGAGATGGGAAGTAGTTTGCATTAATTGTTCAAAGTCTGCATGATTCTCTGTGGGAGAATTAAACTTTTTAAAAAAATTTTTTTTAATTTATTTTATGTATGTGAGTACACTGTTGCTGTCCTCAGACACACCAGAAGATGCCATCAGATCCCATATGGTTGCTGGGAATTGAACTCAGGACCTTTGAAAGAGTAGTCAGTGCTCTTAACCTCTGAGCCATTTCTCTAGCCCAACTTTGGTGTTTTTATTCATCTTCCTGTAGCACCTACAGTATAGGTATTCTCTCTACCTAATTCATATGTTTGTGCAAGTGGCTGCCATTGGCCAATATTATGTGACTTTATAATGACCACTGCACTCCTTCTTTCTTCTTTCTTCTTTCCTTTCTTATCTTTCTTTCTTCTTTCTTTCTTTCTTTCTTTCTTTCTTTCTTGTGTGTACTCTTGTGTGCAGGTGTATAAACACGGGAAGTTAGAACAAAGTGTAAGAGATGGTTCTCTCTTACCATGTGAGATCCAGGGATTGAACTCAGGTTGTCAGGCTTGGTATCAAACAACAGGCTTGAAGGTAGAAGATGCTTGTCAAGCTATACCACCGGCCCCGACCACCATATTAAAACAGAGGAATATGATGCATGCTCAACTGCTTGTGGCACTTGTCTCCAGAATGAGGAAACACATGGAGACGATCCAAGTAGCATTAGAGTCAGCCTTGGGCAGATCCTAAGTACAAATGAAATGTGATTGAGAAATAAACGCTTGATGTTGTAAATCAGCTGGTTACTGGGACTGTGGATGACACAGTGTAGTTTGCTCATAATGTTATTTCCTCCTCCGACCCCCCAGGGAGATATGGCAACTTTAGAACTCACTTTTACAGAAGGAGCTCGAAGGATAGAGACTCTGGGAATGAGCCATTACTGGCGGGAGGGTGTGTGCCCATGAATCACTGCGTCCCTGAACCTCGTACAGAGAACTACGAATTTTCTTGCCCTTCTTCTATCCTTTAAACATGCTATTTCCTGTTTCCTTACTAAATAATTCAATTTCAGTCAGGGTAGGTGTCCATAGTAGGATGGCAATGATCTGACTGTGCAGAGGGCTGGCTTGACGGCAGAACTCAAGCCCCAAGCAGTGAGGGAAGTATCAGCATGCTGATGAGAAAGTGTCTGGACTGGGGGAGTGGCTCCACAAATAGCCACCTGAGAGGAGGGGAGGGCAGCTATATCTGACTGTGGGCAGGTGCAGTCTGAACTCAAATAGGGTGAGGGCACTTCTCACGGGAAGTCAGAACCCACACGAGTGAGCAGAGGGTCCTAGGGCAGTGTGGGGTGATACCTTGGCATTTGGGAGAGGTGAGGATGGGCACCGTGCATAGTGTTGGCTCCAAGTCAGGTTGAGATTTGGAGACTAAGCCGGATGATGGGACCTTCCTTGCAGAGGGTAAACCAGGCATGGGTTTCAGGAGCCAGGCGAGGCACAGGGTGTGGCAGTGGGGAATACAGGCTGGAAACTCAGTGACTTTCAAGATAAAGAGAGAATCCTTGCTAGGACGTGGAGGAAATGGTCTGTCAGAGCCCAGGCAGGTTAGAGAGAGTGTCCATGTATAAGGTAGAGCTGGTGAGGGCTCCAGAGACTGAGCAGGGTGAAGGCGGTGTCCCTGTGTGGTGCCACCGTCTAGGGTGTGGACTAGGTGCCTTTGGGATGGAGAATGTTTCTGTCCACCACAGAGACTTGAGTGTGGTGTTAGAGCCCCAGGAAGACCAACTGGTAGCTCTTCAGAGATCATGAGTAGAAATTGGCACACACTGGGTAAAGGAGGCTTGATTGGTGGAAGGTGGCTCAGGGTGAGTGCCAGAAGTGGAACAGGTAGAGGGTGGATGGGGCGAGGGGTCATAGATAAAATCTGGAGTGTAAAAAAAAATAAATTAAAAAAAAAAAAGAATCTCAACTCTGTAGAGAGTTTGACTTCTTTAATGACCTGGTTCCTCTTTTTCCATTCCTTCCTGTTTTCTTCTCTCCCCCACTGAGTTCTTGGTAATTCTATGATTGAGCTGTGTGCATTTTCACTCTGTGATACTCCCTTTGTAGCCCAGGGGAGTGGACTTTATTTTATGCTGCAAACTGAGGGCAGCTCTCTGTTACTGCCTCTCATCCTTAGCTGGTATTGGGATTATTTGCTGCCCACGTTCTTTCCTGTTCAGGAGATATTTTTAAAGACGGGATGACACACATCTTCTGAGGGCAGGGGAAAATTTCTTCTCAACATGTTTTCAGGAAAACATTTATGTTAACACCATACTTCAAAAATAAATTTGACTCCTCAGACATCGACACAGACTCTCTGCCAGGTAAGAAAGCATTTTCTGCTGCTCCCACTTAGTGATTCAGTAAAAGATAAAAATAGATGGTTTTAGATGCTGCCATGTCTGTGGGTCCCTGGAGCCTCAGCCAAGTGTGTTGCCTGTAGATAGTCATGAAAGATCATGGAATTGTACAATGGAAAAGTGTCTTTACTTTTATCATGTAGAGAAAAATGACACCATATATGCAGATTGTATCTTTTGTACATATAAATACACATAAATATGTGCACCATATTGTTCCAAAAGTTAGACCACGGTATAATAATTCCCTGCTCTCTACTTGGTAACATACCATGATTTGTTTGGCATCTAAGTGTTGGGTAGCTTCTTTCACTCTTCTCATCCCAGTGATGGAGACAGAACACAGGACTTTACACATAGTTGGAAAGTATCATAACTCTTTTAGAAGTGGTGACTAAAAATGTAGTGATTTTTACCATAAAGGTATACAAAGGTATACAAAGACTTCGTGACTATCACATACTTTGAAGTTGGAAGCAAGCCAGAAGACTTAAAAAATATATAATGAAATACTATGCTGGGCAGTGGTGGCCATCCCAGCACTTGGGTTGCAGAGGCAGGCAGATTTCTGAGTTCGAGGCCAGCCTAGTCTACAGAGTTCCAGAACAGCCAGGGCTACACAGAGAAACCCTGTCTAGAAAAATGAAAAAAAAAATACTATGCAGTCATTAAAAAACTGATAAAGAAGAATGATGATATTAAAAAAAAATTGGATATGTTGCCATATGCCTGTAATAGCAAAACTCAGGAGGCTGAGACAGGGCTTTGCTATAAGTTTGAGGCTAGCTTGGACTACATAATGAATTTAAGGTCTGACTTGGGTACATACCAAGACCCTCTCTAAAAATAAGACAAAAAAACATAAAGGAAAAAAAATTATGATTAATGTCAAAGAAAATAATAGTCACAGGTCAATATTTATGATGTGCTAATTGTGGGAAATATGGATTTATATGTGAGAGCTTTAAAGTTGTTGGAAGGAGAATATCAAAATATTGGCAACAATTATTCTCAATGTCAGGAATGAATTATTTTATATTTTGGAATGTTTCTATAATTAACATGATTGTTTCATATTTACATTTTCTGATTATTTTGAACATCACATTATTAGTGTTTATCAGGCACAAAATCAGAATAGGAGAAAGAAGAAAAAAAATAACAGAACTTAAGAATTGAATTTTGTCTTTCAGCTCCCCCAAAGAAGAGCACATCTCAGAAAAGTTGTCACAAATTCTCCAAAGTCCTCTTTAGCTCACTCACGATCTATTTCCTGCTGTTGACAATCTTATTCTCCAGTGCTCTGATCAGTAAGTACACAGTAAGGAAGGAGAAGAGAAGATATCCATTAGACAGACAGCCACCGAGAAGCCTGGAAAAGAAACTTATTCTGGGACGATAGATAATATTGGGAATTTTGATCTGTTTCAGAATTACTCTTCTGTAAAAATGATGGGATCCATTCTGGCTAGAGAAGCACGTCCTGGAGCATCTGTTAGATTTCAGTACCGAGAATGAACCTGTGTCTCCTTGGCAGCATTTAGAGGCCCCATTGGATGCACAGATGCCCATCTTTTGGCATAAGTAGGGGATGAGAAGTCATGGACCAGACTATTCCAGGGACAGTGCTCCAGTGGAGCTCATTTTAATTATATATATATATTTTTCTGTCCCAGACTGTGTGAGAGAGACCTGAAAGCTAATTTAGAAAACAGTTGATTTCTCTGTAGATTAGTTTTCACATTCATCAAAAATAAAAAAAAACATAAACTATCTTATGTAGGTGTTATATTCAGCAATCAATAATTAGCAATATCCATTTGCTGTCCACTGGGCAGCATGTCAGAGAGTCCAGAAATAGCTATAGCCCCCAGTCTCAAGAAATTTTGAGAATAGTTGAGTGAACCAGTGCTTAAAAAAATCATATGGTCAATGCTATGCAGGTAAGACGTCAGAAGTAAGCTCAGGAGCTAAGAAAAGCCAGGAGGAGATGACATCTAGACCTGTGTGTGCTGGCACTATTATTGACATATGGGAGCATGGGAGATAAGAGTAAATATAGGCATGCATCATTGAAATGTATAGTAAGTACTCCACGGAGAACTAAGAAATGACATGGTTGGGCAGACAAATCTGGACTCAGATCAAAACATAATGCATATTGTACTACACTTATCTCCTTGCTGTTATTTATTTATTTATTTATTTATTTATTTATTTATTTATTCATTCATATTAGCTGTTGCTTAGTCATTATCTATCCTAAAACTTAGTAGGTCAATTGAACTAATGATGTAATTCCTGCTCCGTGGCTTGACCAAGACTGATCTGTCTTGGGAGATTTTTCTTGTGGTCCTAGGTGAACAGATGCATTCGCATGGAGTTGTGCATCAGTTACAGGCAACCCAGCTCAGGTCAGGTGGTAGAGTAATAATAAAATAGACCCAGTTTTTTGAGTATGGAACCGCAAAGACATAATTCTAATGGAAGTGAGTATAGGGAAGGTTGAAACGTGTGTCCACTTTTGGAAGAAGGTGCCACAGACATAGAGAACCACTGAAGAATCTGAGGTAGGAAATGATTAAAATTAAAATTGAGTTACAGAAGTGTGCTATTCAAGAGTGGTAAGGAGAAATTATAAGACTAATTCAGAATCCATTTGAGAAGTGATGGAGGTTTGATCTAAGGGTCACACTAGTGATGCACAGGAGAGGAGGAAACTTCAACCAAAAAAAGGGCAATGTTTTGGTTGATATTGATAGCTTGGAACTAGGGGACACAAAGAAACAACACATGACTTTAATATTCTGATCCCATAAAGTCAACAATCATTAAGTTATTTGAAGAGGAATAAGATGAGCAGCAGGTTTAGGTTGAAATATGATGACTTAAGTTTTGTTTGTGATCACCTCAGTTGCACAGACTTAGTTGGATGGATATTAACATATTTTAGGAAAGAAGAGTGTATTTGAGAAGACCTTTTGCTTATACACAGCAAATAACCAAAACAGACAGACAAACAAACAAAAAAACAAAAACAAAAAAACCCTTCAAAACCAACCAAACAACCCCCCCCCCCAATCCCAACTCCCCAACCTCCAACCCCTCCAACCCAGGAAAATGCAATATCACTAAGGAAGAGGAATTTGAAGGAGAAAGGGAAATACAGATAGAATTGTGTGTGGCATCACATTTTAAGAGAGGTGGGTGGGGAAGGAAACAGGAAGCAGCAGCAAGCAGCAGGCAAAACTGGAGGGAGCCACCATCCCCCCCCCCCCCCCCCGCCCCCCCCCCCCCCCCCCCCCCCCCCGAGTTAAGGAGGAAAAAAACCAGGCTTGGGTAATTTGGGAAGTCCCTCGGGGAGAGGACTGATTAGTGTACAGGAAGAGTCACTGACAGTCCATTTCAAGACTAGTTTGGTAAATTAGCAAAAGTAAAAGCCAGAATGTGGTGGGCAACTCAAGAAATGAGTGAAAGATAAAATTCATTTTCCCCAGGATCAGTGAGTCAGTTTCAGGTTAGGAACTCAGTGACAGTGTGAGGACACTGAGAATGAAGAGCTAGCTGGGGTAGAGAGAGGGAAAGGAAAGAAGAGAACACAAAGTCCTCGGGATCTGTCAGGTTCTTTTATATCTCCCATTCTTAGGAAACCCAGAACTAGCCTCAACTAATTTCTCCCTCGCCTTTTCTGGGCTATGCACATACTTAAAAGAATTTATCACCTAAGATGTACTCTTTCAGTGTGCCCTCCATTAAATGTTGATGAATACCCAGGATGAGGAATCTGTCCCTTCTTTTCAGTTCTTCCTGGAGGTATCTGTGGTCCAATAGGAGTAGGGTTATATTGACTATAGGGTGATAAAAAATTTTTGTGTGTGGTAGGGTCTCATGTAGCCCAGGCTAGGCATTAACTAACCAACTAACCAGCCAACTAAACTAATCAACCAACTAAACTAACTAAGCCAAGCAACCATTCAACTAAGCAAATAACTAACCATACTAACTTGTATAGTTAAGGATGACCCAAAACTTCTGATCTTTCTTCTAATTCCCAAGTGATAGGACTATAGACACCATATTCAGCTTAGGGTGATGGAAAATATTACCTAAGCAGGCTCTAAACTACTCAGGTAATTGGACATTTATAGATTTTGTTTCTATAAAGAGTGTAAGAAAGTAAAAAGGAAGGACTCAAGTCATAATACTACCAGGAAAATGAATGGTTTTTATTGTATTTTACAGCTTTGTTTACAAAATATTCTCAGCTTCTTGATGAAAAAACAGTTATAAAAGAACTGGAGTATACTGAATTGGAGTGCACAAAATGGGATTCACTCTTGGAAGGTAAAACTTAATGTGCCTAGACCCAACATTTCCAACTGGATTCTCAGGTAGATCCATCCCATCCACTATGGGAGTATGGCTTTATACCACGCACTCACTACCAGCTACCTGTGGAGTCCTTTTTAGAGGTCTCCAATCAGGCATAATCGGATGTGTGGCTGCCTAGCTTCAACAAAGGAAGAAGTTTCAGGGATGGTCGATATGAGGTTGAGTTGAATTTTATTAGCAACAGAAAGGAGCTCCTGGGAAATGAAGAAAATCTGATGGTATGAATGTGAGCATCTCAGGGAGTCATGTTCAAGTGTGTGTGTGTGGGGGGTGGTGGTGGTGTGGTGTGTGTGTGTGTGTGTGTGTGTGTGTGTGTAAAATTTTTATTTTCTGTACAGAAAGCTCCCAGTCCTATTCCAGGAGTCCATCCTATGCCTACATCTTAAAATATTCTCAGTATTGTTTCTATCAAGTTCAGGGTTTCAGGTCTTGTAAGGTGTTTAATTCATTGAGACTCTATTTTAGAGTCAGTTTTATAGAGCATGGCTAGGCATCTAGCTTCATTCTTCTGCATGTTGGCACCTTGTTTTCTGAGTACAATTTGTTGAAGAGGCTGTCTTCCTCTGATATGTATTTTTGGCAAGAAATCAGGTGGTTATAGCTGTGTTGATTTATATTTGTGGTTCCCGTTTCTGTCTATCAATCGACATGTACGCTTTTGTGCTGGTACTACGCTCTATAGACTGGCTCGAAATCAAGGATGGTGATACCTCCAACATTATTCTGTTTTCCTTAGAATTGCTTTGGCTATCTTTTGTGCTTCTGTATGAATTTTGAGATTCTTTGAGATTCATTTATCTTATGAGTAATGTTGAATTTTTGATGGTGATCGCATTGATCTACTGACATTTAGGATCTTTGTGAGAGATTATTTTTTTTATTTTATTTCAGTTTCTCCCCTTTGAGGGCTCAATGATATCTCTGTTGCCTGAGAAGAATGCAATTAATATCACAGAATACATAATACATAATATCTGAAAACCTAATTTCCAGATATAAAGTTTCCACTCATCTCTTTATATCTTTATTGGTCCATGGCTTATATATTTTTAAAACTTACTTCCAGAATCTTCATATTTTCTTCTTGAGATATGTATCACGGATAAAATTTTCAGACTAACATATACTTTTGTTATCTTGCTTGTTGGGATATATTGACTACCATTTTTATCATCACTAATTAAAAATGTATGTCTGATAATTGAAATTTTGCTGCCTTGGTTGTTGACATTTATTGTTTGTGTATATACACATGTATATATTTAGGTAATATAAGAGCTTTCTGGTTCTTGCTATGATGAGTTCTATTCTTTGCAGACTGAGGTTGTCTAGCATTATATCCCCAAAGTCTGGGTGTTTTTCTGGCTTTTTCTGACACCATCCCAGTAGGACAAAGGGTCCTGACATTAGTGATAATGGAGGTAGACTTGGCTTTCTTTGCACCTGAGGGGAGAGGGGCTCCTGCTGCATCTGGGAGAAGCTGGGAGTCCCAGATTCCACGTGGTGGTGTCTACATACAAATAACTTTAAAATGACTTTATTACATTGCACTTACATTTCCTTCTTCCCCCAAAGACAAAGTCTGGAGCTGTTGCCCAAAGGATTGGAAGCCGTTTGGTTCCCACTGCTACTTCACTTCGACTGACTTGGTGGCATCTTGGAACGAGAGTAAGGAGAACTGCTCCCACATGGGTGCTCATCTGGTGGTGATCCACAGCCAGGAAGAGCAGGTGCATCCTGGGAAAGAGTAGGGCCTGGGTCCAGCATGCTGTCTGCCTGTTTCTACTAAGAGAGAGTTTTGTTGTCATGGGTGTTGGTGCTGTGGCAGAAGGCTTTCCAGCAGATAGGCAGGAATGGTTGCCTTAATCCTTGCCTTGTACACGTTGGTCTCACTTCAGTGGAACTAAACACCAAGGAACCGTGGCATCGAAAATGCAGCACGCTAGGCTGGAGGGAAGGATGAAATGTTTCTGCTCAAAACATCAGTTCGTGATTTTTACACTCTAATGCTTTCTGTAGTAATGCAAGTGCCTAACAGAGAAGGGTGCAGGGACAGTACCAAATCGGGATGGTCATGGCCAGACACGAGAAACGAAATAACTGAAGATATGAATGGAGAAAGATTAAATGTGCAAAATTCTCTCATGCACAACTGTGAAGAAAAGAGGTGAAGAAAAGAGGGGGAGCCAGTTTGAGGGGATTCATTATGATCGTGTGTTGAGGCCCGAGCTGCCCTACTTTGGGTGGCCAAAAATGTTGTGGGCCTCTCCACTCCGCTTGGCAGCCACTGTATCCCGGCCCAAGCTGCCAGTCCGGTCTGCGGGTCGAGGTTCAGCAAGAGAGAGAGTGAGGGCAGACTCGAGAATGGAGAACAGACAGAGTGTGATTCAATCCCGTTTATTTTTCAGTCTCTCTTCCTAGTCCAAGTCCCAAGTCTTGAGTTCCTAGTTCCTAGTTGTACTCCTCTTGTTCTCTTCCGAGTGTCTAATGTCTACTCCTACTCCTAGTGTCTGAATCTCTGTTACTCCAAATTGTTCTCCAAGTTGTACTCTCTAAAGTGTCTGATTCTCTCATCTCTCTTCTGTCTGCTTCTTGCCTTTATATGTCTCACTTCTAAGCCATGCCTTTTGGTCACACCTTTAATCATGCCCTTAAGTCTTGTCTCTAGATCTGATCTCACATTCTTAGGTCACACACCTTTAATCTCACACACCTTTAATCTCACACACCCAAGGAAAGTCCTGGGTATCCAAAGCAAGATGTTATTAGAGTGTGCTCAGCTGTTGTAGGCTATTGTAATCCAAGTCACATGTCAGGGTATATGGCTCAAGATGGCTGCAAAGCTGATAGCCACTTTCTGCTAAAAGTCGGCCCCCAACAATCATGGTCAGAGAATTTGACTGTTTGCTTATCATCTGAGAAGTACACTCCTGGGGAGTTTTTTCTAATCCTTGATCCTTTGTCTTCTCATCTGTGTGACCAGAAAACAGTCAGTCACAATATCGCAGTGTACATCTAAAACCTGAATTTATTGATATTAATCTAAAATTTGAAATATATTTAAAAGCCTAGAGAGATGAAGTAGGATGTGATTATTGTGTATTTGCATATGTGCATCATATTGAACCCTATAATAATTTTGTATCAGTAAAATCATTTTAAAAGATCTTATAAAACAATCCAAACAGAAAAGAATTATTCAATCGAGGCTGAAAGATGTCTTTCTTTCCTTTTAGGATTTCATCACCAGAATCCTGAACACTCGTGCCGCTTATTTTATAGGACTTTCAGAACCAGGTCATCGACAATGGCAGTGGGTTGACCAGACACCATACAATGATAATGCCACGTGAGTGTAGACTTGCAAGAGGAGTTCTAGATTCTGAATCATGAGGAGAATATAGGATGTTCCAGCTGTTGGTTATGAAGCTAAAATAGCTCCCTCCTGGTGTAACTGCCGGGGATGGAGTTAGTTTTACTCTCCCATGTACTCATCACAAGTGACACATATTACTGATATTCCCAGTAGAGATGAGAAAATTGAGTTTGAAGAGTGTAGAATGATTAAAAACCCTACCAAGGTCTTTACTCATAAATGTATTTTATTATGGTTTCAGTTTCTTGTTTACATATTTAAAATAGGATTTAATTCATTTTTTATTTGTGTGTATATATGTGTGTTTCTGTGAGTTTCTGTCACATGTATTTGGGTGTCTATGGAACTCATAAGTGGTTGTCGGATCAAGTGGAGCTGGGGTTACAGGTGGTATGACCTCACCAATGTGGGTGCTGGGAATAGAACTCTCACGTTTTCTGAAAAATCAATACGCACTCTTAATGTCTGAGCCACTTCTCCAGCCACCATTTATATCTTTATAAGAAAAATTTATGTCAAGATTCTAACTGATTATTTTTCATAAATCACAAGCCCCCAATCTGATACTGTATTTTCATATTTGTGTAACCATTTACAAGCTCTTAATTTATTACTATGTTGCCAAATCCTTTCTGATGTCTGTCGTAGGAAATATGTAGTGATGGTATTGTCATTCTCAGTTTTCAGAGAAGAAAACTTGGAATCCAGGTTATTAAATTATTAGTCCTAGATGACAGAAATAAGTAGGTTATCTAGATATTTTAACTTGTTCTCCAGTCTCTAAAATAATTCCATTGTAAAATGAAAAAATGGTTATTTAAACATGAAAATAAGAGGAGAACTTTTCACCATATAAATACTCACCAGGGGTTGATTGTCCTCTGGTACCAAGACCTAGGGATGAAGAAATAGTATCCTCTGCGATATGTGCTGGAAGAAGTGTTAAGTAACAAGCTAAGAGAACATTGAGTGCTGTGATCTCCACAAATTCCAACCTTATCCTCAAACTTGATTTCTCTTGCTTGCTCTTTTCAAGCATTATTGTAGGAAACACCCTGATGCTCTTTCCTCCCTTTCAGATTCTGGCATAGAGGTGAGCCCAGCAGTGACAATGAACAATGTGTTATTGTAAATCATCATTGGAATTCTGGATGGGGCTGGAGTGATATCCCTTGCAGTGATAAACAGAACTCAGTTTGTCAGGTGAAGAAAATATACTTATGAATCACATCCTCCATGGCCTTGGGATTGCATTGTTATTCATTATTACACAGATACTTGGAAAGTTCTTCATGTGGGACAAAGGTTCACAGAATTTTAGATAGGCAGCCAATGGTTATACATATGATAATACTGTTACATATGTAAACTTACTTGGTCATTCGTCATTCCCTTGGAATACAACAAACTTCTAT
This sequence comes from Arvicanthis niloticus, assembly GCF_011762505.2. NCBI lineage: Eukaryota > Metazoa > Chordata > Mammalia > Rodentia > Muridae > Arvicanthis > Arvicanthis niloticus. The sequence goes on from NC_047666.1 coordinate 60,876,732, forward strand.
GCCCATTCACAGATTCCCAAAGTCTTCTTTGTTAATAGGATTGGATGGTTCAGTCCTTCTTCCCATCCCTCCTTTCTCTCTGTCTTTGTCTTTATTGATGTATAATTGACAAATAAATCATGTATACTCATGTTACAGTGTTTTGACTTGATGTGGAAAGGTACTGTGGAGTGGCTACCACAATTAGGTTGACAACACCTTCTATAACCTACCATAGTTGCCTGGTGTATGTGCATGCATGTGTGTGTGTGTGTGTGTGTGTGTGTGTGTGTGTGTGTGTCTGTGGTTTTAGAATGTTTAAGATCTTCTTAAGCAAATTCCAACTCACAGGGTGATATCATTAGCTACTGTCACTTTGACCCTCAGTACTTACTCTTGTTTTCTCTGGCAGTTTGTGCCCTCTTCCATCAGCATTTTCTCATGTCTCCCAATAGCTACACTACCAGGAACTATACCGGAACTTCATCCAAATTGCTAGTGTTCTATGGGTGCTGTGTGGCTCTAACAGTGGCTGATTCTGGACTGGATGAACTACGTTAACAGAAAGTTTAAGGAGACATAACCTTCCACTGTCTTCTCCAGTGATTCTTGGTGTCCCAACTTGGTGCCTGCAGCGTCAGGAACAGCCTTTGCCCTGGGAATGCATGTTGAGGAGACCAATATGTCCCCTGGGAACCTCTATGCTATTTAACATGCTGGAAGCCTTTTCAACTTCTTATCATGAATATTTTTGAAATAGAAATCGACTGAATGGTATCAATAGTCATTAAACTACCCCATTTATATTTAGTGGTTGTTAACATTTTGATAATCTGTATATGGGTATACATATGCGTGCATTTGTTCATTTGATAGGATATTTGAGAGTTAGTTTGCTACATAACAGTTCAGTTAAGACTTCAGTACCAAATACAATTATCACTTCTAAAAAACTTCACAACTTTTTTTCTGAAATTATGTGTCATCTTGTCATCTTATGTCCATATCTCCTCAGTTGTCCCCAAACGTTCCTTTGGCTGTTCTAGTAAGTCATGACTCAAGGTATCTTATTTACTAATTACAGTTAATATAAAATTCAGGTCATGCCTCCAGAAGACTGTTCCCAGTTCAGACTCAAGCCATAAATTCAGTAGGTCCCAAGGATGCCTTTAGTTATAATCAACTCTGCAGATTTTGAGAATTCCATGATACCTGTAGGATTTATAGGTTGCTACAATGACCCACTGAATTAATTATGCTCTACAAGGATGACAGTTTTAAATATACAAATCACACTAAAGGGAGAGACATATAGAATGAGATCTAGGAGGGTCTCAAATGAGCAACTCCCATTGATCTCATTTATGCATTTCCTAGTGTTAGGCGCCATAAGAACCTTGCCCCAAGATGGCGATGGCCACCCGAGGGCCGAGTGATAAACAAGTCCTTATTAGGTATGAAGGCTGTGCTTCAAGGTGGCCTGATCTTACGCAAGCGTCACGAGCTTATGAAGAGATGATACTTGGCATGAGTTCATGGGCTCCTGGCAGGGTTTATAAGCTGCGCCTGGGAAGGGATCGTGGGCTCGCCATCTTGACTACCAACTGCTAAGCATCCTGAGTAAACTGCTGTGAGTAGGAACCGGTTGTTCCATGTCTTAATTCCTGCTGGTCAGGGTTGGTGCGGCACATCCTAGAATGTTAAGGAATGACAATTATAGAACAGGTCTACCAGGGGCTCTCATCTGAGCTCTGATGTTCACAGATTCACAGGGGCTCACCATGTAGGCATGAGTGGTTGACTGATCATGAGAGTGAACTCAGTTTTCAGCATCACTTCACTGCCAGGGTGAACATCTCATGGCTCAAAGGCTCAACACTTTCAACGCATGGCCAGTGTTTCTGAAATGGTGAGCTCCTAACATGAATCATCATGTTAGCATGAACTATGAGAGAACTAAGCAGCATAAAGCTTCATGGTCTAACCATGCTCAAACACTTTCCAATAGCTCCAGCAATTCCAAAGAATTAGAAAGGCAACCTCCCATGACCTGGGTAAAAGCTCAGCGAGCATCTTTGACAGCCCAGCTGTCGTATGATAAAAATGCAGCAGTAAGTGAACAGGGAAATGTGCACCATCATCTTCACAGGAGCTCCCATCGTGTTTCAGAATAGACACCATGGAGCACATGACATGCATCCTACACTAAATCCACATTATACTAGTTTCCTTTAATATCAGAGAGAAGTATAGCACAAGTTTTTTATTAATTTATGCTTGTATTACAATGGTTACTCTCTGTTTGCTCATGACACTAATGTTCCATTTTGAAATCCAATAACAAGACATCTACTGAATACATAATGTAACGAGATTAGGTATAGTCTCTATGATGGCTCCCAAGGCTTATATACTTCCCTGTAAAAGGATTATGCTTCAATGCTTTTTATACATATTCCTTTATATAAAGTATGTTTTCAACTGACATGGGTATTTATTAGTCTATAGAATGAGAATGAATCTGACTTCTCTAAATACAGGAGACTATTGAATATTTAGCTTCCAAGGAGCTGTGGTTTTCTATGATACTGGGCCCAAAATGATAAATATAAAAAGAAGCTGAACAGAATTACAATGATCCACAGCCACGCCCTTAGGATACACAAATGGGAAATATTTGTTGTTACAAGCCATTTGGATACTGGAATTGGCTGTGTCTTAGTCTAGTGCATGTAAAATATGGTAGCTTTAGACATATATCTTGCTATGCCTCTGAGGGAATATCATCCTGAGTGAGGTAACCTAGAACCAAAAGAACATGCATGATATGTACTCATTTCTAAGTGGGTCATCATCATAGAATACAGGTATCATGCTACACCATGGACCCAGAGAAGCTAAAGAAGAAGGAAGGCCCAAGAAAGGAAGCTTGAATCTCATTTAGAAGGAGGAATAAAATAGTCATAAGACACAGATGATGGACAGAACTGGGAGATAGGGGAAGTGGGGAGGAGGATGGAGAACTCAGGATTAGGTATGGAAAATGACAGGAGAGATGGCCATATGGCCACGAGAATGAATGGAAATCTGCAATGGATGGGGTTGGGGAGGTCGGAGGGCATCTCCAGGATGAGACAGAGACCTGGGATAAGGGAAGAGCTCAAGATCAATGGGGGTGACCTTAGCTGTGACTCACTGTACTGTAGACATGGAATTTGAATAAGACACCTCTTGTAGCCAGGAAGGAACCCCAGTAAGCTATAGAGACACAAACCCACCACAAAACTTTCAACCCAAAATTTATACTGTCTGCAAGAAATTCAGGGACAGGGGACGGACCAGAGACTGAGAATGGCCAATCATAACACTATTAATGACACTCTGTTATGCTTGCAGACAGGAGCATGTTGTCCTTTGAGACGCTCCACCCAGCAGCTGACTCAGATAGATACAGATACCCATAGCTAAGCATGGTGAGGAAAGTGTCCTTATGGGACCACTTCTTGTGGTGACACAGAATCCCAAAGAGTTGAGGAGAGTTTTTTTCATAAAGGCCCAGTTAGCGCAAAACTCCAGCATAGAGAGATGGAATATGAACAGAAGTGTGATATGCATTTGATTGCTTCTGGGAGAGGAATAGTCAGTTTGACTGGCATGACTTGTATGTAGTTGAATGATGTTTTAGTTTGAATTTTGTTGTTATGTAGAGAAACCATACAATGGCAACTTACAAAGAAAAGCATTTAATTGGGCCTAGTTTACAGTTTCAGAGGTGTAGTCCATTATTATATGGCGGGAAACATGGCAGAGCACAAGCAGACATGGAGCTGGAGAAAGAACTGAGAGTTCTACATCTTGACCTGAAGGCAGCAGATGGAGATCATGTGCCACAGTGGGCATAGCTTGATCATAGAAGACCTCAAAGTCTACCCCCACAATGATACATTTCCTCCAGTATGGTCACATTTCCCAATAGTATTATTCCCACTGGACCAAGCAATCAAACACATGAGTAATTCATATTCAAACCACCTCATTCCACTCCATGGCCTACATAGGTTTGTAGCCATAACATATGGCAAAAATTCACTAAGTCCAACTTCAAAAGTCCCAATAGTCTACAATGGCTTCAAGCTTGTTTAAAAGTCCAAAGTTCAAATTCTCTTTTGAAGCTTGTACAATTTTTTAATTGTAATCCTCTGTAAAGTTAAAATAGAAAAGCATATCATATTCTTTGAACATATAATGGCACAGGTTATACATTAGAAAAGGGAGCGTAATGAAGAAATACTGAGCCAAAGCAAGACTGAAAACCAGCTGGGCAAACTCCGGACTCTGCAACTCCATCAGCTTTGTTGACTGCAACACAGTTCATGCTCTTAGACTGATTCCTCTCCCTGTCAGAAGTTTTCCTCAGTAGGTATCTTTTGGCTCTGGCATCTCTAACCTCTTGGGGTCTCCAAGGCAATCCAGATGTCATCTTCACAGCTTCAGCTAATGGGCCTCCATGCAGGGACATCCCTGACACATGCCTGGTCTCAGCCACTTTCATTAGTATTGGAGGGAGATTCCCCTGACATCATTCTTCTATCCTAAATTCTAAAACCAGAAGCACATGCTCAAAGCTTTCAGGTTCTGCTGCTTGCTGGGTCTGGACACCATGGACACCACAGATAGCATGGAACTGGGAACATGGCCACCTAATTCAATTACAACTTCACCAATTTTTTCTTTTCAATGATTTTTTTTCACTGTTTACACTTGCCTGCCCTGAAACTTGCTTTGTAGACCAGGCTAGCCTTGAACTCAGAGATTATCCTGCCTCTGCCTCTGAAGTGCTGAGATAAATGTGTGCACCACCACTCCCAGCTCTGAGCTTTCCTTAAATCCTTTTTACAAACTGGAAGTTTACCTGTGTGAGATCTTGCCCTGAGGTCACCATTCTCTTTATTCTGTTTGATCTCTTTAATCTATTTTTCTTCTTGAACACAGGATTAGCTGCATTTTACTTCTGGGTGCTTCTTTTCTCCTTGTATTCTTACCTTGCTTAGCTTGCTGCTTTTTACCAAAACTATCTTCATAAGAGTGAACAACAGTAACCACACAACAACGTCTATACCTTTCTTTTGCCAATGCTATTAATAATCTAAAACACTACTTTAGCTCCAAGAAAACTTTTTGGACAAGGGTATAAAAAGCAGCCACATTCTTCACCAAAACATCACAAGAACAATCTCTAGGCCACACACTAGCATTCTTCTCTTCTGAAACCTCTTGAGCTAGGCTCTCATAGTTCAAATTATTCTCAGGACCCAATGTGTTTCATATTCCTACTAGGATGGCCCATTAAGTCCTACTTAAAACATCCCACTGCTTTCTTAGTCAGAAGTTCCAAAATCCACATTCCTCCAAACAAAAGCCTGGTCAGGCCTACCACAGCAACACCCCAGTCCCTGGTACCAACTTCTGTCTCAGTTAGGCTCTCATTGCTGTGGAGAGACATTGTGACTATGGCAACTCTTATGAATGAAAACTTTTAATTTGGTCAGACTTACAGATTTAGAGGTTTAGCCCATTGTTACCATGGTGGGAAACATGACAGAGTTCAGGATGACATGGTGCTAGAGAAGGGACTGATCCTGATCCAAAGGTTGCAAAAGGAGACTATGTAACACTGGCCATAGCATGAGCATAGTCAGCCTCAGCACCGGTTTCCACAGTGTCACACTTCCTCTGAGGCCACAACTATTGATAGTGTTATTGCCTATGGGCCAAGCATTTAAATTCATGAGTCTATTGGAACCATTCCTGTCCAAAGCACCACAGATGACAAGCCAGGGTGTAGGCCGCTGACCCGACTCAGCTGGCCAAAATGGCGCAGGCCTTGGTATCGGCTACTAGTGCACTGCGCATGCGCAACTCAGTTTGGCGCCAAACCCCTCCCGAATGGGGTATGCTAATGAGGTACCACAATTGAGTAAGGTATGCTAATGGGGTACCACAATCCTGACCAATCACTCCCTCCAGGGCGGGGTATGCTAATGTGGTATGCTAATGAGGCACTGCAATTCTGACCAATCACACACTTCCGCACCCCCCCCCCCAGCCTAGAGCTGAGGGTATATAAGTAGCTTGCCCTGGGCATTCAAGGTCTCTCCCTGAAAACTAAAAGAGCGCTTCTACAATAAAGTTTGTTGAGAAGGATCTGGTTGTTTGAGTCGTCCTTGCTGGTAAAGTGGGCGTGACACCAGGGCAAGTCCCACTCTTAAGATTAGTTGACAACACAATCCGGACTTATTGAGAAAGAAAAAAAAGATAAAATCTCAAAATTGGGTGGTCAGGGATGGGAAGGTAGAAAGGCTGGTTTTGAGAGTTGGGAGAGGTGTGAATATGTTCAAAATACATTAAATGGGATTCTTGATTAATAAAATATTATTAAAATTTATCTTTAAAAAAAGATCTTGCTAGGTAGGGCAGTACACTGCATAATCCTAGCTCTTAGAGGCTAAGACAGGAGGGACGCTGAGCTAATAGTCTAGCCTGGGCTACCTAATGAGAACTTGTTTGAAGAAAGCCAAAGGAAAGAAAAGTAAAGCCACAGCTAGGTATCACATCTCCATAATTCCATCTCTCAGGAAGCCTAGGCAGGAGGATCATGAGTTCAAGGCTGGCTTGGATTGCACAGCCAGACAGTCTTAATAAAACAAACCAAACACAATAGAACAAAATAAAACTATCCTAGACCATCCTTTGCCTTCTCATGTGGGGCCAGACACTCATGTTGAGCCTTGCTGTGCCTCTAGAAGTGCAATGCTGTCAGGGGGTTTTATCACACGAGACTCTGGGAATCTGCAGGCTCTGAGATCAGTCACAGAGCCCAGGCTTCTCAAACTGTGAGGTGTCTCTGTGTATGACTAGTTTGGGGACTGGCTGGCAAGATTGGAACAGAGATATGAAGCTGCTAGTACATGTATGGTGGACTGGCCATCCTTAAACAGCAAATGTCAGTGTAGGAGGAGACAGCAATTCTTGAGTTAGTGAAGCATGATTTTGAGACTTTAGGTAGTCTTATAGTTACCAAAGCTTTGGGATTTCCACTTATCTTATCACAAGATCTTGACAAGCTGGTATACTTATAGGGCAAGAGTCAAAGAGTCATGGGAGGAACCTGGACAGTGTACTGAAGCCTGATCCTTATGGGTATTCTGGCTGTAATCTATAATCTATTTCATCTGGGACTCAAGTCTTCTTGACAGTCATCAGTGAGTTAAGGCCCTGGGCACCCACTGCTGTAATAACAATTCTGGAATTTTTGTTTCTCTAAAAAACACAGAAATATAAGAATATATTTTCATTTTAGCTCCAGGTGTGGGGATATGGGGACATGAAGCTACTTTAGACTGTTGGCAGCGGCGGACTATGATTTATTTGCTTTATGCTCTAGCAGAGGCATGGGTTTGCCAGCTGCAGATCATTTCTGTGATTGTGTGACATTTGGAATTCTGGGACCTTTTCAGAGTATGTAGAAATGCTAGGGCCTGGAGAGGTGGGGTTGGAGGTTGCTGATCATTCAAGGGGGTTGGTTCTAGTTTGTTAGTAGTCATGTTCAAAGAAACAAAAGGAAAGAAATTAGATTCAGGAATCTCTCTCTTCTATCCTTTCTTATATAGTGATGGGGGTCAAGTTGAGGTGATAAATGATGTGAAAAAGAAGAACCCACAAAGAAGCAAAGACCAGCTATATATTGCTTCTCTGTTGGTGAAACAGGAGAGGTGAGACCATCCTCAACACTGGAAGAGGTGAAGAGGACACTCAAGCATAATGTTGGCTTTGTACTGGGCTGGGATTCAAAGACATCAAAGGTTGAAAGGAGTTTCACTTGTCTTTTACTACTTTGTGGGTTCTTCTGTTTTCCACAATTTATCCCCCTACATTTTCCCCAAGGTTTCACCTCCTATTTACTAGATAGAAAACAAAGAAAGATAGAAGGAAGAGAGAGAGAGAGAGAGAGAGAGAGAGAGAGAGAGAGAGAGAGAGAACAAGAGACCAAGCTATCAAGAGAGATAGAGTTCAAGAGACTGAGCGAGCGAGTGAGACAGAGAGACAGAGAGACAGATAGACAGACAGACAGACAGATAGATAGATAGATAGATAGATAGATAGATAGATAGATAGAATCTAATTTCTTTCTTTTTGTTTTTTCTTTGAGCACTGGAGAGGAATTTTAATCCAGAAAACATGGTTACTCTGAAAAGAATCGCATCCAAAGACCTTCTAGGTCTATGTGACGTGACTGGTATGCAGATACACTCTGGATTACAGCATGATCTGGCTGGAATACAGACATGCCCTTAGTATACACCTTGGATTCTGAACAATAGAAGGAAGTAACCATATTTGAAAGTGATGATGTCTAATTCAGGGGTAAAGGGATGTATCAGAGAAAGATTTAACAGAATGCATCAGAGATAGGATACATTCAACTCTCATTAGAACAGGAGAGGAAAGAGAGACTACTTAAGATCAACTCAGGGATAATTCCCCTTGCTCTATTTCACAGTTCAACATTTGCTGCTTCTTTCCTCCACCATGCTAACCATTGCAGCTATGGATGAGCTTCTAGTATATCTGTTACCAATCCCTTCCAGTCTTGGGGTATAATTCTACTTTGAGTAGCCCAGTTATTTAGAGACAGAGGGAGAGAGAAAGAGAGAGAAAGAGAAAGAGAGAGAGTTTTCCCCCCAAGAGTTTCTCACTGAAACAATTTTACAGAGACAGGTTGCAGAGAGAACAAGCTAGACACAGGTGAAGAGAGAATAAACCAGAGAATGCGAAGGGGCCAGAAGATTAGAACATATTGCTAGAATTAGTTTGAGGTCAGATAGAGCAAGAGATTACCGCTTGGGAGTGTGAGATAGATAATGAGCATAGATTTGTTTTTACTCATAGATTTGGGTTAGAAATGCTGAAATTTGGGTAATAAGATGAAACCTGTGGGATCATATTAAAATGAGGGTAATAGTGTGAACCCATGGTTTTCATTATGTTTGGATAGAAAAACAAGAGAAAACCAATAAACACAAAGTGTGTGTGTGTGTTTCTCATGCATGCACATGCTATGCTGTTTACTTGTTATGTTTAGGGATGGGAGTTGCTAGAAGAGATTCAAAGAAGGAAACTGTTCAGAAGAACTGGAGGTTGAACATGTGGCTATGAGCTGGAAGATGTCGGTGGGACTCAAATCATCCCATCTTCACCAACTAATGTAAGTGTCCTCTCTTGTACTCTGTGATCTGTTTAATTCACCCAACTATTCTCAACAGTGCAGTGAACACTTAGCTCATGGTGAGGAATGTAGGGATTAAGGGGAAAGAGGCACAAGGAGAGGACAGTGTCCTCCCACAGCTACTAACCAGAGCTGTTTCAGGAGCTCTGGATGTGGCCAGTAGTAAAGTGAGTGGGGAGTCCCCATGCAGCTAGTTATAAACCTGTGGCAGGAGGCAGAGTGCTCAGAGAAGCAGCTTCAGAAGAAACAGGATGTGGGCTTTGCCTTCCCCACACTGTAGGCAGCTGAGAGAAAAGTTGGAGCCCACACAATGGCGAGGGCCCCTGGTCCTCTCGAATGTGGTATCACAATTTGCCTGTTCAGTCAAAATCAGTGTTGTGCCGTAAGTGTTTGCTCGTGTTGTCTGGTTTGCCTGAAACCACACTTGGCACATAAAAGTGCACAAATTTATGTTTGCTGTGAGTGTCTTAGGACAGAATTCTCTAATAGCATGGTTCCTCTTTTCCCTCCTTCCTATTTCGTTCCTTCCCCTTTGAGTTCCCAGTGTGTAGTACTTGCACAGCTTGCTGAATGGGTTTGAAGACTACAATGCTTTGTTTCTTGTATTAAGAGGTTGCATCTCCCCTGTGTGACCTGAGTGATTCCGTGCTGTGGTTTCTCGTTCTCATGTGGTTTACCCCAGTGAGACATGCCTCTTCTTTCATTCATGTGTGACATGACAACTAATCACTAGGATTGGTTCTCACATACTACAGTGCCTTAGAGAGGGAACAAGGTGTGCTTTCTGAGGGAGGCAGGTCTTTCATGATATGGCTTCAGAAATCACTTATGCAGAAGTGAGGATCACAAATGAATCCAACGCTTCGGGCACCCACTCAAGATGTCCTGCAGGTAAAAAAACAAAACAAAAACCCTTTCTGTATTTATACAGGAGGATAAAGGAATGGTCATTCACAAAGTTGGGTGGTATTTGTGACTGGTTCTTTGAGTGCTCCCATCTGGTATTTTACTGGAGTCTCAGCTGTTTAAACTGTTTGTAGATTGACTTGAAGAGCTGTAGAGTTGTACAGTGTGAAGGAAAAGCTTTCTCGGCGTGGCTTTTGCTTTTGCCATTTACAGAAACTAAACCTTGAATCTTGCTGCATTTCCTGCTCTATATAAATGAGCATACATACATTTTTTTTCTGAAAATGAAATAATATTATTTAATAGTGATTTCTTCTCCCTATGCATGACAGTATTTTGTGACTTCATGAAGACTGTTTCTGTGTTGAGATTTCATCTTGAAGGAACTTTTTTTCATTTATCCTATAGATCAGAGCAGAGCCTCTTACTTGATAGGCAGGTGTTGTGCCACTAAATTGTACCTTAGTCCAGGAAGTTTCTAGCCATGTGATGGTGGCTAGCAGACTAACCTTATGCTAAAGTGGTGGACTATAATTAGAAATATTTATCTGTTATTATATGTGTCTTTAATGTTTTGGCAGCCTGTAAGTTATTTAAGTATACAGTGCTGACTCCACAGTAAAGAATACCAAGAAAGCACAGAAAAAATTTATTAACAATACTGATGTAAAGAAAAGTCATAGGCCAGGTGGCAGTATTTATGTTGTGTCCTCATGTGGGAAAACACATTATGTGCACATACCTTCAAGATTTACTGCAAGGGCCAGGTTTGGTCTAATTCTAGCACTGGGGAGGCAGAGACAGGAGGATCACTGAGAATTTGAGCCCAGTCTGGTCTACATAATGAGTTGCAGACCATCCAGGACTACACAGTGAGATCCTAGCTCATTCCACTTCCCTTCACAAAAAAGCCAAAACAAACAAACAAACAAACAATCCTCCATGAACATATATGAACCAAGCATGTGTATATCTATCTATCTATATATCTATATATATCTATATCTATCTATATCTATCTATCTATATATATTCAAAGTATTTTTCAGATCTCAAAATATAAGTACCAGTTATTCTAACAGTGTAAGTTTGTGCTTTTATTTTTTTTGTTACTTGAAATGTTCATTTTACTAGTAAATTAAGTGTCCTTGAAAAAAAAAAAGGGAGAAGAGGAGAGTGGAAAACAAGAAACAAGGATGGAACTTACTTCTCATGAAATGAATGTGCTTCTCCTTCTAGCTCCCAGAGAGAAACGTATCCACCATCTAAGTAAGCCTGGTTCCCCCTCGCTGCCTTTTACATCCCTGCTGGTACTTTTCCTGCTGCTGGCAATCACATTCTTAGTTGCTTTTATCAGTAAGTATTCCAGATGAATCAATAGGGCATGTCTGCCTTAGATGAAGAGAGGTTCTACTGCAGCAGTTGGCATTTAAAGGAAATATGAAGTAATATTCTCTGGAAAAAATAATTCAAAGGATTCCATTGTGACTTTCTCTTTGTCCTTGAATTTAACTATTGTCTTGGGGGAAAATGGAATCCATTCTCAGTTGGGAAACTAAATCACATGTATGAGTGTCTGTGTGGGGTTGTGGAATGAATTCTGTGGACTGTTGTCTTTATTAGACTGGGAGGTCAAACCTACATTTTCTCATTGGCATCAAGATGTCACACTGTATGTGTATGGGGCTCCTTCATCTAGTGTGAGCTTGTGGACAAGAAGGAGCTAGGAAGAAATTATCCAAGAAGAGTTCTTTAGCTAATTCCTAGCTATTTCTGTCCTGGCCAGTATTATGAGACATCTAAAAGCAACCCGAGCAAATGAGTGGATTTCTGTTCATCAAACATTTACGCACTTATGAAAAACTTAAAAATACACAAAAGTAGTATATTTAGGATGTTTTACTCATTCATTTGCTCACTCAGAATTAAGTAATAGTATTAATATAGTAATAGCATCCATTAATGTATATCATACGATGTGTTAGACAGACCAAGCCCAGTCTGTTTCAAGAAATTTAGAGGAAAGTCAATGAATCAGTGCCAGCAAGGTACAATGGCACACTCCTATTATCCCAGCTACTCTGGGTGTTAGATAGCAGGACAACAATTATGGGGCATGCCTGGGTTATATAAAAGAATCATAGAAAAAAAAGAAGTAGTGTCTGCAACATTGTCTGGGAAGTGTTGTGCTGAGATAGTTTTCCTAGAAGAGGTGACACCTAGAACTGTGGGTACCAAGAATGTCACAGAGGGGTGATGGATTGGCAATTTTGGCTGATCTCCACTGAGTAGCTCCTTTGGCCCTAGCTGAACTTAGGCACGTATATGTGGTCAGTTACCAGTCCTGGCAACTCATCCTCTGAGGAGGAGGAGGCCAGCTGGAATGACTAGCAGTGTGGGTCACCTTTATGTGAGTCCTTAGGAGGGCCTGGGCTTGTTTACATGGCAGCTTGGAGATTTCTAAGATTGAGGGTGACCATGAGCCAGGCTCTCAAAAAATTGAACTGGAGAGTCGATTAGAGCTGATTTTGCACATTCTCTTGGCCAGCTCACACATGAGACTTCACTTTTTTTTTTTTAATTTGAACTGGGAATGTTGCAAAACCACATTGCAATGGCGTGTGAATACAGAAGTTAAAAATTGTGGTAATTTTTTTTGCAAACCACCAATGCCATGGAGAACCATTGTTCTGTTTCAAATAAAGAATTCGTGTAGCCATATTTATGTTATAGATTGTGTTTTTCCGGGATTCCAAAAAACAAAGAAATAAACAAGAGGGCTAATCTGTAACGAGATCTCTGTAATGAGATCAGTGTCTGGAGAACATAAGAGGCGGCAGCTTTGAGAGGTAAAGAGAACAGGACCCAGGGGATAGATGCTTGATGAGGATGGAGATCCAGGGATTAAGGGCTCCAAGAAGTAACATGTGACTTCAATATTCGTATGACAAAACTCACCAACTGTGAAGTTGATCAAAGAGATAGAGAATATAATATAAGTTATATGTTTAAGTTGGTAGATGTTGACTTTAGTTTTAGGCATATTGAGTTGAGTCTTAGGCATATTTGTGTTTAGTGAGCAAAAAATTCCATGTAAATAGGCAAAAGACAAGACCATAGCAATATATGACATTACTTGAGAAGAATTTTGTATTAGGAGAAATCATAATGACAGGATTGTAGAAAGTGTTAAATTCTGAAGGGGTCAATGGATCGAGAAGAGAAAATAGAAGGCAAGAAGTGATAGCCAAAAGGTAAGACAAAACCTGACAAAGCAATGGTTTAAAGGCTGAGGGGAAAGAGAACTGGGCTCAAGTATAATACCAAGAAGGCCAATGAGGGCCCTGGGATGTTACTGAATACCCATTTCAGAACTGGTGTTGGAGAAACAGAGGAAGAAAAAGTGATGGAATAGAGAGACAAAGATACAGACAAGAAAGTGAAGAAATTCAGATGTAGAGGGAGAGGCCATTCAGTTTAATTCTGAGTGAGAGACAGTGTGGTACATGGAGGAGCAACTCAGTCAAAAAGATGTGAGTTTGAGGAAGAAAGCAATGCCCTGCATACACTTGTTGGTTTTTTCTTACTTCCCATTCTAAAATAACCTATAACTACTCAGAATTAGCAAACCCCCTTTTCTCCCAACAAGAAGGTAGTTCACATCCTTAAATATGAGTGTCTATCTCTGCTTCATCTCCCTGAAGCATTAGCATTTTCATTTACATTCAGCATTGAAGGGTGTGGCTCACTCCCTTTAGAGCCATGATAATGGACCCATCCTGCATTTTAAGTCACTCATGTTTCTTGAGTTCTGAGTGTATTTGTGGTTTCAAATGAGAAGACTGATGATTCCACTGACTATAGGGTGATGGGAATTGTAGTCATGCTCTGTCGACTTAGTAATGTGGATGCTGTAGATGTTTGTACCAGGAAATAAAAAATTAGAAAGACATTTATCATGAAAATGAGTGGTTTTGGTTCTGTTTTCTTCCAGTTTATTTTCAGAAGTACTTTCAACTTCTTGAAGTAAAAAAAGGTATAAAAGACATAACTCACAAGGAATTGAACTGTATAAAAAATGTTTCGCTCATGGAAGGTAAGAATTAATGTACCTAAGTGTTTGGTTGCTGCTGTAGAGTGTAATAGTTTCACATAAATCTATTTTCTCTCTGTCTCTCTTTTTCACTTATTCTCTCATAAATTACATCCCAATCACCATTTCCCCTTTAACCACTCCTCCAAGTCACTGCCTCCCACCTCCCCTCTCCCCAGATACATATCTTCTCTGTTTCCCTCCAAAAAAGAAGAGGCCTTCCAGGGATATCAATAAAACCTGGCATAACAGGTTACAGTAAGACTAGGTACCAGATCGCATATCAAGGCTGAACAAAGTAATCCAGGAGGAGGAAAATGGTCCCAAGAGCAGGCAAAGTGTCGGAGACAACCTATCTCTACTGTAAGGAGTTCCACAAGAACACCATGATAGACAAACATAACATATATGCAGAGAACCTAGTGCAGGTCTGTGTGGGTTCTGTGATTGTGGATTCGGTTTCTGTGCACCCCTATAACCCTTGCTTAGTTTATTCTATGGGCCATGTTCTCCTGGTGTCCTTGAATCCTCTGGATCCTACAATCCTTCCTCCCCCTTTCCTTCTACATTCCCCAAGTCCTGTCTAATATTTGGCTGTGTGTCTTTGCATCTGTTTTTATCAGTTGCTGGATGAAGGCTTTCTGATAACAGTTGGGCTAGGCAAGGATCTATGAGTATAGCAGAAAATCATTAGGAATCATTTTGTTGACTTTTTTTCCAGTTGTGTTTTCTTCTATCCTAGGTGTCTGGGCTATTCAGTCTTAGTTCCTGGCTATCCAGGCAGTGTTGGACATGGGCTCCCTCTTGTGGTTTGGGCCTCAAGTTGGACCAGCCATTGATTGGCTACTCCCACAAGTTCTGTGCCCCCTCAGCACATCTTGTAGGTCAAAGGTTTCATGGCTGGGTTGGAGTCCCAGTCCCATCTCTGGGACCCTTGCATGGTTACAGAAGGGAAACAGTTCAGGCTCTGTATCACCCATTACTAGGAGTCTTTACTAGGGACACCCTTGTAGATTACAGGGAGTTTCCATTTTACTAAGTTTCCATATTGCTGCCCCAAATCCCACAGTTCCAGTCATTTCTTCCTGTATTCACTCTTGATCCCCCAACCCAACTTATACCACGCTCCACCTGGCACTTAGTCTACCCACAAGATCTATTATAGTTCCCCTTCCCAAGGAGATTCATGTCCCCCCCTCCTTGATATTTAGTCTTTCTTGGTTTGTGTACTGTAGTAAGATTATCTTTTAATTAACAGCTAATATCCACTTATAAGTGAGTACATACTATGTTTGTCTTTCTGGATCTGAGTCACCTTACACAGAATGATTTTTCTTCTAGTTCTATCCATTTGCACGCAAATTTCATGATGTCACTTAAAAATAGCTGAGTAACACTCCATTGTGTAAGTGTACCACATTTTAAAAATTCCATTCTTCATCGAGGAACACCTAGTTTTTTTTTTTTTTCCAGTTTCTAGTTATTATGAGTAAAGTTGCTATGGACATAGTTGAACAAGTGTCCTTCTGGTGTTATGGAACCTTTTGGGTATATGCCCAAGACTGGTTCATCTGGGTCTTGAGATACATTGATTTCCAATTTCCTGAGGATCAGCCATATTGATTTCTTTTCTTTTTTTCTTTTCTTTTTTCTTTTTTTGTTTTTTCGAGACAGGGTTTCTCTGTGTAGCCCTGGCTGTCCTAGAGCTCACTCTGTAGACCAGGCTGGCCTCGAACTCAGAAATCCGCCTGCCTCTGCCTCCCAAGTGCTGGGATTAAAGGTGTGTGCCACCACCAGCCGGCTATTGATTTCAATAGTAGCTGTACACGCTTGCACCCCCACCAGCAGTGGAGAAGTGTGCCCCTTGCTCTATATCCTCACCAGCATGAGCTGTCACTTGAGTGTTTGATCTTAGGCATTCTAATGTGTGTAAGATGGATTCTTTATGTAGTTTTAACTTGCATTTTCCTGATGGCTAAGGATATTTAACACTTCTCTAAGGGGTTCTCAACTATTTGATATTCCTCTATTGAGAATTCTGTTTAGATCTGAATTTTTTGGTTTGTTGATGTCTAGTTTCTCGAGTTCTTTATATATTTCAGATATATTAGCTCTTTGTTGCATGTGGAGTTGGTGAAAATCCTTTCCTGTTCTGTAGGCTACCATTTTGTCCTATTGACAGTATTCTTTATGTTAAAGAAGAAACTTTTAAGTTTCATGAGGTCCTGTTTATTAATTGTTGATCTAAGTGTGTGTACTATTAGTGTTCTGTTTAGGAAGTTGTCTTCTGAGCCAATGTGTTCAAGGCTATTCCCTACTTCTTCTTCTATAAGGTTCACTGTGCCTGGTTTAATGTTAAGGTCTTTAATCCACTTGAACTTGAGTTTTGTCCAGGGTTATAGTTATGGATCTATTTGCATTCTTCTACATGCAGACATCCAGTTAGACCTGCACCATTTGTTAAAGATGCTTTCTTTTTGCCAGTGTATATTTCTGGCTTCTTTGTCAAAAATCAAGTGTCCTGGATTAACATACTAAAAATGGCCATTTTACCAAAAGCTATCTACAGATTCAATGCAATCCCCATCAATAATCCAATTCAATTCTTTATAGACCTTGAAAGAATAATTCTCCACATCATATGAAAAACATAAAACCCAGGATATCTCAAAGAATTCTGAACAATATTAGAATTTCTGGAGTACTGCCCTTAAGCTTCCCTGGACTGCTTCATCAGAGGCTGTTCAGGAGGCCTGACACTGGGAGTTCTCACCCACAGCTATAGAACTGCAGCCATGGGCTGTGTCTACATGGGCACTGCAGCCACCCTATTCAAGAAGGGCAAGCTGGAAGTCTGAGGGTTCTTTGCCACAGCCAAGGTTGATCCTGGTTTTCATGGAATTGCTTTGAGTTTCTCTCCATTTAACTTGATGTTGGCTATATGCTTCTTGGAAATTGCCTTTATTATGTTTAGGTATGTCTTTTATATCCCTAATCCCTCTAGGACTTTTATTATGAAATGCTGTTGGATTTTGTCAAAGGTATTTTCTTCATCTAATGAGATGATCTCTTTTTTTTTTTCTCTTTCAGTTTGTTTGTATGGTGGATTACATTTATTGACTTTTACATATTGAACCATCCCTGAATCCCTGGGATGAAGTCTACTTGATCATGGTGGATGATCTTTTTGATGTATTCTTGGATTCAGTTTGCAAGCATTTTATTGAATAATTTTATATGTGTGTTCATGAGGGAAATTGTTTTGTAATTCTTGTTGTTTCTTAAATCTTTGATTTGGGTGTCAGGGTGATTGTGGCCTCATGAAATGAATTTGGCAATGTTCTTTCTGTTTCTATTTTGTGATCTAATTTGAGGAGTATTGGTGTTAACTCTCCTTAGAAAGTCTGGTGGAATTCTGTGCTAAAACCGGGGACTTTTTTTTTGCTAGGAGAATTTTAATGACTGCTTTTATTTCCTTATAGGTTATAGGTCTATTGAAATTGTTTATCTGATCTTGATTTAACTTTGGTAAGTGGTATCTATTGAGAAAATTATCCATTTCTTTTAGATTTTCCAATTTTGTGGAATAAAGTTTTGTAAAGTGTGACCTAATGATTCTTTGAATATCCTCAGTGTCTGATGTTATGTCTTCCTTTTTATTTCTAATTCTGCTAATTTGGATATCATCTCTCCATCTTTTATTTAGTTTGGGTAGGATTTATCTATCTTGTTAAATTTCTCAAAGAACCAGCTCTTTGTTTCATTGATTCTTGGTATTGTTGTCCTTGTTTATATTTTGTTGATTTCAGCTCTCAGTTTATTTAATGCCATCTCCTTTTCTTGGGTGTGATTGTTTCTTTTTATTTTAGGGGAGAGGGATGATGGAGGATTGTGTTTGTGGGAACTGAGGGAGTGAGAGACTCCACAGGTGGGCTCCTTACCTATTCTTCAGGCTAGCAAGTCTGAAGTTGAGTAGGCAATGTCTGCCTGTGTTGTCTGACAGTTCCAGTAGATTCCCTGGTTGCTTGTACTAAGAAGTGGAGTTCACATATACATTTATATCAGACCAGAAAATCTGACATGAACATCTCCATTTGTTTACACCAGTCTTTTTTTTTTTTGTACAAATCATTCTAGTGGTCCTATATTTCTCTAGGATTTGCTTATTTCTGAGCCATCTCTGCCCACATACATATTTATGCATATATGAATATGTATAGATATATACATAATCTTGAAGAAAATGATGAAGTCCTATGTCATGAATAAAAATTACTTAAAGCTTTAATAGAGTCTTTGAGAACATTTTTAAATTAACAGATTTCACATGATGATATAAAGACACTGTTTTAACCCCACATCTATACATACTGTCCCCTATATAGCATCTTATAAAGGCATTCATGGTTGCTACGATTAGTGAGTGAATACTGACTTCAACACTGATTGACAATCATGATGACTAGACTTTCATCTGGGACACCACATTGTATTTAGCTGTCACATCTCTTTAGTCTTCTCTCGGTTGGGATATGTTTTCAGAAGATCCATGATTTACATGATTCTGATTAGTAGGATGACTGATCTAGTATGTTATAGGATATTCCTGTATTAAAATTTGAGTAATTATTTTTGAGGAGGATGACAGGTATGAAATCCTAGTCTCATCACATTGTACACAAGATCTAAACTATAAAAATTATTATAGACTGTTGATATTGCCTGATGGTCTACTTAAAGCATGCCATTTAAAGTGTACCTTTTTTTCATCATCTTAATTTTTTATTTCTTTTTGTAAAATTTATTCATCTCTCATACAATACTTGCCAACTGTAGCATGCCCTCTCTCCACTCCTCTCAGTCCCAACACTTCCCCTATTTACCAGATCCATTGCTCTCCTGTTTCCCTTCAGAAAAAACAGGCTTCCTCTGCTCATGGGACCCCTTTTCTCCCAATGAGTTATCTCAAACAGCCTTGATATGAGGGTTTATGTTCATCTTCATTGCATCTTGCTATGCAGGGTTCATTTGATAAAAGCATACCATTTAAAGACTAACCACTGGTACTGGATAACCAATTAGGTGGCTCATCCATGGAGAAGATTATTTCTTTGTCTTTTGGTGGTTTTTGGTGTCTTTTTGTAGCTTTTATAACAATAAAAATAGGTCATGAATTCCTGAGGTATTATATCTTACATTTATCTCTAGAATCTTTGTAATAATTTTGTGAAATATTTTTTATCATCACTAATTTAAAAGTCTCCTGTTAGAATATTGTTGCCATGATTGTTGACCTGTATCATTTAAATACAATGTTTTATATATATAAAATGAAAATTTCTGGTTCTTGGAATGATGAGTTCTATTCTTTGGATATCCAGATTGTTGTGTGTTATGTCCTGAGAGTCTCGGTGTTCTTTACACTCTGTTTTTTTCCGTCTTTTTCTGATACCACCTCAGCAGAACAAAGGACCCTGACATTAGTGATAATGAGTTGGACTTGGGTTTCTTAGCACCTGAGGAGAGAGGGGCTCCTGCTGCATCTGGGAGAAGCTGGGAGTCCCAGCTTCCATGTGGGTGTCTTCACACAAATAACTTTAAAATGACTTTATTACATTGCACTTACATTTCCTTCTTCCCCCAAAGACAAAGTCTGGAGCTGTTGCCCAAAGGATTGGAAGCCGTTTGGTTCCCACTGCTACTTCACTTCGACTGACTTGATGGCATCTTGGAATGAGAGTAAGGAGAGCTGTTCCCACATGGGTGCTCATCTGGTGGTGATCCACAGCCAGGAAGAGCAGGTACATTGGGAGATTGCAGGACCTGGGTTCAGCAGGTTGTCTGCCAGTTTTTACTAAGAGGGCGTTTTTGTTGACATGGGTGTTGGTGCTGTGGCAGAAGACTTTCTAGTAGATAGGCAGGAATGGTTGCTTCAGCCTTTGCCTTCTACACTTTGGTCCTGCTTAAGTGGAACCAAACAACTTCCAAAGAACCATGGCATCAGAAATGCAACACAAGAGGCTGGAGGGAAGGACAAAATGCTTCTGTTTGAAGGACCAGCTTGTGGTTTCAGCACTCTAATGCTTCCTGTAGAATCAACTGCCTAACAGAGAAGGGAGCAGGGAAACAGGACCCAGTTTGGAGGATCAGAATCTGCCATAAGAAATGCAATAGCTGGGGTTTGAATGGAGCATGATTAGATGTGCAAAATTCTCTCATGTACAACTGTCGAAATGGTGTTGGTGAAGAAAGAGGGGCGTGAGTCTGAGATGAGGATTCATTATGATCATGGTCAGAAATTGGTTCCAGTGTCGTTAAACATGAGTGATGATTTCAGCAGTGTCCTGATCATCCAGAGAAGATGTGCACTCCTGTGGGGTGTCTCCTAACCCTCAATCCTTTGTTTTCCAATTTCTTTGTGACCAGAAAAAAAATTAGTCAAAATATCACATGTATCTCTAAAATATAAAATTATTATATATTAAAAATATTTAATGGCCAATAGAGATGAAGTATGATTTGATTATTGTGTATTTGTATATGTACATCATACTGAATCCTATAATTTTGTATCATTAAAATAATTTTTAAAAGATCTTACAAAAAATTCTATAACAGAAAAAGTAGTGCTCAGTCTAGCTCTATCTTTCTTTCCTCTTAGGATTTCATCACTGGGATCCTGAATGCTGATGTTGGCTATTTTATAGGACTTTTGGATGCTGGTGATAGACAGTGGCAATGGATTGATCAGACACCATACAGTGAGAGTGCCGTGTGAGTGTAGAGTTACATAGAGGAGTCCTGGGTCCTGTAGCATGAGGGGAATTTATGGTGTTCCAGCTGCTGGTTATGAAGCTAAAATAGCTCCATTGTGGTGTAACTGCAGGGATGGAGTAACTTTTACTCTCTCATGTGCTCATAACAGGAGTCCTATGAGATATTCCGGGTAGAGATGAGGGAGTTGAGTTTGAAGAATGTAGAAGTTAAGTACCCAACCAAGGTCTTTATACATAGATGTGTTTTATTATGGTTTCAGTCTCTCATCTACATTTTTAAAAATAGGATTTAATTTGTTTTTATTCATGTGTATATATGTGTATTTTTTGAGTGTCTGCCCTGTGTATTTGGGTGGCCTTGGAGGTCATAATAGGGTATTGGATCCTCTGAAGCTGAGATTACAGGTTGTAAGAAAAACTACAGGTGGGTGCTTGGAAGAGGACCTTTACATTTTATGGAAAAGCAGCAAGCACTTTTAATATCTGAGCTATGTCTCCAGCTGTCATTTATATCTTTATAAGAAAAATTGATGTCAAGGTCATAGCTGATTATTTCTTATAAATCAAAGGTCCTCAATCTAATTTGTAGTATTTCATATTTATGTAATGATTTTTTATGTAATTATTTAAAAACTCTTAATATCTTAGTATGTTGCCATATTCTGTTTTGATATCTGATGTGAGAAATATGTAGTGTGTTGTGTTTTAAAACAAAATTCCAAATGTTTGATTTTTACCAATGAAGATTCAGCAGCAAGATGTTGGGGTGAAAGCCTGCTAGCTCACAGAGGCAGAGGAAGCAACTAGCTTACCTTCCTGCTCAGTTGATGTCTCAGAAGTAAAAAGTTTCTTCTCCACTCTGTCTTAAATACCCGACAAACTCAACATCCCTCCTTTCTACTTTCTGTGCATCTCCCTATCTATCCTACAGACTTCCTCTCACTCTCTATGGTATTTTCTTATGTTCATTTCCTATCAGTTGGCTGCTTCCTCCACCTCTCTATGGCTAACTTTACTTAATCGTGGTTACAGAAGGCTCTTGGATGAAAGATGTGTGCTAGGACTGAGCCACACCACAACAACCTGTTTACAATAAACAGAAAGCTCTTGGATTAAAGCCTCATCACCGATAGAAACAGGTTTTTCCAGTTCATAAAATTGGGGTTCATAATATGATCAAACAACTTGCAACGATAATGAGGTTTTTGTTCTCAATTTTCAGAGAAGACAACTAGGACTCCAGAATTTTAAATTATTTTTTTTGAAGACAGAAATAAGTAGATTGTCTAGAGATCTTAACTAGTTCTCCAGTCTTCAAAATAGTTCCATTGGGAAAACTATTAAAACATGAGAGTAAGGAGAGTCCTTTTTAACATCTAAATAAGCACAATGGGTTAACTGTCCCCTGGCACCAAACATAAGAATGAAGAAATAGCCTCTGAGATGTGTGTCCTGGGAGAAGGGTTAAGTAACAAGCTAAGAGAACATCGAGTGCTATGGGCCCTGTTACCCAGGGAAATGTGAGATATGTGTGATGGAGAACACTTGATTTATACTTACTTGAATCTCTACAAATTCCAATCTCATCCTCAGACTTGCTTCCTCTTGTTTCCTCTTTTCAAGCATTATTGTAGGAAACACCCTGAAACTCTTTTCTCCCTTTCAGATTCTGGCACCAAGGTGAGCCCAACAATGTCTACGAGAAATGTGTTATAATAAATCATCGTAAGAACACTAAATGGGGCTGGAATGATATTCCTTGCAGTGATAAACACAAGTCAGTTTGTCAGATGAAGAAAATGTACTTATGAATCACACATTTTCCATGGGCATGAAATTTCATTGTTATTCACCATTACATGAACATCTGGAAAGTTCTACAAGTGGAAGAGATGTCCAGAGAATTTAAGTAGGAAACAAATGGTTATGCATATAAAAATGATCCACATATATCCTTGTATATTTATCCACGTACTCAGTCATGAAATGAACTTTCAATGAGAATTTTCTATGTACCATCGACTCTACAGGGACCCATTTGTGCACACATGGTGCTTTGCTGCCAACTCCCCAAGCTTTCATTTACTCATGCCATTGTATGTTATGTTCCCTTGATCTGTTTTCTGTCTTTAAATGTATCTTTGGCCTTACTGACATTAAATTGAGAAGTAAAATTATATATTATCTATCTATCTATCTATCTATCTATCTATCTATCTATCTATCTATCTGTAATTATTGTTAAATAGTTATCCAAAGCAGGTTAAAAACACCTTCCAGCACTTACCATAATTGCTATTGTGTGTGTGTGCATGTGTCACACTTACAGTCTTTAAAACAAATTCAGATATACAGGATGGTGCTAACTATTGTCATTCTATTGTACCATGGATCTCTTTTATTTTACCTGGCAGTATGTGCCCTTCATCAACATGTCAGCGCTCCCAGCACCCAACCCTTTACAACCATGTATTCTTAGCTCTAATTCCTGAGATTATTTGATAAATTATTGTCAGTAATTATTGTAATATCTTACAGATTATCTCCCCCATTTAATTTCTTTAATGAATCATGAAAAGTGGAAGGCCCAGTCACCAACATGCAGTGATTCCTGTTTTGTGTGTTGTTTAAGTGATGTTTAAGCCCAATTCTGGATTACAGTTTAGACTTAGATAAATAAAGAATGAAAAAATAAGGCCCAACTTGCTAATGTAGCTACAATGCTGACTTAAAAAAGTGTGAATGCACATAACTAGTATAAAATATGAGAAATATAAAATAGTCCTTATTAGATATATGAGAACCACACTAAAATGCCTTTCAGTAAATAAAATTTAGCATGTTTTGACAGAAGAAATTCTGACTAAATTGTCACAGAAAAGAAGAATATAGACAGTTGCCCCCTCTTTTCAAACATTTCCTGTAGCAAGCTAATGGTGAGAGATGGAAACAGGCAAATCTTGCTCAGCCCTGAGCTAGTTCAGACATGTTCATGTAACCACTTCCATAAGTCAATATGTGAAATAAAACTGTGGCAGCCTCTGAGGCAGCATTTTCATCTTTGTGGGAAATCGAACATTATTAACTAAGTCAAATCTTCTCTTTAGAATAGGAATGCAGGAATAATATTCTCTAAGCTGGAATTGTGATTTTTTTTTAAAAAGGATCATATTCACTTTTCCATGAGTCAATTTTACTCGAACTCAACAAAATATTCTGCCAGCCCTTCACAATCTGAGTTCTGATGTACAATTGAAATCATGTACAGGTTAAAATCATGAGAGTTTGTTTTTAGTAAGTAGGCAGTGGATACTAGTCATACATAGTCTCTCTAAGGCAAGGCATTAAGTCCACCTCTTCCCTTGTCTTATTAATCCCAGTAAAGACCATTTTTGTTTTAGGGATGCTCAGATACTCCATTAGCTTCCCCTCCCCCAGAAGATGTCTTTGTGCTTGGTGACGTTTGTGTGAAGTGATTCAGTCTATAATTGTACTGCCTCTCACTCCCATAGGGTGTCCTTAGGCATACTTCTAAACAAAAATCTTGTCTTTTTAAATAATAAATTTATTGTCATCAAAATCATCATTAATTTATTCACTGCACATTCAGCTCACTATTTCCCCCTGGTTATACCCTCCTACAATCCTTTCCCCAAACTCCTCCCCTTCTCCTCTGAGTGGGTGGGGACACCCTGGGTATCCCCCAACCCTGGCATACCATGTCTCTGTGGGGCTAGACACATCCTCACCCACTGAGGCTAGACAAAGTGGTCCAGCTAGAAGAACATACCCCATGGATAGACAATAGCTTTTGGGACTGTCCCCACTCCAGCTGTTTGGGACCCACATGAAGATCAAGCTGCACATCTGTTATGCATGTGAAGGGAAGACTAGATCCAGCCCATGTATGTTCTTTGGTTGGTGGTTCAGACTCTGAGAGCTCCAAAGTTTTCCTCATAACACTGCTTTCATTGTGTCCCATAAGTTTGGGTATATCATGCCTTCATTTTCATTAAATTCTAAAAAGTCTTTAATTTCTTTCTTTATTTCTTCCTGACCAAGTTATCAGATAGTTGTTCAGCTTCTATGTATATGTAGGCTTTCTATTGTTTTTGTTGCTACTGAAGATAGCTTTACTCTGTGGTCATCATCTGATAGAATACAGAAGATTAAGTTAATGTTCTTATATCTGTTGAGGTTTGTTTTGTGTCTGAGTATATGGTTGATTTTTGAAAACATACCATGAGGTGCTGAGAAGAAGGTATATTCGTTTGTTATAGGGTGAAATATTCTGCAGATATCTCTTAAATACATTTGATTTGTAAGTTCTTTTAGTTTCACTGTGTCTCTGTTTAGTTTCTGATTCTACGATCTTTCCATTGATGAGAGTGGGGTGTTGAAATCTACTATTATTGTGTGAGAATCAATGTGTGTTTTGAGCTTTAGTAGCATTTCTTTTACAAATGTGGGTGCCCTTGCATTTGGGGCACAGACATTTAGAATTGAGAGTTCATCCTGGTGGATTTTTCCTTTGATAAGTACATAGTGACCCTCCCCATCTTTTTTTGATAACTTTTGGTTGAAAGTCTATTTTGTTGGATATTAGGATGGCTGCTCCAGCTTGTTTCTTGGGGCCATTTGCTTGGAAAGTTTTTTTTTTTCCCATACTTTTACTTTTATGGAATGTCTGTCTTTGGTTCTGAGGTGTATTTCCTGTATGCAGCAAAATGCTGGATCCTGTTTACATATCCAGTCTGTTAGCCTATGTCATTTTATTGGGTAATTGAGTCCATTGATTTTAAGAGATATTAGGAACCAATAATCATTGCTTCCTGTTATTTTTGTTGGTAGAGTTGGAATTACTATTGTGTTTCTCTGCTTTTGGGTTTATTGTGAAAAAATTAATTTCTTGCTTTTTTGGGTGTAGTTTGCCTCCTTGTATTGGACATTTCCTTCTATTATTCTCTGTAGCACTGAATTAATAGAAAGATATTGTTTAAATTTGGTTTTGTCTTGGAAATCTTTGCTTTCTCCATCTATGTTAATTGAGAGTTTTGCTGAGTATAGTAGCCTAAGCTGGCATTTTTGATCTCTTAGAGTCTATATGACATCTGCCCTGGATCTTCTGGTTTTTAGAGTCTCTAGTGAGAAGTCTGGTATAGTTCTGATAGTTCTGCCTTTATATGTTACTTGACCTTTTCCTCTTACTGCTTTCAATATTCTTTCTTTGTTCTGTGCATTTTGTGTTTTAATAATTATATGATGAGAAGAATTTCTTTTCTGGTCCTATCTGTTTGGTGTTCTGTAGGCTTCTTGTATGTTTATGGGCATTTATTTCTTCAGGTTAGGGAAGTTTTCTTCTATAATTTTGTTGAAGATGTTTGCTGGCCCTTTGTGTTGGGAATCTTCACTCTCTTCCAATAGATATCTATTATTTTCAGGTTGGGTCTTTTCATTGTGTTATGGATTTCTTGAATGTTTTGTGATAGTTTTTTTTTTTTTTTTGCTTTTGATATTTTCCTTGACTGTAGTGTCTATGTCTTACATCTTCTAACACTGAGATTCTCTCTTCTGTCTCTTGTATTCTGTTGGTGATGCTTGCATTTGTGATTCCTGTCCTCTCTCCTAGGTTTTCTATCTCCAGAGCTGTCTCCCTTTGTGATTCTTTAATGATTCTACTTCCATTTTTAGATACTGGACATTTTTGTTCAATTTCTTCACCTGTTTGATTGTGTTGTTCTGTATTTCTTTAATGGGTTTATATTGTTGAACTCTAAGATACAAAAACCAGGGGACTCTCTCAGAAACTCTCATGGCTGGGATTCACTGCAATAACATTTATTGATGATAAGATGTTAGCCAGTATATTGGGGTTCCCCTATATGCAGACAAGAGGAACCCAGAGCCAAAGTTGGGAGCAGTGTTTATACAGAGTTTATGAGGGCAACCACAAAGTCTGACCTTCTCAGGTTAGGTGACTAAGATTTGCACATTTCTGGAATGTGTCTCTGTGCTCTGGGCCTTCCCCACCTGCAGGAGAATTCCCTTCCCTGTTGTCTGAGGAATGTTAATCAGTCTCTTCCTTCTTCCTCCAGAAGAGGAAGAATCCAGCAAGTGTTCTCTGACTAAGGAATGTACTCCTCCCAGAATGTGTCCCAGGGCAGTGAATTCTAAGTTCAAACAGAGACTTGAAAGTCCTACAATATGTTTTCTCTGTAAGGGCTTCTACTTGTTTACTTGTGTTCTTCTGCATTTCTTTCTTTTTTAAAAATTTCTTTCATTTAATCTTTTTTTCCCAATCTGCTTTTATACCAGTTTAATTACATGCAAGTATTAAGATCAGTACTAGGTTGAGGAACTAGTAATATAATAGATGCAGATAGTCAAAGGACACGCAAAAAAAAAAAAAAAAAAACCCAACAATAGTCAAAGAACAAGCAAGGCAATAAACAAAGTCCCATGATCACTCCTGTGATCACTGTTTCTAAGGGCTTATCAGGATGACCAAAATATCTGAGCCTTCTTCTATGTCCTAGCCCAAAGTCATTTTCATGCCTGAAGCCTACTTCTTTGTTCTAGCCTAAGATTTAGACTCCTGCCTGGAATTACTTCTTTGTTTTAGCCCAATGTCAGATTCCTGCCAAGAAGCCCCCAAAGCTCTCCACATCTCCCCCTTTTTTTATTTCATAAACAAGACTGAGTCTGTCTTAGGTCATTCTGACAAGAGTGTCTTCCTTATCTGTCGTGAAATATGTATTATCAAAAGCAATGCACTTCTGTCTAAGGTTGGCAAGTCTCTGTGCAAAATCTTACCTGTCTTTGGCTTACAAGCCTGTTAATTTAATAACACTGTTTGGGGGTCCATTTTCAGGTTCAAGCCATGTACTTTGGCTGCCAACATGTTGATGCTCTTAAAGACAAGCTTTACCATGATGGGCAGGAATAAAAGTATTCCCAGGACAAAAAGGGCTAGCATGATCAAGCTATAATGCCATTCTTGACGATGGACCAAAATGGAAATACTGACCTCAGGCCATGGGTAATTTTATCAGCATTATCTGCAGCATCAAAGCTTAGCAGAGCATCATTCTTTAAATTCATAAGCTTACTATGCACAGTTAAAACATACAGATAAGTGTTAGAATTATATCAAACACCATGTAAATGTTTTAAAACTTTTTCCTAATTATAATGACTATCATTGTAAATTTTAGAAGTAACACAAATTCATTGGTATTTGGCATTACACTTGAAATGACTTCTTACTCTTAACTCTGAACCTCCTTCCAATAATTTGAATAGGATAAAGAATATCAATCTGTTGTTCCAAATGCTTATCTAAATCCTCTTGTATACTCAACACATTAGTAACATTTTTTTTTTTTTGCTAAATGATTAACAAAAGTAGCTGGCACAACTTCTTGTGTCAAAGCAATTACAGAAACAGTGGTGCTAGCAATTAATGTAATTAAAACTGTTATACCAGCAATAATCAAGCCCACTACTCTCTTGCTTAAAACCTCACTCACTTCTTCCAGTACTTGCAATACCAAGTCCTGAATACCAAGGTCCTGTAATACTCAGGGCAATAAAACAGAAGCTGGTTGATAGACCCCTCATAACAAACATGCCAGGTCTCAACACACTAACACAATTAGAAAGTGTACAATCAATACAACTTTCATTAAATACTGTAGAAGACACAAAAGTAATTTTAACTTGACAAAAGCACCTTAACACATGTACTAACACTTGTTTGAAATCCAGATCCTGTCCCAACTTTATCTCTTGCTAACATAACATCATAGAGAACTGCAGATAACTTCCAAATATGTCGCTGAAAATGTCCAGAACCAGCCTTCCAAATGAAGACTGCTATCTCCAATATTGGATTGATTTCTAGAACAGTTCATGATTGATTCTGAATAACTGGTCACATTTATGAAAAATACAAGAGTCATTGTAACTTGTCTTTTTGATTCTCTGTCCCATTAGGTCTAAAAACTTGAGGCAAGGCAGCTTGTTCTATCTGGGATATAGGCAAGCAAAGGTGTGTCTGGAACACATGTCCAATACAGCTTCCCAGTTACCATTGTCAGGGCACTCAGCAAGCTAACAGGTCAGCATCATTCTTTGTTCCGGCATCAGTATGTTTTACCAACCACTCTGGCAGCCACCATGTTCCTTCAACATCCTGCAGAAAAACCACACACATGCCCTTTCCCTCATATTAAATACCTGATTGGGATCATGCCAAATGCCAGTAAGTGGGTCCTTCCTTTTCACCTAGGCCTAAGTATGTCCAGTTGTAGGGTGCCATAGACACTCAGCAGAAAGTACTTTGGCATCCAAATGTTTAAAAATTTAAAATAAAAAGAACATAATTTAAATAAAAATTGAGTGCATGGGAATATACCTATCCCTTTTTATTTTATGAAGATATTGTTTTAAAGTGCCATGGGCCCATTCTATAATCCCTTGTCCTTGAGGATTGCAAGGAATTCAAGTAATATGGGTAATATTAAATTGCTGACAAAAAGTCTCAAATGCTCAACTGCAATAGCCAGCACTATTATCTGTTTTAATCTGATTTTGAGCAGCCAGCATAGAAAAACAATGTAGGCAATAAGTAATTACATTTTTAGTGGTTCTCCTGTTAAAGCAGTTGCAACTAGAAAGCCTGAGAGGGTGTTAATAGTCACATGTACATATTTTAATTGTCCAAAATCAGAAATATGAGTAACATCCATTCAGTATAGTTGCTTATGTATGATGAGTCCTCAAGGACTAACACCATTATGTGTACAAGTAGAAATTGAAGACATTCACGAAAATTCTTTACAATTTGACGTGCACATTCTCTAGAAATACCAAATTGTTGTCTCAAGCTATTACTATTTTGATGATGTGAAGAATGAGATTGTTTGGCTTACTGTTTCTGTGTAAGGCCTATAATCTACCTGGTATATAAATCTGCTGTGGCATTGCCCTAAGGGTCCAAGCAATCCAGTATGTGTTAAATGTCTTATAAAATTAAGGAACAGTATATTCTCTTAAATTGAGTTGTATTTGCATTAGTAATTGTAAAATTTGAGAATTAGCACTATCAAAAAAGGAACAGTTTCAAGTAAGAACCATATATTCATTATCAGTATACATATTAAAAGCTTGATTTTTCAACATTTCTTTTTTTTAATTGGATATTTTACTTATTTACATTTCAGACGTTATCCCCTTTTCCCACCCTCCTAGGATTACCTATCCAATCCTCTCTTCTTCTGCTTCTATGAGAGTGTGCCCCCACCCACCTACTTACTCCTGCCTCCCCACCCTTGAATTCCCCCACACTGGGGCATCCAGCCTTCACGGGACTAAGGACTTCCTCTCCCACTTACAGCATCCTCCAAGGTTGGTATCCATCTGACAAGGCCATTCTCCACTACACATACAGCTGGAGCCTGGGTTCCTCCCTATGTGCTCCCAGACTGGTGGTTTAGGCCTTAGGATCTCTGGTTGGTCAGTATTGTCGTTCTTTCCATGGGGTCACAGACCCCCTTCAGCTACTTCAGTCCTCCCTTTAACTCCTCCATTGGGGACCCAGTGATATCAGTTCAATGGTTGGCTGGGAGCACTCACCTCTGTATATTTCAGACTTTGGCAGAGCCTCTCAGGAGACAGGTATATCAGGCTCCTGTCAGCATGCATACCCTGGCATCCAAACAGTGTCTGCATTTGGTGACTGCACATGGAATGGATCCCCATGTGGGGCAGTCTATGGACAGCCCCTCCTTCAGTCTCTGTTCCACACTTTGTCTCCATATTTCCTCTTGTGAGTATTTTGTTATTTCTTCTAAGAAGGACTGAAGCACCCCTACTTTGGTCTTTCTTCTTCTTGAGCTTCATGTGGTCTATGAGTTGTATTTTGGGTATTCTGAACTTTTGGGCTAAAATCCATTTATTTGTGAGTCCATACCATGTATGTTCATTTGTGATTGGGTTACCTCACTCAGGATGATATATTCTAGTTTCATCTATTTGCCTAAGAATTTCATGAATTTATTGTTTTTAATAGCTGATTAGTACTCCATTGTGTAAATGTACCACATTTTCTGTATCCATCCCTCTGTTGAAGGACATCTAGGTTCTTTCCAGCTTCTGGCTATTGTAAATAAGGCTGTTGTGAACATTGTGGATTATGTATCCTTGTTATATGTTGGAGCATCTTCTGGGTATATGCCCAGGAGTGGTATAGCTGGGTCCTCAGGTAATACTTTGACCAATTTTCTGAGGAACCACCAGACTGATTTCCAGAGTGGTTATATAAGCTTACAACCCTACCAACAATGGAGGAATGTTCCTCTTTATCCACATTCTTACCAGCATCTGCCGTCACCTGAATTTTTGGTCTGAGCCATTCTGATTGGTGTGAAGTTTAATGTCAAGGTTGTTTTAATTTGCATTTTCCTGATGATTAAGGATGTTTAACATTTTTTTTTAGGTGTTTTGACAATTTGAGGTTCCTCAGTTGAGAATTCTTTGTTTATCTATGTATCCCATTTTAAAAATAGGGCTATTTGGTTGTCTGGAGTCTAATTTCTTGAGTTCTTTATATATATTTGATATTAGCCCTCTATTGGATATAGTATTGGCCAAAATCTTTTTCCAATCTGTTGGTTGCTGCTTTGTTCTATTGACAGTGTCCTTCGCCTTACAGAAGCTTTGCAATTTGATGAGGTCCCATTTGTCAATTCTTGATCTTGGAGCATAAGCCATTGGTGTTCTGTTCAGGAACTTTCCCCCTGTGCCCATGTATTTGAGCCTCTTCCACATTTCTCTAGTATTAGTTTCAATGTATCTGGTTTTATGTAAAGGTCCTTCATCCACTTGGACTTGAGTTTTGTACAAGGAGATAAGATAGGATCGACTGCATTCTTCTACATGCTGACCTCCAGTTGAACCAGCACCATTTGTTGAAAATGCTGTCTCTTTTCCACTGGATGGTTTTAGCTCCTGTTGAGAACTGCCCCATGCTTTGGAGGCCAAAATGTTGAGGCTCATGCTCTGCCTCAATGCTTTTGGGGCTAAGTGCTCTGGTCAAGAGAGAGAGTGGGGCTGCAGGGGCAGGAGATGAAAAGAATGGAGACAAGACAGGGTGTGTGGTCAGGTCTTAATTCTTGTCCCGTCTCTCTTGTCCTGTCTCTTTTATTGAAAGGAAATATAGGGTATTTATAAACACAAGCAGGAGAACACAGGTGAAAACACTTTACCATGTGCACCATACAGCTGGGGTTACTAAACAGTAAAACAAGCTATGTGGGATAAACAATATACTTATCAGAGTGTGCTTCAGCTGTTATAGGCTTTTGAAAACCAAGTCTTTCATCAGGGCATATGGTTCCAGATGGCTGCAAAGTTGATCTAGCGGCTTTCTGCTAAAAGTCAGCTCCCAACAAGCTCCTTTGTCAATGATCAAGTGATGATAGGTGTGTGGGCTCATTTCTGGGTCTTCAATTTTATTCCATTGATCTTACTGCCTGTCTCTGTCCCAATATCATGTAGTTTTAATCACTACTGCTCTGTAGTACAGCTTGAAGTCCAGGATTGTGATTCCCCCAGAAGATGTTTGATTGTTGAGAATAGTTTTTGCTATCTTGGGTTGTTTGTTATTCTAAATGAACTTTCAAATTACTCTATCTCTATGAATGATTGAGTTGAAATTTTGATGGAGATTGCATTGAATCTGTAGACTGCTTTCAGCAAGATGGCCATTTTTACTATATTAATCCTGCTGATGCATGAGCATGGGAGATCTTTCCTTCTTTTGAGATCTTCAGTTTCTTTCCTCAGGGACTTGAAGTTCTTATCATACAGATCTTTCACTTGCTTGGTTAGATTCACACTCAGGTATTTTATATTATTTGTGACTATTGTGAAGGGTGTTGTTTCCCTAATTTCTTTCTCATCCTGTTTGTCCTTTGAGTAGAGGAAGTTTACTGATTTTTTTGAGTTAATTTTATATCCAGCCACTTTGCTGAAGTTGTTTATCAGGTTTAGGAGTTCTCTTGTGGAAGTTTTGGGGCCACTTAAGTATACTATCATATCATCTGCAAATAGTGATATTTTGACTTCTTCCTTTCCTATTGGTGTCCCTTTGACTTCCCTTTGTTGTCTAATTGCTCTGGCTAGGACTTTGAGTACTATATTGAATAGGTAGGGAGAGAGTGGACAGCCTTGACTAGTCCCTGATTTTATTGGGAATGCTTCAAGTTTCTCTCCATTTAGTTTGAAGTTGGCTACTGGTTTGCTGTATATTGCTTTTACTATGTTTAATATTGTCCTTGAATTCCTGTTCTTTCCAAGGTGGGGGAGGGGTTTAGCTACAGTGGTTGTGTGTGCTGTGTGGGATGCAGTCCAGCCCCTGGTTTACTGCTCCTGGTGGGCAAAGGTGGGTGCTGGAACTTGTCTCCTTTTCTTCTATCTTAAAGTCTTTTCTTTGAAAAGGCACAAAAACTTTTATGATGATTAAGACTAATACAAAAAATCCTAGAATAATAATAACCCTACATGCTACTGTGCCAATCTTATAAGCCATTTGTCTCATACTCTTTTGTCTGTGTCTTTTAACCATTCAAGATGGCATTACCAAGGTTTCAGATGCCCTGTTTTATTGTTTTTCTCATCCTTAATTGTGTTATTCCTTTCAATTGTATTAATTCAAATTCTTTGTACCTGTGTATGATTTTCATGTACAATCTCCTTTCCTTTTTATCATTTAAGAATAATTATAAACTTTATCTGATCAGAAGTTTGGTTGCACTCAGAGTTTCTCTTATGTAGTATTTTCTGTGTCAGCTCAGACCTCATGCTATGGATGGCCCTGACCGTGTCCTTCACTTCCCAGAAAAAAATGTATTTCTGCTGTCCTCCCATGTCTGTAGCTGGTATCAGTCAAGTCTCACATTTATGGGTTTCCGATGGGAGCTGCATCTCACCGGATGCTCCACTTCCCTTGTGGTCTGCCAAGGCCAATGGCACTCTTCATGTAATGCTTCTGGCAGGCAGCATCACCAATCACCACTTTATGAGGACTGTAATCAGCTGCTGTGTGTGTCCTAGCTATGGGAGGCAGCACTGCCTCCCCCACAGTGCAGTGGTCTCAGGTGTGTAACTACAGCTCCTGGCAGCAGGAGGTGTGGCTTGTGAATGCAATCTTGCTAAGTATGCAAGCACAGCCCAGGCAGCTCATCACATGCCTGTCCACCTAGGCCACCTAGCTCTCTCTCTCTGTCCTCTCATACTTCTCTGGGAACCTGTAGTGCTTGGGAGAAATTGCCTCTTTATGATCTCTGCTTTTGACAAGCCTTATATTGTCAGGATTTGGCTATTTCCCTAGCTCATGAAGCCAGCCAGAAAAACACATCAAAAGGACAATGCTTTATGATTAAGTCAGTTTCATTCAGAGATGCAGGGGTGGTTCATTATAATGTAAGTCAATAAATGTAATCAGGGAAATGGATAAAAGAAACCACATGATCATCTTAGTGAGACTCTGTCTCAAATAAAAAGTAAAAAGAGTGGTATTCGATAGATGACTCAGAAGTTAAGAACACTTGTTGTTTTCCCAGAGGATCTGGGTTTGGTTCCCAGCAACTACATACTGTCTCAACCATCTATACCTCTAGTTCCAGTGGATCTGACACTCTTTTCTGGTCTCAACAGTACCAGGCATGCCCACGGTACATAGATATACAGACAGGCAAAACACACACACACACACACACACACACACACACACACACATATATATATATATATATATATATATATATATATATAAACAATAAGTATTTTAAAAGTAGAAAGATGGTGAGTTCTGGCATTCATTATCCTCTGCTTTCTGCCTTGTGACTACTGACTCCAAGACTTCCTCATGAAGATGGACTGTACCCTTGAAGTGTGAGCAAAACAAAATCTATCTCATGTAAGTTCCTATGTCAGAATATTTTATCACAGTAACAGGAAAAGATACCAAGGCAGTCTCCTCTTCTCTGTTTAATCTTGTAGAGAAATTTAGTACCAGGGCATTTAACAGTGAGAACCAAATCAGAGAATACTAGATATTTGAATTAGAACAAGAAGACAAAGGCCTTTTCTGTATCTAATGAGATGCAGAAACCAAAAGGTTTTTATTTTTGAGTTTATTTATATGATAGATAACATCTATAGATTTACATATGTTGAAACATCCCTGCATGTCTGTAATGCAACTGACTGTCATGGTGAACTATCTTTTGATGTGACCTTGAAAGTAGTTTACTAGTTTACTTTTGACAATTCTATACCTATGATCATCAGAGAGATAATTTTGTAGTTATCTATGATCATCAGAGAGATAATTTTGTAGTTATCGGTTTTTTTTTTTTTTTTTTTTTTTGTGTGTGTGTGTGTGTGTGTCTTGTGTACCTGGGAATAATTTCAAGCCTAAGGATGATAAGTCCTGTCAGAGGAGCAGGGTCTTTCCAATTAAAGAACAAGTTAGGCCTCTCATGAAAACAGTTGAGTTGGCTTCAAGGAACACAAAGGGAGAATACACAAAAATGAGGGAAAGGAATATGTGGATATATAGACAAAACTGGTCAAAGAAAATTAGTTGAGGACACAGCATTAGAAATGAACCAAACATGGGCTCACTTCTGTGGCTGGTAACAAAGATCAGTCCCTTTCATGGTAACAATGAAAAAGGCCCAGTGTGTTATCAAGTCATCAGCATTAAAGAGAAGGACCCATTTGTTCCAAATATTGTTTTTATACTGGCAATTGAGAGGGAATTGTAGACTCAAGAGATGTGTCACACATGGCATTCTGAATACACCTGTCACTATGGACTAAGGAAATGTCACACCTAAAAAGCCTAGATATCATGAGTCTCATTTGCATATAGACTTACTGTCATCAATGTGATTGCCTATGTGTGGTCAAGATGATAGATCAATTATTTGCCTTGTTACAGCTTGTGTGATAAGAAAGAGGTAGAAATGGAGTTAGTACCATCAGAAATATAGTTACAATAATCATAGTTGAAATACCAGTTTTTTTTTACTTTCAAAAGGGCCACAATATAGCCAAATGTACATCACAATACCCTTTACATCATAGAATGCCTCTTCTGAATAATGTTCATGTGTTTTATTTTTTAAATGCTTGTACATGTGTGTGCATGTGCATGTGCATGTACACCTACGTGTAAAGGATTGAAGACTGCTAGGAAGACCTTTCCAACCCAGGAAAAATAGATAACTGAGGTGCCTACATATAAAGCATATGCTGTTTACCAACCTGTCTCAGCATTGCCAGTACCTGTTATAGAGGCATCCTGGCTGGCATAGCCTGCCCCTGCTCTAAATTCTCCAGCTCCTGGGATAAATCCCTTCTCTCAGATTCTTTTCCTTATATCACCCAGCCATTTTGGCTATGTGGCACATTTGTTCTGGTCTCTGGGCTCACTTCTGACCTCTTGGCCCCTGGATCCCACACCATTTCTCCAACAACAGTCATGGACTGGTTCACTGTGGACCATTCCAGATGCCTGTGACCATTATCTTACTTATTGCATCTGTAATAAAAATTCCAACCCCTGAGGAGCAATCATATAGTCTTTTTATTCCCTTTTTTCCCACTCAGGGACAAACTTTGCTATAATCCTCAGGAAGATCATCCAATTCCTCTGAGGTTGGGTCTCTCATGGTTCCAGAGAATTTCTAATTAGTCTAGACTGTCTGGAGAAGAAGCTCTCAGGGATCCACATGTTTCTACTCCCCAGTGCTTGGAATACAAGCATGCATCATCATACATGACATTTTTATGTAGGTTCTGAGTATCAGTCTCAGGTCCTCATGCTTGTAAGGCAACCAACCACTTCATCAATTTCCAATCATCCATGAACTTATTATTATTTATTATATTAATTAATAACATCTAAGTTCTAGCTATTCAATCTTTTTAAATTGCTTTCTAGAACCACTATCAATATATGAATCAAGACTTATATGAACTTTATGTGCTATGTCCCACATAAAGCTTTGGAAGGAATGCTTAATTGAAATATGGTTTACTCCACACCTAAATCCCACCTGGAGAGAGATGATTTCCCAGGAGTGCTGTCACTGCTACTTCCACAGGTGAGACCAACACTTTTGCTCCAAGAACTGGCCAACAAGGGACCTGCAAGGAGACCACAGAGCACAGGAACTGCCAAGCAGCCAGAGGCAGGATCTTTCCAGTCTCCATCAGTGCCCCTGAGCAAACCCTGTGACACAGCTTTCCACAAATCCCTCCCAGAGAGAATTGGTCTCCCAAGAATATGGATGTACCTAAGATTACAGGCCCACAGGCTCACAGAAGGGACAGGTTCCAGTCAGAGACAGCAGGACCAACTAACACCAGAGAAAACCAAATGGCAAGAGGCAAGTGTCAAGTACAAGAACCTAAGCAACAGAAACCAAGGCTACTTGGCATCACCAGAACCCAGTTCTCCCACTACAGCAAGTCCTGGATGCCCCATCACACAGAAAAAGCAAGACCCAGATTTAAAATCACTTATGATGATGATAGAGGAGTTTAAGAAGGACATAAATAACTCCCTTAAAGAAATACAGGAGAACACAAGTAAACAGGTTGAAGCTGTTAAAGAAGAAAAACATAAATCCCTTAAAGAAATACAGAAAAACACAACCAAACATGAAGGAATTGAATAAAACCATTCAGGATCTAAAAATGGAAATAGAAACAATAAAGAAATCACAAAGGGAGACAACCCTGGAGATAGAAAACCTAGGAAAGAGATCAGGAGTCATAGATGCAAGCATCACCACAGAATACAAGAGATAGAAGAGGGAATCTCAGGTGCAGAAGATACCATAAAAAACATTGACACAACAGTCAAAGAAAAATGCAAACTATAAAAAACCCCTAACCCCAAACATCCAGAAAATCCAGGACACAATGAGAAGACCAAACCTAAGGATAATAGGTATAGACTAGGGTGAAGACTCCCAACTTAAAGGGCCAGTAAATATCTTCAACAAAATTATAGAAGAAAACTTCTCTAACCTAAAGAAAGAGATGCCCATGAATATACAAGAAGCTTACAGAACTCCAAATAGGCTGGACCAGAAAATCAATTTCTCACATCACATAATAATCAAAACACAAAGTGCACAAAACAAAGAAAGAATATTAAAACCAGTAAGGGAAAAAGTCAAGTATCACATAAAGGCAGACCTATCAGAATTGCACCAGACTTCTCAACAGAGGGTATAAAAGCCGAAGATACTGGGTCATACAGACCCTAAGAGAACACAAATGTCAGCCCAGGCTTCTACACCAGGCAAAACTCTCAATTACTATAGATGGAGAAACCAAGATATTCCATGACAAAACCAAATTTACACACTATCTTTCCATAGATTCAGCCCTACAGAGAATAATAAATGGAAAACTCCAACACAAGGAGGGAAACTGCACCCTAGAAAAAGAAGGAAAGTAATCATTTTTCAACAACCCCAAAAGAAGATAGACACACAAACATAATTCCAAAATAACAGAAAGCAACAATCGCTTTTTCTTAATATCTCTTCACATCAGTGGACTCAATTCCCTAATAAAAAGACATAGACTAACAGACTGGATATGTAAGTAGGACCTAGCATTTTGGTGCATAAAGGAAACACACCTTGGGACCTTTTACCAATCTGTTGGTTGCCATTTTGTCCTATTGACAGTGTCCTTTATTTTACAGAAGCTTTGCAATTTTATGAAGTCCCATTCTTGCTCTTTAGAGCGTAAGCCATTGGTGTTCTGTTCAGGAACTTTTCATTAAAACTTTTGTGGGGGATGAAAGGAGAGGGGACAAGGGAGGGGGAAAGGAGGAGGAGGAAATAAGAGTGACAGTATCAGATCTGGAGGACAACAGAGAGAGGTATAGAGGGTCCGGAAATTGAATAAAAATGAGGAACTGGGGATTGCCCAGACACCAGAGAAACGTGAGGCTGCCCGAACTCAGTGGGGTTGACTTTAGCTGTAATGCGCAGAGAAGGGAGAGTTAGAACCTGTGGAGACAACCTCCAGTAGATGAACACGGTCCCTGGTTGAGGGATGGAGCCACCCACCCATCTCAAAGTTCTTTTAACCCAGGAATGTTTCTGTCCAAAGGAAGAACAGGTATAAGAAATGGAACAGAGACTGAAGGAAGGGCCAACTGTGGAACGGCCCCACCTGAGGATACATCATGTTTGCAGACACCAAACCCAACACTTGCTGTGGTCAAGAGGCGCTTGCAGACAGGAACCAAGTGCGGCAGTTCCAGAGGAGGTCTGGCCAGCAACTAACCAATACAGAGGCAGTTGCTTGGAGCCAACCATCTGGCTGAACTCAGGGAACTTGGTCAGGGGGCCGGCAGAAGGACTGGAGAAGTAGAGGGAGATTGCAACTCCATTGGAAGAACATCATAGGATAGCCTGACCACCCAGTTCTCACAGAGACTAAACCACCAATCAAGAAATGTACCTAGAGGGATTCATGGCTCCAGATACATATGTAGCAGAGGATGGCCTTGCCAAACAGTAATGAGAGGGGAGGCCCTAAGTTCCGGGGCGGTTTGATGCCCCAGAGTACGGGGATGCTAGAATGGTGGGGCAGGAAAGTGTAGGTGAGTGGAGGAGCACTCTCATACAGGCAAAAGTGAGGGGGGAGGTCAGATGTATGATGGGCGCTGGTGGAGGGGTAACCTGGAAGTGGAATATCACGGGATGGGGAGTTGATAGAGGGGGTAATGGGGAAGTGGGATATCATTTGAGTTGTAAATGAATGAAATAATTAATAAAAATTCCAAAAAAGGGAAAAATACAGTTTAAAGATACATATTTTTAAAGGTAAAGAAATTTCCATTTAAGGAACTGAGAGGTGATGAGAATAATGTTGTCCAAGTTTTTAGGACAATTTTAGGCATGGTTTTCAATTTCCTCTTTCCTACATCCTTAAATCACTAGCGGTAAGTGTGGACGGTGACTTCCATGTGTGCAGCATTGGTCATCTCTGTGGCATTTAGCTCAGAGTGAGCGGAGGTTGACTTTGAGCTCTGGCCTCTTTGAAAGAATCTCTCCCTGAGTCATATCTTGGAGAGTCAGATACAGGAAGCCCTTGACCTTCTGCACATAGACCTCAGTAATGGTTCGGGAAAGAAAGCTACAAGGTAGGGTGAACATTCCTGTCATGGTCCATAGGACACAATGGGAGTGTATGATGTGATGAGCAGCTGCCTGAGGTAATGAAGACAAGTGGGCAGGCTGAAGTGATGGAGTGGGTCAAGACAGCAGAGCCACAGGTGTCTGAAGGACGTGTGAGATCTAAGAGCTGGCAGTCACTGAGAAAACAAGAAACCAGACATTGAAAGGGGGATGTAAAAATATAGGACTTCAATGGAAGACTGTGACACTTAAGACGTTAGGACATGGAATTGCTGGTGCCTGAGGGTGAAATTTTTCTAGATTTTGTGTGTGTGTGTGTGTGTGTGTGTGTGTGTGTGTGTGTGTGTATGTGTGTGTGTGTTCTTCAGAGCTGACTTGGCCACTCATCCTAAGGCATTGACAGTTTTTTTCTGCTTCTTTTATAATTGTGAGCATTTTGTCTGCTTATTATCTTTTTGATCTGCTGGTGAATATATCTGTTGCTATCTGACAGGGGAAGGAGTCTGCTGGTCACTGAGACTCTGGTCAGCTGCTGTGATTTCCATCTTACTCCTCAGTACCTGTCTCATTGCTAGCTGTGTGGGTAAGTTCTTCACTAACTGGTGTCTCTTTTGGGTACTGTCTGGACTCTGTTCCACAGAGACTCCTAGAGGCTATCTTGATCTTGTTTTTTTTTTTTTTTTTTTTTTTTGTTTTTTGTTTTTTGTTTTTTGTTTTTTTTTGATTTGTTTTGTTTTTTTGTTTTGTTTTTTTTTTTGTTTTTTTGCTTCTTTGCTTGTTTTTGGTTTTTCAAGAAAGGGTTTTCTGTGTATTCCAGGCTGTTCTGGAACTTTCTGCATCAAGCAGGTTGTCCTTGAACTCATAGCAATCCCTCCTGCCTTTGCTTTCCAAGGGCTGAGAATAAAGGTGTGCTGCATTACCGCCTAGGCTGGAGCTGTATTTTTGATCTCCTTATCTGGTCCAACCTTGCATGAAATATCATGTTTTTCTTGACCTCTCTTCCTCATTGGTTTTTTTCCCCTATCTTTTGAGCACTGAGACATCTAAGGTTCCTTCACTGGCTTTGTTAGTATGTGTTATTTATAACCATTGTCTGTGACGATGCCATTCACTACTGGGCTCACCAGCAGTCACATGCTGTGGTCACAGCATCTCTCTATTGAAATTGCAACTCCAATTAATTTTATAATGTTGGCCATTTATGGTCTTTGATTCATATGAGATTTTTTCCCCCTTCAACACAAGAGGAAAAAGTAACCAAATTAAGTAGTGATGATTGAAGAAATAAAATATTTCTGCCCTGTTTCCTGCACCCATGAAGCTGCATCTGAAGTCTATTGTGTGAGAAGTTTTGATGATGCTCTTTGCAGTCTGCATTGTGCTTTTCCCTTTGCTGTGAGGATGATCACAGTAGTTACTGCACAGTCCAGGAAGGAGTGGGATCACTTTCCCCAAGTGCCTTGTGTGTGCAGTCTGCTCTACTTGGCACAGTCAGGCATAAGTGGGTGGTTTGTGGTCATTAAGGATAGTTATTTGACTCTTCAAGAAGAAACTGAATCTCAGGACCCAAAACATGAACTAAAAACATTTGTTAGAAATGATGAAGAAAGACTGTTTTTCTTCTCATTGTTCAATGTGCACTCTCATGAACAAAATTTTAACTTAAAAATAATTTTTATTTATTTTTGAATCTTTCATATGTATACAAATGTATCTTGATCATATCCACCCTATTTAAACGTCTCCAGAGGTTTAAAGTACTCCTACCTGCTATCAGAAAATGTTAGGACTTGTTAACATACCATTTTTTTTTTAAATTTTAAATTAGTTATTCCATTCATTACATCTTAAATGATATCTCACTTCTTGGTTACCCTTCCACAAACCCCCATCCCACATCTGCCCTCTCCTCCCTTCTCTTTCCCTCTATGCTCCTCCACCCACCCACCTAGAGGGTGCTACCACACCCACCCACACTCTCTTGCCCCACCATCCCAGCATCCTTCTATGCTGGGGCATCACACTTCCACAAGACCAAGGGTCTCTACTCCCTTTGATGTCAGACAAGGCTATCCTCTGCTACATGTATCTCTGGAGCCATGGATCCCTCCCCATACACTTGTTGGTTGGAGGTCTAGGGTGGTCCAGCCACCTAATGTTGTTCTTCCTATGGGATTGTAATCTTCCTCAGCTCCTCCAGTCCTGCCAGCTCACCCACCGGGGTCCTTCAGCTCAGTCTGATGGTTGGCTCCAAGCAACCACATCTGCATTGGTCATTTGCTGGCTGAACCTCCCAAGGAACAGCCACACCAAGTTTCTGTTAGCAAGAGCCTCTTGGCAAGGACCACAGTGTTGGGTTTGGTGTCTACAGACAGGATGGATCCCAGGTTGGGCAGTCCCGAATGGTCCTTCTTTCAGTTTCT
This sequence comes from Arvicanthis niloticus, assembly GCF_011762505.2. NCBI lineage: Eukaryota > Metazoa > Chordata > Mammalia > Rodentia > Muridae > Arvicanthis > Arvicanthis niloticus. The sequence continues at coordinate 60,919,439 of NC_047666.1, forward strand.
GCTCTACTTTTTGTCCCTGTTCTTCCTTTGGACAAGAAAATTTCTGGGTTAAAAACTTTGAGTTGGGTGGGTGGCCCCATTCCTCGATCAGGGGCTGTGCCTATCTATTGGAGGTGGTCTCCACAGGGTCTTTCTCCCCCTTCTTTTTGCATTACAGCTAAAGTCAATCCTATAGGGTCCTGAGAGCCTCATGTTTCTTTGGCATCTGGGACACTCCAGTGACAATCCCCAGTTCCTCATCTCCCCTCCCCCGTGCTACCTCTTTCTATTCAATTTCCTGACCCTCTGTACCTCACTCCAGTCCCCTCCAGTATCTGATACTACTCCCCCCATTTCCTCCCCATTCTCTCTCCCTCCAGGTCCCCCTTCCTCTACCTCCCCCGATCACCCTGTTCCCTGCACAGTGCAGGACTGAAGCATTCAAACACTGGTCTTCCTTCCTCTTATGCTCCACATGGTCTGTGGGTCATATCATGGGCATTGTGAGATTTTGGGCTAATGTCCACTTATCAGTGAGTACACACCATGTGTGTTCTTTTGTGTCTGGGTTACCTCACTCAGGAATTTCTTAATTCCAAACATTTGCTTGTGAATTTTATGAATTCATTGTTTTTAATAGCTGTGTAGTACCCCATTGTGTAAACATACCACATTTTCTGTATCCATTCTTCCTTTGAGGGACATCTGTTTTTTTTTTTTTTTCCAAGCTTCCAGCTATTATAAATAAGGAACCTTTAGATTGATTTCCAAAGTAGTTTTTACCAGCTTTCAGTACCACCAACAATGGAGTGTTCCTCTTTCTTCACATCCTTGCCAGCATCTGCTATCACCTGCATTTTTGATCTTAGATATTCTGATTGGTGTGAGGTGGAGTCTCAGGGTTGTTTTGATTTGCATTTCCCTGATGACTAAGGATGTGGAACACTTCTTTAAATTCTCAGCCATTCAAGATTTGTCAGTTAAGAATTCTCTGTGTAGCTCTGTACTCCATTTTAAAATAGGGTTATTTGGTTCTCTGGAGTCTAACTTCTTGAGTTCTTTGTATATTTTGGATATTAGCCCTTTACTGAATGTGGAGTTGGTAAAGATCTGATGGCTGCCATTTTGTCCTATTGATAGTGTTTTTTGCCTTACAGAAGCTTGTCAATTTTATGAGGATCCATTTGTCAATTGTTGATCTTAGAGCATAAGCCACTGGTTTTTTGTTATGAAAATTTCCCCTGTGCCGATGTGTTTGAGGCTCTTCCACACTTTCTCTTCTGTTAGTTTCAGTGTATCTGAATGTGGAGGTCCTTGATCCACTTGGTCTTGAGCTTTGTACAAGGAAATATGAATGGATCAATTTGCATTCAGGATGATATATGCTGAGTCACACCAAGATATTTTATATTTGTGACTATTGTGAGAGGTGTTGTTCCCTAATTTCTTTCTCATGAATCCTTTGTGTAGAGTAAGGCTACTGATTTGTCTGAGTTAATTTTTTATCCAGCCACTTTGCTGAAGTTGTGTTTCAGCTGTATGAGCTCTCTGGTAGAAGTTTTGTTTTGGCTTATATACACTATCATATCATCTTCAAATAGTGATATTTTGACTTTTTCCTTTCAAATTTCATTCCTTTGCCCTCCTTTTGTTGTCTAATAGACACCAAAACTGGTTAGAATTTTGAGTATCATATTGAATAAATAGGGAGAGAGTGTCCATTCTTGTCTTGTTCCTGATTTTAGTGGATTGGCTTCAAGTTTCTCTCCATTTAATTTGATATTGGCTATTGCTTTGAAGTCTCCCATTATTACTGGATGAGTTTCAATATGTGTTTTGAGCTTTAGGAATGTCACTTTTCAAATGTGTGTGCCCTTGCTTTTAGGGCATAGATGTTCAGAATTGAGAGTTCATCTTGGTGGATTTTTCCTTTGACGAGTATGAAGTGTTCTTCCCCAACTCTTTTTGGTAACTTTTGGTTGAAATCTATTTTATTTGATATTAGAATGTTTACTCTAGCTTGTTCTCGTGGACATTTGCTTGGAAATTTTTTTTTCCCAGTCTTTTACTCTGAGGTAGTGTCTGTCTTTGGCACAGATGTGTTTTTCCTGTATGTAGCAAAATGCTGGGTCCTGTTTACAGATCCAGTCTTTCAGCCTAGGTCTTTTTGTTAGGGCATTGATTCTATGGATGCTGAGAGATACTAAAGAGCAGTGATTGTTGCTTCCTGTTTTTTTTGTTAGAGGAGGAATTATATTTGTGTAGTTCTCTTCTTTTGGATTTGTTGTGAGAAGATTAATTTCTTGGTTTTTCTTTGGTGTAGTTTCCCTCCTTGCATTAGAGTTCTCCTTCTATTATCCTCTGTAGGGCAGGTTTAGTGGAAAGATATTATTTAAATTTGGCTTTGTCATAGAATATCTTGTTTTCTTTTTATCTGTGGTAATTGAGAATTTTGCTGGGTATAGTATTGTGGGCTGGCATTTGTGTTCTGTTAGGGTCTGTATGACATCTTTCCAAGATCTTCTGGCTTTTAGAGTCCCTGTTGAGAAATCTGGTATAATTCTGATAGGTCTGCCTTTATATGTTACTTGACCTGTTTCTTTTATCACTTTTCATATTCTTTCTCTGTTCTGTGCATTTGGTGTTTTGATTATTATCTGACAGTAGGATTTTCTTTTCTGGTTCAATCTATGTAGGCTACTTGTATGCTTATAAGCATCCCTTTCTTTAGGTTAGGGAAATTTTCTTTTATGATTTTGTTGAAGATGTTTATTGCCCTTTTGAGTTGAGTATCTTCACTCTCTTTTATACTTATTATTCTTAGATTTGTTTTTTTCAATGTGTCCTGAATTTCTTAGATGTTTTGGTTTAGGAGCTTTTTGTGCTTTGTATTTTCTTTGACTTTTGTGTCAATATCTTCTATCATATCTTCTACACCTGAGATTCTCTCTTCCATCTCTTATTTTCTATTGGTGATGCTTGCATCTGTAACTTCTGATCTCCTTTCTAGTTTTTCTATGTTCAGAGTTGTCTTCCTTTGTGATTTCTTTGTGATTTCTTTATTGTTTCTAGTTCCATTTTTAGATCCTGGATGGTTTTGTTCAATTCCTTCACTTGTTTTTTGTCTTGTTTGTGGGTTTTTTTTTTTTTTTTTTTTTGTGTGTGTGTGTGTGTGTGTGTTTTCCTATATTTCTTGTAGGAATTTATGTGTTTTTTTTTTTAAAGGGCTTTTACCTATTTACCTGTGCTCTCCTGCATTTCTTTTTTTTAATTGGATATTTTATTTATTTACATTTCAGAAGTTAACCCCTTTTCCCATTTTGCCCCACCCCAGATACCCCTTATCCCATCCCCCCTTCTATTACTTCTATGAGGGTGTCTGCCCACACATCGACCCACTACCCCCTTCCCGCCATCAAATTCCCCCACATTGGGACATCCAGCCTTCACTGGGCCAAGAACCTCCTCTCCCACCAATGCCTGACAAGGCCATCTTCCACTACATATACAGCTGGAGCCATGGGTCCCTCTAAGCGTGTTCCCAGGTGGGCGATTTAGACCCTGGGAGCTCTGGTTGGTTGGTATTGTGGTTCTTCCAATGAAGTCACAAGCCCCTTAAGCTCCTTCAGTCTTCTCTCTACCTTCTCCATTGGGGACGCCATGATCAGTTCAATGGTTACCTGTGAGCATCGTCCTCTGGCAGAGCCTCTCAGGAGACAGGTATATCAGGCTCTGGTCAGCTTGCACTTACTGGCATTCATAACAGTGCCTGTGTTTAGTGACTGCACATAGGATGGATCCCCATGTAGGGCAGTCTCCAGACAGCTTCTCCTCCAGTCTTTGCTCCACACTTTGTCTCTGTACTTGATCCCATGAGTATTTTGTTACTCCTTCTAAGAAGGAATGAAGCACCCACACTTTGGTCTTCCTTTTTCTTGAGCTTCATGAAGTCTGTGAGTTGTATCTTAGGTATTGTGAGATTTTGGGCTAATATCCACTTATCATTTGAGTGCATACCATGTGTGTTCTTTTGTGATTGGGATACCTCACTCAGGATGATATTTTCTAGTTCTATCCATTTGCCTGTGAATTTCATGAATTCATTGTTTTTAGTAGCTGAGCAGTACTCCATTGTGTAAATGTACCACATTTTCTGTATCCATTCCTCTGTTGAAGGACATCTAGGTCCTTTCTAGCTTCTGCCTATTATAAATAAGGCTGCTATGAACATAGTGGAGCATATGTCCTTGATATATGTTGAAGTATCTTTTGAGTATATGCCCAGGAGTGATATAGCTGGGTCCTCAGATAATACTATGTCCAATTTTCTGAGGGACCACCAGACTGATTTCCATAGTGGTTATACCAGCTTACAATCTGACCAACAATGGCAGAGTGTTTCTCTTTCTCCACAACCTCACCAGCAACTTCTGTCACCTGAGTTTTTGATCTTAGACATTCTGACTGGTTTGAAGTGGTATCTCAGGGTTGTTTTGATTTGCATTTCCCTGATGACTAAGGATGTTGAACATTTCTTTAGGTGCATTTCAACCATTCCAGGTTTCTCATTTGAAATTCTTTGTTTAGCTCTGTACTCCATTTTTTTTTTTAATAGGGTAAATTGATTGTCTGGAGTTGAATTCATTGAGTTCTTTGTATACTTTGGATATTAGACCTCTAATATCCAAAAAAATCTTTTCCTAGTCTGTTGGTTGCCATTCTGTCCTATTGACAGTGTCCTTTGCCTTACAGAAGCTTTGCAATTTTATGTGGTCCCATTTATCAATTTTTGCTCTTAGAGCAGAAGCCATTGGTGTTCTGTTTAGGAAGTTTTCTCCTGTGCCCATGTGTATAAGGCTCTTTCCACATTTCTCTTCTATTAGTTTCAGTGTATCTGGTTTTATGTAAAGGTTCTTCATCCACTTGGACTTGAGTTTTGTACAAGGAAATAAGAATGGATTGATTTGTGTTCTTCTATCTGCTGACCTCCAGCTAAACCAGTACCATTTGTTGAAAATGCTGTCTTTTTTCCACTGGATACATTTAGCAGCTTTGTCAAAGACCAAGTGACCATAGGTGTATGGGTTCATTTCTGGATCTTCAATTTTATTTCATTAATCTTACTGCCTGTCTCTGTCCCAGTATCATGTAGTTTTTATCACTATTGTTCTTTATTATAGCTTGAGGTCAGGGATGGTGATTTCCCCAGAAGATCTTTAATTTTTGAGAATAGTTTTCACTGTCCTGGGTTTTTTGTTATTCCAACTGAATTTGAGGGTTGCTCTTTCTAACTCTGTGAAGAAATTAGTTGGTATTTTGATGGGGATTGCACTGAATCTGTAGATTGTTTTTGGCAAGATGGCCATTTTTATTATATTGATCCTGCCAATCCATGAGCATGGGAGATCTTTCCATGTTTTGAGATCTTTTTCAATTATGTTGGTTATGTTGGGCCTCATTTTGCCAGGTTGTCCCTGGGTCTGGAAGGGTCTGAAGTGCCTAATCTGTGTACCTGGCTGTGTCAGAATTCCTGTAGGGTCAAACTCTCTCTGGGGTTAGATGGGTTGGCTGGGGCTGAAGCACAGGGTCTACTCTTGGGAGCAAATGTGAACCTGAAGAAATGTGTGTCTCCTGAGAAGCAGAAGGTCCTGTGTCCTCCTGACCCTGGGGGTCCCTGTTAGGCCAAGTATTGGGGTGAAGGGACTCACCTGTGAGCCTGAGTGAGTCAGAACTCCTAGGGTCAAGCTGTCTGTGGGTGTGGGCAGGGCAGTGTGAGAGCTTGAGCACAGGATCGGCTCCCACACACAGATTTGAAACAGAAGGAAGCATACAAAACAATTTTACCTATTTCTCTTTTCTTTCCTTCCTTTGGAGAATTCATTTTATCACTTTCAAACTTAATATTTCTTCTTACTGTTATGTTCAGTTTATCTTCTGTCTCTTTAGCAACTGTGCATCTTTCACAATATTTCTCTTTCTCTTCCCTTCCTTAAGTGACTTTACTTTCTAGAGTATTTTCTTATTTTTCTTTTGCTGCTTTCTACCTTAATATCCTACTTTGTGCTTTATATTTTTAAAAGTCTTTCCTCCTGGGATTTCCTATAAGCATTTTCCTTGCTATCTCCTTGTAAGCTTTTCAGTCTTGAGCTTCTGTCATGGCCAAAGACCCCTAGGAGCTTCAGTCTGTGCAGGACTGCAGCCATTCTCTGACCTGTGAGCCAAGCATTAAAGGTCCAGGCCACTGTCTGGGGCACCTAACAGGAAGGGGCAGTTTTACCCAGTGAGTGCAACAAACCTGCCAGAGAGATTTCTGTGTTTGCTCACCCTGGTTCTCAGAAGTATTTCTGTGTGGCCACAGGGGCTCTGACTTCAGCCTTTCCTGTGGTTTTAACCACGTGGCCTGCTCATAGGCCCCTCTCAAGTGCTCAACTGCAGGGACTCTCCAAAGTCCTAAGCCTTTTATTTCACATGAGTGAGCACTGGACCTGACTGAGAGACTGTAGTTGTTAAAAAAGAAAGTCCTGCTCTGTGTCCTGGGCTTTTCTAGGATTTCTTGGGCCCTTTGCTCAGATCATATATATCTACTTGGGACATAAAGTTGGGGAGGTATAGAGGCGGGAGAGGCTGGGCCCAGGTAGAGGACATGAGGCTTCAGGAGTGGCTATGTGCATGCTCATTTTCTTCATCCTTAACAGTGACTTACCAGTTTACAATGGACAAGCCCAATAGGAGACTGTCTGAACTTCACACAAACTATTCCAGTTTCACCTGCTTCAGTGAAGGGACTGTGGTGTCAGGTGAGTTACACTATTTCCCTAGACTTGGATGAATGGGGGAAGGTGAGAGAAGGAATGCATTGCAGAAGAAAAGGGATGTGAGAAGGCAGGGAGGGAGAGAGGGAGGAAAATGGGGAAGGAGAGGGATGAATAATGAGAGGGAGAGACGGAAAGAGAGGGAGGAAAAGTAGAGACAGAAGAGGAGGGAGAGGAAGAAGTTATGATTAAGAGTGAGTTTAAGATTTATTATACTGTGTGTGTATGTGCGTGTGTGTGTTTGTGTATGTGTGTTTTTGGTAAGCATAATTGTGTGTATGTAGTCTTTTTGTGTGTGGTTTGTATATATGTGTGTAAGTGTGTAGTGTGTATGTATTTTGTTTGGCTTTTCTTGATTTCTTTAAGGGATTTTTATTCATTTTTCTTACATCTATCATCTTCATAGGGTTGATTCTGAGGTCTTTTTCTCATGCTTTAGCTGTGTTGGGATATCCAGGGTTTGCTCTAGTATGTGATAGCTGGGACAAGTATGAGTCTATCTTTGTTGGATGGATGTTTTATTTCCTGGTTTCTGTTTCATCTCTGGTCTTCTGCTCTGTGTAGCCTGTGGTTGAGGAGAGGATCTCTGCCTGAGTTGGGAACTGGACTTCTCAAGGCAGCCATGGTTCCTTTTTGCACAGGGGTTCTTCATTAGAGTTATGGCTGGGACAGAGTGTTGAGTAGGAAAGAGGACATTAGGGGTAGTGTCTGGTGTGCAAAAAGAGTGCAGGAGGTTCAAGGGTTGGCAGTCTATTTGAAGTTCTGGCATTTACCATGGCTTCTGATCTAGCAGTGAGTCTCAGTCTGAGTTTTTCTACTGTTCTTCTGCTACTATAGCCTGCACTTGTGCAGGGGATAGAGTCTGAAGTTGGGGTCAGGGACAAGGCAAAGTGGTGGTGGTGGAGGGATGGTGGAGGATTGTGCCTTTTGGACCTGAGGGAGTAAGAGTGTTCCATAGGCAGGCTGCCTATCTGTTCTGTCTGGAAGGGCCTGCATGTGAGTAGGAGATGTCTGACTCACTTGTCTGATGTTTGTAATAGATTCTGAGGAGGCACATATTAAGAGGTAGAGTCCACATGAACATTTACACCAGACTAAAAAGTCTGACATGGAGGAGTGTTCCTCTTTCTCCACATCTTTGCCAGCATCTACTCTCTCCTGAATTTTTGATCTTAGCCATTCTGACTCACTGATATGCACTCACTGATAAGTGGATATTAGCCCAAAAGCTCATAATAGCTAAGATACAACTCACAGATCACATGAAGCTCAAGACAAAGGAAGACCATATTGTGGGTGCTTCGGTCCTTCTTAGAAGGAGTAACAAAATACTCAAGGGAGCAAATATGGAGACAAAATGTGGGACAGAAACTGAAGGAGGGGCCATCTGGAGGCCATTCCACTTGGGTATCCATCACATGTGCAGTCACCAAAGGTAGACGCTGATGTGGATGTCAGGAAATGCATGCTTACAAGAGTCTGATATAGCTGTCTCCTTAGAGGTCTGCCACAGTCTGACATATTCAGAGGCAGATGCTCACAGCTAACCATAGAACTGATCATGGGGTTCCCAATGGAGGAGTGAGAGAGAAGACTGAAGGAGCTGAAAGGGTCTGTGGCCCCATGAGGAGAGTAACAATACCAACCAACCAGAGCTCCCCAGGGTCTATGTGCTCACCAGACTGGGAGCACATAGGGAGGGACCCATGACTTTATCTGTATATGTAAGAGAAGATGGCCTTGTTGGGCATAGGTGGGAGAGGTCCCATGAAGGATGGTTCCATGAAGGATGGACACTGAGTGGGTGGTGGAATTCGAGGGTGGGGAGGTGGGAGTGGGGAGGTAGTTAGGGGGATAGCCTCATAGAACCAGGAGGAGGGGGGATTTGATAGGGGATTTCTGGGTGGTGGGGGGAATGCGGTAAGAGGATAAAATCTGAAATGTAAATATAATATCCAATAAAAAAAATAAAAAAGAAAATCTGACATGTCTGCCTCCATTTGTCTTCATAAGTCTTGTGTTTGAAAAGAATTCTGTTATTCTTATATTTCTCTAGCTTCTGTCATTCTGAACCATCTCCGCATACTTGCTGTTTCTTATCTCAGTTTATGTATACTTAATATATATAATATATATTACATAGACTATAAGGGTTCAATAATCACTGAAGGAAGACCCCAGACTCAGATAATATGCAAACGTTAGGAGTATTTGTTTTGCAGAGAGTACCAGCATGCAGGGTCAGCATTCATTCCAACATGGAGATGAGTAGACAAGCTTGCAGGCTCCTCTTTAAGTGCAGTTAAGAACTTCAAAGATTAGGTTAATTTTAATATGATTGTTTGGGTAAGCAGCAAGTACAGTAGTGCACTTTTGATTGGTTGCTAATTAAGTTTCATCATTTTTGTTCAGGCCTCAGAGAAATTCCAGGAACTGTCTCAGTCCTTGGTTTGACTCTCTCTTTCAGCTAAGTTACTGATTAATGGCCCACATTGTCTGTGATTTTTTTCTGAGAAGCCTTTTCCACTTTTTTGCAAAACTGAAACTTAAGGCCTAAAGTGGCTGCCTGTTGTAAAATGGAGAGAGTTAGGTCCTCTCAATACTAAGTATATATTATATGTATACAATGAAGAAAATAAAACCTTGTGTCATGAATATGAATTAATGAATTCACCTGCTATTAAATGCTTAAAAGGTTCCTTGAGAACAGTTCTAAATTTACAGAATATTTTTTCTGAGGATATAAAGATTTTGTGTTAATCCTACATGTATAAACACTGTACCCTATATGAGCAATAGCTAGTTAGTTAATACTGATATTAACCCTGATTGAAGTTTATGATTTTTAGATTTTCATCTGGGACACCATGTTGTATTTTACTGTTACAACTCTTTAGTTTTCTCTTGGCTGTAGTATGTCTTCAGAAGATCCTTGTTTTCAATCATTCTGATCAGCATGATGACTAATCTGGTATTTTATAGAATATTCCTTTATTAAAATTTGAGGAATTATTTTCGAGGAGGTGGATGACAGGTGTGAAATGCTAGTCTAATCACTCTATACACAGGGTCTAAATTACAAAATTTTTTAGATTGTTGACTTCACCTAATGGTCTACTTCAGGTATGATATTTAAAAGAATACCTTCCTTTTTTATCATTTTAATCTTTAGAAAACATTTCTTCTTCTTTGACACAACACATCCCAACTGAAGCCTCCCCATCTTCCATTTCCCCTATACCAACACTTTATTTCCAAGATCTACTGCTTTCCTATTTTTTTTTCAGGAAAAGCAGGCTTCCTCTGCTCATGGGACCCCTTTCCTCCTGCTGGGTTGCCTTGATCAGCCTTAATACGACTGTTTATGGATAATCTTTTTTTTGTTGTTTTTTTTTTGTTGTTTTTTTTGTTTTTGTTTTTCGAGACAGGGTTTCTCTGTATAGCCCTGGCTGTCCTGTTTATGGATAATCTTATTGCATCTTGCTATGCCATGTCTGTTTGATAAATGTGTACCTTTTAAAATGGTTAAACACAGGTATTGGAGACTCATCCCTGGAAAAAAATTAACTTTCCTTCTTTGCAGTTATTTATTTCCTTGTGGGTCTAATAACAATAAAAATAGGTCATGAATTTGAGAGAGAAGAGGGAACATGATAGGGATTGGAGGAAAGAGGAAGAAAAAATAATGTAATTATATTTTAATTAAATGTAAAATAAAAACCCTGATTTTTTTCTCCATTTTTTTTTACACTATAATTTTTTGAAGTATGTTCCCATATATAGCCCATACTATGATGAGATATTGGGTTAGTTTTTCCAAGAGGCAGAATAATGTATATGTCTGTATCTATCCAAGTTCTTAATATTTGTATATAATATTTTTAGGTTTCTCAGTCTTGTTTGTGTTTACCATTGAAAATGTAATTTCTTAGTAACTCAGTTAACCCTGAATGCTTTGGCCATTTGGTCTTCCATCTCCTCCCATTGTCTGATGTTTTCTCATCCCTTTGATAGTCTTGGTTTCCATTTAAACACATAGGGATATACATGTGTTTGTGAATATATCTCTGTATATCTGCTACAATGTGTTTCTCAATTCTTTGTTTTATTTTCATGCCTTTTACAAATCTTTTATTTATTATAGTCAGATTAAAGATCATGGTAGGAGATTTTCTTTCTTTCATGCTTTCCTTCATACATTATGACTGTTTTGCCTCTGTTATTTAATACAATTTCTATGATATTTGTTTCTCCAGTTAACTGATTTCTCTGTCACCTTCATTCTACCATATCCACTACTTTAAAAAAATATTATTCTCTTAAATATTTTTTATTATAAAACAGAAAAACACATATTTATAGATACAAAGAATTGTGTTTAATTCATTAGATTTTTATTTGCATTTCCCCTTCCTTATTCATTCTTTTTTTATTTTATATTTTATTTACATTTCAGATGCCATCCCCTTTCCCCATTTCCCCTCACTAGAAAACCCCTATCTAATGCCCCCTTTTCCTTTTTGCTTTTATTTAATTTTTTTAAATGTTAGTCAAAGGCTTTATAAGTTTGGTAATGCTCAATCAGAAGTGTAACCCAATACCCAACCTAGATATATAAACTGTCTTTGACTGGTGAAGACACGTGAACATCTGCCTCCATGCCCCCCTCTCTTTCTCTCTTTTTCTCTCTCTCATCACCTAGCTTCTCCTCTCCTTCATCTTCTCCTCTCCTTACTCCATTTCTTCCTCTCGGTACTCCTTCCCCCTTAGCTCCTCCTACATATTACCCTTCCTGATAAAATAACACTTTTCTCTCAAAATACAATTAGAGCATAATTATTCCTATTTGTACCAGTGAGGTACAAGATAGTCCTAATACCCAGTGCATCATTTTGTTGACTAACCAGAACCTCTGTCATCTATCCTAGCTAAAACACTTAGTTTTGAACCTGGCTTTTTTCTTGGCTTAGAATGAATGTCAGCTGAAAACCATCCACTCAGATCTTTTCTCTCAAAGTAAATAGCCAGGATTGGCTATGAGACTATAGGTCTTCAACCCCATCAGAAATCCAGAATGACTGAGTTAACAGAAATTATGGGAAGCACAAAGCATAGCTTCTAAAACTTAGCCAATTTATAGAGACTACTGAACACCTGGACAGTCCCTATACTACAGAACGTTGGAGCATCAAATCTTCAGCCTTCTGGCCCAGAATCATCTGACAGACCTTAGTGATGCAGAGTTATTAAGGGCTGATTACTCTGTCTAGGCAGATGTAATCAGTCAACTATTCTGCAAGTGTGTCCTTTTCTGGACAGTAATTTGTCTGTAGATGGAAAGAGGCAATTCTTGCCTTGTGGCTGTCTCTGCACAACTGGAGTAACTCCAAGGATGCTCAATTTCTTCTTAGAATCCACGACAGGAAGCTGTCAGCAGCAGACAGGTCTCTAATCAAAATGAACATTAATATAGAAATATTTGTAACGTCAATTCTATGGACTTCTGACGTTTTGAAACCAACTATCCATGTAAGGTAACCTGTACTGTTGTCTGTTAACTCTTCTCAGCTATTTCTAAATAAAACATAGAAAACACCCTAACAATAAACTCCAAGCCATGAATTTGCTATAGTCCCTTAACTCACAGGCTAACCGTCTCAAATTTGTTGAAAAAGTTAAAGAAGGACTGGGTCTAAGCCTTGTATCCCTAAATCTGTTATACAGGCACAATGCCCATGAGAGAGTATCAATATTCATCTCATTTTTATATCAATAAGAAGCTCGTACCAATGAAAACCTTAAATTTGAAATCAAAGTAAATTTTGTACCATTTAAGAAATTATAACTTCATCTTGATACTAATTATACAGATTTCTATCAATAGGTTATGGCTATGCAATAAATCTTGGCTAATCCTCCCTGTTCCAACAAAACCACTACTTTTCCCTAGAAAGACAGCCCAATATTAACCACCTTAGTTTCCAAGCCCAGGGAATAGGGGCACTGACTCTTCATTAACTTATTCAAGCTGATTAAGGGTGTTAAGATAATAGAAGAGGGGTGGGGGGAAGAGTAAATTGATAATTCTCTGACGCTGTCTTCACTGCATCCAAATGGAATTACAGGACATTGGAGGTTTGAGCAGGTCTGCTCATTTTGGTTGATGAGTAGATACACCAAGACTGTGTATTCTGCAAAATACAATTCTCAGAACTAGTTTTAGTATCAAGAAAAAAATTTTTTTTTTCCTAGAGGGCTGACATTTTTTTTTTTAAAGATGTTGATTCTAACAACTTTTCTTTTTCCCCCTTTTAAAATTGGTTATAATATTTACACTTCAAATTTTATCCCCTTATCCCATTCCCCTCACCATCCAGGAACCCCTTATCCCACCCCACCTCCTTGTGCTTCTATGAGGGTGTGATTTTCCAGTTTCTATGATGCTGTTTCCATTAACATAAACTGCCTCCTAAATTTCTAAATCCCTCCATTTGTGTTATTAAATCTCCTATTTTTTTCTTTCTTTTTTTCTTTTTTCTCCTTTTTTTCATCTCTTTGTTTTTAAATTGGGTATTATATTTACCTTTCAGAAATCCACCACCCAGAAACCTCCTATCCCATCCCCCCTCCTCATGCTTCTTCTATGAGGCAGTGCCCGCACCTACCCCCCACTACTTCCTTCCCACCCTCAGATCCCCCCCCCAACTCTGTGTTCGTTTTTTATGGGACTAAGAAACTCCTCTCCCACCTATGCCCAACAAGGCCATCCTCCCCTACATATACTGCTGGAGTCATGGGTCCCTCCCTATGTGTTCCCAGGCTGGTGGTTTAGACCCTGGGGGGCTCTGGTTGTTTGGTATTGTTGCTTTCCTCCTGGGGTCACATACCCTTTCTGCTTCTTTAGTCTTCTCTCTAAGTTCTCCATTGGGAAACCCTTGATCATATCAGTGGTTGACTGTGAGCATCGTCCTCTTAGTGTGTCAGTCTTTGGCAGACCTCTAAGGAGACAGCTATATCGTGTTCTTGACAGCATGTACTTCCAGCCATCCACATCAGTGTCTAGCTTAGGTGACTGTACATGGGATGGATACCCAGGTGGAATGGTCTCCTGATGGCCCCTCCTTCAGTTTCTGTCCAGTGTTTTGTTTCTCTTGAGTATTTTTGTTACTCATTCTAAGAACTGAGGCATCCCTTCTTGGTCTTCCTTCTTCATGAGCTTCATGTGGTCTGCGGCTTGAGTCTTCGCTATTCCAAACTGTTGGGCTAACATCTGCTTAACAGTGAGTAAATACCATGTGTGTTCTTTTGTGATTGAGTTAACTCACTCAGGATGATAATTTCTAGATCCATCCATTTGCCTAAAAATTTCTCGAATTCATTATTTTTAAAAGCTGAGTAATACTCCATTGTGTAGATGTACCACATTTTTTGTATGCATTCCTCTGTTGAGGGACATCTGTGTTCTTTCCAGCTTCTGGGAATTATAAATAAGGCTGCTATGAACATAGTGGAGCATATGTACTTATTATATGTTGGAACATCTTCGGGGTATATGCCCAGGAGTGCTATAGCTGGATCCTCAGGTAATGCTATGTCCAGTTTTCTGAGGAACCACCAGACTGATTTCCAGAGTGGTTGTACCAGCTTGCAATCCCACCAACAATGGAGGAATGTTTCTCTTTCTCCGCATCCTTGCCAGCATCTACTATCACCTGAGTTTTTGATCTTAGCCATTCTAACTGGTGTCAGGTGGTATCTCAGGGTTTTTATTTGATTTGCATTTCCCTGATGACTAAGGATGTTGAGCAGTTCTTAAGGTGCTTCTCAGCCATTTGAGTTTCCTCTGTTGAGAATTCTTTGTTTAGCTCTGTACCCCATTTTTAAAATAGGGTTATATGGTTGTCTAGAGTATAATTTCTTGAGTTTTTTGTATATCTTGGATATTAGCCCTTTATCGGATGTAGGATTGGTTAAGATCTTTTCTCAATCTGTTGGTTGCCATTTTGTCTTCTTGACAATGTCCTTTGCCTTACAGAAGCTTTGCAATTTGATGAGGTCCCATTTGTCAATTCTTGATCTTAGAGCATAAGCCATTGATGTTCTGTTCAGGAACTTTTCCCCTGTGCCTAGGTATTTGAGGGTCTTTCCCACCTTCTCTTCTATTAATTTCAGTGTATCTGGTTTTAAGTGAAGGTCTTTTATCCACTTGGATTGGAGCTTTGTACAAGGAGATATGAATGGATTGATTTGCGTCCTTCTACATGTTGACCTCCAGTTGAACCAGCACCATTTGCTGAAAATGCTGTCCTTTTCCCACTGGATGGTTTTAGCTCTTTTGTCAAAGATCAAGTGATCATAGGTATGTGGGCTCATTTCTGGATCTTCAATTCTATTGCATTGATCTTCCTGTCTGTCTCTCTACCAATACCATGCAGTTTTTATTACTATTGCCCTGTAGTATAGTTTGAGGTCAGGGATGGTGATTCCCCCAGAAGTTCTTTTGTTGTTGAGAGTAGTTCTCACTATCCTGGGTTTTTGATTGTTCCGAATAAATTTGCAAATTGCTCTTTCTATCTCTATGACGAGTTGTTTTGGAATTTTGATGGGGATTGCATTGAATCTATAGATTGCTTTTGGCAAGATGGCCATTTTTACTAAATTAATCCTGCCAATCCAGGACCATGGGAGATCTTTCCATCTTCTGAGATCTTTGATCTTTTTCTTCAGAGACTTGAAGTTCTTGTCATACAGATCTTTCACTTGCTTGGTTAGATTCACTCCAAGATATTTTATATTATTTGTGGCCATTGTGAAGGGTGTCATTTCCCTAATTTCTTTCTCAGCCTGTTTACCTTTTGAGTATAGGAAGGCTACTGATTTGTTTGAGTTGATTTTATATCCAGCCACTTTACTGAAGTTGTTTATCAGGTTTAGGAGTTCTCTGGTGGAAGTTTTAGGGTCACTTAAGTATACTATCATATCATCTTCAAATAATAAAATTTTGACTTCTTTGTTTCCAATTTGTATCCCTTTGACTTCCTTTTGTTGTCTAATCGCTCTGGCTAGGACTTCCAGTACTATATTGAATAGGTAAGGTGAGAGTGGGCAGCCTTGTCTGGTCCCTGATCTTAGTGGGATTGCTTCAAGTTTCTCTCCATTTAGTTTGATGTTGACTACTGGCTTTCTGTATATTGCTTTCACTATGTTTAGGTATGGGCCTTGAATTCCTGATCTTTCCAAGACTTTTAACATGAAGGGATGTTGAATTTTGTCAAATGCTTTCCCAGCGTCTAGTGAGAAGACCATGTGTTTTTTTTCTTTGAGTTTATTTATGTAGTGGATTATATTGATGGATTCCCGAATATTGAGCCATCCCTGCATTCCTGGGATAAAGCCTACTTGATCTTGATGGATAATTGTTTTGATGTGTTGTTGGATTCCGTTTGCAAGAATTTTACTGAGTATTTTTGCATCAATATTCATAAGAGAGATTGGTCTGTAGTTCTCTTTCTTTTTTGGGTCTTTGTGAGGCTTAGGTATGAGCATAATGGTAGCTTCATAGAAAGAATTGGGTAGTGTTCCTTCTGTTTCTATTCTGTGGAATAGTTTGAATAGAATTGGTATTAGGTCTTCCTGGAAGGTCTGATAGAATTCTGCACTAAAACTATCTGGCCCCGGACTTTTTTTGGTGGGGAGATTTTTAATGATTGCTTCTATTTCTTTAGCAGTTATGCAACTGTTTAGATGGTTGATCTGCTCCTCGTTTAACTTTGGTACTTGGTATCTATCTGGAAAATTGTCCATTTCATCCAGATTTTCCAGTTTTGTTGAGTATAGGCCTTTGTAGTAGGATCTGACGATTTTTTAAAAATTTCCTCTGTTTCTGTTGTTATGTCTCCGTTTTCAGTTCTGATTTTATTAATTTGAGTACTGTCTCTGTACCCTTTGGTTAGTCTGGCTAAGGGTTTGTCTATCTTGTTGATTTTCTCAAAGTACTGGCTCCTGGTTTTGTTGATATTTTGTATAATTCTTTCTATTTTAACTTGGTTGATTTCAGCCCTGAGTTTGATTATTTCCTGCCATCTACTCTTCTTGGGTATATTAGCTTCTTTTTTTCTAATGCTTCCAGGTGTGCTGTCAAGTTATTAATGTATGCTCTTTCCATTTTCTTTTTGTGGGCACTTAGAGCTATATGTTTTCCTCTTAGTACTGCTTTCATGGAGTCCCACAAATTTTGATATGATGTGTCATCATTTTCTTTTAAATCTAAAAAGTCTTTAATTTCTTTCTTTATTTCTTCCTTGACCAAGTTATCATTATGTAGAGCATTGTTCAGTTTCCATGTGTATGTGGGCTTTCCGTTGTTTTTGTCCATGTCAAAGACAAGTCTTAGTTCATGGTGGTCTGATAGTGTACAATGGATTATTTCAATCATTTTGTATCTGTTGAGGCCTGTTTTATGACCAATTGGAGAAGATACCATGAGGTGCTGAGAAAAAAGGTATATTCTTTTGTTTTAGGATGAAATGTTCTATAGATGTCAGTTAAGTCCAATTGGTTCATAACTTCTGTTAGTTTCATTGTGTCTTGGTTTAGTTTCTGTTTCCACGATCTGTCCATAGCTGAGAGTGGGGTGTTGAAATCTCCCACTATTATTGTGTGAGGTGCAATGTGTGCTTTAAGCTTTAGTAAAGTTTCTTTTATGTATGTGAGTACCCTTGAATTTGGAGCATAGATGTTCAGAATTGCAAGTTCCTCTTGGTACATTTTTCCTTTGATGAATATGAAGTGTCCTTCTTTATCTTTTTTGATTACTTTTGGTTGAAAAATGATTTTATTTGATACTAGAATTGTTACTCCAGCTTGTTTCTTGGGACCATTTGCTTGGAAGATTGTTTTCCAACCTTTTACTCTGAGGTAGTGTCTGTCTTTTTCACAAAGTTGTGTTTCCTGTATGCAGCAAAATTTTGGGTCCTGTTTATGTATCCAGTCTTATAGTCTATGTCTTTTTATTGAAGAATTGAGTCCATTGATAGTAAGAGATATTAAGGAAAAATGGATGTTGTTTCCTGTTATTTTTGTTATTGCCAGTGGGGTTATGTTTGTATAGCTACCTTCTTTTAGGGTTGTTGGACCATTACTTTGTTGCTTTTTCTAGGTTGTAGTTTCTCTCCTTGTGTTGGAGTTTTCCACCAGTTATCATTTGAAATGCTGGATTTGTGGTGAGATATTGTGTAAATTTTGATTTGTCATGGAATATTTTGGTTTCTCCATCAATATTGATTGTGAGTTTTGCTGGGTGTGGGAAGCCGCAGATCAACGCCATTACAAGATGGCGAGGATCGCAACCCGAGGCGGCACGAACAATCAATGCACGCATGTGCAAAAGGGCTAACGCGCCAAGTCACTGCCCATCTCGGGGCATGCAAATGAGATTCTGGAAGTGGAGCCAATCCTGTGCGGCCACGCCACTCCTAGGCCTATATAAGCAGCGCCATTTTCTGGGCTCGGAGTCTTTCGCTCCTGCATTCAAGAGGCTCTCCAATAAACGTGTGCGGAAGAATCCTGTTGTGCTGTCTCTCTTGCTGGCGAGTCGGGCTTCCACAGCTGGGTATTACTGGGCTGGCATTTGTGTTTTTTTAGGGCCTGTATGATATCAGTCCAGGATCTTCTGGCTTTTATAGTCTCTGGTGAGAAATTGTGTAATTCTTATAGGTCTGCCTTTATATGTTACTTTGCCTTTTTCCCTTACTGCTTTTAGTATCTTCTCTTTGTTTTGTATATTTGATGTTTTGATTATTATGTGATGGGAGGTATTTCTTTTTTGGTCTAGTCTATTTGGGGTTCTGTAGGCTTCTTGTATATTTAAGGACATCTCTTTCTGTAGGTTAGGAAAGTTTTCCTCTATAATTTTGTTGAAGATATTTACTGGTCTAACTTTAAGTTGGGAGTCTTCACCCTCATCTATACCTATTATCCTTAGGTTTGGTCTTTTCATTGTGTCCTGGATTTCCTGGATGTTTTGTGTTAGGAGCTTTTTGCATTTCACATTTTCTTTGACCATTATGTCTGTTTCCCATGGTATCTTCTGCCCATGAGATTCTCTCTTTTATCTCTTGCATTCTGTTGGTGATGTTTGCGTCTATAACTCCTGATCTTTTTCCTAGGTTTTTTATCTCCAGGGTAGTCTCCCTTTGAGATTCCTTTATTGTTTCTACTTCAATTTTTAGGTCCTGGATGGTTTTGTGTAATTCCTTCACCTGTTTGGTTGTGTTTTCTTGCATTTCTTTAAGGGCTCCTATCTGTTTACCTGCATTCTCCTCAAATTCTTTGAGAGTGTTGTTTATATCCTTTTTAAAGTCCTCCATCGTCATCATGAGAAGTGATTTTAATTCTGAGTCCTGCTTTTCTGGTGTGATGTGGTGTTTAGGACTTGCTACGGTGGGGGAACTGGATTCTGGTGATGCCGAGTAACTTTGGTTTCTGTTGTTTACATTCTTAAGCTTGCCTTTCGCCATTTGGTTAGCTGTAGTGCTACCCCCACTCACTGGTTCTGTCTGGAGTGTGCCTTTCCAGTTATCTTGGTTGTGACAGAACTCCTCGGGGTCTGAATGACTCTATGATCCTGAGCTCCAGCTGCTCTGGGTACAGTGGCTCCTCTAGGATATTTCAGGATATGGTGTCTCCACGGTCGTAGACCAGCTAGGTGTTTGCTGCTCTGAATGTAGTTGCTCCTCTAGGATGCTTCAGCATATGGTGTCCTCTGCTCTGTAGGTCTGTGGGCCATGTCCTCTCTAGGATGCCTACAGCTCTGTGGTCCGTGACCTCCCTAGGGTGCCTCTGGACTCAGTTTCCAGAGGGGAGCAGATCAGCTGGGAGACTGCTCCAGCCACTGATATCTGGGCCAGGGACAGAAGGGGAGTGGTTCTCTGCAGGGGCAGGATCTGGATGCCAGCTGAGCTCTGGGGCCTCCCTACTTCCAGTTGTGCTTCTAAGGCCTAGGGCAGTGTGCGGGTTCTCCTACCTCCTGCTCTATGGTTCTTGAGCTCCCTAGGGTGCCTCTGAACTCAGTTTCCAGAGGGGAGCAGATCAGCTGGGAGACTCTCCTTATGCATTCTATTTCACATTTTTTCTAGACTCTTTCTTATATTTTTGTGAGACCCAGATGATTTACTTTAAATACCCAGAGTCTGGGTGTCCTTTCCATTCCATTTTTCATACTTTTCCTGACAGCACTCCAGTTGGACAAAGGGCCCTCACATTAGAAATATTGGAAGCAGACTTGGGTATCTTGGCACCTAAGGGTAAGGGTTTTCTGCTGCATCTGATAGCAGTTGGGAGTCCCAGCTTTCATGTAGTCTCTGCACACAAACAGCTTTTAGAATTACTTTATTACATTGCACTTACATTTCCTTCTTCCCCCAAAGACAAAGTCTGGAGGTGTTGCCCAGAGGATTGGAAGCCGTTTGGTTCCCACTGCTACTTGGTCTCCACACTTAATTCAACTGACTCAGCAGCATCTTGGATGGAGAGTAAAAAGAAGTGCTCCCGCATGGGTGCTCATCTGCTGGTAATCCATAACAAGGAAGAACAGGTGCATTCTTGGAGAGACTGGGGCATGAACCCAGAATGCTGTCTGCTTGTTACTACTAAGAAGGAGTTTTGTAGACTTGGGTGATGTTGCTGTGGCAGAAGACTTTCCAGTAGATAGGCAGGAGTGGTGGCTTCAGCCTTTGCCTTCCACACTTTGGTCCTGCTTCAGTTGAACTAATCCTCAAGAGACCATGGCATCAGAAATGTAGTATGTGATGATGAAGGCAATGATTAATGTTTCTGCTTGAAAGACCAGTTTGTGATTTCTGTACTTTAATGCGTTCTGTAGTATCAACTGCCTTACAGAGAAGGGATCAGTGAAACATGACCAGCCATCAGAAATGAATTATCTGAAGTTATGAATGGAGAATGATTAGATGTATCAAATTCTCTCATACATAATTATCAAGAATGGTATTGGTGAAGAAAGGAGGGGACTGAGAATGAATGAGAATTCATTATGATCAGGGAAAGACATTGTTTTCCAGAATTGTGAAAACAGGAGTCATGTCTTTAACAGTGTCTTCAGAATCTTGAGGAGATGTCCACTTTTGGGCATGGGATGGAGGGTAGGGGGAATGTCCACTCTTGGTGGCAGGGAGTATGCTCTTGAATGGGGAGAGAAGACATATATTCCAGGGTGGGGGAGATGATGTGTGCTCCTGGAGGGGCAAGGCTCTTTTATTCCTTAATCCTTTGTATTCTCATCTCTGTGTGACCAGAAAACATTGGTCAAAATATCACAGTGTACCTCTACAATGTACAATTATTGATATTAATCCCAAATTTGAGAACTATTTAACGGCCTAGAGAGATAAAGTAGTATTTGACTATTATGTATTTGCATATGTGCATCATATTGAACTCTATAATTTTGTACCATTGAAGTCATTTTTAAAAGGCATTATAAGAAATTCTATAAGAGAAAATGAATCACTTATTCTGGGCTGAAAGCTGTATCTTTGTTTCCCTTTAGGATTTCATCACTGGGATCCTGAACTCTGGTCATGCTTATTTTATAGGGTTGTGGGATTCAGGTCATCGGCAATGGCAATGGGTTGATCAGACACTGTACAATGAGAGTGCCAGGTGAGTCTATAAATAGAGGATCCTGTAGCATGAGACAAATTTGGGGTGTTCCAGCCATTGATTATGAAACTAAAATAGCTCCATCCTGGTTTTACTGCTGGAGATAGAGTCATTTTTACTCACCCATTTATTCATAACAGTAGTCCCATGAGACACACATTATTGATATTCCCAGTAGAGATGAGGAAATTCAGTTTGAAGAATGTAGAATATAAGATAAAAGGGAACCCATTCAAGGTCCTTAGACCTAGATGTGTTTCATTTTGCTTTCAGTTTTTCAGTCTACATGTTTAAAAATAGACTTTAATTTATTTTTATTCATGTGTCTTTATGTGTGTTTCTGTGAGGAAGTGCTATGCGTATTTGGGTGTCTGTGGATTGTAAGATTTGGTTGTTGGATCCCCTGGAGCTGGGTGGTATAGGAGGAAACCTGAACAATATGAGTTCTGGGAACAGAACCCTCAAATTGTTTTGAAAAACAGCAAGCACTCTTAACATCCAACCTATGTGTCTAGGCTTATTTACATCTTTATAAGAAAAATTAGTTTCAAGATCATAACTGATTATTTCTTATAAATCAAAGGCTTCAATCTGAGGTTGTTTTATTTCATATTTATTTAATGACTTAAAAAGTCTTATGACCTTAATATGTTGCCATATTCTGTTCTTATATCTGATTTGAAATATATGTAGTTTGTTGTGTTTTAAAACAAACCCCAAACATTTGATTTTACCAATGAGTACTCAGAAACAGATACTGAGATAAAATCCTGGTATCTCAGAGAGGAAGAGAAAGCACTCACCAGACCTTCTAACTCAGCCCCCGTCCCAGAAGGAAAAAGCCCCTTCTCCATGCTGTCTTAAATACCCCACGAAGTCAATGTTCCTCCTTTACTTTCTGTGCATCCCTCTATCCATCCTCTAGACTGCCTCTCAGTCTCAGTGGTATTTTTTATGTCCATTCACTGTCAACTGGTTATTTCTCTACCTCTCTGTGGTTGAGTTTATTTAATCCTGATTACAGAAAGCTCTTGGATTAAAGATGTTTGCTAGGACTGAGCCACACCACAACTTGTTTATAATAAACAGAAACCTCTTGAATTAAGGACTGAGCCACACTACAGCTAGAAAGAGGTTTTTCCAATTTATGAATTGTGGGACTCACAAATGAGATCAAATATCCTGCAACAATAGTGAGGTTATTGTTATCAATTTCCAGAGAAGACAACTAGGACTCCAGAATTTTAAATTATTTGTTCTTGATGATAGAAATAAACAGATTATCTGGAGATTTCAAAAAGTACTAGTTCTCCAGTCTCTAAAATAGTTCTTTTGTTTAATGGAAAAGCTTTATTAAAACTTGAGAGTAAGGAGAAACCTTTTCAACATTTAAATAAGAGCAATTGGTGGACTGTTCTCTGGTACCAAGACCTAGGAATGAAGAAATAGTTAGCCTCTGGGATGGGTGCTGGAAGAACAGTTAAGTAATAAACAGAAAGAACACTGATGGCTGTGGTCCCTGTTATCCATGGAAGTGTGAGATATGGGTGATGAAGAACACTTGATTTGTACATACTTGAATCTGGTCTCCAAAAATTCCAATCTCATCCTCAGACTTGCTTCCTCTTGCTTCCTTTTTTCAAATATTATTTTAGAAAACACTCTGATGCTCTTTCCTTCCTTTCAGGTTCTGGCACAATGGTGAGCCCAGCAGTGACAATGAAAAATGTGTTATATTGAATCATCGTCTGAATACTGGATGGGGCTGGAATGATATCCCTTGCAATGATAAACAGAAGTCAGTTTGTCAGATGAAGAAAATATACTTATGAATCCCACATTCTCCATGAACATTTGATTTCATTGTTATGTACCATTACTCGTCTACCTGGGAAGTTCTCCAAGTTGAAGAAATGTCCACAGAATTTAAGTGAGAAGCAATTGTCATGCATATGAAAACAGTGCTCAACATATATCCTCTCATATTCATCCATGTACTCTGTCATGAAATGAACTTTCATTGAGAATTTTGGACATGCTAGATACTATACAGTGACCCTTTGGGGCACATATGGAGC
The DNA here is from genome assembly GCF_011762505.2 of Arvicanthis niloticus. Taxonomy (NCBI): domain Eukaryota; kingdom Metazoa; phylum Chordata; class Mammalia; order Rodentia; family Muridae; genus Arvicanthis; species Arvicanthis niloticus. Next base: position 60,942,990 of record NC_047666.1, read on the forward strand.
CTTTCTGCCAACTCCTCAGCATTTCATTTACTCATGTCATTGTATGATACGTTCTCTTGATCTATCTGCTTTTCTGTTTTTTAATTTACCTTTGGTTTTATTGATATGAAATTGAGAAGTAAAATTATATATATTTAAGTTATAATGTCTGGATTCATACACACACATATTTACTGTGAAATATACATATATATTTACTATGAAATAATTATCCAAAGCAGGTTAACAACACCTCCCATTACTTTATATCATTGCAAAATTTGTGTGTGTGTGTATATGTTAAAAGCACTTATTATCATTTTAAAAATTCAGATACACAGGATGGTGGTAACTGTTGTCATTCTATTGTACCATGAATCTCAGTATTAACTTCTTTTTTATCTGGCAGTATGTGTTCTTCATCAACATGCCAGAGATCCCAGCACCCATCCCTTTACAACTATGTATTCTTCACTCTAAGTCCCGAGATAATTTGATAAATTATTAAGTAAGTAATTATTGTAATATTTTACAGATTATCTCTGCATTTAATCTCTCTAATGAATCATGAAAAGCAGCCCCAGCCACCAACATGCAGTGATTGCTGTTTTGTGTGTTGTTTATGTGATGTTAAAGGACAATCCTGGATTACAGTTTAGACTTAGATAAATAAAGAATGAAAAACAGCCCAACCTGCTAATGTAGCTACAGTGCTGACTTAAAAAAAGTGACCTTACATACCTAGTGTAAAATACGAGAAATATTAAGTAATTTTATTAGATATTAAAAAAAAACCATAGTGAAATGTTTTTCAGTAAGTAAAGTTTAGCATGTTTTGACCCAAAAAATTCTGATTAAATTGGCATAAAATAGAATAATACAGACAATTGTTTTCTTCTTTTCAAACATTTCCTGTAGCAAGCTAAGTGTGACAAAGAGAAACACAGGCAAATCTTCCTTAGCCCTAATCTACTTCAGACATGCTTATGTGACCAGTTACATAAGTCAATATGTGAAATCAAACTGTGGAAGCCTCTGAGGCAACATTTCCTTCTTTGTGGAATATTGAACATTACTAATTAAGTCAATTTTTTTTTTTAAAAGAAAGCAGAAATAGTACTCTCTAAGCTGGAATTGCCATTTTATAAAAGGATCATACTCACTTTACCATGAGCCAATTTTGCTCAAATCCAACAACATATCCTGCTAGACCTTCATGATCTGAATTCTGATGTATGAATTAAAACATGGTATGGGTTAAAATTATGAGACAATCAGTTTGTAGTAAGAAGGCAGTGGATATCAGTCATACATAGTCTCTTTAAGGCAAGGCACTAAGTCCATTTATTCACCTGTCTTCTTAATCTCAGTAAATACCATCTCTGTTCCAGGGGTCCTCAGATCCTCCATCAGCATCCTCTCCCCCAGAAGATGTCTTTGTGCTTGATAGCTGTTGTGTAAATTGATCCTGTCCATAATTCTTCTGCCTCACCTTTCTAACAGGTGTTTCTAGGCATACTACCAAATTAAAATCTTGTATTTCTTAATGAAACATTTGTTATTATTAATTATTAATTATTATTAATTGATTTACTGATTACCTGTCCCACATCCTTTTCTGGCCTCAAGAGCACCAGGAATGCACATGGTACATAGATGTATAGGAAGGTAAAACACTCATATGCATAAAGTAATTTTTTAAAGTAGAAAGATGGTGAACACTGATAACACTGATGGTGAACAAAGGATAACATTCATTATCCTCTGCTTCTGCCTTGTGACTAATGGCTCTAAGATTTTCCCATGAAGATGGATTATACCCTTGAAGTGTGAGCCAAACAAAACCTATTTCACGTAAGTTCATTTGTCAGGATGTTTTATCACAATAACAGGAAAAGGAACCAAGGCAGTCTCCTCTGGTTAATCTTGTAGAGAAATTTAACACCAGTGCATTTAACAAAGAGAACTAAGGAAGAGAATACTAGATATTTGAATTAGAACAAGAAGCCAATGGACATTTAAGGAGATGCAGAAATCAAAATGTTTGTATCTTTGTGTTTATTTATGTGTTGGATAACATCTGTAGATTTACATATGTTGAACCATCCCTGCATGTCTGTAATGCAACTGACTGTCATGGTGCACTATCTTTTGATGTGACCTTGAAAGCAGTTTGCTAGTTTTTTATTGACAATTTTATACCTATACACACCAGAGAGATTATTTTGTAGTTTTCTTTTTTTGTGTGTCTTTCTTCAGTTTTGTTATTAGGGTAATATTAACTTCATGAAACGAATTGGGAAGTCATCCTTTCCTTTTAAATTTTTTTATTTATGTAACAATTTGTCAAGCACTGGTCTTAGTTCTTTGAAGTTATCAGAATTCTATGAGAAATTAATTCAGTCCTGGGTTTTTATAGTCGAGATAGTTTTTAATACTGATCCAGTCTCAGTGCTGGTTTTGGATCTGCTTAATTTCTGGGTCTAACACTTCAGTTGAAGTTTCCTACCCTGATTCTGGAGTGGTCTACATGATGGATCTGCAGCTTTTGCTGAAGCCTCTTGGAGATGTAGACCTTCTAAATGTGTGTGGACCTAACCTGGAATCAAATGCACTCACCACCTCACATCTGCATTTCTGTTGAATCCTCTACAGGGTGTGTAATCTGTGCCTTTTTATTGCAGGATTTTAGAGCATTAATATTCAGAGTTATTATAAAACTATATACATTTTTGTCATTTTTGTTGACATTGTAGTATGTGACAGTTTCCTATTCCTGTCTTACCTATATTAATACTGTTTTCTCTTTATCATGGCCTCATGAGTTTGTTGAATATCTTCTCTAGATCTGTCTTAGTGTCATGAATTCTTTTAGTCTGTTTTCACGAAGAGTTTTTCTTCTTCTTTCTATTGTGACAGACAGTTTTAATGGGCATTGTAGTATGTTAGCCAATGTCTCCATGAGCTTGAAATATATAATTTCAATCTCTCCCACCATCGAAATTCTGTTGAGACTTCTGCCCCTATTTTGAATGGCTTGCCTTTAGATGTGACTTGGTATTTCTCTTTTGCTTTTCCACATACTTTCTTTATTCTTTTTTATTCAGTGATTTAATTATGTTATGATGAAGGATGATTGTTTTAGAGTTTGTCTACTGTTCATATGCTTGCTGTATCTGGATTGCCAAACATTCTTTAAATTTTGGAAAATATTTGGCTACAGTTTTTTTTTTTGTGAAAATATTTTATGTGTTTTTAGAATGAAATTTTCTTTCGTTGTCATGGCATTTTATAGGTGTGTTAGTTTTTCTCTTAGCAGCTGGTTAGCTCCCAAATAATTGAGACTGTACCACTATATATAAATAATTTATAAATATATTTATTTATAAAAGCATAACAACTGAGCAGTATTACTCCATTTTAATTCTCTAAGGGAATATGGCTACCTCGCAGCCAAAATTCCCATGATAGGTGCATCTTATGGTTTCTCTAATTCTAATGTTTTCTCATGGTCTCTCCTGGACTCTCCTTATGGACTCTGTTCCCACTTCTTTCTCTCCTCCTCCCCTGCCAGGAGGAAGACCAACCCTATTGTCCCTCCTGCTCAGTCACTGGCTGATTGGCTTTTATTTTCAAATTATGAAATAAATGGGAGCAATGCTTATAAAACATTGAGGCAGAAGATACTCAGAATGAGGATTGCAACCAGGTACAGAGCCACAAAAATCAGCCTTTGAATCGCACAGTGCACAATAACATTGTGTCTACACTTTCATGTCCATGGTTTTTACCATTTTTCTTTTTGTTCTGTCCTGAATATCTGAAAAGCCTCTTCAGATTTTACTAGTTTAAGTTTGTTCCTGTTGGAATCTTCCAGTTTTCCACCTTGTCATTTAGCTTAGAAATTCCGTTTTGTTACTGATACAATCTATTGATGAAGCTTTCCACCTGCTGAGGGAGACTTTTGCTTGACTTACTGTATTTTTCGTTTCTAGTATTTTAGGTTCTGAATGTGTGTGGACCTAACCTGGAGTCAAAATTCAGAATTCTTCTGAATTCTCTCATATGCTGTATAGTTCCTCAGTTAATTCAGCTCTTTTTCTGTATTCTCTCAGAATTCATATGGGAACTCATTAACTGTCTTTTATTTATTTGAACATGCTTGAATACTTGTTTTTTTTTTTTTTTCATGCTGTGACAGGATCCATTACCAAGGCATCTCTCATAAAGGAAGACATTTAATTGCTGCTGGCCTACAGCTTCAGAGGTTCAGTCCATTATGATAATGACAAGACATTGCTGGAGGGGCTAATCTACGTCTTGACCCAAAGGCACCTGGGAGGAAACTGTCCCTCTTTGGCAGCCAGGAGGAAGATTCTACTGCACTGGGTAGAGCTTGACCATAGGCCCTCAAAACCCACTCCAATGGTGACTTACTTAATCAAACGTGAGCATACCTATTCCAACAAGGACACACCTCCTAATAATGTCACTTCCTGTGGGCCAGGCATTTGAACACATGAGTTTATGAGGGCAAAACTTACTCAAAGCATTATACTTTTTGGAGTTCTTTTCCTGGTGTTTCTTCTAATTTACTCTCTCTGGATGGCATTAATGTGAGAATACTAGTTGTGATGGTTTGAAAGTGAAATATCACCCACAAGTTTATGTATTTGAATTCCTGGTCCACAGATGGGGATGTTGGTCGAGTGAGCCTTTATGAGGTTTAGCTTTTCAAACAGAAGTACATCCTGTGTGTGTGTGTGCACATGTGTATGTGTATACACACATGTGCTTACATTTGCATGCACACATGTTTTGAGAACTTACAACTTTATTTCCAGCTTCAATTTTCTTTCTCTGCCTCCTGAATAGAGATGGAAATATGATCGCAAGCTTTCCACTCTGTTTGCTGCCATGCCTTCCCTACCATTAGGGAATCTCCCTCTGTAAGGTCAAATAGACTTTTCTATGCTGCCTATTTCTCTGAATAGACTCAGATGTTTTACATTTGTCTGCACATCAGATTGGAGCTCACCCATGACTCTGATCATGCTCCTACCAACTTGTTTTCTTCAGTCTGATGTTATAGTTTATTTCAGGACATTCTCCACTTGCACTTTGCTCACTTGCTTCAGCATTGTTTTTTAAAATGCATGCCAGCATAGCCTGGAGACTGTCCCTAGCAGAGACTAGAGCTTAGGATGTTAGTGGTCCTGACAGAGATCAGTTAGGGGAGCAATTGCTGGAGATGGGTAAGAAGGGCATATACTGGAGATGGGTAGGAAGTAGAGAGCAGTTTGCCTCTGGACATCTTAGGTGAGTGTCTTCTCTTGTTGGCCATCCAATCATCTCAATACAATGCCAACTGGAAACAGTTGATAATACCTTGGTGGCAATAATTACTTCTTCCTTTTCCCCTTATGAGTTAATACATCTCAAACAACCATGGTAAATAGGTCTGAGGACTTTAAAAATGTCTAAACTTATCAAATCTATATCCTTATCTACCTCTATCCTAGTACTTGAAGAGCTTCATTGAGTTTAAATTAGGTTTGACATTCTGTGCAGGTCTCTTATTGGTTAGTGGTCATTCAACTCAGTCTTTAGCTCTTTTCCCTATTTGTCACATCACAAGGTTGATATTATTTTGCAACAATCTTAGGGATCAATAACGGTCATCTCATTAGTGTAAAGTAAGGCCTACTTAAAATGTAATTGTTATATTTAAGAAAAGCTGTTCCTGTTATATTTATTGCTTGAACCTATTTATGGAATTAAAAAATCCCCATAAAAATTGCCACAGAAAATGTGCTATGATCAAAAGAGTTTCAGAAGTTCTGTGCTAAAAATTGAGGACAGGAGCCATATGTGTGTGTGTTCCTTATCCCAGTATCATACATGTTCCATTGGAGACTGCTTTCTTATGAATGTGGAGGTATTGGTGAGGATAGTGGATAGAAGGTCGCAGAGAATATGTACAAGGAGGAAGAGACAACAGACTGTATGGAGCTTGCCTCTGATTGCATGCCACTCTTTTCTTCTCCTAACCTAATGAGAGAACTCATAAACTGTTATCAACCAACTTGTGCTCAATGTAGGTCAGGTTTTGTCATATTGGATCATCAAGTTCAGTCAGGGTCCTTGTTACCTGGCAACAATTTCAATCCTAAGGATGGTAACTCTTGCAAGAGGAGCAGGCTCTTTACTCACCAATCGAATGACAAGTGAGGATGTCACATGACAGCAGTCTACAAATAAATCAGTTGGTTTTTCAGAAACACAAAGGGAAAACACACAAAAATAAGAGAAAGGAATATGTGGATATATAGGCAAAATTAGTCAAAGAAAAGTAGTTGATCACACAGCATTAGAAATGAACTAAACATAGACTCATGATTGAAATTCTGAGGCTGGTTCCAGAGATCAGTCCCTTCCATGATAACAATGGAAAAGGCCCAGTGTGTCCTCAAGTCATCAGCATTAAAGAGAAGGACTCGTTTGTTACAACAGAGTTCCCGTACTTACAGTTGAGGGGGGAATTGTAGACTCAAGAGTTGTGTTACACATGCCAATCTGAATACAGTTGTCACTATGGAATAAGGAAATGTCACACCTAAAAAGCTTAGATACCATGAGTCTCATTTGCATATTGATTTACAGTCATCAATATGATTGCCTATGATGATAGATCAGTTATTTGCCTTAGTTACAGCCTGTGTGATAAGAGGGAGGTAAAATGGAGTTAGTATCATCAAAAATATAGTCACAATAATCATAATTAAAATACCATTTTATCACATTCAAAAGAGCCATAATACAGCAAAATGTACATCACAATGCCCTTTACATCATAGAATACCACTTCTGAGTAATACTTATGTGTATTACTTTTTAAATGTATGTATATACATGTGTGCATGTTCGTGTGCACCTACGTGTAAATAGAAGACAGCTAGGTCTCCAACTTGGGACAAACAGAGAACTGAGGTACATACATTTAAAGCAGATGCTGTTCACCAGCCTGTCTCAGCATTTCCAGTACCTGGCAGTGCCTACCCCTGGCTGGCATAGCCTGCCTCTATTCTAAGTTCTCCAGCTCAGGGACTGGGACGAATCCCTTCTCTCAGATTCCTTTTCCTATATCACCCAGCCATTTTGGCTATGTGGCCCATTTGTTCTCCTGGTCTCTGGGCTCACTTCTGGTGTCTTGGCCTCTGGATCTCAAGCCATCCCTCCAACTATAGTCATGGACTGGTTCATTGTGGACCATTCCCAATGCCTGTGGCTATTATCTTACTTATTATATCTATAATAAAAATTTCAACCCCTGAGGAGCAATCATATATTCTTTTTATTTTCTCTTTTCCAACTCAAGGACAAACAGGTATAATTCTTGGGAACATCATTCAGTTTCTCTGAGGTAAGGTCTCTCATGGTTCTGGAGAATGTCTAATTAGTCTAGACTATCTGGAGAAGAAGTTCTCAGGGATCCACCTGTCTCTGCTCCCCAGTGTTTGGATTACAAGCATATATCACCATCCACGACATTTTTATGTAGGCCCTGATCACTAGTCAGGTCCTCATTCTTGTAAGGCAACCAACCACTTTACCATTTTCCAGTCATCCATGAATGTGGATTGCTGTCTATATGCAGATGAGGGCTGGCACAAGATAAGGTGAGAGATTGTGATTGGGCAGTGGAAAAGGAAGGCAGGTGGAGAGTTTCAAAGAGAAGAGAGATAGGAGAGATGGGGAGAAGGCAGGAAATGGAGGAAGAGAAAGACATCCAGATTCCACGTGGCTTTAAACAGCCACAGGTAGCTATGAATATATTATTAGGGATGGATACATTGCAGGACAATTTCTCTTATCTAGGTGGGCAATTTTTATCAATATGAGTTGGCTCTGAGTTCATTGTGTGGACATTTTGTGGGGTGAGAATTTACTGATCTAAATTTGATTGATAAAATACAAGCCTCTAGAGTTTTGATTTTACTGGGTTACTGGGATTTGTGACTGCTGACCACAGGGGGTGGATGGCTTGGAATGTGAGCAGAATCTGCATCAAGAGAACCATGAGATGGATGGTCGCTGCATGGGGCTATCCATGGAGGTGGTGAGACCACCGGGTCCAGAGAGTAGTTGGTGCAAGTGTCGAATGGTGCTTTTAAATATTTCCGGCTACACATAAACTTATTGTTATTTACTACATTAACTAATAACATCTAACTTCTACCCATTCAATCTTTTAAAATTGCATTCTAGGATAATTTTCAATTATAAATTAAGCCTTATATGAACTACATTACCCACATAAAGTTTTGTAGGAACACTTAATTGTAATATGGTTTATAGGTACATTTTCTTTAAGGTAAAAGGACTTTCCATATTAGGAACTGAAGAAGTCATGAGAAGAATCTAGTCAGAGGTTTCCAAACAATTTCAGGCATGTTTCTCAATTTCCTCTTTTCTACATCCTTAAATCACTAGCGGTAAGCGCAGACTGTGACTTCCGTGTGTGCAGCATCTCTGTGTCATTAAGCTCAGAGCATGTGGAGGTTGACTCTGAGCTCTGGCCTCTTTGAAAGAAACAAGTCCCTGAGTCATATCTTGGAGAGTCAGATACAAGAAGCCCTTGACATTCTGCACATAGACCTCAGTAATGGTTCGGGAAAGAAAGCTACAAGGTAGGGTGAACATTCCTGTCATGGTCCATAGGACACAATGGGAGTCTATGATGTGATAAGCAGCTGCCTGAGGTAACGATGAAGACAAGTGGGCAGGCTGAAGTGATGGAGTGGGCCAAGACAGCAGAGCCACAGGGATCTGAAGGAAGTGTGAGATCTAAGAGCTGGCAGTCACTGAGAAAACAAGAAACCAAACATTGAAAGGGGGATGTAAGAATATAGGACTTCAATGGAAGACTGTGACACTTAAGACGTTAGGACATGGAATTGCTGGTGCCTGAGGGTGAAATTTTTCTAGATTGTGTGTGTGTGTGTGTGTGTGTGTGTGTGTGTGTGTGTGTGTCCCCGTCAGAGCTGACTTGGCCATTCATTCTAGGGCATTGACTGCTTTTTCCTGCTTCGTTCACAATCATTCTGAGCATTTCGCCTGTTTTTTTATTATTTGCTCTAAGCTCTCTGGTCCCATGGTGAGTACATCTGCTTACTGTCTGATAGGGAAGGAAGTCCACTGGACCCTGAAACTCTGGTCAGCTGCTGTGATTTCCATCTTACTCCTCAGCACCTGTTTCATCATGAGCTGTGTGGGTAAGTTCTTCACTGACTGGTGTCTCTTTTGGGTACTGTCTGAACTCTGTGGATGTATTTTGTTTTGCCTTTTATTGTTGTTTCTTTGCTAGGTTTTGGTTTTCCAAGACAAGGTTTTTCTGTTTATTCCAGGCTGTCCTGGAACTTTCTGCATGGACCAGGTTGTATGCAAAATCATAATGATTTCTCCTGCCTCTGCTTTCCAAGGGCTGAGAATAAAGGTGTGTTCCATTATCACCAAGACTGGAGCTGTATTTTTGATCTCCTTATGTGGTCCAATTTTGCATGCAATATCATGTTTTTCTTGACCTCTTTCCTCATCTGTGTTTTCTCTATCTTTTGACCACTGAGATGTCTAAGGTTCCTTCACCAGCTTTGTTAACACATGGTATTTATAACCATTGTCTGTGACGATGCCATCCAGTATTGGGCTCACCAGCAATCACATGCTCAGGTCATGACATCTCTCTATTGGAATTGAAACTCTAATCAATTTTATAATGTCAGCTGCTTATAGTCTTTGATTCATATGAGATTTCCCCCCCTTCAATACGAGAGGAAAAAGTAACCAAATTAATTAGCGATGATTGAAGTAATAAAATATTTCTGCCCTGTTTCCTGCTGCCATGAAGCTGCATCTGAAGTCTATTGTGTGAGAAGTTTTGATGATGCTCTTTGTAGTCTGCATTGTGCTTTTCCCTTTGCTGTGAGGATGATTACAGTAGTTACTGCACAGTCCAGGAAGGAGTGAGAATCACTTACACCAAGTGTCTTGTGTGTGCAGTCTGCTCTGCGATGAGACAAACTCATTTTCTTACTGAAGCAGAGTCTGCTCTACTTGGCACAGTCAGGCATAAGTGGGTGGTTTGTGGTTGTTAAGGATAGTTATTTTACTCTTCAAGGAGAAACTGAATCTCAGGACCCAAAACATGAACTAGAAAAATTTGTTAGAAATGATGAAGAAAAACTCTTTTCCTTCTCATTGTTCAATGTGCACTCTCATGAACAAAATGTTAACTTAAAAATAATTTTTATTTATTCTTTGAATCTTTCATACTTATATAAATGCATCTTCATCATATCTACTCTATTTAAATGTCTCCAGATGTTTAAAGTACTCCTACCTGCTATCAGGAAATGTTAGGTTATATTAACATACCATTTTTTTTCTAATTAATCATTCCATTTGTTTACATCTCAAACGATATCCCACTTCCTGGGATATCCCTTTCCACAAACCCCCATCCCACATCTGCCCTCTCCTCCCTCCTCTTTGAAGGTGCTCCCCCACCCACCTAGAGAGTGCTCCCACGCCAACCCACACTCTCCAGCCCCACCACTCTAGCATCCTCCTATGCTGAGGCATCAAACTTCCACAGGACAAAGGTTGTCTCCTCCCACTGATGTCAGACAAGGTCATCCTCTGCTACATATATCTCTGGAGCCATGGATCCCTCCCTATACCCTCATTGGTTGGGGGTCTAGTGCCTGGGAACACTGGGTGGTCCAGCCAGCTGATGTTGTTCTTTATATGTGTTGTAATCTTCCTCAGCTCCTCCAGCCCTTCTACCAGCTCTCCTACAGTGGTCCCTTAACTCAGTCTGATGTATGGCACCAAGTATCCACATCTGCATTGGTCATTTGCTGGCCAAACTTCTCAAGGAACAGCTACACTAGGTTCCTGTCAGTAAGAGCCTCTTGCCAATGACCACAGTGTTGGGTTTAGTGTCTAAAGACAGATGTATCCCCAGGTGGGGCAGTCCCCCTATGGCCCTTCTTTCAGTCTCTGTTCATTTTTTGTCCCTGTTCTTCCTTTGGACAAGAACATTTCTGGGTTAAAAACTTTGAGATTGGTGATGGCCCATCCCTCTACCAGGGGCAATGCCTATCTAACTGGAGGTGGTCTCCAAGGTTCTATCTCCCCCTTCTCTGCACAGATAAAGCCAATCCTTTTGAGTCCTTGGAAACTCACATTTCTTTGGTGACTGGGACACTCTAGTGTCTATCCCCAGTTCCTCATTCCCTCTGCTACCTCTTTATTCTATCCTGACCCTCTGTTTCTCTCTCAAGTCCCCTCCAGTACCTGATACTGCCCCTTATTTCCTCTCCCTCCTCTCTCCCTTCCAGGTCCCCCCTTCCTCCACCTCCCACAATCACCCTGTTCCTCCCTCAGTGCAGGACTGAAGCATCCACACCCTGGTCTTTCTTTCTCTTAAGCTCTATATGGTCTGTGTGTTGTGTCATAGGTCTTGTGAGCTTTTGGGCTAATGTCCACTTATCAATGAGTACACACCATGTATGTTCTTTTATGTCTGTGTTACCTCACTCAGGAATTTTCTAATTTCAACCCTTTGCCTGTGAATTTAATAAAGTCATTGTTTTTAATAGCTGTGTAGTACCCCATTGTGTAAACATACCACATTTTCTGTATCAATTCTTCCTTTGAGGGACATCTGTTTTTTTCTAGCTTCTGTCTGTTATACATAAGGCTGCTATAAATATAGTGAAGCATGTGTCCTTGTTATATGTTGGAGTATCTTTTAGGTATATGCCCATAGTGGTATATCTGGGTCTTTAGGTAGAAGTATTTTCAATTTTCTGAAGAACCTCCAGATTGATTTCCAAAGTAGTTTTAACAGCTTTCAATACCACCAGCAATGGTATTCTTTCTCTTTCTCCACATCCTAAGCAACAACTGCTGTCACATGCCTTTTTGATCTTAGCTATCCTAACTAGTGTGAGGTGGAGTCTTGGTTGTTTTGATTTGCATTTCCCTGATGACTAAAAATTTTGAACATTTCTTTAAGTGCTTCTTAGCCATTTGAGATTCCTCAGTGGAGAATTCTCTGTGTAGTTGTGTACTCCATTGTAAAATAGGTTTATTTGGTTCTCTGGAGTGTAACTTCTTGAGTTCTTTGTATATTTTGGATATTAGCTCTCTATCAAATGTGGGGTAGGTAAAGATCTTTCCCCAATCTGTTGGTTGCCATTTTGTCCTATTGACTTGTCCTTTGCCTAACAGATCCTTGTCAATTTTATGAGGTCATATTTGTTGATTGTTGATCTTAGAGCATAAGCCATTGGTGTTCTGTTCAAGAACTTTCTCCCTGCGCCCACCTGTTTGAGGCTCTTCCACACTTTCTCTTCTATTAGATTCAGTGTATCTAGTTTTACTGGAGGTCTTTGATACACTTGGACTTGAGCTTTGTACAGGGAGATACGATGGATCAATTTGCATTCCTTTAGAAGCTGAGTCACACTGAGATATTTTTATATTATTTGTGACTATTGTGAAGGGTGTTGTTTCCCTAATTTCTTTTTTATGAATCCTTTGTGTAGAGTAATGCTACTGATTTGTTTGAGTTAATTTTTTATCCAGCCACTTTGCCGAAGTTGTGTTTCAGCTGTATGAGCTCTCTGGTAGAAGTTTTGTGTTGGCTTATATATACTATCATCTTCAAATAGTGACATTTTGACTTTTTCTTTTCAAATTTTATTCCTTTGACCTCCTTTTGTTGTCTAATAGAGAGTGGGCATTCTTGTCTTGTTTCTGATTTTAGTGGATTTGCTTACAGTTTCTCTCCATTTAATTTGATATTGGTTATTACTTTGAAGTCTTCCACTATTATTAGGTAAGTATCAATGTGTGCTTTGTGCTTTAGGAATGTTTCTTTTTTAAATCTGTGTGCCCTTGCCTTTAGGGCATACATGTTCAGAATTAATATAGTTCATCTTGGTGGTTTTTTCCTTTGATGAGTATGAAGTGTTCTTCCCCATCTTTTTTTTTTTTTGGTAACTTTTTGTTGAAATCTATTTTATTTGATATTAGAATGTCTACTTTAGCTTGTTTCTTGTAGACATTTGCTTGGAAATTTTTTTCCAGTCTTTTACTCTGAGGTAGTGTCTGTCTTTGTCATAGAGGTGTGTTTCCTGTATGCAGCAAAATGCTGGGTCCTGTTTACATATCTAGTCTGTTAGTCTATGTCTTTTTATTGGGGAATCGAGTCTATTGATGTTAAGAGATATTAAGGAAACACGAATGTTGCTTCCTGTTACTTTTGTTGTTAGAGGTGGAATTATGTTTGTGTGGCTATCTTCTGTTCAGTTTGTTGGAAGAAGGTTAGTTTCTTGCCTTATCTTGGGTGTTGTTTCCCTCCTTGTGTTGGAGTTTTCCATTTATTATTTTTTGTAAGGCTGGATTTCTGGAAAGAATTTGTGTAAATTTTGTTCTGTCATGGCATATCTTGGTTTCTCCATCTATGTTCATTGAGAGTTTTACCTGGGTACAGTAGCCTGGGCTGGTGTTTGTGTTCTCTTAGGGTTTGTATGACATCTGTCCAGGATCTTCTGGTGTTCATAGTCTCTGGTGAGAAGTCTTGTGTAATTCTGATAGGTCTGTTTTTATAAGTTACTTGACTTTTTTTCCCTTTCTGCTTTTAATATTTTTTCTTTGTTTTGTGTATTTGGTGTTTTGATTATTATGTGACAGGAGAAATTTCTTTTCTGGTCTAGTCTATTTGGAGTTCTGTAGGCTTCTTGTATGTTCATGGGCATCTCTTTATTTAAGTTAGGAAAGTTTTCTTCCGTAATTTTCTTGAAGATATTTACTGGCCCTTTGATTTTGGAATCTTCACTCTCTTCTATACCTGTAATCCTTAGGTTTGTTCTTCTCATTGTGTCCTGGATTTCCTGGATGTTTTTGCTGAGGAGCAGTTTGCATTTTGTATTTTCTTTGTCTTTTCTGTCAGTGTTTTCTATGGTATCTTCTGCACCTGCAATTCTCTCTTTTATCTCTTATATTCTGTTGGTGATGCTTGCATCCATGACTCCTGATCTCTTTCTTAAGTTTTTTTTTTTTTTTTTATCTCCTGGCTAATCTCCCTTTCTTTATTGTTTTCACTTTCATTTTATATCCTGCATGGTTTTGTTCAATTCCTTCACCTTTTTTTTTTTTTTTTTTTTTTTTTATACCTTCACTCAATGTCTCTGACTGGAGCCTGTCTCTCCTCCTATCTTGGCTGTATCAGAACTCCTCAGAGTCCAATTGTCTCTCTGAGCCAGTGATCCTTGTTGTCAGAGCTCCTGGGAGTCAGACTTCCTCTGTAATCCAGTTGTCTCTGTAATCCTATGAACCTGTGTGTGTTAGAGCTCCTGGGAATCTAGCTTCCTTTGTGATCCTGGGGGTGTTAGACCATCTGAGAGTACAGCTTCCTCTGGTATTTTGAGATTGATTGCATAGGTAGTGCCCTAGGTCTGCTCAGTGCACAGTCTCATAGTGGAAGGAATCCATACAAATTGGTCAGAGTATGGTGTCTTCAAGGGGGCAGACCAGCTAGGAGTCAACTACTCTGAATGCAGTGGATCCTCAATTGCTCTGAGTGAAGCAGATCCTCTGGGCTGGATTTGAATATGGTGTCTTCCTGGGAATAGACCAGGTATGAGTCTGCCCCAGCTAGAATGGTCAGGCAGAGGGGGTTGAAGGTGAGTGGTATTGTGGAAGGCAAAGTTTTGGTGTGTGATGGGTCTCTAGTAAGCTGCTGGTCTCCCAGCTGCATCTCTAGGACTTTGGGTCCTGAGGGTGGGTTCTTACCAACTGCTCTGAGTGCAGCAGATCCTCTGGGATGGGTTTGAATATTGTGTCTTCCTGGAAGCAGACCAGCTATGAGTGTGCTCCAGGGAGAAGGGCCAGGTAGAGGGGTGCCTGTATTTCTTGAAGGGTGTTGCTTATGTTTGCCTCAAGTTTCTTTATTGGATTTTACATTAGAGTCTTGCTTTTCAGGTGTGTTTGGGTATCCAGGGCTTGCTGTGGTTGGAGAACTGGGTCTGATCTTGCTAAGTGGCATTGGTTTTGTTGCTTATGTTCTTGCACTTGCCTCTTGTCATCTGGTTATCTCTGGTGTTAACTGGTCTTACTCTGACTTGAGCCTGTCTCTCCTGTGAGCCTGGTAATGTGGGCCTCATTGTGCCAGGTTGTCCCTGGGTCTGGAAGGGTCTGAAGTGCCTAATCTGTGTACCTGGCTGTGTCAAAACCCCTGTAGGGTCAAACTCTCTCTGGGGTTAGATGGGTTGGCTGGGGCTGAAGCACAGGATCTACTCTTGGGAGCAGATATGAACCTGAAGGAATGTGTGTCTCCTGAGAAGCAGAAGGTCCTGTGTCCTCCTGGCCCTGGGAGTCTCAGTTAGGCCAAGTATTGGGGTGAAGGGACTCACCTGTGAGCCTGAGTGAGTCAGAACTCCTAGGGTCAAGCTCTCTTTGGGTGTGGGCATGGCAGTGTGAGAGCTTGAGCACAGGATCTGCTCCCGCACACAGATTTGAAACAGAAGGAGGTACACAAAACATTTTTACCTATTTCTCTCCTTCCTTTGGAGAATTAATTTTATTACTTTCAAACTTAATATTTCTTCTTACTGTTATGTTCAGTTTATCTTCTGTCTCTTTAGCAACTGTGCATCTTTCACAATATTTCTCTGTCTTCCCCTCCTTCAGTGACTTTACTTTCTAGGTGTATTTTCTTATTTTTCTTTTGCTGCTTTCTACCTTAATATCCTACTTTGCACTTTATATTTTTAAAAGTCTTTCCTCCTGGGATTTCCTATAAGCATTTTCCTTGCTATCTCCTTGTCAGCTTTTCAGTCTTGAGCTTCTGTCATGGCCAAAGACCCCTAGGAGCTTCAGTCTGTGCAGGACTGCAGCCATTCTCTGACCTGTGAGCCAAGCATTAAAGGGCCAGGCCACTGGCTGGGGCACTGACAGGAAGGGGCAGTTTTACCCAGTGAGTGCAACAAACCTGCCAGAGAGATTTCTGTGCTTGCTCACCTTGGCTCTCAGAAGTATTTCTGTGTGGCCACAGGGGCTCTGACTTCACCCTTTCCTGTAGTTTTAACCACCTGGCCTGCTCATAGGCCCCTCTCAAGTGCTCAACTGCAGGGACTCTCCAAAGTCCTAAGCCTTTTATTTCAGATGAGTGAGCACTGGACCTAACTGAGAGACTGTAGTTGTTAAAAAAGAAAGTCCTGCTCTGTGTCTTGGGCTTTTCTAGGCTTCTTGGGCCCTTTGCTCAGATTATATGCATCCACTTGGGACATAAAGTTGGGGAGGTATAGAGGCCGGAGAGGCCTGGCCCAGGTAGAGGACAGGAGGCTCCAGGAATGGCTATGTGCATGCTCATTTTCTTCATCCTTAACAGTGACTTACCAGTTTACAATGGACAAGCCCAGTAGGAGACTGTCTGAATTTTACACAAACTATTCCAGTTTCACCTGCTTCAGTGAAGGGACTGTGGTGTCAGGTGAGTTACACTATTTCCCTAGACTTGGATGAATGGGGGAAGGTGAGAGAAGGGATGCATTGGGGAAGAAAAGGGATGGGAGAAGGGAGGGAGGGGGGAGAAAAATGGGGAAGGAGAGGGATGAATAATGAGATGGAGAGATAGAAGGAGAGAGAGAGAGGGAGGAAAAGTAGAGAGAGAAGAGGAGTGAGAGGAAGAAGTTATGATCAAGATTGAGTTTAAGATTTATTATACTGTGTGTGTATGTGAGTGTGTGTGTTTGTGTATGTGTGCTTGTGGTGAGTATAATTGTGTATATGTAGTCTTTTTGTGTATGGTTTGTGTGTATGTGTAAGTGTGTAGTGTGTATGTGTTTTGTTTGGCTTTTCTTGATTTATTTAAGGTATTATTTATTTTTCTTACATCTATCATCTTCATAAGGTTGATTCTGAGGTCTTTTTCTCATGCTTTAGCTGTGTTGGGATATCCAGGGTTTGCTCTACTATGTGATAGCTGGAACAAGTCTGAGTATGTCTTTGTTGGATGGATGTTTTATTTCCTGGTTTCTGTTTCATCTCTGGTCTTCTGGTCTGTGTAGGGTGTGGTTGAGGAGAGGTTCTCTGCCTGAGTTGGGAGTTGGATTTCTCAAGGCAGCCATGGTCCCTTGTTGCACAAGGGTTCTTCATTAGAGTTGTGGCTGGGACAGAGTGTTGAGTAGGAAAGAGGACATTGGGGGTAGTGTCTGGGGTGCACAATGAGAGTGGAGGAGGTTCAAGGGTTGGCAGTCTATTTGGAGTTCTGGCATTTGCCCTGGCTTCTGATCTAGCAGTGAGTCTCAGTCTGAGTTTTTCTACTGTTCTTCTGCTTGCACTTGTGCAGGGGATAGAGTCTGGAGTTGGGGTCAGGGACAAGGCAAAGTGGTGGTGGTGGAGGGATGGTGGAGGATTGTGCCTTTTGGACCTGAGGGACTAAGAGTGTTCCATAGGCAGGCTGCCTATCTGTTCTGTCTGGAAGGGCCTACATGTGAGTAGGAGATGTCTGCCTCAGTTGTCTGATGTTTGCAATAGATTCTGAGGAGGCACATATTAAGAGGTGGCGTGCACATGAACATTTACATCAGACTTAAAATTCTGACATGTCTGCCTCCATTTGTCTTCACAAGTCTTGTGTGTGAAAAGGATTCTGTTATTCTTATATTTCTCTAGCTTCTGTCATTCTGAACCATCTCTGTACACTTGCTGTTTCTCATCTCATTTTATGTATACTTAATATATATATAATATATATTATATAGACTATAAGGGTTCAATAATCACTGAAGGAAGACCCCAGACTCAAACAATATGCAAAAATTAGGAGTATTTGTTTTGTAGAAACTGCCAGCATGCAGGGTCAGCGTTCATTCCAACATGGAGATGAGTAGATAAGCTTGCAGACTCCTCTTTAAGTGCAGTTAGAGGAACTTCAAAGAATCAGTTTATTTTTATAGGATTGTTTAGGTAAGCAGGTATTATAGTAGTGCATTTTTGATTGGTTGCTAATTAAGTTTTACCATTTTTGGTCAGGCCATAGAGAAATTCCAGGAACTGTCTTAGTCCTTGGTTTGACTCTCTCTGTCAGCTAGGTTACTGATTAATGGCCTATTGTCTGTGATTTTTTTCTGCGAAGCCTTTTCTACTTCTTTGCAAAACTGAACCTTAAGGCCTAAACTGCCTGCCTGTTGTACAATGGAGAGGGTTAGGTCCTCTCAATACTAAGTATATATTATATGTTTAATGAAGAAGATAAAGCCTTGTGTCATGAATATGAATTACCTAACACTTTAATAGGTTTCCTGAGAACAGTTTTAAATTTACAGAAGATTTTATGTGATGATATAAACATTTTGTGTTAACCCTACATGTATAAACACTGTACCCTACATGAGCAATAACTAGTGAGTTAATACTGATGTTAATCCTGATTGAAGTTTATGATTTTTAGACTTGCATCTGGGACACCATGTTGTATTTTACTGTTACAACTCTTTAGTCTTCTCTTGGTTGTAGTATGTCTTCAGAAGATTTTTGTTTTCAATTGTTCTGATCAGCAAGATGACTAATCTGCTATCTTCTATGATATTCCTCTATTAACATTTGAGGAATTATTTTCGAGGAGGTGGATGACAGGTGTGAAATTCTAGTCTAATCACACTGTACACAGGGTCTAAAATTTAAAAGTATGATAGACTGTTGACTTCACCTGATGGTCTACTTCAGGTATGATATTTAAAAACATACCTTCTTTTTTATCATCTCAATCTTTAGAAAACATTTATTCTTCTTTGGTACAACACATCCTAACTGAAGCTTCCCCATCTTCCATTTCCCCTATCCTAACACCTTGCTTTTTTCCCAGATCTACTGCTCCCCTATTTCCCTTCAGAAAAAGCAGGCTTCCTCTGCTCATGGGACCCCTTTTCTCCTACTGGGATTCCTTGACCAGCCTTGATCTGTGTGGTTTTATATCATGAAAATGCAATTTCTTAGTAGCTCACTTAACCCTGGATGCTTTGGCCATTCATTCTTCCATCTCTTCCTGTTGTCTGATGTTTTCTCATCTCTTTCATATTTTTGATTTCCATTTAAACACATAGGGATATATATGTGTTTATGAGTATATCTGTATTTCTTCTACAATGTGTTTCTCAATTCTTTGTTTTATTTTTCTTGTGTTTTACAAATTTTTTGTATTTATTTTAGTCAGATTAAAGATCATGATAGGTGATTATCTTTCTTTCATGCATTCATTCATTCATTCTGTCTGTTTTTCTGCTGTTATTTAATTCAATTTCTATAGCTTTTGTTCCTCCAGTTAACTGATTTCTTTGTCACCTTCATTCTACCATAATCAATATATTTAAAATATTATTCTCTTAAATATTTTTCTATTACAAAATGAAAAAACATATAATTACAGATACAAAAAATTTTGTTTAAATACATTTGATTTTTGTTTGCATTTTTAACCTTCCTTATGCATTCTATTTTACAATTATTTCTAGAACTTTTTTTTTTTTTTTGTGAGACCCCAGATGACTTACTTTAAATACCCAGAGTCTGGGTGTTCTTTCCACTCCATTTTTCTTACTTTTCCTGACAGTACTCCAGTTGGACAAAGGGCCCTGACATTAGAGATAATGGAGGCAGACTTGGGTATCTTGGCACCTGAGGGTAAGAAACTCTTGTGGCATCTGATAGCAGTTGGGAGTCCCAGCTTCCATGTGCTGTCTCCACACAAACAGCTTTAAAATGACTTTATTACATTGCACTTACATTTCCTTCTTCCCCCAAAGACAAAGTCTGGAGCTGTTGCCCAGAGGATTGGAAGCCGTTTGGTTCCCACTGCTACTTGGTCTCCACACTTACTTCAACTGACTCAGCATCATCTTGGTTGGAGAGTAAGGAGAAGTGCTCCCGCATGGGTGCTCATCTGCTGGTGATCCATAGCAAGGAAGAACAGGTGCATTCTTGGAGAGACTGGGGCATGAGCCTAGCATGCTGTCTGCTTGTTACTACTAAGAAGGAGTTTTGTTGACTTAGGTGATGTTGCTGTGGCAGAAGGCTTTCCAGTAGATAGGATAGAGTGGTGGCTTCAGCTTTTGCCTTCTACACCTTGGTCCTGTTTCAGTGGAACTAAACCTTAAGGGACCATGGCATCAGAAATGCAGCACATGAGGATGAAGGGAAGGATGAAATGATTCTGTGAAAGACAGTTTGTGATTTCTGCACTCTAATGCTTCTTGTAGTATCAACAGCCTTACACAGAAGGGATCAGTGAAACAGTACCAAACTGGAAGGGTCATGACCAGCTATCAGAAATGAATTATCTGAAGTTATGAATGGAGAATGATTAGATGTATCAAATTCTCTCATACATAATTATCTAGAATGGTATTGGTGAAGAAAGGAGGGGAGTGAGAATGAATGAGAATTCATTATGATCATGGAAAGAGATTATTTTCCAGAACTCTCAAAACATGAGTCATGACTGTCTGTGTCCTTATAATCTGGAGGAGAAGTATATTTCTGGGTCTCTGATGGAGGGCTGGAGGTCGGGGTTTGGGGAAGTGCACTCCTGGTGTCATGGAGTATACTCTTGAAGAAGGAGAGAAGACATACACTCCAGGGTGGAGGGGGGCTCTTTCATTTCTTGATCCTTTGCAGTCTCATTTCTGTGTGAGTAGAAAAAATTGGTCAAAATATCACAGCGTACCTCTACAATGTACAATTATTGATATTAATCTCAAATTTGAAAACTACTTAAGTGCTCAGAGAGATGAGGTAGGATTTGATTATTATGTATTTACATAGGTGCATCATATTGTACTCTTTAATTTTGTATCATTAAAATACTATTTAAAAGGTATCTTAAGAAATTCTGTAAGAGAAAAATAAATCACTTATTCCAGGCTGAAAGCTGTATCTTTGTTTCCCCTTAGGATTTCATTACCGGGATCCTGAACATTCATGCTGCTTATTTTATAGGGTTGTGGGATACGGGTCATTGACAATGGCGATGGGTTGATCAGACACCGTACTATGAGAGTGTCACGTGAGTATAGACTTAAATAGAGGACTCCTGGGTCTTGTAGCATGAGACAAATTTGGGGTGTTCAGCTGTTGATTATAAAACTAAACTAGCTCCCGCCTGGTGCTACTGCTGGAGACAGAGTCATTTTTCCTACCCCATTTATTCATCACAGGAGTCCCATGAGACACACATTATTGATATTCCCAGTAGAGATGAGGAAATTCAGTTTGAAGAGTATAGAGTATAAGAAACCAGCGCACCTAGTCAAGGTCTTTACACCTAGGTGTGTCTTATTTTTCTTTCATTTTTAACGTCTACATCTTTAAAAATAGACTTTAATTCATTTTTATTCATGTGTCTCTATGTGTGTTTCTGTGAGGGACTACTATTTGTATTTGTTTTTTTTTTGTTTTTTCTTTTTTTTTTTTTTTTTTTTTTTTTTTTTTTTTTTTTTTTTTTTTTTTTTTTTTTTTTTTTTTTTTTTTTTTGTGGAGGCCAAAGACTTGGGTTTTGGATCCCCTGGATCTGGGTATTATAGGAGGAAACCTGGACAATATGGGTTCTGGGAACAGAACTCTCAATTTTTTTTTTTTTTGGAAGAACGGGAAGCACTCTTAACTTCTGATCTACCTGTCTAGCCCTCATTTATATCTTTATAAGAAAAATTGGTGTCAAGATCATAACTGATTATTTCTTATAAATCGAAAGCCTTCAATCTGATATTGTTGTATTTCATACTTATGTAATGACTTAAAAAATCTTATGACTTTAGTATGTTTCCATATTCTGTTTTTATATTTGATTTGAGATATATGTAGTGTGTTGTGGTTTAAAACAAATCTCAAACATTTGATTTTACCAATGAAGACTCAGAAGCCACATGCTAAGATGAAATCCTACTATCTCAGAGAAGAAGAGAAAGCACTCATCTGATCTTCAAACTCAGCCTATGTCCCAGAAGAAAAAGTCTCTTTTCCATGTTTTCTTAAATACACTACCAACTCTGTGTTGCTCCTTTACTCTCTGTGCATCCCCATATGCATCCTCCAGACGACCTCTCACTCTCAATAGTATGTTCTTATGTTCACTCACTGTCATCTTGTTTTTTTCTCTACCTCTCTATGATGGACTTTATTTAATCTTGTTTGAAGAAGGCTCTTGAATTAAAGATGTGTGCTAAGACTGAGCCACACCACAACTTGGTTATAATAAACAGAAAGTTCTTTTTTTTATTTTTTGGTAAATTTTATTTATTTAACGTATGAGTGTTCTGCTTCCTATACATTCACCTGCATGAAGAGGGCATCAGGACTCCCTATAGATGTTTGTGAGCCACCATGTGGTTGCTGGGAATTGAACTCAGGACCTCTGGAAGAGCAGTTATGGCTTTTAACTGCTGAGCCATTGCACCATCTCCAGAAAGTTCTTGGATTAAAGACTGAGCAACACTACAGCTAGAAACAGGTTTTTCCAGTTCACAATCATGGGACTCAAAGTGTGATCAAATATCCTGCAACAATAGTGAGGTTATTGTTATCAAATTTCAGAGAAGACAACTAGGAATTCAGAATTTTAAATTATTTGTTCTTAATGACAGAAATAAACAGATTATCTGGAGATTTCAACTAGTTCTGCAGTCTCTAAAATAGTTCTTTTGTTTAATGGAAAAGCTTTACTAAAACATGAGAGAAAGAAGAGACCTTTTCAACATCTAAATAAGAGCAATGGGTTGACTGTCCCCTGATATGAAGACTGAGCATTGAAGAAATAGCCTCTGGGATGGGTGCTGGAAGAACAGTTAAATAATAAACAGAAAGAACACCGAGTGTTGTGGTCCCTGTTATCCAGGGAAGTGTGAGATATGGGTGATGAAGAACACTTGATTTTTACATACTTGAATCTGGTTTCCAAAAATTCCAATCTCATCCTCAGACTTGCTTCCTCTTACTTCCTTTTTTTCAAGTGTTATTTTAGAAAACACCCTGATACTCTTTCATTCCTTTTAGGTTCTGGCACAAAGGTGAGCCCAACAGTGACAATGAACAATGTGTTATATTAGATCATCGTCTTAATATTGGATGGGGCTGGAATGATATCCCTTGCAATTATAAAACGAAGTCAGTTTGTCAGATGAAGAAAACATACTTATGAATGCCACATTCTCCATAAACATTTGATTTCATTGTTATGTACCATTACTCATCTACCTGGGAAGTTCTCCAAGTTGAAGTGATGTCCACAGAATTTAAGTGAGAAGCAATTGTCATGCATATGAAAACAGTGCTGCACATATATCCTTGCATATTCATCCATGTACTTTGTCATGAAATGAACTTTCATTAAGAATTTTCGACATGCTAGATACTATACAGTGACCCTTTGGGGCACATATGGAGCCTTTCTGCCAACTCCTCAGCATTTCATTTACTCATGTCATTTTTTGATATGTTCTCTTGATCTATCTGCTTTTCTGTTTTTTAATTTACCTTTGGTTTTATTGAGAAGTAAAATTATATATATTTAAGTTGTAGTGTCTGGATTAATATACACACATATTTACTCTGAAATATGCATACATATTTACTGTGAAATAATTATCCAAAGTAGGTAAACAATACCTTGCATTACTTAACATCATTGCCATATTATGTGTGTGTGAGTGTGTGTGTGTGTGTTTGTCTGTGTGTGTTAAGAGCAATTATGATCATTTAAAGAAAATTCAGATACACAGGATGGTGGTAACTGTTGTCATTTTATTGTACCATGAATCTAAGTATTAACTTTTATTTTATCTGCCAGTTTGTGCCCTTCATCAACATGTCAAAGATTCCCAGCACCCAGCCTTTTACAACTATGCATTCTTCAGTCTAATTCCTGAGATAATTTGATAAATTAGTAAGTAAGTAATTATTGTAATATTTTACAGATTATCTCCCCATTTAATCTCTCTAATGAATCAAAAAAAGCAGCAGCCCCAGCCACCAACATGCAGTATTTCTGTTTTGTGTGTTGTTTATGTGATGTTAAAGGACAATCCTGGATTACAATTTAGACTTAGATAAATAAAGAATAAAAAAAGGCCCAACTTGCTAATGTAGCTACAGTGCTGACTTAAAAAAATGTGACCTTACATACTTACTATAAAATATGAGGAATGTTAAATATTTTTATTAGTAATTATATGAAAAACATACTGAAATGACTTTCAGTAAGTAAAATTTAGCATCTTTTGATCCAAGAAATTCTGATTAAATTGGCATAAAAAAGAAGAATATAGACAATTGTTTTCTTCTTTTCAAACATTTCCTGTAGCATGCTAAGGGTGACAAAGAAAACACAGGCAAATCTTGCTCGGCCCTGACCTATTTCAGACAGGTTATGTGACCAGTTACATAAGTCAATATGTGAAATCAAACTGTGGCAGCCTCTGAGGCAGCATTTCCTTCTTTGTGGAAACTTGAACATTACTAATTAAGCCAAATCTCTTTAGAAAAAGAAAGCAGGAATAGTATTTTTTAAGCTGGAATTGCCATTTTATAAAAGAATCATAGTCATTTTACCATGAGCTGATTTTGCTCAAAGCCAACAACATATTCTGCTAGACCTTCATAATCTGAATTCTTATGTATGAATTAAATCATGGCATGGGTTAAAATTATGAGACAATACGTTCATAGTAAGTAGGCAGTTGATTCTATACATAAAGGTCTTTTTAAGCAAGGCACTAAGTTCATTTATTCTCCTGTCTTCTTTTTCTTCATTTTTTATTGGATATTATATTTACATTTCAGATTTTATCCCCTTACACCATTCCTCCCACCACCCAGGAACCTCCTATCCCATCCCCCCTCATCCTGTTTCTATGAGGATATGCCCCCATCTACCCCCTCCCACCTCCCCACCCTTGAATTCCTCACCATTCGGTGTTCAACCTTCATGGGACCAAAGATATCCTTTCCTATCTATGCCCGACAAGGCCATCCTCTCCTATATATACAGATGAAGTCATGGGTCCCTCCCTATGTGCTCCCAGGCTGGTGGTTTAGACCCTGGGGAACTCTGGTTGGTTGGTATTGTTGCTTTCCTCATGGGGCCACAAACACTTTCAGCTCCTTCAGTCTTCTCTCCAACTTCTTCATTGGGAAATGCTTGATCAGATCAGTGGTTAACTGTGAGCATCTGCCTCTGAATATGTCAGACTCTGGCAGACATCTAAGGAGACAGCTTTATCGGGCTCTTGTCATCATGCACTTCCTGACATTCACATCAGTGTCTACCTTTGGTGACTGCACATGGGATGGATACCCAGGTGGAATTGTCTCCAGACAGCCCCTTCTTCAGTTTCTGTCCCACACTTTGTCTCCATATTGCTCCCTTGAGTATTTTGTTACTCCTTCTAATAGGACTGAGGCAAAGAAAAAATTCTTCATGAGATTCATGTGCTCTGTGAGTTGTATCTAAGGTATTATGAGATCTTGGGCTAATATTCACTATCAGTGAGTAAATACCATGTGTGTTCTTTTGTGATTGGGTTACTTCACTCAGAATGATATTTTCTAGTTCCATCCATTTACCTAAGAGTGTCTCAAATACATTGTTTTTCATAGCTGAGTAATACTCCGTTGTGTACCACATTTTTTTGTATTCATTCCTCTGTTGAACAATATCTGGATTCTTTCCAGCTTCTGGCTATTATAAGTAAGGCTGCTATGAACATAGTGGAGCATATGTCCTTGTTATATGTTGGAGCATCTTCTGGGTATATGCCCAGGAGTAGTATAGCTGGGTCCTCAGGTAATGCTATGTCCAATTTTCTGAGGAACCGCCAGACTGATTTCCAGAGTGGTTGTACCAGCTTGTATCTCACCAAAAATGGAGGAGTGTTCCTCTTTCTCCACATCCTCACCAGCATCTGCTATCACTTGCGTTTTTGATCTCAGTCATTCTGACTGGTGTGAGGTGATATCTCAGGGTTTTTTTTTTTTTTTTTTTTTTTTATTTGCATTTCCCTGATGACTAAGAATGATGAGCATTTTTTATGGTGCTTCTTGGCCATTTGAGTTTCCTCATTTGAAAATCCTTTGATTTTCAAATAGAATCCTTTGCTTAGCTCTGTACCCCCTTTTTAAAATAGGGTTATTTGGTTGTCTGGAGTATAATTTCTTGAGTTCTTTGTGTATATTGGATATTAGCTCTTTGTTGGATGTAGGATTGGTAATGATCTTTTCCCAATCTGTTGCTTGCTGTTTGTCCTATTGACAGTGTCCTTTGCCTTACAGAAGCTTTGCAATTTTATGAGTTACCATTTGTCAATCCTTGATCTTAGAGCATAAGCCATTGATGTTCTGTTCAGGAACTTTTCCCCTGTGCATAGGTATTCGAGAGTCTTCCCCAAATTCTCTTGTATTAGTTTCAGTGTATCTGGTTTTATGTGAAGGTTTTTTATCCACTTGGACTTGAGCTTTGTACAAGGAAATAAGAATGGATTGATTTACATCCTTCTACATGCTGACCTCCAGTTGAATCAGCACCATTTGATGAAAATGTTGTCCTTTTTCCACTGGATTGTTTTAGCTCCTTTGTCAAAGATCAAGTGATCATAGGTGTGTGGGTTCATTTCTGGAACTTCAATTCTATTCCATTGATTGTTCCGCGCCCCTTTTCGAGTCCCCTTCGCCCACAAAAGAGACACGTGAGGCAGTGTTCGGGTAGTTACTACAACGAGGCTTTATTCTTGTATCAGCTGAAGTGGAAGACCCCAAGCCCGGGAAAGGCACTGCTATATGTACCCTAGAGTGGTGTGTTCACTTCTGATTGGCTGTTCACTCATCACCCCATATTACGCCCTGGGATGGGCAGTGACTTTGGCGTGCTTTTGCCTTTTGCACCTGCACAGTTAGTTGTTTACTTGTGGGAGCACAGGATGGCCACGCCATCTTGTAATGGTGAATGTTGTCACGCTCACCGCGTCTCCTAACATCTCCCCCTTTCAATTTTATTAAGATGGAACAGCCTTTTGCCTATCAAGTGTGGCACCAACTCAGTGAGGGAAAGCAGAGGCCTGATCCCCTGTGCAAAATGAGATATTGTAATGGGTTTCTTCTCTTGTCGTCGTGCAATGAGTAATACTTCCCATACCCATCTTGATGCCTTTTTGTGGGGGAAAGGGAGCCTCCACTCTGGATCGCCCGGTGCGCGGAGAGGAGGTTTTGGCATCAAACCTTTGTGCAATCAGGCATACTTTTGGGAAATCTATCCACACTCGTGGAACATTCCTTGTCGAGTACCCACTCACAAACACCTCTAAATATTCAGGTACCACAGTTATTCAGGCAAGGGCTGGCTAGACTTAGACCTCTCATCTACCCAGTGCAATGGGCTGGACCCTTGGGGTGCATCGACTGAGGGTCTCAGTTATCAGATACTTTCTTAGCCTAGATAGCCAAATTTCAGGGAAAAATCCTTGCTCCAAGGATACGAGTGCTTGGGCGATAACGGCCTTGTCACGTTTTTGTTGGGCTCTGAGCTTGCAGACCAACCATAACATGAACACTAATCCACAACATAGGGCTGCACCAAACAGGCCTCTCCCCACCCTTTAAGAAAGAAAGAAAAGGCAGAGGTAAGCCAAGAAGTAAAATCGCCAAGGGCAACAGGGTCCACTCTTGTTCCATTAAGGCTCAAAATCCAGATCTGCAATTGCTGCTGCATCTGGTCCAGCTCCCCAGTCCAATTCCCTTGTAAATAAGCAGAAAGATTATGGCTTTGAATAAATGTATCATTCATAAATCTCAGAGGTGTAATACATAGATGTGGGGTTGCTGACAGGCAGCTCATTTGAACCACATCCGTGAGCTGCTCCACATGGGCTTGGAGCAAATCAGCTCTCTGATTGACCAACAGAATGCCTGATGCCAACTGTGCATCCACTTTCTGTAGAGTGGTCAAAGCCTCAGAAGTCTTTTCTGAAATTTGATTAACAACAGTAGCTGTTGTAACTTGATTAGCCAAGGCTATGCCGGCTGTCACAGCTGCAGCTGCAGAGATGGTAATAGCAGTGATAATGGCTGGAGTTATATCAAAATCTCTCTTCTGCCTTATTAATGATGTAATAGGGAAAGTTTCAGGATCAGCTTCTACTGGGATGGGCACAAAGGTAGGCACATGCACAACCAAGGCTAGGTCTAGTGATCCATTCCAGCATTGTGCTAAAAAGCATGTAACATTCTTACAATCCAAGATATCAGAATTATTTTGAAAGTTGGATAACATAAAGAAAAATGGGGGGGTCCACACACACCAACACCGGTTGTGCAGATGCATTCCTAAACACCTTATTAATTTGAATGTTATTCAAATGGCTAGAGATATTAGATCGTGTAGCTGAAACATATTGTACCTCATGAAATATTCCATTCAACAAGGCAAAGGCAGATACACTGGCACTAGCTCCAGCCTCATTACTCAACACCCAATGATCAAAGGGCCAAATATTTTCTATGCCAGTGCTCTTACCTGTATTATTCATTATAGCCAACTCGAGAGGAGGGGATAAATTAAATCCTCTGGCAATTTGTTTCTTGGGTTTAATCTTAGATTGGCAAGGTGAAAACACCACTGGAAAGGACAAATCTGGATAGCACCACGGTATCATCTGTTGTGAAGTGGCATTATTGGTATGCCAATTGGACCTCCCAATTATAGTAACATTACTTCCAATCATGGTGGTGGTAATGTTTATAGGTGCTGATTAATTCAGACCAACATTTCCCGATCCTTCCATCTGTCCTAAACTAGTCTGATTCAAGACAGCCCCTAGCACTCTTGTCTCTACCTTACTGTAAGTCACAGGATCCACCCAATTAGCAAGAGTAGCTTTCTTAAGAATCATACAAGGTGTATGTAGTTTACTTGTCTTATTATCCTTGCTTGCTGCCACAAAACAAAGTGTAAAATTTAATGGAAAACTTGTAGCATTATATAACTCAGGCTGCTGGTGGGTGCGCCGAGAGCACGGGGCATCTGTGTAACACTCAGTAGCTGTAAACAATGGCAGCACTGCAGAATTTGGATGTACTGGCATGGGAACAGGCCAAGATCTAACTATGGCCCATAGTGGTATACTTATCCCCAAATCGAACATCAGCATCAGGAGAATCAGAGCCGTCATCCTGCAATCTAGCTTCATTCTTCACGATCTACACCAGCCGCGTGGGGACCCAAATTGGATTGTCTTCACCCTGTGGAAAAACACAGACAGCTCCCCTCCCCGGCCATGGTGGGGGTCTATCGCGTCCCTAACCTTGGAGAAGGACAGCAGCCATCTCTAAATTTGCTGCCACAAGTCCTGCATTAGGAAGAGGACCTCCCAAGCCACGACAGATTCTTAACCAGTCTTGTAATCCCTTGGCTCTCTGAGGAGCAATGCCTGCACGGCATTCCGCTGTGGCATTTTCAAAGATCATCTGTTCAATTAATGGCATTGCCTGCTCTGGTTCCCCAAAGATTCTGCCAGCGGCCTCAGTCATGCAGGCCACAAAGTCAAAGAAGGACTCACTGGTCCCCTGAGTTATTTTGGACAAATAAAGATTACTGCCTTCCTTCCTAGGGAGAGACTTCCATGCCTTTATTGCAGCTGATGCTATCTGCGTAGTCCTGCCCGGGATGAGTGGTCTGGTCGTTCGAGTGTATGCCAACTCCAGCCAGCATGTCAAAAGTCCATAATTGCTGTCCCTCAGTGTTTGCATTAATCCTGGCTTGTGCTTGCAGTGCCTCGTGCCACAAGGCCTTCCACTCTAGGTATTGGCCCATATTGTTAAGTACCGCCTTCACTGTGTCCTGCCAGTCTCCTGGCGTCATAGTAGCTGCACTTAACCTTTCCACTTGGGATACAGTAAAATTAGCCCCAATTCCATATGCATGTACTGCCTCAGCTAATTCTTTGACCTGCCTATACTCTACTGGGGCATGAACACGGGCACCTTCTGCCACTTCAAAGACCGGAAATGCCAGCTGTAGCTGTCTCTGATCTCCTAGGCTGAGAAATGAATTAGAGATGCTGCCCAGGGCATAGACCAGAGGCAAGGGTGGGGCCGAGGGACTCAAAGTCTTTCTTAGTCTTATCTCAGAACAGTTATTTCTTGCATAGGTGGCTGCCTCCTCTTCTAGTCTTTCTTCTTCAGAGCTGTTAAGGTCTATGGTGGCAAGCTCCTTAATGGGGTATGGGGGGGTCCTTTTGACCTCCACTCTCTTTTCATTAGCCGGTGAAGGGTCCTTAACCTTAACAGGCCCTGCAGTGGCCCCTGTTTCTTTTGAGTACTCTTTTCTTTGACCAGGCTCCTTGGCCTGTCTCTGTTGCCCAGGCTTTTTTGCCTGCTTCTCCTTTCCAGGCTCCTTGGCCTTATCTTTTTCCCCAGGCTCCTTGGCCTGATGCTGGCTAACACTCTCTGTTTCTGATACCCTGGAGTGGACCTCTCTTGAAACCTCTTGACTTGCACTACTAGCTGTGCTGCGAGCTGGATCCTCACAACACAAATAAGCTAAAAGCGAAAGCAATGCAAAAAAGAGGCCAACTAGTGTAGCGGCGGCAATGAGTGAAAATCCACTAGCAACCAAGGCTTCCACCTCAAACATACCTCTCAGAGACATACCTCGATCCTGTAGTCTTTTAACCCGCCCCGAATCTTGGGGGGGTCTCCCATGGCGTCTTGAAATTCCCGGGTTTCGGCACCAGATTGTTCCGCGCCCCTTTTCGAGTCTCCTTCGCCCACGAAAGAGACACGTGAGGCAGTGTTCGGGTAGTTACTACAGAGAGGCTTTATTCTTGTATCAGCTGAAGCGGAAGACCCCAAGCCCGGGAAAGGCACTGCTATATGTACCCTAGAGTGGTGTGTTCACTTCTGATTGGCTGTTCACTCATCACCCCATATTACGCCCCTGGGATGGGCAGTGACTTTGGTGCACTTTTGCCTTTTGCACCTGCGCAGTTAGTTGTTTACTTGTGGGAGCACAGGATGCCAGCGCCATCTTGTAATGGTGAATGTTGTCACGCTCACCGCGGCTCCTAACAATTGATCTTTCTGCCTGTCTCTGTACCAATACCATGCAGTTTTTATCACTACTGCTCTGTAGTACAGTTTGAGGTCAGGGATGGTGATTCCCCCAGAAGTTCTTTTATTGTTGAGAATAGTTCTCACTATCCTGGGTTTTTTGTTATTCCAAATGAATTTGCAAATTGCTCTTTTTATCTCTATGAAGAATTGATTTGGAATTTTGATGGGGATTGCATTGAGTCTGTAGATTGCTTTTGCCAAGATGGCCATTTTTAGTATGTTAATCCTGCCAAATCAATAGCATGGGAGATCTTTCCATCTTCTGAGATCTTCTTCAATTTCTTTCTTCAGAGAATTGAAGTTCTTGTCATACAAATCTTTCACTTGCTTGGTTAGATTCACTCCAAGGTACTTTATTTTATTTGTGACTATTGAGAAGGGTGTCATTTTCCTAATTTCGTTCTCAGCCTGTTTATCTTTTGAGTATAGGAAGGCTACTGATTTGTTTGAGTTGATTTTATATCCAGCCACTTTGCTGAAGTTGTTTATCAGGTTTAGGAGTTCTCTGGTGGAAATTTGAGGATCACTTAAGTATACTATCATATTATCTGCAAATAGTGAAATTTTGACTTCTTCCTTTCCTATTTATATCCCTTTGACTTCCTTTTGTTGTCTAATTGCTCTGGCTAGGACTTCCAGTACTATATTGAATAGGTAGGGTGAGAGTGGGCAGCCTTGTCTAGTCCCTGATCTTAGTGGGATTGCTTCAAGTTTCTCTCCATTTAGTTTGATGTTGGCTACTGGCTTGCTGTATATTGCTTTTACTATGTTTAGGTATGGGCCTTGAATTCCTGATCTTTCCAAGACTTTTAACATGAAGGGATGTTGAATTTTGTCACATGTTTTCTCAGCATCTAGTGAGATGATCATTCAGTTTTTTTCTTTGAGTTTATTTATGTAGTGGATTACATTGATGGATTCCTGAATACCGAACAATCCCTGCATTCCTGGGATAAAGCCTACTTGATCATGATGGATGATTGCTTTGATGTGTTCTTGGATTTGGTTTGCAAGAATTTTATTGAGTATTTTTGCATCAATATTCATAAGAGAGATAGGTCTGTAGTTCTCTTTCTTTGTTGGGTCTTTGTGAGGTTTAGGTATGAGATTAACTGTAGCTTCATAGAACAAATTGGGTAGTGTTCCTTCTGTTTCTATTCTGTGGAATAGTTTGAATAGAATTGGTATTAGGTCTTCCTGAAAGGTCTGATAGAATTCTGCACTAAAACCATCTGGTCTTGGGGTTTTTTTGGTGGGGAGACTTTTAATGGCTGCTTCTATTTCTTTAGGGTTTATGCGACTGTTTAGATGGTTTATCTGCTCCTGATTTAATTTTGATACTTGGTATCTGTCTAGAAAATTGTCCATTTCATCCAGATTTTCCAATTTTGTTGTGTATAGGCCTTTGTAGTAGGAGGTGATGATTTTTTAATTTCCTAA
The DNA here is from genome assembly GCF_011762505.2 of Arvicanthis niloticus. Taxonomy (NCBI): domain Eukaryota; kingdom Metazoa; phylum Chordata; class Mammalia; order Rodentia; family Muridae; genus Arvicanthis; species Arvicanthis niloticus. Next base: position 60,975,636 of record NC_047666.1, read on the forward strand.
GTTTTTGTTGTTATGTCTCCCTTTTCAGTTCTGATTTTATTAATTTGGATACTGTCTGTGCCCTTTGATTCGTCTGGCTAAGGTTTTATCTATTTTGTTGATTTTGTCAAAGAACCAGCTCCTGGTTTTGTTAGTATTGTGTATAGTTCTTTCTGTTTCTGCTTGGTTGATTTCAGCCCTGAGTTTGATTATTTTTTGCCATCTACTCCTCTTGTGTATATTTGCTTCTTTTTGTCCTAAAGCCGTCAGGTGTGTTGTTACGTGATTAGTGTATGCTTTCTCCAGTTTCTTTTTGTAGGCACTCAGAGCTATGAGTTTTCCTCTTTGTACTGCTCTCATGGAGTCCTACAAGTTTTGATATGATGTGTCCTCATTTTTATTATATTCTAAAAATTCCTTAATTTCTTTCTTTATTTCTCCTTTGACCAAGTCATCCTTGAGTAGAGTGTTTTTAAGTTTCCACGTGTATATGGGCTTCACATTTTTTTTTTGTCATTATTAAAGACCAGCCTCAGTTCATGGTGGTCTGATATGGTGTAAGGGATTATTTCAATCTTTTTGTATCTGTTGAGGCCTGTTTTGTGACAAATTATATGGTCTATTTTGGAGAAGGTACCATGAAGTGCTGAGAGAAAGGTATATATATATTTTTTTTGTTTTAGGATAAAATGTTTTATAGATATAAATCCATTTGGTTCATAACTTCTGTTAATTTTATTGTGTCTCTATTTAGTTTCTGTTTTCTCTGTCCATTGCTGAGAGTGGGGTGTTGAAATCTCCCACTATTATTGTGTGAGGTGCAATGTATGCTTTGAGATTTGTAAAGTTTTTTTTTTTTTTATGTTTGTGGATGCCCTTGCATTTGGGGCATAGATGCTCAGAATTGAGAGTTTATCTTGGTAGATTTTTCCTTTGATGAGTATGAAGTATCCTTCCTCATCTTTTTATTACTTTTGTTTGAAAATCGCTTGTTTCTTGGTACCATTTGCTTGGAAGATTGTTTTCCAACCTTTTTCTCTGAGGTAGTGTCTATCTTTTTCACAGAGGTGTGTTTCCTGTATGCAGCAAAATTCTGTGTCCTGTTTATGTATCCAGTCTGATAGTCTGTGTCTTTTTATTGGTGAATTGAGTCTATTGATATTAAGAGATATTAAGGAAAAATGATTGTTGCTTCCTGTTATTTTTGTTATTGAAGGTGGAAGTATGTTTATGTAGTTATCGTCTTTTGGGGTTGTTGGAAGATTACTTTCTTGATTTTTCTAGGTTATAGTTTCCCTCCTTGTGTTGGAGTTTTCCATCAATTATCCTTTGAAGTGCTGGATTAGTGGTAAGATATTGTGTAAATTTGGTTTTGTCATGGAATATCTTGGTTTCTCCATCAATATTGATTGAGAGTTTTGCTGGGTATAGTAGTCTGGGCTGGCATTTATGTTCTCTTAGGTTCTGTATGATATCAGTCCAGGATCTTCTGGCTTTTGTAGTCTCTGGTGAGAAGTCTGGTGTAATTCTTATAGGTCTGCCTTTATATGTTACTTTACCTTTTCCCCTTACTGCTTTTAGTAATTTTTCTTTGTTTTATTTGATGTTTTGATTATTGTGTGGTGGGAAGTATTTCTTTTCTGGTCTAAACTATTTGGAGTTCTTTAGGCTTCTTGTATTTTTAAGGACATCTCTTTCTTTAGGTTAGAAAAATTTTCCTCTATAATTTTGTTGAAGATAGTTACTGGTCCTTTAAGTTGGGAGTCTTCCCCCTCATCTATACCTATTATCCTTAGGTTTGGTCTTCTCATTGTGTCCTGGATTTCCTGGATGTTTTTGTGTTAGGAGCTTTTTGCATTTCACATTTTCTTTGACAGTTGTGTCAATATTTTCCATGGTATTTTCTGCACATGAGATTCTCTCTTCTATCTCTTGTATTCTGTTGGTGATACTTGTGTCTATGACTCCTGATCTTTTTCCTAGGTTTTCTATCTCCAGGGTAGTCCCCCTTTGTGATTTCTTATTTTTTCTACTTACATTTTTAGATCCTGGACGGTTTTGTGTAATTCCTTCACCTATTTGGTTGTGTTTTCTTGCAATTCTTTAAGGGATTTTTGTGTTTCCTCTTTAAGGGCTTTTACCTGTTTACCTGTGTTCTCATTAAATTCTTTGAGAGTGTTATTTATGTCCTTCTTAAAGTCCTCTATCATTGTCATGAGAAGTGATTTTAATTCTGAATCCTGCTTTTCCGGTGTGATGGGGTGTTCAGGTCTTGCTATGGTGGGAGTACTGGGTTCTGATTATGCCAAGTAACTTAGGTTTCTGTTGCTTACATTCTTGTGCTTGCCTTTAGCCATCTGGTTAACTCTAGTGCTACCTGCACTCATTGTCTCTGACTGGAGCCTGCCTTTCCAGTTATCTTGCTTGTGTCAGAACTTTTCAGGGTCTCGATGTCTCTGTGATCTATTAATACTGATCTCCAGCTGCTCTGAATATAGTGTCTCTTTTAGGATGTCTCAGGATATCATGTCTACTGCTCTGAGTGCAGTGGCTCCTCTAGGATGTCTCAGGATATGGCTTCTTCATGGGAGCAGACCAGGTAGGTGTCTTCCCCATCCACAAGGACCAGGCGAGGGACAGAAGGGGAGTGGTATTTCACAGGGGCGGGGTTTTGGTGCCTTTAGGGTTCTGAGCACCCCCTGCTCCCAGTTGTAGCTCTGGGGTGTAGGGCAGTGGGCAACTCTTCTTCCCTGTCACTCTGAGTTCAGTGGCCTCTCTAGGATATCTCAGGATATATTGTCCACATGAGAGCTGACCAGCTAAGTGTCTTCCACAGCCACAAGGATCAGGCAAGGGCTCTCCTGTCTTCTTAATCTCAGTAAATATCATCTCTGTTCTAAGGATGCCTAGGTCCTCCGTCAGCATACTCTCTCACAGAAGGTGTTTTTGTGCTTGGTAATACTTGTGTGAATTGATCCAGTCCAGAATTTTGCTGCCTCTCCTTTCCACTGGATTACCCTATGCATACTTCTAAACAAAAATCTTGGATTTTTCATTTCTTTGTTTTTCATTTTTATTGGATATTTTCTTTATTTACATTTTAAATGTTATTCCATTTCCTGGTCCTCTGAAACCCCCTATTCCATTCCCTTTCCCCTGCTTCTATGAGCATATTCCCCCACCCATCCACCCATTCCTGCCTCTCCAGCCTGGCATTCCCATACATTGGGGCATTGAGCCTTCACAGGATCAAGGCTTCTCCCATTGATGCCTGACAAGGACATCTTCTGCTTCATATGCAACTTGAGCCATGGGTCCCTCCATGTGTACTTCTTGGCTGTTGGTTTTGTCCCTGGGAGCTCGGGGGGGGGGGTCTGGTTGGTTGATATTATTGTTCTTCCTATGAGGTTGAAAATCTTTTATGCACCTTCAGTCCCTCCTCTGACTCTTCCATTGGGGACACCATTGGGTCTAGACAGATACCAGGTGTCAAAGTTAAATCAGAATCAGATAAGCTATCTAAACAATCCCATAATCACTAAAGTAATAGAGGCAGTCATTAAACGTCTCTCAAACAAAAAAAGCCCAGGACCATATGGGTTTAGTGCAGAATTTTATCAGACCTTCAAAGAATACCTAATACTAATACTCTTCAAATTATTCTACAAAATTGAAACAAAAGGAACACTACCAAATTTGTTTTATGAAGCCACAATTATCCTTATAGCTAAACCACACAAAAACTCAACAAAGAACGAGTACTTCAGACCAATTTCTCTTATGAACATCAATTCAAAAATACTTAATAAAATTCTCACAAACAGAATCCAAGAACACATCATGATGATCATTCACCACAATCACGTAGGCTTCATCCCAAAGATGCAGGGATATTTCAATATATAGAAATCCATCAAAGTAATTTACTACATAAAAAAACTCAAAGAAATAAACCCACATGATCATCTCACTAGATTCTGAAAAAACATTTGACAAAATTCAATATTCCTTCATGTTAAAAGTGTTGGAAAGATAAAAATTCAAGGCCTGTACTTAAACATAGTAAAAGCAATATACAGACAAACCAGTAGCCAATATCAAACTAAATGGAGAGAAACTTAAAGCAATCTCATAATAACCAGAGACTAGACAAGGCTGTCCACTCTCTTCCTATCTATTCAATATAGTACTTGAACCTCTAGGTAGAGCAATTAGACAACAAAAGGAGATAAAAGGGATAAAAATGGGAAAGGAAGAAATAAAAATATTACTGTTTGTAGATGATATGATAGCATACTTAAGTGACCCCAAAACTTCCACTCGAGAACTCCTAAACGTGATAAACAATTTCAGCAGAGTGGCTGGATATAAAATTAACTCAAATAAATCAGTAGTCTTCATATGCTCAAAGGATAAACAGGCTGAGAAGAAATTAGGGAAATGACACCCTTCATAGTGGTCACAAATAATATAAAATACCTTGGTGTGACTCTAACCAATCTTGTATTTATTAATAAAACTTTTGTTATTTTTATTATTAATTATTATTAGTTTATTCACTTTACATTTAGCTCACTGTCTCCCTCCTGGTTAACCCTCCTTCAATCCTTCCCCCAATACTCTCTCCCCTTCTTCTCTGAGTGGGTAGGGACACCCTGGCTATCCCCCAAGGCATATCAAGTCTCTGTGGAGCTCGACACATCCTCTCCTACTGAGTCCTGACAGACAGCCCAGCAAGAAGAACATATTCCAGGGATAGGCAACAGCTTTTGGTACAGTACCCCTTCTAGGTGTTTGGGACTCATATGAAGACCAAGCTGTACATCTGCTATATATGTGAGGGGAGGACTAGGTCCAGTCTATGTATGTTCATTAGTTGGTGGTTCAATCTCTGAAAGCCCCAAAGGTCCATTTTAGTGGACTCTTCTGGTCTTCCTATGAAGGTCCTATCTTTCTCAGAGCCTACAATCCTTCTCTTTATTCTTCCATAAAAGTACTGCTTGGCTGTGTGTGTCTGCATTTATCTGAGTCAGCAGTTGGGCAGAGCCTCTCAGAGGACAGCCATGCTAAATTCCTGTCTACATGCACAATGGAGTATCATTAAATCTGTCAGGGATTGGTGCTTGCCATGGGATGGGTCTTCAGTAGGGCGAGTTATTGCTTGGCCATTCAGGTAGTCTCTGCTTCATCCCCTCTCCTTGCATTTCTAGTAGATAGGATAAATTTTAAGTTGAAAGTTTGGTGGGTATGTTTGTGTCCCTATCACACCACTGGGATTTCTGCCTGTTTACAGGAGATGGCCTCTTCAGGTTCCATATTCCCAATGTTGTGAGTCACAGCTAAGAATACTCACTTTGATTCTTGGGTGCGTCCCTTATCCCAGGTCTCTGTCTCCTCCTGGAGGTGTAGACAACCAGGAACTTCAATGGAGAGGTAAGGACACCAGGGGAGGGGAGTGAAGTAGATACTGAAAAACTGTCCAACCAATAACTGGCCTAACTTGAACTCATCTTTCTCTTTCTTATGTATAAGTTTCTCTGATTTTCTTCTAAGGATTGTTTGACTTTCTGTTTGTCTCCCTTTCTTATATTATAAAGATCATCTCTTTGATGATGATTACAACTAATCTAAGAAATACTAGCCTAATAATTGCTAATGTGCCAATCTTAGTTAAGCCATTTGTCTCTTCTTCTGTCTCTGTCTTTCAGCCATTCAAGATGGCATTACCTGCTGCGGCCTGAGCTGCCCTACATTTGGGGGCCAAAAATGTCAAGGACCACTCTATCAATGTTGGACCTGCACTGCCAAAAGCCTTGGGGGCTAAATTGTTAGAGCCCACACTGCCCTAGGCTCCTCCAGTCTACGGGTCGGGGTTCAGCAAGAGAGTGAGGATGGACGCAAAGAATGGAGACCAGACAGAGAGTGATTCAATCCCATTTATTCTTCAGTTTCTCTTCTTCTCTCCAAGTCCCTAGTTCAAAGTCCCTAGTTCCTAGCACCTAATCCTAGTTCCAGTTGCTAGTCTCTTTCCCAGTTCCAAGTTCTTTCTCCAAGTGCTAAGTGCCTACTAACTAATGTCTAAGCCTGATGCCTAATGTCTAATTCTCTTCTGTCTGCCTCTCACCTTTTATATGTCTCACTTCTAAGACACGCCTTTAAGTCATGCCTTTAAGTCATGCCCTTAGGTCTTGTCTCTAAATCTGATCTCTAAGTCATGCCCTTAAGTCACACACCTTTAAATCTCACACACCCAAGGGAAGATTCTGGGTATCTAAAACAAGATGTTATGAGAGTGTGCTCAGCTGTTGTAGACTATTGTAATCAAGTCTCTTATCAAGGTATATGGCTCAAGATGGCTGCAAGGATGATAGTCGCCTTCTGTTGGCTCCCCACAATTACCTAGGGTTCAAATGTCCTATTTTATTGTTTTTTTCTCATTCTTAATTATGGTATTTCTTTTAATATTATTAATTTTAAATTCCTTATACCTGTCTATGACTTTTTCATGCACATTCTCATTTCCTTTTTAGCATTTAAGCATAATTCCAAACATTTTTTTTTCATGATCAGAAGTTTGGCTGTGCTCAGAGTTTTTCTTGGGTTCTCTCTATTTTCTGTGTTAGCTCAGACTTCATGATATGGTTTGTCCTGAACCTGTCCTTCACTTCCCAGGGAAAAGGCATTTCAGGTGTCCCTATGTGTCTGTAGCTGATATTAGTCAAGCCTCAAATTTATGGGTATCAGATGGGAGCCACATCTTACTGGATGCTCAACTTCTCTCTCAATTCCTGCCAAGGGCAATTGTATGCCTCATGCAATGTTCTGGCAGGCAGCATCACTAGCATCACTTCATGTGGGCTGAAATCAGGTGCTGTGCATGTTTCAGCTATAGGGGGCATCATGGCTTTCCACACAGTGCAGTGGGCTCAGGTGTGTATCTACACCTCCTGGTAGTGGGAAGTGTGGCCTCTGAATGCAATATTGCTAAGTATGCATGCACAGCTCAAGCATCTCATCACATGCCTGCCCACCTGGGACTCCAAGCTCTCTCTCTGTCTTCTCACACTTCTCTAGAACCCTCTAGTGCTTATGACAAGTTGCCACTTTATAAACTCTTCTTTTGACAAGCTTTAGCTATTTCCCTGGCTCATGAAGCCAGCCAGACTTCAGCTGCTCTACTCACAGAGCAGCCTTCCAGTTATCATAGAACTTGCCTGTTCCTGGGGATTGCTCGTTGGCTCCTTCCACCCAGAACTTTTCAGGCCCTAAGCCAGGTTCTTTCTACATTTGGATTTGTGTCTACATTGTGATTCTGTGTATAACATGATGGGTGCTAAATATTCTATGGCCCTCATTGTTCCACAGAAATGACACAACAAGCACTATATATGGGCAGATATTCCTACTTCCTAATCAAACTATGCTGACCCAGACTACTATCCAGTAATGTGCCTGACTACTTGCCATTTGAGTCTTGCCCTGGCTCCCTCTGCTCTACATGTGTCCTCATGACTGTTCCTTTCATGACCTGCTCATGGCAAATCTCCTCTTCCTCTGTCTCCCTCTCTTTCTCTGCCTGTTGCCCCCTTTGGGACTGGAAGTCCTGCTCTCCTGCTTTAGTTAGGGTTTCCATTGCTGAGAAGACACACCATGAGTAAGGCAACTCTTCTAAGGGATAACATTTAATTGGGGCTGGCTTATAGGTTTGGAGGTTCAGTCCATTATCATTATGACAGAAACATGGTATCATCCATGCAGACACAGTGCTGGAGAAGGTGCCAAAAGTTCTACATCTCCAACCAAAGAAATCTAGGAGCAGACTGTCCCATGGCCATCTATCAGGAGGGTTACAAATCCCACTCCACAGTAACACACTTCAACCAACAAGGTCATACTTAGTCCAAGAAGGTCACACACCTTGTAAGTATACCACTCCCTGGGCCATGCATATTCAAACCAACAGACCTCCCATTCCCTCCTGCCCAGCTAGTCAGTGATCAGCTCTTTATTATCTAATCAAAGGTGATGGAAAATAATTTTTCCTTTCTTTTTTTCCCTGGATGTAATCAGCAGAGGTTTATTGGGGAGAGTTGGCTAGCCAAGGTCAAAACTGCTTGTCCACGCAGGAACAGAATTTTGACAAAATGACAGCAAGCTGAGGGTTTTTTTTTTTTTTTTTTTTTTTTTTTTTTTTTTTTTTGTAAGGGGTGGGGAAAGAAAGGAATTTTCGCACAGTTACACATGATTGGTTGCATTTTCGAGTGGTTGTTTTACAAATTTTGAACATCAGCAGGCTGTAACACCGGGAAAACCTCAAGTGGGGGAGTGACCAAGAACAGTGGAACATTTCAGAGGAACCCACCCTAAATGATTTAGAGTCAAGTGAAAATCACTCTGCACACTCATTCTTCTCAAGAATGTAGTTTTTCCATGTCACTGTGCCCTACCCTGTCATTACCAACTATTTCAGGTTAACTATTTCTCACTTGCCATAGCCCCACCTGAGGCTTGAGGAATGTTAATCCAGCAAGTGTCAGGGATAATGCTCTCCACCTGGAATGTGTCCCAAGGCAGTGAAAGCCTGAAATCTTACATCCAGTTCCGCTTTCTGGAACTTGCATTCTTTTGCTCAGGTTTAGGGTAAAGAAAAAGCCTATATATATTTCATAAAATGGTCTTTATAATTTTTCACTCTACACCCCCATTTTCTAATTAGTTTAGGTTTTTAATCATAAAAACTCAATTATTAATAAGTCTATTCTCACCCCACTTTTTCTGATGTGGATCTTTAGAAAAGTTTAAACTCCAGTGTCATCATAATTATCATTTTCTTGACCTAAAGCTCTATATTGATGGTGTAACAAAAAAGCTGAACAGCACTTATCCTTCCTCTAACAAAAGTTACTAATCTATTTAAAATGCAAGGACCTATGGTTCACAAGTGGTCCAGCAAGGGAGGATGATAGGGTTGTCATCCAAGGGAACTTATTGAACCAACCTTCGAATCAACTTCGCTGCACCTCTCTTTCTGTCTCTTGTCTACATAGAAACAACATTCTTCTCTTAGAGCAGCACATAAACCTCTTTCTTTAAGAAACAGCAAGTCTAGTCTTCTCCTATTTTGTAGAACAGCTTCTGAGAGGGAAGTCAACGACTCTTTCAACTTTGTTACTGACTGTTCTAGGGCTCTCAAATCTACATCAATGGCAGCTCTCAGCTGATGAAAACGATGAGGTGTCTGTATCAATGTAGCGGCACATGTCTCTATACATGCAGCCACTCCTAGTCCCAATATAATGGCTAGAGTCAAGGAAATAGGCTCTCTGCTGAAGCGTCTAGGGTGCATCTCAAACTCACATTCAAGAGTACCTGTAGGATGGTAGAAAACCTGGGGAACTAGCTGGACAAGTATACAATAATCTTTGCTCTCATCAAAGATAGCAGTGGAAACACATGGTGTTAGCCCAGAGCTGCAAACCTATCATTTATCAATCTTAGGCACTAAGTATCTGTTAGCAGGGGTCCTCGGGCTCTATTCTATTGGCTAGGGGTCTCTTTTTAAACACACTTTCAAAGTTGTCCTCTGACTTTTAACATATTTTGTAGCACATAGTTGTTTACATGCACATGAAATCACATATATAATTAAGAGAAATTGCAAAAGGAACAAATCTATATAACTCTAGATTCACATTTTGATTTCAATCTTGGAATCACAAGCTGTCATTTAACTTTGGGTGTACACACCCTAAGCCCCACCCTCTAAGGTGGCATTTCCCCTGTGCCTCTAGAGTGGGGATGTCTCAGGAGTCAAGGCCTGCTGCTCTTTGGCTTTGTAGAATAGCAGGTGACTTTGAGCTAAACAGCAGGGGGTTGCTCTGGATGTTCTCTAGTTGGCATTAGGCACAGGTGTTGGTGGACTTCAAGGACGTTGGATGGTCACCAGCGCCAGGAACAGTCTCTTAGTAGCCTGAAAAATCATTTCTCACACAAAAGGGACATTCTGGGTGTGGAACAAGGACAAGGGACACTCTAGCCAGCACCAGTTCCTGAGGGCAATTTAGTTTTAGGGTTCTGTGTATTCTCTCTACCTGTCCTGAGCTTTGGAGACAGTATAAACAGTGGAGCTTTTAATTAGTCATTTCTCTGGCCCAAAACCTGAGGTCCATTATATGCTTTAAATCTCTTGGCTGCTTCGTTGCACTCATATCTTAAGAGTCCATCTGTGCATTTAGTCTGGTAAGTCTTTTGTTTTCTGGGGAGTATAGTTCTCCCTTCTTGTGTGCACCATTGCCACTTTTCCTCTAGATAGTAACTGGCAGAATGGCTAGCAATCTGAGCTCTTTCTCTTACTCTGTGTTTTAAGTGAGGCCATCTCTTAGGCCCCAAACCGGGAAGGGCTTCTGTATCAAGCCACTTGATGTGTCCAGTTATTGCCTCAAGCCACTGAGTCTCCTTCCTTTTGGTGTCCTGGGCAACGAATATTTACAGCTGCTGGCTTCATCAGGGTTTCCTCTCTTGGTATATAGCCCTGCGGACATGGGCTGTTGCAAAAGCATACCTGCTTGTTGGCCACAGGTTCCCAGGTTGCTCTCTGCACTGACAATCCCAGGGGTGGGGAGTCAGCCTAGATGACATTTGTGTCCACCACAGTAGCGCTGGCTTGTCTCTGACCAGCATGGAGAAAACTGCTCCTGTCTGTAAAGCAGGTTACCTTGGCTCCCGGCTGGAGTCAGTAGGAGAAGCCTTTCCTCTACCCATGAGTTCTTGTCAGTTAGTTGCAGCCTGTTGGGTAGGAAGTGTATCTGGACCCCCATCCTGGGGAGTAAGTCTTGACCCAACAGAGGGTAGGAGCAGTCTAGGATGACCATAAATGAATGGGACATCCAGCCCATCTCTTAGTTCACCATTTTTCAGGTAGTCCATGAATACATTTTGGCCCATTGGCCTGGAGAAGGACCCTGTGTCTATCAAGAGTTGGGTGGCTCCAAGCCGCCCCATCTATCTCAATAACTGTCTTCACACAGAGACAATATCTTCGCCATTTGGGGTGTTTTTCAAGGCCTGGGATTTCCTGGCCCTGGATTCTATTTGTTGGGGCCCTCTTGGACCACGATGCTGGCTCCCTCACTTGCAGTGTGTACACTGGTCTTTTTCAAGGAGTTTCTCATCTCCCTTTGATTGGAGTCCCTCTTCTCTGCTTTCTGTAAATTCTTTTCCTGTCACCTTTCTTTTCCTTCACCTCTCTCTAGTCTCAGCAACTTACACTAAACCTTTTATCTTCTCTCTAGACTTACACTAAACCTTCTCCACTCCTTTTCTCTAGACTTATACTAAATTTTTTCTACTCCTTTTCTCTAGACTTGCACTAAACCTTTTAATGAATTATCTTGTAGTTTCTCTAGCCTCCCTGTTTAACCTCATGTGCCTTGGTCAAAATTAGTGGGGTCTCATGTTCTTTCACAAGATCTAGCAACAGGATCTGGTGTGGGCCTTTGGGTGTCCCTTACCTTCTATAACCCGCTGTTGACCACGGCCTGATCAATTGATGGGGTCCCCATGTCTGAGGGAACATTCTTTTCCCAGTATCTTCTCTTGCTCTTCACTCCTGAAGACCAGAACCTACAAGGGACTTGTGGAAAAAAAGCTTTTATTGGGAGGAAGGGTATTCTTCTACTAGATTTATCTAGGTGACTATATTGGGCACTAGATCTAGGTGTCTGAGGGATCATGGCCTATCTATTGCTTTGATAACTAACTTACTTTTTACTATTAAATTTGTATCAGTACCAAAATGGAGGCCTATTCTTTTGGCTCTCTGACTCAGGACTGCCTGTAACTTCTTATAGTAGGCAACCTGCCTGACCTGTCTGATCTGTCTGAGGCAGTTTTGTTGGTTCAGAGTTTCTAAGCTGGAGTCACATCACGTGACTTGTCTCAGCGCTACTTATTTACTTTTCCCTTTTTTCAAAATCTCAGTGCTATTCACTCACTATATTTTTAATAAAAATATATAATTATAACTCTCAGGTGAATAATCTTGCTGAGGCTATTTGTCCAGCTGCCCTGGCTCCACTGCCAGGTTTTTAATTACCTGGGCCCTATCTATCTTCATAGGTGGCAGGTGGAAAGCCACCGATTCATTACAGCAGTGACCCCGAGGTCCCCAGTACAGTCACGCACACACCAAATTAGGTGGTGGCCAACTTGCATGGCTGGGTGGTTCAAGGTGGCTGTGCTGGGGAACCACAAGCTGTCTTCCACCAAGTGTGGGCTGGGTGAGGGTGCCCTCCATGTGGTGTTATTTAGAGAGCACCCTACATGTGGTAGGCGGGCTGTCCAAACCTGAACCGTGGTTGGTGCCCCTTACTAAAGGACCTCCCCGCCTCTCTGCTCTGCAGCAGCACTCTTGCACCAACGGCTTCATCTCTTTCTCTGCAGGTGATCACGTTATCTCTTTTTAACTCAGGATGTTTAACACAGATTAATGGCTAACACAGACAATTTGCCAAGAAAACACACATACACAAAAACAACATAAACCAGGTGATACAGACAGTTCTCGCCCCTGCCATAGGCACAGAGACCAAGTTACACAATAAGGGAATAGAAAGACAGCCAGAAATCCGCCTGCCTCTGCCTCTCAAGTAAGACTCCAATAACCAGACAATGTGGTCAGTCTTCACAGATTCAGATTTAACAGATTCAGATGACTTGGCCAGCCTATGCTGGACCAAGTCTAACAGATTTCTAACACGCTATCAATGAACAACCCCAAAATAGACATACTGCCATGAGAGCACAACAAGTGAGAGCACAACAAATGCTGCCCTAGGCTGCGGTGGTCATTTCTGACCTTTCCTCTCTGCCCCATTGTTAACACACAAAGAGACTAACAAAAGCTCTTCTCAATTGCCAGTGTCAGCCTAGAGGGATTCCACATCCTCTCCAGCACCTAGATGAACCCAGTGGCAGCCAAGAGGGATTCCATATCCTCTCCAGCACCTAGATGAACTCCTAGATGTCTCTGGGGGTGTAGCAGCTAGTCACCTCACAACACGTCTGTCAGTCACTCGTTTATCTCCTCTTGAGACAGAAAAGGTTTACTGCCCCTCATGAGATAGAAACAGCTGCCAGTCCAAACCGAAAGTGCACTTTTCAGAAACCAAATAATTCAGACAGATGGGCACAAACAACTTAGAAACCACACAACTTAGACAAACCTAGACAAAACGGCACACAAGAAATCAGACGATTTAGACAACCCAGCACATGAAAAACCAGAAACCAGGCAATTTAGACAAAAGGTCACACAACAACCAGACAGAAAACTGCGGTGTTCCCTCACCTCCCAGCGTGGTTCTTGGATTAGGGTGGTCGCAAATCCAGGACGAGCCCCCAAATGAAGACCCCCAAACTCGGGAGACCCTTCCTCAAGTCTCAGGAAATCACGACCACCCAAAAATCACAAGAAACCATACCTGGATGCAATCAGCAGAGGTTTATTGGGGAGAGTTGGCTAGCCAAGGTCAAAACTGCTCATCCATGCAGGAACAGAATTTTGACCCCTTTCTTTTTTTAACTCTGAAATATTTCTATTTATTATCAAATCATAATTTTTACTTTTTAACACAGGGGTTATAAACACAAAAATGCAGGATGTGGGGAAGGGGATGACACAGGAGCATAGGTGTTCAGGGGGAATACAGATATCTTTCAGAACACGGTATCAGCTGAATGAAGGTTCAGGGGTCAGGTCACTATGACTCTGCCTATGGTTCACTTGTCCTTATCTAAGTTGGTACTATCCACCAAGGCTGCCTATTTACAAAGTCTATGACTACTCAGGCTGGTAAATTTCCACAAAAGCTGCCTGTTTACAATAGCTTATAGCCATCTGTTTCAGTGTTTTTCCACAAAGACCCAAGACTTTGTGTTAGCAGGCATGTATGTCAGGCCTATTGCTGATTTTAGGCTTATGGCTGAATTTAGACCTTCATTGTATAAGAAGGGCTGCCCCCGACATCTCCTCTCTTCTCCAAGTATGGAAGGGCCATGGTGATTCTAATCATGCCAAGGTGGGAATAGAGGCCTGACCTCCATTAATTAAAGGGGACCTTGTAATTGCTCTGGTCCTCCTGTTGGAAAACAATTTTTGTACATCATTGAGAGAGAGAAGTTCTAATAATCATGACAATGCCAATATCTGGAATGTACCCAGATCAGTGGGAACAGAAATCAGCACCTATTCAGGTACACAAAATCATCCCCAAACACTAATTCAGACATATATATAGCATTCTGTTTTCCCAAAGTTCATTGTGGAATAGTGAAATATGAAGAATGTAAGAGCCAGAGCAATGGATGACTATACGAAAACAGTGTCTTCTCTACATATCAGGACAGCTGGACATATGAGCTCAGTTGCCATCACACCATTTATATCTCTACAATTCCAAGACAGGCTGATTCAGTCAAGGGTAGGGGAGTCTGTCATGAAACACCATCACTATCCATGGAGCTATTGGCCATCAATAGCTGCTAAAAGAGGTAAGTCATTGTCTTTAAGAGGATTGCTCTTGGTAATTTGGTCATATATTGATTAATAGTTGAGCCACGCATATGGGATTTGATGGGTTAAAAGAAAAACCAGAGGACACAAGTTGGGTTGTAGGGAATTTAGAGAAGATATGGGAGGAGTTGTTGGAGGAGAGGAACACAATCAAAATACAAAATTCTCCAAGAACGAATACAAAATTCTTACAATTATTTTAAACTAAATTGAATAACACATCTAAAGGATCATGTACCATGATCAAGTCAGTTTCATTCAGAGACACAGGGCTGGTTCATTACGTGTAACTCAATAACTGTAGTCCACCATATAAACAGGGAAATGAAGGAAAGAAACCATGTGATCATTTTAGTAAGACCCTGTCTCAAAATAAAAAGTAAAATGAAGGGTACTAGAGAGGTAACCTAGAAATTAAGAGCCCTTGCTGTTTACCCAGAAGACCCTGGTTTGTTTTTCAGCACCTACACAATGGCTCACAACCATATACATTCTAGTTTTCAGTGGATCTGACATGCTTTTCTGGCCTCAACAGCACCAGGCATGTAAAAGGTATATAGATATATAGGCAGGCAAAACACTCATATGCATAAATGATTTTTTTAAAATAGATAGATGATAATCACTGTTTTTCATTATCTTCTGCTTCTGCCTTGTGACTAGTGTCTCTAAGACTTTCCCATGAAGATGGACTGTACCCTTGAAGTGTGAACCAAACAAAACCTATCTCATGTAACTTCCTCTGTTAGGATATTTTATCACAATAACAGGAAAAAAACAAGGCAATCACCTCTTCTCTGTTTAATCTTGTAGAGAAATTTAGCACCAGGGCATTTAACAAAGAGAACTAAGGAAGAGAATATTAGATATTTGATTAGAACAAGAAGCCACAGGCCTTTTCTGCATCTAATCAAAATGTAGAAATCAAAATGTTTCTATCTTTGAGTTTATTTATGTTATAGATAACATCTACAAATTTACATATATTGAACCCTCCCTGCATGCTTTTAATTCAACTGACTGTCATGATGTACTATCTTTTGATATGACCTTAAAAGTAGTTTACTAGTTTACTTTTTACAATTCTATACCTATGATCATCAGAGAGATAATTTTGTAGTTATCTTTTTTCTGTGTCTTATCTGGGGCCAGCCACGGTGTTGGGGTGATCTTCTTTTTTGTCAGTTCTTCTTGAGGCAGTGGAGGGGGAAGAGCATTGGCAGAGGGTAAGACTTAGTCTTATGAGATTCAGGGGTAAGACTTTGTCTTATGAGATATTTAGGGTTGTTGTATCTATAAAGCTTACTTATCTAAGTTACTATGCTACTTAGCTGACCTGCCTTCTGTGATCCTCTGAGGCCAGAAACTGCAATTTCTGGCACTTAGCATGTCATCCTAAAAATAACAAAGAATTAAGTAAATAGCCTTTGTACTAACTCAGCAGGAACTGCTGGCCTCTTTCAACCTGTTACTTTGAAGTCGCAGGAAGAAAAAGACACTTAGAAGTGGTTATAGCGTTTATGACTAAGTTGTTAAAAGTTTCTTATGAAAACTATCTAAGGGGAAAACTGGAAAGATCCTAAGTGGGAGATAGAAAATATTCTTCTAAGTGGAGAAAGGGAAAAATATTCTAGTAAGGGAAAATTCTCCTAGGTGGGAGGGGGGAGGGAAGAGGAGAGAGAGAGAGAGAGAGAGAGAGAGAGAGAGAGAGAGAGAGAGAGAGATATTCTTTTCTTTGTCTTCAGTACTTATATATCTTTCAGAATACATGATCACATGTTACAAAGTTCATCACAAGTTCACATAAAAAATCAAATCATAAATTGAAATAAAAGTTTGCAACAGAGAATGTTGAAATGAATATCCATTAAGAGTAATTATCTGGCTCCACAGGTTCACTGAAGGTTTAAAACCATAACTAAGTTATTAGTGAAGTTTTGTATAGATAAACCCAGTCAGTATTTTATCTTCTGTCCTAGCACCTATAATAGATCATTAGTTCCCTTTATATGACCTTTGGTTAATTGTTTTTACAACCACTTGGAATGTGCTCTGATTAGGAGAAAGTCTGGTTACTATCTAAGAGCAATTAACTGGTGGCACTTGGGAGACTGGCAGAGTTCTCATTGCAGTTTTGACTATAAAAAAGGGACTTAAAAGCAGTCCGATTATAAAAGAGCTTAATAGCCCCTTGCTTGGTCCTGTTGGCTGGGGCAGACACCTAGCTGGTCTGCTCCTGTGAGGACACCATATCCTGAGCAATCCTAGAGGAGCCACTTCACTCAGAGCAGAAGGTAAGAACCCTCTCCCACTACCTTATGCCCCAGAGCTACAACTGGGAGTCTGGGGCACAGGACCCACCAGCCACCCAATACCCACCACTTCGGAATACCACTCCTGCCCCTTGCTTAGTCCTTTTGGTTGGGGCAGACATCTAGCTGGTCTGATCCCATGAAGGTATCATATCCTGAGCCATCCCAGAGGAACCACTGTACTCAGAGCTGCAGGATTTCAGGATCCCAGAGACAGCCTGAGTCCCAGGAGTTCTTCCACCCAGGAGCTCAGGACCACAAGATCCCAGAGACATCTGGACTCTGACGAGTTCTGACACAAGCAAGATATCTGAAAAGACAGGCTCCAGTCAGAGACAGTGATTTCAGGTAGCACTAGAGTTAACCAGATGGCAAAAGGCAAGCGCAAGAATGTAAGCAACAGAAACCAAAGTTACCTGGCATCATCAAAACCCAGTTCTCCCACCATAGCAAGTCCTGGACAACCTGTCACACCAGAAAAGCAGGATTCAGAATTAAAATCATTTCTCATGATGATGATAGAGGATTTTAACAAGGACATAAATAACTCCCTTAAAGAAATACAGGAGAACACGTAAACAGTAAGAAGCCCTTCAAGAGGAAACACAAAAATCCCTTAAAGAATTGCAAGAAACACAACCAAACTGGTGAAGGAATTAAACAAAACCACCCAGGACATAAAATTTGAAGTAGAAACAGTAAGGAAATCTCAAAGGGAAACTACCTTGGAGATAGAAAATCTAGGAAAGAGATCGGGGTCATAGATCCAAGCATCACCAACAGAATACAAGAGATAGAAGAGAGAATCTCATGTGCAGAAGATATCATGGAGAACATTGACACAACTCTCAAAGAAAATGCAAAATGAAAATAACAATGAAAATAACAGGAAGTAACAATCACTGGTTCTTAACATCTCTTAACATCAATGGACTCAATTCCCCAACAAAAAGACAGACTAACAGGCTGGATAAATAAATAGGATGCAACATTTTGCTGGACAAATGAAATGTACCTCAGTGACAAAGACACACTACCTCAGGGTAATAGACTGAAAAAAAATTTCCAAGATAATGGTCCCATGAAAAAAGCAGGAGTAGTTATTCTAATATCAAATAAAACAGACTTTCAACCAAAAGTTACCAAAAACATGAGGAAGGACATTTAATACTCATCAAAGGAAAAATCTACCAAGATGAACTCTCAATTCTGAATATCTATGCTCCAAATGCATGGGTACACACATTCATAAGAGAAACTTGAGTAAAGCTCAAAGCACATATTGTACCTCACACAATAATAGTGGGAGACTTCAATATCCCAGTCTCATCAATGGATAAATCAGGGAAACAGAAACTAAACCAAGATACATTGAAACTAACAGAAATTATGAACCAGATGGATACAACAGATATCTATCAAACATTTCACCCTAAAACAAAAGAATATATCTTCTTCTCAGCACTTTCTGGTACCTTCAGATTACCACAGACAAAGGCTGGTCTTCAATAACAATAAAAACAACAGAAAGTCTACATACACAAGGATGTTGAAAACTATCTATGATAACTTGGTTAGGAAAGAAATAAAGAAAGAAATTAAAGACTTTTTAGAACTTAATGAAAATGCAGGCACAACATATCCAATCTTATGATACACAATGATAGCAGTGCTTAGAGGAAAACTCATGGTACTGAGTGCCTCCAAAAAAAAAAAAAAAAAAAAAAAAAAAAAAAAAAAAAACCTGGAAAGAGCATATACTAGCAGCTTAACAGCATATCTGAAAGTTCTAGAACAAAAAGAAGCAAGCACACCCAAGATGAGTAGATGGCAGGAAATAATCAAACTCAGGGCTGAAATAGACCAAGTAGGAACAAAGAGACCTGTACAAAGAATCAACCAAACCAGGAGCTGGTTTTCTGAGAAAATCAACTGAAAAGTAAGCCATAACAACAGAAACCGAGGGAATAAAAAAAAAAATCAGATCCTACTACAAAAGCCCGTACACAACAAAACTGGAACATCTGGATGAAATAGATAATTTTCTAGACAGATACCAGGTACGAAAGTTAAATTAGGCTCAGAAAAACCATCTCAACTGTCCCACAAGCCCTAAGGATTATGGGACAGTCATTAAAAGTCTCCTAAGCAAAAAATCCCCAGGACCAGATTGTTTTAGTGCATAAAACTATCAATCAGAAGTTTAAAGAAGACCTATTACCAATAGTCTTCAAATTATTCCACAAAATAGTAACAGAAGGAACACAACCTAATTTGTTCTATAAAGCCACAGTTACACTGATACCCAACTCACACAAAGACCCAATAAAGACAGAGAACTTCAGGCCAATTTCCCTTATGAATAAAACATCTATACAAAATTACTTAATAAAATTCTCTCTAATGGAATCCAAGAACACACCCTTCTGGTTTGAACCTGGACCCTGAGCAGACCTCAGGCCCTGGCTCTGCACCTAATCCTACAATAACTAGAGGAAGCTTGACCGTTAGGTGCTCTAACATGCTCAGGATCACAGGTGAAGCTACAACATCTGCCCCTACTCCCAGAGTAATTTCGACTCCTGTGATGCAGGGACACATAAACTCCTGCCCAGCCAGTGATACAGGGGTTCCTTTTGGTGTGAATCTGCTCCCAGAGCAGACCTCGGATGCTGGCTCTGAACCTACTCTTACAACACTTAGAGGGAGCCTGAGTCCCAGGTGCAATGAAAGGCCCAGGATCATAAGTGAGGCCACATCTGCCCCAACACTGGGACCACTGGGATCCAAAGACACAGAAACCCCTAACTCGCCAGAGGCATGGATTCTTTCTGGCTTGACCTGAGGTGCTGGCTCCTTACCCACTTCTACAACACCCAGAGAGAGCCAGATTTTTAGGTGCTCTGAAATGCCCAGGCTCACAGGCTCACAGGCTCACAGAGAAAACTCCCAGGAGATTGGACACACTTCAGTTCACTGGAGCTCTGACACAGTCAAGATCAAAGTTGAGGCCACAACATCTTCCCCAACACCTAGAAAATCTATTAGACTTTCAAAGAAGGTCTATCAGAAATCTATCAGACCTTCAAAGAAGACCTAATACCTATACTTCTCAAAGTCTTTCATAAAGTAGAAACAGAAGGAACACTACGTAATACATTCTCTGAAGCCATAGTTACACTAATACCTAAACCACACAAAGACGCCACAAAAAGAAAACTTCAGACCAATTTGCCTCATGAATATTGATGCAATAATACTCAATAAAATTTTTGCAAACTGAATCTCAGAAGACATCTGAATGGTCATTCACCATGATCAAGTATGCTTCATCCCAGGGATGCAGGGATAGTTCAATATATAGAAATCCACCAACATAATTCACTAAATAAACTCAAAGTGAAAAAAACACATGATTCTCTCATTACATGCTGAAAAAGTCTTTGACACAATATAACATCTCTTTATGCTAAAAGTATTGGAGAGAATAGTAATCCAAGGTTTATACCTAAATATAATAAAAACAATATAGAGCAAACTAATAGTCAACATCAAACTAAATGGAGAGAAACTTGAAGCAATCTCACTAAAATCAGGGACAAGGGTGTACACTCTCTCCTTCCCTATTCAATATGGTACTCGATGTTCTAGCCAGAGCCATTAGGCAACAAAAGGAGATCAAGGGATACAAATTGGAAAGGAGGAAGTGACGATATCACAACTTTCAGAAGATATGATAGTATACACAAGTCACCCAAAAAATCCACAAGGGAACTTCTACAGCTGATAAACAACTTCAGCAAAGTGGTTGGATACAAAATTAACTCAACCAAATCAGTAGGTTTCCTCTACTCAAAGGATAAATGGGCTGAGAAAGAAATTAGGGAAAAGACACCATTTACAAATAATATGAAATATCTTGGTGTGATGATAACCAAGCAAGTGAAAGATCTGAATGACAAAAACTTCAAATCTCTGAAGAGAGAAATCAAAAAAGCCTTCAGAGGATAGAAAGATCTCCCATACTCATGGATCTGCAGGATTAACATAGTAAAAATGGACATTTTAGCAAAAGCAATCTACAGATTCAATGCAATCCCCATCAAAATTCCAACTCAATTCTTCACAGAGATAGAGCAATTCTCAAATTTATCTGGAATAACAAAAAACTCAGGATATCAAAAACCATTCTCAACAATAAAAGAACCTCATGCAAGGTGGGGGTGGAAATCACCATCCCTGACCTCAAGCTGTACTACAGAGAAATAGTGATAAAAACCAGATGGTATTGGTACAGAGACAGGCAGGTAGATCAATGAAATATAATTGAAGACCCAGAAATAAACCCACACCCCTATGGTTACTTGATCTTTGAAAAAAAAAAAGCCAAAACCATCCAGTGGAAAAAAAGACAGCATTTTCAACAAATGGTGCTGGTTCAACTGGAGGTCAGAAAGTAGAAGAATGCAAATTGACCTATTCTTATCTTCCTGTACAAAGCTCAAGTCCAAATGGATCAAGGACCTCCACATAAAACCATATACAATGAATCGAATAGAAGGGAAAGTGGGAAAGAACCTCAAACACATTGGCACAGAGGAAATTTTCCTGAACAGAACACCAGTGTCTTATGCTCTAAGATCAAGTGTCAGGGGCATCTCTGTCTATACACTGAAGGCTTGGAATCAGCCATAAGCCTGAAGACAGCAGTAGGCCTAACATGCATGCCTGCTAACACAAAGTCTTGGGTCTCTGTGGAAAAACACTAGAACAGATGGGTAGAAACTATTGTAAACAAACAGGTAGTGGCCAGGCTCTAGTCATAGACCTTGTAGATAGGGGTAGACAGTACCAACTTAGATTAGGACAAGTGAATCATAGGTGGAGTCATAGTGGCCTGTCCCCTGAACCTTCACCCAGCTGACACACTGTTCTGGAAGATATCTGTACTCCCCCTGAACACCTACGCTCCTACATCATCCCCTTCCCCACATCCTGCCTTTTTGTGTATATAACCCGTATGTGAAAAAGTAAAAATTGCGATCTGATCAGCCTATAGACAGGTTGCCATTCTTTGCAACTTTGCCTGCTACCCCCTGCTCTCTTTCACGTGATCTCCCTGGACCCCTGTTTAATGTCCTGCTGGACAGGACAATCAAGAATTGACAAATTGGACCTCATAAAATTACAAAGTTTCTGTAAGGCAAAGGACACTGTCAATAGAACAAAATGGCAATCCACAGATTGGGAAAATATCTTTACCAATCCTACATCTGATTGAGGTAGTTAGTATCCAAAATATAGGAAGAATTCAAGAAGTTAGACTCTAGAGAACCAAATAACTCTATTAAGAAGGAGGTAAAGAACTAAACAGAGAATTCTCAACTGAGGAATCTCAAATGGCTGGGAAACACTTAAAGAAATGTTCAACATCTTTAGGCATCAGGGAAATGCAAACCAAAACAACCCTGAGATTCCACATCACACCAGTCAGTAAACACAT
This sequence comes from Arvicanthis niloticus, assembly GCF_011762505.2. Classification (NCBI taxonomy): domain Eukaryota; kingdom Metazoa; phylum Chordata; class Mammalia; order Rodentia; family Muridae; genus Arvicanthis; species Arvicanthis niloticus. The sequence continues at coordinate 60,998,002 of NC_047666.1, forward strand.
GTGACAGCAGATGTTGCTTAAGATATGGAGAAAGAGGAATATTCCATTGCTGTTAGGACTGCAAGCTGGTAAAACTACTTTGGAAATCAATCTGGAGGTTCCTCAAAAAATCTGAAATAGTTCTACCTGAAGACCCAGATATACCACTCCTAGGCATATACACAAAGATGCTGTAACATATAACAAGGGCACATGCTCCACTATGTTTATAATTGCCTTATTTATAATAGCCAGAAGCTGGAAAGAACCCAGATCTCCTTCATCAGAGGAATGGATACAGAATATGTGATACATTTACACGATGGAGTGCTACTCAGCTATTAAAAACAATGACTTCATGAAATTCTTAGGCAAATAGATAGAACTAGAAAATATCATTCTGAGTGAAGTAACCCAGTCACAAAAGAAGGCACATGGTATATTCTCACTGATAAGTGTATACTAGCCAAAAGAAGCTTCGAATACCCATGATACAACTCACGGACCATTTGAAACCCAAGAAGAAAGAAGATCACACCAAAGTGTGGTTGCTACGGTACTACTCAGTAGGGGGAAGAGAATAATCTCTGGGAAGTAGAGAGAGAGAGGGATCAGGGAGGGAAAGGAAGGGGAGAACAAAAGGGAGGCCTGTTCAGATAAGGGAAGAGATGGGAGAGAATTCTGAAAGGTCAAGAATTTGAAAGTAGGTGTGTAGCATGGGGAAGGGGGAACAGGGGGTAGCTACTAGAATGTCTAAGATGCCAGGGACCCAAGAGGTTCTCAGTAGCCATCAGGGAGAATATTAGCTGATATACCCAACAGAGAGGAGATAGAACATGTAGAGACAATATCCCTCCAGTTGAGGGATGGGGCCAACCATCCACCTGAAGGAAAGGCCATCCAGAGACTGCCACACCTAGGGATCCATCACATCTGTTGACACCAAACTCAGACACTATGGCTGATGGCAACAAGTGTTTACTGAGAGGAGCTCAGTATAGCTGCCCTGGATAGACTGTGCCAGAGCCGGTGAGGATGTACACAGCCAAACATTGGAACCCCAATGGAGAAGTTAGGGTAAGGACTGTAGGAGCTGAAGGGATTTGCAACCTCATAGGAAGAACAACAATGTCAAGCAACCAGACCCCCCTCCCCAAAGCTCCCAGGGACTAAACCACCAACCAAACAGTGTACAGGGGATACTCATGGCTCTAGCTGGATATGTAGCAAAGGATTGCCTTATCAGCCATCAGTGGCAGGGGAGCCCTGTGGTCCTGTAGAGGCTTGATGACACAGGATAGGGACGTGCTAGGCCGATCAGGCAGGAGTGGGGCAGTACTCTCATAGAGGAAGGAGGGGAGGAGGAGAGGAGGAGAGGAGGAGAGGAGAGGGGTGTTGTGGAGGGAAAACTGGGAAGAACTATAACATTTGAAATATAAATAAATAAAATAACCAAACAAACCCCGTGGTAATTTACCAGGGTCAAATAGTCTTCACATGGATGCAGGGATGGTTCAATATTTGGAAAACAACCAACATAATCCAATATATAAACAAATTCAAAGAAAAGCTCACATGAACATCTCATTAGATGCTGAAAAAGTCTTTAAAAATATCAACACCCCATCATGTTAAAAGTCATGGAAGGATCAGGAATTCAAGGCCCATACTTGAACATAGTAAAAGCAATACACAGCAAGCCAGTAGCCAACATCAAACTAAATGGAGAGAAACTTGAAGTAATCCCACTAAAATCCAGAAGAAGACAAGACTGCCCTTTCCCTCTATTTATTCAACATAGTACTTAAAGTTCTAGCCAGAGCAATTAAACAACAAAAGGAGGTCAAAGTGATACAAATTGGAAAGAAAAAAGTCAAAATTTCACTATTTGCAGATGATATGATAGTATACTTAAGTGACCCCCAAAATTCTAACAGAGAACTTCTACAGCTGATAAACAACTTCAGCAAAGTGTCTGGATATAAAATTGACTGAAACGAATCAGTAGCCTTCCTCTACTCAAAGGATAAACAGCCTGAGAAAGAAATTAGGGAAACAACACCCTTCTCAATAGTCACAAATAATATGAAATATCTTGGTGTGATGATAAGCAAGCAAGTGAAAGATCTGTATGACACAACCTTCAAGTCTCTGAAGAAAGAAATCAAAGATCTCAGAAGATGGAATGATCTCCCATGCTTATGGATAGGCAGGATTGATATAGTAAAAATGGCCATCTTGCTGAAAGCAATCTACATATTCAGTGCAATTCTCATCAAAATTGCAACTCAATTATTCATAGAATTAGAAAGAGCAATTCTCTAATTCATTTGGAATTAAAAAAAAAAACCCAGGACAGCTAAAACTCCTCTCAACAATGAAGGAATGTCTGGGGGAATCACCATCCCTAACCTCAAGCTGTACTACAGAGCAATAGTGATAAAACTGCATGGTATTAGTACAGAGACAGGAAGATAGATCAATAGAATAGAATTGAAGGTCCAGAAATAAACCCACAAATCTATGGCCACTTGATCTTTGACAAGAGAGCTAAAACCATCCAGTGGGGAAAAAAAGACAGAATTTTCAACAAATGGTGATGGTTTAACTGGAGGTCAGTATGTAGAAGAATGCAAATTGATCCATTCTTATCTCCCTGTACAAAACTCAAGTCCAATTTGATCAAGGACCTCCACATAAAACCAGAAACAATGACTCTAATAGAAGAGAAAGTGGGAAAGAGCCTCAAACATAGAGAAAATTTTCTGAACAGAAAACCAGTGGTTTATTCTCTAAGATCAACAGTTGACAAATGGGACCTCATAAAATTGCAAAGCTTTTGTAAGGCAAAGGACACTGTCGTGAGGACAAAATGGCAACCAACCAATTGGGAAAAGATCTTTACCAATTTTACATTTAATAGAGGGTTAATATCCAAAATATAGAAAGAACTGAAGAAGTTAGAATCCAGAGAACCAAACAACCCTGTTAAAATGGGGTACAGAGCTAAACAAATAATTCTCAACTAAGGAATCTCAAATGTATGAGAAACATGTAAAGAAATGTTCAACATCCTTAGTCATCAGGGAAATACAAATCAAAACAACTCTCAGATTCCACCTCACACCAGTCAGAATTGCTAAGATCAAAAACTCAGGTGACGCCGGGTGGTGGTGGCGCATGCCTTTAATCCCAGCACTTGGGAGGCAGAGGCAGGCAGATTTCTGAGTTCGAGGCCAGCCTGGTCTACAGAGCGAGCTCCAGGACAGCCAGGGCTACACAAAGAAACCCTGTCTCGAAAAACCAAAAAAAAAAATAAAAAAAAAATAAAAAAAAAAAAAAATAAAAAAAAAAATTAAAAAAAAAAAAATAAATAAATAAAATAAAAACTCAGGTGACAGCAGATGGTGGAGAGTATGTGTAGAAAGAGAAACACTCCTTCAGTGCTTTTGGGATTGTAAACTGGCACAACTACTCTAGAAATCAGTCATATGGTTCCTCAGAAAACTGGACATAGTTCTACCTGAGGACCCAGCTGAACCACTACTGGACATATACCCAAAAGATATCATAGGAAAAATTTGTCATCAGTTTTCTGAGGAAGGTACGATAAATTTAGCGACCTGGAAAGAAATTGGGAAAAGTCTTCAAAACTACTATGATGTGCATGGACCAGGAAAAATGCCTGTACATACTTTCAGTCTCTTTACCTTGATTAGATATAGTTTAGATCCTAGACAGGAGAGTTGAGCCTGTGTATTCAGAACCAAGATTTGAGCTGCTGCTTTATGAGGCAGAAGAGCCCTAGATGTGTAGGAGGCCGAGCAGCTGAAAGAGGAAGCTGCTAAGATATCATAGGGAAGAAGAATTGTTTGCTCCTTGTTGCCTTGGCAGAACTCAAAATTCCTTCCAAGGACAAGTTAGTTAAAGAGGAAGTGCAGAGATTAAAACTGGTTTCGATTCATTGACTGTACAAGTGCAGAAGTTACAGGCTTGACAAGCTCAGGGGAGTTCTTGGGAACATCAGAGTGGATCCCAAAGCTGAGAGCTAGTAAAACTCCAGAAACAGAGCTTCCAGTTATAGCAACAGTGAGACAGTGCCTGCGAGACAGCCTTTGTAGACAGTTTTATCTTCCTCACAAGTGACCTTGAAAGAGGCTACTCTGAGAGGACATAATATTCAGGGATTTCATATTGCATTTACAGTTATACAACAGGTGGATCTGCAGGGTAATAGAGTTACAGTTTATTACTGAACTCCAACAATGGTCAGCTGCTGCAAAGCATCTTGGTATCCCCACACCTGTCTTTAAAACAAAACTATAATGGCCTGTCTCATCAGATTGTCCTCCTGCCTTTTCAGCTTTTCTCTCACAATCCACCCTCTGGTGCAGTCTCCTTCCTCTTTCTTCCTTCAGGAATTTCCCATTGTCTGACTCACATGACAGGCCTGACCCTTTCCCCACCCCTTTTTATGCTTCTTGCTCCTCTGGGCTTCCACCTTGACACACAGTTTTTCCAGTTGCACAGCCAACTCTACAATCCTTTCAGAAACCAGGGAGTAAACTTTGTTTCCCCCTCTCCTTTATTTTTGTTTTTTATGCTCCTTTATTTCCAGTCACAAATTTTCCAACTCCTCAGCCAGTTTTTCAAACTTTTTTTGAAACAAAATATATGAAGAAGGAAAAAAAAAATCCCTCTGGGAGTAAAGTGGGGATATCCCAGCAGTAGCAGCTGCAATAAATGTTTTGCTAGCCTCTCAAAACAAAATATCTCTATCTCCCGGCCCCTGACATTTCTTTTATGGCATTTAAATCCCATTTCCCATTTTTTGTTCTTATATTTTGATCCCCAGGCTGAGGCACCACTTATTCCTTGTCATCACAATGTTTTGGGTTCTACCTTTTATCCCACTCTTTATCTCTGTTCCCCTTCATTTCAAGACAGATGGAAACAAGAGAAGATGGAGACCCTTGAATCTAATATCTTTCTTGTTTTTTCTTTGAGTGTGATGACTAATAAACTAATCCCTCCCCCACCCATAACCACCAACCACCAACCCTGCCTGTGGTGGCTCTAGAATTCATATACTCTCTGAAAAGTTCCCAGAATTCCAAACATGACAGAATTGTAGAAACTGTCTGCAACTGGAATAATCACACCATCACCAGAGCAAGAGGTCAATCAGTCAGCTGCTATGGAAAGCATGAACCGCATATTCCCACACATGGTATTAAAATGAAAATATACTACCATATTTCTGTGCTTTTTAAAGAAGCCATAATTCCAAGATTGTCACTACAAGTTTCCGTGCAGAGGATAGACCAGGCACGGGTAAAGAGTGTACATGGTGGAAATCTCAGTGTGGGACGTTACTGTCTATTCAGATAAGAAGAGTATCCTCGCCTGGTTTTGGATTAATTGGCATTGGGTGTTAGCAGTCAAGTAGGATGAGGAGAATGTCTATGCAGAAGGCAGAAAAGGTGTGAGTTTCAGGGAATGGCTAGGTAAGGATGCTGTCTGCCTGGTGGGTTATCTCTGTGTGGCCACTGTCCAGGGTGATGAGGGCTTCTGTTCATCAAGATGACTTTGGTGGAGAGCTAAAACCCTAGGTTGGCTGAATGGTGTCTCTCCAGAGTTCAGCACCAGGAGTCAGATCACAAGTTGGGTGAAGGAGGCTTTCCTCAGCCAGGGTGTGAGAACTTCAGCAAAGTGTCTGGTCATGTGTGGGAACATCCAGCCTAAGGGAGGAAGGTATTACTTTAGGGGACATAGGCTTGACCTGAGGTTTGGAGTCCATCCAGAAGGCACAAACATCTTAGTGAAGAGTGATCAACGTGGGAAGAAGATGGGTAGCATCTAAGAGATCATGTGGGATCATGAGATAGAGATAATTAGAATAGATTTATTTTTACTCATAGATGTGGTTAGAAATGCTAAATTTGGGAAATAAAATAAAACCAGTGGCTTTATATTAAAATAAGGGTAATAGTGTGAACCCATGGTTTTCAGTATGTTTGGATATAAAAGTAAGAGGAAACCAATAAACACAAATTGTGTGTGTGTGTGTGTGTGTGTGTGTGTGTGTGAGTGAGTGTGTGTGTGTTTCTCATGCATGCACATGCTGTTTGCTTGTTATGTGTAGGAACATTGGAATAGCTGGAAGAGATTCAAAGAAGGGAAGTATTTGGAAGAACTGAAGCTTGAGCATGTGGCTATGAGCTGGAAGATGTTTGTGGGACTCAAATCATCCCATCTTCAGCAACTAATGTAAGTGTCCTCTCTTGTACTCTGTGATCCACTTAATTCTCCCAAATATTCTCAACAGTGCACTGAACACTTAGAGCTTGTGCTGAGGAGTGCAGGGATTAAGGGAAGAGAGGCACAAGGGAGGACAGTGTCCTCCCACAGGTACTAACCAGAGATGTTTCAGGAGCTCTGGATGTGACCAGTAGTAAAGTGAGTGGGGAGTCTCCATGAGCTAGTTATGAACCTGTGGCAGGAGGCAGAGTGCTCAGAGAAGCAGCTTCAGAAGAAACAGGATGTGAGCTTTGCCTTCCCCACACTGTAGGCAGCTGAGAGAAAAGTGGGAGCCCACACAATGGAAAGGGCCCCTGGTCCTCTAGAGTGTGGTATCACAATTTGCCTGTTGAGCCAAAATTAGTGTTGTGCCTTAAGTGTTTGCTCATGTGTCTGGTTTGCCTGAAACCACAGTGGCATATAAAAGTGTACAAATTTATGTTTGCTGCGAGTGTCTTAGGACATAGTTTTCTAATAGCATGTTTCCTCTTTTCCCTCCTTCCTATTTCTTTTCTTCCCCCTTTGAGTTCCCACTTTTTAGTACTTGCATATTGCACTGTGTGGGTTTGAAGGTTATAATTTTATTTTCTTGTATTAACAGGCTGCATCTCCCTTGTGTGGCCTGAGTCATTCTATGCTGTGGTTTCTTGTTCATGTGTTTTATCCTAGTGAGACATGACTCTTTTTTCTTAAAGTTGTACAATATGACAACTTATCACAGTTATTGATTCTCACATACCACAGCGCCTCAGAGAGGGTAGAAAAGTCTTTTCTAGATATGGCTTCAGAAATCACTTATGCAGAAGTGAAGTTCAACAATGAATCCAACTCTTTGGGCACCTACTCTGAATCTCCTGCAGGTAAAACAAAACAATAAACCCTTTCTGTATTTAATGTAGATGGCAGGATTAAGGAATGGTCATTTGCAAAGTTGGGCAGTATTTGTGACCGATTCTTTGAGTTCTCCCATCTGGTATTTTACAGGAGTCTCAGATGTTTAAACCGTTTGTAAATTGACTTGAAGAGCTGTAGAGTTGTACAGTGGGAAGGAGAAGCTTTCTTGTCATGGTGTTTGCTCTTTTCATTTACAGAAACTATACCTTGAATCTTTCTGCATTTCCTGATTTATATAAATTTTTTGAAAATGAACTCATATTTTTTTAACAGCAAGCTCTTTCCTCTATGCCTGACAGTATTTTGTAACTTCATGAAAACTGTTTTAGTTTTGGAGATTTTATCCTTAAGGAACTTAATTCATTTATCCTATAGATCAGAGCAAAACATCTTACTTGTTAGGCAGTTGCTCTGCCATTAAACTGCACCTTCATCCAGGAAACGTTCCAGCCATTATATGGTGGCTATCAGACTGATGTCCTGCTAAAGCATGGATTATGATTATAAGTATTTATCTTTTGTTGTATATATGTATTTTAACATTTGGACAGTCTGGAAGTTATTTAAATATACAGTACTACAATCACAGTAAAAAACACCATGATAATGTGGTGACATGGAAATATATTTACAATACTGATGTAAAGAAAATTTGTAGGGCACGTGGCAGTATTTATGTTGTGTTATAATGTGAGAAAAGATATTATATATACATACTTTAACACTTGCTGAAAGGGCCACATGGGGTCTAATTCCAGTACTTGGGAGGCAGTGACAGGAGGATCACTGAGGATTTGAACCCAGTATGGTCTACATAATGCATTGCAGACAATCCCCAGAACTACACAGTGAGACCCTAGCTCATTCAATTTCCCTTTACACACACAAATCTCCATGAATGGATATGAGCCAAGTATTTAATATATACATTTAAAGTAGTTTTCAGACCTCAAAGTATTAATACCAGCTATTGAAACAGTGTAAGCTTGTGCTTTTTTATTATTGTAAATGTTCTCACTATTAGCAATTATGTGTCATGGAGAAAAGTGAAGAAGATGAGGGTGGAAAAGAAGAAAAAAGGATGAAACTTATTTCTCATGAAATGAATGTGCTTCTCCTTCTAGCTACCAGAGAGAAACGTGTCCGTCATTTAAGTAAACCTGTTTTCCCCTCGCTGCCTTTTACATTTCTGATGGTACTTCTTCTGCTGCTGGCAATCACATTCTTAGTTGCTTTTATCAGTAAGTATTCCAGATGAATTATTAGGGTATCTCTGCCTTAGATAAAGAAACATTCCACTGTAGCAGTTGGCATTTAATGGAAACATGAAGAAGTAATATTCTTTGGGGAAAAATAATTTAAAGGATTCCATTGTAACTTTCCCTTTGTCCTTGAATTTAACTATTGTCTTGGAGAAAAATGGAATCTATTCTAAGTAGGGAAACTGAATCATATGTATGAGTGTTTGTGTGAACTTTGTGGAGTGAACTTGGTCTTTATTAGACTGGGAAGCCAAATCTACATTTCCTCATTGTCATCAAGGTGTCAAGCTGTATGAGTATAGGGCTCCTTTATCTAGTGTGAGATCGTGGACAAGAAGGATTTAGGAAGAAATTATCGAAGAAAATTCTTCAGCTAATTCTTAGCTACTTCTGACCTGGCCAGTATTATGAGAAATCTAAAAGCAACCTGAGCAAATGGGTGGCTTTTTGTTCAACAAAGATTTGAGAATGTATGAACAATTTAAAAATACATGAAAAGTTGTATATTTAGGATGTTTTACTCATTCATTTGATCATTCAGAATAAAGTAATAGTAATAATATAGTGATAGCATGCACTAATATATGTCAGATGTTGTACTTGTCAGACCAAGTCCAGGAAGAACACAGACTCTGTTCTAAAAAAATTTAGAGGAAAGTCAATTGTGAGCTAAATACAATGGCACAATTTTATTATCCCAGCTACTCAGGGTGTTAGTAGGACAGAGAGTATGTGTGGAGCTAGCCTGGGCCATGTAAAAAGACTACGTCATATAAAAATGAACTAGTGTCTACAATGCAGTCTGGGAAATGTTGTGCTGAGATAACTTTCCTATAAGGGGTGACACCTAGATCTGTGGGTTCCAAGAATGTCACAAAGAGATGAAACTAAGGCACGAGTGTCTGAAGCACACAGTGCTAAGTGAAGAAGAAATGACATTTCCCTAGGTAGATACAAACAGGATGCAGAATATGTGTTGTGCTCCCTTATGAGAAACAGTTCTTTCTCCTAAAGAGTGATTTTATGTCAAGTATTGTTTTCTATATAAGAAAACAATATGTAAGAAATCAGTATAAATGTAGTGAGCTAATACACATGCTTATTTATCTTATGCTTCCATGGACTGGCAATTTTGGCTGATCTCCACTGAGTAGCTCCTTTGGCCCTAGCTGAACTTAGGCATGTATATGTGGCCAGTTACCAGTTTCTGCAACTCATCCTCTGAGGAGGAGGAGGCCAGCTGGAATGACTAACAGCATGACTCATGTTTATTTGAGTCCTTAGGAGGTCCTGAGCTTGTTTACATGGCAGCATGGAGATTTCTAAGATTGAGGGTGACCATGAGCCAGGCCCTGATAAAATTTAACTGGAGGGTCAGTCGATCAGAGCTCATTTTGTACATCCTTCTGGCCAGCTCTTGCAGAAGACTTCAGAAGAATATATATATATGATTTAAAAGGGTTTTTTTTTTCTTTTTGCAAAACATCAGTGCTAGGGAGAACCTTTCTACCATTTCAAATAGAGAATTAGTATAGTCATATTTGGGTTATAGACAGTGCTTTTGCAAGACTCTGAAAATAGAATCAGTAGGGTAAAAAGAAAAACATGAGGGCTAATTTATAACCCAATAATGAGATGCATGTCTGGAGAACATGAGATGAGGCAGTTTTGATATATAAAGAGAATAAATAGGACCCAGGGAATAAATGCTTGGTGAGTATTGAGATCTACTTATTAAGGAGTCCAAGAAGTAACATGTGACTTTAATATTTTGATGTAAACTGAGCAACCATGAAGTTATTCAAAGAAGTAGAGAATATATAAGTCATAGGATTAAGTTGGTAGATATTGTCTTGACTTTTAGGCATACTGAGTTGAACCTAATATGTTAGTGTTTATTGAGCACAAAATCTCACACAAATAGGCAGTAGACAAGACCATAGCAATACATGAAAACACTTGGGAAGAATTTGTATGAGAAGGAAGCATAATGACAGGGCTGTAGGAAGTGTTAAATTTTGAAGGGGTGGATGGAGGGAGAAGAGATTTTAAAAGACAACAAAAAGTGATGGACAAAAGGTGAGGAAAAAATCTTGACAGAGCAATGTCTTAAGACCTAAGGGGGAAGAGAATTAGGCTCACGACCATTAACAAGGTGGCTAATGAGTGCCCTGGTGTATTATTGATGATCCATTTTGAAGCTGGTGTTAGAGAACTGGATGGAGCAAAAGTGATGGCATAATGAGAATAGTGACCAAAACAGGAAAGTGAAGAAATTCAGTTGTTGAAAGAGAGGCCATTCAGTTTGATTCTGAGTGAGCAAGAGTGTGGTACATGGAGGAGCAACTCTGCCGAAAGATGCACGTTTAAGGAGGAAAGCATGCCTTGTATATACTTGTTGTTTTTTTTCTTATTTCCCATTATAATATAACCTGTAACTACTCAAAATTATCAAACCCCTTTTCCTCACAGCAAGAATGTAGTTTACATCCTTAAATATGAGTGTCTATCTCTGCTTCATCTCCTTGAAGAATTAACATTTTCATCTTACACTCAGCATTGAAGGCTATGGCTCATTCCCTTTAGAGCCATGATAATGGGCCCATCCTGTGTTTTATATAACTTGTGTTTCTGTGAATTCTGAAAGTACCTGTGGTTTCAAATTAGGAGGCCGAGGATTCCATTAACTATAGGGTGATGGGAATTGTAGTCATGCTCTGTCTACTTAGGTAATGTGGATGCTGTAGTTGTTTGTAGCAGTAAATAAAAAATAGAAAGGCATGCTTCTATCATGAAAATGAGTGGTTTTGGTTCTGTTTTCTTCTAGTTTATTTTCAAAAGTACTCCCAACTTCTTGAAGAAAAAAAAGCTATAAAGGGTATAACTCACAACGAATTGAACTGCACAAAAATAAATTCACGCATGGAAGGTAAGAATTAATGTACCTAAGTGTTTGGTTGCTCTTGTAGAGTGTAATGGTTTCACATAAATCTTTGTTCTCTCTCTTTCACTTATTCTCTCATAAATTGCATTCCAATCACCATTTCCCCTCCATCTACTCCTCCCAGTCACTGCCTCCCACCTCCTTGCTTCCCGACATTCACACCTCCTCTGTTTCCCTCCAAAAAAGAGGAGGCCTTCTAGGGATATTAATGGAACCTTGGCATAACAGATTACAGTAAGAGTAGAATCTAGACCTCATATCAAAGCTGAACAAAATAATCCAGGAGATGGAAAATCATCTCAAGAGCAGGCAAAGTGTCAGATAACCCATCTCTACTGTTAGGAGTTCCACAAGAAAACCAAGATAGACAAACATATACGCAGAGGACCTAGTTCAGGTCTGTGTAGGCTCTGTGATTGATGATTCCATCTCATGAACCCCCATAAACCTTGTATAGTTTATTCTATGGGCCATGTTTTCCTGGTGTCCTTAATCCCTCTGGATCCTACAATCCTTCCTCCCACTCTTCTTCCACATTCCCCAAATTCTGTCTAATATTTGGCTGTGTGTCTTTGCATCTGTTTTTATCAGTTGCTGGATGAAGGCTTTCTGACAAGTTTGGCTAGGCAAGGATCTGAGAGAATAGAAGAAATTGATTAGAAATCATTTCACTGACTTTTTTTTTTCCAGATGTGTTTGCTTCTATCCGATGTGTCTGGGCTATTCAGTCTTAGTTCCTGGCCATCCAGGCAGTGTTGGACATGGGCTCCCTCTTGTGGCTTGGGCCTCAAGTTGGACCAGCCACTGGTTGGCAACTCTCACAAGTTTTGTGCCCCCTCAGCACATCTTACAGGCAGGAAAAATTGTAGGTCAGAGGTTTTGTGGCTGGGTTGAGGTTTTACTGCTGGGATCCTTGGGTGGTTACAGAAGGTGGTCAGTTCATGCTTCGTATCACCCATTACTAGGAGTTTTTATTAGAGTCATCCTTATATATTACCTGAAGTTTCCACTGTACTAGGTTTCCTCACAGCTAACCAAAAGCCCACAATTCCAATCATCTCTCCCTGTACTCATTCCCACCCCCAAATTATTTTTTTCTGTTCCTATCTGCACCTGCCCTTAATCTACTCATAAGATCTATTATATTTTCACTTTTCAAAAAGATGCATGTGTTACCCCTTGATATTTAGTCTATGTTAGTCGATTGTTATAAAATTATTTTTTAATTAACAGCTAATATCCACTTGTAAGTGAGTAAATTCTATGCTTGTCTTTCTGGATCTGGGTTACCTTATGCAGAATGATTTTATTTCTTGTTCCACCCATCTGACAAATTTCATGATGTCATTTTAAAAACAGCCAAGCAACATTCCATTGTTTCACTGGACCACATTTAAAAAATGTATTCTTCATTGAGGAACATCTAGGTGGTTTCCAGATTCTGGCTATTACAAATAAAGCCATCATGAACATAGTTGAGCAAGTGTCTTTTAGTAGGATAGAACATTTTTGACTATTTGCCCAAGACTGGTACAGGCAGGTCTTGAGGTACATTCATTTCCACTTTTTTGATGGATGGTCATATTGAATTCTATAGTGGCTATCCAGGTTTGCACTTCTGCCAGCAGTGGAGAAGAGTTCCCCTTGCTCTAAATCCTCATCAGCATGAGCTCTCACTTAAGATTTTGGTCTTAGGCATTTTGATGGGTGTAAGATGGAATCTAAAATAGTTTTAACCTGCATTTCCCTTATGGCTAAGAATATTAAATGATTCTCTAAGTCTCTATCAGCCATCTGAGATTCTGCTATTGAGAATTCCCTTTATTTCCTTTTTAAAATTTTTATTGGGTATTATATTTACATTTCAGATTTTATTCCCTTATCCCACTTCCTCCCACCATCCAGAAACCTCCTATCCCAACCCCTCCTCATGCTTCTATGAGGATGTGCCCCCACCTATGCCACCCCCTCCCACTTCCACCTCCCCACTCTCACATTCCACCCCACTCTGTGTTCGTTTTTCATGGGACCAAGAATCTCCTCTCCCACCTATGCCCAACAAGGCCATCTTCCCCTACATATACAGATGGAGTCATGGGTCCCTCCCTATGTGCTCCCAGGCTGGTGGTTTAGACCCTGGGGAGCTCATGTTGGTTGGTATTGAAGCTCTCCCTATGGGGTCACAAACCCTTTCTGTTCCTTCAGTCTTCTCTCTAATTTCTCCATTGGAAAACCCTTGATCAGATCAGTGGTTAGCTGTGAGCATCATCCTCTGAATGTGTCAGTCTATGGCAGACCTCTAAGGAGACAGCTATATCAGGTTCTTGTCAGCATGCACTTCCTGCCATCCACATCAGTGTCTAGCTTAGGTGACTGTACATGGGATGGATATCCAGGTGGATAGTCTCCAGATGGCCCCTCCTTCAGTTTCTGTCCCACATTTGTTTCCATATTTGCTCCCTTGAGTATTTTTGTTACTCCTTCTAAGTAGGACTGAGGCATCCGCACTTGGTCTTCCTTCTTCATGAGCTTCATGTGGTCTGTGAGTTGAGTCTTCGCTATTCCAAGCTTTTGGGCTATCATCCACTTATCAGTGAGTAAATACCATGTGTGTTTTTTTGTGATTTGTTGTCCTCACTCAGGATGATATTTTCTTTTTTTTTTATTAGATATTTTATTTACACTTCAGATGGCATCCCCTAACCCCATTCCCCCCCACCCCCCTTAGGAAACCCATATCCCATGCCCCCTTTTCCTTTTTGCATTTATAGATTTTTTAAAAAGAATGTTAATCAATAGGCTTTATAAGTTTGAAATTGTTCAATCAGAGGTGTAACCCACTGACCAACCTAGATATAACAACTATCTTTGACTGGTGGAGATACATGAATATCTGCCTCCCTGTCTCCCCCCTCTTTCTCTCTTTCATCACTTAGCTTCTCCTCTCCTTCTTCCTCTCCTCTTCTTACTCCTTTTCTTCCTCTCAGTACTCCTGCTACCTTAGCTCCTCTTACACATCACCCTTCCTGTTAAAATGAAACTTTTCTCTCAAAATACAATTAGAGCATAATTATGCCAATTTGTACCAGTGAGGTACAGGATAGTCCTAATACCCAGTCCGTCCTTTTGTTGACTAACCGGCTCCTCTGTCATCTATTCTAACTAGAACATTTAGTTCTGAACCTGGCTTTAGGATGAATGTCAGCTGACGATCATCCACTCAAATCTTTTCTCTTAAGGTCAATAGCTATTTGTTTTCAACCCCATCAGAAATCCAGAATGACTGAGTTAACTATAATTGTGGGAAGCACAAATCGTAGTTTCTAAAACTTAGCCAATTTATAGAGACCTCTGACCACCTGGACACTCGCTCTACTTCAAAACGTTGGAGCATCTGTTCTTCTGCCTTCTGGCCCAGGATCATCTGACAGACCTTAGTGCTGCAGAATTATTAAGGGCTGATTACTCTGTCTAGGCAGATATAATCAGTCGACTATTCTGCAAGTGTGTCCTTTTCTGGACAGTAATTTGTCTGTAGAAGGAAAGTGGCAATTCTTGCCTAGTGGCTGTCTCACCACAACTGGAGTAACTCCAAGGATGCTCAATTTCTTCTTAGAATTTAACATAGGAAGCTGTCCGGAGCAGACAGGTCTCTAATGAAAATGAACATTAATACTGAAATGTTTGTCATGTCAATTCTAAGGATTTCTGATGTTTTGAAAGCCAGCTATCCATGTAAGGTAATCTGGACTGTTGCCTGTTAACTCCACTCAGCTATTTCTACATAAAACATAGAGAATACCCTTATAATAAACTCCAAGTCATGAATTTGCTATAGTCCCTTAACTCACAGGCTGACCATCTCAAATCAGTTAAAAAGAGTTAAAGAAGGACTGGGTCTAAGCTTTGTATTCCTAAATGTGTTATACTGGCACAATGCCTATGAGAGTAGCAATATTTGTCTCTCTCTTATATCATTAAGAAGCTCATGCCAATGAAAACCTTAAAATTTGTAAACAAAGTAAATTGGTGCCATTTAAGAATTTATATCTTCATCTTGATATTAATTATACAGATTTCTACTAATAGGTTATGGCTATGCAATAAACCCTAGCTAATTCTCTCTTTTCTGACAAAACCACTACTTTTCCCTAGAGAGACAGCCCAACATTTACCACCTTAGTCCCCTAGCCCAGGGAATAGGGGTGCTGACTCTTCATTAGCTTCTTCAAGCTGATTATGGGCGTTGAGATATTAGAAGAGGAGTGGGGGGGGGGAGAGCAAGTTGACAATCCTCTGATGCTGTGTCTTCGCTGCCTCCAGATGGAATTCACGGACCTCAGAGGTTTGAGCAGGTCTGCCCAGCTTGCTTGTTGAGTAGATACACCAAGGCTGATCATTCTGCAATATACAATTCTCAAAACAAATTTTAGTATCAGGATAGTTTTTTTTTTTTTTTTTAAAGAGGGCTGACATTTTATTAAGATTGTTGGTTCTACTCGCTTTTCTATTTTTTCCCCTCTTTTATTGGATATAATATTTACATTTCAAATTTTATCCCCTTACCATATTTCCCCCACCACCCAGGAACCCCTTATCCCATCCCCCCTCCTCCTGCTTTTATGAAGGTGTTTATCCACCTACCCCCAGCACCCCTCCCCACCCTCTGATTCCCCCCCCCTCAGTGCTCAGCCTTCAGGGTACCATTGACCTTGTCTCCCACCTATGTCCAACAAGGCCATCCTCCCCTACATATACTGCTGGAGTCATGTGTCTCTCTATATGTGCTCCTAGGCTGGTGGTTTAGACCCTGGGGAGCTCTGGCTGGTTGGTATTATTGCTCTCCTCACCGGGCCACCAGCCCTTCAGGTTCCTTCAATTTACTCTCTAGCTCCTCCATTGGGAACCTTTGATCAGATTAATGGATAGCTGTGGGTATCTGTCTCTGGGTATGTCCGACTCTGGGAGACCTCTAAGGAGACAGCCTTATCAGGCTGCTGTCAGCTTTCCCATCCTGACATCCTTATCAGCGTCTATTTTTGGTGACTGCCCATGGAATGAATACCCAGACGGAATGGTCTCCCTACAACCCCCCCTTCAGATTCTGACCCACACTTTGTCTCCATATTTGCTCCCTTGGGTATTTAGTTACTCGTTCGAAAGACCTAGGCATCCTCACTTGTTCTTTCTTCTTCATGAGCTTCATGTTGTCTGGTAGTTGAATCTTTGTTGTTTCAAATTTTTGGGCTAATCTCCGCTTATCAGTGAGTAAATACCATGTGTGTTCTTTTGTGATTGGGTTAACTCACTCAGGATGATATTTTCTAGTTCCATCCATTTACCTAAGAATTTCTCGAATTCATTATTTTTAATAGCTGAGTAATATTCCATTGTGTAAATGTACCACATTTTTTGTATCCATTCCTCTGTTGAAGGGCATCTGGGTTCTTTCCAGCTTCTGGCTATTATAAATAGGGCTGCTATGAACATAGTGGAGCATATGTCTTTGTTATTTGTTGGGGCATTTTCTGGGTATATGCCCAGAAGTGGTATAGCTGGGTCCTCAGGTAGTGCTATGTCCAATTTTCTGAGGAACCGCCAGACTGACTTCCAAAGTGGTTGTACCAGCTTGCAACCCCACCAACAATGCAGGAGTGTTACTCTTTCTTCACATCCTCGCCAGCATCTACTATCACCTGAGTTTTTGATCTTAGCCATTCTGACTGGTGTGAGGTGGTATCTCAGTGTTGTTTTGATTTGCATTTCCCTGATGACTAAGGATGTTGAGCATTTCTTAAGGTGCTTCTCGGCCATTCGAGTTTCCTCAGTTGAGAATTCTTTGTTTAGCTCTGTACCCCATTTTTTAATGGGGTTATTTTGTTGTTTGGCATCTAATTTCTTGAGTTCTTTGTAAATATTCGATATTAGCCCCCTATCGGATGTAGGATTGGTAATGATCTTTTTCCAATCTGTTGGTTGCCGTTTTGTCTTGTTGATAGTGTCCTTTGCCTTACAGAAGCTTTGCAATTTGATGAGGTCCCATTTGTCGATTCTTGATCTTAGAGCATAAGCCATTGGTGTTCTGTTCAGGAACTTTTCCCCTGTGCCTAGGTATTCGAGGGTCTTCCCCAACTTCTCTTCTAATAGTTTCAGTGTATCTGGCTTTATGTGAAGGTCCTTTATCCACTTGGAGTTGAGCTTTGTGCAAGGGGATAAGAATGGATTAATTTGCATTCTTCTACATGTTGACCTCCAGTTGAGCCAGCACCACTTGTTGAAAATGCTGTCCTTTTTCCACTGGATGAATTTAGCTCCCTTGTCAAAGATCAAGTGACCATAGGTATACGGGTTCATTTCTGGGTCTTCAATTCTGTTCCATTGATCGTCCTGTCTGTCTCTGTACCAATACCAAGCAGTTTTTATCACTACTGCTCTGTAGTACAGTTTGAGGTCCGGAATGTTGATTCCCCCAGAGGTTCTTTTATTGTTTAGAATAGTTCTCGCTATCTTAGGTTTTTTGTTATTCCAAATGAACTTGTAAATTGCTCTTTCTATCTCTATGAAGAATTGATTTGGAATTTTGATGGGTATTGCATTGAATCTGTAGATTGCTTTTGGCAGGATAGCCATTTTTACTAAATTAATCCTGCCAATCCAGGAGCATGGGAGATCTTTCCATCTTCTGAGATCTTCTTCAATTTCTTTCTTCAGAGACTTGAAGTTCTTGTCATACAGATCTTTCACTTGCTTGGTTAGATTCACTCCAAGATAATTTATTTTATTTGTGGCTATTGTGAAGGGTGTCATTTCCCTGATTTCTTTCTCTGCCTGTTTATCCTTTGAATAGAGGAAGGCTACTGATTTGTTTGAGTTGATTTTATATCCAGCCACATTGCTAAAGTTGTTTATCAGGTTTAGGAGTTCTCTGGTGGAAGTTTTAGGGTCACTTAAGTATACTATCATATCATCTGCAAATAGTGAAATTTTGACTTCTTCCTTTCCTATCTGTATCCTTTTGACTTCCTTTTGTTGTCTAATTGCTCTAGCTAAGACTTCCAGTACTATATTGAATAGGTAAGGTGAGAGTGGGCAGCCTTGCCTAGTCCCTGATCTTAGTGGGATTGCTTCAAGTTTCTCTCCATTTAGTTTGATGTTGGCTACTGGCTTGCTGTATATTGCTTTTACTATGTTTAGATATGGGCCTTGAATTCCTGATCTTTCCAAGACTTTTAACATGAAGGGATGTTGAATTTTGTCAAATGCTTTCTCAGCGTCTAGTGAGATGACCATGTGGTTTTTCTCTTTGAGTTTATTTATGTAGTGAATTACATTGATGGATTTCTGAATACTGAACCACCCCTGCATTCCTGGGATAAAGCCTACTTGATCTTGATGGATAATTGTTTTGATGTGTTGTTGGATTCGGTTTGCGAGAATTTTATTGAGTATTTTTGCATCAATATTCATAAGAGAGATTGGTCTGTAGTTCTCTTTCTTTGTTGGGTCTTTTTGTGGTTTAGGTATGAGTGTAATGGTAGCTTCATAGAATGAATTGGGTAGTATTCCTTCTGTTTCTATTCGATGGAATAGCTTGAAGAGGATTGGTATTAGGTCTTCCTGAAAGGTCTGATAGAATTCTGCACTGAAACCATCTGGCCCCGGAAATTTTTTGGTGGGAAGATTTTTAATGACTGTGTCTATTTCTTTAGGCATTATGGGACTGTTTAGAAGGTTTATCTGCTCCTTGTTTAACTTTGGTACCTGGTCTCTATCTAGAAAATTGTCCATTTCCTCCAGATTTTCTAATTTTGTTGAGTATAGGCCTTTGTAGTAGGATCTGATAATTTTTTTAATTTCCTCTGTTTCTGTTGTTATGTCTCCCTTTTCAGTTCTTTTTTTTATTAGATATTTTATTTACACTTCAGATGGCATCCCCTATCCCCATTCCCCCTCCCTTAGAAAACCCCTATCCCATGCCCCCTTTTCCTTTTTGCATTTATACATTTTTTTTAAATAATGTTAATCATAAGCGTTATAAGTTTGGAATTGTTCAATCAGAGGTGTAACCCACTGACCAACCTAGATATAACAACTATCTTTGACTGGTGGAGATACATGAATATTTGCCTCCCTGTCTCCCCCCTCTTTCTCTCTTTCATCACCTAGCTTCTCCTCTCCTTCTCCTCCTCCTCTTCTTACTCCTTTTCTTCCTCTCAGTACTCCTGCTACCTTAGCTCCTCCTACACATCACCCTTCCTGTTAAAATGAAACTTTTCTCTCAAAATACAATTAGAGCATAATTATGCCAATTTGTACCAGTGAGGTACAAGATAGTTCTAATACCCAGTCCATCATTTTGTTGACTAACCAGCACCTCTGTCATCTATCCTAACTGAAACACTTAGTTCTGAACCTGGCTTTAGGATGAATGTCAGCTGACGACCATCCACTCAAATCTTTTCTCTTATGGTAAATAACTATAAGTTTTCAACCCCGTCAGAAATCCAGAATGACTGAGTTAACTATAATTGTGGGAAGCACAAAGCATAGCTTCTAAAACTTAGCCAATTTATAGAGACCTCTGAACACCTGAAAAGCCCCTATACTACCAAATGTTGGAGCATCAAATCTTCAGCCTTCTGGCCCAGAATCATCTGACAGACCTTGGTGATGCAGGATTATTAAGGACTGATTACTCTGTCTAGGCAGATATAATCAGTCGACTATTCTGCAAGTGTGTCCTTTTCTGGACAGTAATTTGTCTGTAGATGGAGAGAGGCAATTCTTGCCTAGTGGCTGTTACCACACAACTGGAGTAACTCCAAGGATGCTCAATTTCTTCTTAGAATTTAACATAGGAAGCTGTCAGGAGCAGACAGGTCTCTAATCAATATGAACATTAATATATAAATATTTGTAGCATCAGTTCTATGGACTTCTGATGTTTTGAAAACCAACTATCCATGTAAGGTAACCTGGACTGTTTTCTGTTAACTCCTCTCAGCTATTTCTAAGTAAAATATGGAAAGCACCCTAACAATAAACTCAAAAATATGAATTTGCTATAGTCCCTTAACTCATAGGTTAACCGTCCCAAATCAGTTAAAAAAGTTAAAAAAGGGCTGGGTCTAGGCATTGTATTCCTAAATGTGTTTTACAGGCACAATGCCCATGAATGTATCAATATTCATCTCATTTTTATATTAATAAGAGGCTTGTACCAATGAAAACCTTAAATTTGAGATCAAAGTAAATTTTGTACCATTTAAGAATTCATAACTTCATCTTGATAATAATTATACAGATTTCTACCAGTAGCTTATGGCTATGCAGTAAGTCCTAGCTAATACCTCCTGTTCCAACAAAACCACTACTTGTCCCTAGAAAGACAGACCATTATTAATCACATTAGTCCCCAAGCTCAGGGAATAGGGGCACTGACTCTTCTTTAACTTCTTCAAGCTGATTAAGGGCGTTGAGATTTTAGAAGAGGGGTGGGGGGGAGAGTAAGTTGATAAGCCTCTGATGCTGTGTCGTCACTGAATCCAGATGGAATTCTAGGACATCAGAGGTTTGGGCAGGTCTGCTCAGTATGCTTGATGAGTAGATACACCAAGGCTGTGTATTCTGCAATATACAATTCTCAGAACAAGTTTTAGTATCAAGAAAAAAAAAATTTCCCACCCCCAGGGGGCTGACTTTTTTTTTTTTAAAGATGTTGGTTCTGAAGACTTTTTTTTTCCCGCTTCTTAAAATTGGTTGTAGTATTTACGTTTCAGATTTTATCCCCTTAGCCTACTTCCTCCCACCACCCAGAAACCTATCCCATCCCCCTCCTCATGCTTCTATGAGGCAGTGACCACACCTACCCCCTCACTATCCCCTCCCCGCCCTCACATTCCCCCCCCCACTGTGTGTTCATTCATTCATTTTTCATTCATTTTTTTTATGGGACCAAGAAACTCCTCTCCCACCTATGTCCGACAGGGCCATCCTCCCCTACATATACCTCTGGAGTCTTGGGTCCCTCCCTATGTGTTCCCAGGCTGGTGGTTTAGACCCTGGGGGGCTCTGGTTGTTTGGTATTGTTGCTTTCCACCTGGGGTCAATAACCCTTTCTGCTCCTTCAGTCCTCTCACTAAGTTCTCCATTGGGAAACCCCTGATCATAACAGTGGTTAATTGTGAACATTGTCCTCTGAGTGTTTTAGTCTTTGGCTGACCTCTAAGGAGACAGCTATATCATGTTCCTCACATTATGCACTTCCAGCCATCCACAACAGTGTTTAGATTAGGTGGCTGTACATGAGGTGAATACCCAGGTGGAAAGGTCTCTTGATGGCCCCTCCTTCAGTTTCTGTTCCATGTTTTGTTTCCCTATTTGCTCCCTTGAGCATTTTTATTTCTCGTTCTAAGTAGAACTGAGGCATCCCCTCTTGGTCGTCCTTCTTCATGAGCTTCATGTGGTCTGTGGGTTGAGTCTTCGCTAATCCAAGCTTTTGGGCTAACATCCGTGGAGATATGTTTGTGTAACTATCTTCTTTTGGGGTTTTTGGAACATTACTTTCTTGCTTTTTCTAGGTTATAGTTTCCCTCCTTGTGTTGGAGTTTTCCACCAATTATTCTTTGAAGTGCTGGGTTTGTGTTGAGATACTGTGTAAATTTGGATTTGTCATGGAATATTTTGGTTTCTCCATCAATAATGATTGACAGTTTTGCTGGGTATAGTAGTCTGGGCTGGCATTTGTGTTCTCTTAGGGTCTGTATGATATCGGTCCAGGATCTTCTGGCTTTTATGGTCTCTAGTGAGAAGTCTGGTGTAATTCTTATAGGTCTGCCTTTATATGTTACTTTGCCCTTTTCCCTTACTGCTTTTAGTATTTTTTCTTTGTTTTGTACATTTGATGTTTTGACTATTATATGGCAGGAAGTATTTCTTTTCTGGCCTAAACTATTTGGAGTTCTGTAGGCTTCTTGTATATTTATGGACATCTCTTTCTTTAGGTTAGGGAAGTTTTTCTCTATAATTTTGTTGAGGATATTTACTGGTCCTTTAAGTTGGGAGTCTTCCCCCTCATCTATACCTATTATCCTTAAGTTTGGCCTTCTCATTGTGTCTTGGATTTCTTGTATATTTTGGGTTAGTAGCTTTTTGTATTTTGCATTTTCTTTGACAGTTGTGTCAATGTTTTCCATGGTATCTTCTGCACATGAGATTCTCTCTTCCATCTCTTGAATTCTGTTGGTGATACTTGTGTCTATGACTCCTGATCTTTTTTTTAGGTTTTCTATCTCCAGGGTATTGTCCCTTTGTGATTTCTTTATTGTTTCTACTTCCATTTTTAGATCCTGCATGGTTCTGTTTAATTCCTTTTCCCGTTTGGTTGCATTTTCTTGCAATTCCTTAAGGGATTTTTGTGTTTCCTCTTTAAGGGTTTCTATCTGTCTACCAGTGCTCTCCTTAAGTTCTTTGAGAGTGTTATTTATGTCTTTCTTAAAGCCCTCTATCATCATCATGAGAAGTGATTTTAATTCTGATTCCTGCTTTTCTGGTGTGATGGGGTGTTCAGGGCTTGCTCTGATGGGGGAGCTGGGTTCTGATGATGCCATGTAACTTTGGTTTCTGTTGCTTACGTTCTTGCGCCTGCCTTTTGCCATCTGGTTAACTCTAGTGCTGCCTGTACTTGCTGTCTCTGACTAAAGCCTGTCTTTCTAGTTATCTAGCTTGTGTCTGATCTCCTAGGGGTCCAGATGTCTCTGTGATCTTTTCCAGCTGCACTGATTACAATGGTACCTCTAGGATGCCTCAGGATATGGTGCCTCCAAGGTAGTAGTCTAGTTAGGTGTCTGCTGTTCTGGGTGCAGTGTCTCCTCTAGAATATCTCAGGATATGTTGTCTGAAGCTCTGAGTTCATTTGTTCCTCTGTGGCTCTGGATTGAGTGGACCTTTCAGTATGTCTCAGGTGGAATCTGGGGTCCACACAACAGCAGACCTGGCAGAGGTCTGATCTAGGCCTCAGATCTGAGAACTAGTTTCTAAGACACTGTCCAAGTTAGAGCGCTTGGGATCCCTGCTTCCTCTGGGTTCTTGGAGTTTGGGGACAGAGCTGCCACCCAAGATCTGCTCAGTGCTCTGGCCCAGACCGGAAGGAACCAGTGTTCCGGGCCAGGAGTAACTTCCTGGGTCCTTTTGGTTCCCAGTTACTCCCTGTTTAGGGCGGGCCCTACTGTCTGCTTACCTAGGATACTGCCTGAGTTCCAGTGCCTGGTATCCCTGCTTCCTCTGGGTTCTTGGATATTGGGGGCAGAGCTGCCACCCAAGATCTGCTCAGTGCTCTGGCCCAGACCGGAAGGAACCAGTGTTCCAGGCCGTGAGTGACTTCCTGGGTCCTTTTGGTTCCCAGTTACTCCCTGTTTAGGGCGGGCCCTGCTGTCTGCTTACCTAAGATACTGCCTGAGTTCGAGTGCCTGGGATCCCTGCTTCCTCTGGGTTCTTGGATGTTGGGGGCAGAGCTGCCACCCAAGATCTGCCTTCAGTTCTGATTTTATTAATTTGAATGCTGTCTCTGCGCCCTTTGGTTAGTCTGGCTAAGGGTTTGTCTATCTTGTTGATTTTCTCAAAGAACCAGCTCCTGGTTTTGTTGATATTTTGTATAGTTCTTTTTGTTTTGACTTGGTTGATTTCAGCCCTGAGTTTGATTATTTCCTGCCGTCTACTCCTCTTGGGTATACTAGCTTCTTTTTGTTCTAATGCTTTCAGGTTTGCTGTCAAGTTGTTAATGTATGCTCTTTCCACTTTCTGTGAGCACTTAGAGCTATGATTTTTCCTCTTAGTACTGCTTTCAATGAGTCCCACAGGTTTTGATATGATGTGTCCTCATTTTCATTTAAATCTAAAAAGTCTTTAATTTCTTTCTTAATTTCTTCCTTGACCAAGTCATCATTGAGTAGAACATTGTTCAGTTGCCAAGTGTATGTCGGTTTTCTGTTGTTTTTGTCCATGTCAAAGACAAGTCTTAATCCATGGTGGTCTGATAAGGTACTGGGGATTATTTCAATCTTTTTGTATCTGTTGAGGCCTGTTTTGTGACCAATTATGTGGTCTATTTTGGAGAAGGTACCATGAGGTGCTGAGAAGAAGGTATATTCTTTTGTTTTAGGATGAAATGTTCTATAAATGTCAGTTAAGTTCAATTGGTTCATAACTTCTGTTAGTTTCATTGTGTCTTGGTTTAGTTTCTGTTTCCATGATCTGTCCATAGCTGAGAGTGGGGTGTTGAAATCTCCCACTATTATTGTGTAGGGTGCAATGTATGCTTTAAGTTTTAGTAAAGTGTCTTTTATGTATGTGGGTGCCCTTACATTTGGGGCATAGATGTTTAGAATTGCAAGTTCTCTTGGTACATTTTTCCTTTCATGAATATGAAGTGTCCTTCTTTATCTTTTTTGATTACTTCTGGTTGAAAACTGATTTTATTTGATATTAGAATCGCTACTCCAGCTTGTTTCTTGGGACCATTTGCTTGGAAGATTGTTTTCCAACCTTTTACTCTGAGGTAGTGTCTGTCCTTTCCACAGAGGTGCGTTTCCTGAATGCAGCAAAATGTTGGGTCCTGTTTATGTATCCAGTCTGATAGTCTATGTTTTTTTACTGGAGAATTGAGTCCATTGATATTAAGAGATATTAAGGAAAAATGAGTGTTGTTTCCTGTTATTTTTGTTATTGGCAGTGGAGATATGTTTGTGTAGCTACCTTCTTTTATGGTTTTTGGAAGATTACTTTCCTGCTTTTTCTAGGTTGTAGTTTCCCTCCTTGTGATGGAGTTTTCCACCAATTATCCTTTGAAGTGCTGGGTTTGTGTTGAGATACTGTGTAAATTTGGATTTATCATGGAATATTTTGGTTTCTCCATCAATAATGATTGACAGTTTTGCTGGGTATAGTAGACTGGGCTGACATTTATGTTCTTTTAGGGTCTGTATGATATCGGTCCAGGATCTTCTGGCTTTTATGGTCTCTGGTGAGAAGTCTGGTGTAATTCTTATAGGTCTGCCTTTATATGTTACTTTGCCCTTTTCCCTTACTGCTTTTAGTATTTTTTCTTTGTTTTGTACATTTGATGTTTTGACTATTATGTGGCAGGAAGTATTTCTTTTCTGGCCTAAACTATTTGGAGTTCTGTAGGCTTCTTGTATATTTATGGACATCTCTTTCTTTAGGTTAGGGAAGTTTTCCTCTATAATTTTGTTGAGGATATTTACTGGTCCTTTAAGTTGGGGGTCTTCCCCCTCATCTATTCCTATTATCCTTAGGTTTGGCCTTCTCATTGTGTCTTGGATTTCTTGTATATTTTGGGTTAGTAGCTTTTTGTATTTTGCATTTTCTTTGACAGTTGTGTCAATGTTTTCCATGGTATCTTCTGCACATGAGATTCTCTCTTCCATCTCTTGTATTCTGTTGGTAATACTTGTGTCTATGACTCCTGATCGTTTTTTTAAGTTTTCTATCTCCAGGGTGTTCTCCCTTTGTGATTTCTTTATTGTTTCTACTTCCATTTTTAGATCCTGCATGGTTTTGTTTAATTCCTTCTCCTGTTTGGTTGCATTTTCTTGAAATTCCTTAAGGGATTTTTGTGTTTCCTCTCTAAGGGTTTCTATCTGTTCTTTGAGAGTGTTATTTATGTCTTTCTTAAAGTCCTCTATCATCATCATGAGAAGTGATTTTAATTCTGAATCCTGCTTTTCTGGTGTGATGGGGTGTTCAGGGCTTGCTATGATGGGGGAGCTGGGTTCTGATGATGCCATTTAACTTTGGTTTCTGTTGCTTACGTTCTTGCGCCTGCCTTTTGCCATCTGGTTAATTCTAGTGCTACCTGTACTTCTGTCTCTGATTGAACCCTGTCTTTCCAGTTGTCTCGCTTGTGTTTGGTCTTCTAGGAGTCCAGATGTCTCTGTGTTTTTTACCAGCTGCCCTGATTACAGTGGTATCTCTAGGATGCCTCAGGGTATGGTGCCTCCAAGGTAGCAGTCCAGCTAGATGTCTGCTGTTCTGGTTGCAGTGTCTCCTCTTGGATATCTCAAGATATGTTGTCTGACACTCTGAGTTCAGTTGTTCCTCTGTGGCTCTGGATTGAGTGGACCTTCCAGTATGTTTCAGGCAGGATCTGGAGTCCACACAACTGCAGACCTGGTAGAGGTCTGGTCAGGGCCTCAGACCCGGGAGATGGGCAAAGGGGGGTGCTAGCTGGCAGGGGCGCGGGGGTGGGGGATGGGTATCTGCTGGATTCTGAGCACTCAGGGTACCCAGCTATGAGCTCAGGGTAGTATGTGGGTTTTCCTACCTAAAGCTGGTGGCGGGATCTGTGGATCCCCCAGAATGTGTCTGGCAGAATCCGGGGTGCACTCACCCGCAGGCCTCAGACTGGAGGAGGGGCGAGCGGCAGAAGGGGTATGCTAGCGCTGGCTATGGGTTCTATGGATCCCCCAGAATGTGTCTGGCAGAATCTGGGGTGCACTCACCCGCAGGCCTCAGACCCGAGGAGGGGCGAGCGGCGGAAGGGGCGTGCTAGCACTGGCTATGGGTTCTATGGATCCCCCAGAATGTGTCTGGCGGAGTCTGGGGTGCACTCACCCGCAGGCCTCAGACCCGAGGAGGGGCGAGCAGCGGAAGGGGTGTGCTAGCACTGGCTATGGGTTCTATGGATCCCCCAGAATGTGTCTGGCGGAATCCGGGGTGCACTCACCCGCAGGCCTCAGACTGGAGGAGGGAGGATGATATTTTCTAGTTCCATCCATTTACCTAAAAATTTCTCGAATTCATTATTTTTAATAGCTGAGTAATACACCATTGTGTAAATTTTTTGTATCCATTTTTTGTATCCATTCCTCTGTTGAAAAACATCTGGGTTCTTTCCAGCTTTTGGTTATTATAAATAAGGCTGCTATGAACATAGTGGAGCATATGTCCTTGTTATATGTTGGAGCATCTTCTGGGTATATGCCCAGGAGTGGTATAGCTGGATCCTCCGGTAATGCTATGTCCAATTTTTCTGAGGAACCACCAGACTGATTTCCAGAGTGGTTGTACCAGCTTGCAGTCCCACCAACAATGTAGGAGTGTTCCTCTTTCTCCACATCCTCACCAGCATCTACCATTACTTGAATTTTTAATCTTAGCCATTCTGACTGGTGTGAGGTGGTATCTCAGGGTTGTTTTGATTTGCATTTCCCTGATGACTAAGGATGTTGAGCATTTCTTAAGGTGCTTCTCGGCCATTCAAATTTCCTCAGTTGAGAATCCTTTGTTTAGCTCTGTACCCCATTTTGAAATAGGGCTATTTGGTTGTCTGGAGTCTAATTTCTTGAGTTCTTTGTATATCTTGTATATTAGCCCTCTATTGGATCTAGGATTGGTAATGATCTTTTCCTAATCTGTTGGTTGCTGTTTTGTCTTATAGTGTCCTTTGCCTTACAGAAGCTTTGCAATTTTATGAGTTCCCATTTGTTAATTCTTGATCTTAGAGCATAAGCCATTGGTGTTCTGTTCAGGAACTTTTCTCCTGTGCCTAAGTATTTGAGGGTCTTCCCCACCTTCTCTTCTATTAGTTTCAGTGTATCTGGTTTTATGTGAAGGTCCTTTATCTACCTGGACTTGAGCTTTGTACAAGGAGGTAAGAATGGATTGATTTGCATTCTTCTACATGCTGGCCTCCAGTTGAACCAGCACCATTTGTTGAAAATGCTGTCCTTCACTTGCATAATAGTCGACTGATTATATCTGCCTAGACAGAGTAATCAGCCCTTAATAATTCTGCATCACTAAGGTCTGTCAGATGATCCTGGGCCAGAAGGTAGAAGAACAGATGCTCCAACGTTTTGTAGTAGAGGGAGTATCCAGGTGTTCAGAGGTCTCTATAAATTGGCTAAGTTTTAGAAGCTATGCTTTGTGCTTCCCACAATTATAGTTAACTCAGTCATTCTGGATTTCTGACGGGGTTGAAAACTTATAGCCTCAAAGCCAATCCTGGCTATTTACCTTGAGAGAAAAGATTTGAGTGGATGGTCTTCAGCTGACATTCATCCTAAAGCCAAGGAAAAAGCCAGGTTCAGAACTAAGTGTTTTAGTTAGGATAGATGACAGAGGTTCTGGTTAGTCAACAAAATGATGGACTGGGTATTAGGATTATCTTGTACCTCACTGGTACAAATAGGCATAATTATGCTCTAAATGTATTTTGAGAGAAAAGTTTTTTTTTAATTAATTTATTTTTTTATTGGATATTTTATTTACACTTCAGATGCCATCCCCTTTCCCCATCCCCCCTCAGAAAACCCCTATCCCATGCCCCCTTTTCCTTTTGTACTTATATATATTTTTTAAAAATGTTAATCAAAGGCTTTTTGAGTTTGGTATTGCTCAATCAGAGGTGTAACCCACTACCCAACCTAGATATGTCAACTATCTTTGACTGGTGGAGATATGTGAACATCTGCCTCCCTGTCTCCCCCCTCTTTCTCTCTCTCATCACCTAGCTTCTCCTCTCCCTCTTCTCCTCCTCTTCTTACTCCTTCTCTTCCTCTCAGTATGCCTTCCACCTTAGTTCCTCCTACATATAACCCTTCCTGTTAAAATGAAACTTTTCTCTCAAAATACAATTAGAGCATAATTATGCCAATTTGTACCAGTGAGGTACAAGATAGTCCTAATACCCAGTCGATCATTTTGTTGACTAACCATAACCTCTGTCATCTATCCTAACTAAAACACTTAGTTCTGAACCTGGCTTTTTCCTTGGCTTTAGGATGAATGTCAGCTGAAAACCATCCACTCAAATCGAGAGAAAAGTTTTATTTTAACAGGAAGGGTGATATGTAGGAGGAGCTAAGGTGGGAGGAGTACTGAAAGGAAGAGAAGGAGTAAGGAGAGGAGGAGAAGAGGGAGAGGAGAAGCTAGGTGATGAGAGAGAGAAAAAGCGGGGAGACAGAGAGGCAGATGTTCACATATCTCCACCAGTCAAAGACAGTTGATATATCTAGGTTGGGTAGTGGGTTACACCTCTGATTGAGCATTACAAAACTTATAAAGCCTTTGATTATCATTTAAAAAATGTATAAGTACAAAAAGGAAAACGGGGCATGGGATAGGGGTTTTCTAAGGGGGGGGGAATGGGGAAAGGGGATGGCATCTGAAGTGTAAATAAACTATCCAATAAAAAAATGGAAAAAAAAAGGGTCAAAAAAAAAAAAAAAGAAAAGAAAAGAAAAGAAAAGAAAATGGTTTTCTTTTTTCCACTGGATGTTTTTAGCTCCTTTGTCAAAGATCAAGTGACCATAGGTGTGTGGGTTCATTTCTGGATCTTCAATTCTATTCCATTGATCTTCCTGTCTATCTCTGTACCAATACCATGCAGTTTTTCTCACTACTGCTCTGTAGTACAGTTTGAGATCAGGGATGGTGATTCCCCCAGAAGTTCTTTTATTGTTGAGAATGGTTCACACTATCCTGGGTTTTTTATTATTCCAAATAAATTTGCAAATTGCTCTTTCTATCTCTATGAAGAATTGATTTGGAATTTTGATATGGATTGCATTGAACCTGTAGATTGCTTTTTGCAAGATGGCCATTTTTTAGTAAATAAATCCTGCTAATCCAGGAGCATGGGAGATCTTTCCATCTTCTGAGATCTTCTTTGATTTCTTTCTTCAGAGACTTGAAGTTTTTGTTATACAGATCTTTCACTTGCTTGGTTAGATTTACTCCAAGATATTTTATATTATTTGTGACTATTGTGAAGGGTGTCATTTCCCTAATTTCTTTCTCAGCCTGTTTATCCTTTGAATAGAGGAAGGCTACTGATTTGTTTGAGTTGATTTTAAATCCAGCCAATTTGCTGAAGTTGTTTATCAGGTTTAGGAGTTCTCTGGTGCAAGTTTTAGGTTCACTTAAGTATACTATCATATCATCTGCAAATAGTGAAATTTTGACTTCTTCCTTTCCTATTTGTATCCCTTTGAATTCCTTTTGTTGTCTAATTGCTCTAGTTAGGACTTCCAGTACTATATTGAATAGGTAGGGTGAGAGTGGGCAGCCTTGCCTAGTCCCTGATCTTAGTGGGATTGCTTCAAGTTTCTCTTCATTTAGTTTGATGTTGGCTACTGGCTTTCTGTATATTGCTTTTACTATGTTTAGTTATGTTCCTTGAATTCCTGATTTTTCTAAGACTTTTAACATGAAGAGCTGTTGAATTTTATCAAATGCTTTCTCAGTATCTAGTGAGATTATCATGTGGTTTTTTTCTTTGAGTTTATTTATGTAGTGGATTATATTGAAGGATTTCTGAATATTGAACCATCCCTGCATTCCTGGGATAAAGCCCACTTGATCATGATGGATGATTGTTTTGTTGTGTTCTTGGATTTGGTTTGTGAGAATTTTATTGAGTATTTTTGCATCAATATTCATAAGAGAGATTGGTCTGTAATTCTCTTTTTTTGTTGGGTCTTTGTGAGGTTTAGGTATGAGTGTAATTGTAGTGTCATAGAACGAATTGGGTAGTGTTCCTTCTGTTTCTATTCTGTGGAATAGTTTGAAGAGAATTGGTATTAGGTCTTCCTGGAAGGTCTGATAGAATTCTGCACTAAATCTGTCTGGTCCCAGATTTTTTTGGGGGGAGACTTTTAATGACTGCTTCTATTTCTTTAGGGGTTATGGGACTGTTTAGATGGTTTATCTGCTTCTCGTTTAACTTTGGTACCTGGTATCTGTCTAGAAAATTGTCCATTTCATCCAGATTTTCCAGTTTTGTTGCACATAGGCCTTTTTAGTATGATCTGATGATTTTTTTGAATTTCTTCAGTTTCTGTTATTATGTCTCCCTTTTTGTTCTTATTTTATTAATTTGTGCCCTTTGATTAGTCTGGCTAAGGGTTTATATATCTTGTTGATTTTCTCAAAGAACCAGCTCCTGGTTTTCTTGATATTTTGTATAGTTCTGTTTGTTTCTACTTGGCTGATTTCAGCCCTGAGTTTGATTATTTCCTGCTGTCTACTTCTCTTGGGTGCATTTGCGTCTTTTTGTTCTAGATCTTTCAGGTGTGCTGTCAAGTTGCTAGTGTATGCTCTCTCCAGTTTCTTTTTGTAGGCACTTAGAGCTATGAGTTTTCCCCTTACCACTGGTTTCATTGTGTCCCATAAATTTTGGTATGATGAGCCACCATCTTCATTAAATTTTAAAAAGTCTTTAATTTCTTTCTTCATTTCTTCCTTGACCAAGTCATCACTGAGTAGAGCATTGTTCAGTTTCCACATGGATGTAGGCTTTCCATTGTTCTTTTTTTATTATTGAAGACCAGCCTTAGTCCATGGTGATCTGATAGAATGCAAGGGATTATTTCAATATTTTTGTATCTGTTGAGGCCTTTTTTGTGTCCAATTATGTTTTATTTTGGAAAAGAAACTATGAGGTGCTGAAAAAGTATATTCTTTTGTTTTAGGATGAAATGTTCTATAGATATCTATT
Source organism: Arvicanthis niloticus (assembly GCF_011762505.2). Taxonomy (NCBI): domain Eukaryota; kingdom Metazoa; phylum Chordata; class Mammalia; order Rodentia; family Muridae; genus Arvicanthis; species Arvicanthis niloticus. The sequence continues at coordinate 61,029,899 of NC_047666.1, forward strand.
AAATCCATTTGGTTCATAATTTCTGTCAGTTTCACCATGTCTCTGTTTAGTTTCTGTTTCTATGATCTGTCCATTGCTGAGAGTGGGGTGTTGAAATCTCCCACTATTATTGTGTGAGATGCAGTGTGTGTTTGAGCTTTAGTAAAGTTTCTTTTATGAATGTGGGTGCCTGTGCATTTGGAGCTTAGAAGTTCAGAACTGAGAGTTCATCTTGGTAGATTTTTCCTTTGATGAGTATGAAATGTCTTTCCTTATCTTTTTTGATAACTTTTGGTTGAAATTGGATTTTATTCAATATTAGTATGGCTACTCCAGCTTGTTTCTTGAGACCATTTGCTTGAAAAATTGTTTTCCATCCTTTTACTCTGAGGCAGTGTCTGTCTTTGTACTGAGGTGTGTTTCCTGTATGCAGCAAAATTCTGTGTCCTGCTTATGTATCCAGTCTGTTAGTCAATGTCTTTTTATTGGAAAGTTGAGTCAATTGATGTTTAGTGATTATTGGTTCCTGTTATTTTTGTTATTAGAGGTGTAGTTATGTTTCTGTAGGTATCTTCTTTTGGGGTTGTTGGAAGATTACTTTCTTGCTTTTTCTAGGTTGTAGTTTCCCTCCTTGTGTTGGAGATTTCCATCAACTATCCTTTGACATGCTGGATTTGTGGGAAGATATTGTATAAATTTGGTTTTGTCATGGAATATCTTAGTTTCTCCATCAATATTGATTTAGTGTTTTGCTAGGTATAGTAGTCTGGGCTGGCATTTGTGTTCTCTTAGGGTCTGTATATCAGTCCAGGATCTTCTGGCTTTTATAGTCTCTGGTGAGAAGTCTAGTGTAATTCTTTTAGGTCTGCCTTTATATGTTACTTGATCTTTTTTTTTCTTACTGCTTTTAGTATTTTCTCTTTGTTTTGTGCATTTGATGTTTTGATTATTATGTGATGGGAGAAATTTCTTTTCTGGTCCAATTTAGTTGGAGTTCTTTAGGCATCTTGTATGTTAATGGACATCTCTTTCTTTAGGTTAGGGAAATTTTCTTTTATAATTTTGTTGGTGATATTTACTGGCCCTTTCATTTGGAAATCTTCACTTTATTCTACACCTATTATCCTTATGTTTGGTCTTCTCATTGTGTCCTGGATTTCCTGGATGTTTTGGGTTAGGAGCTTTTTGTATTTTGCATTTTCTTTGACAGTTGTGTCAATATTTTCCATGGTATCTTCTGCACATGAGATTCTCTCTTCTATCTCTTGTATTCTGTTGGTGATACTTGTGTCTGTGACTCCTGATTTCTTTCGTAGGTTTTCTATCTCCAGGGTAGTTCCCTTTTGAGATTTCTTTATTGTTTCTACTTCCATTTTTAGATCCTGCATGGTTTTGTTTAATTCCTTCACTGGTTTGGTTGTGTTTTCTTGCAATTCTTTAAGGGATTTTTGTGTTTTCCCTTTAAGGGCTTCTATCTGTTTACCTGTGTTCTCCTGTATTTCTTTAAGGGAGTTATTGATTTCCTTATTAAAGTTCTCTATCATCATCATGAGAAGTGATTTTAAATCAGAATCCTGCTTTTCTGGTGTGATGGGTGTCCAGGACTTGCTATGGTGGGAGAACTGGCTTCTGATGATGCCAAGTAACATTGGTTTCTGTTGCTTATGTTCTTGTGCTTGCTTTTTGCCATCTAGTTATCTCTAGTGCTGCCTGCACTCACTGTCTCTGACTGGAGCCTGTCTTTCCAGTTATCTTGCTTGTGTTAGAACACCTTAGAGTCCAGATCTCAGAGCTGTGATCCTGTGATCCTGAGCTCCTGTGTGGAAAAACTGCTGGGACACAGGCTGCCTCTGGGATCCTGAAATCCTGCTGCTCTGCGTGCAGTGGTTCCTCTGCTGCTCTGAGTTCAGTGTTTTTTCCGCTGCCCTGAGTGCAGTGGTTCTTCTAGGATGGTTCAGGATATGGTGTCTTCACCAGAGCAGATCAGCTAGGTATCTGCCCCAGCCAAAAGAACTAAGGGAGGGTCAGAAGGAGAGTGGTATTCTGGAGGGGTCAGGTGTGGGTGGGTGATGGATCCTGAGTGTCCCAGGCTCCCAGTTGCAGCTCTGTGGCTTAGGGTTGTGGGGGAGGGTCCTTACCTGCCACTCTAAGATGGTTTAGGATATGGTGTCTTCACAGAAGCAGACCAGCTAGGTCCTTTAGCCCATTTTTAATAGTGTTATTTGGTTGTCTAGAGTCTAATTTCTTGAGTTCTTTATACATATTGGTTATTAGCCCTCTATCAAATGTAATATTGTTAATGATCCTTTCCCAATCTATTGGTTGCCATTTTGTCCTATTGGCAGTGTCCTTTGCTTTACAGAAGCTTTACAATTTTATGAGGTTCCATTTGTCAATTCTTGATCTTAGTGCATAAGCCATTAGTGCTCTATTCAGGAACTTTTCCCCTGTGCCCAAGAATTCAAGGCTCTTTCCTACATTCTCTTCTATTAGTTTCAGTGCATCAAACTAAATGGAGAGAAACTTGAAGCAATCCCACTAAAATCAGGGAATAGACAAGGCTGTCTACTCTCTCCCTACCTATTCAATATAGTACTGGAAGTCCTCATCTCAGTTTATATATACATAAATATATATTATATATGTACTACATATACATATATACATGTACAATACCATATAGAATACTATGTACACATACATTGTCCCTTATATGTGCATCTCATGTAAGCAAATGTTGTTTCTACAACTAGGGAGTGAATACTGATTTCAACACTGATTGAAGTTCATGATTATTAGACATTCATCTGGGACACCACAGTGTATTTAGATGTCATATCTCTTTAGTCTTTTCTTGGTTGGGATATGATTTCAGAATATCCTTGTTTTAAATAATTCTGATTAACAGGGTGACTGATCTAGTATGTTATAGGATATTCCTCTATTAAAATTTGAGGAATTATTTACTAGGATGTAAATGACAGGTGTGAAATGCTAGTCTAATCACACTGTACACAGGGTCTAAATTATAAAAGTTTTATAGACTGTTGACTTCACTTGATTGTCTACTTCAGTTAGGCTATTTAAAAGCATACCTTCTTTTTTTCATTTCAATCTTTTATTTTTTTAGAAAATATTCTTCTCTCACACAAGACATCCCAACTGAAGCCTGCCTATCTTCCATTATCCCTGTCTTAAAACTTTCCTTATTTCCAAGATCTACTGCTCCCCTATTTTATTTCAGGAAAAGCAGGCTTCCTCTGCTCATGGGACCCCTTTCCTCCTACTGGGTTGCCTTCATCAGCCTTGATATGAGTGTTTATGGATACTCTTATTGCATCTTGCTATGCCATGTCTGTTTGATAAAAGTATACCTTTTAAAAAGGTTAACCACAGGTATTGGAGACTCATTCCTGGAAAAAATTAACTTTCTCCCTTGGCAGTTATTCATTTCCTGTAAGTCTTATAACAATATAAATAGGTCATGAATTTGAGAGAGAAGAGGGAACATGGTAGGGATTGGAAGAAAGAGAAGGAAAAATGATATAATTATATTTTAAGTAAATGTAAAATAAAATACCCTGATTTTTCTCCATTTTTCTCCACTATAATTTTTTAAGGGATATTGCCATATATAGCCCATACTATGGTGGGACATTGGGTTATGTTTCCCAACAGGCAGAATAATGTATCTGTCTGTATCTATCCAAGTTCTTCATAGTGTTATATAACAGTCTTAGGTTTTTCAGCCTTGTTTATGTTTACCATTGAAAATGTAATTTCTTAGTAACTCACTTAGCCCTGCATGCTTTGGCCATTTGGTATTCCATCTCTTCCCATTGTCTGACATTTTCCCATCTCTTTGATATTCTTGGTTTCCATGTAAACACATAGGGATATATATGTGTTTGTGAAGATATCTCTGTATATATGCTATAATGTATTTCTCATTTCTTTGTTTTATTTTTCATGTCTTTTACAATTCTTTTATTGATTAGAGTCAGATTAAAGATCATGGTAAGGGATTTTCTTTCTTTCATCCATTCTTTCATTCATTACGCTTGTTTTGCATGTGTTATTTAATTCAATTTCTATGGTATTTATTTCTCCAGTTAACTGATTTCTCTGTCACCTTCATTCTACTATATTCACTACATTTTAAAAATATTAACTTAAATATTTTTCTATTACAAAACAGAAAAATACAGAGTTACAGATACAAAGAATTGTGTTTAACTACATTTAATTTTTATTCGCATTTTTACCTTTCTTATGCATTCATTTTTTAAAGTTACCATAATTGTTTTTATTATTTCATGATTAAAAAACTCAGTCAGCCTTCACTCATTCTACCCCACTACATTCCCCTAGCCACTCTCTGTCTCTTTTTCTTTTTTTATTGGATATTTTATTTATTTACATTTCAGATATCATTCACTTTCTCCATTTCCCCTCCATAGAAACCCCCACCACACTCTCCCTCCTCCGTTTTGCTTTTATATCATTTTAATTACATACAAGTATTAAGGTCAGATCTAGGTTGAAGAACTAGCAATATAATAGATGCAAATAGTCAAAGAACAAGCAAGAAAATAAACACAAATAGTCAAAGAACAAGCAAGGCAATAAATAAAGTTCAGTGATCACTCTTTCTAAGGGCTTATCAGGATGACCACAATATCTAACCCTATGTGTCTGTCCTAGCCCCAAATCATTTTCATGTCTGAAGCATACTTCCTTGTTCTCACCTAATATCTAGATTCCTGTCTGAAATTACTTCTTTGTTCTAGCCTAAGATTTAGATTCCTGCCTGAAATTACTTATTTGTTCTAGCCTTATTTCAGATTTCTGCCTGAAGCCCATTTCCTTGTCCTTGGCCCATGTCAGATTCTTGCCAAACAGCTCCAAAGGCCCTCTGCCTCTCCCTCTTTTTTATTTTATAAGCAAGACTGAGCCTGTCTTAGGTCATTCTGACAAGAATGCCTTTACTACCCGTCGAGAAATATGCATTATCAAAAGCAATGCACTTATGTCTTAGGTTGGTAAGACTCTGCAGAATCTTACCCATTTTTGGTTTCCTTTTATTTCACAAGTATTTCTCAAATCTTTATTATATATTTTTTTGTGAGACACAGATGATTTACTTTAACTACCCAGAGTCTGGGTGTTCTTTCCACTCCATTTTTCTTGGTTTTCCTGATAGTATTCCAGTTTGACTAAGGGCCCTGACATTAGAGATAATGGAGGCAGACTTGAGTATTTTGACACCTAAGGGTAAGGGTTTCCTGCTGCATCTGATAGCAGTTGAGAGTTCCAGCTTTCATGTGGTCTCTGCATACAAACAGCTTTTAGGATTACTTTATTACATTGCATTTACATTTTCTTCTTCCCACAAAGACAAAGTCTGGAGCTGTTGCCCAAAGGATTGGAAGCCATTTGGTTCCCACTGCTACTTGGTCTCTACACTTACTTCAGCTGACTCAGCAGCATCTTGGAAGGAGAGTGAGAAGAAATGCTCCCGCATGGGTGCTCATCTGCTGGTGATCCATAGCAAGGAAGAACAGGTGCATTCTGAGAGAGACTGAGGCCTGAGCCCAGCATGCTGTCTGCCTGTTTTTACTAAGAGGGAGTTTTTTCACTTGGGCGTTAGTGCTGTGGCAGAAGGCTTTCCAGCAGATATTCAGGAATGGTGGCTTCAGCCTTTGCCTGCCACACCTTGGTCCTGTTTCAGTGGAACTAAACCCCAAGGGACCAGGGCATCAGAAATACAGCACATGAGGATGAAGGGAAGGATGAAATGTTTCTGCTTGAATGACCAGTTTGTGATTTCTGCACTCTAATGCTTCCTGTAGTATCAACTGCTTTACAGAGAAGGGATCAGTGAAACAGGACCAAACTGGAAGGGTCATGACCAGCCATCAGAAATGAATTATCTGAAGTTATAAATGGAGAATGATTAGATGTATCAAATTCTGTCATACATAATTATCAAGAATGGTATTGGTAAAGAAAGGAGGGGAGTGAGAATGAATAAGAATTCATTATGATCATGGAAAGAGGTTGTTTTCCAGAACTGTCAAAACATGAGTCATGACTGACAGTGTCCTGATAATCTGGAGGAGACATGCACTTCTGGGCCTCCGATGGAGGGTTGGGGTGCGGGGGGTGGGGGGGGGGTCCACACCTGGTGGCAGGGAGCATACACTTGAAGAAGGAGGGAAGACATACATTCCAGGGTGGAAAAGAAGATGTGTGCTCCTGGAGGTGTGTGTGTAGGGAACTCTTTTATTTCTTGATCCTTTTTATTATCATCTCTGTATGACCAGAAAAAAAATCAGACAAAATATCACAATGTACCTCTACTATGTAGAGTCATTGATATTAATCTCAAATTTAAAAACTATTTAAGGGACCAGAGAGATGAAGTAGGATTCCATCATTATGTATTTGCATATGTACATCATACTGAACTCTATAATTTTATATCATTGAAATCATTTTAAAAGAAGGTATTATAAGAAATTCTGTAACAGGAAATGAATTACTTAGTCCAGGCTGAAAGCTGTATTTTTGTTTCCCCTTAGGATTTCATCACCAAAAGCCTGGATGCTGGTGCTGCTTATTTTATAGGGCTGTGGGATACAGGTCATCGACAATGGCAATGGGTTGATCAGACACCGTACAATGAGAGTGCCAAGTGAGTCTAGACTTAGATAGAGGAATCCTGGGCCCTTTAGCATTAGACAAATTTGGTGTGTTCAAGCTGTTGATTATAAAACTAAACTAGCTCCCACCTGGTGCTAATGCTGGAAATGGAGTCATTTTTACTCCCCCATTTATTCATCACAGGAGTCCTATGAGACACACAGTATTGATTTTCCCAGTAGAGATGACGAAATTCAGTTTGAGGAATGTAGACTATAAGACTATAAGAAACCAAGGCACCCATTTAAGGTCCTTACACCTTACATTTTGATTTCAGTTTTTCAGTCTATATCATTAAAAATAGATTTTAATTCATTTTAATTTATGTGTCTCTGTGTGTGTTTCTGTGAGGGACTATTATGCGTATTTGGGTGTCTGTGGAGCCCACAGACTAGAGTGTTGGATCCCCTGGAGCTGGGTGGTACAGGTGGAAACCGGGACAATATGAGTTCTGGGAACAGAACACTCAATTTTTTTTGAAAAATAGCAAGCACTCTTAACATTTGATCTATGTGTCTAGCCTCCATTTATATCTTTAGAAGAAAAATTGGTGTCAAGATTATAACTGGTTATTTCTTATAAATCAAAAGCCTTCAACTTGATGTTGTTATATTTCACATTTTTGTAATGACATAAAAAAATCTTATGACCTTAGTATGTTGCCATATTTTGTTATTATATCTAATTTGAGAAATATGTAGTGTGTTGTGTTTTAAAACAAATCCCAAACATTTGATTTTACCAATGAATATTCAGAAACAGATTCTGAGATAAAATCCTGGTATCTCAGAGAGGAAGAGAAAGCACTCATCAGACCTTCCAACTCAGCCCCTGTCCCAGAAGGGAAAAAAGCCCCTTCTCCATGCAGTCTTAAATACCCTACGAAGTCAATGTTCCTCCTTTGCTTTCTGTGCATCCCTCTACCCATCCTCTAGACTGCCTCTCAGTCTCAGTGGTATTTTTTATGTCCATTCACTGTCAACTGGTTATTTCTCTACCTCTCTATGGTTGAGTTTATTTAATTCCAATTACAGAAAGCTCTTGGATTAAAGATGTTTGCTAGGACTGATCCAAACCACAACTTGTTTATAATAAACAGAAACCTCTTGAATTAAAGACGGAGCCACACGATAGCTAGTAAGAGGTTTTTCTAGTTTATAATCTTGGGGCTTACAATGTGATCAAATATCCTGCAACAATAGTGAGGTTATTGTTCTCAATTTTTAGAAAAGATAACTGTGACTCCAGAATTTTAAACTATTTGTTCTTGATGACAGAAATAAACAGATTATCTGGAGATTTCAACTAGTTCTTCGGTCTCTAAAATAGTTCTTTTGTTTAATGGAAAACCTTTATTAAAACATGAGAGTAAAAAAGACGTTTTCAACATCTAATTAAGAGCAATGGGTTGACTGTCCCCTGGTACCAAGACCTAGGAATAAAGAAATAGCCTCTTAGATGGGTGCTGGAAGAACATTTAAGTAATAACCTAAAAGAACATTGAGGGCTGTGGTTCCTGCTATCAAGGAAGTGTGAGATATGGGTGATGGAGAACACTTTATTTGTACATACTTGAATATGGTTTCCAAAAATTTCAATCTCATCCTCAGACTTTCTTCCTCTTGCTTCCTTTTTTCAAGTATTATTTTAGAAAACACTCTGATGGGCTTTCCTTCCTTTCAGGTTCTGGCACAAAGGTGAGCCCAGCAGTGACAATGAAAAATGTGTTATATTAAATCATCCTTGGAATACTGGATGGGGCTGGAATGATATCCCTTGCAATCTTAACCAGAAGTCAGTTTGTCAGATGAAGAAAATATACTTATGAATCCCAATTTCTCCATGAGCATTTGATTTCATTGTTATGCACCATTACATGTATACCTTGGAACATTTACAAGTGGAAGAGATGTCCACAGAATTTAAGTGGGAAGCAAATTGTTATGCATATGAAAACAGTGCTCCACATATATCCTTGCATATTCATCCATGTACTCTGTTATAAAATGAACTTTCATTGAGAATTTACGACATGCTAGAGACTATACAGTGACCCTTTTGGGCATATATGGAGCTTTTTTTGGGCCAACTCCTCAGCATTTCACTTATTCATGTCATTATATGAAATGTCCTCTTGATCTATCTGCTTTTCTGTTTTTTAATTTACGTTTGGTTGTATCGATATGAAATTGAGAAGTAAAATTATATATATTTAAGTTGTAATGTCTGGATTAATACACACACATATTTTCTGTGAAATATACATATATATTTACTGTGAAATAATTATCCAAATCAGATTAACAACACCTCCTATTACTTTATATCTTTGCAAAATTCGTGTGTGTGTGTGTGTGTATGTTAAAAGCACTTATTATCATTTAAAAAAATTCAGATACACAGGATGGTGGTAACTTTCATTCTATTGTAGCATGAATCTCAGTATTAACTTCTGTTTTATCTGCCAGTTTGTACCCTTCATCAGCATGCCAGAGATCCCAGCACCCAGCCCTTTACAACTATGTATTTTTCAGTCTAATTCCTGAGATAATTTGATAAATTATTAAGTAATTATTGTAATATTTTACAGATTTTCTCCACATTTAATCTCTCTAATGAATCATGAAAAGCAGCCCTAGCCACCAACATGCAGTGATTCCTGTTTTGTGTGTTGTTTATGTGATGTTAAAGGACAATCCTGGATTACAGCTTAGACTGAGATAAATAAAGAATGAAAAAAATGGCCCAACCTGCTGATGTAGCTGAAAGACCCCAAAAGGGGACCCTCACCCAAGTCCGGACCTGCACGAACCCAAGGACACACGAGAAACCATCTTGATGCAATTGCAGAGGAGGTTTAATGACGATGGCCCTTGGGCCGGAACATATCTCACGCAGGAGATAGAGATTCCGATCCAGGACCCAGGAAACTTGGGATATTTATCGGTAGGGGTTGGGGAGAGTGGGAAAATTTGGCGCGGTTACATATGATCGGTAGCACTTTTGCGCGGCTACACATGATTGGATATTTCAAACATCAGCAACTTGCAGAACTGGCAGAACTTGCAGAACCTCAGACCTCCCAAAAAGGGAGGGAGAGAGAAGTAAACACCAGATAGCCCATTACTCACTTGGGCTTGTTTGGACTTGCCTGGGCACGCCCTTGCATGCCTTTATTTTTGGTCACCCTGCCCCTGCAGGGACTTAATATTTTATTATGACTAAATTTAACAAATTATTGGTGGTTTTTGCTGACCATGAATTTTTTGTTATTGTTTCAACGCTGCTTTCAATTTTTATTTTCACAGTAGCTACAGTGCTGACTTGAAAAAATGTGGCCTTACCTACCTACTATAAAATATAAGAAATATTAAATATTTTTATTAAATATTATATGAAAAACATACTGAAAAATGTTTCAATAAGTATAAGTTAGCATCCTTTTTTTGATTTTTTAAAATCTTTTTTTTTTTATCAAATTGTAATTTTTACTTTTTCACATAGTGGTTATAAACACAAAAAAGCAAAATGGGGGGTGGGGATGACACAGGAGTGTAGGTGTTCAGGGGAAGTACAGATATCTTCCAGAACTGAAGAGCTCCAAACTCTGGAGACCCTTCCTCAAGCCTCAGGACATTGCAGCCACCCAAAGATCACAAGAAACCATACCTGGATGCAATCAGCAGAGGTTTATTAGGGAAAGAGCTGGCTGCCAGCGGTCTGACCAGGTACTCGTGCTGGAGTCAAGGTCCGACCTCCTCAGCCAGTCCTTGGAGGGTTTTAAAGGGAAAAACCACAAACCAGGGGAGTGGGAAGGGGGGTGAGGGGTTGTCAAAGATACAAAACATGAAAACAGTGGAACAATTCAGAGGTACTCACTCTAAATGATTAGTGTCATGTGGAAATCGCCCTTCATTCTTCTCAAAAATGTGTTTTTTACCATGCCATTGTGCCCTATCCTGCCATTTCAGATTACTATCTTTACTTTTTCCGGCTATAGGGCTATAGCCCCACCTAGGTGGTAGCATCTTTATCTGTAATCAGGAATGTCTTCCTGCCTTGGGCGAGGCTTGAAGAATGTAATCCAGCAAGTGTTCTTCACCTGGAATGTGAAGGCCTGAAATCTTATTTTCAGTTCCAGGTTCTGTAAGGTGAAAAATCTACACATATTTCATAAAATGGCCTTTATAATTTTTCACTCTACATCCCCACTTCTTCCAATTTGGTTGTTTTTAATCATAAAAACTCAATTATTAATAAGTCTATTCTCACCCCACTTCTTCCAATTAGGATCTTTAGAAAAGTTTAAAACCCAGTGTCATCATAATTATCATTTTCTTAACCTAAAGCTCTATATAGGTGGTGCAACACGAAAAGCTGAACAGCATTTATCCTTTCTCTAACAAAAGTTATTAATCTATTTAAAATGTAGGGGCCTATGGTTAAAAGCAAAAGTAAAATCACAAGGGGTCCAGCAAGGGAGGATTGAACCAACTCTCGAATCAACGTTGCTGTGCCTCTCTATCTTGTCTCTGGTCTAACCTTTCTCTGAATTTACTCTCTAGTCACTCCTGAATGGTCTACATAGAAGTAACATTTTTTCTTAGAGCAGCACACAGACTTTCTCCTTTAAGAAACAGCAAGTCTAGTAACAACTTAACTTTGTTACTGACTGTTCTAGGGCTCTCAAATCTACATCAGTGGCAGCTCTCAGCTGATGAAAATAATGAGGTGTCTGTATCAATGTAGCCACACCTGTCTCCATACCTATGGCCACTCCTAGTCACAATGTAACAGCTAGAGTCAAGGAAAATAGGCTCTCTGCAGAATCATCTAGGGTGTATCTCAAACTCAGTTCAAGAGTACCTGTGGGATCTAGCTGGACAAGTACACAATAATCTTTGACTGCAAGCTCATCATTTATCAATCTTAGGAACTAAGTATCTGTTAGCAGGGCTTCTTGAGCTCTATTCTATTGACTAGGGGTCTCAAAACATTTCCTTTTCTTTGAAACACACTTTCAAAGTTGTCTTCTGACTTTTACACATTTTGTGGCACATAGCTGTCTACATACACATAAAATCACATATATAATAAAGAGAAATTGCAAAAGGAACAAATCTATATAACTCTAGATTCACATTTCAACTTCAATCTTGTAATCACAAGCTGTCATTTAACCTTGGGTGTATACACCCTAAGCCCTACCCTCTAAGGCAGCATTACCCCCATGCCTCTAGTGTGCATCTAGGGATGTCTCATGCATCTAGGGATGTCTCAGGAGTCAAGGCCTGCAGTTCTTTAGCCTTGTAAAATAGCAGACGATCTTGAGCTAAACAGCAGGTGATTGCTCTGGTGTCTGGATGTTCAGGCACACGTGTTGGTGGATTTTAAGGAGGTCGGATGGTCAGCAGCACCAGGAAGTCTCTTAGAAGCCTGAAAAATCATTTCTCACACAAAACCTAAGGTCCCTTATACGCTTTAAATCTCTTGGCTGCTTGGTTGCACTCATACCTTAAGAGTCCATCTGTACATTTAACTTAGTAAGTCTTTTGCTTTATGGGGAGTATTGGGGATCCCGTGGTTCCTCCTGCCATGCTGTGGTGTGGGTACTCAGCTGGGAACACTCTGGGTTCCTCCAGCTGGAAGTTGGGCCCGGCTGTTCATTAATTAAAAGCCTCTCCCTGGCTCCTCACGGTTCCTCATAGCGGCGCAGCCCCAACACACGAGGAAGCCCTTGGGTTTCCAAAACCGGTTTATTCACATGGTGGATCATGGATAGATCTGGATGCATACCCCCCAAACCCAGGATCGACCTGAGTTAAAAGGGGAGGGGAGAAGGGGGAGGGGCTGGGGAGGAATGTTTAATGGCTCCACCTCTGGCCTTCAGGTACCTCATTAGTATGTAAATCTCTCTAGGGCCTGTTCGCTCCCTCCACCTGTGTACATGACTGAAGGGTGGAGGTGGAATGGAGATTAGACCTCGTGTTTGGCTCAACATCCCACCCTTTTTTCTTTCATAAAAGGAGGGGCAACTCTGTGTTAATGAGAGATGTGGACCACGTGGAAGTGGGCCTAGGAACAGGGCTAAACATCCTACCGTCCCTAAAAGGGTCTCCGGGGTTTAAAGCCCGTTCAACCAGGCTATGTCCAAACCATCTCTTCACGGCCCAACATCTCACTGTTTTTTTGTGAAAATTTTGGATGAGGTGGTCAAAAGAAAACACTATGTAGGCCAGAGGGTGTAGCATAACTAAATCAAGGGTAGTGGGAATTGAGGGTAGGGTTTGGAAGGCAGGGAATCATTGAAACAATTAAATACAGGTTGTACAGTTTGAGGGTAATGACATCTGATTAATCTAAATAGACATTATGTTTTCCTCACTAACATGTAACTTTAGCTATGTGACTTTGGCAAAAGAGTTCATTTGTAGCTGGAAGGTCTGGATCTGTCTTCTGTAGTGAGCATCTCTGGGTTCTGGCATGCATCTCTGGAGCCTGGTGTGAGTCTCTGGATCTCAGCATGTTCTGGGTTCTTCAGTCAGATGAGATGGCTGGAAGAAGGCAGCTTGTCAGGTTCCAGGAGGTGGTGCTGTCTCTGGATCTCAGCGTGTCTCTGGAGTCTGCAGTCAGATGAGGTGGCTGGGAGAAAGCAGCTTGGCATCTCAGGCAGGTTCCAGAGGATGGTTGGACTCTGTTGGATCTGTGGGTATACCTGTAGGATAATCACAGGAGGGAAGCAGCACCTCGGGCAGGGAGATGTCTGTAGGCTGGACATGGGGCATTAAATTGCTTGGGAACAGGCACCTTATGGCCTGTCGTTAAGATCCTGGAAAAGCAAAGGTGTTTGAGGAAAGTTTAGTCCTGGAAGATATCTTTGAGTCTGTTTTTGGATGGCTGAGGGAGAAAAACAATGTTAATTTTGTATCTGGGATTGGCAGCAACAGTTTGCCTGTAAAAGAAATTAGTTGTTAATTAAGACTCAAGAAATGGTGATCAGCACGTTCACTTAAACTGTGGAAGGAAATTAGATGGCTTTTAAACCTTGAAGAAATTATAAAGGTTGAAAAAAAATAATGTTGGACATATATCACGAATATTAGAAAAGGCAGCATTAAAATAAAAAAATAACAAAAATTTTGGTTGAAAAACACAAGCATTGTTGCTCTAGGTGTTCCTGTTAGAAAGAAAAGGAAAATTTTTTGGTTGAAAAACAGGAACATTTGTTGCAGGCCCTCCTGTTGGGGAGAAGCAGTAAGGCAGGTTTAGAAGCAGTGGGGAGGGGCCTTGCTCTGCGATGTGGCATCTGGGTGCTCTGGCAGAGAGGACCTGTATTCCACCTTTCTTTTTATTAGAAATTTTAATTGTAGAGAAGGATCAAAAAGCTAACTTGAAGAAAGTTTATAGGGAGAGACACCTAGGCTTGATAGGAGAGCTAAGAGTCAGAGAGTGAAAGGCTATATGAATCTCTCACCTAAGGAAGGAGTCTTAGGAGGGTCACAGCAGGCACTGTGACTTGAAAGACAGCTGTTGTCTGTGAAGGAGCCCTCTCTGTGGAGCTGGGGGATGGGCAAAGTGGAGGCTAGGGGGTCGCCGCCATCTTGCCCTTGAGCTGGAAAGCACATGGAGAGGGAGAGACAGACAGAGAGAAAGAGGAGGAGTTAAAGTAGAGAAGTTGACCAGGAACACATGGAGAAAGAGTGGGGCCTAGTCTTTTGATCTAGGCAGTAGCTAAAAATTAGAAGAAGCTAACAAGGAACACGTGGAGAAAGAGGGGGAGACAGAAAGAAGCCTGCCTAGTTTTGTGAACTAGGCTGGGGATTACTCACTGTCCTGGAGTTTCGAGGAGAGGTTTTCTGTGGGCAATAACTGGGGAGAACACTCTTGGAGCTGGCTCTACCACCTGTAGCTGGCTCTACCACCTGTAGGGAACGATATGGGCTCGTGCTTGGGTGAGCGGGTCCCCTGCGGAACCTCGGGTGGTAGATTGGATTCCAATGGACCAGGAGTTGTGTTCCCTCGGGGACTCCATCTTTCATCTGTCTAATCTCACCAGCATTATGGGGAGGTCTACGGCGCACAGCATAGCGGCTCCCTTCTACTGGAACTCCATCTGGGCCAGTCACATTTGTTGCTTTAGGACCCCCTTTTCCTGCAACCACATCAAACTCTACAATTTCTCCCTCCCCCACACTGCGCAGATACTTGCGTGGATTATTCTTCTTGATGGCAGTCTGGTGTACAAACACATCTTCTTTGGTGTCATTTCGGTTTATAAATCCATATCCATTTCTGACGTTGAACCATTTGACAGTGCCAAGGACTTTGGTGGCGAGAACTTTCTTCTCCAAGTCCTCGCTGCCCACGGGAGCTGAAGAGGCCTGGGCGGGTCCGGGGGCTGCGTCTCTGCCGGGGCTCCCCAAGAGGGGCGCTGCAGGCGCTGGGGCCTGGGGCGTGCCGCTGGCCCCCGGGCTCTTAGGCACGGGGTCCTCGGCCTGCGGGAGCATGGTGCCGCCGGTGGTGGCCTTGCCCGCCTCGCTCATGCCGCCTCTCCACTCTCTCCGGGCACCTCGGTGGTGGTTGGCAGCGGTTAGCGTGATGGTGGTCTCGGCGGGGCCAGCTCTCGGAGGGCGGCTCGGGGGCGGGGACTCGGGAGCTCAAGGTCTCGCTGGGTCTCCCGGCCCCGAAGATGGCAGGTTGTAGGCCATTCATCTTTCCAATGTCTTGTCTCCCCACATTTGAGGCAGATTTTTTCTGTTTTTATTGCTGCCACAAATGCCTGAGCTATGGATGCAACCTGATTTGATGGGGTTCCTATTTCTCTGGTTGCTACAATCCACCTATCGTGATGCTCCTCCCGGAGACCCTGGCAAGCTAGTCTAGACTCGGAAGTCTTGCCTTCCCAAACAATGGTTTTAAGAAGAAGGTCCCTAGCTGTGGGGTTGGAGATTTTTCTTTCTAAGCTCATTTTAGTTCTGAAGATAAAATCAGATAGAGGTTCTCCAGGCTTCTGATGAAGGGAGAGCAGGGAGTGGGCAGGGTCTTGTGAGCCTGAAGGTGGAGTAAGCCTATTCCAGGCTTGAATGGCACAGAGGCGGACCTGGTCATAGTAGCCTGCTGGCTGACTTGCCTGTTGTGCCCCAGTAGAGAAATCTTCCTGGCCAAAGAGTTCTTTAAAATCCCATGGAGTGTCATCTTCCCTTCCCTGGTTTTGCCTGACTTGCTTTAGACACTCATCACGATAGTAGGCCTCCCATTCTAGAAACATTGGATCAGGAAGGGCAGAACGGCAAATATCTCTTCAATCTTGGGGGGTGTTTAAGTTGACAATATGGCTCTGTAGGAGGGATTTTGTCCACGGTGCGTGAATGCCGCCATCTTCCTTCACTGCCTGCCTGAGTTCTTTTAGGTCGGGGGCTTGGACTGGGTACCAATTAAGTGGTTTAGCTCGAGTGGGGTGGATATTAACTGGGAATGTTCGAGCAGTTTGGGTTTTATCTACGGATTTTGAAGGACTGCTACTTTTGTGGCTTAGAGGAGGGGGAGGGGACTTATCTCTCTTTGGTTGGAAGGTAAGAGGGAAGGCAGGGGAAAGCTCCTTTGGTATTTTAATGGAGCCTTGCCTTTGGATGGGGGAGGGAGGGACAGGAGGAGCATATGGTTTCATTTCCTCCAAGGCATAAGGGGGGAGGGGTGGGCATATGGATTTTATCTCTCTTATTAGTTGGGTAAGGGCTTCAAGGTCTGAAACAAGGTGATTTTGGGGACCTTGGTCTTTGGGTTCATTTAACTGAGGGGCCCCAGGAGCTGTGTTGTTGTTCTCAGTCTGTCCTATTTTCGGTGGTCCTATACATTGCCGAATTGCAGCTAAGATCGGCAAAAACTCACAAGGGGGTTTTTTATCTCTGTTTTTGATAAGGGAAGCTACTTTGCTCCATGAGTCTGGACTGTAAATATTATCCTCTGCCATGCATGGTGCTATATGAAGGACTTCCTCCCAAAACAAGGAGGCTTGCTTTTTGCCTATTCTTATCCAGTGGGTCTTTAGCAGGGAGTATATTTGCCTAGCTTGAGGTGAACATTTACGTGAGGTGGAGTTTCCCATGATAGAAAAAGAGGAGAAACGCCTTGTTCAATGGGAACGTTCCCTTGGCCTATTGGCTTTGGGGAATTCCACAATAGTCCAAGAGCGCCAAGACTTCCCTCAGATTTAAGAACTGGCAGCCGCCCTTATGGCTTTTAAATGGCTGCTGTGTTACCAGTTTGCTTTTTGTTTTAGAGAGAGTCTAGATAGAGAGTCTTTGCCAACACCCGTTGCAGGCTGTCGGGATTTAAGCAGAGGCCAGGGAAGCTTTGAACTAGCACCAGAGAGTGGCCCTGGCCAGGAGGTAGCAAAAGCTCCCTTGGCTTACTTAAATCCGCGCGATGGCTTCCTACTGAAACACAGGAGGAAAAAACAGATTTCTTGTTTTAAGAGTTCGGGGCTTACCCTTCCTGCGGTATCAGTAGCTGTGTGGTTGTGTGGCTTCCAAGGCTCCACGTTTGAGGCGCCAGATGTGGGGAATAAAAGGCTTGGGGATCCCGAGGTTCCTCCTGACATGCTGTGGTGTGGGTACTCGGCTGGGAACTCGGCTCTGGGTTCCTCCAGCTGGAAGTTGGGCCCGGCTGTTCATTAACTAAAAGCCTCTCCCTGGCTCCTCAGGTTCCTCATATCGGCGCAGCCTTAACACACGAGGAAGCCCTTGGGTTTCCAAAACTGGTTTATTCACATGGCGGATCGTGGATGGATCTGGATGCATACCCCCCAAACCCAGGATCGACCTGAGTTAAAAGGGGAAGGGAGAAGGAGGAGGGGCTGGGGAGGAATGTTTAATGGCTCCACCTCTGGCCTTCAGGTACCTCATTAGTATGTAAATCTCTCTAGGGCCTGTTCGCTCCCTCCACCTGTGTACATGACTGAAGGGTGGAGGTGGAATGGAGATTAGACGTCGTGTTTGGCCCAACATTCTTGTGTGCGCCATTGTCTCTTTTAGGCCCCCAAACCGGGAAGGGCTTCTGTATCAAGCCACTTGATCTGTCTGGTTATTGCCTCAGGCTGGAGTCCCCTCCCTTTTTGGTATCCTGGGCAACAAATATTTACAGCTTCCGGTTTCATCAGGGTTTCCTCTCTTGGCATCTAGCCTTGCGGGCATGGACTGTGGCAAAAGCATACCTGCTTGTCGCCCCCCCCGCCCCCCCCAGATCCAAGGTTGCTCTCTGCACCGATGACCTCAGGGCTGGGGAGTCAGTCCAGATGACATGTGTCCACCACAGTAGCTCTAGCTTGTCTCTGACCAGCATGGAGAAAACTGCTACCATCTGTAAGGCAGGTTACCTCGGCTCCTGGCTGGAGTCAGCCCTCTACCCGATGAATTCTTGTCAGCTAGTTGTAGCCCAGGTAGGAAGTGTTGTATCTGGATGTCCACCTTAGGGAGTAAGTCTCAACTGACAGGGGATAGGAGCAGTCTAGGATGACCATAAATGAATGGGATATCCAGCCCAGGCTGACCTCAAACTCGTGATCCTCCTGCCTCTGCCTCCTTCAGCAAATCCTACCGGCATGTGTCACCACAACTCTTAGTCCACCATTTTTGGGTAGTCCATGAATACATTTTGGCCCATTGGCCTGGAGGGAGACCCTGTGTCTATCAACAGTTGGGTGGCTCCAAGCCACCCCGTCTCCGTCTTCACACAGAGCTATTATCTTCGCCACTTGGGGTGTTTTTCAAGGCCTGGGATTTTCTGGCCCTGGCTTCTATTTGTTAGGGCCCTCTTGGACCCTGAAGTTGGCTCCTTTACTTGTAATGTGTACACTGGTCTTTTTCAAGGAGTTTCTTATTTTTCTTTGATTAAAGTCCCTCTTTTCTGCTTTCTGTAAATTCTTTTCCTGTCACCTTTTTTTTTCTTCACCTCTCTCTAGACTTTCTATCTTCTCCACTCCTTTCCTCTATTCCTTTCTTTTAGGCTGAACCTTCTCTCACTTGCTATTACCATCAATAATTTTAATCCTGTCTATGATCCCATCTATCTTATCTTTCTTTTCTTTTCTCCCTGATATAGTATACTTCCTAAATCTTTTAATGACTTATCTTGTAGTCTCTGTAGCCTCTGAAGCCTTGTCTACACTGACAGAATGTCTCTATAAGCTAGTCTAGAAAGGCTGAGGGTAACTTATCTGATTCCTGCTTAACCTCATGTGTCTTGGTGAAAATAGTGGGGTCTCATGTAACCCTCTCTCTCAAGATCTATCAGCGGGATCTGGCGTGGGCCTTTGGGTGTCCCTTATCTTCTGTCACATGAAGGTCTCAGTCACATCTGGTCTGAATTAACCTGCTGCTGACCATGGCCTGATCAATTGATGGGGTCCCCAATGTCTCCATGTCTGAGGGAACATTCTTTTTCCAGTGTCCCCTCTTGTTCTTCACTTCTGAAGACCAGAACCTGCAAGGGTCTTGTGAAAGAAAGGCTCTTATCTTATTTATTGCTTTTGATCACCTGTAAAAGCAGTAAATAGTCTCTTAGAACTCTGTACAGACTAATGTATCTGTGAGGCTGCATGACTGTTGTTTACATCACACTGGAGACTACAATTACCTTGTCCACAGGTGTAGTGTGAGCTCACCTCTGAAGCTCCAAGAAGGAAACCAAATCAGAATGAATAGCCTTATCCACAGTATTTCACAGCAAGGACTATTAAGATGACACTTATTTGAATTTAACTTTTGACAAAATAGAAACTTTGGTCATAGTTCTATAAAAACCTTTTAAAGAGTTATTTCTGATTAGAATATTATTTTAGAAGTGATGTATAACAAGAACAATAAAGTAAACATTTTTATGTCTAACATAAGAGCACAAGTCTTCACCACTTCTTCAATTTTATCTTGTCTGAACTCTCATCTTTGAACCAAATCTTAATGAAAATCTCATATAAATAATGAAATTGTCTCAAACAGCAATGGCTAGAAAGTCTATCAAAACAGAAGCCTATATATATAACAGGCAGGCAACCAGTCTGACCTGTCTGACCTGTCTGACCTGTCTGACCTGACCTGTCTGCAGGCAGGTTTGCTGGTTCAGCATTCCTAAGCTGGAATCAACGTCACTTGTCTCAGCGCTACTTATTTATCTTCCCCCCCCCCTTTTTTTTTTTCAAAATCTCAGCACTATTCACTCACTACTTTTAAAAAATATATAATTATAACTCTCAGGTGAATAATCTTGCTGGGACTGTTTGTCTAGCTGCCCTGGCTCCACTGCCAGGTTTTTTTTTTTTTTTTTTTCACCTGGGTTCTCATCTATCTTCATAGGCGGCAGGTGGAATGCTGCTGATTTGTTACACTAGTGACCTCAAGGTACCCAGTACAACCAGGAACACCAAACTAAGTAGCTGTTGCACACTGTTGCTGTGCTGGGGAACCACGAGTTGTCGCCTGCCAAGTGCGGGCTGGGCGAGGGCACCCTCCATGTGCTGTTACCTGGAGCATACCCTACATGCGGTAGGCGGGCTGTCGGAACACGAACCTCGAGCATGAACCGAGGTAGCTGCCCCTTATTAAAGGACCTGCCTGCCTTTCTGCAGCTGTATTCTTGTACCGGCGGCTTCATTCCTCTCTCTGCCGGCAATTATGTTACCTATTTTTAACTCAAGATGTTTAACACAGTAGATTAACAGCTAACACACAGATGATTTGACAAGAAAAAGACACACACATATAAAAAACACAAATAGCTCACCCCTCTCATGGGTGGTACATAAACCAGGTGATACAGACATTTCTCGCCCCTGCTACAGGCACAGGGACCAAGTTACACAATAAGGAAGGGCATCAGAAATCCGCCTGCCTCTGCCTTCCAAGTAAGACTCCAATAACCAGGCAACGCAGTCAGTCTTCACAGATTCAGATTTAACAGATTCAGACAACTCGGTCAGCCTATGCTGGACCAAATCTAACAGATTTCTAACACGCCAGCAATGAACAACCCAAAAATAGACACACTGCCATGAGAGCATAACAACCACAGTGGCCATTTCTGACCTTTTCTCTCTAGTTTCATGGTTAACACACAAAAAACTAACAAAAAAACCCCATCTTAATTGCCAGTGCCAGCCAAGAGGGGTTCCACGTCCTCTCCGGCACCTAGATGCAAACCTGTGCCAGCCTAGAGGGATTCCATGTCCTCCCTGGCACCTAGATGAACCCCCAAAGTCTCTGGGGGTGCAGCAGCTAGTGACTCTCCAGCACGTCTGCTAATCACTCATTTGTCTCCTCTCGAGACAAAAAATGGTTTACTGCCCCTCACGAGACAGAAACAGCTGCCAGTCCAAACTGAAGTGCACTTTTCAGAAACCAAATAATTCAGACAGATGGGCACAAACAACTTAGAAACCAAACCAAACCTAGACAAAACAGCACACGATTTAGGCAGAATTAATATAATAAAACTGTTCATCTTGCTGAAAGCATTCTATAGTTTCAATACAATCTCCATCCAAATTCCAACTCAATTCTTCATGGAGTTAGAAAGATTAATTTTTAAATTCATTTGGAATAACCAAAAACCCAGGATAGGGGAAAGTATTCTCAACAATAATAAAAAAAAAAAAAACAAAACAACTTTGAGTGGAATCACCATGCCTGACCTCAAGATGTACTACTGAGAAAGTGATAAAAACTGCAAGGTATTGGTACAGAGACAGGCATGTAGATCAATAGAATAGAGTTGAAGACCCAGACATAAACCCACACACCTATGGTCACTTGATCTTTGACAAGAGAGCTAAAACCATCCAGTGAGAAAAAAGACAGCATTTTCAACAAATGGTGCTGGTTCAGCTAAAGGTCAGCATGTAGAATACAAATTGTTCCATTCTTATCTCCCTGTAAAAAGCACAAGTCCAAGTGGATCAGGGGCCTCCACATAAAACCAGATACACTGAATCTAATAGAAGAGAAAGTGGGAAAGAGCCTCAAACACATAGGCACAGGGGAAAATTTCCTGTACAGAATACCAATGGCTTATGTTCTAAGATCAAGAATGAACAAATGGGACCTCATAAAATTGCAGAGTTTTTGTAAGGCAAAGGACACTGTCTTGAGGACAAAATGGCAACCAACCGATTGGGAAAAGATCTTTACCAATTCTACATTTAATAGAGGGCTAATATCCAAAATATAGAAAGAACTCAAGAAGTTAGAATCCAGAGAACCAAACAACCCTGTTAAAATGGGGTACAGAGCTAAACAAATAATTCTCAACTAAAGAATCTCAAATGTCTGAGAAACATGTAAAGAAATGTTCAACATCCTTAGTCATCAGGGAAATACAAATCAAAACAACTCTCAGATTCCACCTCACACCAGTCAGAATTGCTAAGATCAAAAACTCAGGTGACAGCAGATGGTGGAGAGTATGTGCAGAAAAAGAAACACTCCTTCAGTGCTTGTGGTATTGCAAACTGGCACAGTTTTGCAATCAGTCACATGAAATCAGTCATATGGTTCCTCAGAAAATTGGACATAGTTCTATCTGAGGGCCCAGTTGAACCACTACTGGACATATACCCAAAAGATGTCATAGGAAAAATTTGTCATCAGTTTTCTGAGGAAGGTACAATAAATTTAGCGACCTGGAAAAAAATTGGGAAAAGTCTTCAAAACTACTATGATGTGCATGGACCAGGAAAAATGCCTGTACATACTTTCAGTCTCTTTAGCTTGATTAGATATAGTTTAGATCCTAGACAGGAGAGTTGAGCCCGTGTATTCAGAACCAAGATTTGAGCTGCTGCTTTATGAGGTAGAAGAGCCCTAGATGTGTAGGAGGCCGAGCAGCTGGAAGAGGAAGCTGCTAAGATATCATAGGGAAGAAGAATTGTTTGCCCCTTGTTGCCTTGGCAGAACTCAAAATTCCTTCCAAGGACAAGTTAGTTAAAGAAGAAGTGTAGAGATTAAAACTGGTTTCAATTCATTGACTGTGCAAGTGCAGAAGTTACAGGCTTGACAAGCTCAGGGAGTTCTTGGGAACATCAGAGTGGATCCCAAAGCTGAGAGCTAGTAAAACTCCAGAAACAGCATTGTCAGTTACAGCAACAGTGAGACAGCTGTCTGGGAGACAGCCTTTGTAGTTGGTTTTATCTCCTTTACAAGTGACCTTGAAAGAGGCTGCTATGAGAGGAGATTGAGCATTACCAAACTTACAAAGCCTTTGATTAACATTAAAAAAAATTGTATAAAAGCAAAAAGCTAAAGGGGGCATGGGATAGGAGTTTTCTAGGGAGGGGAAATGGGGAAAGGGGATGACATCTGAAATGTAAATAAAATATCCAATAAAAAATAAAAATAAATAAATAAATTAATTAAAAAAAGAGGATATGATATTTAGAGATCTTACATTATATTTACAGTTATACAACAGATTGATCTGCAGGGTAATAGAGTTACAGTTTATGAGCCCTTTCCATTTAAACAGTTAAAAAGGAATAAAAAAACTAGGCTAGAAAGGCTTGGGAATGGCTCTCATCTCATCTCCTCATCTGAGAAAATAAAACCAACATTTATAGAGAACAACTATTAATAAATCACCACCAACCTCCCTGAATGACCAACAACTATCAACCCTCATCTATTGGGGACCTTACATTTATGTATCATCTGAAAAATTCCCAGAATTCCAAATGTCACAGAATTTCAGAATCTATCTGTAGCTGGCAAGATCATGTCCCTTGCAGGGTAGGAGTTAAATCATAATTGTAATGGTCTGACTCTAACATTCATAATAGCTGTAGCTATTTTGTTCATTTTGTTGGAATCTTAAGAAATTCCAGAAAGCTTTACTTAGGACCTAAAAAAAAAAAAAAAAAAATCAAAGGTCAATATCAACTGTTATGTCTGAAATTGTGTCAGAGTTGATCACCAGGCAGCCCTTCTTGCATCTCTTTATAGTCTCACTGTGGTTCTAAGGTTGACACTAAAGAGTGGTACTAATAAACCAAAAAGTTATGCTTATAATACTCATGTTCCGTTGTCTTGACGCTCTGTTCACCACCCATCCTCCACTCCACTCACCTTACTCAGGACAGTCAGCTTAAAGGTCAGGTGATAATATTTTGCCTACTAATTCTACTGCTCTCCTTTTGCGCTTTAAACTTTTGAACCTATATGTCTATATCTACATCTGTACCTATATCATCTCTATGTATATCATCTCTATCCCAACCCTTCCCTCACCCTCTCCCTCTCCCTCTCCCTCTCCCTCTCCCACTCCCCCTTTCCTCCCTCTCCCTCTCCCTTTCTTCCCCCTCCCGCTCCCCCTTTCCTCCCTCTCCCTCTCCTGCTCCCCCTTTCTTCCCCCTCCCTCTCCCTCTCCCTCTCCCCCTCCCCCTTCTTCTCCCCACTCCCCCTCCCCCTCTCCCTCTCCCCCTCCCCCTCCCCCATCCCTATCCCTATCCCTATCCGTATCCCTATCCCTATCCCTATTCTTTATAAATAAAACAAAATTCCTAATTCTCACTACTTTCCCCCTTCTGTTTTAAGCCATTAATTATGTTGTGTGTAGTGAGAAATTACAAACTTCTGCTCAGTTATAATCTTTATCAGGTTTGATATTATCCACAGCTTTTTGTTTCATGTGGAAATAGAAACAAATCCATGTCCCTAATGTAACTAACTAACTTTCACTGGCTTCCATTCTATATTAACACATCCTTATAGCATACATGATTATTTAATTCCAGAATTTTGTTACCTATATTGCAGTGTTTCTTGGATGCTGTTGTTCCTTCCTGAAATGATTCATTTATTTTTTGCTGCAGTACCTTCAGGTAGCCACCCAAGGACATTTCTTGATGGTAAGAAATTACTTTAAATATCTATTTTGGACCTACATTAAGTGGTCCAATGGCAATGCTTGTCATATTACCTGCACATCCCTGAAAGCTGAGGCCTTCTTTCTGGTTATATTGGGAAATACCATTGCTATTAAAGATGCTTTGATCACATTTTTGAAATGAGCATATTTCCCACAATTAACGCACCAGGCATTTTGATATCAGAGACCCCTAGTTGTAGCTTGACTTATGATATTAGCATGTTAATCATTCAAACCAATATTGGTCATATCCCTTATCCACTCTTCCATAGGTGCTGCCATGCATTTAATGGTCTCAAAACATTTTACATATGACGTTCACATTTTCAAATGTCAAGATCTCTATCAAAACCTGCCTTATCTCAGGGTCTAATACAGCCTTGCTCACAGCTGAGATTAATTTTTATTAAAACAAAAACAACAACAGTGAAGCCTTCTCCAGAGCCTTGTGAAATCTTAATAAATAAGATGGGCACTTTTAGTGGGCTCCTCAATGTTATCCCAAGGTCTTAAAGGTGCTAAACAATATTGTTCTATAGTAACATCATCAAATGAATCTGTTCTTATATAGAGAGTACCAGCCTTTACCCAGCAACTGATCTTTTACTATATTCATTCCCATAGGACTATTTTACTGGTCAATATTTGCTGCTGCTTCTGTCCACCAGGTTAACCATTGCAACTGCGGTCTAGCCTCTAATACAGCTGATACCAATCCCTTCCAGTTCCATGGAATAATTATATTTTGAGTAGCCCAATTATTTGGAATTTATTTCGTATAAATTGAGTACATTCATATAAAATCATGGCTCTTTTAAAATGCATTAGAGCTATCATTTCTATGGGATGACATCCTATCTGGTCATAACCTTGTTCCATACCATTACCAGGAACCAGTTGTATAACTTTTGGGAAAGCTGAGGTGGTTTTATAACCCCAGGCTGCCCCTCTTCCCACTCTGGCAGCACAGTTGGTTAGAGATTAACTCTTTCTCTCAGAATGGCATGTCTCATCCTTTGGCACAATGTCTTTTTTCTTTCTTCCTTGAGGAAATTCCCCTTCTCTGGCTCAGTCACTGGCTTTGACCCTTTTTGTTTTTCCTTTTTGATGCTCCTCTCTCCTCTATGCTTCCACCTCCATGCACAGTTTTTCCAGTTGCACAGCCAGCTCTACAATCCTTTCAGAAACCAGGGAGTAGACAGACCCCTTTTTTTGCCCCCTTTTCCCTTTTAGATTTTTATGCTTCTCCATTTCCAGCCACATTTTTTCCAACTCCTCAGCCAGTTTTTCAAATTTTTTTAAGAAAAAACAAAATATATGAAGAAGGAAAAGAAAAAGAGAAAATCCCTCTGGGAGTAAAGTGGGGATATCCCAGCAGTAGCAGCTGCAATAAATATTTTGCTAGCCTCCTAAAACAAAATATCTGTATCTCCCTGCTGCTGACATTTCTTTTATGGTGTTGGACATCAAATTTCCCAATTTTTGTTCTTAAATTTTGATCCTCAGGCTGAGGCACCACTTGTTGCCTGTCTTTGCTACTTTTTGGGTTCTATCTTTTATCCCACTCTTTATCTCTGCTCCCCATCATTTCACCCCTACAACTAGATAGTAGAAAAAGAAAAATAGATTGAAATAAGAGAAAGAATGAATGAATCTAATTTCTTTCTTGTTTCTTCTTTGAGAGTGACTATTAATAAACTGCAACCCCTCCCCCACCCACAACCACCAACCACCAGCCCTGCCTATCGGTACTCTAGAATTTATATACTCTCAGGAAAGTTCTCAGAATTCCAAACATGACACAATTGATGAAACCATCTTCAACTGGAATAATCACACCATCACCAGAGCAGAAGGTTAATCACAATCAGCTGCTCTGGAAAATGTGAAGCAACCACATATTCCTACACCTGGAATTAAAATGAAAACATATTCTTATATGTTTTACGTGTTTTTTTTTAAAAAAGAAACTAAAATTCCAAGATTGTCACTACAAGTTTCCGTGCAGAGGATAGACCAGGCACGGGTAAAGAGTGTACATGGTGGAAATCTCAGTGTGGGATGTTACTGTCTATTCAGATAAGAAGAGTATCCTCGCCTGGTTTTGGATTAACTGGAATTGGGTGTTAGCAGTCAAGTAAGATGAGGAGAATGTCTATGCAGAAGGCAGAAAAGGTGTGAGTTTCAGAGAATGGCTAGGTAAGGATGCTATCTGCCTGATAGGTTATCTCTGTGTGGCCGATCAGTACTGTCCAGGGTGATGAGGGATTCCTCTCATCAAGGTGACCTTGGTGGAGAGATAAAACCCCAGGGTGGCTTAATGGAGTCTCCCAAGAGTTCAGCACCAGGAGTCAGAGAACAAGTTGGGTAAAAGAGACTTTCCACAGCCAGGGTGTCATGACTTCAGCAAGGTGTCTGTCTGGTCTTGTGTTGGAACATCCATCTTAAGGTAGAAATGTATCATTTTAGGGGACATAGGCTTGATGTGAGGCTTGGAATCCATCCAGAAGTGACAGGCCACTTAGCAAAGGGTGAGCGATGTTGTGGGAAGTGATAGGTAGCATCGAAGAGATGACATGGGAGTGTGAGATAGAGATAATGAGCACAGATTTGCTTTTACTCCTAGGTGTAGGTTAGAAGTGCTAAATTTGGGAAAGAAAATGAAATCTGTGGCTTTATATTAAAATCAGGGTAATAGTGTGAACCCATGGTTTTCAGTATGTTTGGATATAAAAGCAAGAGGAAGCCAATAAACACAAATTGTGTGTGTGTGTGTGTTTCTCATGCATGCACATGCTGTTTGCTTGTTATGTGTAGGAACATTGGAATAGCTGGAAGAGATTCAAAGAAGGGAAGTATTTGGAAGAACTGAAGCTTGAGCATGTGGCTATGAGCTGGAAGATGTTTGTGGGACTCAAATCATCCCATCTTCAGCCACTAATGTAAGTGTCCTCTCTTGTACTCTGTGATCCACTTAATTCTCCCAAATATTCTCAACAGTGCACTGAACACTTAGAGCTTTTGGTGAGGAGTGCAGGGATTAAGGGAAGAGAGGCACAAGGGAGGACAGTGTCCTCCCACAGCTACTAACCAGAGCTGTTTTAGGAGCTCTGGATGTGGCCAGTAGTAAAGTGAGTGGGGAGTCTCCATGAGCTAGTTATGAACCTGTGGCAGGAGGCAGAGTGCTCAGAGAAGCAGCTTCAGAAGAAACAGGATGTGAGCTTTGCCTTCCCCACACTGTTGGCAGCTGAGAGAAAAGTGGGAGCCCATACAATGGAGAGAGCCCCTGGTCCTCTAGAATGTGGTATCACAATTTGCCTGTTCATTCAAAATCAATGTTGTGCCTTAAGTGTTTGCTCATGTTGTCTGGTTTGCCTGAAACCACATTTGCTTATCAAAGTGCACAAATTTATGTTTGCTGCGAGTGTCTTAGTACACAGTTTTCTAATAGCATGGTTCCTCTTTCCCCTCCTTCCTATTTCGTTCCTTCCCCCTTTGAGTTCCCACTTTGTAGTACCTGCATATTGCACTGTGTCAGTTTGAGGGCAACAATTCTTATTTTCTTGTATGAAGAGTTTTCACCTCCCTTGTATGTTCCAAGCGATTCTGTGCTGTGGTTTCTCTTTCTCATGTGGTTTATCCTAGTGAGACCTGACTCTTCTTTCATATAATTGTGCAATATGACAACTTATCGACACGATTGGTTCTAACATACCACGGATCTTTAGAGAAGAAACAGGGTGCTCTTTTTGACAGAGGCAGGACTTTTGTTGATATGGCTTCAGAAATCACTTATGCAGAAGTGAAGTTCAAGAATGAATCCAACTCCTCACACAACTACTCAGAATCTCCTGCAGGTAAAACAAAACTCCTTTTCTGTACTTAATGTAGATGGGAGGATAAAGGAGGTCATTTGCAAAGTTGGGTGGTATTTGTGACGGATCCTTTGAGTTCTCCTATCTGGTATTTTACTAGCATTTCAGCTGTTTAAACTGTTTGTAGATTTGACTTGAAGAGCTGTAGAGTTGTATAGTGAGAAGGAAATGCTTTCTTGGCATGGCTTTTGCTCTTGTCATTTACAGAAACTATACCTTGAATTGTGCTGCATTTCCTGCTCTATATACATGAACATAAATGCAAATATTTTTCTGAAAATTAAATCATATTGTTTAATAGTGAGCTTTTTTCCCTCTATGATTGATAGTACTTTGTAACTTCATGAAAACTGTTTTAGTGTTTGGAGACCTTATCCTTAAGGAACTTGTTTTCATTTATCCTATAGATCAGAGCAAAATCTCTCACTTGTTAGGTAGTTGTTCTGCAATTAAACTGCACCTTCATCCAGCAAAGTTTCCAGCTATTTGATGATAGCTAGCAGACTCACATCATATTTAAGCATGGACTATGATTATAAGCATTTATCTTTTGTTGTGTATTTATCTTTAATGTTTGTACAGTCTGGACATGATTTAAATATACAGTATGGCAAACACGGTAAAGAACACATGAAAATGCAGTGATGTGAAAATATATTTACAATACTGATGTAAAGAAAAGTCATAGTCCCAAAACAGGGATGGTTAAAGAGAGCATGAAAAGGCCAGAGAAGGTCTTGAGAAAAGACAGAGACAGAAAAAGAAAAAGGAGAGCTTGTACAAGAATTGGTCTTCAACCTCTCCATGATTGTTAACCCTACTTCCTTCCATCTTGGGATCATTAATTGGGTTATTTTTGCTTATTTCCTTTGGTCCCTGGGCCTTAAATAGGCTAACTTTGTGAAACAACAGATAGATAATCTGATAGCAAAATCTATTCAGATACATTATTATATGTTAACTATGGAGGACCACAAGACTCCAGATGAGGATGTTACTCTATCCAGGGTGTTCCCAAGTCCCCTCTCCACCCAATCTAAAAGAGGGGACTTCTGCCCCTAGACCAAGCAGAGAGGGGCCACCCAGAACCCCCTCTGTCTGGCAATCTGAATTCTTGCTTAGGCTGCGAGGCTAAGCACTGCAAGGGAATATAAATAAAAGTTAAAAATATGTTTCTGGGTTCCCTGAGAGACAAGCCTGACTGTATACGGGTTAATGTCAAAAGTATCCCCTCTCCAGGAAAAAGACATTGGGATGGGTATGGCCCTCATACCTCACTGAACAACGACAGGAGGACTGGAGCCATTACAAGATCCCCTTTAATTGCTGGAGGTCAGGCCTCTATCCCTGCCTTGGCAAGATTAGAATTGCCACAGCCCTTCTATAATTAGAGAAGGGAGGAGATGTCAGGGGCAACCCTGCTTATACACTGAAGGCCTGAAATCAGCCATAAGCCTAGAATCAGCAATAGGCCTGACTTACATGCCTGCTAACACAAAGTCTTGGGTCTCTGTGGAAATAACACTGAAACAGAGGGCTATGGACTATTGTAAACAGGCAGCTTTTGTTGAAATCTATCAGCCTGAGTAGTCATAGAGCTTGTAAATAGGCAGTCTTTGGCAGATAGTACCAAATTAGATAAGGATAAGTGAATCATAGGCAGAGTCATAGTGACCTGACCTCTGAACCTTCACCCAGCTGATACCCTGTTCCGAAAGATATCTGTACTCCCCCTGAACACCTGTGCTTCCCTACATCTTGCATTTTTGTGTTTATAACCCCCACGTTAAAAAGTAAAAATTATGATTTGATAAAAAAAAACCACACACACACACACACACACACACACACACACACACACACACACACACAGTGTACCCCTAGTCCTGCTGACTTAGCTCCTGACATTCTATTTTCTTGTTCTTAGAAACACTTTGAATTATAAAATGTTACTGTGGTTTTTGTTAGCATGCTGGGTAAAATGATTTTTATTGATCTCATTTTAAACTTCAAAGTTTGTAGTGAGTTAAAATGTCCTTTAACATAATTATAGGTCATATTTATTTTCGTATTGTAAAATGCTAGTTGATCTGTTGAACATTTAAAAAAACTGAATTTCTTTTTGAGAATTTCATATATGAGCACTGTATTTGCATAATTTTTCCCTTTCTCTCATTCCTCCCACTTTTCCCAAAGGTCCATACTTTTTAAATACATCTTATTATTTAATTATTGTTTATATATGTATATGTGTATAAGTATATATGTTTATACAAATATTGATAAACAAAGTGTTTTGAAAAAAAAGAAAAAAAAAGAAAAGTCATAGTCCAGGTAGCAGTGTTCATGTTGTATCATCCTGCGGTAAAACATATTTTATGTATATATATATATATATATATATATATATATATATGAATATATATGTGTGTGTACATATATATATATGAATATATATGTGTGTGTACATATATATGTATATATATGTATGTATAAATGTATGTGTGTGTTGTGTACATATATATGTATAAATGTATATATATACACACACACATATATATATGTGTGTGTGTATGTATATATATTTTAAAATTTACTGAGAGGGCCACATGTGGTCTAATTCCAGCACTCAGGAGGCAGAGGCAGGAGGATCACGGAGGGCTTGATGCCAGTCTTTCTACATAATGAGTTGTAGAGCATCCAGGACTACAAAGAGAGATCCTAGCTCATTAAACCTCCCATCACCAAAAAACAAACAAACAAACAAACAAACAAAAACAAACAAAAAACTTCCTTAAAAGATATGAATAAGGTACTTTTGTAATATATATTCACATATATATAAATATGTACATATATGTATATATATGTATACACACACAGAGATATTCACAGTATTTTTCAGATCTCAAAATATTAATGCCAGCTATTTCAGCTGTATAAGTTTGTGCTTTTTAAAATTATTTTAAATGTTCTTGCTATTAGTAATTATTTGTCATGGAGGAAAATGAAGAAGATGAGGGTGGAAAGGAAGAAACAAGGATGGAACTTATTTCTCATGAAATGAATGTGCTTCTCCTTCTAGCTCCCAGAGAGAAACGTATCCACCATCTAAGTAAGCCTGGTTCCCCCTCGCTGCCTTTTACATCCCTGCTGGTACTTTTCCTGCTGCTGTCAATCACATTCCTAGTTGCTTTTATCAGTAAGTATTCCATACGAATCAATAGGGCATGTCTGCCTTAGATGAAGAGAGGTTCCACTGCAGCAGTTGGCATTTAATGGAAATATGAAGTAATCTTCGGGGAAAACTAATTCAAGAAATTCCATTGTGACTTTTCCTTTGTCCTTGAATTTAGTCGTTGTCTTGGGGAAAAATGGAATCCATTGTCAGTAGAGAAACTAAGTCACATTTATGAGTGTCTGTGTGGAGTTTTGGAGTGAACTTTGTCAACTGTTGTCTTTATTAGACTGGGAGGTCAAATCTACATTTTCTCATTAGTATTAAGATGTCAAGCTGTATGTGTATAGGGCTTCTTCGTCTAGTGTGAGATTGTGGACAGGAAGGAGCCAGGAAGAAATTATCCATAAAGAGTTCTCCAGCTAAGTCCTAGCTACTTCTGTCCTGGCCAATATTAGGATAAATCTAAAAGCAACCTGGGCAAATGGGTGGACTTCTCTTCATCAAAGATTTGAGAATATATGAAAAACTTAAAAATACAAAAAAGTAGTATATTTAGGATGTTTTACTCATTCATTTGCTCACTCAGAATAAAGTAATAGTAATAATATAGTAAAAGCATACATTAATGTATGTCAGACAGTGTGTCAGACTAAGTCCAGGAAGAACACAGACTCTGTTCTAAAGAAATTTAGAGGAAAGTCAACTAAACAGTGTCAGATAAATACAATGGCACACTTCTATTATTCCAGCTACTCTGGGTGTTAGATAGCAGGACAGCAACTGTGGAGCTAGTCTGGGCTATGTAAAAAATCGTATAAAAATGAACTAGTGTCTGCAACATTGTCTGGGAAGTGTTGTGCTGAGATAGTTTTCCTAGAAGAGATGACACCTAGAACTGTGGGTACCAAGAATGTCACAGAGGGGTGAGTGACTGAAGCACACAGTGCTAAGTGAACAGAAAGTGGCATTTTCCTAGGTAGACACAGGCAGGATGCAGAGCACATGTTGTACACCCTTAGAAAAACAAGTTCTTTCTCCTAAAGTGTGTTTTAAAATCAAGTATTGTTTTCTACTCAATATATCAGTATAAATGTAGTGAACTAATACACATACTTATTTACCTTAGAGTCAATTAGAGCTGATTTTGCACATTCCCTTGACTAGTTCACACAGAGACTGCATTTTAAAAAAATCAAACTGGGACAGTTGCAAAATCACATTGCAATGGTGTGTAAATACAGAAATTAAAAATTGTGGTCATTTTGAATACCATCATTGCCATGGAGAACCATTGTACCATTTCAAATAAAAAATTTGTGTAGCCATATCTGTGCTATAGATTGTGTTTTTCTGGGATTCTGAAAATAGAATTATTAGGACAAAGAAATAAACAAGAGGGCTAATCTGTAACCTGATAATGAGATCAGTGTCTGGAGAACATGAGAGGAGGCAGCTTTGAGAGGTAAAGAG
Source organism: Arvicanthis niloticus (assembly GCF_011762505.2). Taxonomy (NCBI): domain Eukaryota; kingdom Metazoa; phylum Chordata; class Mammalia; order Rodentia; family Muridae; genus Arvicanthis; species Arvicanthis niloticus. The sequence continues at coordinate 61,063,019 of NC_047666.1, forward strand.
AACAGGACCCAGGGAATAGATGCTTGATGAGGATGGATATCCAGAGAATAAGGGCTCCAAGAAGTAACATGTGACTTCAATGTTTGAATGACAAAAACTCACCAACCATGAAGTTGATCAAAGGGGTAGAGAATATATGATAAGTTATACGTTTAAGTTGATAGATGTTGGCTTTAGTTTTCGGCATATTGAGCTGATCCTAATATGTTTGTGTTTAGTGAGCAAAAAAAAAATTCCATACAAATAGGCAGCAGACAAGACATAGCAACCACATGACAAGCAATACATGACATCACTTGGGAAGAATTTGTATGAAAAGGAAGCACAATGACCAGGCTGTAGGAAGTATTAAATTTTGAAGGGGTGGATGGAGGGAGAAGAGATATTAAAAGACAACAAAAGGTGATGGACAAAAGGTGAGGCAAAATCTTGACAGAGTAATGTCTCAAGACCTAAGGGGGAAGAGAATTAGGCTCACGACCAATAACAAGGTGACTAATGAGTGCCCTGGTGTATTATTGATGATCCATTTTGAAGCTGGTGTTAGAGAATTGGATGAAGCAAACATGATGGCGTAATGAGAATAGTGACCAAGGCAGGAAAGTGAAGAAATTCGGTTGTCGAAAGAGAAGCCATAGAAGGCAGAAGAACAGATGCTCCAATGTTTGTAGTAGAGGGAGTGTCCAGGTGTTCAGAGGTCTCTATAAATTGGCTAAGTTTTAGAAGCTATGCTTTGTGCTTCCCGCAATTATGGTTAACTCGGTCATTCTGGATTTCTGACGGGGTTGAAAACTTATAGCCTCATAGCCAATCCTGGCTATTTACTTTGAGAGAAAAGATCTGAGTGGATGGTTTTCAGCTGACATTCATCCTAAAGCCAAGGAAAAAGCCAGTTTCAGAACTAAGTGTTTTAGTTAGGATAGATGACAGAGGTTCTGGTTAGTCAACAAAATGATCGACTGGGTATTAGGACTATCTTGTACCTCACTGGTACAAATTGGCATAATTATGCTCTAATTGTATTTTGAGAGAAAAGTTTCATTTTAACAGGAAGGGTGATATGTAGGAGGAGCTAAGGTGGGAGGAGTACTGAGAGGAAGAGAAGGAGTAAGAAGAGGAGGAGAAGAAGGAGAGGAGAAGCTAGGTGATGAGAGAGAGAAAGAGGTGGGAGACAGGGAGGCAGATGTTCATGTATCTCCACCAGTCAAAGATAGTTGATATATCTAGGTTGGGTATTGGGTTACACCTCTGATTGAGCATTACCAAACTTATAAAGCCTATGATTAACATTTTTTAAAAATGTATAAGTGCAAAAAGGAAAAGGGGGCATGGGATATGAATTTTCTAAGGGGGGAATGGGGAAAGGGGATAGCATCTGAAGTGTAAATAAAATATCCAATAAAAAATGGAAAAACAAAGAAAGAGAGGCCATTCAGTTTGATTCTGAGTGAGTGAGAGTGTGGTACATGGAGGAGCAACTCAGTAGAAAAGATGCGTGTTTAAGGAAGAAAGCAATGCCCTGTATATACTTGTTGGTTTTTTTCTTACTTCCCATTCTAATATAACCTATAACTACTCAAAATTATCAAACCCCTTTTCCTCCCAACAAGAATGTAGTTTACATCTTAAATATGAGTGTCTATCTCTGCTTTATCTCCTTGAAGAATTAGCATTTTCATCTTACACTCAGCATCGAAGGGTATGGCTCACTCCCTTTAGAGCCATGATAATGGACCCATCCTGTGTTTTATGTCACTTGTGTTTCTGTGAATTCTGAAAGTATCTGTGGTTTCAAATTAGGAGGCCGAGGATTCCATTAACTATAGGGTGATGGGAATTGTAGTCATGCTCTGTCTACTTAGGTAATGTGGATGCTGTAGTTGTTTGTAGCAGTAAATAAAAAAAATAGAAAGGCATGCTTCTATCATGAAAATGAGTGATTTTGGTTCTGTTTTCTTCCAGTTTATTTTCAAAAGTACTCTCAACTTCTTGAAGAAAAAAAAGCTATAAAAAGTATAACTCACAATGAATTGAATTGTACAAAAATTTTTTCGCCCATGGAAGGTAAGAATTAATGTACCTAAGTGTTTGGTTGCTCTTGTAGAGTGTAATAGTTTCACATAAATCTTTGTTCTCTCTCTTTCTCTGTCACTCTCTGTCTCTTTCACATATTCTCTCATAAATTGCATCCCAGTCACCTTTTCCACTCCATCCACTCCTCCCAGTCACTGCCTCCCACCTCCCCTCTCCTGGAGATCCACACCTCCTGTTTCCCTCCCCAAAAGAGGAGGCCTCCCAGGGATATCAGTAGAACCTGGAACAGGTTACAGTAAGACTAGATATAAGACCTCATATCAAGGCTGAACAAAGTAATCCATGAGGAGAAAAATGGTCCCAAGAGCGGGCAAAGTGTCAGAGACAACCCATCTCTACTGTTAGGAGTTCTACAAGAACACCATGATAGACAAACATATACGCAGAGGACCTAGTGCAGGTCTGTGTGGGTTCTGTTGATTCAGTCTCTGTGAACCCCTATGAAGCTTGCATAGTTTATTCTATGGGCCATGTTCTCCTGGTGTCCTTGACCCCTCTGGATTCTACAATCCTTTCTCCCTCTTTCCTTCTACATTCTCCAAGCTCTGTCTAAAGTTTGGCTTTGTGTCTTTGCCTCTGTTTTTATCAGTTGCTGGATGAAGGCTTTCTGATAACAGTTGGGCTAGGCAAAGATCTATGAGTATAGCAGAAATTGATTAGGAATCATTTCACTGACTTTTTTCCAGTTTTCTTTGCTTCTATCCTAGGTGTCTGGGCTATTCAGTCTTAGTTCCTGGCCATCCAGGCAGTGTTGGACATGAGCTCCCTCTTGTGGTTTGGGCCTCAAGGAAGTCAAAGTGATACAAATGGGAAAGGAAGAAGTCAAAATTTTACTATTTGCAGATGATATGATAGTATACTTAAGTGACCCCAAAACCTCCACCAGAGAACTCCTAAACCTGATAAACAACTTCACAAAGTGGCAGGATATAAAATCAACTCAAACAAATCAGTAGCCTTCTTCTACTCAAACGATAAACAGAAGCAGTAAGGGGCGGGGGTGGGATGGGGGTTCCTGGGTGGTGGTGGGAATGGTGTAAGGGGATAAAATCTGAAATGTAAACATAATATCTAATAAAAAAAGAAAAAACAAAAAATAAATAAAAAAATATATTTCTGCCAATAGGTTATGGCTATGCAATAAATCCTAGCTAATCCTTTCTGTTCCAACAAAACCACTACTTTTCCCTAGAAAGACAGCCCAATATTAACCACCTCAGTCTCCAAGCCCAGGGAATAGGGGCACTGACTCTTCATTAACTTCTTCAAGCTGATTATGGGCATAGAGATATTAGAAGAGAGGCAGGGGGAAGAGTATATTGATGAGCCTCTGATGTTGTGTCTTCATTGCCTTCAGCTGGAATTCAGGACATCAGAGGTTCGAGCAGGTCTGCTCAGCTTGCCTGAGGAGTAGATACACCAAGGCTGTGTATTCTGCAATATACAATTCTCAAAACAAATTTTAGTATCAAGATAATTTTTTGTTTGAATTCTGGAATGTTGTCTTCTGGTGGCCTGCCTCTGTCATGTCTAATCCATATAATTCTGGGAGTTTCTATGAGGGTGTGCTCCCACCATCCTCCCATTCCCGCCTTTCTGCTCTCGAATTCCCCAACACTAGGGAATCCAAACTTTCAGGCACCAAGGCTGTCCACTTCCACTGATACCTGGCAAGGCCACCCTCAACTACCTATACAGGTGGAGCTATGAGCCCCTCCCTTTGTGTTCTCCGGATGGAGATTTTAGAATGGCTACTCCAGCTTGTTTCTTAGGATCATTTGCTTAAAAAATTGTTTTCCAGCCTTTTACTCTAAGGTAAAGTCTGTCTTTGACACTGAGGTGTGTTTCCTGTATGCAGCAAAATGCTGGATCCTGTTAGCGTATCCAGTCAATTAACCTATGTCTTTTAATTGGGGAATTGAGTCCACTGATGTTAAGAGATATTAAGGAACAGTGATTGTTGCTTTCTGTTATTTTTGTTATTAGAGGTGGAATTATCTTTGTGTGGCTATCTTCTTTTGGATTTGTTGGAAGAGGGTTACTTACTTGCTCTTTCTAGGGTATTGGAGCTTTTCCACTATTATCCTTTGTAATGCTGGGTTTGTGTAAATCTTGTTTTCTTGTGGAATATCTTGGTTTCTTCATCTATGGTAATTGAGAGTTTTGCTGGGTATAGCTTGGGCTGACATTTGTGTTCCCTTAGGGTGTGTATGACATCTGTTCAGGATCTACTCACTTTTATAGTATCTAGTCAGAAGTCTGGTGTAATTCTGATAGGTCTGCCTTTATGTGTTACTTGGCCTTTTTCTCTTAATGCATTTAATATTCTTTTTTGTTTTCTGTACTTGGTGTTTTGATTATTATGTGATGGGAGGTATTTCTTTTCTGGACTAGTCTATTTGGCGTTCTATAGGCTTCTTGTATGTTTATGGGCATCTCTTCTTTAGATCAGGGAAGTTTTCTTCTATAATTTTGTTGAAGACATTTATTGGCCCTTTAAGTTGAGAATCTTCACTCTCATCTATACCTATTATCCTTAGGTTTGGTCTCCTCATTGTGTCCTAGATTTTCTGGATGTTTTGGGTTAGGAGCTTTTTGAATTTTGTGTTTTCTTTGACAGTTGTGTCAATATTTTTTATAGTATCTTCTGCACCTGAGATTCTGTCTTCTATCTCTTGTATTCTGTTGATGATGCTTGCATCTATGACTCCTGATTTTTTCCCTAGGTTTTCTATCTCCAGGGTAGTCTCGCTTTGTGATTTCTTGATTGTTTCTACTTCCATTTTTATGTCCTGGATGGTTTTGTTCAATTCCTTCACCTGTTTGGTTGTATTCTCTTGTAATTCTTTAAGGGGGTTTTTGTGTTTCCTTTTTAAGGGCTTCTACCTGTTTACCTGTGTTCTCAAAGTCTTTGAGAGTGTTATTTATGTCCTTCATAAAGTCCTCTATCATCATCATTAGAAGTGATTTTAAATCTGAATCTTGGTTTCTTAGTGATATGGGAAACTCAGGACTTTCTTGTGTGGGAGAACTAGGTTCTAATGATGTCAAGTACCCTGGGTTGCTGATGCTTATGTTCTTGCTCTTGCCTTTTACCTTCTGGATCTACTTATTGCTACCTGCCCTGTCTTTGACTGGAGCCTGTCTTTCCTATTATCTTGGTTGTATCAGAACTGTGTGGGGTGGGTGTTACTACTGGGGTTAGAGGTGGGTCCCAAGATCTGCTCAGTGCTCAGGCACAAACTGGAAGGAACCAGTGCTCCAGGCCAGAAGTGATTTCCTGGATCCTAGTGGGTCCCAGTCACTCCCTGTTTGGGGTAGGTGTTGTCTCTTTACCTAAGATACTGACCAGGTCTGAGCTCCTGGGAGCCCCGCATCCTCTGGGTTTCATGTGACTGGGGGCAGAGCTGCTTCTCTGTATCTGCTCAGTCAAGAAACTTTTTCTTTGTTCAAAATATATTCTGAGCCTTTGAACTCAGGTTCTTTCCCTTGATCTAGTCCTATTATTCTTAGGTTTGGTGTTTTCATAGTTTCCTGTATGTTTTGTTTCAGGAATTTTTGGAGTAAATATTTTGTTTGGCGGAAGTATTTATTTCTTCTATCATATCTTCAATGCCTGAGATTCCATCTTCCTTCTCTTATATTCTGTTACTGATGCTTGTGTTTATATTTCCTGTTTGCCTACCTAGATTTTTTAATCTCCAGAATTTCCTCAATTGATGTTTTCTGTATTGCTTCAATTTCCATCTGTAGGTATTGAAAAGTTTTGTTTGTTTCCTTCAATAGTTTGTTTTTTTCTCAGCTTTCTCCAGGGTATTCATTCATTTCCTCCATTTTTTTTGGTTGTGTTTTTCATGATTTCATTAGGAGATTTATTCATTTCCTTTTTAAGAATCTCTGTTATACTCATAAAGTTTATTCTAAGGTCTTTTTCTTGTGCTTTAGCTGTGATGGCATATTTAAGGTTTGCAGTAGGATAGTTGGGCTCTAGTGTTGATACATTTTCTTGGCTGTTTTTTTTTTTTTTTTTTTTTTGAGGTTGGAGGGATTTATTTTTCACTCCAATTTATGGAAGTTATCAAGCAAAACCCAAAGCAGATTATATTATGTGTTGGATCCCTTTGTATTTACAATTCAACATCAACAATATCAAGCCATAATCACTCTCCTTTCATATGTATAGCCCTAACTTCATTCATTTATTTATTGATGCACTTAGCCTTTTACTTGCAAGGCTAGGAAATCAATCCAGAACCTCATGCACACTAAGCCACTGAATTGTACCTCCAGACCTCCCTAGTGTTTTAAAGTACATTTCAGGCTTCATAGTATTTGTCCTTAAATACTTGAATATGTAATACCTTAAGCATTTTGACAGAGAAGGGAGAATATTAAATTTCACCCATACCAGAAGTGAGCAAGATGCATTTCACCTTCTTGTTGAGAAGCCAAGGCTATGTACCCATTCTTATCCCTGATACCTTCCCATTTGCTAACTTCTCATGAGAAAGATATAGCATCCATTTTTCTTCCAATCCATGCCCATCCCCATCTACACGTCATGCACCTCTTCCAGCCCTGGTTATACTCTTGGGCCTTGCTGCCCAAGAAATCTGGAAGCTAGCATGGGATTAAAGATTCTACAGATTTTGGCTTTTGTTGATTGTGTTCTTACCTTGTAGTTCAGGCATTTGGCTTGGGATGATTATAGGTTGAGATAAAGATTGATGAGTTTTTGTTTGCTGGGTGTTTTATTTTATGGTTTATCTTTACTCTCTGGTCTCCTGGTCTGTGTGGCCTGTGGTTGAGCAGAGATGCTCTCTACCTGAGTTGGGAGCTGGACTTCTGAAGGTAGACATGGTCCCTTGTTCAGCAGGAGTTCTCTGTGCTTGGGACAGAGTGGTGAGTAGGGGAGGGGATGTTGAGTGTAGTGTCTGGGTTCACTAAGAAAGTGGAGCAGATTCAAGGGCAAGGCAGTCTACCTAGAGTTCTGGCATCTGTCTGGCCTCTGGTCCAGCAGTGAGTCTCAGTCTGAGTTTGTCTAGTGTTCTTCTGGCTAATGTGGCCTAAACCTAATTAGAGGATAGGGTCTGGAGTTGGGACCAGGAACAAGGCAAAGTAGTGATGGTGGTGGAGGGATGATAGAGGATTTTGTCTGTGAGGACTGAGGGAGTTAAAATGTTCCACAGACAGAATGCCTTCTTGTCCTTCTAACTGGCCTGAACTTGGGTAGAAGACGCCTGCCTGAAATATTTCTAATAGATTGTGAGATGGCATGTACTGAGAATTGGAATACATATGTACATTTATATTTGACTAGAAAATCTGACATGTACACCTCCATTTGTCTATACAAGTCTTGTTTGTGAAAATGCTTCTATTATTCTTATATTTTTCTAGTGCCTGTTTCTTTCTGAACCATCTCTGCACACTTGTTGTTTCTCATCCCAGTTTATATGTGTAATTTCAAGAAAATGAAACCCGTTGCCATGAATATAAATTACTTAAAGCTTTAGTAGATTCCTTGAAAATGCTTTTAAATTTACAGAAGATTTGACATGATATAAGATACTGTTCTAACCCAACACATACATACACTGTTCCCATATGTACATCTTATATAAGCAAACATGGTTACTAGAACCAGTGAGTGAACACTGATGCCAACACTGATGTTTACAGTTACCTGACTTCCATCTGGGACACTGCATTGAATTAAGCTGTCACATTTCTTCAGTCTTCTCTTGGTTGGGATACATTTTCAGAAGATACTTGTTTTAAATGATTCTAATTAGCAGGATGACTGATCTGGTATATTACAGAATATTATTCTATTACAATTTGAGTATTTTTGAGGAGAAAGATGACAGGTGTGAAATGCTTATCTAATCACATTGTACATGCAGTCTAAAATATAAAAATTATTATAGACTGTTGAATTCACCTGATGTTCTTCTTAAAGTTAGCCATTTAAAATCATACTGTTTTAGTATTCCTGGCATCAGCAATAGTGTCTGGGTTTGGTGTCTGCAGACAGGATGGATCCCTAGGTGGGGCAGTCTCTGGATGGCTTTTCCTTTAGTTTCTGCTCCACTCTTTGTTCCTGTATTTTCTTTTGACAGGAGGAATTCTGGATTAATATTTTTGAAGTGGCTGGGTCACCCCATCCCTCAACCAGGGGTCATGCGTATCCATTGAACTCTACAGGTTCTCTCTCCCCTTTGTTGGGTATTTGGGCTACTGTCTTCCCCGTTGGGTCCTAGGAACCTCTTGGGTCTCTGGCATCTAAGACTTTCAAGTGGATACCCCCAGTTCCCCTCCCCCACTTGCTACACACCTACTTTCAACTTCCTGACCCTCTGTACTTCTTTCCCATCTCCTCACATATCTGAACTGCCCTCCCTTTCCCTGCCCCTCCTCTCTCCTTCCTAGATCTCTCTCTCCCTCTATTTCCCAGAGATTATTTTCTTCCCTCTTCTGAGTAGGACTGTAGCATCCACAGTTTGGTGTGATCTTCTTTCTTTTTGGGTTTCATATGGTCTATGAGTTGTATCATAGATACTCCAAGTTTCCTTTTGGTTAATATCCACTTATCAGTGAGTACATACCATGTGTGTTCTTCTGTGAATAGATTACCTCATTCAGGATGATATTTTCAACTTCCATTCATTTGTCTGCAAATTTCATGAAATTCATTGTTTTTAATAGCTGAGTAATACTCCACTGTGCAAATGTACCATATTTTCTGTATCTATTCCTCTGTTGAAGGACATCTGGGTTCTTTCCAGCTTTTGGCTATATAAATAAGGCTGCTATGAATATAGTGGAGCATATGTCCTTGTTATATGTTGGAGCATCTTCTGGGTATATGCCCAGGAGTGGTATCACTGGATCCACAGGTAATACTATGTCCAATTTTCTGAGGAACCGCCAGACTGATTTCCAGAGTGGTTGTACTAGCTTGCAATCCCACCAGCAATGGAGGAGTGTTCCTTTTTCTCCACATCCTCACCAGCATCTGCTGTCATCTGAGTTTTTAATCTTAGTCATTCTGACTTGTATGAGGTGGAATCTCAGGGATGTTTTGATTTGCATTTCCCTGATGACTAAGGATGCTGAACATTTCTTTAAGTGCTTCTCAGCCACTCAAGATTCCTCAGTTGAGAATTCTGTTTAACTCAAGATTCCTCAGTTGAGAATTCTCTGTTTAACTCTGTGTATCCCACGCGATCGTCTCGCCAGCAAGAATGCACACGGGGACAAGGATCCTTCTGCAGCAACTGTTTATTGCATCATGAAGAGGAAGACAAAAGAACCCCAAACTGTGCCAGCTTAAATAGCCCTTAAGGCAGCGTGTACATACTTGATTGGCTGGTTGCTCATTACCCATATGATGCCCCGGGCTGGGCTGTGACCTGGCACGCTCCTAGCCCTTGAGCCTGCGCATGGAACCTATCTGCCAAAATCATCAGCGGATGTGGGCGACATCCTGCAATAGTGATTATTCGTAAGCCCGGGCGCGGCTCTCTACAACTCTGTATCCCATTTTTTAATTTATTTTTTTTATTGGATATTTTTTATTTACATTTCAAATGTTCTCCCCTTTCCCGGTTCTCCTCCACCTGAAAACCCCCTATTATATTCCCCATCCCCTGCCTCTATGAGGTTGCTCTCTCACCCTCCCACTCCCATATTCCTGCCCTGGCATTCCCCTACACTGGGACATTGTGCCTTCACAGGACCAACGGCCTCTCTTCCCATTGATGCCTGACAAGGCCATTCTATGCTACATATCCAGCTGGAGCCATGGGTCCCTTAATGTATACTTTTTGGTGCATGATTTAGTCCCTGGGAGCTCTGGGAAAGGGTCTGATTGGTTGATATTATTGTTCTTCCTATGGGATTGAAAACCCCTTCAACTCCTTTAGTCCTTTCTCTAACAACTCCTTCACTGGGGACCCCATTGGGAATCCTGTGCTCAGTCCAATGATTGGCTGTGAGCCAACCATTGCATGCATGCCATGTGTGTTCATTTGTGATTTGGTTACCTCTCTTAGGATATTTTCTATTTGATCCATTTGCCTAAGACTTTCATGAATTCGTTGTTTTTAATAGCTGAGTAATACTCCATTGTGTAAATGTACCACATTTTTTTGTAACCATTCCTCTGTTGAAGGACATCTAGATTCTTTCCAGCTTCTGGCTATTATAAATAAAGCAGCTATAAACATACTGAGCATGTGTCCTTGGAGCATCTTCTGTGTATAATGCCCAGTATTATAGCTGTGTCCTCAGATAGTACTACCATCAAAATTTCAACTCAATTCTTCACAGATATAGAAAGAACAATTCTCAAATTTATCTGGAATAACAAAGAATGCCAGATATCAAAAATCATTTTCAACAATTTTTCATGTCTTTTACTATTCTATTATTTATTATAGTCATATTAAATGTTATGATAAGAGATTGTCTTTTTTTCTTCCTTCCTTTCTTTCTTTTCTTTCTGTCTGTTTTGCTTCTGTCATTTAATTCAATTTCTATGGTTTTTGTTTCTCTAGTTAACTAATTTTTCTGTTAACCCCATTCTACCATAACAAATGCATTTAAGAAATTTATTGTCTTAAATATTTTTCAATTATAAAATATAAAAACATATAGTAAGAGATATAAAGATTTGTATATACATACATTAGATCCTTATATACATTTTAAACTTTCTGTGGGCACTCTATTTTACATTTACTTCTAGAATACTTGTAATGTTTTAGTGAGGTATTTTTATCATCACAGAATTAAAAGTCTCTGTCAGAATACTGTTACCATAACTTGATATTTATTGTTGAAGTACAACATGTATATTATGAAAGTTTCTGGTTCTTAGTGTAATGAATTTTATTCTTTAGAGACCCAGATGAATTCACTTTGTATCCTCAGAGTCTGGCGTCCTTTACACTCAGTTTTTCTGACTTTTGCTGATATTATCCCAGAAGCAAAAAGGGGCTCTAACATTATTGATAATAGAGGTAGACATGAATTTCTTGGCACCTGAGTGATAAGGGAATCCTGCTGCATCTTGGAGAAGTTGTGAGTCCTAGCTTCCATGTGGTCTCTGTACACAAGCAACTTTTAGGATTAGTTAATTACATTGCACTTACATTTTCTTCTTTCTCCAAAGACAAAGTCTGGAGCTGTTGCCCAAAGGACTGGAAGGCATTGGGTTCCCACTGCTACTTCATGTCGACCAACAAGGCATCTTGGAACAAGAGTAAGGAGAACTGCTCCCACAGGGGTGCTCATCTGGTGGTGATCCACAGCCAGGAACAGGAGGTACATCCTGGGAGAGAGAGTCCTGGTCCTGGTCCTGGTCCTGGTCCTGGCATGCTCTTCCTGTTTCTACTAAGAGGGAGTTTTGTTGTCATGGGTGTTTGTTGACATTGGGGCAGAAGGCTTTCCACCATATAGGCAGGAAAGGTTGCTTCAGCCTTTATGTTCTATATCTTGGTCCTGTTTCAGTGGACCTAAGCAACCCTCAAGGAACCATGACATCTAAACTGTAACATATGAGGGTAGAGGAAAGTATGAAATATTTCTGTTTGAAAGAATTATTTGTGGTTTCTGTATTCTAATGCTTCCTGTAGTAGCATCTGCCTAACAGAGAAAGGGAAACAGGTCCAAATAGGGAGAGTCACGACCATGAGAAATGAAGTTATGAATGGAGGATGATGAGATGTGCAACAGTCTGTCGTGCACAGCTGTCAAGAATGGTGTTGGTGAATAAAGAATTGAGCAAGTCTGAGATGAGAATTTATTATGATCACGGACAAAGATTGTTTCTAGAGTTTTGAAAACGTGAGTCATGACTTTGACTGTGTCCTGATAATCAGAGAAGTGGTGCACTCCTGGGGGCATGGAGAAGAGATGCATTCCTGGACTGGGGTGGAAAAGTGTGTACTCCTTGGAGTATGTGGAAAGAGGACATGTACTACTGGAGGGGAGAAGATGTGCACTTCTTGGGGAGGGCTCTTCTTTTTTTAATTTTTAATTTAATTTAATTAATTTATATTTTATTTTAAAGTATTTTATTCAATTATTTTATTTATTTACATTCCAAATGTTGCTCGCTTCCCTATCCCTTACCCTTCCCTCTCCCCAAGTTATTCACCCCAGCCCCCCTACCATTTGCTTCTGAGAGAGTGTTTCCCCATTCACTCACCCTTCCCCACCAGCATCCCCTATCCCTGGGGTATCAAGTTGCTACAGATTAGGCACATCCTCTTCCACTGAGGTCCCGACAAGGCAGTCCTCTGCTATTTATATGCCAAGGGCCATGGGCCAGCCCATGTATGCTCTTTGGTTGTTGGCTTAGTCTCTGGGAGGTCCCAAAGGTCTGGGGTTGTAATCCTCTTCAGCTCCTTCAATCCTTCACCTAACTCTTCTATAGAGGTCCCTGACCTCAGACCACTGAATGGCTTTTAGTATTTGCATCTGTCTCAGTCAGCTGCTTTTAGGCCTCTCAGAGGATAGCCATGCTATGTTCCTGTCTGCAAGCATCAGTAATTGTGTCAGGGTTTGGTGCCTGTGTATGGGATGTATTCAAAGTTGGGCTGATCACTGGATGGCCTTTCCTTCAGTCTCTGCTCCATTTTTGTTCCTGCATTTCATTTAGACAGGAACAATTCCGGGTCAAAAATTTTGTAGAAGGGTGGATAGCCTCATGCTTCATCTGGAGCCACGTCTATCTACTAGAGGTAGTCTCTTCAGGTTCCATCTTCCCACTGTTGGGAATTTTTGCTAAGGTCATCCCCATTGAGTCCTGAGAGCCTCCCAAGTCTCTGGGACTTTTAAGAGTTTCCCCCTTCCATCCCCATGCTGCACATTTCCCATTCATTCTCCTGGCCCTATGTACTTCTCTCCTGTTTTTCCCCATACTAAATCCCACCACCTTTTCCCCCCTCCTCTCCCCTCTTTCACCCAGGTCCATCCCTCAATCTGCTTCTCTTTATCATTTTCTTCCCCCTTCTAAGTGGGATTGAAGTCTGCACACTTGGGCCTTCCTTCTTGTTAAGCTTCATACGGTCTGAGTTGTATCCTGGGTATTCTGTACATTTTGGCTAATACCCACTTATTAGTGACTACAATCCATGCATGTCCTTTTGGGTCTGAGTTACCTCCCTCAGAATGATATATTCTAATTCCATCCATTTGTTTGCAAAATTCATGATGTTTTCATTTTTAGTAATTGAATAGTATTCCATTGTGTAAATGAACCACTGTTTCTGTATTCATTCTTTGGTTGAGGCACATCTGGGTTGTTTCAAGCTTCTGGCTATTATAAATAAAGCTGCTCTGAACATAGTGGAGCATGTGTCATTATGGAGTGATGGAGCATCTTTTGGGTATATGCCAGGAGTGGTATAGCTGGGTCTTCAAGTAGAACTATTTACAGTTTTCTGAAGAATCTCCTGATTGATTTTCAGAGTGGTCATATCAGTTTGCAATCTCACCAGCAATGGAGGAGTGTTCCTCTTTCTCCACATCCTCAGCTGTCACCTTAGTTTTTTATCTAAGCCATTTTGAGTTGTATAAGGTAGAATCTCAGGGATGTTTTGATTTGCATTTCTGCCGGGGGAGGGAGGCAGCCCCCCCCCCCCCATGTGAGGGGGAGAGAAAGATGCAGCTGCTTCTTCTTTCTTCTTCTCCTCCTCTGTCTTCTTGAGGCAGCCCCTATGCTAATGTAGCTGACCTGCAGTCAGCACCCTGGCCCTAAGACCAGCAAGGAGTTATGTAAATAGCCTTGTACTATCCTGAAAACTTCTGAGGGTAAGAGACTGCAGGCTAGGATGATTAACACCTGTAGCATAACAGCAGAGGATTAGCAACTTGGCTTTTGTTTTATCTCAGCAGGAACTGCTGGGGGCTCTAACTTGTGGCTGGGTCGCAGGAAGAAAAGACATTTAGAAAAGTTACTATAGAGTTTATTAAGTGTAAAAAGTATCCTATGAAAGCTACCTGAGGAGAAACATGGAAAGGTCCTGAGTGGAGAAGAAGAAAAGATTCTAACAAAGTAAAAAATCTAAGGGAGAAAAATTCTAGGCAGGGGAAAAGGAAAGGACGATGGGCTCCTAACTGACTTACTGACTCACTCACTCTAGCTAACTCACTATTCTAACTGACTAACTGACTATTCTAACTTGCTCTATTCTAACTAACTCCTTTGTCTTTGTCTTCAGTATTTATACACCATTCAGAGTACATGATCACATGTTACAAAGTTCATCACAAGTTCACACCAAAATTCAAATCATAAATTGAAATAGAAGTTTACAACACAGAATGTTTACATGAACACCCATTAGGAGTAATTATCTAGCTAGACATTCATCACCTGTCTAGCTCCACAGGTTCGCAGAAAGTTTGAAACTATAACTTAAGAAATTAGTAAAGTTTTGTATAGATAAACCCAGGCGATATTTTCTCTTCTGTCCTGGTACCTATAATAAATCGTGGATTCCTAGGTTAATTGTTTTACAACTTCTTGGAATGTGCTCTGAGCAGGAGAGAGTCTGGTTACTATCTCTCTCGGGGCAATTAACTAATAACACTCAGGAGACTGGCAGAGTTCTCATTGCAGTTTCAACTATGCCTGAATGACTTAATAGCAGTTCTGTTATAAAAGAGCTTAGTAATTATTGATATAATTTTAGGAATTCTTATAGGATCATCATTAAGACTTAAGAAATCATCTATTTGCCTATATAGTATCATTACAAGACAGTACATCTTCGTGGATCTGCAGAGATCTGCTACAAAGGGGTGTGCTATTGCTTAGTGATAGGTGCATATGTCTAATAATAATAATAACGGGAAAAGCATATTAATAGCAGGAATCTTTCCTAAAATCACGTCCACCACAGCCTTGCTAATGGGACACACTCATCGCAGATTATATAATAATCTGAGGCAAGCATTTCAGGATGGTCATCTGCTTATTATTAGCTTGTCCCATTATGGCTCCTGACACATTTCCCTGATGACTAAGGATTTTGAACATTTTTTTTAAGTGCGACTTGACCATTCAAGATTTCTCTGTTGTAAATTCTCTGTTTAGCTCTATATATCATTTTATGATTGGTTTATATTTTTGGTTTTGGAGGTTAGCTTCTTGAGTTCCTTATATATTTTGTATATTAGCCCTCTATCAGATGTTGAGTAAAGGAAGTTTTTTTTTTTTTTCCACAATCTGTAGGTTGTTGATTTGTACTATTGGCTATGTCCTTTGCCTTATAGAAGCTTTTGGGTTTCATGAGGTCCCATTTGTCAATTCTTGTTCTTAGAACCTAAACCATTAGAGTTCTGTTTAGGAAATTCTGCCCCCAACCCTCATGCCAATTAGTTCGAGGCTCTTTTCTACTTTCTCTTCTATTAGATTCTGTGTATCTGGTTTTATGTTGGGGTCCTTGATCCACTTGGACTTGATCTTTGTGCAAGGTGACAAATATGAACCTATTTTCATTTTTCTACATATATACTGCCAGTTAGACCAGCACCATTTATTGAAGCTGCTTCCTTTTATCCATTCCATATTTTTTGGCCTTTTTGTCAAAGATCAAGTGTCCATAAGTATGGGGGTTTATTTATAGATCTTCAATTCTATTTCACTCTTTAACCTGTCCCTTTCTGTACCAACACCATGCAGTTTTTATCACTATTGTTTTGTAGTACAGCTTGAGGTCAGAGATGGTGATTCCCCTAGAGGTCCTTTTATTTTTATTATTAAGAATTGTTTTTACTATCCTTAGTTTTTTTTTTTTTCTGTTTTTTTGTTTGTTTGTTTGGTTGGTTTTTTTTTTTTTTTGCTTTTCCATATGAAATTGAGAATTGCTCTTCCCATGTCTATGAAGAATTATGTTGGAATTTTGCTAGTGATTGTGTTGAATCTGTAGATTGTTTTTGGTAGAATGGCATTTCTACTATGTTAATCCTACCAATCCATGAGCATGGGAGTTCTCTCCATTTTCTGAGGTCTTCTTTGATTTCTTTCTTCAGAAAGAAATGTGTTATCCAGACACATACTTGATTATACTTACACCAAGATATTTTATATTATTTGTGACTATTGTGAAGGGTGTTGTTTTTCTCTTTTCTTTCTCAGTCCACTTATCATTTGTATAATGGAAGGCAATGGATTTGTTTGAATTCATTTTATATCTGTCCACTTTGCTGAAGTTGTTTATCAGCTGTAGAAGTTCTAAGGTAGAATATTTGGGGTCACTTATGTATACCATCATATCATATACAAAGAGTGATACCTTGACCTCTTTTTTCCTGATTTGCATCCCCCTGTTCTTCTTTTCCTGCCTTATTGCTCTAGCTAGAACCTCAAGTACTATACTGAATAGACATGAAGAGAGTGGGCATCCTTGTCTTGTCCTTGACTTTAGTGAGATTGCTTCAAGTATCAATCCATTTAATTTGATATTGGCTGTTGGTTTGTTGTATACTGCTTTTATTATGTTTAGGTATGGATCTTGAATTCCTGATCTCTCCAATACTTCTAATATGAAGGGGTGTTGTATTTTGTCAAATGGTTTTCAGCCACTAATAAGATGATGTTGTGATTTTTTTCTGAGTTTGTTTATATAGTCAATTACATTGATGGATTTCCATATATTGAACCAAGCTTGCATACCTGGGATAAACTCTACTTGACCATAGTGAATTTTCATTTTGATCAGTTCATGGATTAGATTTGCTAGAAATTTATCCAGTATGTTTGCATCAGTATTCATAAGCAAAATTGATCTGAAGTTCTTTTTCTTTGTTGGGTCTTTGTGTGGTTTAGGTATCAGAGTAATTGTGACTTCAAAGAATGAATTAGGTTTCTGTTTAGTGGACTAGTTTGAGGAGTGTTGGTATTAGCTTTTCTTTGAAGGTTTGGTAGAATTCTGTGCTGAAGCCATCTGGGCTTTTTGTTGGTTGGGCTTTTTATTGGCTAAAAAGTTTTTAATAACTTCTGTTTTCTCAGGGGATATGAGGGTGTTTAGATGGTTTATATGCTTTTGGTTTAACTCTAGTGTGAGGTGTTTGTCTAGAAAAACATCCATTTCATCTTGATTTTCCAGGTTTTTTTAATTTTTTTTTTTTGAGTATAGGCTTTTGTAGTTGGATCTGATGATTTTTTGAATTTCCTCAGTTTCTGTTGTTATCTTGTTTTCATATCTGATTTTGTTAATTTGGATACCATCTCTGTGTCCTGAAGTTAGTTTAGGAGTTTTTGTATCTAGTTGATTTAAAAAAAAAAAAAAAAAAAAAAAAAAAAAAAAAAAAAAAACAGCTTTTGGTTTTGTTAATTTTTTTTGTGTGTGTATTATTCCTTTTGTTTCTATTTATTTATTTTGGCCCTGAATTTGGCTATTTCCTGCCGTGTACTCCTCTTGGGTGTGTTTGCTTCTTTTTATTCTACGACTTTCAGGTATGCTGTTAAGTTGTCCATGTGGGATCTTTCCAGTTTCTCTACAAGGGCACTTACTGCTATGAATTTTCCTCTTAGCACTGCTTTCATTGTGTCCCATAAGTTTGGGTATGCTGTATGTCTTAGTTAGGGTTTTACTACATGAACAGACACCGTGACCAAGGCAACTTTTAAAAGGACAACATCTAATTGGGGCTGGCTTACAGGTTCAGAAGTTCAGTCCATTATTGTCAAGGCAAGAGCATAGCAGCATCCAGGCATGCATGGCTCAGGAGGAGCTGAGAGTTCTATGTCTTTGTCTGAAGTCTCCTAGTGAAAGACTGACTTCCAGACAGCTAGGGCAAGGGTATTAAAGCCCATGCCCACTGTGACACACTTACTCTAACAAGTCCGTACCTCCTAATAGTGCTACTTCCTGGCCCAAGCATATACAAATCATAACACTGTGCCTTTATTTTCATTGAATTCTATAGGAAGCCGCTGTTAACGGTGGTATAATCTGCCATCCCAAGATGGCGCTGGCCTCGTGTCTTCTCCAGAAGTAAACAATTATCTGTGCAGCTGCAAAGGCAAAAGCGCACCAAAGTCACTGCCAATCCCGAGGCATAATATTGGGTGGTGAGCGAACAGCCAATAAGAAGTGAATACGTCACTCTAGGCTGTATTTAAGCTAGGCCCCTTCCGCGTCTCAGCCCTTCCACTTCCTTCCGCTTTTTCCTCGTGTGTGTGATACAGAGTAAAGCCTCGTTTGCAGGTTTGCAGTAACTACCCGAATACCATCTCTCGTGTTTCTCTTCCACGGGTGTGGGGCGACATGGGAGGCGCGCGTTATAGAATTCTAGAAAGTCTTTCCTTTCTATCTTCCTTTCTTCCTTCCTTATTTTCTTTCTTTCTTTCTTTCTTTCTTTCTTTCTTTCTTTCTTTCTTTTTTTCTTTCTTCCCTTTGGGTTGGTCAGTTTCCACAGGTATATGGGCTTTTTTGTTCTCTCCCCCCCCCCCCCCCCGCTATTGAAGTCCACCCTTAGTCCATGGTGATCTGATAGGATTTTTATATCTTTTAAGGCTTGTTTTATGTCCAATTAAGTGGTCAGTTTTGTAGAAGGTTCCATAAGTTGCTAGGAAAAAGGTATGTTTTTCATTTTTAGGGTGAAATGTTGCTTCTTGGGACCATTTGCTTTAAAAACTTTTTTCCAGCCTTTTACTCTGAGGTAGTGTGGGTCTTTGTCACTGACGTATGTTTCCTGCATGCAGCAAAATGCTAGGTTCTCTTTACATATCCAGTCTGTTAGCCTATGTCTTTTTATTGGAGGAATTGAGTCCATTTATGTTGAGATATCCTGTTATTTTTGTTGTTTGAGCTGGCATTATATGTATGGATTCTCTTCTTTTGGGTTTGTTGTGAGATGATTAATTTCTTGTATTTTCTTGGGTGTAGTTAGCCTCTTTTTGTTGAAATTTTCCTTCTAGCACCTTCTGTAGGGCTGGATCAGTAGAAAGATATTGTTTGAATTTGGTTTTGTCATAGAATATCTTGGTTTCTCTATCTATGGTGATTGAGAGTTTTGCTGGGTATAGCAGCCTGGGCTGGCATTTGTGTTTTCTTAGGTCTGCATGACATCTATCCAGGACCTTCTGGCTTTCAGAGTCTCTGTTGAGAAGTCTGGTGTAATTTTGATAGGTTTGCTTTTATATGTTATTTGGCCTTTCCCTCTAGCCACCCTTAATATTCTTTCTTTGTTTTCTGTGTTTAGTGGTTTGATATTATGTGACAGGAGAATTTTCTTTTCTGGTCCAGTGTATTTGTAGGGCTCTTTTACGTTTACAGCCATCTCTTTCTTTAGGTCATGGAAGTTTTCTTTTTTGACTTTTGGTGAAGATGTTTTTTGGCCTTTTGAATTGGGAATGTTTACCCTCTTCTATTCCTATTTTTCTTAGGTTTGGTCTTTTCATTGTATCCTGAATTTCCTGGATGTTTTGGGTTAGGAGCTTTTTATATTTTGTATTTTCTTTGACCTATGTGCCAATATGGTATCTTCTGTGCCTGAGATTCTCTCTTTTATCTTTTATTCTGTTCATGATATAACAAATAGAATTATTTGCAGATTCTGATTTCTTCCCTGGGCTTTCTATCTCCAGAGTTGCCTCTATTTGTGATTTCTTTATTGTTTCTATTTCTATTTTTAGTTCTTGGACCATTTTGTTCAGTTTCTTCACCTGCTTGATTGTGTTTTATATATATATATATATATATATATATATATATATATATATATATTTCTTGAAGGTTTTTATGTTTTCTGCTTAATGGCTTCTACCTGTTTGCCTGTGCTTTTCTGTATTTCTTTAATGGAGTCATTTATATCCTCTTTAAAGGCCTCTATTATTTTCATGAGATGGGATTTTATGTCAGAATCTTGTTTTTCATGTGTGTTAGGGTGTCCAGGGCTTGCTGTGGTGAGAGAACTGGGTTCTGGTGGTGCTAAGTGGCATTGGTTTTTGTTGCTTATGCTCTTGCCCTTACCTTTTGCCATCTGGTTATTTCTGGTGTTGACTACCAAGGTTTCTTTGACTGGAGCCTGCCTCCTTGAAGGTAGGTAGATCTCTGTGACTTGGGTTAGAGCAGGCCTTCTGGGGAGGCAGACAGTGATATCTCTGGTAAGGGGCATGGGTTCCTGTGTCCCTGATTAGAGTAGTCCTCCTGTGTCCTTTGTTGGAGCAGTTCTCCTGTGGTCCCTGGTTAATGTTATCCTGCTGTGAGATAGGCAGTCTTTGGGCTCTGGTGTCAGAATCTGCCCCAGTTTGAAGACTGGAAAGAAAATGGAGGTCAGGTAGAGTGGATAGATTCCATGTTGGCTGGGCTTTATGGGCATCCCAGCTGGTGTGGTTATTCAGGCAGTGGTCTCACCTGTGTCCCTGGTTACAGCAGACCTCCTGGTAGACAGGCAGGCTGTAGGGTGTGGGAGAGGAGCAGGCTTGCCAATCTGCTCTCTGTGGCAGTGCAGATCAGAAGGATGATGGGGCTTGGGCAGAGGGAATAGTTCCCTCATCTGCTGGGCTCTGTGAAGATCCCAGCTGGTTGGGTATTGGGGCCAGTGTCTCACCTGTGCCCCTAGTTATTGCAGACCTCCTGGGAGACATGCAGGCTGTGGGGTGTAGGAGAGGGGCAAGCATGCTTACCTTCCCAGGGGGGAGGTCTAGGGGCCACTTTTCTATTCCTTGATCTTTTGTCTTCTCATCTCTGTGTGACCAGAAAAAAATTAGTTAAATTATCAGTGTGTACCTCTCCAATGTACAATTATCATATATTAATCTGAAAATTGAAAAATATTTAAGGGTCTATAGACATGAAGTAGGATGTGATTATTGTGTATTTGCATATGTGCATCATATTGAACCCTATAACTTTGTATCATTAAAATTATTTTTTAAGATCCTATAAAAATCTTATAACAGAAAAGAATTATTCAATCAAGGCTGAAGGCGGCATCTCTCTTTCCTCTTAGGATTTCATCACCGGAATCCTGAAACCACGTGATGCTTATTTTATAGGACTTTCAGATCCAGGTCATCGACAATGGCAATGGGTTGATCAGACGCCATACAATGAGAGTGCCACGTGAGTGTAGACTTGCAAGAGGAGTTCTAGGTTCTGAATCATGAGGAAAATTTAGGGTGTTCCAGCTGTTGGTTATAAAACTAAACTATCTCCCTCCTGGTATAACTGCTGGGGATGGAGTAACTTTTACTTTCCCATTTACTCATCACCCAACTCTTCTGGGGCACACATTATTGATATTTCCAGTTGAGATGAGGGAATTGAGTTTGAAGTTTATAGAATGATAAGTACCCAACCAAGGTCTTTTTTTTGTTGTTTTTTTGTTTTTTGTTTTTGGTTTTTTGGTTTTTTTGTTTTTTTGTTTTTTGTTTTTTTTTTTGGTTTTTCGAGACAGGGTTTCTCTGTGTAGCCCTGGCTGTCCTGGAACTCACTCTGTAGACCAGGCTGGTCTCAAACTCAGAAATCCACCTGCCTCTGCCTCCCAAGTGCTGGGATTAAAGGCCTGCGCCACCACTGCCAAGCCCAACCAAGGTCTTTACACATGGATTTTTTTTTTTATCATGCTTTCAGCCTCCCATCTACATCTTTAAAAATAGAATTTAATTCATTTTTATCTGTGTGTCTCTGTGAGTGTCTGCCAGATGTATATGAGTAACTCATAAACAGTTGTTGGATCTGTTAGAACTGGTGTTACAGTTATACAACCTTACCAGTATGGATTCTGGGAACAGAACTCTCATGTTTTCTTGAAAAGCAGCAATTGCCCTTAATGAGTGAGCCAGCTCCGGGGTTTCTTTATTTTATTTTTAAATCAGGTATTTTATTTCTTTACATTTCAAACGTTATACCCTTTCCCCAGTTTCTTCTCTGCAAACTTCCTATCCCATTCTTTCTTACCATGATTCTATGATGGTGCTCCTCCACCCACCCACCCACTCTCCCCTCTCCATCCTGACATTCCCCTATACTGGGGCATCAAGCCTTCACAGGACCAGGGCCTCCCTTCCCATTGATGCCAGATAAGGCCCCTTCAGCTCCTTCAGTTCTTCTTCTAACTCCTCCATTAGAGTCCCTATGCTCAGTCTGATGATTGGCTGCAAGTATCCACATCTGTACCACTCAGGATCTAGCAGAGCCTCTCAGGAGACACCTGTATCAGGTTCCTGTTAGCAAGCACTTCTTGGCATCCCCAATAGTGTCTAGGTTTGGTGTCTGCATGAGGGATGGATCCCCAGGTGGGGCAGTCTCTGGATGACCTTTCTCTGCTCCACTCTTTGTCCCTGTTTTTCCTTTAGGCAGGAGCAATTCTGGTCTAAAATTTTGGAGATAGGGAGGTCTATTCCTCAACCGGGGGGCCATGCCTAACCTCTGTATATGGTTTTGACAGGTTCTCCCTCCCCTTTGTGGGGAATTTTAGCTAATGTCATCCCTGTGGGATCCTGGGAGGGTCTTGCTTTCCTGGCATCTGGGATTTTCTGGCTGCTACCCCCAGTTCCACATCCCCCATTGCTACACATCTCTGTTCAAATTGCTGACCCTCTGTACATCTCCCCCATCTTCTCCCATACTTCATTCTTCCCCTCCCCCCTTCCTCTCAACAATCTCCTACCCTCTGCTTCCCTTGATTATTTTGTTCCTCCTTCTAAGTAGGTCGGCTGAATCCACTCTTTGGTCTTTCTTCCTCTTGAGCTTCATGTGGTGTGTGGCTTGTATCTTGGGTATTCCATGCACTGTACCTAATATCCACTTATCAGTGGCTCTTGCTGCTGGTGGTGGTGGTGGTGATGTTGATGATGCTTCCTTGGGGTATGAGTCTGCTTCTCCAACTTAAAGGTTTTATTGCTCTCCATTTTTGCACCCTTAACTTTGATTTGAATACAGCAAAGTGTCTGCCTCCCAGTCCTCTCTAGCCCCGACCGCCTCTGCCCACAGTTCTTTGCTCAGTGTAAGGGAAATGCTGCGTGGCTTTCACCATCCTGAGAAAAAACGGGAATCCACAATTTTAAAGGATTTGTTTTTGATGACAGACATATGTAGATTATCTAGTGATTTTAGCTAGTTCTCTAGTCTCTAAAATAGTTCTGTTGTAAAATGGAAGAGAACAATATTAACACATGAGAATAAGGAGAGTCCTTTTCAGCATATAAATAATCACTATGTGTTAATTGTCCCCTGGTAGACCTAGGGATGAAGAAATAGTAGCTTCTGGATGTGTGCTGGAAGATGAGTTAAGTATCACATGGATATTATGTTAAGTGCTGTGGACCTTGTTATCAAGGGAAATATCAGATATGGGTGATGGAGAACACTGGATGTGTACGTACTTGAATCTGATTTCCACAAATTCTAACCTCATCCTCAAACTTGATTTCTGTTGCTTCCTCTTTCAAGCATTATTGTAGGAAACACCCTGATGCTCTTTCCTTCCTTTCAGATTCTGGCATAGAGGTGAGCCCAGCAGTGACAACGAACAATGTGTTATAATAAATCATCGTATAGGTACTGGATGGGGCTGGAATGATATCCTTTGCAGTGTTGAACAACCATCAGTTTGTCAGATGAAGAAAATATACTTATGAATCACACATTCTCCATGAGCATTTGATTTCATTGTTATCCACCCTTACGTAGCTACCTGTTCTTCACAGAATTTAGGTAGGCAGCAAATGGTTACACATATGAAAACCATGGACCACATATATAATTGTGTATTCATGCACTTATTCCTTCACAAAATGACTTTTGTTTGGTATTTTCCATGTACAGGGACTACATGGGGGCCATTTTGTGCATGTGAGGAGCTTTGATGACAACTCAAGTTTTCATGGACTTACACAATTGTATGCCATGTTCTTTCTATCTCTCTGGTTTTCCTCTTTTTAGATCTTTCTTTGGCTTTGTTGACATGAAATTAAGAAATAAAATTCTATATATTTAAGTTATTGTGTCTGACTTGATAAGCATATTTACTGTGAAATAATTATCCGAAGCATGTTAACAGCACCTTTCATTACTTAGAAGACTTGCCAGTGTGTGTGTATGTGTGTGTGTGTGTGTGTATGTATGTATGTATGTATGTGTTAAGAACACTTACATTTTTAAAGGAGATTCAGATACACAGGATGGTGCTAACTATTGTAATTCTATTGTACCTTGGATCTCAGTGTTCAGTTATGTTTTATCTTGCAGTTTGTGTCCTCCACCATTATTTGCTCTAATTCCTGTGATAAACTTTTTCAGACATTATTTCTAAGTGAGATCATACAGTACTTAGTAGCTTCTGATAGACAAACACCCTCTATATTCACCACTTGTTACAAATTAGAGAATGTTTATTTTTATGATGTGTATCTCATACCCACACAGATAAGTATTAAACCTTTATAATGCATCCATTCATTGACACACAGGTTATTTCCAAGTTTCTACTTTTGTGAGTCATACTGCCAATAACACAAATGTGGATGTCTTTAGATGATGGTATTTTTATGTTTCAGTGTATATACCCCAAAATGAGATTGTAGTTCTGATCCTGGCAACAATGCATTAGAATTTTACCTTTAATGAACATTAAGGTAAGAATTCAGAATATGGAGGGACAAATCCACAGGTGACTGCTTTTGCTTCCTGCAGAAGACAGCAGGTAACTAAACAGTAGGGAAGACTTATATAACATTTTGTAAGGGGAGGAGCTTCCATGGCAGAGATTTTCAGGGTGAAGATTGGTGGGATTTCAAGAACTGAACTTGGAGTTCAGGGATTGGATTCTTTTACCCCAAGAATGTTTTAACATTCTTTGATATGGATTGTTTTTTCTATTTCTATGCAACTGCAAAGACCTTTTCTATAATTACTATTTATCTTGCCACTGTATCAAACTTGTTTATTATGTTTAATGTTTAATATATATGAGCTATATTTGTACTTTATAGAGTTTTTAGAGTTTTCTCTAGAGACGATCATCTTATCATTAATGGGAGACAATTATATTTTCATTCTGTATGTGCAGATGTGCACAGTGTAAAGCAAAGCTGTCTACTGTTGCTTTCTCCCGCTGGATGGTCACTGCCCCAAACTGCTCCCCTACAGAGCCGGTTCCTACTGGGAGTAGAGAACCCTTCCTCTCATTCATCTTTATATAATACATATGCTAAGCTTCTGTGATGCTGCAGCTTCTCCATCAGAGAGACCAACTTAGCTGATTCCAGCTTTACTGTATCTGTGTCTTTGTCCCTCCTTCAATGTCTGTCCTTTCTTCATTCCCTCATGTCCCTTAATCATAGTTCAGGAACCCAAGCTATGCATAATGTAGTACATTTCCTTATTGTTTTAAAGATCCTTTGTTTCCAGCCCCAAGGTAGGAGAATGCACAGACCTCACCCCATTAAAAAAAATCCACCAATCCCTGAACTCTAAGCTCAGTTCTTGAAACCCCACCAATCTTCACCCTGGAAATCTCTGCCCTGGAAGCTCCTCCCCTTACAAAATTCTATATAAGTCTTGCCTACTGTTTAATTACCTGATGTCTTCTGCAGGAAGCAAAAGCATTCACCTGTGGATTTGTCCCTCCAGCTCCTGAATTCATCCCTCCCTTTAAATCTCTTTTTATGAGATTCGCAGCCTGGTATGACTCTTTCATCAGAAGAACCTAGAAGCCAAGAAGTAAAGAAAGGAGAATGGAAGAAGGAAAGCAGGGCTGAAACTCCTTAGTCCTTAGCTCTACTGGGGATACTCTTCCCTGGGAACTGCAACCCTGAAGTAGAGGAGCTGGAAGCAAGGCTGTTATACTGTAGCAGCTGCTACACCTCTGCTAAGGAAGCTTCCTCAAAGAGCCATATGGTTCCTTGGTTCTGGTATCTCAGGATGCCTTTCCTTTGGGATACTGTTCGACCTCCTGGATTTGGAACTTGCTTTATCCAAAGGTGCCCTTGAATTCAGAGATCTTCTTGCCTCAGTCTCCTAAGATTAAAAGTGTGTACTTCTTTGGCTGGGCCTAAGCTTTCATGGCCACTATGCCTTAAGATCTCCATGTCAAGATCTGGGTCAGAAGCCTATGTCTTCCAGTCTCAAACTTTGGATCACAGGTGTGCCCTCCATTTCTGAACTGTAGTCCAATCGAGATGTAGTCAAGTTGACAACCAGGGATAGCCATCACAGTCACTAATCTGTTACCTTTAAGAGACAGATAAATTTCTAGATGTTTATGACCTACTGTAGTTAATCTAAGATCAAGCAGCCAATTTGAACAGGCTCATCACAACTGATGAGAAAGAAGCACTGATGAAAAAAATATCCCAATTGAGAAAAGCCTAAGCACCATTAGCCAACTTCATTGTGCTAGTAAAGTTATGGGTCTTGGAGAAGAACCTACAACCACTGCTCTGCTAAACCAGCACAGTGCCTAACTACATTCTAAATATTTGTCCGTGCACCCAAGGATAAGTGTAGTCCTTGCCCCTCATCAAGCAAACTTCTCTTTGCATCCAGTGAAAATGTAGAGTTGTAGGACCCAGTCTCAAAAGATACATTTCCAACTCCTGAACCCAATTCCCAGGAATAACTGGAAGAAAGATTTTTTATAGAGTGCAAGAGTGAGAGGAAAAGGGTGTTTGCTGTGAGATTCTGTTTACTAGAAATGTCAGAGGCTGCACTCCATACAGTGTCACCAACAGGGCTGCCTAGACTTGATTGAACAAGGACAGCAATAGACATGCTAATGTGTATAAGGGAAAGTCCGGTAATACTCAGTTCTACATAACGAACTACAGGCAATGAAGGAATGCTGAAATCAGCAGAAATAGTCTTTCTCAGGAAGGATCTAAGGTTATCTAATACCAAGTGATTATTCCCCAAAACATACATAAAAATATCACTATAAAGACTGAGAAGGTTGTACTTATGTATTTAGGAATCTCTCTCTCTCTCTCTCTCTCTCTCTCTCTCTCTCTCTCTCTCTCTCTCTGTGTGTGTGTGTGTGTGTGTGTAACAACAACTAATGAAAGATCATGTAGTGAACATGGAAGGCGGCTACTGACAGCCAGGCTAGGAGAAGCAGCTAGGAGAAGCAGCTGACATCCAGGATAAAAGATAAGACCAGCCCAGCCAAGGCTGGGAGGAGATAACCAGCAGAGGAGCCCTGCGTATAGATTAAGAAGTGTGACATTTGCAGTAAAGTGTTAAGGATGGATAAGGGTAGGATAGAGTATAAGAACCCTGACCAGAGAAGGAAAGTTGGTCCAAAATGACCTGCCTGTGAACTCCACGCCGGTCTGGACTCCACTCAGCCCGACGAGTGAATGAGCGAGATATAGACCACCAATCTGATCAATACAATCAATACAGATCATCAGTGGGCCCAGAGAACTGACCCAAGCCATCGGAGCAAGACTCGCTGAATGCAAAGAGGTGATCCCGAGACGTCAGAGCCCGAGCCTGAGACGTGCTGGTCAGGTCCTGTAATGACATGTTATCTATCCTTCTGTTAGGAATATTAGCCACAGCAGTTACATTCTTTTGTCTGTGTGTGATAGTGGAAGAGGAGGTCCGCTCCTCAACCACAACAATTGTGTGTGACCCCGAGTGTGGAATTAAAGCATTAGAAAACCAGTCTGACGGCTGCTCGTTGCCTTATTGTCTACCCCAAGGGCACCTCCTGTCAGAACCAACTGGCAGTCTAGGGGAATAAGTGCTCACGACAGATCATGACTTTGAAAAAGAAAGGACACCTGAAAGAGTTTGGAAAGAGAACAGGGAAGGAGTAAATGATATAATTACATTATAATCTCCTGGTGTCCTTGACCTCTCTGGCTTCTATAGTTCTTTCACATCTCCTGTGGGAATCCCAAGCTCTGCCTAATGTTTGACTGTGGGTCTGCATCAGCTTCCATTAGCTGCTGGAGGAAGCCTCTCTGATGAAGATTAGATGAGGAACCGATCTATGAGTATAACAGACTATCATTACAAATCATTTCACTGACTTTTTTCAGTTTTTTTTTTTTTTTTTAGTTATACCCCATGTTTCTGAGTTGGGAATGAGGTGCTTGGAGTGGGTGAGATGTGGGACTCCTAACAGTTGGAGTGGGGTTATCTCTGGCTCTTGTGCCTGCTCAAGGGACACTTTTCCTCATGAGTTGCCTTCACCATATTTAATATAAGGGCTTATGCTTAGTCTTAATGTATCTTGTTATGTCATGTTCAGTTGATGTAACTAGGAGACCTGCTTTTTCTGAAGGTAAATGGAAGAGCAGTGGATCTGTGGGTAGAGTAGAAGTTGTAGTCAGCATGTATTGCATGAGACAGAAATAAAGAAAATTGTATGATAATCTCAAAAAATCAAATAAATAATAAAAAACTCAAAGCTACATGGATTTAGGAGAGAATTCTATATGGTTTTCAAAATATTACACTAATATGTATCAAATTATTCTGGAAAATACAAAAAGAAAGAAAACTTCTAAATTGTTTTTATAAAGCCAGTATTCTCCTCATAATGAATGCAGATACAACACACACACACACACACACACACACACACACAAAGTGAGAGAGAGAGAGAGACAAAGAGAAAAAGGCCTTGAAAACTACTTTTAAAATCTTATTTATTTATTTATTTATTTTTACTCAGTCACTTTACATCTTGCTCACTGACACCACATAATCACCCCTGACAATCTTTGTCCTATCCCTTTTCTCCTCCTCCTTTGAGCAGGTGGGGCTCCCCTGGGTATCACCCACCCTGGGCACTTTAAATCTCTGTGAGGATAGGCACTACCTCTACCACTGGTGGACAGACAAGGAAGCCCAGCTAGAAGAATATATTCCATGGACAGAAAACAGCTTTTGAGATAGCACCCACTCCAGTTGTTCAGGACCCACATGAAGAACAAGCTTCACAGCTGCTACATCTGTATGGGGAGGCCTAGGTCCAGCCCATGTGTGGTCTTTGCTTGGTGGTTCAGACTCTGAGAGCCCCCAAAGTCCAGGTTAGTTGACTCTGTTGGTCCTCCTACAAATTTCTATTCTCTTTGGGCACAAAATCCTTTCTCCTATTATTCTATTAAAAAGAATATCCCCTAAGGGCAGTGGTTTTTCTCAATATAAACAGAAGAGAAGTCATAGGCTTTAAGGGGTGTGCAGGCAATGTGGCAAGGGTTGCCATTGGTCCAATTAATGAAAGTCCAAAAGAGATATTCAAAGTAATTTTGTGCCATCAAGAAAAAGCCTTGGGGGCCTAGCTTGAGACCCTGCAGCAAAAAGTAAATGAGCCAAGTTGGAATGCAACTACAACAGTCAAAAAACATTGCATTATTGAAAAAAATCTGGAATTAACTTATCCTGTATACCGTAAGAAAATGTTAACATCACAATGGAAGCCAGTGAAAGTTTTGCATTAGGAATATGTATTTGTTTAATTTCTGCAGCAAATGAAAAGCTTTTGATACCAACAAAACTGATCAAGATTAGAACTGAGCAGGAGAAGTGTCCTAAAAATATTGGCCACTGATCCACAAAGTTCTTATTTCTTTGAAAATATCTTTGTTTATAATTTCCCAATACACACACCATAATTAATGGCTTAAAACAGAAAGGGAGAAATGTAGTGACAATTTTGGAATTTTGTTTTCTTTTAAAAACACAGAAATACTATAAGAATACGTGTTTATTTTAATCACAGGTGTGGTAATATCAAGCTGATTTGGAGCAGCTGACTGTTATTTACCTCTTTCCTGGCAGGAGCATGATTTTGCCAACTGTATATAGCTTCTGCAATTGTGTGACATTTGGAATTCTGGGAACTTTTCAGAGGATATATAAATACTAGGACCTCAATAGGTGTGGGTTAGTTATTGTAGGCCATTCAGGGAGTTTGGTTGTGGTTTGTTAATAGTTGTGTTCTGGAAATGTTTTTATTTGTTCAGATGAGGGGATAAGATGAAAGCCATTCCCAAATCTTTCTAGGTCTTTCTGAACTCTCACTGGCTGGTTCAACCCAGCTGTTCTGGCCCAAACTCCTCTTTAAGCTAACTAAGTCAAACTGGCTTCTCTTGGATTCTGCCTGAGTTGCTCTACTTGACCTCAAACTAATTATGGCAATATGTTCTAATCTTCTTGCCCCTTCACATTCTCTGGTTTATTCTCTCTTCACCTGTGTCTAGCTTGTTCTCTCTGCAACCTGTCTCTGTAAAATTGTTTCAGTAAGAAAATCTTGGGGGGGGGGGATCTCTCTGTCTCTTTCTGTCTCTCTCACTCTCTCTCCCTCCCTTCCTCTGTCTCTCGCTGTCTCTCTCCATTCATCTCTCTGTCTCTCTCTGTCTCCCCTCCCTCCCCCCCCCCCCCGTATCCTTCTTTCTTTCCTATCTAGTGGGTAGGAGGTGAAACCTTGGGGAAAATATGGGGGGAAATTGTGGAAAAAAGAAGAACCCACAAAGTAGTAAAAGACAAGTGAAACTCCTTTCAACCTTTGGTGTCTTTGAATCCCAGCCCAGTACAAAGCCAACATTATGCTTGACTGCCTTCTTCACCTCTTCCAATGTTGATGATTGTCTTAGCTCTCCTGTCTCACCAGCAGAGAGGCAATATATACCTGGTCTTTGCTTCTTTGTGGGTTCTTCTTTTTCCCATCATTTATCACCTCAACTTGACCCCCATCACTATATAAGAAATAAGGATAGAAGAGAGAGATTCCTGAATCTAATTTCTTTACTTTTGTTTCTTTGAACATGGCTACTAACAAACTATATTGATTACTCTGCACAAAAGTCAAGTCCAAGTGGATCAAGGACCTCAACATATTACCTGGTATATTAAAATCCTCCTAAGAGAGAAAGTGGAAAATACCCTTGGACAAGTTGGTACAGAAGACAGTTTCCTGAACACAATACCAATTGCTTAGGTTTTAAGATCAGCAATTGATAAATGGGGCTTCGTGAAAAGGCAAAGCTGCAAGGCAAAGGACACTGTCAATAGGACTATTCAGCAGCCTACAGATTGGGAAAGGATCTTCACCAATTCTACATCTGGCAGACATCTAATGTCCAAAATTTATAAAGAACTCAAGAAGTTAAACATCAACAACCAAAATAATCCAATGAAAAAATCTGGCACATATCTAAACAGAGAATTTTCAACAGAGGAGTCTCAAATGGCCAAAAAGCACTAAAAGAAATGTTCAAAGTCCTTAGACATTAGGGAAATGCAAATCAAAACAACTATGAGGTGCCATATTATACCCATAGGAATGGTTAAGATCAAATTTCAAGCAACAGCACATACTGGCAAGGATGTGGAGAAACAGGAACACTCCTCCATTGCTGCTGGGAGTGCCAACTTTTATAACCATTTTCAAAATCAATTTGACATTTTGTCAGAAAACTGGGAATAGGTTTACCTCAAGACCTAGCTATGCTACTCCTGAGCATATACCCTAAAGATGGTCAACCATACCACAAAGATACTTGCTAAGGTATGTTAATAGCAGCTTTATCTGTAGTAGTCAGAAACTGGAAACAACCTAGATAACCCTGAACTACACAATGGAATACTATTTAGTTATTAAAAATCAAGACATCCTGAGTTTTGCAGGCAAATTGATGGATCTTGAGAACGTCATCCTGAGTAAGGTAATCCAGTCTCAAAAGGACATGCATGGTATATACTCACTTGTAAGTGGATATTAGCCATAAAATACAGTATGCCCATGTTACACTACACAAACCTAAAGAAGCTAAACAAGAAGGAAGGCACAAGCAAGGGTGCTTGAATCTCACTGAGAAGGGTGAATAAAATAGTCATAAGAGACAAACAGAGGGAGGAAACTTAGTGGAAGAGGGGAAAGGGAGAGAAATGGGGGAGTTCAGGATTAGATGTGGGGATGAACAGGAGGGAGGGCCAGATGGCCATGAAAATGAAAAGAAGTATGCAACGGATGAGGATGGGGAGGTAGGGGGCATGTTCAGGAAGAGACAGAGACCTTGGATAAGATAGGTGCCCAAGAATCAATAGGGGAGTTCTTAGCTGTGACTCAGCATTGAGGATATGTAACCTAAAGAAGCCACCTCCTGTAGCTGGGCAGGAACTTCAGTGGAGAGACAAGAACACCAACCCACCCACAAATCTATCCTGCCTACAAGAAATGCAGGACAAAGCAGAGACTGAAGGAATGGCTGAACAATAACCAGCCTAACCTGAGACCCATGCCTTGGACAAGCTCCAGTCCCTGACACTATTAATGGCACTCTGTTATGCTTGCAGACAGGAGCATGTTGTCCTCTGAGAGGCTCCACCCAGGAGCTGACTCAGACAGATATAGATACCCACAGTCAAACAGTGAATGGAGCTTGGGGATATTCTTATTAATAGAAGAAGAAGAGGAAGGATTATGGACCTGAAGGGGATAGGAACTCATAGGAAGACTTACAAAGTCAGCTAACCTGAACTTTGGGGCTCTCAGTGTCTGAATCACCAAACAAAGAACATACATAGGCTGGATCTAGGCCTCCCCATACATATGTAGCAGATGTGCAGCTTGGTCTTTATGTGGATCCTGAACAACTGGAGTGGGGCTATTTCATAAGCTGTTTCCTGACCTTGGGATATGTTCTTCTAGCTGGGATGCCTTTTCTGGCATTGGTGAAAGAGGTAGAGCCTATCCTCGCAGAGACTTGAGGTACCTAGGGTGGTGGATACCTAGGGCAGCTCCCACTTACTTAGAGGTAAAGGAGAGCAGGGGCTGGGGAAAGGATTATGAGAGAGTGAATGGGAGGGGGCAGTAAGTGGGATCTAAAGTGAGTAAATACTCCTCCTCCTCCTCCTCCTACTACTACTGCTACTACTATTGCTATTGCTAAAATACTTAAAAAAGAAATATATAATTCCAAACTCTTTTGGCTTGTGTAGCTCTGCTGAGATATCTGTTTTCATTCTGACTGGTGACTGGCTAGTTTTTACACGTGACTTGGTATTTTTCTTTTGCCATATACTTTCTTAGTCTTTCTATTCAGTGGTTTAATTATATTATGGTGAGTGATGGTCGCTATCTAGTTTTGTCTATTGTTCACATGCCTCCTCTATCTGAATTGGAAAACATTCTCTGAATTTTGGGAAGTTTTCTACTCTAATGTTGGATGTAAATATTTTCTGTGCTTTTAGAATGAAATTTTCTTTATTCATGTTAATGGCTTTTAAAAAGTGGGTTATATTTTCTCTTTTCAGCTGGCTGGCTCCCAACTGAGAATGGACTGTGATATTTATATAATATAAATATAAATATAAATATAAATATAAATATAAATATAAATATAAATATAAATATGTCATTCATTCATGAATGACATATTTATATTATATAAATATCACAGTCCATTCATTATGATAATGGCAGGAACCATGACAGCATTCAGGTAGACATTGTTGGAGGGACAAAGGGTTTTACATCTTGATCCAAAGGCAACCAGGAGAAGACTGTCTTTCGTCACGCATCCAGGATGAGGGTCTCTACTGCACTGGCTGTAGCTTGAGCATATGATCTCAAAGCCAACCTCCATAGTGACATATATTTATTTATATTATATTTATATAAATATAAATATAATATAAATATAAAGGCACAGCAACTGAGCAGGATTACTCTGTTTTTATCCTGTAGGCTAATCTGGCTATCTCCCAGCCAAAGTTTCTGAGGTAGTTGCATTATTGTCATTTTCTCTGCTCGTGCTTATTTTCTTATGGTCTCTCCTGGACTGTTCTCCTGGCTC
Organism: Arvicanthis niloticus; assembly: GCF_011762505.2. Taxonomy (NCBI): domain Eukaryota; kingdom Metazoa; phylum Chordata; class Mammalia; order Rodentia; family Muridae; genus Arvicanthis; species Arvicanthis niloticus. The sequence continues at coordinate 61,096,896 of NC_047666.1, forward strand.
ATCCCCACCTCTTTTCTCTCTCTCTCCTCCTACCCTGACTGGGATGAAGTCCAGCCCTATTCCTCCTCCTACCCAGTCACTGGCTGATTAGCATTTATTGTCAAATTATAGAATAAATGGGGACCAATGCTTACACAACATTGAGGCAAGAGATATTTAGAATAATGATTGAAAACAGATATGGGGGCATAGTTATCAGCATTTGAAACACATAGTGCACAATATCATTGTGCTTATACTTTTTTGTCTATGATTCTTAGCTTCTGAGTTTTTGTTGTGACCTGAATATCTGAAAACCCTGTTAATGTTTTATTAGTTTTGGTTTGTCCCTGCTGGGTTGTACCAATGCCTCCTCTACGTTGCTGTTTAGTTCAGAAATTCTGTTTCTTTGAGATACAAGTCTGTTGAAGTAATTATTTAAATTGGCAGCATTCAATCTAGCTTTTCTTAATCAGCTGCCATGTTCCCTAGCCTATGCATGTGGCCATGAGCAGTGGCAGACTTATTGCCTCTGCTCAGCTCTGCCAGTCCACTCAGGCAGCCAGAGACACTGTCCCTGCCACCCATGAGATGCCAGCATGGTAGATGGTGCTGTCAATCTTCCACACTGTCTCTGAAAGTCTGGGCATTGCCCAGACCATCCCACTATCCACACTGGCCCGGTAGGAAAATGAGACTCTAATGCTTAAACATTACTCAAAGGCTTTATATGTTTGGTAATGGTCAATAACAATATGCCCATACAATTAGAGGTGTAACCCAATACCCAACCTAGATATACTGACTACCTTTGACTGCTAGAGACATGCACACATCTGCTTCCATATTCTCCTCTCTCTGGTCTCTCTCCCCTAGCTCCTCCTCTTCCTTCTTTTCTTCTTCTCCTTACTCCTCCTCTTCCTCTCCTTACTCCTCCCACCTTAGCTCATCCTACCCAAGTCTACTGATAAAGTTTTTTTTTTTTTTTTGGCTTATTGTATTATTCATTTCCAGTATTTCAGTTTTGTTTTTATTCTGAATTCCTCTCTCATGTGCTATGTGGTCCCTCAATTGATACAGCTCTTTGTCTATTCTCTAGGAATTTACATAGGAGCTCATTTACTGTCTTTGATTTCTTTGAACTAGCTCACTGTCTTAGTTTGGAGTTTATTGCTGTGAAGAGACACCATGACCAAGGCAACTCTCATGAAGGAAAACATTCAATTGGGGCTAACAGAGCATCAGAGGTTTAGTCCATTCATTATGATAATGGCAGGAACCATGGCAGCATTCAGGCAGACATTGTTGGAGGGACAAAGAGTTTTACATCTTGATCCAAAGGCAACCAGGAGAAGACTGTCTTTCATCATGCATCCAGGATGAGGGTCTCTATTGCACTGGCTGTAGCTTGAGCATATGATCTCAAAGCCAACCTCCATAGTGACATACTTCCTATAAACAGGGCCACACCTATTTCAACAAGAATATATCTCTTAATAATGTCATTCCTTGTGGGCCAAACTTTCAAACACACAAGTCTATGTGGGCCAAACCAATTCAAACTATTATACATTTTTCAGGTCTTTTAAAAGACTTTCTTCTAATTTACTTTCCCTGGGAGATGAGATTAGTCATTGTGATGGTTTGAATGAGAAATATCTGCTACAGGCTTATATATTTAGAGAGTTGGTTCACAAAGGTTGGTGCCATTTGGTAGTGGTTATTGAATCTTTATGAGATACTGTGAGAACAAAATTTGAAAGCAGCATTGAAACAATAACAAAAATTCATGGTCAGCAAAGACCACCAACAATTTGTTAAATATAGTCATAATAAAAATATTAAGTCCCTGCAGGGGCAGGGTGACCAAAAATGATAAGGCATGCAAGGACATGCCCAGACAAGTCCAAGCATGCCCAAGTGAGTAATGGGCTATCTGGTGTTTACTTCTCTCTCCCTCCCTTTCTGGGAGGTCTGAGGTTTCATGGTCAAAAGTAACTAGTCATCCGGCCAGCTCAAATGATTGATGTTTGAAATATCCAATCATATGTAACCGTGCCAAATTTTCCCGCTCTCCCCAACCCCTACCCATAAATATCCCAAGCTTCCTGGGCTCGTGGTCGGATCCTCTATCTCCTGCATGAGATATGTTCTGACCCAAGGGCCCTCGCCATTAAACTACCTTTTGTTATTACATCAAGAACGTCTCTCCTGTGTCCTTGGGTGAGTGTAAGTCCAGACTTGAGTGAGGGTCCTTTTTGGGGGTCTTTCAATACAACCTTCCAGGAGGAAGTACATCATGTAAGTGTGTGTGTGTGTGTCTGTGTGTGTATGTATGTATGTGCATTTGTGTGTATATGTGTGCACACACACCCACAGTTTGAGAAGTTATGACATTATTCCCACTTTCATTTTTCTTTCTCTGCTTCCTGAATAGAGATGGAAATATAATCATAAAATTTTCACTCTGCTTGCTGCTATGCCTTCCTCACAATTAAGGATTCTCCATTTGGAAGTGTAAGGCCAAATAAACTTTATCTTTTCTATGCTGCCTATTTCTCTGAATACACTCAGACATTTTACATTTGTCTGCACATCAGATTGGAGTTCACCCACAACTTTGCTTAGGCTTTGATTTTTCATTTCCCCTTCCAACTTGTTTTCTTCTGTCTAATGTTGTGGTTTATTTCAGGACATTCTTCACTTGAACTTTGTTCTATTACTTCAGCATTGTTTATTAAAAGGCATGCCAGCATTACCTGGAGAGTGAAGGGAGCAGAGAGTAGAGTACAGGGGTAGTGGGCTACACAGAAATCAGAGGAGAGTATTCTGGGGGTGGGTAAGGGGGAGCATGTGCTAAAGATGGGTAAGAGGGAGTGCATTCTCAAGATGAATTAAAAAGCACAGAACAGCTTGTCTTTGAATAGCTCAGGGGAATGTTTTCTCTTCCCAGACAGTCAGTCAAGTCAACACTATAGTTTGTGCTTCTTCATCTTCAAGGTCAACTGGAAAGTGTAGGTAATACCTTTGTCATATTAATCACTTCTTCTTCCTCTTAGGAATTAAATCTTGAATAACCATTGACAAAAGGTTTTCGGACTTTCAAGTTACCAAATTCATCTCAGCATTATCTATATCAATTCCTATCCTGGAACTTGAAAAGCTTCATTTAGTTTAATCTAGGTTTGAACTTCTTCACAGGTCTATGGTTGATTACTGGATACTGAACTCAGTCTTCAGCCCTTCTTTCTTTCTAATGGAGTGGGAGTGAGAGTTCCAACTGTCTGATCACATGGTATGTCCCATTTTGAAACAATCTTGGGGACTGATAAGAGTCACCCCATTAGTACAATGTAAGGCCTAGTTAAAATGGAACTGTTATGTTTGAGGAAAGATGTTCCTTTTATATTCATTGCTCTGGAGCTATTTTTGGAATGTAAAAAATCCCCACAAAAATTGGCACATAATTTTTTCTATAATCAAAAGACTTTTAGAAGTTTTGTGCTAAGAACTGGGGATAGGGGCCATACATGTGCATGTTCTGTATCCTAGTATCATTATGTGTTCCATTGGAAACTGCTTCCTCATGAATGTTCAGGTGTTGGTGAGGATAGTAGAGGGAAGGTTCCAGGGAGTGTTGTAGCTACGGGAAACCGGGTTCACCTGAGAGAAATGCTGGGAATGAAAGGGTAATGGGGGGCAAGAGAAGCATGGGGCCAAGACAACATATTCTGATCAAGGCCCAGAAGTTTAATATTTTGCTTTTACATATAAAGGGGAAGCCCCACTCCCAGAGTCTCTTCTCCAGCAGCTGGGTGAGGGAATAGCAGCCCTAAGGTGTCAAAGCAAGCTCAGCAGGCGGTCCATTCTTTTTAGCCAAGGCCTCCCAGGTCCTACTGTTGTTTGGTCTATTGTGGTAAACAGATTGCAGGCCTGCTCAAGGCTGTGGGGGAAGGGCACAGTATGTGTGTGAGGAGGAAGAGACAACAGACTCCATGGAGCCTGCCTCTGATTTCACACCATTCTTCACTTTTCCTAACCTAAAGAAAGAACTCATAACCAATGAACTTTTGCCCCATGCAAGTTACATTTTGTCATATTGGACCAAGTCTGTTTGGTTCCTTCTTTCCTGGCAACAATTTAAAGCCTAAGGATTTTAACTCCTGCCAGGGGAGCAGGGTCATTACTCTCTAATCACAAGTCATACCTCACATGAAAACAGTCCACCAATTGGTCAGTTGTTTTCAATAAACACAAAGGCAGACTGCAAAGATAATGGAAAGGGATATATAAATAATATATATATATATATATATATATATATATATATATATATATATATGTATATATATATACATATATATATGTATATATATTAAAATGTATGTATGTACACATGTGCATGCTCATGTGTGTGCATGTGCACATATGTGTGCAGGGGTGTGTTAGGTCTTCAAATCAAGACAAACAGCTAACTGAGGTGCCTACTAACACATCTATGCAGATCCTGTTCACCAACCTGTCTCAGTACTGGCTGTACCTGTTACAGAGACATTCCAGATGACATAGCCTGCCTCTGCCCTATGCTCTTCAGTCCAGGAACTAAACTAGATCCCAGCTTCTTTTCCCTATATTTTGGTACTTGGTCCTTTTGGTCTCTTGGACTCTTGGCTCATTCCTGGCTTTTTTACCTTTGGTTCCTGTGCCCTCCTCACACCACCCAGTGATGGCCTGGTTTACTTTGGATCAATCCATATGCCTCTTGCTGTGCTCTCCATTACACACACACACACACACACACACACACACACACATATGCACACACGTATGTGTGCATGTGTATAACAAAATTTTCAACCCCTTAGGAATAGTCATGTCTATTTTTTTATTTCCTTTTTTTCATTCAAGGACAACCTCATGTGTAGTTCTCAGGATCATTGACTTCCTTTGATTCAGGGTCTCTTGTGTGTCTGAAGAACATCAATTAGGCTGGACAAGAAGCTCCCAGGGATCTACATGTCTCTATTCACCAATGTTGGCATTTCAAGCATATATTTGCACACATGACATTTTTAGACTGGTTCTGAGCATCAGTCTCAGGTCCTCATGCTTGCAAGACAACCAACCACTTTATCATCTCCCAGCATCCATGGGCTTATTATTATTTACTACATTAACTCATAACATCTAAGTTCTAGCCATTCAATCAAACTTTTTATTATTTCCTAGAACCCTGTTCAATATATGAATTGATCCTTATATAAAATAGATAAACCACATAAAGTTTTGTAGAGAACACAATGTAAATAAGGTTTATAGATAAATTTCTTTTGAGATGGAAGAGATTTCCATATTAGGAACTCAGCAAGTTATAAGAATCTTCTTGTGAGAGTTTTCAAGAACAATATCAGGGATGTTTCTCAATTTCCTCTTTCTGATGTCCTTAAATCATTAAAGAGAAGTGTAGACTGACTACTATGTGTCATTGACCATCTCTATCAAATTTAGCTCAGAGTGTGTGGAGGTTGACTGTGAGCTTTGGCCATTTTGAAAGGAGCAAGGTCCCTGAGTCATATCTCAGAGAGACAGATACAAGAAGTCCTTAACCTTATTAACATATACTTCAACAATGATGCAGGAAAAACCTCCCCAAGGTGAGGTGGGCATTTCTTGGTCCAAGGCAGAGAGTATGAATGTGTAATGTGATGAGGAAGTGCTGGGGTAATGATACAGTCAAATGGGCAAGCTGAAATGATGGAGTGGACCAAGACAGCAGAGCCATAGGGATTTGAAGAAAGTGTGAGATCTCCGAGCCAGAAGCCAAATATAAATAAGTAACTGTATATTGAAGGGGGATGCGAAATGGTAGGACATCAATGAAAGACTGTGATAATTAAGACTAAAATATAAGGACATGAAAATTGCAGGTGTCTGAGGGTAAAATGATTTTAGATTGTGTGTGTGTGTGTGTGTGTGTGTGTGTGTGTGTGTGTGTGTGCTTCAGAGCTGACTTGGTAATTTATTCTAGGACCTTGACAGCTTTTTCCTGTAGTTCATAATTATTCTGAGCATTTTGTCTGGTTGTTAATTGCTCTAAGCTTTTTGGTCCTATGGTGAGTACATCTGCTTACTATCTGACAGGGAAGGCAGTCTGCTGGACCCTGAGACTCTGGTCAGTTGCTGTGATTTCCATGTTACTCCTCAGTGTCTGTTTCATCGCAAGCTGTAAAGGTAAGTTCTTCATTGACTGATGTGTCTTTTGGGAACTGTCTGATCTCTTCCACAGAGACTCTCAAGGGCTCTTTTGTTTTGTTTTGACTTTCCAACACTGTTTCTCTGTATAGTCTGTTGCTGTACTGAAACTCTCTCTGTGGTCCTGGCCCTGAACTCACAGAGATCCTCCCTCCTCTGCCTCTCAAGTGCTGGAATTAAAAGGAATTAAATACCACCACCAGACTGAGGCTGTTCTTTTAATCCCATTATCTGTTCCAACCTTACATGCAGTACCATGTTTTTCTTGACTTCTCTTCCTTATTGTTTTTCCCCATCTTTTGACCACTGAGATATCTAAGATTACTTGATCAGCTTTGTTAGAACATGCTAGTTATAATCATTGTCTGTGACAGTGCCTTCCAGTAATTACAGTCTTTGCTCACAACTCTCTATTGAGAGCACAGGTCCAGTTGATTTTATAATATTGGCAGCTCAGAGTCTTTAAATCATAAGGGATTTCCCCCCCTCAAAAGAAGAGGGTAAAGTAACCAAACTAAATAGTGATGACTAAAGAAATGAAATATTTCTGCCCTGTTTCATCTTCCCATAAAGACACATCTGAAGTTTATTGTGTGAGAAGTTTTCATGATGTTCTTTGCAGTGTACAGTCTGCATCTGTATTTGCTGTGAGAATGATCACAGTAGTTGCTGCATAGTCTAAGAAGGAGAGGCAGTATCTTACACCAAGTTCTTCAAATCTGCAGTGTGCTCCACAATTTAAAGACATCTTCTAACTGAAGCAGAATTTGTCTTAATTAGCACAGTCAAGCTTAAGGGCATGGGTTGTAGTCATTAAGGATAGTTGTTTTACTGTTCAAGGAACCAAAGTTCAGACTCAAAACATGAACTAGAAACATTTGCTTAAAATAGTGGAGAACGTCTATTTTTATTGACATAGTTAAGTGTGCATACTCATGAACAAAATCTTAAGTTAGAAATTTTTTTATTGAGTCTTTGAAACTTGCATACTTATATACAATGTATTTTGTTCAAATCCACCCCACGTACAAGTCTTCATGTGTTTAAACTACTCCAGTCTGTGGTGGTGGCCATGCAGCATCTTCAGGGAATAGCATATGAGTGCTTCACTGATGGGACTTTACTGTGGGAAGGCCCATGAAAATCCCCTCCTACTTGGCAAGGACCCATTGTAGAAAGTATTTAAACTCAATCCAGGGTTTCTACCCTGCCTTTGATTATCCAGTTCCCAGATAAAGGACATATAACCCTCATATTTATAATAAGCCTTAATCAGCACTAGGGCTGGGCAGATATCTACCCTCTATGCTATTATGTCTACTTTCCTATCAATAACCTTGCCAAGTTCCATCTGGATATCTCTTAACTCCAATTGGCCAGCTTTCAGGGCTATCTTTTCATGATTCACCTACCCCATGGCAGCGTCTTCCTTTCTTCACCTTCTTTGTCCTCATGGTTCTCCTCAGACCCCAAACCCTGCCTATCTCAATTCTGTTTAGGTATAGGCTGTAAGCGTCTTTATTCACTAATGAGGGATAACTTGAGAGATAATGTCACATAGTGTTGTTTAGGTCTATGTGCAGATCCTGTTGTTCCTGGTGTCACCCAGGTCTTTTGGGACTACAATTTAGCATTATAATACGTAGCAAAAGAATAAACCTTAACAATAACCTGTGGTAAACTTGGTGGCCTGTATGGTTATTACCTTGATTACATGTGCTACATGCTTTCCTTGCTTTCACTATGCTGTCTATACTCATAGCAATATTTTGTTTCACTTTGTTGGTCATGGGCAAGGCTGCGATCACTCATGCTGAAAGCTCTGCAGATGAATCTATGTTTTTCTCAATAAACTGTTGAGAGGTAAAACCCTCCTCTCCTCTTTTTGCCTGTGTTTATTTTCCAGATGTGATCATTAAACCCGAGTATTTTGGGACATGTTATTATGTCCCTAGAGAAATTGTCACACTGAGTAAGCCTGTGGCAGTTGTAGAGAGCAGTGTGTCCTGCTTGTATAACTGTTCTGAGGAAGCTATGTCTAATCAACAGAGACTTAAAATGGGGAAGCTATGTTTGGTCAACTGCATCTTAGAAATAGGGAAATTATGTCTGATCAATAGAGGCTTGAAAATAGTTCTCAGAAAGAATATATCAAGAATTGATAGGTATTTGTAAGGAAATGTTGCTTGGTACAATGAATACTTCTCTGTCTGCAATTAAAAGTGGTATTGTGGAAGAGGGGTACTATCTATCTGATAACTGGATTCATAATCATGAATGTTTAATCTGTCTCTCAGCTTGTATAACTATGTAAACACATTTGGTACCAGTTGGCTTGCATGTCTACAGGACATACCTGGCTAAATGTTTACTTTTGGCTTGCTGAAATTGTGCTTTGTAGTCCAAAATAAGGTTAGGTTGTAACCAATCTAGTGAGAAATGGAAGGAGAAAGGAATGTTGGGGGCTTTTTATAATGATGGGGCTTTAAAAAATGCTGTTATAATTTCTTCTAAGAAAATAAACAATGACATCAAAGCTCATGAAAGCATGGAATATCTTAGTTTCTCCATCTATGGCAACTGAGAGTTTTGCTGGGTATAGTAGCCTGGGCTGGCATTTGTATTCTATTAGGGTCTATATGACTTCTGCCCAGGATCTTCTAGCTTTGATAGTCTCTGGTGAGAAGTATGGTGTAATTCTGATACGTCAGCCTTTATATGTTGCTTGACCATTTTTCCTTATTGCTTTTAATATTCTTTCTTTGTTTTGTGCATTTGGTGCTTTGACTATTATGTGACAGGAGGAATTTCTTTTTTGGTCCAATCTATTTGGCATTCTGCAGGCTTCTTAGGTTTGGTCTTCTCATTGTGTCCTGGATTTTCTGGATGTTTTGGGTTAGGAGATTTTTGCATTTTGCATTTTCTTTTGACAGTTGTGTCAATGATTTCTGTGGTATCTTCTGCACATGAGATTCTCTCTTGTATCTCTTATATTCTGTTGGTGATGGTTGTGTTTATGACTCCTGATCTCTTTCCTAGGTTTTCTATCTCCAGGGTTGTCTTCCTTTGTAATTTCTTTATTGATTCTATTCCCATTCTTATATCCTGGATGGTTTTGTTCAATTTCTTCACCTGTTTGGTTGTGCTTTCCTGTAATTCTTTAAAGGATTTTTGTGTTTCCTCTTTAGGGCTTCTACCTGTTTACCTTGATCTCCTGTATTTCTTCAAAGGAGTTACTTATGTCCTTCTTATAGTCCTCTATCTCATCATGAGACGTGACTTTGAATTAGAACCTTGCTTTTCTGGTGTGTTAGGGTATCCAGGGCTCTCTATGGTGGTAGAACTGTGTTCTGATGATGCCAAGTAGCCTTGGTTTCTGTTACTTATGTTCTTGCCCTTAGCTTCTTGCCATCTGGATATCTCTGGTGTTAGCTGGTCTTGCTGTCTCTGACTGTGGCTTGTCCCTCCTGCAAGCCTGTATGTCAGTATTTCTGGGAGATCAGTTCTCTCAGGGATGAATTTGGGTATGGAGAGGTATGGCACAGGGTCAGCTCCAAGGCACAGATGGAAACTAGAAGGATCCTGTCCCCTGCTCTTCCATGGTTCCTGTGTCCTGATGACTCTGGGCTGGTCCCTCTTGGGCCAGGAATTTGAGCAGGAGTGATGGTGTTACCTATGCTCACAGGTATACCAGCACTCCTAGAAGACCAGCTTTCTCCCAGCAATATTTGGGTATGGAGCACTGTGGCACTTGATCAGCTCTGAGAACTGTGGCACAGGATCAACTCTGGGCACAAAAGGAAACTGGAAGGATCCTGTCCCAGTATGCTCCTCAGTTCCTGTGTCCTGAGGTCTTCAGGAAGATCTCTTGGAGCAGAACTGATGGTTACCTGTGTTCATAGGTGTGCCAGCACTCCTGGGAGACCAGCTGTCTTCCAACGATATTTGGGTATGAAGCACTATGACACAGGATCAGCCCTGGGTGCTGTCACACAGGATCAGCTCAGCACAGACAGAAACTGGGAGAATCCTGTCCCCCAGTTTATTATTTTCAAAATTTATATTTCTTTCCATGACTGTCTACTTTTACCTTGTTTCTTTAGCATCTATGCTTCTTTCAAAAACATTTCTATTTCTCTCCTTCAGAGATTATATTTTCTATGTGTATTAATTTATTATTCTTTTACCCCCTTTTAACTCAATATCTCATTTTGCACTTTGTTTTTCTAAATTCATTCCTCTGGGGATTGCCTATAAGCATTCACATTACTGATTCCATGTCATCTTTTAAGTCTTCAGACTTTGTGATGGCTAGAGGTCCCTAGGAGCCTCAGTGCCCTACTACACAGCAGGGCCTCTTAAAAGAGTAAACCTCTGTCCACTAGGGGCACCTAGCCTGCAGGAGAAATTCAAGTTGAGTTCCAAGTCCAGAACTTTCCTGGGTTTTCTGAGGCCCTATGCTGGGATTACGTGCTTCCATGTTTGACTCAAGTGGGATAGAATAATGGAGGGAGAGTTCTGGCCCATGTTGATAATATAAGGCTCCAGGGATGGCTACACCATGCTCATTCCCTTCTTTGTTCACAGTGACTTACCAGTTTATGATGGACACGCCCAATAGAAGACTATCTAAACTTCACACATACCATTCCAATCTTACCTGCTTTAGTGAAGGAACTATGGTGTCAGGTGAGGAGTTAACAATATTTCCCTAGACTTATGAGAGAGGGAGGGAAAGAGGAGGGAGGTGGAGGGAGAGGGAAGAGAGGAAGAGGGTGGGAGAGAGGAAAGAGGAGGGGGAGAATAAGCAGGAGGGAGAGTTTATGATGCATGTTTCATTTAAGATTATTGTCTGTGTATGGTATGTATATATGTGTTGTGTATTTTTGTGTTGTGTGTGTTATCTGTATATGTGTGTAAGTGTTGTGTGTGTTGTTTGTCTTTTTCTTCATTTCTTTAATGATTTTTATTCATTTTATCTTTAAGGACATCTATCTTCTTCATAAGGTTGGTTGTAAGGTCTTTTTTCTTGTGCTTTAGCTGCGTTGTGATATTCACGGCTTGCTGAAGCAAGACAGCTGACTCTGGTGGTAATATATCACCTTGGATGTTGATTGTGTTCTTATCCCTGTGTCCAGAGATTTAGTTTAAGTGATTATAGGTCTAGATGTTGATTTCCTAGTTTGTCCTTGTTGGATGGATGGTTTATATTTTGGTTTCTGTTTTCTCTCTTGTCTTCTGGTCTCTGTGGGCTGTAGTTGAGGAGAGGTTCTCTGCCTAAGTTGTGAGCTGGATTTCTGGGGGCAGACATGGCCCCTTGGTGAGCAGGGGCTCTATTTGTGTTGCAGTTGAGACAGAGTGGTAAGTAGGGGAAGAGGTTTTAGGGGTGGTATTGGGGTACACTAAGAAAGTAGAGGTGATTCAATGACTAGTGGTCTATCTGGAGTTCTGGGACCTGACCTGGCTTCTGGTCCAGCACTGCATCTCAGCTTGAGTTTGTCTACAGCTCTTCTGGCTGATGTGGCCTGCAATTGAGAAGGGGATAGTTTGGAGTTGTGGCCAGGGACAGGGTAAAATGGTGGTGGTGGAGGTGGACGTATGTGTCTGTGAGATATGAAGGAGTGTGTTCCATAGGCAGGCCCCTACTGTTCTTCCGGCTGGCATGGCCTGCACTTGAGTATGGGATATCTGCTGGAGTTGTGCAACATTTCTAATAGACTGTGAGGTAACCTGTACTGAGAAGTAAAGTACACATGTACATTTACATCAGATTAGAAAATCTGACATGTACATCTCAATTTGTCTACACAAGTCTTATTTGTGAAAAGGGTTTGATTATTCTTATATTTCTCTAGGTTGTGCTTATTTTGAACCATCTCTGCAAACTTGCTATTTCTCATCTTAATACACACACATACACTCTCACACACAATTTGAAGTAAATGAAGCCCTCTATAATGAATACAAACTTATTTTTAAAAAATTATCTTTAATCTTTTTTTTACAGTCCAGTTGTTATCTCCTTCCATGTCTGCCCTCTGACAGTTCCTCATCCCATTCCTCATCCCTGATCTCCAAGAGGATATCCTCACCCTCTCTTCCATGCCCTGTTAGGCCTCCTCACTTCCTATGACAAGTTTCTGTAAGTTTAGGTATATTTTTTTCATACTGAGGCTAGACCAGGCAGTCCTCTGCTGTATATGTGTTGGGGGCCTCGGACCAGCTCCTATATGATGCCTGGTTGGTGGCTCAGTGTCTGAGAGATCTCAGGGGTCCAGGTTAGTTGAGACTGCTGGTCTTCCTATGTGGTCTCTTTCCTCCTCAACTTCTTCCAGCTTTTCCCTAATTCAACTACAGGGGTCCCTGACTTTAGTCCATTAGTTAGGTGTAGGTATCTGCTTCTGTTTTGGTCACCTGTTTGTTGGGCCTCTTGAGGGCAGCCATGCTAGGCTTCTGTCTGTAAGCTTACCATATAATATTACCATAATAATATGAGGCCTTGGAGCCTCTCCTTAAGATGGACTCCAAGTTGAGCCAGTCACTGGATCTTCTTTCCTTGAGTCTCCTCTCCATTTTATTTCTGCAGTTCTTTTAGACAGGAACAATTCTAGATCAGAGTTTTTGACTGTGGGATGGCAAGCCATCTCTCCACTTGATGTCCTATCTTTCTATTGGAGGTGGACTCTACAAGTTCCCTCTTCCTACTGTTGGGCATTTCATCTAAGGCCTCTCCCTTTGAGTCCTGAGAGTCTCTGACCTTCCAGGTCTCTAGAGGGTTCTCGACCTCTTACCTCCTGAAGTTTCCATTCATTCTGGTGACCCTTAGGGTTTCACTCTTGTCCCCTCCCCCAAATACCACTGGGAGGGAGAATAAATCAACCAGGGGTTAAGAGGGAGGGAGGGTCCTGGGTGGAAGAGGGGAGGAGGAAGGGAATAGGGGAATACAAACTTTTTAAAGGCTTAATAGATTTCTTGGGAACAGTTTTAAATTTACAGAATATTTCATGTGATGATATAAAGATACTGTTCTAACCCCACATATACATACACTATCTCCTATATGAACATCTTAAATAAGCAAATGGGGTTGGTAAAACTAGTGATTTTATACTGATGTCAACACTGATTGAAGTTCACACTTACCAGATTCTCTTCTGAGATACTACATTGTATTTAGCTGTCACATCTCTTTAGTCTTCTGTTTGTTGGGATATGTATTCAGAAGATTCTTGTTTTAAATGATTCTGATTAGCAGGATGACTATTCTGGTGTATTATAGGATATTCCTCTATTAAAATTTGCATAATTTGAAGAAGAAGATGACAGGTGTCAAATGCTAGTCTAATCACATTGTACACAGAGTCTAAACCATATAAAGTATTATACACTATTGATATAGCCTGATGGCATACTTAATGTAGGCCATTTAAAGCATACCTTTAAAAATCATCTCAGTCTTATACTTATTTTTGAAAATTTTATTCTTCTCTCATGTAACACATCCCAACTGCAGCCTCCCTTCCTTCCCCTTCCCCCAGCCCAAACACCTTCCTTATTTCCCAGATTCACTGCTCCCCTGTTTCCTTTCAGAAAAAAAGCAGGCATTCTTAGTTCACGGGACACTTTCTCCTACTGGGTTGGGTCATCCAGCCCTATCTGAGTGTTTATGTCTAGTCTTATTGCATATTGCTATGCAAGGTTCAGTTGATAAAAGCACACATTTTAAAGGCTAAGATTGGTTATTATATAATCAATTAGGAGGCTCATTCCTCGAGAAGATTAAATCTCCCTCTCTCAGCACTCATACATTGCCTATAGCTATTTTTTTTAAATTTATTTTTAATGGATATTTTATTTACATTTCAGATGCCATCCCCTTTCCCCATTTCCCCTCCCTAAAAAAACACTATCCCATGCTCCCTTCTCCTTTTTGTTCTTATACAAGTTTTTAAAAGTTAACCAAAGGCTTTATAAGTTTGGTAATGCTCAATATCAATCAGAAGTGTAACCTAATACCTAACCTAGATATATCAACTATCTTGGACTGGGGTAAACATGTGAAATATGCCTTTGTGTCTGGCCCCCCTCTCTCTTTCTCTCTCTCTCATTACCTAGCTCCTCCTTTTCTTCTCCTCCTCCTCTCCTTACTCCTCCTCTTCCTCTCCATACTCCTCCCAACTTAGCTCCTCCTACATATCAACCTTCCTGTTAAAATAAAACTTTTCTCTCAAAATACAGTTAGAGCATAACTATACCAATTTATGTCAGTAAGGTGCAAGATACACCTAATACCCAGTCCATCATTTTGTTGACTAAGCAGAACCTCTGTCATCTCTCCTAACTAAAAGAATTAGTTCTGAACATGGCTTTTTTCTTGGCTTTAGAATGAATGTCAGCTGAAAACCATCCACTCAGATCTTTTCTCTCAAAGTAAATAGCTGGGATTGGCTATGAGACTATAGTTCTTCAACCTTGTCAGAAATCCAGAATGACTGAGTTAACTGAAATTATGGGAAGCACAAAGAATAGCTTGTAAAACTTAGCCAATTTATAGAGACTGCTGAACACCTGGACAGTTCCTATACTACCGAATGTTGGAGCTTCAAATCTTCAGCCTTCTGGCCCAGAATCATCTGACAGACCTTAGTGATGCAGAATTATTGAGGGCTGATTACTCTGTCTAGGCGGATATAATCAGTCGACTATTCTGCAAATGTGTCCTTTTCTGGAGAGTAATTTGTCTGTAGATGGGAAGAGGGAATTCTTGCTTAGTGGCTGTCTCACCACAATTGGAATAACTCCAAAGATGCTCAATTTCTTCTTAGAATCCAAAACAGGGAGCTGTCAGGAGCAGACAGCTCTCTAATCAAAATGAACATTACTACAGAAATGTTTGTAAAGTCAATTCTGTGGATTTCTGATGTTTTGAAAACCAACTATCTTTGTAAGGTAATCTGGACTGTTGTCTGTTACTCCTTTCAGCTATTTCTAAAGAAAATATAGAAAACACCCTAATAATAAACTCAGAGCCATGAATTTGCTATAAGCCCTTAACTCACAGTCTAACCATCTCAAATAAGTTAAAAAAGTTAAAGAAGGACTGGGTCTAAGCCTTGTATTCCTAAATGTGTTATATAGGCACAATGCCTATGATAGTAACAATATTCATCTCACTTTTATATTAATAAGAAGCTCATACCAATGAAAACCTTAAATTTGAAGTCAAAGTAAATTTTGTACCATTTAAGAAATTATAACTTCATCTTAATAACAATTATACATATTTCTACCAGTAGGTTATGGCTATGCCATAAATCCTAGCTAATCCTCCCTGTTCCACCAAAACCACTACTTTTTCCTAGAAAGACAGCCCAATTTTAACCACCTCAGTCCCCAAGCCCAGGGAATAAGGGCACCGACTCTTCATTAACTTCTTCAAGCTGATTATGGGTGTTGAGATATTAGAAGAGGGGTTGGGGGAAGAGTAAATTGATAAGCCTCTGACACTGTGTCTTCACTGCATCCTGCTGGAATTCCAGGACATCAGAGGTTCAAGCAGGTCTGCTCAGCTTACCTAATGAGTAGATACAACAAGGCTATGTATTCGGCAATATACAATTCTCAAAACAAATTTTAGTATCAAGATAATTGTTTGTTTGAATTCTGGAATCTAGTCTTCTGGTGGCCTGCCTCTGTCATGTCTAATCCATATAATTCTGGGAGTTTCTATGAGGGTGTGATCCTGCTCCCACCACCCTCCCATTTTTGCTTTTCTGCTCTCAAATTTTGCAACATTAGGAAATCCAAACTTTCAGGCTCCAAGGCCCTCCACTTCCACTGATGCCTAACCCCTTACCCCATCACTGCTCCTCCAATTACTATGAGGGTGTGCTACCAATATCCCCTCATTCCTGCTTCCTTGCTCTTGCAATTCCCTAACACTAGGGAATCCAAACTTTCAGGTACCAAGGCTGTCCACTTCCACTGATGCCTGGCAAGGCCACCTTCAACTACCTATACAGGTGGGGCCATGAGTCCCTCCCTTTGTTTTCTCGGGCTAGAGATTTTAGAATGGCTACTCCAGCTTGTTTCTTAGGACCATTTGCTTAAAAAACTATTTTCCAGCCTTTTACTCTAAGGTAGAGTCTGTCTTTGCACTGAGGTGGGTTTCCTGTATGCAACAAAATGCTGGGTCCTGTTTATATATCCAATCCATTAGCCTATGTCTTTTAATTGGGGAATTGAGTCCATTGATGTTAAGAGATATTAAGGAACAGTGATTGTTGCTTTCTGTTATTTTTGTTATTAGAGGTGGAATTATCTTTGTGTGGCTATCTTCTTTTGGATTTGTTGGAAGAGGGTTACTTTCTTGCTCTTTCTAGGGTATAATTTCCCTCCTTATATTGGAGCTTTCCTATTACTATCGTTTGTATTGCTGGGTTTGTGGAAAGATATTGTGTAAATTTGGTTTTGTCGTGAAATATCTTGGTTTCTCCATCTATGGTAACTGAGATTTTCGCTGGGTATAGTATCCTGGGCTGGCATATGTGTTCTCTTAGGGTCTGTATGACCTCTGTCCAGCATCTTCTAGCTTTTATAGTATCTGATGAGAAGTCTGATGTAATTCTGATAGGTCTGCCTTTATGTGTTACTTGGCCTTTTCCCCTTACTGCATTTAATATTCTTTCTTTGTTTTGTGCACTTGGTGTTTTAATTATTATGTGATGGGAGGTATTTCTTTTCTGGTCTAGTCTATTTGGTGTTCTATAGGCTTCTTGTATGTTTATGGGCATCTCATTCTTTAGATTAGGGAAGTTTTCTTCTATAATTTTGTTGAAGATATTTATTGGCCCTTTAAGTTGGGAATCTTCACTCTCATCTATATCTATTATCCTTAGGTTTGGTCTCCTCATTGTGTCCTGGATTTCCTGATTGTTTTGTGTTAAGAACTTTTTGCATTTTGTGTTTTCTTTGACAGTTGTGTCAATATTTTCTATGGTATCTTCTGCACCTGAGATTCTCTCTTCTATCTCTTGTATTCTGTTGGTGATACTTGCATCTATGACTCCTGATTTCTTTCCTAGGTTTTCTATCTCCAGGGTAGTCTCCCTTTGTGATTTCTTGATTGTTTCTACTTCCATTTTTTATGTCCTGGATGGTTTTGTTCATTTCCTTCACCTGTTTGGTTGCGTTCTCTTGTAATTCTTTAAGGGATTTTTGTGTTTCCACTTTAAGGGCTTCTAACTGTTTACTTGTTTTCTCCTCAAAGTCTTTGAGAGTGTTATTTATGTCCTTCTTAAAATCCTCTATCATCATCATTAGAAGGGATTTTAAATCTGAATCTTGCTTTCCCATTAATACAGGGAATTCAGGACTTTCTTGTGTGGGAGAACTAGGTTCTAATGATGCCAATACCCTGGGTTGCTGATGCTTATGTTCTTGCACTTGCCTTTTGCCATCTGTATCTTCTTAGTGCTACCTGCCCTGTCTCTGACTGGAGCCTGTCTTTCCTATTATCTTGGTTGTATCAGAACTGTGTGGGATGGGTGTTACTACTGGGGTAAGAGCTGGAGCCCAAAATCTGCTCAGTGCTCAGGCACAGACAGGATACTGCCCGGGTTAGAGCTCTGGGAGCCCCGTTTCTTCTGGGTTCTTAGAAATTGGGGGCAGAGCTGCTGCCCAAGATCTGCTCAGTGCTCTGGCCCAGATGAGAAGGAACCAGTGCTCCGGGCCAGGATTGACTTCCTGGGTCCTTGTGGTTCCCAGTTACTCCCTGTTTGGGGCAGATGTTGTCTGCTTACCTAAGATACTGCCTGGGTTAGAGCTCCTGGGAGCCCTGCTTCCTCTGGGTTCTGTGTGATTGGGGGCAGAGCTGCTGCCCAAGATATGCTAAGTTCCTGGGCCCAGACTGGAAGAAACCAGTGCTCCGGGCTGGGAGTAGCTTTTCAGCTTTAAGAGGTCCCTTTTATTAATTGATATTAGAACCTGTGCCACTAGTTTTCTGTTCAGAAACTTTTCTCCTGTGTCACTGCATTCAAGACTATTTTCCCCTTTCTCTTCTATTAGATTCAGTGTACCTGTTGTTTTTTTAATTGAGATCCTTGATCCATGTGGACTTAAACTTTGTGCAGGATAATAAACATGGATCAATTTGTATTCTTCTACATGTAGACATCCAATTAGACCAGCATCATTCCTTTAAGCTTTCTTTTTTCGACTTATGGTTTGTCTTCTTTGTCAAAGATCAAGTGTCCATAGGTGTTTGGGTTTATTTCTGTGTCTTGATTCTATTCTATTCTTGATTCTATTCTATTGATCTGACTGTCTGTCTCTGTCTTTTATCACTATTTCTTTGTAGTACAGCTTTAGGTCAGGGAAGGTGGTTCTCCCAGAAGATCTTTTATGGTTAAGAATTATTTTGTCTATCCTGGATTTTTTGTTTTTTCACAAGAAGTTGAGAATTGCTCTTTCCATGTCTGTGAAGAATTGTGTTGAAATTTTGATAGGGACTGCATTGAATCTGTAGCTTGCTTTTGGCAAGATGGACATTTTTACTGTGCTAATCCCACCAATCTATGAATATAGGAGATCTTTCCATCTTCTGATGTCTTCTTCAGTTTCTTTCTTCAGGGACTTGGAGTTCTTGTCATACAGATCTTTCATTTACTTGGTTAGATTTACACCAGATATTTTATATTATTTGTGGCTATTGTGAAGGGTGTTGTGTTCCTAATTTCTTTCTCACCCCATTTAGCACTTATATACAAGAAAGATACTGATTTGTTTGAATTAATTTTATATTCAGCCTCTTTGCTGAAGTTGTTTATCAGCTGTAGACATTCTCTCATAGAATTTTTAGGGTCACTTATGTGTACTATCAAATCATCTGCAAACAGTGATACCTCGACTTCTTTCCCATTTTGTATCCTTTTGATCTCTTTTTGTTGTCTTATTGCTCTAACTAGAACTTCAAGTACCATATTGAGTAGATATGGAGAGAGTGCACAGCCTCGTCTTATTCCTGATTTTAGTGAGATTACTTCAAGTTTCTCTCCATGTAATTTGATGTTGGCTGTTTATTTCTTGTATATTGCTTTTATTATGTTTAGGTATGTGCCATAAATTCCTGATCTCTCTAATACCTTTAACATTAAGTTGTATATTCTGTCAAATACTTTCTCAGTATCTAATGAGATGATCATGTGATTTTTTTCTTTGAATTTGTTTATATAGTGGATTATATTGATGTATTTTCATATATTGAACCAACCTTGCATCCTGGGATGAAGTCTACTTGATTGTGGTGAATTTTGTTTTGATATGTTCTTGGATTTGGTTTGTGAGGATTTTATTAAGTATTTTTGCACTGATGTTCATAAGCAAAATTGGTCTGAATTCTCTCTTTGTTGGGTCTTTGTGTGGTTTAGGTATCAGAGTAATTGTGGCTTTGTAGAATGAATTAGGTAGTGTTCCTTCTCTTTCTATTTTATAGAATAGTTTGAGGAATGTTGGTATTAGCTCTTCTTTGTAGGTCTGGTAGAATTCTGCACTAAAGCCATCTCAACCTGAGTTGTTTTTGGTTAGGAGATTTTTAATTTCCTTAGTGATTATGGACCTGTTTATATGGTTTACCTGCTCTTGATTTAACATGGTATTTGTCTAGAAAATCATCCATTTTGTTTAGATTTTTCAGTTTTGTCAATTATTGGCTTTTGTGGTAACATCTGATGGGTTTTTTTTTTTTTTTTTTGTTAATTTCATCAGTTTCTGTTCTTATGTCACCATTTTCATTTCTGATTTTGTTAACTTGAATACTGTTTCTGTGCCTTTTAGTTAGTTTGGCTAAGAGTTAATTTATCTTGTTTCTTTTTCTTTTCTCTCAAAGAAACAACTCTTGATTTTGTTGATTCTTTGTACTGTTCTTTTTGTTTCTAATTGTTTGATTTCAGCCCTGAGTTTGATTATTTCCTGCAGTGTACTCCTTTTTTATGTGTTTGCTTATTTTTTTCTAGAACTTTCAGGTGTGCTGTCGAGTTGTTGGTACTGTACCTCTCCAATTTCTTTATGAAAGTACTTAGTGTTATGAATTTTCCTTGTAGCACTGCTTTCACTGTGTTGCATAAGTTTGGGTATGCTGTGCCTTCATTTTCAGTAAATTCTATAAAGTCTTTAATTTTTTTCTTTATTTCTTCCCTGACCAAGTTATTATTGAGTAGAGAGTTATTCACCTTCCATGAGAATGTGGGCTTTCTCTTGCTTATATTGCTATTGAAGTCCAGCCTTAATCTGTGGTAATCTCATAGACTGCATGGGATTATTTTAATCTTCTTGTGCCTGTTGAGGCTTGTTTTATGTTCAATTATATGGCCAATTTTAGAAAAATTCCCGTGAGTTGCTGAGAAGGTATATTCTTTTTTGGGGGATGTGTGTGAAATGTTTTGTAGATATCTGTTAAATCCATTTGGTTCAAAACTTCTATTAGTTTCATTGTGTCTCTGTTTAGTTCTGGCTTACTTTATGTCCATTGTTGAGAGTGGGATGTTGATGTCTCTGACTATTCTTGTGTGTGTTTCAATGTATGTTTTGACCTTTAATAAAGTTCCTTTTACAAATGTGATTGCCCTTGAATTTTAAGCATAGATGTTCAGAATTGAGACTTCATCTTGGTAGATTTTTCCTTTGATGAATATTAAGTGTCCTTCTTCATTTCTTTTGATTACTTTTGATTGAAATTTTGTTTTACTAGATATTAGAATGGCTACTTCAGCTTGTTTCTTAGAACCATTTGCCTGGAAAACTTTTTCCAGCCCTTTACTCTGAGGTAGCATCTGTCTATATTGCTAAGGGATGTTTCTTGTAATGTAGCACAATGATGGATTCTGTTTACATATCCAGTCTATTAGCCTGTGTATTTTTATTGGGGGAGTGAGTCCATTGATGTTGAGAGATATCAATGACCAATGATTGTTAGTTCCTAGTATTTAGTTGTTGGAGGTGATATTATATGTGTGTTGTGGTGCTGTAGTGTGTGCATGGGTCTTGTGGGTTGAATTATGTGTCCCTTTGTGTCTCAACATCAATGGACTCACTCCCCCAATAAAAATACACTCAGTAGTTGAAAACTTTCTTCACAGTTCCCCACAGTGGATCACAAAGAAGAGAGATAGTCCATGGTCTTAAAATGTTTATTGTCGTGGTGAAAAATAGATGAAGCTATGTCCTGATATTTTCAGGGCAGGCCTGAGGTTAAATACCTTTTGCAAGGAGGAGGGACTAGAAAGACTTAATTGGCTATGCCCTCTGGCCTTTAGTTATCTCATTAATATGGAGCTCTATCTTGAGGCTCTGTTGCCTGTAGTCACACCCTCTACCTGTGGAGGGGCTAGTAGGAACATTTTCCTATGTGCCTGAAGGGCTTGGATCGATGGAGGTCTTCTGCCTCTTGTCTGGAGCCTGTAGTCTGGGAGTGTGGCATAATGCATACTGTCCCTTGCAGTGAATCCTGCTGGGTCTCCAGCCATCTCTAGCTTGTACTCAACCAAAAACCATGCTGTTCTTTCACAGTCCTACAGTGTGTGATTTTTTTTTTCTTTTGGGTTTGTTGTGAGACAAGGAATTTCCTGTGTTTTCTTGGGCATAGTTAACCTCTTTGGGTTGGAGTATTCCTTCTAGTATCCTCTGCAGAGCTGGCTTACTCTGGCAGGAGAACTGGGTTCTGATGGTGCCAAATTACATCGGCTTCTGTTGCTTATATTCTTGTGCTTCATTTTGCCAGCTTTTTGCCTTGATTATCCCTGATGTTAACTTGCCTAGGTTTCTCAGATTAGAGCAGTCTACTCAGAGGCAAGTGGAGCTCTTTGACCTGAGTTAGAGCAGGCTTCCTGGGAAGCAGGCAGTGCTGTCTCTAGTTAGAGCTCATCTCCTGTGTCCCTGGTTTTAACAGGCCTTTATGTCCCTGGTTAGAGCAGGCCTCCTATGCACCTGGTTAAGGGATACCTCCTGGGAGAGAAGCAGGCTGTGGGGTCAAAAAGCAGATATGCTGATCCGTCACAGGTGCAACTGGAGGTACAGACCAGAAGGGCAATCCCAGTCTGTTGGGCTCTATCCTAGCTGACCTGGTTGTGGGGCAGGGGTCTTACCTGTGTCCCTGGTTATGACAGACCTCCTGAGAAACAGGTAGGCTGTGTGGAGTGGGGAGACAAGCTTACCCATCTGCCACAGGTTCAGGACAAGGTACAGACCAGAAGGGGGATGATGCTCAGGCAGAGCAGGACAGATCTCATGCCTGTTGGGTTCTGTGGAGGTCCCAGATGGTGTGGGTATTGGGTCAGGGGTCTCACCTGTGTCCGTTGTTTGGGCAGACATTCTGGGTGACAGGCAGGTTGTGGTCGGGGCGAGGATCAGGCACACTATCTGCCACAGGTGCAGGTGGAGGTGCAGACCAAAGGGAGATTTGACTTTGTATATATTTTACTTTCCTTAGGCATTCTATTTTACATTTATTTCTAGAATCTTTTTAATATTTTTGTGAGATATTTTTAATCATCATGAATGTAATAGTTTCTGTCAGAATATTCCTACCATTATTATTGAGATAGATTGTTCAAATACAACATATATGTTATGAAATTTTCTGATTCTTGGTATGATGAGTTCTATTCTTTGGATACCCAGATTGTTGTGTGTTATGTCTTGAGATTTTGGGTTTCTTTTTTACACTGTTCTTCTGTTTTTTTTTCCTGATAGAGCCCCAGAAGTACAAAGGGACCCTGACACTAGTGCCAAAGGAGATAGACTTGGGTTTCTTGGCAACTGAGAGGTGATGGGCTCTGCTGCATCTAAAAGAAGTCAGGAGTCCCAGCTTCCATGTGCTGTCTTCACACAAATAGCTTTAAAATGACTTTATTACATTGCACTTACATTTCCTTCTTCCCCCAAAGACAAAGTCTGGAGCTGTTGCCCAAAGGATTGGAAGCCTTTTGGTTCCCACTGCTACTTCATTTCAACTGACTTGGAGGCATCTTGGAACAAGAGTAAGGAGAAGTGCTCCCACATGGGTGCTCATCTGGTTGTGATCCACAGCCAGGAAGAGCAGGTGCATCCTGGGAGAGAGTGGGGCCTGGGCCAGGCATGCTGTCTGCCTGTTTCAACTAAAAGAGAGTTTTGTTGACATGGGTGTTAGTGCTGTGGCAGAAGGCTTTACAGTAGATAGGCAGGAATGGTAATTTCAGCCTTTGCCTTCTACACCTTGGTTCCACTTAAGTGTAACTAAACAACTTCTGAGGAACCATGGCATCAGAAATGCAACACAGGAGGCAGGAGGGAAGGACAAAATGTTTCTGCTTGAAGGACCAGTTTGTAGTTTCAGAACTTTAATGCTTTCTGTAGAATCAACTGCCTAACACAGAAGGGGGCAGGGAAACAGGACTCAATTGGGAGGATCATGACCAGCCATGAGAAATGAAATAGCTGAGGTTTGAATGGAGCATGATTCGATGTGCAATATTCTCTCATGCACAGCTCTCAAGAATGGTGTTGGTGAAGAAAGCGGGGTGTGAGTCTGAGATGAGGATTCATTATGATAGTGGACAGAGATTGTTTGCAGTCATGAAAACATGATTGATGACTTTGACTGTGTCTTGAGACCTACACTCCTGGGGTCGGGGGTGGGGTGGGGTGAAGAGACACGCATTCCTTGGGGTAGAAGACTTGTATAGTAATCTAAAATTTGAAAAAATTATTTAAGGGTCTAAAGAGATAAAGTAGAGTTTGACTATTGTGTATTTGTGTATGTACATCATATTGAATCCTATAATTTTGTATCATTGAAATCATTTTGAAAAGGTCTTATAAAAATTCTGTAACAAAAAAATGCTCTAAGTCCAGGCTCAATGCTCTATCTTTCCTCTTAGGATTTCATCACTGGGATCCTGAAAACCGATGCTGGCTATTTTATAGGACTTTTGGATGCTGGTGATAGACAATGGCAATGGATTGATCAGACACCATACAAAAAGAGCGCCACGTGAGTCTAGAGTTATGTAGAGAAGTTGTCAATCCTGTATCTTGAGGAGAATTTAGGGTGTTCCAGCTGTTGATTATGAAGCTAAAATAGCTCCCTCCTGGTGCAACTGCTGGCAATGGAGTTCTGTTTACTCTTTTATGTACTCATCACAGGACTCCTATGGGACACGTATTACTCATATACCCAGTGGAAATGAGAAAATTGAGTTTGAAGAGTGTAGAATGATAAAAGCGTTACCAAGGTCTTGACACATAGAAGTACTTCTGTGAGTGTCTACCATGTATATTTGGGTCTGTGGAGCCAATTATATGGTGTTGGATCTGTGGAGCTGGGGTTATAGGTGGTAGGACCTTGCCACTATGAGTGTTGGAAACAGAATCCTCACATTTTCTTGAAAAGCAGCAAGTACTCTTAATATCTGAGCCCCCTCTCCAGACCTCATTTATATCTTTATTAGAAAAATTGATGTCAAGATTATAACTGTTTATTTCTCACAAATCAAATCCCTTAATCTGATGTTGTTGTGTTTCATATTTATGTAATGACTCAAAATCTCTTAATATCTTAGTATGTTGCCATATTCTGTTCTGATATTTGATTTGAAAATTATGTAGTCTGTTGTGTTTTAAAACAAATTCCTAAATGTTTGTTTTTACCAGTGACTCAGAAGTGCAATGTTGGGGTGAAATCCTGCTAGCTGAGAGAGGCAGAGAAGGCACCCAGCCGACCTTCTTATTCAGCTAATGGCCCAGAAGAAAAAAAATCTCTTCTCTTTCTCCACTCTGTCTTAAATATCTTACAAACTCAGCATTACTCTTTTACTTTCTGTGCATCTCTCTATCTACCCTCCAGACTTCCTCTCACAGTCTGTGGTATTTTCTTATGTTCACTCCCTGTCAACAAGTTGCTTCTTCTATTCTCTATTGTTGACTTTATTTAATTCTGGCTCTTGGATGAAAGATGTGTGCTAGGTCTGAGCCACACCACAACAACCTGTTTACAATAAAGAGAAAGCTCTTGGATTAAAGGCTGAGTCACACTACATCTTGGAAACAGGTTTTTCTAGTTTATAATTGTGCAGTAACAATGTGAGCAAATATCCTGCAACAATAGTGAGGATATTGTTCACAATCTACTTATTCAATGCAATCTCCATCAAAATTCCAATGAAATTCTTCACAGAGACAGAAAGAGCAATTCTC
Organism: Arvicanthis niloticus; assembly: GCF_011762505.2. Classification (NCBI taxonomy): domain Eukaryota; kingdom Metazoa; phylum Chordata; class Mammalia; order Rodentia; family Muridae; genus Arvicanthis; species Arvicanthis niloticus. Next base: position 61,122,354 of record NC_047666.1, read on the forward strand.
AAATTTATCTGGGATAGCAAAAATCCAAAAACAAAAACAAAACAAAAAAACAGGATAGCAAAAACCATTCTTAACAATAAAAGAACTTCTGGGGAAATCACCATCCTTGATCTCAAGTTATACTACAGAATAATAGTCATTAAATTAAAACCTCATGGTATTGGAACAAAGACAGGCAGGTAAATCAATGAAATAGAACTGAAGACTCAGAAATCAACCCGCACACCTGTGGCCACTTGATCTTTGAAAAAGAAACCTAAGCCACCCAGTTTTCAGAGAAGAAAACTGGGACTCTAAAATTTTAAATTATTTGTCTTTTTTTTTTATTAGATATTTTATTTACACTTCAGATGCCATCCCCTTTCCCCATTCCCCTAAATTATTTGTCTTGATGATAGAAATAAGCAGATTATCTAGAAATTTCAACTGGTTCTCTAGTTTCTAAAATAATTCTGTTGTATTATGGAAAAACTTTATTAAAACAAGAGACTTTTCAACATCTACATAAATGCAATAGGTTGACTGTCCCCTGATACCAAACCTAAGAATGAGGAAATAGTATCCTTTGGGATGTGTACTGGGAGTAAAGAGCTCAGAAAACACTGAGTGCTATGGGCGCTGTTTTCCAGGGAAATGTGAGACATGAGTGATAGAGAATACTTGATTTGTACATACTTGAATCTGATCTCCACAAATTTCAACCTCATCCTCAGGATTGCTTCCTCTTGCTTCCTTTTGTCAAGCACCATTGTAGGAAACACCCTGATGCTCTTTCTTCTCTTTCAGATTCTGGCATAAAGGTGAGCCCAGCAATGACTATGAAAAATGTGTTATAATAAATCATCGTAAGAGTATTGGATGGGGCTGGAATGATATTGATTGCAGTGATAAAGAAAACTCAGTTTGTCAGATGAAGAAAATATACTTATGAATCACATATCCTCCATGGCCTTGGAATTGCATTGTTATCCACCATTACACAGATATCTGGAAAGTTCTGCATGTAGAAGAGATGTCCAGAGAATCTAAATAGGAGCAAATGGTTATACTTATGAAAACTCTGGCCCACATATATACTTGTGTATTCATCTACTTACTCTATCATAACATGACCTATTTTTGACAACTTTTTATTTCTCAGAGACTATACTGATACCTTTTCAGGCATACATAGAGTATTTCTGCCAAGTCCCCAACATTCATTTACTCATGCCATTATATGATATGTTCTCTCAATCTATCTTTTTTCTGTTTTAATCCACCTTTGGCATTCTTGATATGAAATTGAGAAGTAAAATTATATATATTTAATTTACAGTGTCTACATTGATATATATTTACTGTGAAATAATTATTCAAAGCAGGTTAATAACACCTTCCACTACTTAACATCATTGCCTTTGTGTGTGTGAGTGTGTGTGTGTGTGTGTGTGTGTGTGTGTTTGTGTGTGTGTCTGTGTGTATGTTAAGAACAATTATGGTCTTTTAAAAATTTAGATACACTTGATAGTGCTATTGTCATTCTATTGTACCATGGATCTCAGTATTCACTTCTATTTTATCTGACAGTTTGTGCCCTTCATCAACAAGTCAGAGATCCCAGCACTCAGCATTTACAACCATATATTCCTTGCTCCAATTCCTGAGATAATTTGATAAGTTATTAAGTATGTAATTAGTGTAATATCTTAGAGATTATCTTTCCATTTAATCTCTCTAATGAGTTGCAGAAAGCACCGACCCCACTCACTAACATGCAGTGATTCATGTTTTGTGTGTTGTTTAATTGATGTTTAAGAACAATCCTGGATTACAGTTTAGACTTAGATAAATAAAGAAGGAAAAAATAAGGCCCAACTTGTTAATGTAGCTACAGTGATGATTAAAGAAAATGTGATTAATTAAAATGTGTTTCCAAGGGAATTAGAAACATTAATTTAAAAATTTTCAAAATGTTAAAAGTAGTGTTCCTTCCTTCAACTCTAGGAAAGTTCAAATGTAAATCATATATTCTAGAAAATAGTAAGGCATACTCAACATAAATGTCTTAGATTGAAGTTATTTTCCCAAGAGAGAATATGACACAAATATCAAAGTGACTCAACAATATATTATAAGAAGACATACTTCAAATTCAGGCTAGTGTCCTTGCTGGATATAGGTGCAATAATTTAAATAAATAAATAAATACCAGCAGTATGATTTTAGCAGACATTAAAAGGATTATACACTATGATCAGATGGGACTTATTAATAACAGGCACAATGAGTTGCACAGGAAAACCAGGCAATGCAATTAACCACATTAACAGGATGAAAAGAAGAAATATCTTGATAAATTATTAAATGTATCTAAGAAACTTAGCACACATTTATAAATGGAAATACTCTCAACAAAATAGGTTCCATCACAATGTACACCAACATTCAATGGACTATAGAGATAGCCTGGCTTCCAACTGGTAATATTCATGTTGTTAGTGACAGAAGAGCACATTACAAATGGATTTAGCCAAGCATGGTGGTGCACACCTTTAATCCTAACACATGGGAGGCAGAGGTAGGCAGATCTCTGTGAGTTTGAGGACAGCCTGGTTTATTTAGTGAGTCTGAGGCTTGCCAGGGCTATATACATAGTAAGACAGTATTTCAAAAAAACCAAACAACAATAACAATAATAGAAATAGTAATATATAAGTCTTTTACTAAGAAAGACTAGATTTTTTTTTAGAAGTGTGTTGTCTTAGTTAGGTTTTTACTGCTGTGAACAGACATCATGATCAAGGCAAGTCTTATAAAGACAACATTTAATCGGGATGGCTTACAGGTTCCGAGGTTCAGTCTATTATCAACAAGGTGGGTCCATGGCAGGGTACAGGCAGGCATGGTGCAGGAGAAGCTGAGAGTTCTATATCTTCTTCTGAAGGCTGCTAGGAGAAGACTGGCCTCTAGGCAGCTAGGATGAGGGTCTTAAAGCCCACACCCACAGTGAGACACTTCTACCAATGAGGCTACACCTACTCCAACAAGGCCACACAGTAGATGGAAAGAAATGATCAAAATTCGGGCCAATATTTATTAAATAAAAATGAAAAAAATACAAGTAAGCAATGATAGAAGTATTGACTCTTTCTAAAGATTAACACGATTGACAAATCTTTATCCAGATGAAATCAAGATTTAAGGCTTCCATTTTTAATAGTTACTTTTTAACTGATTCAAACTCCTTACTCATTGACTTGTTCTGAGTTTCCACTTATTTATAATCAAGTCTTTGAAATTATAATTTTTCCTCTCTTCCTTTCTTTCTTTCTTTCTTTCTTTCTTTCTTTCTTCCTTTCTTCTTCTGACTTGGCATTTCCATGTAATCCAGGCCAGGCTTGAAGATATTAAATAGCTAAGTATGACTTATAACTCTTGATTCACCTACCCTAATCTGCCACATGCTGGAATTGCAGGTATGTCCCATAGCACCCAGCGTTATGTTACATATATACAAATAACTAATTATTTATGGATTATTCAATTTAATATATATAGATAATATTTTCTACTATCCATTTACATATATAAATATACTGTATTTCATAAGTATAATAGCATTTCATTATGACTTTTGTATTTTATTTTATCTATTGTAACTTTTGTTCATAACTTTGACCATTGGCTCCTCTCTTTTCTCAATTTATTTAATTAAAAATATTTTCAAATTGTCTCCATTCTACCATGTAGGCTTGTTGCTTTCTAGCCTATAGGCCTGCCTGGCTCCTCCATCTTCCTTCCTCTGGATTTTCCTGGGAAACAGTAGATGGAAAGAGATGATCAAAATTAGGGCCAAAATTTATTAAATAAAAATGAAAAAAATACAAACAAGCAATGATAGAAGTATTGATTCTTTCTAAAGATTAACACGATTGAAAATCTTTATCCAAATTTGGGGTAGGGCGCATCCAAATTTGCAAAATTAAAGATGAGACATTACAATAGCCAATGAAGCCTTTCAGAGAGTCAATAAACTGTTAAATCCAAGAGGAACAGACAAATTTCTAGATGATTCTGACCTACCAAAGTTAAACCAAGATCAAGTAGACAACTTACAGGTTATCACAATCGATAAAACTGAAGTGGTAATTAAAAATTACTTACAGAGATTCTACAACCACCACTCTGTTAAACCAGCACAGTCTCTAAGTACATCCTAAATATTTGTCCTTCCATCCATACATAAGTGAAGTCCTCAACACTTATCAAGCACACGTCTCTTTGCATTCAATGACAATGTAAATTTGTGGAATCCAGTCCCCAAAGATATATCTTCAGCTCCTTCACCCAAGGCCCAGGAATCATTGTGGAAGAGGGGTTTTGTATAGATTGTAAGAGTGAGAGAAACGGAGAGTTTTCTGTGAGACTGTGTCTACTAGGAATTTCAGAAGCTACACTTAATAGTATTATCATCATGGATGCCTAAACATGAGCTGAGCAAGAACAGCAATAGAAATGCTCACACAAAAACTTACAAGCAACTGAGGAATACTGAGATCAATAGAAATAGTCTTCCCTAAGAAAGATCTATTGGTTATCCAACATCAAATTATCAACCCTCCAAAACATACATATAAATAACATTGTACAAACTGAGTAGGTTGTACTTAGTATTTAAATGTGTGTGTGTCATACACACATGTCATACAGATCCTAAGAGAACAACAACAACAAAATGCCAGTACAGGCTACTACACCCAGCAAAACTCACAATTACCATAGATGGAGAACCAAGGTATTCAAAGAAAAAACCAAATTTAAACAACAACTTTCCACTAATCCAGCACTATATATATAAAAGAAAAAAAGTCCAACACAAGGAGGGAAACTACACCCAAGAAAAAGCAAGAAATTAATCTTTTTACAACAAACTCAAAAGAAGAGAAACACACAAATATAATTCCACCTCTAACAACAAAAATAACAGGAACCAACAATCATTGGTCCCTAATATCTCTCAACATCAATGGACTCAATTCCCCAATAAAAAGACATAGGCTAAGAGACTGGATATGTAAACAGGATCCAGCATTTTACTGCATACAGGAAACACACCTCAGTGACCAAGACAGACATTATCTAAAATTAAAACGCTGGGAAAAAATGTACAAGCAAATAGTCCCAACAAACAAGCAGAAGTACCCATTCTAATATCCAATAAAATAAGCTTTCAATCAAATGTTATCAAAAAGATGGGGAAGGACACTACATACTCATCAAAAGAGAAATCCACCAAGATGAACTCTCAATTCTGAACATCTATGCCCCAAATGCAAGGGCAGCCACATTTGTAAAAGAAACATTACTGAAGCTCAAAGCACACATTTAACCTCACACAATACTAATAAGAGATATCAACACCCTAATCTCACCAATGCACAGGTCATGGAAACAGAAACTAAACAGAGTTACAGTAAAACTAATAGAAGTTATAAATCAATGAGTTTAACAGATATCTACCGAACATTTTACCCTAAAACAAAAGAATATAACTTCTCAGCACCTCGTGGTACATTATCAAAAACTGATCATATACTTGGACACAAAACAAACTCCAACAGATACAAGAACATTGAACTGATCCCATGTATTCTGTCCAACCATCACAGAATAAGGCTCGTTGTCAATAGTAACAAAAACCACAGAAAGACCACTTACAAGTGGAAGCTGAACAAGTATCTACTCAATGATAACTTAGTTACAGAAGAAATAAAGAAAAAAAATAAAGACATTTTAGAATTCAATGAAAATGAGGACACATCATATCCAAACTGATGGTACACAATGAAAGCATTTCTAAAAGGAAAACTCGTAGCTCTGAGTGCCTCCACTAAGAAAATGGAGAGAGCATACACCAGCAGCTTACCAGAACATCTGAAAGCTCTAGAACAAAAAGAAGCAAATACACCCAAGAGGAGTAGACAGCAGGAAATATTTAAACTCAAGGCTGAAATCAACCAACTAGAAACAAAAAGAACTATTCAAAGAATCAACAAAACTAGGAGTTGGTTCTTTGAGAAAATCAACAAGATAGATAAACCCTTAGCCAGACTAACCAGAGGGCGCAGAGTGATTATCTAAATTGACAAAATCAGGGATGAAAAGGGAGACATAACAACAGAAACTGAGGAAATTAAAAAAAAATCATCAAATTCTTTTACAAAAGTTTATACTCAGTAAAACTGGAAAATCTGGATGAAATGGATGATTTCCTAGACAGATACCAGGTACTGTAGTTAAATCAGGATTAGATAAACTATATAAACAGCCTCATAACCCCCAAGGAAATAGTAGTCTTTAGGAGTCTTCCAATCTTATAAAGCTCAGGGCCAGATGGGTCTACTGCAGAATTCTATCAGACCTTCAAAGAAGACCTAATACCAATACTTTTCAAACTATTCCATAAAATGGAAACAGAAGGAACACTACTCAATTTATTCTATGAAGCCACAATTACACTGATCTCATACCACAAAATGACCCAACAAAAAAGCACTACAGACCAATATCCCTTATGAATGGTGCAAAAATACTCAATAAGATTCTCTCAAACTGAATTCAAGAACACATCAAAATAATCATCCACCATGATAAAGTAGGCTTCATCCCAGGAATGCAAGGATGGTTCAATGTATGGAAATCCATCAATATAATCCACTACAAAATAAGCACAAAGAAAAAAAAAAAAACCCACATGATCATCTCATTAGATGCTGACAAAAACTTTGACAAAATATAATACCCATTCATGTTAAAAGTATTGGAAAGATAAGAAATTCAAGGCTCATATCTAAACATAGTGAAAGCAATGTACAACAAACCAGTAGCAAACATTAAACTAAATGGCGAGAAACTCAAAGCAATCCCATTTAAATCAGGGACAAGACAGGGATGCCCACTCTCTCCCTACCTATTCAATATAGCACTCAAAATTCTAGTTAGAGCAATAAGACAAAAAAGAGAACAAAGGATACAAATGGGGAATGAGGAAGTCAAGATATCACTATTTGCAGATGATATGATAATATATAAAAGCAATCCCTAAAATTCTATCAGAGAGCACCTACTGCTGAGAAACTTCAGCAAAGTGGCTGAATATAAAATTAATAAATCAGTAGACTTCCTCTACTCAAAGAATAAAATGGCTGAGAAAGAAATTAGGAAAATTACATCCTCCACATTAGTCACAAATAATACAAAATATCTTGGTATGACTCTAACCAAGCAAGTGAAAGATCTGTACAATAAGAACTTCAAATCCCTGAAGAATGAAATCAAAGAAGACCTCAGAAGATGGAAAGATTTCCCATACTCATGGATTGGCAGGATTAATATAGCAAAAATTGCCAACTTACTAAAAGCAATCTACAGATTCAATGCAATCCCCATCAAAATTCCAATTTAATTCTTCCCAGAGTTAGAAAGAGCAATTCTCAAATTCATTGAAGAGCAATAGAAATCTCTTTCTTCTTTTGGCTTCCTCCCATCTGCAAGGTGAGATTTTTAGGTTCATAGAGACAAACCTGGAGAACAATTACCAAGGGGGTGCAGTAGCCTTGAAAGGGGGGGGGTTAACACAGGAACCCTTAAGTGCCTTTGCACCAGAGGAGAGGAGGGGGGTTAACACATATTGATTTGGTTATGGTGATATCACAGGCACATGTACGATTGGGTTTCAAGGAAGGTCCTACAAGGCAAAAAGGTGAGGGGGTGGGTAGGGCACAGAGAAGAATGTATTGTGTTTTCCATATGGGGTAAGGATCCGTGGAGCTCATGAAGGGAAGTGTTAATGGGAACAACTGGCTAATAGTGGTAGGGAGAAAGAAGCAGAGGAAAAGCATTAGGGGGAGTTGGGTGGGTGGATGAGGGAAGGAGGTCAGCTGCACATTGGATATATTATAGCCAGGAGAGGATAGCTTAGAGTTCCTTCTAAGATAGATTTTTCCTGTTGACAAATATTAGCATGGGTAAAGACTGATTTGGAGGCAGGGACAAGCTCATGGGAGACATGCAGGTTGGCTATGGGATATTTGGCATAGCCATTAGGCTAGAGTTTGCCCATGACTCCTGTTCACCAACTTTCATCCCATGGATTGCTGATGGAAAGCCAAAAACGAGTTTTAAGGTTTGGGAGCATGGTACTGCTGTGGCTGGTGGATTTAATTCTGCAGCTCTGATATCTGCACCCTCCATATGTGGAGATGTCCTGGAGACATTCACCTGTGTTTCTGTATGGAGAGCAAAGGAAATGGCTGGGTGTAGTGGAGATGGGATCTGGGTGTTGGAGGATCTCAAACCTGGTCTGACATTCTTCAAGTGGGCAGTTCTGGGTTCCTATGATTTTGTTGCATCTGTTGTTGGCCTCCCTAGTGAAGAATCTCCAGTGATGTTTTGGAAAGGTTAGAGAGAGATTGGGCAGTAGCAGCATTAGTATGAAGAATGACAAAAACAGTCATGAGAATAGAGGAGAGGGAAACTTGTGGAGGGCACATGGCCTGGGTGGCAGTCACCAGGTCATGGATGTCCTTCTAAGAGAGTTTGTTGTTCCTTTGGGTGTGGTGCTTCCTCTGCCTCCTCCTCCTCCTCCTCCTCCTCCTCCTCCTCCTCCTCCTCCTCCTCCTCCTCCTCCTTCTTCTCCTCCTCTTGATCTGCCAGCAAGAGGCAGTCCACTTTCTTGGTTGGTGGGTCAGGTGTCATTCATTTCTGGCCAGAACTCAGATAGGCTTAGGTTGGTCCTGCGGGAAAATACAACCAAAACCCCTCCCAGTTATAAAGAGAAAGTCTGTTCCCATCTAGATACCATCCAAAGGATCATACCATTGTACTAGTGGGGGGGGGGGATATAATTTTGGTGTGCCAGTAGAGGTAGTAGGAGGTGTTTGGAGTTTTTGCAGACATTAAATATGTTTAGTGTAGTCAGAGCTATTAACTGTACATTAGGGGAATAGGTAGCTGTCTTTTGTTTTAGAAGTTGGGCTTTTAGGGGTTGATGTGTTTTTTCTACTTACTACTTCTTGGCTTTGGGGATTGTGGGAGATTTCCCTATGGTGGGCAATTTCCCACTATGTGCAGAAGGTTTTGAATTGAGAGCTATTAAAGGCAAGGTTATGATCAGTTTTTAATATGTTGAGGAATGCCCATGATGACAAATGTGGAAAGCATAATATGGTGAATTACCCTTTTTGAGTTTTCACTCATTTGGCCTGTAACCCATATAAAATGCAAGTACATATCTATGGTAACAAAGAAATATTTTTTGTCTACTAAATTGGGAAATATGGGTGACATCAATTTGCCATAAGGCATTGGATTTGAGGCCTCGGGGATTGGTGCCCATCATTTGTAAAGCTGGGGTAGTAATGAGGGATGCACAAGAGGAGCATGTTTTTATTATCCTTTGGAGTTGAGCGAGTGGAATGTGGAGGGAGCAGGCATGAAGCCCCTTTTCATTTTTGAGTGTGCATGAATGGAATTAGTCTGCCTGCTCAGTGGAGGCTATGAATGCTCATGTTGAGGCAGTTTGGTCAGAAAGAGCCTGGCAGGAGACTGTGAAATCTGACATGCTGGATGGAGATGGGGAAGCTCTTTCCTGTAAGAGGGTGGAAAGCTATATGTGTAGAGGGGAAATGGGTTGGCATCTAGTTTGGCAAAACACCTTAACAGTCAGGGGAGCAAAATGACAGCATATACATTGTCTGAAAAGAGGACAAAGGGATTTGACTTCTTTTGGGGCTAGATAGAAAACATACAATTCTTTTTATTGGAGGAAGTGATGGGATAGCTCTCTGAATCAGAAAATAGGTGGTTTATTCTCAGGAGAGTAGAATATTATTGCTGCATCTCCCCTCTTTCCTTCATAAGTAAATACTGAGGGCTTCTAACTATGGGCTTTTTTTGAAGATAGTTTAGGGGATAGTCATCGCAACAGAGGGAGGGCAGAGACCCATTTTTCTTCAGGGTAATGGTTGTTAGTGTGTCCTGGGAGTTCTATTAAGCTACTAGAAAAGTGGGAGTGATTATTTTTATTAGCTATTGAATATTGGAGAGGGAGAAGGGGGTGACAAGAATGTCAGTTTTTTTCCCTAAGGTTTGTAGGGCTTTGTTCCTGGCATTTTAAATCATATTAGCAAGTGCACCCTCCTCATTTAGAATTCAAGGTATGCCACCCATCAGGGTATCAAACCACTCCAGCACCTTGGTGTAGGGCTCCCAGAAGTGTAAGGGAGAAATTAAAGATAAGAAGCTGTATGCGCATTGTTGGGTAATACATAGCAAGGTCCATGTCTTTTAGGGCTGCATTGATGGAATTTAGAGCTTGGATTACTTCAGGGCACAGTGTTCTTGGGAGGAGGTGTTTTTTTCTCCTTTTAGGAGGTTAAAGAGAGGTTGAAGGCTGTTTGTGGGAAGAGGGAGCCAGGGTCAAAGCCAGTTAAGGTTACCCAAAAAGCTCTGGAGGGAAGTGAGAGTTCATTTTTGATCAAAGGAAAGGGTGAATTTGAGGGGGCATGTTGAGGTGAGGGAGATTTATGTTCCTAAAAACACAGGGCAAAATAAGTTGAATTTTATGAGAAGCTATTCTGAATGATAGGGCTGAGAGGGAAGGTAATTAGCTGGTCTTTAAGTTGAGAAGGGGTAGGTGGAAGAATTTCCATATATTAAAATGTCATCCATATAGTGATATATATATATATATATATATATATATATATATATATATATATATATATATATATATTCCTTTGTCTAAATCAGGTTTTAATGCAGTAGCCAGAGACTCCTGACAAATGATTGGACTATTAGCCATTCCTTGAAGTAGAACAGTCCACTCATATCTTGAGGCTGGACCAGAGTTGTTAATGGGGTGGGGGATGCTGGGGGTACTAAGAATGCAAAGCATTTGAAGTCTCAGGGGTGGGTAGGAATGGAAAAAAGCAGTCTTTTATGTCCATTTCTAATAGGGGGACATTGGCAAGGATGATTGAGATGTGGAGAGCTCCAGATACATATGGTTTTGTTAATTGTCCTCAAATCTTCTAGTAGTCTCCATCTCCTGAGGTCTTTTATATTATGAACACAGGGATGTTTCATGAACTGCAGGAGAGGTGGGTGTGTTATAGTAAAAGTTGTTCTTCCACCAGTTGTGTGAGAGCTTTAAACTTCTTTCTTGATAGAGGTCACCATGGAACCCAAGTAGCTTCGTTGTAGAGCCAGTCTGGCAGGAAGTATCAAATCTAACAGTGGTTCTTAGAACTGGGGGATGATTTAGAGAAAAGTTTTTCAGTGTTTAGGGTCTCCTTGGGTATAACTTTGTTTATAGGTATTGTCATCCATTTTGACGTGATCTCTTTCTGATTTGGTGGTAAGCCTCTAGGACTAGTAAGATATTTCTCCCTGGAAGATTGGTGACTACTTGTGCTGTCAGGGGACACATGAGACCAGTAGCTCCATCAGAGTCCTCCCACATGTGGGCCTGTTTGGTGATAAATGCATGAGAGGTACCCCCCTATGCATAGGAGCTGGAGCCCAGGGGTCAGTGGCCAGTTGTGTGGGATCTCTTGTCGTAAAATTGTCTTGCCTGCTCCAGTATCAATAAGGCACCTGTTATCTATTTTAATGGTTAATTTGGGATGGTAGCTTTTTGAAATGCTGGACACCATAAGGCTTCTGTGGGAGTAGCTATCTCTCTTACTGTCAGGACTGAGCACTGCCCCATCTTAAGTTTAAAGGCTCCAGTGACTTACTGGCCTTGTCATATATGGAGGTACATTTTCTCCAGTGGAAACCCTTTTGGCATAGGGGACAAATTGTCATAGGGGGCAGTAGGATCTTTTATGGGAAGAAAGCTTTGTGGGTATTCATTTTTCCAATGTCTCATCTATCCATATTTAAAGTAGAATTCTTCTGCTTTTATTGCTGCCACTAATATCTGAGCCATAGAGATGTAATCTGGTGTAATGTATACATATAGATGTAATCCTATATCCGGGGTTGCCACAATCCACTTCTGTTAGTACTCCTTCCAGAGACCCTGGCAGGTTAGTCTGGATTCAGAAGACATACCTTCCCAGAAGATGTTTTAAAGAAGATATCTGGGTGTGGGATTCTTTCTAGACTCATTCTAGTTCTGAGAATAAAATCAGATAGGGTTTTCTCCTGGCTTTTGATAGAGCATGGAGGAGGTAAATAGGTCATAAGCTCTAGGAGGAGAACCTACTACCAATAGTTTGTTAAGTTAAACTGATTCTTAATTACTTATTGATATACAAATAGATTATTGCAACTCTTAAGCAGCATCTGAGAAGCTGATATTTGCAGGAGATGATGATTAATGGACATCTACTGCTGGCCAAAGTACAGAAAACAAGAGATTGTGAAGTGCTTGTTCCAAAATAGTAGGTTTAATTCTTGGAGATGTTCTATGCCTCTGTTTTTCCCAAATAAATGACACACAGATTTTATATTTTTTAGCAAGCTGCAAGCACTATAGATGGGCAAATATTCATCTATTCTCACCTGGGTATCCTGATCTGGACTACTTCTAATGAACACATGTCCCATTGTTTCCCATCTGAGTCTTCCTTGGCTCAGTCTACTCTATGTGTTTCCTCAGGAATGCTCCATTCTGGACCTGCTCATGGCAAATCTCTCTGGTCTCTCTCTCTCTCTCTCTCTCTCTCTCTCTCTCTCTCTCTCTCTGCTTTGGACACCCTCTAGGATCAGAAGTTCTGCTTCCACTTTTCTTCTTCCCAGCTATTTGTTGGTCAGTCCTTTATTAACCAGTCAGAGGTGATAGAAAACTATTTTTCCACATTATGATAGGAGATGCTCCAATAATCATGGAAATGCCAGTGTCTGAACTGCAACCAGATCTCTGGGCAGAGAAATCAGCACCTGAATACACCGTGCAGAAAACCATCCCCAACACTAAGAGGGACATATGTATCACATCCCAACTTCCCAAATCTCATTGGGAAAGTGGATGTTAAGAATGTAAGAACAAGAGTCTTGGCTCCAAGATGACCAAAAAAGAAGAAACAACTGTCATGCTAAAAAGGGCCGCAGCCATGTGCAGCCAATTTGCTGCACGAACTGAGCCCGGTGCGTGCCCAAGAGTAAGGCCATTAAGAAGTTTGTCATTTGGAACATTGTAGAAGCCGCTGCTGTCAGGGACATATCTGAAGCAAGCATCTTCAAACGCTTACGTGCTTCCCAAGCTCTATGTCAAGTTGCATTACTGAGAGAGCTGTGCCATTCATAGCAAAGTCATTAGGAATCGATCTCGTGAGGCCCTGAAGGACAGAACACCCCCACCATGATTAGACCTGCTTGCGCTGCACCACGACCTCTACCAAAGCCCGTGTAAAGAGGTGCTTTCTTTAATAAGGGCAAAAGGAAAGATGCTTTGGGAAGAATAAAATAGAAATTTTATTTTAAAACAAAACAAAACAAAACAAAAGAATGTAAGAGTAAGAAGAAATGAGTCACTACAAGGAAGTACTGTATTCTGGACATGGAAAGGCAGCTGGACATAGAAGCTCAGTGCTTACCACACTGGAATGTAGCTCTTGGTAATTTGACCATCAACTGGCCCTACATCGAAGAATATTTAAGCAGTACAAATCAAATTTGATGGCTTTAAAACAATAAAAAAAGAGGATACAAAACTGGATGGATAGGGAAGTGAGAGTAGGTATGGGATGAGTTGGAGGAAGAAAGGAGTACATTGAAATATAAAATTATCAAAGAATAATTTAAAAAATTCTCAAAAATTCTTTCAAACTGAATTCAACAACACATCAAAAGGATTATCTACCATTAAGTCAGTTTTATTGCAGACATGCAAAGATGGTTCATCATATATAACAATAAATCATAGAAACAGGAAAAGGATGAAAGAAGCCACATGATCATCTTAGTGAGACCCTGTTTCAAAATGAAAAGAAAAGGAGGGTGTCACTTTAATATTTTTCAGATCCTATTTTAAATGTTAGCTTTTAAATGCTTTAATCTCCCTTGCTTTTCACCACCCACCAGAGGTTGTGGAAAAGAAAGGATATGGAGAAAGTGGACTTGTTTAGAAAGGTTCTTTGGAGCAACTCCCATCTGTGTTGTCTGCAAATTGGCAGTTCAGTTCACAGGTTAGTGGTGGCAGCTCAGTCCACTCGCAGACACTTCACAGATACACCAGCAGTCCAGTTCCATAGAGTCAGGATAGCAAACACGAGTCAGCAGTGGTGGCACTACCTAGCAGAGACAGCCAGGCCTCAGCCTCAGCAGTCGTCAACAGGAGGGACCCAGAATGGTGTCAGGAGAAGTTCTTGGCTGTGCTTCTTTCAAAGAAAAGATGAAGCAAAGATTAGCGAAGACACGCGACCCACAAGCATTGCAGAGCTAGCTCTATAAGCAGCGTTAGCTCAGTCCCCATCACTGCTCATCAAGTCCTTTTTATACCTGTATACATCACATGTCCTCCACAGGTCTTGCCCCAGCAAGTGTCCTGCTTCAGCATCTGTGTCTGTCTCAGCTGACATCACTCTGCCAATCAGCCTGAGTCTGCAGAAGTGAGAAGAAACTGTAGCACACCACTGAAGTTTTTTGGTGTATTTCTTCCTGTAGAGCCCCCAACAAATGCAGTTCAACTACACAATGCTAGGCAGGCCAATACATGCATATCCTCAGCAAAGGATACTTCATCACGTGTCCTTTCACGTGCTTACTTTAGCAGAACATCCTTTCTCCTGCGTCTGCTTCAGTAAAATGTCCCTTCACAAGTCTGCCTTAGTCTTTCACCTGTATCCATTTTTTAAACTTTTTAATCTTTTTATACAGTCCATTCTTTATCATTCTCCTGATACACCCACTGACTGTTCCACATTTCATACCCCCTCTTCCCCCATCCCTGTTTCCAAGAGGATGTCCCCAGCCCCTACCTCCACCCTACCATACCTCCCCACTCCCTGGGGCCTCAAGTCTCTTGAGGGTTAGGTGCATCTTCTCTCACTGAGTCAAGATCTGGCAGTCCTCTGCTGTATATGTGTTGGAGGCCTCATATCAGTTGGTGTATGCTGCCTGGTTGGTGACTCAATGTCTGAGCAATCTCAGGAGTCAAGGTTAGTTGAGACTGCTAGTCTTCCTATAAGGTCACCCTCCTCCTCAGCTTCTTCCAGCTCTTCCCAGGGGTCATCAGCTTCTGTTCATTAATTGGGTGTAAATATTTGCATCTGACTATTCAGCTGCTTGATAGGCCTTTAGGAGGGCTGTCATGCTAGGCTCCTGTTTGTAAGCACACCATAGGATCAATAATAGTGTCATGCCTTGGGGCATCCCCTTGAGATGTATTCAAATTTGGGCCTGTCACTGGACCTCCTTTTCCCTCAGGCTCTTCTCCATTTTTATCCCTGCAATTCTTTCAGACAGAAACAAGTCTGGGCCAGAGTTTTGACTGTGAGATGGCAACCTCATCCCTTAACTTGATGCCCTGTCTTTCTTTCTTTCTTTTTCTTTTTTTGTTAGATATTTTATTTACATTTCAGATGCCATCCCCTTTCCCCATTTCCCCTCCCTAGAAAACCCCTATCCCATGCCCCCTTTTCTTTTTTGCTTTTATACAATTTTTTAAAAAATGTTAATCAAAGGCTTTATAAGTTTGGTAATGCTCAATCAGAAGTGTAACCCAATACCCAGCACAGATATATCAACTATCTTTGACTGGTGGAGACACATAAACATCTGCCTCCATGACCTCCCTTTCTCTCTCTTTCTCTCTTTCATCACTTAGCTTCTCCTCTCCTTCATCGTCTCCTCTCCCTACTCCATCTCTTCCTCTTGGTACTCCTTCCCCCTTAGCTCCTCCTACATATCACCCTTCCTGTTAAAATAAAACCTTTCTCACAAAATACAATTAGAGCATAATTATTCCTATTTGTACCAGTAAGGTACAAGATAGTCCTAATACCCAGTCCATCATTTTGTTTACTAACCAAAACCTCTGTCATCTCTCCTAACTAAAACACTTAGTTTTGAACCTGGCTTTTTTCTTGACTTTAGAATGAATGTCAGCTGAAAACCATCCACTCAGATCTTTTCTCTCAAAGTAAATAGCTGGGATTGGCTATGAGACTATAGTTCTTCAACCCTGTCAGAAATCCAGAATGACTGAGTTAACTGAAATTATGGGAAGCACTAGGCATAGCTTCTAAAACTTAGCCAATTTATAGAGACCACTGAACACTTGGACAGCCCCTATACTACCGAATATTGGAGCATCAAATCTTCAGCCTTCTGGCCCAAAATCATCTGACAGACCTTAGTGATGCAGAATTATTGAGGGCTGATTACTCTGTCTAGGCAGATACAATAAGTCGACTATTCTGCAAGTGTGTCCTTTTCTGGACAGTAATTTGTCTGTAGATGGGACGAGGCAATTCTTGCCTGGTGGCTGTCTCACCACAACTGGATTTTTAATGACTGCTTCTATTTCTTTAAGGGTTATGTGACTGTTTAGATGGTTTATCAGCTCCTTGTTTAACTTTGGTGCCTGGTATCTATCTAGAAAATTGCCCATTTTATCCAGATTTTCCAATTTTGCCTTCGTTTTAGGATCTAACGATTTTTTAAAATTTCCTTTGTTTCTGTTGTTATGTCTCTTTTTTTTCATTCTGATTTTATTAATTTGAGTGCTGTCTCTGCGCCCTTTGGTTAGTCTGGCTAAGGGTTTGTCTATCTTGTTGATTTTCTCAAAGAATCAGCTCCTGGTTTTGTTGATAGTTTGTATAGTTCTTTCTGTTTCAACTTGGTTGATTTCAGCCCTGAGTTTGACTATTTCCTGCCGTCTACTCCTCTTGGGTATACTAGCTTCTTTTTGTTCTAATGCTTTCAGGTTTGCTGTCAAGTTGTTAATGTATGCTCTTTCCATTTTCTTTTTGTGGGCACTTAGAGCTATGATTTTTCCTCTTAGTATTGCTTTCATGGAGTCCCACAAGTTTTGATATGATGTGTCCTCATTTTCATTTAAATCTAAAAAGTCTTTAATTTCTTTCTTTAGTTCTTCCTTGACCAAGTTATCATTGAGTAGAGCACTGTTCAGTTTCCACGTGTATGTGGGCTTTTCTTTGTTTTTGTCCATGTCAAAGACGAGTCTTAGTCCATGGTGGTCTGATAGGGTACAAGGGATTATTTCAATCTTTTTATATCTGTTGAGGCCTGTTTTGTGATCACTTATATGGTCTATTTTGGAGAAGGTACCATGAGGTGCTGAGAAGAAGGTATACTTTTTGTTTTAGGATGAAATGTTCTATAGATGTCAGTTAAGTCCAATTGGTTCATAACTTCTGTTAGTTTCATTGTGTCTTGGTTTAGTTTCTGTTTCCACGATCTGTCCATAGCTGAGAGTGGGGTGTTGAAATCTCCCACTATTATTGTGTGAGGTGTGATGAATGCTTTAAGCTTTAGTAAAGTTTCTTTTATGTATGTGGGTGCCCTTGCATTTGGGGCATAGAATTCAGAATTGTGAGTTCCTCTTGGTACATTTTTCCTTTGATGAATATGAAGTGTCCTTCTTTATCTTTTTTGATTACTTTTGGTTGAAAAACAATTTTATTTGATATTAGAATCACTACTCCAGCTTGTTTCTTGGGACCATTTGCTTGGAATATTGTTTTCCAACTTTTTACTCTGAGGTAGTGTCTGTCTTTATCACAAAGGTGTGTTTCCTGTATGCAGAAAAATGTTGAGTCCTATTTATGTATCCAATCTGATAGTCTATGTCTTTTTATTGGAGAATTGAGTCCATTGATATTAAGAGATATTAAGGAAAAATGAATGTTGTTTCCTGTTATTTTTGTTATTGGCAGTGGAGATATGTTTGTATAGCTACCTTCATTTAGGGTTGTTGGAAGATTACTTTCTTGCTTTTTCTAGGTTGTAGTTTCCCTCCTTGTGTTGGGGTTTTCCACCAATTATCCTTTGAAGTGCTGGATTTGTGGTAAGATATTGCGTAAATTTGGATTTGTCATGGAATATTTTGGTTTCTCCATCAATATTGATTGACAGTTTTGCTGGGTATAGTAGTCTGGGCTGGCATTTGTGTTCTCTTTGGGTCTGTATGATATCAGTACAGAATCTTCTGAATTTTATAGTCTCTGGTGAGAAGTCTGGTGTAATTCTTATAGGTCTGCTTTATATGTTACTTTACCTTTTCCCCTTACTGCTTTTAGTATTTTTTCTTTGTTTTGTTTGATGTTTTGATTATTATGTGGTGGGAAGTATTTCTTTTCTGGTCTAAACTATTTGGAGTTCTGTAGGCTTCTTGTATATTTATGGACATCTCTTTCTTTAGGTTAGGGAAGTTTTCCTCTATAATTTTGTTGAGAATATTTACTGGTCCTTTAAGTTGGGAGTCTTCCCCCTCATGTATACCTCTTATCCTTAGGTTTGGCCTTCTCTTTGTTTCTTGGATTTCCTGTATGTTTTGGGTTACTAGCTTTTTGTATTTTGCATTTTCTTTGATAGTTGTGTCAATGTTTTCCATGGTATCTTCTGCACATGAGATTCTCTCTTCAATCTCTTGTATTCTGTTTGTGATACTTGTGTCTATGATCTTTTTTTAAGGTTTGTGTCTCCTGATCTTTTTTTAAGGTTTTCTATCTCCAGGGTAGTCTCCTTTGTGATTTCTTTATTGTTTCTACTTCTATTTTTAGTTCTTTGATGGTTTTGTTTAATTCCTTCTCCTGTTTGGTTGTGTTTTCCTGCAATTCCTTAAGGGATTTTTTGGTTTCCTCTTTAAGGGCTTCTGTCTACCAGTGTTCTCCTTAAGTTCTTTGAGAGTGTTATTTATGTCCTTCTTAAAGTGCTCTATCATTGTCATGAGAAGTGATTTTAATTCTGAATCCTGCTTTTCTGGTTTGATGGGGTGTTCAGGGCTTGCTATGATGGGGGGAACTGGGTTCTGATGATGCCATGTATCTTTGGATTCTGTTGCTTACATTCTTGTGCTTACCTTTTGCCATCTGGTTAACTTTAGTGCTGCCTGTACTCGCTGTCTCTGACTGAAACCTACCTTTCCAGTTATCTTGTTTGTGTCTGATCTCCTTGGGGTCCAAATGTCTCTTTGATCTTCTTCAGCTCCTCTAAGTACAGTGGTACCTCTAGGATGCCTCAGGATATGGTGCCTCCAAGGTAGCAGACCAGCTAGGTGTCTGCTGTTCTGGGTGCAGTGTCTCCCCTAGGATGTCTCAGGATAAGGCATCCACTGCTCTGAGTGCAGTGGTTCCTCTAAGATGTCTCTGGATATGTTGTCTGTTGTTCTAAGTTCAGTTGTTCCTCTGCCACTCTGGGTTCAGTGGTGCCTCTGCAGCTCTGGGTTCAGAGGACCCTCTATCACTCTGGATTCAGTGGACCCTCTCAGTTGTCTTGGGAGGAGTTCGGGGTCCACACAGAAGTGGACCAGGCGTGGGTCTGCACCAGGCCTCGGATCCGGGAGAGGGGCAGAAGGGGAGAACCACTCCGCAAAGGCCGGGCTTGGGTTTCTGCTGAAATCTGAGCACTCCCCACACTCAGCTATGGGCGTAGGGCAGTGTGTGGGTTTTCTTACTTACTGTTCTGGGTTCAGTGGACCCTCTATGATGTCTCGGGAGGAGTCTTGGGTCCACACAGGAGCAGACCAGGCACAGGTCTGCACCAGGCCTCGGATCCAGGAGAGGGGCCTGTCTTTCTACTGGAGGTATACTCTACAAGTTTTCTCTCCCCATTGTAGAGCATTTCATCTAGGGTCACTCTCTTTGAGTTGTGAGAGTCTCTTACCTCCCAGATCTCTGGTTCATTCTAGAGGGTCCTCCCACTTCCTACCATTCCAGGTTGCCTGTTTTCATTCTTTCTGCTGACCCTCAGGACTTCAGTCCTGTTCCCCACCTCAATACCTGATCATGTTCCCCTTTTGCCTTCCCTGTCACCTTTCCCACACAGGTCCCTCACTCCTTCTCCCCTAGCCCATGATTGCTTTCTTCTTCCTCCCAAGTGGGATTGAGGCAACCTCACTTCAGCCTTTCAGATTGTTAACCATCTTGAGTTCTGTCTCTTATATCCTGAATATTTTGGTTAATATCCATTTATTAGTGAGTACATACCATGCATGTACTTTTGGGTCTGAGTTGCCTCACTTAAGATAATATTTTCTAGTTCCATCCATTTGCCTGCAAAACTCAGGATGTCCTATTTATTAATAGTTGTGTAGTATTTTATTTTTTAAATGAAGCACATTCTCTGTATCCATTCTACTGTTGAGGGACATCTGGGTTGTTTCCAGCTTCTGGCTATTATAAATAAGGCTGCCATGAACATAGTGGAACACATGTGCTCCTGTAGCACTGTGGGGCAGCTTTTGGGTATATGCCCAAGAGTGGTATAGCTGGGTCTCCAGGTAGAACTATTTCTGATTCTCTGAGGAACCTCTGGATTGATTTCCAGAGTGATTGTCCCAGTTTGCAATCCCATCAGCAATGGAGGAGTGTTCCTCTTTCTCTACATTCTTCCCAACATGTGCTGTCACTTGAGGTTTTGATCTTAGTCATTGTGTAAGGTTTGGAATCTCTTGGTTGTTTTGATTTGCATTTCCCTGATCAATAAGAACTTTGAACATTTTTAAGTGGTTCTCAGCCATTCAAGATTCCTCAGTTGAGAATTCTGTTTAGTTCTATACCCCATTTTTTGATTGGGTTGTTTGGTTTCTTGGTGGTTAGCTTCTTGAGTTCTTTATATATTTTGGGTATTAGCCCTTTATCAGATGTGGGGTTAGGAAAGATTTTTCCCCCAATCTGTAGGTTGCCAATCTGTCCTATTGACTATGTTTTTTGTCTTACAGAAACTTTCTAATTTCATGAGGTCCCATTTATCAATTCTTGATCTTAGAGCCTGAGCCATTAGAGTTCTGTTTAGGAAATTTCCCCCTGTGCCAATGAGTTCAAGGCTCTTTTGCATTTTATCCTTCACATGTTTGTCCCAGCAAAACACCATTTAATCAACTTTCTAATGAGCCCTTAAGTTTCCACTTCAGGAGGGGTACTGGAGAGATGACCCAGAAGTTAGGAACACTTGCTGTTTTCCCAGAGGGCTTCAGTTTGGTTTCCAGCACCATCATAGTGGCTCACAACGATCTATACCTCTAGTACCAGTTGTTCTTATACCTCTTTCTGCCCTCTAACAGCACCAGGCATGCACGTGGCACACAGATATACATGTGGGCAAAACACTCATATGAATAAAAAATATTCAAAAGAATTAGAAAGGTGGTGAGCACTGGTATTCATTATCCTCTGCTTTCTGCTTTGTGGCTGCTGCCCCCAAGAGTTCTCCATGAAGATGGACTCTACCCTTGAAGTGTGGGCCAAACAACTATCTTATATAAGTTACATTTGTCAGGATATTTTATCACAGTAACAGAAAAAAAAAATGATAGTTTTCTCTGTTTAATCTTGTAGAGAAATTTAGTAACAAGGCATTTAACAAAGAGAACTGAGCCAGAAAATATTAGTTATTTAGAAAATTAGAAGCCCAGGGCCTTCTTTGCATCTAATGAGATGCTGAAATCAAATGATTTTTACCTTTGAGCTTATTTATGTGATGGATAACATCTATAGATTTACATATGTTGAACTATTCCTCCATGTCTGTAATGAAACTGAATTGATCATGATGAAATATCTTTTAGTATGACCTTGAAAGTGGTTCTCTATTTCCTTTTGATAATTTTGTATTTATATTCATCAGAGAGATTATCTTGTTTTGCTATTTCTTATGCCTTTCTTCAGTTTTTGTCTTAGGGTAATGTAAACTTCTAAAAAAATGGGACATGTTCCTTCCTTCTCTTTATTGTGGAACAATTTGTTGAGTATTGGTGTTAGTTCTTTGAACGTCTCAGAATTCTATGATAAATTCATTTAACTCCAGGCTTTTATTGTTGAGAGAGGTTTTTTTTATTATTATTATTACTGATTCAGTCTCAGTGTTTGTTATAAATTTGTCTAAATTATTAATTACTTCTTTGGGTCCACCACTTCTGCTGAAGTTTCTTACCTTGATTTAGTTGTGGTCCACATGCTGTCTTCAGCTTCTGCTCAAGCCACTTAGAGACATGGAACATCTTGAGTGTCTGTGGACCTAACTGTAAGTGTACTTTTAGGGCACTTTATTTTTATTTTTTTTTTTACCTACCACCCTCTTTATCCAAATTCCTTCTAACACTAGGTAGGCAAAATAGAAGGCTAGAGGAGAAAGGGGTCATCGATCTTTTTAGACTCCTTCCTGCTGATTTAAGGCATCATGTTCCTTGGGACAAGTCCAATCTTCATTGACAGGATATCTTCAACCAGCAACCAGCAAAAAACCAGCAATCCAGCAATCCTGCAAACAGCAAACACAGTAGCAGGAACCAGTAGCAGTGGCAGCAACAGGGGCAACAGCCATGGGAGAAGCAGCCACTGAACCTTCTTGAGTCTCTGGCAGTTTTATATCCTCTCAGAACTCCCCAAAATTCCAAACATAAACTATCTTCAGCTGGCAGAACCATGCCCCTGCCGGAGCATGAGAAACATAATAATTAGCTGCTGAGGACAACCTGAAACACTCTCATATCCCTAGGATCTCATATCCCACATCTAGGATTAAAACAAAATGTAATACATGTAATATAACTTTTTTTGTTTTATTTTTTTCCCTTCTTCCCTTCTCCTGCTCTCTCTAGCCCCGCTCACTCTGGTCCAAAGGTTTTTTTTTTTTTTTTTTTTTTTTTTTTTTACATTTATTATATGTAAGTACACTGTTTCTGTCTTCAGACACCCCATAAGAGGGCATCAGATCACATTATGGATGGTTGTGAGCCACCATGTGGTTTCTGAGATTTGAACTTATGACCTCCTGAAAAGCAATTTAACTAAAAAGCTCTTAACTGATGAGCCATCTCACCAGCCCCCATAACTGGGTGTTCTAAGAAACCAAAATTGTCACTACACCTAATCTGGAGTCAAATCCAGTTACCACCTTGCATTTGTACTTCCACTGAAGCCTCTGTCATGTATGTAGTTTGTGTCTTTTGATTGAGGGAATTGAGATTGCTAATATTCAGAGTTAATATTAAAAGTTATGTGTGGTGATTTAAATAGTTTTGACCCCAATACTCATGTGTTTGAATGCTTGATCCATGTGGAGTGGCAATATTAGAAGTGTGGCCTTGTTGGAGTAGATGTGGCCTTGTTGGAATCAGTGTATCATTGTGAAGATGGGCTTGAAGATCTCCTATGCTCAAGTTCTACTCAGTGTGATCTAGTCTCCTCCTGTGTGCCTCTGAACTGGACTAAATCTCTGAAACTGTAAGCCATCCTAAATTTAATGTTACTCAGGTAATAGTAGACGCTGGCGAGGATGCGGAGAAAGAGGAACACTCCTCCATTGTTGGTGGGATTGCAAGCTGGTACAACCACTCTGGAAATCATTCTAGCAGTTCCTCAGAAAATTGGACATAGCATTACTTGAGGACCCAACTATACCACTCCTGGGCATATACCCAGAAGATGCTCCAACATAAAACAAGGACATATACTCCACTATGTTTATAGAAGCCTTATTTATAATAGCCAGAAGCTAGAAAGAACCCAGATATCCTTCAACACAGGAATAGATAAAAAAAAATGTGGTACATTTATACAATGGAGTATTACTCAGCTATTAAAAATAATGAATTCAAGATATTCTTAGGTAAATAGATAGAACTAGAAAATATCATCCTGAGTGATGTAACCCAATCACAAAAGAACACACATGGTATTTACTCACTGATAAGTGGATATTAGCCCAAAAGCTTGAAATAGCCAAGATTCAACTCACAGACCACATGAAGCTCATGAAGAAGGAAGACCAAGTGTGGATGCCTCAGTTGTACTTAGAAGGAGTAACAAAATACTCAAGGGGGCAAATATGGAAACAAAGTGTGGGACAGAAACTGAAGGAGGGGCCATCTGAAGACCATTCCACCTGGGTATCCATCCCATGTGCAGTCACCAAAGGTAGAGGCTGATGTGGATGTCAGGAAGTGCATGGTGACAAGAGCCTGATATAGCTGTCTCCTTAGAGGTCTGCCAGAGTCTAATATAATCAGAGGAAGATGCTCACAGCTAACCATTGTTCTGATCAAGGGGTTCCCAATGGAGGAGTTAGAGAGAAGACTGAAGGAGCTGAAAGGGTTTGTGGCCCCATGAGGGAGCAATAATACCAACCAACCAGAGCTCTCCAGGGTCTAAACCACCAGCCTGGGAGCACAAAGGGGGAGACCCATGACTCCAGCTGTATATGTAAGGGAGGATGGCCTTGTTGGGCATAGGTGGGAGAGGAGATCTTTGGTCCCATGAAGGCTGAACACCGAGTGGGGGGGGGAATTCGAGGATCGGGAGGTAGGAGTGGGGGGTAGGTGGGGACACATTCTCATAAAGGAAGAAGGAGGGGGCTGAAATAGGGGGT
The DNA here is from genome assembly GCF_011762505.2 of Arvicanthis niloticus. Classification (NCBI taxonomy): domain Eukaryota; kingdom Metazoa; phylum Chordata; class Mammalia; order Rodentia; family Muridae; genus Arvicanthis; species Arvicanthis niloticus. The sequence goes on from NC_047666.1 coordinate 61,146,900, forward strand.
TCCTGGGTGGTGGTGGGGATGGGGTAAAGGGATAAAATCTGAAATGTAAATATAATATCCAATAAAAAATAATGTTTCCTTTGTAAGAGTTGCCTTGTTAATGATATCACTTCACAGCAACAGAACCTTAAGATAGAAGTTGGTACTGGGAATAGGATATTGGAGTGAGAGGTCTGATCATGCTATTGTTTGTAGGAATATAGATTTTGAGATTTTGGATTAGTAAAGCAATGGAATGCTTTAAGTGGGCTTTAATGGGCCATACTAGTAGAAGAAGCATAAAAGACAGGAGTGCTGAGTGTGTTTTGAACTGGGGATGGGGCTTGACTGAAGAGTTTTCAGAGGACAAGAATTTTAGTATGTTGCCTAGATATTATTCTTGTGTCACTTTGGTGAAGAATGTGGCTGCTTTTTTTTCTTGCACAAAGAGTCTGCTGAGGCTAAGGAGAAGAGGTTTATATTCATTGCATTGGGAAAGGAAATCTCAAAACAGCCTAGTGCAAACTCTGTCCTGTGGTGCACTCTAATGAAGACAGCATTTTTCATATATGGACCAAGCTGCTCAAGAAAAAAAAATCTATAATGTTTGGTTCAGGGATTAAAGGAGCACAAGAAACTGGAAAAGAGACAAATCCTTTGTTCAATGAGATGAACAGATTAAAATAAGGGACTGGTCACCTCAGGTAAAGATCCCACTCAACTAAGCTTCCATCTTGTGAAAGGATATTGAAAGAGACATTGCCACCTATTCTAATTTACTACACATTTCTGGTTGCATGAAAGATAGTTATACCACATTATGTGTTATTATAATCTGATTATTGCTTTTATTTAAACATAAGGAAATATGGTATGTGTCAAGTTGACAAGGGATGGATTATAATGGCTATTCTGAGTTGTCAACACAACTATATCTAGAATGAACTACAATCTTGAAATGGACAGCACATCTGTGATCTAGATGTTGAGGAAGGAAGACAATATGCCTTTAATCCAGATCTTGAAGCTAGAAGACACAGGCTGTTAATCTGGATCTTGAGGTTGGATGACACATACTTTCGATCAATATCAACACAAACCTTTAATCCAGATCTTCAGGCATAATGGCCATGCTTATAAAGATCTGCTAAAAAAAAGTTTAGGTCCAGTCATAGTGATACTTGCCTTTAATCCCAGAATTTAGGAGACAGAGACATGAAGATCTCTGAGTTCAAGGCCAGTCTACAGAGCAAGTTCCAGGACTAACAATCTTAAGCAGTTAAGGAAACTATGAAAAACAAAAAGGAGTTGAAGATGTAATTGAATGAAGGATCCATGTTCTAGTCCCAGTGAGCAGTAGAATGTGGCAGTTTTGTCCCTGTTGCTCTGGCTTTAGACACAAGAAAGAGTTACTGGAACAATCAATGCTGGTTTGCTGGACACCCCACAAATAGTGATGATTAAGAAGAGGCCAGTATCATTGAGGTAATATATTCTGGGAGCAAAGAAGCTGTGTTCCAGAGATAGCCAAGGTAGTACCTCATGCTGGTAGTTGGGCTTGGTAATGTGTAAGAATCACCCTGATGGTAGTGGTTTTGAATGTATGAAGAGGTCATTTAGAACCCATTTAGAATGTATGAGGCTTGATACTGTGAGAGTCCAGAAAGGCCACTGGTGAAAGTGCAGCCTCAGTGGCAGTTGAAATTGATTCTTGGCACTGTGAAGAGAGCCTATGCTAATAATAGAGACTATTGGTGGAAGTACAGCCTAGTTTCAGCAGAGGACCCAGTGTATTAGAGACACAAGTATCATGGGATGATCACCAAGAACAGCAGCAACGGAATGGAATCTGCCAGAACCTAGAAGATAAACTGTGTGTGAGAGCAGAGCTAGAAAGTGACTCAAGTTTTTTGGAGAAACCCAAAAGATCATGTGTGAATTTAGATGTTTGAACAAGAAACTGTGAAGCTGAAGTTGCCTTAGAGACTCCAAGATATCAGAGATGTCAGAGCCATTGAATATCTACTGAGGAAAGCTGTTAACAGGGAGTGGAACCAGCCCTTGGACAGAAGTCTGTTGGCCCAGCCGTTTTTTTTTTGTCTGTGTTTGTCTACTATCTTCTCACTGTGCTTTCTTCCTTACATTTTGGAACAGTAATGTATATCCTGCATCATAATTTTGTTGGAGTATGTGATTTACCTTTTGATTTTGATTTTAGAGGAGATTACAGGTAAGTGTTACATGAATCTAAGAAGAGACTTTGAACTTTGAACTTTTAAACATTGTTGAGTCTGTGATAGAGTATGAGGATTTTTGAAGTTGGACTAAATACATTTTGCATTGTGTTATAGCTATAAGCCTAAGGGGACCAGAATGTAGAATGTGGTGGTTTGAATAGATTTGGTCCCCATAGACTCATGTGTTTGAATTCTTGGCCCATGGTACTATGGAGAATTAGGAGGTGTGGCCTTGCTCATACATAAAGAGTATTCAGTCTTTATGGAAGGAGTATGTCATTGTGAGGATGGGTTTTGAGGTTTCCTATACTCAAGTTCAACCTAGTGTGATCTAGTCTTCTCCTGTCTGTGGAAGACAGTTCCTTCTACTCCCTTCAGATCAAGATGTAGAAGTTTTGGCTAACCTAGCACCATGTCTGTTTGCACTGTGCCAACCTGTGTATGCTCTTTGGTTGGTGGTTCAGGTTCTGAGATTCCCCCAAGGGTCCAGGTTACTTGACTCTGTTCATCTTTCTGGAAAGTTTCTATTCCCTTCAGGGCTGTCCATCCTGGAGTACTCATTCTAATTTCATACAAAATAGATTTTCAACCAGAAGCAATCAAAGAGACAGGGAAGGACACTTCATACTCCTCAAAGGAAAAATCTACCAAGATGATCTCTTAATTCTGTGCAACTATGTCCCAAATACAAGGGCATCCAAATTTGTAAAAGAAACATTGCTAAAGCTTAAATCCAACATTGAATCCTACACATTCATAGTGGGAGAATTCTACACTCCACTCCCAGCAATTGATAGGTCATCCAAACAAAAACTAACTAGAGAAATAATGAAACTAACAGAGGTTATGAATCAAATGAGCCTAACAGACACATACAGAATATTTCACCCAAATGCAAAATTTCAGTACCTCATAGATCCTTCTTCAAAACTGACCATATAGGTGCTCAGTAAACAAGCCTCAACAAATATAAGAAAATTGAAATAATACCTTGTATCTTATCAGACAACCATGGATTAAAGCTTCAACAACAACAGAAACATCAGAAAGCCTACACACTCATAAAAATTGAGCAACTCTCTACCCAATGATCTTTGGGTCGGGGAAGAAGTATCACTTCATCCACTTTCCTCCATAACAATAAATATCTCAAGATCATATTTTAAGACCAGGGACTATCTCTCTTCTTTGGGACCCACCGTGGGAACCATGAAGGTCTTCAACTACAGAGACACAGTCTAATCTCTCACCGATGACCTCTCTACATTTCAGCCATGGAGACTCAGCCAAGTGAGTCACCGTGACCAAGAGCCTCATTCCCACAGGCGTAGCTAGACCGTCTCCCCCTACCCCCTTCGGCTGCAGGTTGATCCAGCCCGTACACCTCCAGTGTCTGTGTCCTTCTGTAGCCTCTCAGTGGCACCTGAGAAGGCCAGAAAACCAGTCAATTCCTGGCCACCTTGGCCTGAAGACCTCTAACTTAAGAGCTCGCCACCCCCCACCCCCAGGACCCCAGACCATGTTTCCTCACCCTGGAGCAGAGTCCTATGGCTTCTCACAGCCCAAAGTCTGCCCAGTGCTGGTGGCTTGGAGTGAACACAGTCACTTGCCTCTCTGACCCAAGACAGACGGGTGGCAGATGGGGTGGCAGACGGGATCCACAGTTCAACCCACAGGACCCACCCCCACGGGCACACTGCAACCCAACAAAGCCTGAGATTCACATTTGCTCCACAGCTACAGGGGAAGTTGGTTTAGCCCATGTATGCTTTTAGTTGGAGGTTCAGGCTCTGAGAACCCCTAAGGGTCTATGTTAGTTGACTCTGTTGGTCTTCCTATGGAGTTTTTTATCCCCTGTGGGGCCTTCATTCCTTCCCCCAATTCTTCCACAAGACTCTCTGAACTCATCCCAATGCTTGGCTTTGGGTTTCAGCTTCTGTTTCAATCAGCTTCTGAGTGAAGCATCTCAGGGTCCTTGTCTGCAAGTGTAACAATTTCTTTCATAAAGAAATTGGAGGATTCTCACACTAACCATTTAAAAGTACACCTGGAAACATCTGAACTATATTATTGTTTATATTTTTTTAACCAAGTTTATTATTTTAGTTGAAGTACTTACAATGTTCTAGTAGAGCTAGGTTGTGATAGAGTTGGAATTCAGAACTCAGAGCCTCAGTTCAGGAGCCCAGAGTACCTGGTGGATTGTCTGAATATTTGCTCAGAGTAGAATGTCAGCAGCAACCACAGCTGCTGGATAGGACCATTATGTAAATGACATAGTAGCAATGAATAACAGTGGTTTACTAGCTTCAATAAATGTGGGAAGATGAATGGTCAAGGAAAGTATGGTATATAGTAAGATTTTAGTTACTAAGAATGTGATTTGGAGGGATAACATACAGGTGACTATAGGGATTAGACAATTTTAGAGACAGTCAATATTGGAAAAGTTACGTGGAGGGTGTTCTAGTTAGGGTTACAATAGCTGTGATGAAAGACCAAAGCAAGTTGGGGAGAAAGGGGTTTATTTATCTTATACTTCTATATCACTGTTATTAATTTAAAAACCCAGTTCAGGATCAGGGAGGAATCTAAAGGCAGGAACTGATGCAGAGGCCATAGAGGGATAATCCTTACTGGCTTGCTCTCCCTGGGTTACTCAACCTGCTTTCTTATAGCACCCAGGACTGCCAGCTCCAGGGTGGCACCATTCATATTGGGCTTGGTGTCTTCCCATCAATTACTAATTAAGAAAACGATATCATTTGACTATAGCCTGTTCTTATGGAGCCATTTTCTCAGTTGAAGTTCTCTCCTCTCAGATGACTCTAGCTTGTGTCAAGTTGATGTAAAAATACCCAGAACAAGGGAGGAATATTAATAATGATAGGATCCACAGACTTTTAAGGCCTTGGAACACCATAGTTGAGAAGTAGTGATAATTATTGGGGGCAGAGGAAAAGAAGTCAGACTGAGGGAAAGAATATAAGTTGTGCATGGAAAGCATAGTAGAGAGTGCTCATTGGTAGACTTTGTAGAGAAACATACTAGCTACCCTAAGCATAACCATAAAATAAATTTTTTTTATGTATTTTTTCAGTATTTCTTCCTTTGTGAGATGGGCTTTGAAGGTTTCCATTCCTGTGATGATACATGCAGCGAACTCTGCACTGATGTGGGAAGTACACTTTGCAACTCAAGTTTAAACTCAGGAGGTCTGATTTTGGGTGGGGACTGCCCTGGTAGTTTAGAAGCTACCCTTTGGTGTTCTGCGCCCCTTTTCGAGTCCCCTTCACCCACGAAAGAGACACGTGAGGCAGTGTTCGGATAGTTACTACAACGAGGCTTTATTCTTTTATCAGCAGAAGCGGAAAGACCCCAAGCCCGGGAAAGGCACTGCTATATGTACCCTAGAGTGGTGTGTTCACTTCTGATTGGCTGTTCACTCATCACCCCCTATTACGCCCTGGGATGGGCAGTGACTTTGGCGCGCTTTTGCCTTTTGCACCTGCGCAGTTAGTTGTTTACTTGTGGGAGCACAGGATGCCCGAGCCATCTTGTAATGGTGAATGTTGTCACGCTCACCGTGGCTCCTAACACTTTGGAGTAATGTTGAGGAGTGGCCTCACAAGTTGAGAGGTGTGTTGCTTAGTTACATGCTTAGGCTATCTCTGGCTCCTTTCAATACTGTGTATGTGGTGGGAGCCATTGGCTGCAGAATTTATGGCAGGAGAGTCTAAAAGTCAGTGACTAGTGGTAACTGCAGAGCCCCACCAATCCCTACAAGCTGCTGTAACTTCTTCAGCTCCCTGGGTCACTGCCAGTTCTACATCCAGTCCTTGGTGTTCAGTCACCTCATCTTTCCAGTCTGGTGTGAATAAAGCATAGTGCTCCCCCATAGTCTTTACTGCTCTGTCTGGAGAAGCTTGGTGTGTCTGGGAAGTTCCCAGTCACTCTTGTTTTCTTCTCTGCAGTTATCTTTTTTGGCTCACCAAGTTCATTTAAAGTTCTAGTCTCTTCCAGGAAAAGAGATTACTGGGTATCCTTTTGATCATGTTTTTTTTTTTTTTTTCATTTCATTGATGAGACTTCCAATTTATCATCTTACCTAAGAGTCAGCATTGTTATTTTTTTCTACATTATATGTAAAATTTCATAATGCATTCATAGAAAAAATCTGTTAAGTCAAACTTTCATTGGAATATGAAATAAATTTCTGGTCCACAGGAACATAATTGTGGCGTATTTTCAACTTACCAACACTTTAGCTATACTGCTTTAATCATCTGATAAAGATTAAGAACAATCCATCAAAGTCACCAAGTCAAACAGATCTACTGGTTGCAATGTCAGGCCAGTTTTTTCTAGGCTAACACTCATGTAAAGAACAGCTTTCAGGACAAATTTGGTATCACAATCCACGGGAAGGCATCATGAATTGAAGGTTCAAGACATACATAGTGTGACTTAATTAATAAATAGTTATCAGATGCTTCAATCTCTTTAGTCTCTTTCCTTTGGAAATTCTTAGTATTTTGATACTATCTCAGGAACTGAGCAGAGTCCCAAGCATAGTTTATAGGATTTCTACTTAGCTAAGTTCAATAAGGAGCATTCTTTTAAAAAAAATAATAAAAGAGGTTCAGTCAAAACGAAATAACATCCCCTTTGTCTGTGTATCCAAGTACACCCCAGGGTTCTAGTTTAATCCTTAGTGGTTATTATATTCTGTTAGTGAAATTTTGTACTTTTTTCTTGAATAGAGTCAGATATTTTACATCTGTCTACACATCTGATTGAAGCTCCCCACAACTCTGCTCATGCTGTAATTTTCAGTTTTTCCTCCCAACTTTCTTTCTTCTGTTTAATGTTATGTTTAATGTTATGGTTTATCTCAGGATATTCTTCAGTTGGACTTTGTTCTATCTCTTCAGCATTGTTTATTTACAAAGCATGCCAGGATAACCTGGGGACTGAAGGGAGCAGAGAGTAGAGTGCAGGGTCTAATAGTTCACATGAAAATCAGTTAGGGAAGTGGATGCTGGAGATGGGTAAGGAGGAGCATATACTGGAGATAGGTAAGAAAGCAGAGAACAGTTTGCTTCTGGACATCTTAGGGGAATGTTTTCATTTCCTGGAAAGTCAGTCAACTCAACACTATAGTTTGTGTTTCTTCATCCCCTAGGGGAACTGGAAACAGATGGTAATGCCCTGATGCTAATAACCACTTCCCCCTTTTCCTTTTATGACATAATACATCTCAAAAATGATGGAAAATGTTTGGGTATTTTTAAAATTACTAAATCTATTCCATTATTATCTATAACCATGACTATGCTATTACTGGCAGACCTTCATTGAGACTAATTTATGTTTGACGTTCCCTGCATGTTAGTAATTGCTTATTGGTGAGTGAACTCAATCTTCAGCTCTTCTCCCTTTCTGAGGGAGTGGGAGTATGGGTTTCAACTGTCTGATCATATGTTTGCTCACATTTTGAAACAACTATGGGGACTGACAGGAATCACCTCATTCATATAAGCCCTACTTAAAATGAAATTGTTATATATGAGAAAAGCTGTTTCTTTTATATTTATTGCCCTGGAACTATTTCTGGAATTTAAAGAATCTCCAAAAATTTTCTCAGAATATGTCCTATGATTAAAAGATATTTTTAAAGTTCTGTGCTAAGAACTGAGGATAGGGGCCATATGTGTTTATGTTCTGTATCCCAGTGTCATAAATGTCCCACTGGAGACCGCTTCCTTGTTAAGGACAGTAGAGGGAAGATTCCAGAGAATGTGTGTGAAGAGGAAGAGATATCGGACTCTACAGGGGCTTACCTCTAACTGTATACCACTTTTCAACTCTCCTAACCTAATGAGAGAACTTGTAAAATGTCACCAACCAACTTTTACCCAATATCAGTCAGATTTTTTCATATTGGACCAACAAGGTCAGTCTGGTTCCTTGGTACCTGGGAATAATTTCCAGCCTAAGGATGATAACTCCTGCTAGAGGAGCAGGCTTCAATCAAATGACAAGTCAGGGATTACATAAAAATAGTCCACAAATCAATGTGTTTGTTTCAAGGAACACAAAGGGAGATCATGTGAAAATCAGGGGAAGGAATATATGGATATATAGGCAAAAATAGGTTGAAGAAAATTAATTGAGCACACAGCATTAGAAATGAACAAAACATACACTCATGAATGAAATTCTGTGGATGGTTACTGAGATCAATCCCTTCCATGATAACAATAGAAAAAGTCCAGGGTGTTCTCAAGTCATCAGCACTGAAGAGAGGGACTTATTTGCTCCAACAGAGTCTCTACACCTACAGTTGAGAGGGAACTGTAGAGTCAAGACATGGTAATCTGAATACACTAGTCAGTATGGTCTAAGGAAATGTTACACCTAAAAAGCCTAGATACCATGAGTCTTATTTGCATATTTACCTACAGTCATCCATGTGATTGCCTATGTGTTGTCAAAATGACAGAGCAGTTATTTGCCTTAGTTAGAGCTTGTGTGATAAGAAGGACATCAAAATGGAGTTAGTATTTTCAAAATGTAGTCACGATAATCATAATTAAAATGTCAGCTTGCTTCCATTCCAAAGAGCCATAATACAGCAAAATGTGCACCACAATACCCTTTCCATCTCACAATGCCACTTCTGAATAGTGCTCACATGTCTTGTTTTAATGTATGTATGTATGTATGTGTGTGTGTGTGTGTGTGTATGTATGTATGTATGTATGTATGTATGTATGTATGTATGTGCATGTGTACATATGTGTGAAGGAGTAAGGACTGCTAGATATCCAACCCAGGACAAAAAGCTAACCATTCAGCCATTCAGACTTATTGATTAGTAGAATCCTGTTTGATACATGAGTTAAGTCTTGTATCAACTAAATAACCCACAGAATGTGTTATAAAGAACATTTAATGTAAATATAGTTTACAGATACATTTCTTTTGAGGTGGGAGAGATTTCCACATTAGGAACCAAACAAGTGATGAAAACACTCTGGTCAGAGTTTTAAGAACAAATTTAGGTATGTTTCTTAATTTCCTCTTTCCCATGTCTTTAACTTACTGGAGAGCAGTGCAGACTCTTACTTCTGGGTTTGCAGCACTGGCCACCTCTGTGGCATTTAACTCAAGTGTGTGCAGAAGTTGACTCTAACTCTGGCTTTTGTGACAGAAGCCAGGTCCCAGAGTCATATTTTGGAGAGACAGATGCAAGAAGCCCTTGACCTTCTGAATATACACCTCAATAATGGAGCAGGAAAGACAACCCCAAGGTGAGATCTGAATTTCTGTCTCAGTCAGAGGAGACAATAAGAGTGCATGTTGTGATGAGAAACTACCTGGGCAAGTGGGCAGGCTGAAGTGATGAAGCAGACCAAGACTGCAGACCCCCAGAGATTTGTCGGAAGTATAATAAATATCTCACAGCCAGAAACCCTCAAAACAACAAGAAACCAAATATTGAAGAAGGTGTGAAATGATAGTACATGAGTGGAAAAATCCGACACCTAACAAGAAAGTATAAGGTCATGGAAATTGCAGGTGCCTGAGCGTGAAATGTTTCTAGATTTGTGTGTGTGTGTGTGTGTGTGTGTGTGTGTGTGTGTGTACTTCAGAACTGACTTGGTCATTTATTCTAGGGCTTTGACAGCTTTTTCCCTACTATTTTAACTATTTAACTATTCTGAGCAGTTTGTCTGGTTGTTAATTGCTCTAAGCTTTTTGGTCCTGTGGTGAGTACATCTGCTTACTATCTGACAGGGAAGGCAGTCTGCTGGACCCTGAAACTCTGGTCAGTTGCTGTGATTTCCATGTTACTCTTGAGCACCTGTTTCATTTCAAGCTGTATAGGTAAGTTCTTCACTGACTGGTGTCTCTTCTGGGCAGTCTGGTCTCTTCCACAGAGACTCCCAGGGACCATTTTGTTTTGTTTTGGTTTTTCAAGACAGAGTTTTTATGTGTAACAAGCCCTGACTGTCCTGAAATTCTCTCCAGAAATCAAGATGACCCTGAACTCACAGAGATCCTCCTGCCTCTGTGTCTCAAGTGCTGGAATTAAAGGCATGTACTGGGGTTGTTATTTTAATCCCATCATATGGTCTGACTTTACATGCAATACCTTATTTTTCTTGACTTTTCTTCCTTCTTGTTTTCCTTTTTCCCCAATTTTTGACTAATGAGATATCTAAGGTTTCTCTACCAGTTTTTGTAGCTCAAGTTATTTATAACCGTTGTCTGTGACAGTGCCTTCCAGCATTGGGCTCACCAGCAATCAAAGTCTTTGCTCACATCTCTCTATTGAGAGTGCAAGTCCAATTGATTTCATAATATTGGCAGCTTAGAGTCTTTGATTCATATGGGATTTTCTTTCTCAATACAAGAGAAAAAGTCACCAAATGAGACAGTGATGATTGAGGAAATAAAATATCACTGCCTTGTTTCATCTACTCAGAAAGCCATGTGTGAAGTCTATTGTGTGAGAAGTTTTGATGATGTTCTTTGCAGTCTGCATTGTGCTTCTCCATTTGCTGTGAGGATAATCACAGTAATTGTTGCACAGACCAGGAAATAGTGGGAGTGACTTCATGTCAGCCAACTGCTCTGTGATGAGACAAACTTATTCATCTTCTCACTGAAGCAGCATCTGCTCAAATTGGCACAGTCAAACCTAAGAGAGGAGGTTGTGGTTATTAAAGTAGTTATTTCACTGGTTAAGAAGAAACAGATGGTCAAGACCCAAAACATGAACTACAAATAGTTGCTCAGAATAGTGAAGAAGATCTGTTTTTGGTAACATTGTTTAATGTACACAGTCATGAAAAATGCTAACTAAAAATAATTTTTATTTATTCTTTGAAACTTTCTCACTCATATACAATGTACCTTGATGATACCTTTCCCACTTAAAAGTCTCCAGATGTTTAAAGTACTCCTACCTACAATCAGGAATGGTTAGGATATGTAAACATACTCATGGTTCTTGCCTTAAAGTTGTTTAAACAAAGGAGGCTGGACATTGGTGAGGCAACAGATATCTATACAGGACTTGCGGAAGTTCTCTGATGCAGGGGTTTGTAATTAATTTAGTTTGTAATTAACATAGAATATTAAATCTTTATTCCAGAAAAGACAGCTGATATTATAGTGGGGGAGATGAAAAACAAATGAGGAGATGTGCAAACAAGTAATTTAATGAATATAGAGGATCAATAATTTAGTCTGGTCTTCAGTGGGTTTGCCTGGAGACATGGGAGGGAGAAGCCTGGCCCAGGTAGAGGACATGAGACTCAAGGAAAGGCTAGGTCACAGTTATTCTCTTTTTTCCTCACAGTGACTTACCAGTTTATGATGAACAAGCCCAGTAGAAGACTGTCTGAACTTCACACATACCATTCCAGTCTCACCTGCTTCAGTGAAGGGACTATGGTGTCAGGTAAAGATTTGCAATATTTCGCTAGACTTGGGGGAGTGTTGTTATTAGGGTTGAATTTAAGATATATTTATTATAGTGTGGTTGTATATATGAGAAAGAGGAGAGAAAAAGGGGACAGAGAGAGAGAGAGAGAGAGAGAGAGAGAGAGAGAGAGAGAGAGAGAGAGAGAGGATTCTCTATACTTATGGGCTCAGCTAATGTGCTAATGTTCTGGACATTTCCATGAAACAATTCAATTCAATTCCCAGGCAACACTATCAACACACAACACATAGCATGTAAGGTAAACCCTGGAAGTCATTCATAAAAAGATTCTCATGAATTTTATATTCATTATGTAAAATTCTCTTTGGCATTTAAGTTCCTCAATGAACACCATACATCTCCATTCCAAGTACCAGCTTTATTACTGGAACAACTGACTCAGGCTGAGCCTGCTCTTGTCATAAGAGCATAAATGGCAAATTCATGTATAGAGAGTCAACTTGAGCATCATATCTACTTCACCTCTGAGTGATGATAGGCACTTGTCTTTAGTTTTCATTATGGATTTAATGTTTAACACATAGCAATGCCAACTAGATATCTGTCAGAGTTTTGATCCAAGAACTGGCTTACTCACAGTGCCACTTTTATTGTTATTATTACTATTATTTATTTTATTTATTTACATCCTTGTGGAAAGAGAAATAGATGTAAAGACAGAGCAAAAGCCCCTCATACATCTAGGTGTTGTTGGGACTTTTTCCTTTTAGTCATTGGTTAGGATATATTGCACGAAAACACAAAAGTTGCCCTGACCATGCTTTTCTCAGCACATTGGTTTCTTTGTGTCAAACAACTGTAGGGATGATTCTTTCCCAAGAAAAACATAATTCCACGAGGATAGTCTTTCTTCTATTTTCTGGAGACATTTATTCAATAACTGTTTATATATCTATTTTGAGACATGGTTTCAACCAGGAAGGACTCCTTAGAAAGTCTGAACTAGCTTGTACAGTCCTTTTGGTTCAGCCTCCTGTGTGCTGAGATTACAACAGATATAGAGTACTTCACAAGGCTACAACTGCAGTTTTAAAGAAAAATTGGCACTTGGCCTTCAGGAGGCTCTGAAATGAGACAGAAGTGGATTATAAATACATTAACTTTGTATCCATACATAAACACGTTTCCTAAGTGTACCTGCCTTAAAATCATGGCCAAGCAGGGTATTTGGCATAATTAATTCTATTCTTAGATGTTTACATGATGAAATTATTTATCTAATACCATATAAGAAATATAATAACAGACATTTAACAATGTGGGGCTGTAGTGCCCACATATGGGTGTGGGTCTTGTTGGGCTGAGTTGTGGTTCATGAGTGTCTGCTGCCCCAGGCAGCTGGAACGGGGCTCAGGGAGCAGAAGCGCACAGGAATTTGACTGAGTTCACTCCATGCTGCTGGGCAGACATCAGGCTATGAGAAGCCCCTGAGCTCCACTTTGGGAGTGGGGAGATCTCTTGGGGGCACAGCTCTTGAATTGGGAGTCTCTGGACTGTGGCGGCTGGCCAGAGACCAGCTGGTCTCAGCCTTTGGGCATCTAGGTGCCACTGGGAGGCCACAGAGGGACTGACACAGGGCACATACGGGCTGGATCCGCCCACAGCCCAAAGAGGCAAGGGAGAGAAGCTCTGGAGGCACGCAGCGGGTGGATGAGATTCTTGGTCAAGGAGTCTCGCTTGGCTTGGTCATGGCTTACTTGGCTAGCTAGCTTGCTTGAGTTGGCAGACCTCCATGGCTAGTATACAGAGAGGTCATTGGCGGGACCCAGGAGCAAGGTCAAACTCCTACTGTCCCTTTAGGGTATCCATGGTTTTAGGCCTGCGCTCTACCAGGTACCCAGCTTCCTCTCACAGCCCAGTGCCCCACATACTCTTTTGAATTAATAAAATAAAAAGAAAAGAAAAACTTTCAGTAAAAGTATTCATATTTTGTCATTCATGTTGATGCATTAAATTTTATAATTCCAGCACTTAGGAAGTAGAGGCAGGAAAATTTGTACAGCTATAAATTTAGTTTGGTCTATCTAGACAGTTGTAGGGGTAAATAATGAGATTCTGTCTCAAAGGAAAAAAATTATATGGATGTAATAGTCTTTGCTGGCATCTGTGGTCCCTTAGAGTTTGTAGAACATCTGTCTAGGCCCTTCTGGGTTTTACAGTCTTCAGAGAGAAGTCAGGCATTATTCTAATAGGTCTACCTTTATATGTTACTCAGTCTTTTTCTCTTGTAGCTTTTCATATTCTTTTTTTGTTCTGCATGTTTAGCGCTTTGATTATTGTGTGTTGTGGGGAATATCTTTTGTGACCCAGTCTATTTGGTGTCCTGTATGCTTCTTGTACCTTGATAGCCAAGTCATCTCCTTCTTTAGGTTGGAAATATTTTCTCTAAGAATTTTGTTGAAAATATTTTTCTATTTTTAAAAAATTTTTATTGGATATTTTATTTATTTACAACACAGATGTCATCCCCTTTTCTCATTTTTTTCTCCCTAGAACCCCCTATCCCACCCCCCTCCTTTATGCTTTTATATGATTATAATTACATGCACGTATTAAGGTCAGTTCTTGGTGGAGGGTCTAGCAATACAATAGATGCAAATAGTCAAGTAACAAGCAAGACAATAAACACAAATAATCAAAGAAAAGCAAGGCATTAAACTCAATTACCTGAACATTCCTGTGATCACTGTTTCTAAGGGCTTATCAAGATGACCAAAGTATCTGAGCCTACTTCCCGGTCCTAGCCCAAAGTCATTTTCATGTCTGAAGCCTACTTCCTTGTTCTAGCCTAAAATTTAGAATCCTGTCTGGAATTACTTCTTTTTTCCAGCCTAAGATTTAGATTCCTACCTGAAATTACTTCTTTGTTCGAGCCTAATGTCTGATTCCTGACTGAAGCCTATTTCCTTATCCTTGGCCAATGTCATATTCCTGCCAAGCAGCCCATTTCCTTGTCCTTGGCCCATGTCAGATTCTTGCCAAGCAGCCCCAATGGCTCTCTGCCTCTCCCCCTTTTTTATTTCACTAACAAGACTGAGCCCGTCTTAGGTTATTCTGCCAAGAATGTCTTCCTTACCCATCATGGAATATTCATTATCCAAAGCAATGCACTTATGTCTTAGGTTGGTAAGGCTCTGTGCAGAATCTTACCCATCTTTGGCTTGTCAGCCTGTTAATTTAATAACTCTGTCTAGGGTTTCATTTTCAGGTTCAAGCCATGTACTTCAGCTACCAACATTTTGATGTGTTAAAGAAAAGCTTTAACATGATGGGCAGGAATAAAAGTATTCCCAGGACAAAAAGAGCTAACATGTTAGGAGCTATGTATGCCATTCTTGAAGCTTGACCAAAATAGAAATACTGACCTCAGGCCATGGGTAATTTTATCTGCAGTATCTACTGAATCAGTGCTCAGCAAAGCAGCAATCTTGAAATTCATAAGCTTGTTAAAACTTCCAGAGAGGTGTTAGAATTATGCCAAATACACTGAAAGTGTCTTTAAACTTTTTCCTAATTATAATGACTACCACTCTAAATTTTAGAACTAACATGAATCCAATGGTATTTAGCATGACACTCAAGATGGCTCCTTACCCTTAAATTCTGAACCTCCTTCCAATAATTTGAATAGGATAAAGAGCATCAATCAGTTCTCCCAAATGCCTATCTAAATCCTCTTGTATATTCAACACATTAGTAACACTTTTCTTAAATGATTAACGAAAGTAGCTGTCTTAACTTCTTGTGTCACAGCAATTGGAGAAGCAGTGGTGCTAGCAATTAATGTAATTAAAGCTGTTATACCAGCAATAATTAAGCCTACTACCCTCTTGCTTCAGCTTAAAGCCTGACTCATTTCTTCCAGTACTTACAAGCTATTTTTAGAATACCAGGGTTCTATGATACTCAGAGCACTAAAAACAAAAGCTGGTTGATAGACCTCCATAACTGACATGCTGGATTTCAAAAAACAAACACAATAAGAAGGTGTACAATCAATACAAATTACATTAAATACTGTAGAAGAAACAAAAGGTATTTTAATTTGACAATTAAAAGAGTCTTAGCACATGTGCTAACACCTGTTTAAAATCCAGATCCTGCCTCAACTTTATCTCTTGCTAACATAACATCATAGAAAAGTGCAGCTAATTTCCATATATGTCTCTGAAAATATCTAGAACCAAACTTCCAAATGAAGACTGTTATTTCCAATATTGGATTTATTTCTAGACCAGTCCATGATTGAGTCTGAATAACTGGTCACATTTAAGAACAATATAAGAGGCATTATAACTTCTCTTTTTGATTCTCTGTTCCACAAAGTCTAAGAACTTGAGATAAGGCAGCTTATTGCATCAGGGGTATAGGGAAGTAATGGTGGGTCGGGAACATATATCCAATACAGCTTCCCAGTCATTCATTGTCAGGGTGCTCACACAGCTCACAGGTCAGTGTCATTCTTTGTCCTGGCATCAGCATGTCTCACCCATTGCTCTGGTGGCCATCATGCTCCCTCATCATCCTGCAGATAAAACACAAACATACCCTCTTCTCCATATTTAATACCTGACCCTTTGGTTAGTCTGGCTAAGTGTTGATGTATCTCGTTGATTTTCTCAAAGAACCAGCTCCTGGTTTGTTTGATTCTTTGTATAGTTCTTTTTTGTTTCTACTTGGTTGATTTCAGCCCTGAATTTGTTGAAGGACATCTGGGTTCTTTCCAGCTTCTGGCTATTATAAATAAGGCTGGTATGAACATAGTGGAGCATTTTTCTGGGTATGCTCAGGATTGGTATCATGGTATCTTCCAATTTTGTTGAGTATAGTCTTTTGTAGTAAGATCTGATAATTTTTAAAATTTCTCCAGTTTCTGTTGTTATGTCTCCCTTTTCATTTCTGATTTTATTAATTTGGATACTATCTCTGTGCCCTCTGGTTAGTCTGGCTAAGTGTTTATGTATTTCGTTGATTTTCTCAAAGAACCAGCTCCTGGTTTGTTTGATTCTTTGTATAGTTTCTACTTGGTTGATTTCAGCCCTGAATTTGATTATTTCCTGCTTCCTACTCCTCTTGGGTACATTTGCTTCTTTTTATTCTAGAGCTTTCAAGTGTGTTGTCAAGCTCCTAGTGTGTGCTCTCTCCAGTTTCCTTTTGTAGGCACTTAGAGGTATGAGTTTTCCTCTTAGCACTGCTTTCATTGTGTCCCATAAGTTTTGGTATGACAAGCCTTTATTTTCATTAAATTCTAAAGTCTTTAATTTCTTTATTTTTTCCTTGACCAAGTCATCATTTTGTAGAGCGTTGTTCAGTTTACACATGTATGTGTATAATAATATCATTATTGAAGACAAGCCTTAGTCCATGGTGATCTGATAGGATGCATGGGATTATTTCAGTTTTCTTGTATCTGTTGAGGCTTGTTTTGTGGCCAATTATATGGTCAATTTTGGAGAAGGTACCATGGGGCGCTGAGAAGGTGTGTTTTGTTTTTGGATGAAATTTTCTATAAATATCTGCTACATCCATTTGTTTTTATAACTTCTCTTAGTTTTACTGTGGCTCTGTTTATTTTCTGTTTCCATCAACTGTCCATTTCTGAGAGTGGTATGTTGAAGTCTCCCACTATTATTGTGTGAGGTGCAATGTGTGCTTTGTGCTTTAGTAAAGTTTCTTGTATGAGTGTGGGTTTCCTTGCATTTGGTGCATAGATGTTCAGAATTGAGATTTCATCTTGGTTGATTCTTCCTTTGATGAGTATGAAGTATCCATTCTTATCTCTCTTGATAACTTCTAGTTAAAAGTCGATTTTATTAGTTATTAGAATGGCTACCCCAGCTTGTTTCTTGGGTCTGTTTTCTTGGAAAATTGTTTTCCAGCCCTTTCCTTTGAGGTAGTGTCTGTCTTTGTCACTGAGGTGTATTTCCTGTATGCAGCAAAATACTGGGTTCCGTTTACGTATCCAGTCCATTAGTCTATGTTTTTTTTTTTTTTTTTTTAATTAGGGAATTGAATCCATTGATGTTAAGAGCTATTAAGAAGTGATTGTTGCTTCCTGTTATTTTTGTTATTAGAGGTGCAGTTATGTTTGTGTGGCTATCTTCTTTTGCGTTTTTTGGAAGATTGCTTTCTTGCCTTTTCTAAGGTATAATTTCCTTCCTTGTGTTGGTGTTTCCCTTCTATTATCCTTTTTAGGTCTGGATTTGTGGAAAGATACTGTATAAATTTAGTTTTGTCATGGAATATCTTGGTTTCTCCATCTATGTTAATTGAAAGTTTTACTGGGTATATTACCCTAGGCTGGCATCTGTGTTCTCTTAGGGTCTGTATGAAATATGTCCGGGATCTTCTGGCTTTCGTAGTCTCTGGTTGAGAAATCTGGTGTAATTCTGATAGGTCTCCTTTCATAAGTTACTTGACCTTTTCCCCTTACTGCTTGTAATATTCTTTCTGTGTTTTGTGTATTTGATGTTTTGATTATTATGTGGTGGGGGGATTTCTTTTCTGATCTAGTCTACTTGCAGTTCTGTAGGCTTCTTGTATGTTCACAGGCACCTCTTTCTTTAGGTTAGGGAAGTTTTCTTCTGTAATTTTGTTAAAGATATTTACTGGCCCTTTAAATTGGGAATCTTCACTCTCATCTATACCTATTATCCTTAGGTATGGTCTTCTCATTGTGTCCTGGATTTCTTGGATGTTTTGGGTTAGAAGATTTTTGCATTTTGCATTTTCTTTGATAGTTGTGTCAATGTTTTCCACGGTATCTTCTGCACCTGAGATTCTCTCTTCTATCTCTTGTATTCTGTTGGTGATCTTTCCATCCATGACTCCTGATCTTTTTCCTAGGTTTTCTATCTCCAGGTAGTCTCCCTTTGTGATTTCTTTACTGTTTCTACTTCCATTTTATGTCCTGAATTATTTTGTTCAATTCCTTCACCTATTTGGTTTTGTTTTCTTATAATTCTTTAAGGGTTTTTTTTGTGTGTGTGTTTCCTCTTTAAGGGCTTCTACCTGTTTACCTGTGTTCTCTATTATTTCTTTGAGGGAATTATTTATGCCCTCTTAAAGTCTTCTGTCATCATCATGAGAAGTGATTTTAAATTTGACTCTTGCTTTCCTGGTGATATGGGGTATTCAGGACTTGCTATGGTAGGAGAATTAGGTTCTGATGATGCCAAATAACCTTGGTTTCTGTTCCTTATGTTCTTGCACTTGCCTTTCTCCTTCTGGTTATTTCTAGTGCTACCTTCACCCACTGTCTCTGACTAGAGCCTGTCTGTTCTGTTATCTTGGCTGTGTCAGAACTCCTCAGAGTTCAGCTGTCTCTGTGATCCTGTGATCCTGAGACCCTGGTTGTGATAGTTCCTGGGAGTCAGGATGCTTCTGGGCTTCTGAAATCTTGGTGTGCCCAAGCTCCTGAGATCCTGTGATCCTATTATCCTATGTTCCTATGTGTTAAAGCTCCTGGGAGTCTGTTGGTGAAAGATCACCAACAGAATACAAGAGATAGAAGAGAGAATCTCAGGTGCAGAAGATACCATGGAAAACCTCCTCTGGGTTTTGGGGGATTGGATGCAGAGTCTTAGGGCTGCTCCAGGCACAGGTACAGATCAGAAGGGTCCCCGTGCCACTGGCCTTGAGGGAGTTCCTGGGTCCCCGTGGGTCCTGAATTACTCTTTGTTTGAGGGCAGGGCTGCAGCCTACTCACATTCTTGTGCTTGTTAGAGTTCCTGGGAGTCCAGCAGTCTCTGGGTTTTGGGGGATCCGGTGCAGAGCTGAAGCCTTAGGCCTGTTGAAAATACTTTCTGTGAATTTATAATTGGTTTTCTTTTCCGTCCTCTATTCTTATAGATTTAGTCTGTTTTTTTCCCCCCGAGATTTCCTAGATGTTTTGTGCCTGGATTTTTTTTGTTTGTTTGTTTAATATTTTCTTTGACTGCGGTATCCCTTTCTTCTATCTTGTCTTCAGTGCCTGAGCTTCTCTTTTTTAATTTCTTATGCTTTGTTGTTGGTAAGGCTTACCTCTGAGGTCTTGTTTAACTTCCCAAATTATACATTTCCAATTTTATATCTATGTTTTACTTAGTGATTATATTTTTACTTTTATGTCATAAATTGTTTTCATTATTCTATTTCACCATGTGTACTTCCACAGACTTCTAACTAAAGGATAATTTTGTCAATGTTTTTTGGTCTCATATTGTTTTATTGGAACACTAAAAAAATCATACTGATCTTTTGCTTGTATATTATAGTTTCCTATTTTTTGTTTTTTGCTTTGTTTCTCTCTGTGTCAGTTGTGTGGTTTTTTTCTATCTTAAATTGCGTCCTTTAAAAAATATTTGTCTGTTTGTTTTCTGAAGTAAGAGAGAAAGAAGATATAGAATTGGATATGCAGAGTCATGGGAAGGATCTTGACAGGGATGGGGGAGAAGAAATAATAATCAGAATATATTTTGTAAAACATTTTCAATTAAAAAATAAAAGCAAAAAATAAAAATAGTTCATAAAGACCACAAAGATGTCCATTTTGATCACAGTTAAATAATGACTGTGAAGGACACTTTCTCTTCTCCAGTCCATTCCTACTCAGGAAGAGTGTTTAAAAGTTGCGATACTTGAGTTAGAGCATAAGCTACACTATACATTCTTAATTATCAATAAATGATGGCTACAATTTTTGAATGTTTGCTATCCTTAAAAATTAATAAAGAAGTAACATTTATGGAGCAATTATTCTAAGTACTGTTTCTAATGCTTCAGAGATAGTATGTGATTAAACAACCCAGGAGGCCAGCACTGCTTTCAATACTAGTTCCTTGGCCCCAAAATATTTATTCTAAAAACAGTAATGCTGTAATTATAATGAGAAAACATCTTTGGCAAGCATTCTCAGATCCCTGGAGTCACCTAGAACATGTCTCCTTAATCTTATTTGTCTCATCTCATGGTCACACTTCTTGTTCATGTCACAGAAAAAATGTGGGGATGCTGCCCAAATCACTGGAAGTCATTTGGCTCCAGCTGCTACCTCATTTCTACCAAGGAGAACTTCTGGAGCATCAGTGAGCAGAACTGCATTCAGATGGGGGCTCACTTGGTGGTGATCAATACTGAAGCTGAGCAGGTAGTGCTTTCTCCTTTTTCATTAGCCCTTTAATCATAGGAAAATGTAGCTAAATTTACTAAATATGGTCATTAACAGTTAGTAGCTATTAGTATGCTCATCCCATTCTAGAAAAGGCTTCTAGAACTTTTACACCTTACAAGATTGGAGTTCTCTGCTCCTTGAACAGACTACTCATTTTCTAATCCATAAGGTTCTGGAAATTGATCCACTACTTCCTTTTTTAAAAATGAGTTTGATTATTTTAGATTCTTCATGTAAGTGGAATCAGTTTATTATTATTTATTATTATTACTATTGTATGTGTGTGTACGCTTGTGCATGTATGTTTGTCTAGCTGATTTTATTCAGCATGATGTTCTCAAGATTCATTCATGTCATGACATATGACAATTGTTTCAATTTTAAATCTGAAATACTTCATTGTATGTATATTTCACATTTTATCTTTGTTTCATATGAATTTTTAGTTATCTTAAGATGTGACTAACAGAAAAATGTACATATTTCCAGTGTACAATGTAATTATTTGCTATATGTATACATTGTGAATTGAGTACTACTGTGAAATTAATGCTCAAACCCATTACAATGTGTGTGTGTGTGATGAGATACAATGTGTATGTATGTGTATGAGGAGATACAATGTGTATGTATGTGTGTGACGAGATACAATGTGTATGTATGTGTGTGACAGGATACCTAAATTACCACCTTCTCTCCATTCAGGAGTGGTTACCATATAGATTGCTTCCATTTCATGGCTTTTGTGAATAGGGTAGTGAATATGGTTGTGTAAATTTCTTCTTTACATCTTACTGTTTACAAAAGTATTTCACAATTTTGTTCATATATAATGCTCTTTGATCAGTTTCCATCATTATTTCTTATCCCCTTCCTTTCCTGATGAACTCCTACTCTTTCCAAATTTTCCTTTTTATCCTTTTTTTGTGATGCCACTCATATTTCAATAACACTATGAGCATAAGTATGCAGTTACTTACTTGAGTGAGGGCAATACCCAGTGGCCAAACCTCTGACAAATATGACTCTACCAGCAACTGTTAACTGTCCATAGTTCCTTAGGGAGGAATGAGGTCTTACTATCCCCTCCCACATCCATGATGGGCTGTTGATGCTCCAAGTCTTGTGCATAGTCTTTTACAGGTAGTCATTGCTGCTGTGAGTTTCAATTCTTGTATCCTTTCTCCTCTGTGATGCTTAATGAGCTTGGGGTGGGATGATATAAATGTCCCATTGAAGGGCATTAACCTGTTATGAGTCTGCAAAAGTATCATTCACTGTTAATAGAAGCTTTTTCTGAAGCCTCTGTGGTCTTCCTGACCAATATCTTATAAGGAAGTATCTTAGACAAAATACAGTTTTTTTCTAATGATTTATTTATTTAATGCATATTAGTATTTCACCTACATGTATGTCTCTGTGAGGTTGTTGGATCCTGTGGAAGGAACAGAAGTTACAGACAGTTGTGAGCTGCCATGTGGATACTTGGGATCTGGTCTTCTGGAAGAGCAGCTAGTGCTCTTAACCACTAAGCAATTTCTCTAGCCCTTCTTTTAATTTAATAACTGCTGGAGAAGCTATGTTCATGGAGGTTAATTCCCTTCAAACTCTTATTTTTAAAATTGTATTTTTAACTGGCATACAAAGCTGTAGGTTTCAGTATGACTTTTTCACACATACTTAGTTTAGTTTCAACCTCCCCCATCCATTTATCTCTCTCATCACCCACCACACTTCCACTCAAACTTTTGCAAATTCCCATCTACATTTACTCCCTTCACTTTCCTAGCACCTTGGTTCTCCTATCCCTCTTCTTGTAAGGCATTATCACCCTTCTCCATCAATGGTCCCTTTCTGGTTTCCTGGACTTTACAGATACTCTACATTAAACACATAAATCTAAGAATTCCAAGATAAGCTCCACAAAAATAGGACATGTGGCTGTTGCCTTTCTGGGCCTAGATTAACTAGTAACTTTCCACCACTCCATTAGTTTACCTGAAAATTTCATAATTTCATTTTCTTTACAATTCTATAGTACACACGGGTCACATTTTCACTGTCCAATTTTTAGTTGGAGGACATCTAGGATGATCCCATTTCCTAGCTACTGTGCAATAGAGTTGCAATGAAGGTGGATGAGTAAATAGCTCTGTAATAGAATCCTTTGAGTATGTACCCAGAAATGACATAGTTGAGTCATGTGGCATTTCTACTTTTAGTGATCTGAGAAACCGTCACACTCATTCCCATAGTGGTCACACCAGTTTATTCTCCCACCAACAGAAATAAATATTTATCTTTCCCTATCCTTGTCAATGTTTGATGTCATTTGTCTTCTTGGTAAAGCTACTCTAATTGGGCTGATTCTGGATCCAAAACTAGTTTTAATATGCATTTTCCCAATGAAAAATGATAATGAACACTATAACCTGATAATCTCATATATGAGGGTACTGTATTCACAACATTTGCATCCTTTCCTGTCCCTGATATCTTCTGTTGAACGTCTTTTAATTTTCTTCTTGGTCACTTGTATAATTTCTTCAGAAAAATGTCAGCTCAACATTTCTCTCCCACTTTTTAATTATACTATTTCTTTTGCTCTTGTTGACTTATAGGCATTCTTTATTTATTTTGGATATTATTCCTTTATAGATATATGTACTGTATATTGCCTTTTTACTTGATTTTTTCTTTTGTTGTGAAAAAAGCATTTTGGTTTAATATATTTCTTTGTCTATTTTTATTTTGTTTTTTTTTTTTTTTGTATCATGTCCAAGGATACATTGATAATTCCAGTGCAATAAAGTTTTTACCTTGGGTTTTTTCCCAAGAGCTTATAATTTTGCCCCATTCATTTAGGATTTTGAAGCACTTTGAATTAACTTATGTGTGAAGTATAAGTGAAGGGACCAATTTTATTTTTTCCCATAGCATTCATCCCCAGCTTATTTGTTAGAGAGTTTGTCCTTTTTCCATCACAAGATGTTGGCACTTGATCAGAGATTGTTTGGCTAAACATATGCATTGATTTACACATCTTCAGGAAAATAGGATGTCTCTCCACTTACTGTGTGTTCTTTGATTTCCTTAACCATTGTCTTCTAGCTTTCAGAATATATTGTTTTCATTCCTAAGTGGGTTGCCTGTCCTCTGGGTAACCCACTTAAGAATGAAAACAATATATTTTATTCTTTTTGATGTTATGTAAAGAGTTAACCTTTTACTTGCTTTTCAGATTGTTGTTGTTAGTGTAAAGAAATGGTGTTGATATTTTGTATGTTGATTTTGTATCCTGTGACCTTGTTGAAATTCATTGATATATCTCCTGTCAAAGGCCTGAAACACAGGAACATCTGAAGGCTTTCTTTACACAAGGCAGGAAGCAAGATAAGATGAGCTGCTCTTTCCTTTGCCTTGTGTTCTATTCAGGTCCTTAAATGTTTAGATAATGTCTACCCACATTGGTGAGTATAAGCTATCTTATTGAGATCACAGATACTGTAACCAATCATATCCGCAAACATATTACAGATATACTTAGAAATGTTGTTTTAATCTGGGCATTTCTTGGCCCTGCCAAGTAGAGACATAGACTATATCTTAACATTTAAACACATAACATTTTAAAAGAGATTAAAAGTATAAAAATGGCCTAATAGAACTGGAGATCCTTTTAATTGGTGAAGAATGAATGATGAAGGTATGAGCGAGGGCCTTCTGCCCTTGCAACAACTTTGTTATTTTTCATTCCTGTGCTTTTGGTTCCAATGGCCTTTCCTTTCACTTCTGCTTTTTTCTATTCCAATGGCCATGAAGGCTGTAAAGAACGCACACTCTGTTCAATATGAAAACTGCAAGTTGTTAACTCCCTTTTCTCCATACAGAATTTCATCACCCAACAGCTGGATGAATCATTTACTTACTTCCTGGGTCTTTCTGATCCACAAGGTAATGGCAAGTGGCAATGGATCGATAATACTCCTTCCAGTCAAAACGTCAGGTGAGTGCAGTCCTAGGTTAACGAACCATTGGGATTATTTACATTGAAAATGTAGAGAAAATTTGCCAGCTGTGACTACTATAATCAATGACTGTAATTAAGTTCTCATTGAATGTATGCATAATCTAAAGTTTTATGAAATTTCTTGTTTAGATACTCACTTTACATAAAAAGTATTAAATAATAACTTCCTCAAGATCCATAGGTCAAATAAGATAAGAAAGCTCATTTAGCTCAGGGTCTGCCTGACTCTAAGGATGGTGTTCTCAGCCACTAGATTATGTTTTCTGGCTTTAAACACAAGTAGAGACTTAATTTATTAATCTCCAATAAATGCAATTTAAAATAACAAGATCAGAGGTACAATTATTATATCAGAATAATTACATAAAAATACATTTTGCTGTTTTTAAACACATTTATTATTACCTTATTTTACCTCATGTAATCTAGTGAGTTACTTTGAAACCTTTACTAAATTTGTTTCTAGTTTATTATCATTTCCATTTTTATACATGAAGAATTTAAAATACATTAGATTTCTTAATCAGGGTCAAAGTGAATTAGAAGTTAAATAGATATTTTATTTACTTTTCTTTTTTCCCTTACATTAAACATAGTTTTTTCCCTCATACAATATAACTTGAATACAATTTCCCCTCCCTCTACTCCCCTCAATTCTTCTATATTTCCTCTCTCATCCATATCGACTACTTTTCCAGCTCTTATTAGGAAAGAATAGGTTTCTAGGAGATAACAACAAAATGCAACAAAATAAAATATGAGAAAAAATGAAAACTATCACATTGAAGTTGAACAAGCAAAGCCAACAGAAAAATAAAATAGCCTCAATAGAAGGCTCAAGAACCAGAGACCTACTTGTTACACATTCATAAATAAATCCCATAAAGTGCTACTATAACTCAAAGCTATAACTCTGAGTATAATTCAAAGCTATAGTACATATGCAAAGGACTTAGTGAATGAAGACCAGTGTAGGCCCTGTGCATGCTGCTTCAGTCTCTGTGAGTTTATATGAGTTTTGCTCACGTTAATGTAGAGGGCTTTCTTTGTTCTTGTGGTGTCCTTTGTCTCTCTGTTTCCCTCATTCCTTTTGCCTTCTCTTTCCAATGGGGTTCCCTGAGCTCTGAGGGGAGGAATTTGGTAGCCACATCTCCTTTAGAGCTGTGTGGTCTTTCTCTCTGTATAATGTCTTGTTGTGTGTCTCTTCCCACCTCCACAGGTGGAAGTCTCTCTGATGATGGCAGAATGTCATTAGGTGTTGTGTTGTAGTGTGTGCATGGGACCTGTTGGGTTGATGTGTGTGTCCCACTTGTGTCTCACCATGTGACTAGGGCCTCTTGTGGGAACAGAGGCATGGAAATTTGACTGTATTAGCTCCATGCTGGCGCTAAGCAGACATCGGGCTATGTGAAGCCATGGGACTCTTCTTTGGATTGGAGAGCACAGTCTGAGGTCCCTAAAGGAGCCAGAGCTCTTGGCTTGGGGGTCCCTTGAATGAAGTAGAGGCATATAGGCTAGATTGGCCCACAGCTGAAGAGAAGAGGGGGAGGAATGAGCTCCAGTGACTTGCTTGGCTGGGTCACAGCTGCCTTGGCTTGGTAGCTGGGTGTCTCCGTGTCTGGAAATGCAGAGAGTTCTTCTGGGGGAGATTAGACAGTGGCTCAATAGACGAAGGCTTACTTCACTGCTCCCTATAGCGGATTTCAAAGAAGAGTAGTCCATGGTCTTAAGATATTTATTGTCATGGCAGAAAATAGATGAGATCTATACCCCAGTATTTTCAGGGCAGGCCTGAGGTTAAATACCTTTTGCAAGGAGGAGGGTCTGGGAAGGGATGTTTAATTGGCTATGCCCCTCTGGCCTTTAGGTATCTCATTAATATGGAGATCTGTCTTGAGGCTCTGTGGCCTTCTATCTGTGGAGGGGCTAGTGGGCATTGTGCTATGTGCCTGAAAGGCATGGATCCATGGAAGTCTGTGACCTTGTGTCAGGAGCCTGGAGTCTGTGACAGTGGCAAAGGCATGCCGTTCCTTAGGATCACCTGGGGTCTCTGGCACTTTTTATCCAGTACTCAACCTTTCAAGGTCCTACAATTTGGAATCATTTTGTTGTTACACATTTATGTTTTAGACCACTAGTCTCTTCAGAGGAGACAGATACGTCACATTCAGGGTTAGGAAGCTGATGTAAAGAGGCAACCTCTATAAATGTCAGAAGAAAAAAAAAACTTTTACTAACTTACATCCATGATGAGGGATCTGTGAAGAAGAGACAGTAAATATCAGATGAAGGGGAAAGGACAAAGTACACCACACCAGAAAAAAGCATGCAAAACTGCCCATATTTGGCACTTTAGAAGTAGGTTGTGGTAGAAAGGGGAGGGAATGTTGGAATGTTCTCTTATCCTCAGCTCTGTTCTGTTCAACATTATACTCCACCTTTCAAGTGACTGACATGCACTCACGACAGCAGTTATTTCTGCCTTTTGTCTCCTGTAGGTTCTGGCACCCCCAAGAGCCCAATCTTCCAGAGGAGCGGTGTGCTTCAATAGTTTACTGGACTCCTTTGAAATGGGGCTGGAATAATGTTTTCTGTGATAATAAATACTATTCAATATGTGAAATGAGGAAGATTTACATATGAGCACGTTTATTCATTAATATCTTTAAAGTTCAGACCCACCAAGAAACCATAACTTCTTGGCATGTCCACTTGACTGTAGCCATTCTTTTCCTAGCTACTCCTCTTTACTCATGATGGAATGAGTTCTTTCTCCTTCTGATGGTTAGAGCTTTGTCAACTTGACAAGAAAGAGTCACCTGGGCAGTAGAATCCTCAGCTAAGGAATTGCTTCCATCAGCTTGACCAGTCAGCAAGTCTGTGGGGCATTTTCTTGATTAATGACTGTTGTAAGAGGGTCCAGGGAGTAAGCAAAGCGGCAAAAGCCATGAAAAACAAGCCAGAGAGCATCATCCCTCCATCTGCCCTCAGGGTTCTGCCCCAGAGTCTTGCCCTGACTTCTTTCTATGATGAACTGCTGTTACTTGAAAATATAAGATAAATAAACAGTTTTGTCCAAGTTGCATCTGGTCAGTGGTTTTGTTGTTGTTGTTTTGTTTTTTGTTTTTTAAAGCAACTGAGAAGCAAACTAGGATGCCCTCTTTATTCTGTTCTTGTACTGTTTGAGTTGTTAGAAGATTTACAATAGAGTATTGTTTGAAAACCACTTCATTTTCAAAATGCAAAATCCCCTGATGAAGGTTGTGGCTATGGCTAGAAACATGATCATCCAGGGACCTGACAAAAACTCAAATCTGCAGTCTTGGTGACTTACTCCCATGGCTGACACCTTGGTACTGATGATTATCAGTCAGTCCCTTACATAGAGAAATCTCCACAAGGTGATTTATGTGAGCTCCGAACATAGGAGCCACCTTCCACCTAAGAGAGTGACCTAAAAATCTAAAGCTTCAGTTTTTCATAAGGCAGCTTCAAAATTCACAGCCAACTTCTACTTCACACATCTGAAAGAGATAAATCCCCAACGTGTGAATAACAAAGACTGAGAATCTGTGGGGGACCTTCTTGGGACCTGGTTATCCCAGTTCCCCTTTTAAGAAACAAAACAGGTATAAGAAGAGGGGAGATAATTAAAAATTCTTTGCTAGAAAATGTTTCAACCACTAATTAATGACACAGTACTAGTAAAAAGAATGTATAAACTGTCACAATGAATTAGGAAAAGACAAAAATGAATAAAATATTTGGACAAACCTCCCATAGGGGAATAATTACACACACTCAGCAAACATTATTTTATAGAAATGTTTGCTTTCACTTGTAATTTGAGAACTGCACATAAAGATCAGACCATGCACACCTGCTTAGGAAAGTCTACGAATGGGCCTTTTCTTATGTAAACATCACCAAACTCTAAGTTTATCATGTGTGCACACCAAAAGTTAAAAGTGTTTCTTGGGGAAATTTTAGGGAGACTTTCTAGGATGCAAATACTAGTCATATCTGGTAGAGAGAAAAGTTAAGGCATGGTGAGCACAGTTCTGTGTAATGGTCATGTTAGGATTGAAGAGTGGATATGCAGGCTGTCAGAGCACATGAACTTATGACAGAAAAAATATAATTTCTTTCTAGGGTCATGATGCTCATGCATCAAACGTCAAATGGAATAAAATAAAACTATCAAAAGAATAGTATATACTGAATTTGAAATCACAAATATGTGAGATATGGTGTGCATGTAATAGAGATAGGACACAAACATATCTACAGCTATTGCCTGATAAGCTTTCTTCAAGAGAGGCTGTAAAAATGAATATTTTCTAATTCCTTCCCTATCACTTACATGACTTTTCCCCCATGTGTTCCCTTCTCCCTACCCTGCCAAGTCCACTTAGTGCCACCTGTATTTGCGTGGGTGTGTCGCCATCTACTGGAGCATGGGTAGCCTCACAGGGGCTAATGGGCTCTCCTCTTCCAGTAGCTATTGCTGCTAGCAGCTTGTTGGGAGATTTATTTAATTGCTAATACAACCTCATTGGTTTGGATGGATCTGTTTAAACTTTTAAAAATCTCTCCTTGGTTTAACTTTTGTGCATTACATGCACTAACCAGTCATTTCATTTAGATTTCTTAATTTGGTGGAACAAAGGTTTTGGAGGGCTGTCCTTAGAAGCCTCTGGATTTCACTGCTATCTGCTGTGCTGTATTCCTTTTCCTCTCAAAATTTATGAATATGTGTCTTCTCTCTCTCTCTCTCTCTCTCTCTCTCTCTCTCTCTCTCTCTTTTCATTAATTTGGCTAAATGTTAATCTTGGTAATATTTTTAAAAATCAAGTCTTTGGTTTTTTTTTTTAATTTCATTAATTTCTGCACTGAAGTTGATTATCCTTGTCTACTGTTTGGGGACTATTGTTTGTTCTTGTTTTATACCAAAAGGAAATATATAATTGAAGACTAACTCAATAACATAAAAATGGGTCTGCCTGCCAACTCCCCTTAAATTCAACCTAACAGCCATAGACTGCACCCCTGCCCTGAGTCCCATATTCTGGCCCACAACTTTGGCAGGAGACATACTTTCCTGTAGTCCACACAGTACTAGGAACCCCAGAGACCAAGCAGGTACTCAGAACACCAGTGGCCACATGAGTACTTGGAACTATAGAGGCAACATAGGCATCCAAACCCCAGAGGTCACACAGGCTAAAAAAACCCTCCTCAGCTGAGGCACCCTACTGGACCTGAAGATTCAATGACTCAATAATCACCAGTACCCCCAGGCCACTCAGGACAGACGACCAGAAAAAAAATTCAAAAGCAAACAAACAAAAAACCAAAAAAAAAAAAAAAAAACCAGAAATCAATAGGAAAAAATCTCCCCCAAACTTCAAACAAAAAACAAAACACAACAAGAACACCCATCCAAAAAAACCCCACCCATCTAACAAAGATAAACTCAGAAATTAGCACTTAACCTATAGTAACCCCTAACACAAATGACTAGAGGACAGCATAAGGACAGAATTAACACCAACTAAGGCAATATGGCATCACCAGAGCCGAGCCATCTACTACAACAAGGCCTAGATATTCCAACACAGCTGAATCACAAGAAAATGACCTTAAGTCCAATCTTATGAAGATGATAGAGGCCTTTAAAGAGGAAATTAATAAGCTCTTTAAAGAAATATAGGAAAAAACAAACAGGTGAAGGAAATGAGTAAAACTGTTCAAGACCTAAAAATAGAAACAACAACAACAACAACAACAACAACAACAACACACACACACACACACACACACACACACACACACACAAACTGGGGGAATCCTGGAGATGGAAAATGTAGGTAAATGAACAGAAACCACTGACACAAGCATATCATCACCAACAAAATACAAAAGATAGAAAAGAGAATCTCAGTTGTAGAATATACAGTAGAAATGTTAAATCTAAAAAGTTCCTGAAACAAAATATTCATGAAATTGGGGTAATTATGGAAAAAAATCAAACCTAAGAATAATAGGAATAGAAGAATATTCCCAGCTCAGAGGCACAGTAAATATTTTCAGTGAAATCACAGAAAATTCCCTTAACATAAAGAAAGATGCTGCTAAAGACAGAAGAAGCTTATAGAACACCAAATAGATTGAACCAGAAAAGAAAGTCCCCCCATCCCCTCTGGCACATAATAATCAAAACACTAAATGGACAGAACTAAGGAAGAATATTAAAAGCTTCAAAGGAAAAAAGTCCAGTAACATATAAAGGCAGACCTGTCTGAATTACATCCCACTCCACAATAGACTCTAAAAGCCTAGAGTCTTGCAGACTCTAAAAGAACACTGATACCAGCCCAAATGACTATACCCAGAAGAATTTTCAATCACCATAGATGTAGAAAACAACAGCTTCCAAGACAAAACAAAATTTAAACACTGTCTATGAATAAACCCAGCTCTACATAAGATACTAGAAGGAATATTCCAACCAAAAGAGGTTAACTACACTTAGGAAAACACAGGAAATAAATAATTCCACACCAGCAACACCAAAAGAAAGGAAGCATACATATACACACAGACATACAGACACACACACACACACACACACACACACAGAGAGAGAGAGAGAGAGAGAGAGAGAGAGAGAGAGAGAGAGAGAGAGAATCACTCACACACTACCATCAACATAAAAATAACAGAAATTAATAATCATTGGACATTAATAAATATCTCTCAAAATCAATGAACTAAATTCCCTAATAACTACCCTACTATGCAGTTCATTCTATCCACAGATACCAAACCCCAACACTATTGCTGATGCCAATATGTGCTCACAGGCAGGAGCCTGGTATGGCTATCCTCCGAGAGGATAGCAGCTGACTAAGACAGGTACTTACAGCCAACCATTGTACTGAGATTGGGGACCCCTATGGAAGAGTTAAGAGAAGGACTGAAGGAGCTGAAGGGGATGACAACCCCATAGGAAGAACAACAATATCAACTAACCCAGACCCCTCACAGTTCCCAGAGACTAAGCCACCAACCAAAGAGCAAACATGGCCTGGTCTGTGCCCCTACCCTCCTCTACATATGTAGCAGAGGACTGACTGCCTTGTCTGGCTTCAGCAGGAAAGGATGTGCTTAATCTTGTAGCAACTTAATGCCCCAGGGAAGGGGGATATTAATGGGTGAGGTGGGAATGGATGGGTGGGCACCTTCTAAGAAGCAAAGGGGAGGGGGGTGGGATGAAGAACTTATGGGTGGGGGACCAGGAAAGAGGGAAATATTTGGAATGTAAATAAATACAATAATTAAAAAGAAAAAACTAGATGTCAACAAACCAAATAATCCAATTAAAAATGGGGTACAGAGCTAAATAGAGAATTCTCAACAGAGAAATCTTTAATGACTAAGAAGAACTTAAAGACATGTTGAACATCCTTAGACACCAAGGAAATGCAAATCAAATGACTCTGAGATTCCATTAGTTACTAAGAGTAAACTTATGGTATTTGCAGGTAGATAAGTATTTCATGCTTATTCTCATATACAGAAGCTGGACTTTTCAAAAGGGATGAAAACACAAATGTACTATTTCGGGGAAAGGGGAGTGAACAGTGGATTGGTTAGAAGAGAAGGCAATGGGGGAGGAATAGAGATAGCAGATTATATTATGTAACTGATACTTTTCCTGGTACTGTCAAAAAGAGATCCACCTTACAGATCTTTGACTGTGGCTCACATTTTAATGTGATGGATGTTAAAATATATGTAAACAAAAATACCATAAACAAACACAAGGAAACTCTGAGAGAGCAAAGTTCTCTTTCCTGGGTATATGTACAGAGAACAGATACAGAGAGTTGAATTGGAGAAAGTTGGCATTGAATGGGTCAGCACCATAATGACAGACTTAGCCTTCAAACACATTAGGAGGTTAACTATGGGATAACAGAG
This sequence comes from Arvicanthis niloticus, assembly GCF_011762505.2. Taxonomy (NCBI): domain Eukaryota; kingdom Metazoa; phylum Chordata; class Mammalia; order Rodentia; family Muridae; genus Arvicanthis; species Arvicanthis niloticus. The sequence goes on from NC_047666.1 coordinate 61,179,803, forward strand.
CTGAGCTGAGCTTGGAGAGGATTTTGTCCAGGGATTTGAAAACCATTGACCTTTGTGCCCTAAGTTCTCTATGTCTCACTAGCTCTCCAGACACCTTCCTCTTTGCTGGTGACTCATTAAAGTCACACTGGAAAATTAACCATGTGTTTCATAACCTGCCCTAAACTGCAGTCTTGCTGAAAAAGTACCATCTTGCCATAAGCAGTCAAACTTCCTGCTGCGTCTGCCTGCTCATCTTGAGCTCCGTTCTGAGTCCCTCATCTGTAAACCTACTGCTCCACTTGGAGATCTAAAGCATTTCACACTGAGTGTCTTCAGACAGCACTCTAGATTTTACCAGCAAAGCTGCCTCTTACAATGGTCCCTAGGACAGTAAATAAGAAACACACATATGAATCTAAGAATCATTAGAGTTTTTCATAGTTTTATTTAAATACATGTACTTAATTTTAAAATTAAAATATAACTATTTAATTTCCCCCCTCCATTTCCCTCCCTTCCACCCATTCCATGTATTCCCCTTCTCTCAAATTCATGGCTTCATCTTTTTTGGCCATTGTCAACTAATATATATAATTTATATATATTATATATATTTATATAATATATTATATATATGCATACACATATGCATACACAAACATAAACATATAGCCATGTTACTAATATAATATATGTATATAATAGTATACATAATACATACATATATATACATATATAATATATTATGTATATAAATAGATATATAAGTACAGCTTGTGGAGTCTGTGTGGTGTTGCTTGTAGGTATGTGATTTCAGAAATGATCACTTGGAATTGGATAATCAATTTGAGGGTTCATCCCTGGGAGAGACTAATTCTCTTGGCAGTTGTTTAGTTGCTGTTAGCTCTTTGTCTAGGGAATCTAGCACCTATTTGATAGCATATCTATTGGTGTTGTCACTGTTCTGACCCTGTTTAGGAAGCTGTATTATTGAGGTCCATGGGTGCAGCTTCCCTGTAATTCTAGGACACATGATCTCCTAGCAGGTTTTCTGGTCTAGCAGTTCTTACAGTTTTTCTAGTTCCCTGAGCCTTTGGTACAGGATTTATCTTGTAAATATATCTATTGGGTATGAGAACATCAGTCCTTCGCAGTTTTACCAGGTGTTTTATAATGGTCTCTGTCTACACCAGTCTACAGCTTAAAGCTGCTTTTCGAGTTGAAGGATTAGAGATAAGGATAACTATTTCCTGTCTGTCCTAATCAGACACCCCAACTTCATGGAAAGCGAAGAGGAGATGGAGATATTTCTTAGAATTATTTTGTCTTGTCTCTACAAAATAAATCTTTCTTGAAGAAGCACAATTTATCTATGCTGATCTGTGAAGTCGTAGTTTATGAACTTTTAGTGAATAGTTAAGTTGACAAATCAAAGATCACGTTTGTTTTCCTATTGACATTTTCCCTTCTAGAACAGAGTCTCTTCTTGATAATTAATTCATTAAAATATTCTGAGCTTGTGAACTATGGTTTGCAATTCTGCTACTTTTATGCATAATGGTTTTGTTTTCTTTGTTTTTAAGGCTGGGTTACATTATTTAGTCTGGAGGGACTTAAACTTAATATCCTCCAACCTCAGCCTTATGGGTGCTGATAGAAAAGGTTTGAACACCATGTCTGTATTATTTTTTTTTAAAAAACTTATCTTAGTAAAATAGATTCTAATCTCCCATACCATACAAAAGTCATTTCAAAATGTAAGATCCTGTGCACACTACTCAGAGAGGAGTCAGTACCAATGTTATACAACTGTGAACCCTGGCAAGATATGCCCAGTCATGCAATAATAACACCCATGCTACGGGACTAACCAACCATGTTCTGATTGAACTTAAAGTCTACTTTACAAGATAGAACACATGACTGGTAGTGTTAACAGGGTCCCAGATTTATGGCTGGATAAGTCATAGGCCCGGGGGACAACCTAGTACTACTATTCTGCTAAAAACACAGTATTAAACTGCTTCCTAAGATCTTACATTTATATCCATAGACTAAACCCTCATCAGAGAAGCTTCTTTTTACAGTAGATGAAGATTAATAGAAACTCACAGCTGGTCAACACACAGAGAATAAGACACTGTTCAGTGATTGGCTCTAAATATGAAATGCATATCTCATACTGTCATCCTCCAAGGCTCATGAATCATCATCACAAAGAAGGAGGCAGAAAGATGGCAAGAGCCAGAGGGAGTGATTTTTGTAGTTATACAGTATTTTCCAGATGTGACAGTGCAGTTGCTCACATGAACTCAACAGCTGGCACTATAGACACAAGCCTTCCATAAGACCAAACCAGTTAGCATCCCAGAATGAAGTCCTACCCTTTGCCATGGACAGTTGAGGGTGACTGGGAGAGGGAGAGCCATTTTCCTTCAGTGATATGGACCCAAGAGGCTACCATGCTCTAGTAAATGGTGTGACACTCATGTACATGCAGGCAGCACTAGTGGACTTAGCAAATATTAAATTAAAGAGGGCAAAGTGCCTCTGTGTGTGTGTGTGTGTGTGTGTGTGTGTGTGCAACAGCAGGGTGAAGAGACAACAGAGTATGAGAATATATTTAATAGCTAACTATATGACAGAATTAATACCCAGGATGTGTTAATAACTCAAATAATTAAACATCAAAAAGCAAATCATACGGGCAATATATGAGCAATACATGAACAATAAGTACATGAGAACATTCAACATCTTGCACCATTGTATAAATGAAAATCAAAGTCGCACTGAGAAACCTGCTGTGATGGGGCTCTCTGTCCTTGTCTCGCTTTGTCTCTCTGTTGCTCTTTCTTTGTATGACAAAAGTTTATAATTTCATTAGATATTTTCAGCTTCTTGTGAAGGAAGTGCAATTTAAAAATAGGAACAAATGTCTATTAACCCTAGTGACCTTACAAGATAGTCGGTTCAAAAGAGTTCTAAGTAGGTTCTAAGAGTTATATGTAACTCTCACAGAAAGAGAACTTCTTTTTTCCTTCCTGGAAAGAGATTTTTGCTTCTCTATAAGCTTTTTCTTGAGATTCAGTTATTGTCATTTCCTTATGTGTGTGTGGATGTTTCGCTTTGCACATGGTGCAGTGCCTGCTGAGGTCAGAAGAGGGCATCAGACCTCCTGAACCTGGAGTTACACTGGTTGTTAGCTGCCATGTCAGCGCTAGGAATAAACAAACCAGTGCCCTCTGAAAAAGCAGTCCATGCTCTTAATTGTTGACCCATCTTTACAATCCCCGCACTTTATTTATCTTGCCATTATACTTCGAGTCATTTTGAAGCAATATAAATAAATAAACAAACAAAAAATAAAGGATTTAAGAAAATGACCATTTTCTAGTTAAATTAATACTAACAAGGACTGTGTAGTGTTATGGAGTTCTTCAAGATTTTTATGGAATGCATAAAAATTACAAATGTTATCATATGTTTTTGGTCTAAGAACAATGAATGTAGTACTTTTTATGAGAGGCATAGCTCACTGGAAAGTTTTAGAACCACTTCAGCAAGTGGGTGTCACCTGCTGACTTCAAGATAGGAACGTGGCTCTTTCTTAAACCAGGACGTGGCATTAATGTCTTTGTAGTGAAGAAAAGAACAGACTGGAGAAGAAGCAAGCAAAGCTGTACTAGAGAATACTTATCTAAGCGAGAAGGTCTGACTGTAAGGGGCCTGGTACTCAGTCTTACTGCTGCTATTGAAAAAGCAGTACAAGAAGGAAGTCAAAGCAACTTTGTTAGCACTGTCTTATTTGTGCCAAATAGCCTTGTCCCTCACAGCCACTGTGGAACTGAGGCAGGTGACATTCCACAGGCGAGGACATTCTGTTGGATGGAAAAAGCTGCAGGCCGCTTATCTTGTCTCTGATTCTTGGGCTCGTATTTGGTGTATTTAAAACAGCATGTTCTCAAAGGAGCACTGAAACAGGCTGTCTGCCTCACTTCTTGTCAACTGTTGCACTTGATTTTCACTAGACCTTTATTTTATTAGCCAATAAATGCATTTACTTATCTATTATTGTGTTTATGGTGTACACATGTCCATGTGCATAGAGTCCTCCTCTATGGCTCCCTCCTCTGGTCTCTTAAGACAAGCTTGAACTTGGAATTTCTTGGTTTTTTTTTGTTTTTGTTTTTTTGATATGCTGGTGGCCAGCAGGTCCTAGTGCAATCCTCTTGTCCCCAACACTGCACTCTTCTAGCATTCCTCTAGGTTCAGGGGCCCACTGTTGTGACATTTTACATGTGATGCTGAGGATGTGAGCGCAAGTCCTTATGAACCATCTCGTTCAGCCTTTCGAGAAATCCTTTCAAATTTAACACTGAATTTCTAGGTAAGATGGAAATGGCGGCCTGTTCTTGGTATCTGCAACAGTGCCTAGGAGGTGAGGCTTGTGCATACGCATTCTCTCATAAAGATCAATCTTCCCACATTACATTTCTACTGTAAAACTGTGTGTATGTAGCTTATAGTTATTGCTAGTGTTGTTTTTAGCTTACCAAAAATTGTGTATACTTAAGATCTGAGTGTGATGGGACACAGCTATAATCCAAGACTCACTCAGGATTTAGGGACAAACATATCATAATTTAAACCAGCTTGGGCTTCATCTTGGGCATAGAAAAACCCTTTGTTCAAAAACCAAACTTGCAAGCCAAGCAACCAAACCAGACTGAAACAGCAACTCCACAAACATCAACATAAACAGCTGACACAAATTCAACAATTACAAAAGTGGACGCTACATTTAAAGGTATTATGAAGTGCCAATGTCACATGATCAATTTTAATTCATGAATGAAACAATTTTGAATTAACTTTAAACATATGTACTTACTTTTCTATTTACTTAACAGAGACGCAACAAGCATATCGCACACTGGCTTGCTTGCTAGCCCCACAAATGGTAGAGAAACTTCTACACCACAGTGTTTAATACATACACACACCACCTCCCCATTGCCACCATGTTCCTCTCCATGAAACCCACAATAAGAGCTTGCTTGAATGTGCTCTTCTCACCTAGGTTGACCTCTACGAATCTGTCTGCAACTATACCTGCCCACCTCTGGCACCCTCCATATCATTTGCCCAGCTCTCACTAGAAACATATCTTACATGGAGCCTATAGCTTTTACCCAATAGCTTACCAAATAATGCAGCTATGATACAACCAAATATTTCTCAGATGACTTAGAAGATTTTGTCTCTTCCACAACGATATGCTTACGATAGCACGCCTGGCTTGTGTTATCTGCTTCACCAATTGCCTATTTCCCAAACCATAAGGTACTTACATTACCACAACCCAGAGGGCCATGTTGGGGTTTTATCTTCTGGAGGGAAGCCTGCATTGTTGACTCTTCTGATGAATGTCTTTGACTCCCTCTTGTTGTACATGATGAACCTTCACTATGTGTGGGTGCCTGGCTTCTTCTTCCTCCTGTTATTAGGTGTAACAGTTTACACGTGTTGGCCTTTCCTGTTCAGGGTACAGAATGGATTCTCCTGCCCACAATCACTTGCCTTATAATTTCTTGTATCTGTTATTTAATTTTCCAAAAACAAAACAATAAATATCTATACTGAAAATATATATGTAGTCTTCATTTAAGAAAATAGTACATATTTTAACGTACATAATCATAATTATTTGCTCACTGAGATCCATTGAAAACAGATGAAATCTATAACATTTTTTATGTTTTATGACATATAAATTATTCCCTCTCTGAATAATTGTGAATCCAGGGTGAGTCTTATACATTCAAATAACAACCACATATTTTATTGTCATAATGAAATAAATTATTTTTATTACTGAAGTTAAATTTGCTTGTCAAGATGGCCATTTTGCCTTTTACCATTTATAAATTTTTCTTAGCATAGAATCTCACATTTCCAGTTTTATCTCTGATTTTGTTGCTGCTTCCCCTTGACAAACTTGCTATCTGTCATTTTGGAAAATTATGGAATGTAGCCAACAGGCCCACCACTTAGTTAATTTTGACACAAGGATAATATACAATAAGAACTATGATCTTTCTTTCTCCAAGCCTCCAATGATGCTAAGGAAAAAGAAATCAGGAAAAGTGTGTTATATGCTGTACAATAGACTTTAAAAAACATTTCTCTATTTATGTTAATAGAGTTCAGCCACAACAACAGTGTTATAGAAGCATAGTATATATTTATTATCAAGATTATATGGAGGCTACATGAGCAAGGTCTCTTTGTGGTGGGAACCCTTATCCAAGCTTGGAGAAGGCTGCTCTCTTGCTGTGTCCCAGCGTTCTAGAAAGGGTTAGGGAATGAAAGGAGAAGGAATAAGGAGAGGGAAGAGGAAATAAAGGACTAGGGAGGGGGAAGAAGAAAGAGGAGAGAGGAGAGAAGAGAGACAAGAGACCAGATAAGGGAGTAGAGAGAGAGAAGACATAGTTCTAAGGATGCAAATTTTATCAGAAGGACTCCTTCCTTAAAAACTTTGCTAACTCTAACAACCTCCTTGGTTCTACCTTTAAACACCAACAGAAGTGTTTATGGCTTCAACAAATAAAGTTTGGGGGAACACAAATATCCATTCTTTAATAATCCTGTAGGTGGAGCCAAGAAAATGTTGAAATCAATGTTGTCATCAACCTCTTCCTCAGTTCTAAAGCAAAGGATTTCATGTCTCCACATGCATCATGTGCACAAAATCTACATTAAAAGCTTTGTTCATTGTCATCTTGGACACACCTCATTGAGCTAGAGAACTTTCTAAGCCTTATTTCACCTAAAACTACCTTTGAAAACATGACATATGAGTAGCAAAAAACACATTAAGAAATCTTACATGACACACTTCTGGAAGTTTCCACTGACTGTTTTGGGGTTGCTTTCTCAATTTCCTTTTCCTCTTTGCTCCATCTGTTGGAGTACATTAGAGGAAACTGTTTTTAAGATTTATTCTATTTCACTTGGCCCTCTTGTACTGAATACTTACTGATCTTACCAGAATAAGTCAGATGTATTGATGTCCAATCTTAAGTGTTTCTGATGAGACACCTGTGATGGAAATATACACTCTGGGCAAGAAGTAAAGAGGACTCTGGAATCTCCTGACACACATAATGTGGCTGGAAGAATCCCAAATGAAATGTGAGTCTTTCTTCCTTGTCTGTCTGTCTGTCTGTCTATCTATCTATCTATCTATCTATCTATCTATCTACTTTCATTCCTCCTCTCTTTCTCTTCTCCCCTTCCTTTCTTCCCCAGATCCTCCTCTCCTTCCTCATTTTCCTCTTCTTCCCCTTAATTCATCCTTCTTCAAGATAAAGTCTTGTTACATAGCACAGGCTGGTCTTGAATTTTCTGTGTAGCCTGGTATTGCCTCAAACTTGACCTCCTTTTCTTCAACTTCTGAGGGCTGAGTTGACAGTTGATATGTGATCATATTCCACCCTTTTTCACATTTAACTAGTTGAAGTATTTAGGACTATGATTTTAAAATGTGAATTGATGATAGTGTAAAGATTTAAGATGAGGGGGATGAGAGCACAATGAGGAGAAAAAGGACGTGGCTGGATCCTGGTAAGCTGTATAACATTCTAAGACCAAGGAAAGGAGATACTAAAATCAGATAGAAGCAAAGGGGGAGATAACGTATATTTTTAAAAGAAACAAGATAAAAAGGAAAGGAGAATTAAATACTTTGAAAGATTCCTTTGACAGGAAGGGAGAGAAATAATATATAGAACACATAGACATAGGCTCATAGTATGCCAGAGACTCTATCAGGTTTCCTGATTGATTTAAAGGATGTTACTGGATCTGCACTGTGAGACTGTTAAATAATACTTTGTTATAGTGATTATATTTCATTATTGTAAGCAAGCTATTGATACATCTTCTGGATACAGCATGGCCATTGAAGCCATGAACTCCCAGCAGCTGTGGTCACTTGTGCAAGACTTGGTGTAAGATTAAACCAACAAGATCAGTCAATATTCCAGCAGACAACACTTAGTGGACTCATTGAATTACAGAGACAAAGCAGCAAAGGAGAGAACATGAAAGGAGAAGTGGGAATGTGTAGGGGATGCCAGGGGATGGGAGAAGGAGGGTGAGATGGGGCGGGACTTATGGATGATCAGGATAAAGTGCTTAGATATATGAAATTATCAAAGAATAAATAAAAGATATTCTAGTAATAAATATATTAGAAAATATTAAATTATGCTTACAATTTAAATCTTGCTTAATCTCATCAGTCTGCTAGAGCTAACTTCACCAGGACCATGCTGTAACAAAAAACCTGCTTGTCTTTTTGTTTTGTTTGTTTCTTTGTTTGGTTGCTTTTTTTGTTTGCTTGGCTGGCTGTGTGTGTATGTATGTGTGTATATTTTGCTTGTTTGCTTTGGGTTGTTATTTTGTGCTGGGGATTAGAAACAGTGTCTATACCACATGCTAGAGACTTAAGTGCTCCACCCTGAGCCATACACACCAGCCTTTTTAAAAATCTATTCACAGACTATCACTATGTTTCCTAGGCTAGACTTAAACTCCCTCTATAATCTCCCTCACCTCCTGAGTAGTTGGTATTACATTCCGCTTGTATCAGACCTGGCTGAAAAAAAATAGTGCATGAAGTATCTTTTTATAGAAAAAAAATGCAGTTATTTCTGGATCATGGAGTTTTAGACTGAAGTAAATGTAATGCATTTAAAAATGGGTAAATGCTGTGCCAGCGAGGTGGCTCAGTAGGTGAAGGCACCTGCCATCAAGCCTGAGGACCCACGCAGTGGAGGGACAGAACAAACTCCCACAAGTTGTCTTCTGACTTCCATACGTGCACCATGGCACATGCACACACACACACACACACACACACACACACACACACACACACTACATACATACATACATACATACATACATACATACATACATAGTTAAGAGTGAATAAATGCTGCTCATTGAAGGTTCTCAGGGTTTATTTTTTCCTTCCTACTCTCAGCAACACAGCCATCTCTCTCCTTGAGTTCTTTCTGTCAGCCATGCCAAAACACTGCATGCTTTCAATATGCTTTTCGAATAGGTATGAAAAATCTTGCCATAAGATACTTTACACACTCTCACATTTAGCCTGCTCCTTGATAATCTTGACTTCCCTCATCTATGGCAGAGAGAAGACTAACGTAGTTTCCTTTTTGTTTTAGCAAAAGGTGCCCGACATCCCCAGCTGATACCTTGCGTCTTCGCTGTTGTTTCCATCTCACTCCTCAGTGCCTGCTTTATCTCAACTTGTCTGGGTAAGCCACTAGCCAGAGTGAAGCCCCTTTTGAATACTCTTCTCCAAGAATTTCCAACATGTGTTCCCGAAGCCTCTCTTTTCCTCAGCTTATCCACATACAACAGATTTGCTGTCTAAGGCTTACTATCAGAGCTGTGCATTTAATCTTTTTAGATTTGTATGATACTGCTTGTTTGCTTCCAAAATAATTACTTTGCTGAGGTATAACTGACATATAAAAGTCCTAAGCATTAAATGTGTCCACATCAAGATTGGGAACAAATATGTATCCATGAAGCCAATGCCACCATTAGTGTCATGGAAAATGTTGTTCTTTCTGACATCAAGCTATAAGATGAGGTTATGACTAAATTAGTGTGTTGTAGGCCTAAGACAGGCTGGAGGAAAGAATAAAAGTGGCAGCATAGACTGAACATGTAATTCCTAATCTAATATTGAGGGGGACATTGCAGAGTTATGGGGAAAGGAGCATTTTGTTGACTTAATGTTGTAGACTTTGATTGATTTTATTTAATATATTTATTGATTGATGATATTTAATAAATGAAATTGATTTAATAAATGACATCATACCATGTACAAACAATAACCTGCTATAGTGAAAACAGAAATCTGTAAGATAGATATTTATACTGCTTTGATGTGTGAAATGCATATTAATTTGTCAAAACAATTGGAAACATTCAGCAGTATAATAAAAATGGACAGTCTTAAGTAGGTACTACAGAAAAGGAAAATACACACACACACACACACACATACATAGACACACAGACACATAGACACACACACAGACACACACAGATACACACAGACACACACAGACACCCACACAGACACAGAGACACACACACAGAGACACACACACACACACACACACACATGCACACACATACACGGTGTCAACCTCCTTGGTTGATAGGGAAGTAAAAGTGCAATTCACAGTGAGTCACCACTGCAGCAACACCAGGATGGTAGTGACTCAAAATACACGTCTAATGACGAAGGTACAGAAAATTTGCATCTGTCATGCTTACCTGTAGGAGGAAGCCCAAGTAAATCTGTTTGGAAAGCTTTCCCAGGTACCCCATTTATCACACTTGCATACAAACACTGACCATCCCACTCCAAGGCACACACACCTTACAGGGATGTGTACTTACTCTCCTTAGGATGCAAGGTCAAAGATGCTCAGAGTAACACAGTTCACAACAGCTTAACATTGGAAGCCACGTAGTGCTAGAAGCCGAAGAAATCAGGGTATTTTATTCCATGAAGATAATAGGTCACTGTCCAGTTACGAAAATGGATGGGCTACAACCGTAGGCAGTAGTATTGCTTCAGAAACAGTGTGGGCATAAGACAGCACCAAAGGATGCAGGGCATCTGAGTCTATTCATAGAGAAGTCTAACAAAAGTCATTCTGATCTGTGTAGTCTTAGCTGAATCTGTGAAGCAAAGCACAAGGTGAATATTCTAAAAGCCACAAAATGGAAGAATGGGTTGTTCTGGGCTATAATGGCTACCTGAGGTGTTGACAATATTCTATTTTTTGAACTGGGCAGTATTTGCCAGGAGTGTTCACATTACACTAATATATTAGCCTGTACATTTATGGTTTTCTCTTTTACTGTTCAATATTTGATTATATTTCAAAGTAAAGATATTATTAAACTTGTGAAGTTTATAAAACTTTGTGGAACTAGCTCAGGGTTTACCAAAATCCCCACTCTTATGCAAATTCTGGAGAAATGAACCGGAAGCAGCATGCATCTGAAAGATTCCAAATTTCTAATGTAAATCATGGACAATATGATCATAAAATATTAGCTTTCATTGAATTTACCTGGGATCATGAAATGGCATACGAAAGAAAGAGAGTATGGGAACCTTAACTGTGAGGGAAGGAGAAAGGTGGGAAGATCAGCCCACTTTTCTAAATCGGTGGCTACACAGCAAAAGAAAAACAACTGCTTTTCCTGACAACAGTGACTCATCATTACTTTTTACGCTGGAAGAGAGGAGTTGTGGTGAAGCTATCAGACTACCACACAAGGCTAACATGCATCGGAGAGGAGCCACAGCCCGGAGCTACAGGTAGGACAGGAAACCTCTTTATTTGCTTCCTTCCAGCCTTTTAGGGAGCATCTGTAGGAATGAGAATTGGCTGCAAGAATGAATATCAGTCAACTAGGACAGAGAAGTTTCTCATGATTGTAGTCAAATGCTGCAACACATTATTGGTGTTTTTTTTGTGTGTGTGTGTTGTGTATGTGTGTGTGTGTGTGTGTGTGTGTGTGTGTGTGTATGCGCGCGCGCGCATGCGCGTGCACGTGTGCGTGTGTGATGCTGAAGATCAAATGCAGCACCTTGTATTTGCTCCACGTCAACAGAACTGGTTCTTAGAGACAGGTTCTCACTGTGTAGCCCAGGCTGGCCTGGAATTAGAGATGTTCTTGCCTCTGTCTCCTAAGAGCTTAGATTTCAGGCTTGCATTATTATTTCTAGATTGTGGGTACTTTTGATATCTGAAATATAACAAGAACTTCATTCAATTTTTTTCCTTGACTCAGATATATCATGAAGACAGTTTCTTCTTGCTGAGATGCCTGTATCTTTATTTATATTCTGGAATTTATAAGGTTAGGAAGAATAGAGAAGTGTTTGAGTTTTCTATAGTTTTTGTTTTTCTTACAAATAAAATATCATGTAAAAGGCTTTGTTATAGGAACATTTTGCTTAATTTAACTTACCCCCACCCCATCTTTCAATTCCTTTCTTTCTTTGATAAATATCAAACTCAGGACTTTTCACATTCTAGGAAAGTGCTTTACCATTGAGTTGCACTGCTAATTTGGGAAATATTTTAAATATGAAAGCAAAATACATGTAGGGACACTGGATATCTTCTGAGGTAATACTTGAAGTAAGATGACTGTGTACCTGTCACAAATTAAATGTTCCTTGTTAACTAACATCTATGTCTATTCTCACCTGAGGAGGTACGTGGACCTGCTGTCCTGTTAGCTGGAGAGCCTTTCAATCTAACTGCTACTTTCCTCTTAATGACAACCAGACCTGGCATGATAGCGAGAGGAACTGCTCAGGGATGAGTAGTCATCTGGTGACCATCAACACCGAAGCAGAACAGGTATGCATTAGCTTAGTTTATCTTGATGTTCTGGTTTCATTCTACTGCTGTGGCAAACACCACAACCAAAGTAACTTCAAAGAGGGGAGAGTTCATTTCAGCTCACAACTTAGAGTCCATCGTTGAGGGAATTCAAGGCAGAGATCCATGCAGGAACTTGAAACAGAAACTAAGGAGGAACACTGCTTTCTGACCCAATCAAAGACTTAGCTTAGTTTCTTTTCAGCCCAGGACCACCTGCAGGAGTGGTGCAGGCCACAGTAGTTGAGACCCTCCAATACCAATTAACAATGCACACAATTCCACACAGATGTACCCAAAAAGCCAATCTAATTTAGATACCCATCAACTAAGATTCCCTTCTCAGGTAATTCTAGGCTGTGTCAAGTAAACAGTTTAAGTTAACTAGGACCATCAGTTATTCTGTTTCTTTAAATCTCTTCATAGAGGAGAAATTTCCTGGGTCTCTAATGTTGTTCCTTGTCTTTCTGGGTAGAAATGTAAATACTTTATATGTTAGAAGATTGGTCAGTTGTTTTCTATATAGCTAATTTTTAATCTCTTTAGACTTTAAGGATGTGCCAGTTCTCCCAGAAACCCATCTTTTCCTCCTCTGTACTCACTGGTCTATGAAGTAGGCTCTGCTAAGGCTCTTTGAGCACAGTGGGGTGTCAGCATCTACTCCAGTAAGTGGCAGGCCTTCCAATGACTCTCACTTGATGGAAGGCTCAGACCACACTTTCCTTACTTTTATATTTCCAATTATCTGTGAAAAGTCAGGCATAGAGTAGAACTCCTGAATATATAATTACATGAGTAGTTAGTTAATTAGGACTGAAGTGGTTTCTTGGAAAATAGTTCTGGCATATGGTATTAATTCTAAATGCATGCATTTGAAAGCAAATTCAGTTTTTTAAGAGCTGAAATTGCACTCTTTGTGTGATACATTTTCTATAGGTGCCCCACCCAATCTTCTGTGTTCTGTTGGTCAACAGAATTTTTTTAGGGATCCTGTATTCTTGACTACCATCTATAAGTTTTCCAACTCTTTAAATGAAATAGAATTGAATGAAATATACAATTAAAGGGTTTTTCTTTTATCAAAAACAGATTCTTTGCTCATATAATATATCCTGACTACAATTTTCCCTCCCTCTACTCCTATCAGCTCCTCCCCACCTCCCGTTACCCACCTCCAGATCAACTCCATTTAGGTCTCTTATTAGAAAAGAACAGGCTTCTAAGAGATGATAAACCATCACAACAAAATAAAATACAATAAGATGAAGCAAAAAGTATCACATTGAAGTTGGCATGCAACCCAACAGGTGGAAAAGAGACCCAAGAGCAGGCAAGAGAGTCAGAGAGCTGTAAATTCTCATAGTTAGGAGTCTAATAAAAACACTAAGCTAATAGTTATAATATATACACAGAGGTCCTGGTGTAAGCTCATGTAGGCCCTGTGCTTCAGTGCAAGCCCAAGTAGGACTTGTGTTTATATGAGCCTTTGCAAATATAATATCACTTAATATTTTACAGTGATCCTATGTAGCAGTGGAATTGTTAGGAGACTCGGGGTTTGGTGAGGTTAAAGCTCCCCCTACCACAGTGAGCAGATTTGAAGACAGACTTGTCTGATCCCGTGATGTTTATGCTTAGCCAGCAATCTCTCTCTGAGCTCTTTCCTCCTTATCGGCCTAATGGACATTACAAAAGTGCGTTTACTAAAAAAAAAAATGTATATTTTGTATGCAGAATTTTGTGACTCAGCTTTTGGATAAACGGTTTTCCTATTTCCTGGGACTTACTGATGAGAAAGTGGAAGGTCAATGGCGATGGATGGACAAGACACCATTTAACCCACGCGAGGTGTGAGTATATTGGTTGGGGATAGGGGCATTTATAGGCAAACATGAGAAGGATGGTGTTGGAAACCGCACTAGCCCCACGTTGGGTTCCAAAAATGTCGTGGCCCGAGCAAAATGTTGAGGCCAAGGCTGCCCTGCGTTTGGCGGCCACTGTATCCTGGTCCAAGCTGCCGCTCTGGTCTGCGGGTTGGGGTTCAGCAAGAGAGAGAGAGAGTGAGGCCGGACTCGAAGAATGGAGACCAGACAGAATGTGTTTCAATCCAGTTTATTCTTCAGTCTCTCTTCCTCTCTCTAAGTCCCAAGTCCTAAGTTCCTAGTCCCTAGTTCCTAGTGCCTCCAAGTTCCAAGTTTCTTCTTCCAAGTGCCAAGTGCCTAATGTCTAATAACTAACTCCAAGTTGTTCTCTCTAACCTAATTCCTAGTTCCAAGTTGTACTCTCTGAAGTATCTGCTTCTCTGTCTCCTCTGTCTGATTCTCTGATCTCTGTCTGCCTCTGCCTTTTATATGTCTCACTTCTAAGCCATGCCTTTTGGTCACACCTATAATCATGCCCTTAGGTCTTGTCTCTAAATCTGATCTCTACGACACTCTTAAATCACACACCTTTAATCTCACACACCTTTAATCTCACACACCTTTAATCTCACACACCCAAGGTATCTAAACCAAGATTATCGGAGTGTGCTCAGCTGTTGTAGGCTATTGTAATCCAAGTCTCATGTCAGGATATATGGCTCAAGATGGCTGCAAAGCTGATAGCCGCTTTCTGCTAAAAGTCGGCCCCCAACAGGATGGCAAGGAGAACTTGTTTTAGAATAGGATACACCACTGTAAGTGCTTACTCAGTGGAGCACCAGCAGCTGGGCAGTCTCTGTATGCTGTGTTCCCACTGCAGAATAACCCTATGACTTTGGCACAGTGTTTATGAAAGAACAGACAGCATGAGAATAATATGAACAAGGGTTTTTTTTTTTTTTTAAGAGTATCATTTACATAAACAGTATTGTAAAAGCTAAAATTAATTTTGAAAGAGTTTTTATTCAGTTGATAATTTTTTTCTGATTTGTAATTTTTTATTGGATATTTATTTACATTTCAGATGCCATCCCCTTTCCCCATTCCATCCACAGAAAACCCCTATCCCATGCCCCCTTTTCCTTTTTGCTTTTATACACTTTTTAAAAATGTTAATCAAAGGCTTTATAAGTTTGATAATTCTCAATCAGAACTGTAACCCAATACCCAGCCCAGATATATCAACTATCTTTGACTGGTGGAGACACAAAACATCTCCCTCCATGTCCACCCCTCCCTTTCTTTCTCTTTCTCTCTCTCATCACCTAGCTTCTCCTCTCCTTCTTATCCTCCTCTCCTTACTCCTTCTCTTCCTCTCGGTACTCCTCCCACCTTAGCTCCTCCTACATATCACCCTTCCTGTTAAAATAAAACTTTTCTCTCAAAATACAATTAGAGCATAATTATACCAATTTGTACCAGTGAGGTACAAGATAGTCCTAATAGCCAGTCCATCATTTTGTTGACTAACCAGAACCTCTGTCATCTCTCCTAACTAAGACACTTAGTTCTGAACCTGGCTTTTTTCTTGGCTTTAGAATGAATGTCAGCTGAAAGCCATCCACTCAAATCTTTTCTCTCAAACTAAATAGCCAGGATTGGCTATGAGACTATAGGTCTTCAACCCCATCAGAAATCCAGAATGACTGAGTTAACTGAAATTATGGGAAGCAACAAAGCATAGCTTCTAAAACTTAGCCAATTTATAGATACCGCTGAACACCTGGACAGTCCCTATACTACAAAATGTTGGAGCATCTGATCTTCAGCCTTCTGGCCCAGGATCATCTGAAAGACCTTAGTGATGCAGAATTATTAAGGGCTGATTACTCTGTCTAGGCAGACATAATCAGTCGACTATTCTGCAAGTGTGTCCTTTTCTGGACAGTAATTTGTCTGTAGATGGAAAGAGGCAATTCTTGCCTAGTGGCTGTCTCACCACAGCTGGAGCAACTCCAAAGATGCTCAATTTCTTCTTAGAATCCACAACAGGAAGCTATCAGGAGCAGACAGGTCTCTAATCAAAATGAACATTAATACAGAAATGTTTGTAACATCAATTCTGTGGACTTCTGATGTTTTGAAAACCAATGATCCATGTAAAGTAATCTGGACTGTTGTCTGTTAACTCCACTCAGCTAAATATTTCTAAATAAAACATAGAAAACACACAAACAATAAACTCCAAGCCATGAATTTGCTATAGTCCCTTAACTCACAGGCTAACCATCAATTTTGAAAGAGTTTTAAACTGTTAATTTTCTTTTTTGAAACCGTCATATTTTAATAATATAATTCCATACATATAATTTGAATTTTCTTAGAAGTCATGTTAAGAAAGTAAAAAGATGCTAGACATGGTGGCACACACATATAATCTTTGCATTTATGAGTTGGAATTGAGAGGGTTGATATATAGGGAGTTCTAGAAAGGACTTAAGTACATAGCAAGACAATGCTTTGAATAGAAAAATAACAAAACATAACAGACACACAAACACACACAGACACACACACACAGACACACACACACACACACACACACACACACACACACACACCAGAAGAACAAAAAAGGAACAACTGGTAAAACTTATGGTAATAATACATTAACTATCAATTATTAATCATGTTTTAATACAGTACATTCAGGTGCACCTAACACTCAAAGGACATCTCAGTATGAAGAAACCGCATTTCCTCCTTTCTCTTTTAATATCATTTTCCCCCTCTGAGAATTTCATACAATGTGTTTTGCTCATTGTTTTCCTCTCCCACCTGGCTTTGTGTCATCTTCATGTTTTTCCCACACATTTTGTGTTATCTGTATGTTCTTGGATATATGGTAGAAGGTCTACCAGGAGCCACACTGTAAAAATTGGCTCCCTCCCTCCTGGCAGTTGTCATTTCCCATGGCTAGGGATGGGACTTGGTGCCCACCTCCACTCTCCATGCTGGGATCTGATTTGCTTTGAACTTGCATGTTAGTACATGCTGCCAGAGCCACTGTGAAATTGTGTGTGCAGCTGCCATGCTGTGTCTAGAGAACACTATTTCCTTGTAGTCACCCACCTCTTCTGGCTCTACCACTTTTTTCATCAGGATCCCTGAGTTTTTAGGGGAGAGGATGTGATACAAATGTCTCATTTAAAGCTGAGCTTTCTTTAGCCTCTCATTTATACCTTGGCCAGTTGCGGATCTCTGTGCTAATTTTATCTGCTGCAAACAGAAGCTTCCATGATGAAGACTGAGAGATGCACCAGTCTATGAGTATAATATTAAGTCATTAGGAGTTGGGTTAGTACTGTGTCCATTTATAAGACTAATGATGTAGATTCTCTCCTAGGACCTAAGATCTGTACCACAAATTCTTGAGCTGGCAATGGTGTCAGATAAGAGGTTCATCTTGTGGTGCAGGACTTAAATCCAATAAGGAAGCTCATTACTCCTATAATGTTCGTGTCACTACCATAGTAGTTGTGATATCTTGCCAGACAGTTGTTATTATAGCTTGCCAGGTTTACAGCTGGATAAGGTTTACCCTGATAGCATCCACAGCACTTTCCAGCACTACAGAATCGAGTCAGTACGGACAAAGCTTCCAAGTAGTACCAACTTTATTTCTGTGACTCAGTATGTCGTTGGCCATACTGTCACGTTGTGGAGTGTAACCACTAACATTAGTAATAGGTTGTAATATTTAGGAGTCTATTGAACCTCACTGGCCAAAAAATCCAAAGGAGGTGACCTGGCACCAGGCTTTTAATTTGTTAGCTTGAGGTATTTAAAGGGGGCAAAACTTAGGGTAACTTCATGTTAAGTCTATCTATTTATATCTGTCTGTCTGTTTCTCTGTTTGTCCTTATGGGTTACTTCACTCAGAATGAATGTTTCCAGCTCCATCCAGTGAATTTCATAATTTGATTTTTGTTGACAGCCAAATAATATTTCATTGTGTAAATATGCCCCATTTTCAGTATCCATTCATTAATTGTTGGACATCTAAGTTATTTTTTATTTCTTTAGTTCCTTGTTAGTGTATTAGAGTCTTCATTATATGAGTCTTTCATTTGCTTCATTAGACTTATTCCAATTTCTTTGGTTAAAGAAATGAGGGCTATTGTGAATTGTGTTGTCTCCCTGTGTTCTTTGTGTGTTTGCCATTGTATATAGGAAGACTGCTGACTTTTATGTGTTAAGGAAGCTGCACACTTCAAATGCTTAATAGCCACATATGGCTGGTGACTCTTGCAGTGCAGATTGTAGCTCTGCTTTGCCCACATGTTCTATTTCTCTGGGTTGTCCTGGGACAAAAATCCTATTTCACTGCTCTGCTTCTCTTTCAGATTCTGGCAAGTTGGGGAACCCAATAACTTTATGGAAGAAGACTGTGTTGTCCTTGTTTATAAACAAGATAAATGGGTCTGGAATGACTTTCCTTGTCACTTTGAAGTGAGAAGGATTTGTAAATTACCTGGAATAACATTCAATTAGAAGCCTTATGATGGGAATGGAGAAGATCCTTTCAGAATAAGCAGGCACCTCCCAGGGATAGCTACTGAATATAACATAACAAGTTACAGCACACTACACAGAAACCCTCATATCAAGGCTGGATGAAGCAACCCAGTAGGAGAAAAAGGGTCCCATTTAAACCTAAACCACAGTTTAAACTTTTAACAATTTTAGTGATTGATATTTTACTTCCACATTTAAATATTTACTAAAGATCTCCCAGGAAAACGGTGTAAAATAGGCTTCAGTGATGATATTGTACTGATAGAAAAGAATTTTAACAATTTTCTTCTTTTTTCATTCTAGCTGCTGAGTCAAAGCAGGTAGTCTCAGGATGACCTAACATCATTGTAATGGGCTCTTTTCAACCCCCTTTTAGCTGAGGAAACAATGTCCTGAGAAGTTAAAGAACCCGCATTCTCATTGCTTGTCCATGGCAATCAGGACTCTGGCTCATATCTACCTTTTCCTGGAGGTGAGCTCTGTCTCCTTTGTACTTATAAGAAAGTTAATGGAGATAGGCTGACCTTCTTACTTGGCTAAGGACTCAATTTTCTTAATTATTTGAAGTTTCACTTTATTGGCATTTTTATTTTGAATCATAAAGAGACCACATTTTAATTCATTTGTATAAACTATTCTAATGTTTAAGAGCTGTACTATTGGCAAGAAAGCCACTGAATTAACAACCTACAATTATGATATTTGTACCATTAGTGGTTCAGTCGTGACTTACCATGAGAAAGCCTACTGGGGGCTATGAAGATGGATCAGTGGTTGTGATTGCTTGATCGTCTTCCAGAAGACCTGAGTTTGGTTCTCAGTACCTACATCAGGTGGCTCATGGTAGCCTACAGCACCAACTCTGGGGGGGTCTGACTCTTCCTTCCGGTCTACACAACACAAGTTCTTCTGCATATACAATACACACATGCACATTCACACATGCACATACACATACACACATAAATAAATAAATGAATAAATAAATAAATAAGTAAATAAATAAATATTTAAAAGAAAAGTACTGTTCTGGTTTGGTCTGAAATTTGATTTGCTAATATTCCCTACATCTGAACTGAAGAATTTCCAAGCAACAACATTTTAACCTTTTTTCTTCTCCCCCACTTTGAAAGACAACAGCTACTTTGTAAGTTTGTTAATGATTTTCTGGGTTAAGTGTAGAACATTAATGTTTGGTTCAGTGTGACAGTGTGACATGTGTTTTGCATTTGTTCACATTAAAGCTGATATGTTTAAAAGAAGTGGAACTAATTAACTTGACATTGGGTTGGACACGTTAATTAAATCATAAAGCACAAGACGAGTTGAAATAATTTTATGCATTAATGGGATTTATATATTTATAAGTATATATTAAATATTTAATATATTTAATATTTATATTAAATATATTATATATAAATAATATATAGTAAATATATTAAATATTTAATATATTGATATATATTAAATATATAAATACACATTAAAATATTATTTATTTTTATGTATAAACCATACACCTGTCTAAGATGAAATCCAGTTGTCAATAAAATATGACCCGCCACAATTTTCTTCACTGTTTCGGTAACTCTGTCTACAGTCTGTTCCTGCTGCGAAGGACAATCATTCCCCAGAGCCTTTGCAGTGCCTCAGGCTCCCACCTCCCAACTGGATGAAGGCAGCAGAGTCTTTCCCTTTCCACATTTCACTGATAGAAAATCAATACATATATGTGTTGAAATGTAAACATTAGACACATTAATAAAAACACGAAGTAATGTCAATGTATGAATGTAACCCTATGTAGGAGGAGTTGGACAACGTGGCTGTTTCAGCCACTTGCTGCCCCTGCTGCAGTAAATAACCTCCCACCTATGCTTGAACAAGGTCCTCGGTCTGCTCAGTGGGTCACACACAGGAAGAAGACATGAGAATGGGAGAAGGACTAATTGTGAAGGATTCTAGATGGAGAGGAAGGAGAATGATAAAAGGAAAGAGAGAGTGTGAAAATGGCTAAATATTATGCAATTATATTATATATAAAATCATATATAGAATCATATATAATTATAAAAATATTATATAGTTATAAAAACTTATGAAGCAATCAAACAGGAAAAAGAGAAAGGAGAGAACTGAGGGGAGTCTCTCTTCCTTTAGGAAGTCTCATGCCCTGGTGCCTCTTTAGAGTAATTCCAACCATTAGGTTTTGTTTCTGTATTTTAAACATTTTTTCTTTAGAATTCCATAATGAGTACTGAATATCCATGTGTAGAAAAATGAAACTAGACATGTATCTCTCACTCTGCAAAAGTCAGTTCCAAATGGATCAGGGACCTCAATTTAAGACCTGACACTTGCAAACTGCTACAGCAGAATCTAGAAGAATTTCAAGATATAGGCTGCTGTTCAAGGCATGCAGTCCATGGATAAATCGTTGAGGACACATTGCTGTCTCCTAAAGCTGAGAGTGTCATCAGATAATACTTGAAACCTGTCCCAGTATTTTCCCTACTTTGCTGTAACAGTTCTACATTTTTTTTCCTACCAATACATTTGAAAAATGCCTGAATTGGATTCATTGTTTGGTGTTTTTCTCATTGTTATACTAATTTTCACACAATTACTTTCATGTAGGGACATTATCTAAGGGCAATCTGAATTCATGTATCTAAGAGGATAGATTACAAGAGAAAGATATACAAAAATATATTTAGTTCCACAAGACACACAGTTATTCAGAAATAAAGAAATGGAAATCTGTTTTGTTAAGTCTGAAAAAGAGGGAAGGTTAAAATGTGAAATTTAGGAAATAAAGACACACTACTGCTAATAAAGTAGGGGAACTTATAAGGCCTGGGAGTCTTCTTAAAGGGGTAGAGCCCTTGAAACCTGAGAGTCTAGAGAGGGTAAGGGGGAGGGGCTCAGGATTATATCTTCATTTAGGGAAGGCAGGTATGACCACCCTGTTTTTGCTACTTTGACTTTCTGAGGTGTCATATTGTGAAACAGTACTTGTTGCACCAGTCAAAATTCACATACTCTTTTCTGGAATGATATTTAATGTTCATGCTAAGTATTTCTCTAACTAGAGAGGTTTTCATTCATACATCTTTGCACTCCATAGAAAAATTTCATAATGAGCATGTATAATTTTTATAAAAAGTAGTAAAGTGACTATTCTATAAAAAAAATTGGGGCCATGAATGTTGTATTTAAATTCTAATGTTGTCTTTATTGAGGAATATGTTGTTGAGAATATGAATGGTTTATTACTCCATTTTTTGTGACTAAATTTGTTTTTCTATAACTTCATGTAGAAAACAGTAGATTTTTAAAATTTCAATTAGATGATCTCCCATCTCTAATTTTCTGAATAGGAAATTTATGTTAAATTAAATTAAACTTTTCCCTGCCCAAGCTAGTTTTTGCTCATGTTTCATCACAGCAATGGAAAAGTGGAAACACCCAAAAGGTCCTCACGATCACATCCTTGAGACGGAGAGATGTCACAATATATACAAGTCAATGAATGTATTCAACCACATTAATAAACCCAATGACAGAAACCACATGGTTCTTGCTGTTTCTTTGTATGACCTTTGATGGAATCCAAATCTTTTATGATGAAACTCCTAGAGATTCTAGGGACACAGGGGACATATCTTAATATAATAAAAGCAACAACAACAAAAAAAAAAAATCCCAAATTCCAGCATGAATGGCATGGAGCTCATGAAATTCCATCCCCAGCTGAGGAATGTCAGTTGGCAATTGTTGGCTGGTTGCCGAGAGGTTATCTATGTTCCAGTAGAAAGCCTTATACTCAAGTGCATTCAGGAAGCACTGAGTGGACACAGTGGGTTTAAAACAAAAAGGAGCACATGAAATTGGGATGGAAAAGCAGTGAGGCAGATAGGAGCAGGTTGTAGTGAGGAGAGTAAGGATGGGTTCATTAAAAGTGAATTATATAAATGCATACAATTTTCAAACAAAAATAATTAAAAAAGAAAAGTCAAATGTATGGTTGTAATATGTCTTTGTTTTTAAAAGAAGGTTATCAATTTCAAAATCAGATTGTTGAAAAGTCTAATGGAAATGCCTATCAAAAATGCTAATATATCAAATTAATTTATTTAGTTTAATTTCCCTACTCAAGGATACATGTTTATTACAACGTGTGAATGCTGCTGAAGGTTTCTGAAAGAAACATGGTCTACATTGACAGAATAATAAATGCAAAGTCCTGAGACAGAAAAATGTGAAACCGAATTTTTAAAGGATAATTTCACTTTGAACTCTGGTTCTACTTGAGCAGTAGATACAAATTTAAGTGTAATCCAGTTGATAGAAGAGAACACCGAGAAAACAGGGGTCCAGAAGAGTGGACCACAGTCTGTTAGGAGCTGAAGTTTCACTGGCCTTTCCATATGGAGATGCGCTGAAGGCCATGCCTTTCTCCCAAGCAGCAGGTAAGTTTCAAGGCTCAAAGATGCATCTTCCTCGCTGTTGGAGAACACGGAAGTGTCCTATGCATCCATGGCATGAGGAGATAAATTAGACCCAAGGATGTAGAAAGAAGAGGAGGATGAGACCATCCAAAGTCTCTTTCTACAGACAACTTCTTTGCCTGACAGGGTACATGCTCTCTACTTGTCCCTTAATATCATTTCTCAGGACCCAGACAGATGTGAAAAGGAGAGTTCCTTTTCTTTTGCTGTGTTTATTAGAGAATTGCTTTGTAAGGTCTGAAAAGAGTACTTGCAGGTTTTGGTGAGAACATCAGACAATATCGTGGTTTTTTAAGAATGGGAACAAGTCATTTTACTTATGTCAGGGTACCACACACGTGTGCAGCCCTTCTGATGACTGATGGACATTTTCTCATGTTGGATTTTGGGTGTTACATTCACTATTGTTCTTCCTCATGCATGTAAATCATGTCCCTTTTATTCCTTTGCACTTAGCCCAAAGGACTTATTTCTGGCATCTCACAAATCCAAGGCATATTGTAGAAACAGGGTATATCATTCCAGTTCTTTCTGGAGTTTGAAGAGTCCCTTATGGTGGCGCAGTCCTCCACTAAAACTATATTGTTGGGCTCCCCAGCATCCCAGAAGCTGTGAAGGGAAAACACAGGAGATCTTAAATCTCAGCAACAGGAGGCTTAGTACAGTAAACAACTTACATATTTGTTATTTAACTATCATTTTGGGAGATTGGAATTATAATCTCCATTTTCTCAATGAATAAAACCCATTTGCCTGTGTCATCAGCTGATGGGACCTTACTGGATTTCTATGCTGTCATGCAGGTCCATGGATTTGAACCCAGAAAAAGTCATCATGGTGAGGACTGGTGGCCTGGCAGATGTGCTGCCTCTGTACTTCTACCTCACTCCACTCTCAGTCTCTGTGCTGTGCTAGAGTCTGTGTTTTCCTGAGGAATCCTTCCTGTATAGTTTTCAGGTTTCAGGGCAGCCAAGCCTCCAAATCCACAGCTGCTGCTTTACTGAAATGTGTGATTTCAATAAAGAGAAATAATGAAAACCAACTGCAAACTCTAAAACATGGTGTAAGAGGGGGGAGGGAGGGACCTGGGTGGGAAGGGAGACAGGGACGGAAAGAAGGGAAAATGATCAGGTATTGGATTGGGGGGTGGGGGTGGGGGGAAGAACAGGACTGAAGCCCTGAGGGCCAGGAGAAAGAATGGAAACAGGCAACCTCGGAAAGTAGGAGGTGGGGGGACCCATCAGAATGCACCCAAGACCTGGGAGGTGAGAGACTCTCAGGACTCAAAGGGAGGGACATTAGATGAAATGCCCTGCAGTGAGGAGAGGGAACTTGTAGAGCCCACCTCCAGCAGAAAGACAGGGCATCAAGTGAGGGATGGCTTGCCATCCCACAGTCAAAAACTCTGACCCAGAATTGTTCCTGTCTGAAAGAACTGCAGGGACAAATGGAGAACAGGTTGAGGAAAAGGAGGTCCAGCAACAGGTTCAAATTGGGATCCAGCTCAAGGGGAGGCTGCAAGGCCTGACACTATTACTGAGGCTATGATGTGCTCACAAAAAGGGGCCTATCAGACTGCCTTCTGAAAGACCCAACAAGCAGCTGAAAGAGTCAGTTGTAGATATTTACACCCAACCAGTGGACAGAAGCTGCTGACCCCTGTAGTTGAATTAGGGGAAAGCTGGAAGAAGCTGAGGAGGAGAGCGACCCTGTAGAAAGAACATCAGTCTCAACAAACCTGGACCTCCAAGATCTCTTAGACAATGGGCCACCAACCAGGCACCATACACCAGCTGATATGAGGTCCCCAACACATATACAGCAGAGGACTGCTGGGTCTGGGTTCAGTCAGAGAAGATGCACCTAACCCTACAGAGACTGGAGGCCCCAGGGAATGGGGAGGTCTGGTGGAATGGGGTGTGGGGTGGGTGGGGACGTCCTCTTGGAGACCAGGTTGGGGGAGGAGGTATGGAATGTGGAACAGTCAGAGGGTGGACCTGGAGGGGGATAAAATCTGAACTGTTAAAAAAAGATTAAATAAAATTAAAAAAAGAAAAAGTAAAAAAAAAAAAAAGATTATTCTGTCTTTTCTAAGTTATTATTTTTCCATTATTTCCATTTTAAGGCATAATATTCCATTTTACCCTTTAAAAACATCTGCACTGTAAGTCAATGATGCTTCAGTTCCTTATCATTTTCCCCTAATATTTCTCTTTCCTTCCTTTGGCAATCCTAGGGGATGGGAAAGCTAGGAGCCTGTGCCTCCCAGCCTCTTCTTTCTGCATCCACTGTCATCAGTGATGGACCTGAACTTGCATGACTGTAACAAAAGCCAACCTGAGCATTTCCCTCAGTATGCTTTCACTTTAGGACTATGTAATGAGACATTTTCCTGCATAAGAGGACTTACCTCAGGGACTCAGTGAAAGGTGTATCATCCACCCATTGCCACTGACCCTCCACCACCTGGTCTGTCAGTCCAATATAAAACTCTTTCTTTTTAGGTTTTGTGTGAAAAAGGAATTCCTAAGGAAGACATATAAATTAATAATAATGATGATGATGATAAATATTAATAGATGAAATCAAGTGTTTTCTGAAGAAATGTTAAAAGTGATTAGTTTTTGGAAGAGGTGAAGCAGAATTGAGATTAGACCTGATAGATTAAGCATGCTTAAAACGGTAAGATTACTGAAGGCTATCTATTAATTTTTTTATGGTAAGAAACTACAAGTAACAAAATTCAGCAGACGAAGACCCTCTAAGTTCTAGGAGATTCTTGGTAATTCATTTAAAGTTTCTCTATTGTTAATGGCGATTACATATGATGTCTCTATTTATCATGAGAAAATATCAGCCTGAAGACAGCCTGTATTAGAGGTTTGCCTTCATTAATATAAAGTGTCCTTAAACAAAACATTATTCTAGAGTTAGCTTCTTAGCCCCCACATTCCAGTTAATATGGGAACTCCTCATTTAAATTAGCATTTTAAAGGCTGTAGTAAGGCTGAGACAGAATATAAGTTATGGGGAGAACCTGACAGGAGCACATTTCAGCACACATCATTGGGAACAGTTGCAGCTCAAACATCACAGGTTCAGGTGAACATATCTGTGAACATAGCATCAGCACTGCTGAGCCTATAGGCCAATTACCTGTTCTTCCTGTGTGTTAATAACCACCAGGTGAGCCCCCATGTCTGAGCAATTCCTTAAACTTGATGACCAGCTCAAGGTTGTCTTAGAGAAAAAGTAACAACTAGATTGAAAATGTTTCCAGTTCAAAGGACAGCAATTCTTGACTGAACCTAGGAGGAGAAAGGCTTTAGACGATGCCCAGCAAACTTTGCTACTGAGTCTGTGTGTTGCAGATGGTTATACCTGGTGCTTCACTGAAGCAGGAAAGCTCCTTGATAGTTTCATATGGCTGTAACTTCTGCCCGTAAATTTGAAAGCTTCGATATGTTACTGTAAGAGGAAAGGGAAGCGGTTAATGCTTTGCGTCCTTTTCAGTGCTGACACCCTCGCCCTCTGGTTTTGCGCTCATAACAAAACAACCGAGAATCGTTGCAATGTTTCCTCCCTATTCTCCCCTCCATACTGGAATGGTTCTCCTCAAAGAAAGAGTAATTCCTATTTGGTGGCTTTCCTAACTTAAAAATAATAAGCTTTATTTCCGATACATGTTTTCAGTCCCTTCTGAACCATGTCTAGCCGTCTAAACCTTCCATTCATAAAGAACATTGTTGTGCCCTTTGTCGTTTCCAGGTATCTCGGCTGAAGGTTAAAAGTTCATAGAGAAAGCTGACCTAATGATAGTGGTCTGAGAGGAAGAAATCCAGAGCCCCAAGGGAATGGGAAATATGCACTGCAAAAATATGTAGAGATGACTGAAATTCAGTTATAGTTGAGTTTCTGGCTTAGGAAATAGCCTATAGTTTGAGAATGGATAGGGAGAAAAGTGAAATAAAATGATGCTATACATCTGATCAAAAGACCCACAGCAGGTAACATCACAAGCCCTAACTGAACCTATGGATATTGCTGCTCAGGTAGATTAGTGGTTCTCAACTTGTGGGTCTCGATCCCTTTGGTGGTTGCATATCAGATGTCTTGAATATCAGATATTTATTTTTATTGCTATTCATAACAGTATCCAAATTATAGTTATCAAGTAGCAATAAAGTAATTTTACACTTCAGAGTCACCACAACATGAGAAACTATTTTAAAGGGTCGGGGCATTCAGGAGGTTGAGAACTGCTTAGCTGAATTAATGTGGGGGCATGCAGACCATGCCACAAGAGGACCCAGTATGGAACTGGTGAGGTAGAGCACAGTCAAACCCTGGAAAGCTCAGAATTTGAGTGTCAAGAGTAGAAGTAGCTCCTTCCCTGATTCTGTGCCTGCTTCAGAGCATGGAACCAGGCGACCCTCAACCAAGTGGTCAGTCACAGACCCAGCACCTCAAACACCTCTCCATGAAAATGAGGCATCTCAGTAGCCTTAGCTTTTAGCCAACGACCTTTACCCCCTCTGGATATTCTCATGTACTTCCCCAAAACTATATAATCCTTGGTTCACCCTGAATCAAGTGTATGCGTTCAACCCTACCACGGAAAACAGAAATACTAACAAGCTAAGATTGTCTCGGAGAGCTGCTTCATTAAAGATGTCAGAGAAGACCTTCACTTAAAAGAGTCATAACACTAGGAATCTTAGAGAACACACACACACACACACACACACACACACACACACACACACACACACACCACTCAATCCCAACCAAACTGGGATCCTGCTTCAATCTGTCAGCCCAGCCTGCAGCAGCGACTCACAGCACCAAGGGAAGACTGTGGACCCCATGCTTTCAGGACTTTGCCCTGCCCTCCCCAAGACAGTGTACCAGCAGCATCTGGACTCCCTGAGGGGAAAGGTGAAACCCAGAAGCAGAAATTAATATAGTATCAAGTTGCCATTTATATATTTGTGTTTATGTCCACAGATGGTTAAACACAACTCATCCTCTATCCGTGGAGCAGAGCTTGTCATTCTGGTGACTGGCAGAGGATACAGAAGTTCAGGACCACACAAGATGCTGAGACTATATGACAGATAGTGTTCATCTCTAAGCCAGATATTAGTCACCCACTTTATGGCCCTGGGTACACTTCAGAAGAGGGAAAAGATGTAAGAGCCTGAATATAAGGAGAATAGTTGTGAAACATCATCTTCTGGACAGAACACAGCTATTGCAATCACAAACCAACAGTAGCTGTACTGGGTTTGCCAAAGAACGGGTCCACTCACTCTCAGACATGGTTGGAGGAGGGTACATCCTCTGTTGGAGTATTTCCTATTGATATATTTGGGGATTGAGGCAATTGCTCCCTTCAATTGTGTACTCCGAATGATGATATCATCCTCCAATAAATGCCCTCCTCCAATGGATGCCCTCCTCCAATAAATGCCCTCCTCCAATGGATGCCCTCCTCCAATAAATGCCCTCCTCCAATGGATGCCCTCCTCCAGTGATCACACAGATGGCCCATATTAAACGAAACGGGTCACAAAACAAAACTAAATGTCATGAAACTGTGAAAGGGACCAGGTGTAATTGATAGTAAAGGGAGGGATGTAAGACAGAGTGTGAGAGAATGAGTAATCTGAAAACATTATATACACGAAGGAAACTGTTAAACAACAAAATCGGTCAAGAATAATAAAATATAGCATTCATAAAACTTTGTAAAAACAAAAACAAACAACCTTTTTATAGAAAAAGTGATGTGCCAAGCAAGAATCTACTGCTAGTATTTGCCATGGAGAAACAGAGTGGATTTTATTGTCAGGACCCACCGACACATCTGGTGATGAAACAGACACTGAGAAACAGGATGGAGGCCCCAGCCATAGTCCAGGAGAGCACTTGGGAGTTTCTGAAGCATCCTCTCTCTGTAGGAAGAAAGGTAAAATACTCAGTGGATCTTCCTAAGGCAATATGCAGAAGAGATTTGAGTTGACTCTATCTTTATTCATTCCTGTTTTCCTTGTCTATATCTTCTAGACCCCAGGCTTGCCCATGCATCCGTGCCCTCTGGAGATTGCTGGCCCTCACCCCCAGAGCTAACAATCCAGAAGAGTGGTGTGGAAGCATCTGTTTCCTGGGGCTGCGAGTCTGGAAACCACACATTAAGAAGCACTGAGCAATTCATTTCTATTTCCCCCATTTAAAACGCTTCTGCACTTTAAGACCTTCCTTCTGTGCTTCCTCCCTTTCTTCTCTTCTCATCTTATCTCACTTTCTCCCTTTGCCTTCCAAGTCTCTCTCCTGCAGGCCTCTTCTCAGCATCTCGGTTTTAAGCCTTTTGTAAATTAAACAAAACTTGGCAATCACACAGTAGGTACTTTCTTATCCCCAATATACATTTTACAGACAATTAGAGTAAATTCCACAGAAGTGAAGGACTTGCTCAAAGACATTCAGAGTACCACAGAAGGTAGAAACAGTGAACAGGCAGGTTCCCCCTTACGGCCCCTGGTCCCTTCTCCCAGGACTTCTCAGAAAAGTTCTGACCTTTCTTCTCCTGTTTTGTTTCTACCTCACCACCTGCTTTTCCATCACCCTAACCCTTAGCAAGCTTTCAATAAGAGAGCCAAGCAAGCAAAGGAAGACTTGCAGTTGTACCTGTGTGTTGGGATGCAGGCGATTTGATTGAATTCATTCTTTTTTCCCTGCCTTTTTCCCTTTCCTTATCTTCTCGGTTTAGAAAGAGCCTCTGAGTGAGTCTGGGAAGTGACTCCTTTGCCTTCTTTTTAAAAGTTCAGGCCTAACAGACCGGATAGCAGTGTGTCAACGTACTCTATAGATGTGCAATTAAGTCAGAATTTCCTCTCTTGCACAAGGACCTCAAAACCTCAGACCACAGAAGAGGAAGTGATGATGTATATGGTAAACATTAAGAGAAATGGCAGAGAGGTCTGAAAAAAGTCTATGTTATTTTGGTTGGTAAACGCCTTACTTTTCTCAAAGTTTAACTTGGTCCCAATTTTGCTTTGGCACTATGTGCCTCAGCGCCACATTCTGACTGGTTTTGTTTTGTTGTTTGTAACAAGTACACATTTGTTTACAAACAGGAGACTGAGAGCCTCTAAATTCTTTCCACACACAGCACACAGCTAGGCCCATATTGTGCATATTTACAAGTTAGCAATGAACATTTCTTTTGTTCCTTTCTGTTTCTTTTCTTTTCCCAGCTCTTAGATGTATGGACTTCCCAGCTCTTAGATGTGTGGACTCTGACCCCTTTATCCAGATGCTATCCACTGGATTGTTTCATAGATCAGCCTCACGTGACTTTGTGAGTCAGTTCAGTTTCTTAAACTGACACACAATGTCTAAAGACTCATTAGGTACTTTAATTCTATTTTTTATTTATTTGGAAATTTTTCGAAGAGGAACAGATTGAGTGTCAGAAGAAGCAATTTCAGTTAGACATTATTGCTCAGAGCTTCTCCGGAATGTGAGCTTGATATAGGATGTCTTTCCTAAACTTCCCACAAGTTTTCTAAAGACTCTTTAGTGTCTGTAAAGGTCACACTAGGATCAGCTGTCTCAAGGTTGTGAGTGTCAGGAGACAGAAGTGCCACACATATGACTTGGTAATTCCCATGCTCGATGAGCCAGATTTCCTATGTGTTACACAATATTTGTTTGCCTCAAGGAAACTTTCTATTATTTCCATAGATTGGAAATTTTTCTAAGAAATTTTTTATTTTAAAGACACATGGATTTTTTTTTCAAGTATCTTGAAGCATATTTTAAAATTGATATGGGTTGGTTGAGTTGTCACTGAAATTCCCATGTAGAGCTTTGGTCCCTAGAGAGGAGGCTTTGTGGATGTATAGAGATGAGCTCTTGTGAAAGGGACATAGCTTCAGTGGCTTTGAGACAGTCTGAACTATTTCAGTCTTTTATGGTTTCTTGTCTTTACCAAGACCCAAACCATGAGTTACCAAAATCTTTGACCTGATGCTCCAAATCAACATGCCAAAAGAAAACTCTATTTCTGTATCATTGGTCTTCTGTGTCTCAAAATTCTTTTGGTAGCATGACCAAAGCTTAGGCTAGATTAACTTTTGAAATCCATAAGCAAGATAGATTTTTGCTATTCTCTAGGTTTTTTTCCCCCTAAGTCTTTTTTCTTCAGAGTCTAAAAGTTTTCACTGTAGTGTTTTGTTTGTTTCCTTGATTGGGTTTATTTCTATGTTTTTTTTGTGTGTGTGTGTGTGTGGTTGTTTTTTTTTCTTTTCTCTATCTGTCTTTCACTCTTGCCATGTGTGATAACTTCCTATGTTATTAAGTAATTTGTGTATGACTTAATTTCCAGTATTTGTCATTGGAAATTAGGAATTCTTGTGTGCCTATCACAATTGCAAGGACAATCTGGGCAGCCTAGTACTTACCCTTAAAGATTTAAAAAAAAATAAGGATGTGACTCTATGGTAGAGTATTTTCTAGCAGACACCATGCTCTAGGTTCAGTCTCCTAGAGTGTCAGCACCAAAAATAAATGAATTAAAGATAGAGAAACAAAGGAAAAAAGAGAAAAAGCATAACACATTGGACCTCATGCACAATAGACATTTTTAAAAGCTACTAGTATTCCATGTATTACATTCTTTGAAGTATGTAAATTTGAAATCATGCCAGTACTTGAAAAAGAACTGTGTGAATTAAATATTTATATTTAATTTTCACAATATATATTTCAAAACATTCTATTCATAAGCATATACAATGTAAGGTATTAAAAATACACATTAATAATTTGCCTTATAGAGTAATCAGAAGTAATTTTTTCTAATAAAGTATTTTGTCTTGGTCATGCAGAAATATGTTAGAATTACATTTATGTTAAAAGATTATGAATCCAGCCCTGCTCTCCCACAGAACCCATTGATGCCTTCTTCCAGATGATGCTTCATGATTTAATTATGTTTCCACTGGTTAGTCTCCCTTTACCTTGGGACCTTGAGAAGTCTCAGCTCAGTAATTGTACACAATCTGCAGGTGTTTTAGAGGACTTTACACTTTTTCTTAATTGTATGTTTTCCTGCTGAGAATCAGGATTCCCAAGTCCCAAGTGAGAGGTCCCTGAGCCTTTGGGGACTCACAGTGACTCTGTGAAGGGGGCACAGTCTAGGGCTAAGTAGGTGCAAAGCAGATTATCCTCCCAGGAACTGAGGGAGTGTTTGGGTACTGGTGGGCCTGTATCAGGACAAAAGGATGCTTTATAAAGTTCATCGGCATAGACCAGACAGACCCATGTTTTATCAGTTTGCTGATGTGCTGTTGGGCTTGATTAGTCCAAGATTCTCAACTGAACAGATAACTGAGTTTTATTAATTATTTATCAATGTTAGTATGAAATTACTCTTTGCTTTCTCTCTCTGGATTGTTCTTGTTGTATTACAGGAACAAATTTCTTGTTTCTCCTTAAGTATACCTGCTTCTCCTGGCTACTATCAAGATGGAAATTTTGTGATTGGAGGACTCTTCTCCCTTAGACTGACGGCTAGACCCATCATAAGTAAATTTAGCTTTAAAAATGCAATCTACATACCAGAATATGTTTATGCGTAAGTGTTTGGCTTCTCTCATTAAGGAATATTGCTTCAGGAGTTCATACATATATACAATGTAGGTTGATTAAATCTGCCTCTTCTGCTTCTCCTCCAATATCCAGTGTCTTCTCTCTCACAAGTTCATGCTATCCCGTCTCCGTCTCTCCGTCTCCGTGTCTCCGTCTCCGTGTCTCCATCTCTGTGTCTCCCTCTCTCCCCCTCCCCCTCCCCCTCCCCCTACCTTCCCCCTCCCCCCTCCCCCTCCCCTCCCCCTCCCCTCCCCCTCCCCTTCCCCTCCTCCTCCCCCTCCCCCTCCCCCTCCCCCTCCCCCTCTCCCTCTCCCTCCTTCATAGATTCTGTCTCGCTCTCACTTTTTTAGGCATGCCAGTACTGCAGGAGTATAGGACATCATCTAGAGTCTAGGCAAGCTAAACCTTATGGAAGGAAACTGACTCTTTGTTTCCCAGTAACCACCAAATGCCAATAGCTACTCAGCTGTGACTGACTCTCAGTGTGTCTCCCCTACTAATGCTGAATTCTACTAAATATGTAAAAAGCTGTTGAAAGTACTTTGCAATAGAAAACAATTTTTCTTTGTAGTTATTTAGTGTATTGTACTGAGAACATTTTATTTTTCCTGTTTTGATGTACTTGACACCATTTTCTCTCAATTGCTATGCTTGATCAAGCACTGTGAATTTTCCTGAGGTTTGTCCTATTTCCCAAGACCACATGAAATACGAAGTTTTAATGTTTGCTATTTCCCACATGCTTTACTCCTCCATTTTAATTTCTCAGACACTAATTGCATAGTAAAAGTGAAAGTTGTACATTTGATAGTATGTGGTGGTGCAAACCTTTAACCCTAGAACTTGAGAAGCAGAGGCAGGTGGATCTCTATGAGTCTGAGGTTAATCTAATCTACATAGTGAGTTTCAACCCAGCCTTGGGTGAGTAGTGAGACTCTGTCTCAAAAATTTCAAAAGCAAAAATTGTGAATTTGATAATAAGTTGTACTATGAATCTTCTTTTTTTATGACCAATTTCGCTATATTTTAAATATAGGATTTGCTGTTTATTTATTGGGTTATTGTGTATATTCTTTATATTACTTAGATTGGTAGGAATAAAAATCCAGAATTTGAGAGGACCATGAGAGGAACTCCAGAGAGAAAAGAAAAGGAGGTAACTGATAAAATTATATTTTAATTAAAAATTAAGATTAAAAAAGAACATAAAAATTGTCTTTTCATTATTTCCTACTAGGGATCTCACCAAAAATTATCAGCACATGTTGGCAATGGTTTTTGCTACAGAAAAAATCAACAAGGACCCAAATATTCTATTCAATATGTCCCTGGGATTCTACCTCTTCAATGTTGACTTTTTTGAGGTGAAGGCTATGGAGAGTTCTATGGCTCTACTCTCAGGAGAGAGCCCCCCAGTTCCTAACTACAGTTGCAGGCCTGAGAAGTCTGGTAAGCTGGTTGCTGTGATAGGAGGCATTTCAACAGGAATATCAACTCAGATCTCCTGAGTTCTATGTCTCTACAATGTCCCACAGGTATACAAAGAATCCTGGCTCCTTAGTTAAACATAGCAACATAGTAAAAAATGCTAACTAATTCAAATACTGTTTACTGATGTACTTGAAATTTACTACTTAGTTATCATTTTAAGTCTACAGTATAATTTATTCATGAGATGAAATCATGTTTGTATAATAAATTTAATTTAAAAACCTTTAAATTAAAAAAATATAGAGAAAAGTAGTGACAATCTGTATTCTTTCCACTCCAAGAAAATTTCCTTTTCCTTATGCCATTGTCAATACCGTCTTTCTTTCAGTTCTAGTTTTAGAGCATCACAAAGCATGAGGACTCTACTAATTCTGCTCACGTATCTTCACTGTAACTACTGTGGACATATTCCTGATTCCTTTACTGTGGTATGAGCTCAGATTGACACATAACATTTAGTTTTCCAAAGAACCGTGGGTCAGACTCACTCTGGCTGGTTGTTGGGAATGATTAGAATTTTTCTCTGTTGGCATGAATGTTTTAATATTTGTCTTTAAAATTCTTCCTGTTGATCAGTAATGATTTCCTATAAACAATGCTAGAGGAGTAGCATTTATAATTCAAATGCATCTTACTTAGTAATGAGCTTGAGAAGGGCTCTTTAAAATTTAAGTTTGCAAATAACAGTTATCTGGTACTAACCGTTTCTCGCTACATTCATGAAATAACTCAAAATCTTGGTCAAATGCATTAGGCTGACATTTTATTTTTAATTTTTACCTATTTGTTTACTTTTGAGACAGGTTCTCAGCATGCAGTCATGAATTTTCTATGTAGCTCAGGATAGCCTCACAGAAATCATTCTGCATTTGCTTGCCCAGGGCTGGGATTAAAGGCGTGTACCAACATACCTGACCAGATGTTTATTTTTATGGGTTTCATCAATTTTATTTCTTCTTTTAAATATTTGGCTTTGGACATATGCTTATTATGACATTTGTAATAAATTTAATTATTTAAAAGAAATTTATATATAATTGTACTTGACTCATTTTTGTCACAGATCCTCCTACCTGCTTCTTACTGGTTTCCGATCTGTCACCTAACAGCTCCCCATTCTGTTTTCCTGCCATGAGCTGCTTTGAATTGATTTTTGCACAGAGTAGAGAGAGAGAGAGATAACTTCACCTTAAATTTTCTACATGTGGCTAGATATTCAATCTTCCTAGCAATTGAAGCTATTGTCTTTTCTCCAAAATCTGTTTTTGACTGTAGCTCTGTGAGTTTGTTTATTGGTCTTCTGCTTAGTTTGTCAGAAGGTTTATATTGTGTCAACATCAGGCTGCTATGTTACTCTGGCTCAGTAGTGTAATTTGAGATCTGGTGTTGGAAAACACGTACCAGCACCCTCTCTATTTAGGATGGCTTTGCACAGTTGGGGGTCTTTGTGCTTCCATATGAACTTTAGAATTGTCTTTGCTAGTTGTGTGAAAAGAGTCATAGGAAGATTGATGTGAATTATTCTTAATAATATATCATTTTGGCATATTTTGTAATATTAATTTGGCCATTCTGTATGCATCCATGTTCATCCAATTTCTAGCCTCGTCTTTAATACCTTTACAGTCTTCCACCTCTTTGTTTAGGCTTACCACGAAAGCCTAACCTCTTTTTCTTTTTTTTTTTTTCCACCTCTTTGTTTAGGCTTTGTTTAGGTGCTTTTTTTATTGTACATGGTAATACTCCCATTATTTCTATCTCTACAAATTCATTATTGATGTATACATAGCTAGTGGTATGGATATCTATTTTGTGTAGTTACTTAAAGTGTGTATAAGGTCTGAGAATTTCATATTTAAATTTCTACGACGTGCCCATGAGAAAACATTCAGGCATAAACATATCAAGTGCAAACAGGAATAATTTACCTGCTTCTTACCCCATTTGTGTGTGTTTTTACTGTATTGATTTTGCTAGGATTTCAAACTAAAATTGAATGGCAAAGGTGAATACACTCTAGACCTTTGTTTGTAATTTTACTAGTAAATTTCATATTTTTCATCTGGCATTTTATTGACATCAGTGTCCCTGTGTTCAGTTGTTAAGGAATCATATTTGGGTTGTCACATTGTTTTGGGTATTCATGTTTCTTTGGTCTCTTTGTTTGAGTTGGGATTCTGCTGGCTTGGATATTTCCTTTTGTTTTACTTACATATATTATTACTTAGCCATGTTCTATCTTTATGTAAATATATTTAGATTATTTATAAGATTGTGGAGAGAGAGAGAGAGAGAGAGAGAGAGAGAGAGAGAGAGAGAGAGAAAACAGAGACAGAGTGAGTGGTTATGAACCACCTATTACAGTTGCTGGGAATTGAACTTTGCTCCTTAGAATTACTTTTTTGTCATCACAGGATGCATGGGTTTCAGTATGCCCATTCACATGCACTTTGTTCTTACTGTCTGCATCCTGATGCCACTCACACTCTCCCATGTTGCTGTTCTGATTTCCGAACAAAACTCTTTCAGCTTTTAGTTCAGTGTTTTATTACCTTCCCCTGCCTTAGGATTTCTTTTACAATTGCAGTATTTCCCTTTTTACTTCTCTCTTTCTCCCTCTCCCTCTCCTTCTTACCTCTCCCTCTCTCTTCCTCTTTCTGTCTCCCTCCTCTCTCTATTCCTCTGTACATATATTTCTGTGTATGTATGTATGTATGTATGTGTATGTTTGTGTATGTATGTATGTATGTGTGTGTGTGTCTGGTAGCTGGCATGTATGGGAATGGTGTGTGTCAGGTGTGTGTTACATGTAAATGTGTCCCGTGACTGTGCAGGTAAGTATGTCAGCACACCCACATATGGAGATCAAAGAGTCTTTCTCCATCTCTATCTACACTGCTGCCTTGAATCAAGGTTTTTCACTGAACCAGAAGCTTGAGATTCCGGGCTGACTAGTCAGCAAACTCTTAGAATTTACCTGTCTCTACTGCTCTTT
Organism: Arvicanthis niloticus; assembly: GCF_011762505.2. NCBI lineage: Eukaryota > Metazoa > Chordata > Mammalia > Rodentia > Muridae > Arvicanthis > Arvicanthis niloticus. The sequence continues at coordinate 61,217,406 of NC_047666.1, forward strand.
GGGATACAAAAACATGTATGCATCTCTGACTTATTATGGAGATACTGAGAATTCAATACAGGCCCTTATGCTTGAAAAGCAAATACTTCCAACCCACAGTGCCTCTTCCTCAGCCTCATGATATATATATATATGTGTGTGTGTGTGTGTATACATATATACACAAACATATATACATACATGTGTACATGTATGTATACAGATATATAGTGTGTTCGTGTGTGTGTGTGTTTGTATAAATATATGTGTGTATGTGTATGGCATATAATTTTAAGTGAGTGTACAAAATGGATTTATCGTGGCATCTTCAGGCATCTTTAGCACTATAGCTTATTCACCAGTCACCTCAAGCTTTGGCTTATCAGATTCCACAGTTTATAGTCAGCTCCTAGTTAGCAAGACAGTGAACTTAAATTCTCCCTCCATAAACTGCCTGAGCAAAGCCTTCTCCTACCTAACTATTCAGTTTGTTGCCATTGTGAACTTCCATTTCCACACCTGCAACCTGAGGCAGCCTCATCCAGGCCTGTTTAGATGTCTGCAGACTCTGTGAGGTTTGTTACTCCCCATTCTCAGCCCCTGTCACAGTAGGTCAGCCTTAGATGATCTGTTCTCTTCTGAGATGGCAGCCTGCCACAGCCCTCTCAGTCAGGGGGACTGACAAACAAAAGCTCTTGTGTTTGGTCAGACCTCTCTCTGCATCTGTCTTCCTGAGAGCAACAACTGGATTGGAGACCTGAAAGAACCCTGGGTTTGTCCTTTCAGCAAGACAAAAGATCTTTCTACCACAGACACTTGCCTTATCTTTTGGATGTATTTTTGTCACATTTCAAAAACCTAATTTTTACATTTATGGTTTAACAGTAGTTCATTAAGATTTTGGAATATTTTAAGTAAACTTAATTATAAAGTTTTCAGGGCCTCATGAGCCCATTATTAATGTTTAATAATATAATAATTGTATCATGTTGTATCATCTATTTAAATTGCTGAATTTGGGCATTTACTAAATATTGTGTATTTCTTTATGTTACTGTCTCCTTTTTCAACGTATTCATGTTTACTTCATTTTCTGATTTCTTCTTTCTTATTTCTCTTCCTTCTCCCTATCTACCTCTCTCTCCTCCCAGTTAATTAGCATGTATTAAGTGTCTGTATTTAATTACCATGAATTTGGATTTAATAAGTTAAATAAATGTTCACTAAACATTCAAATTCAGATGCCTGGTGTGAAGTCAGTGAATGCAGCCACGGTGTGAGCTGTGGATTGTGGCATGATCTAGTGGTATCAGATTTTAGAAGATTATTTAGGGAATTTATGTGGAAAAGGGGATCAAGTCCAATGTGAGCCTTGGGACACTGGGATATTCTGATACCAATAATGTAGAAAATGATAGAAGATTCAGTAAGCAGACTGACAGTGTTGGCCAAACCTTGAAATACATTCCTTGATCAAAGAAAAAATAATCCTGGAACTCATTCAGGAGCTCATCTTAAAGAAATGGATTGTTTCATGTCAATAAGTGCAATGAATTTTAATAAATGGTAATTTGATTTCTACAAATTCATGGTCTAGTCCAGTCTGAGCCCCAGAGGAGATGCCCTAAAGTACATAGGAATAACAATGTAGTCATATCAATTGGTGTTTTCTGGTAAGCAATGTAATGGGGGTGACCAGAGGGTACTGTTAAAAAGAAACTTCATAACATTAATTGATGTAGTTAGTCATCATTCTATCCTAGGCAAGCTTATATTAAGCATTACAGAAACACAAAAACAAAGAAACTTCTAGGGAAATATAGACTTCATGAGTAGGTTTTAAAATACTCCTTAGGTTCCTCTTTATTGGTTAATTAGTTATGACTTCATGAGTTCAAGTAAAAGGTCTTTAGTTTTAAACTTTCTCCACTTCCATATCAGGAGGAGGAAAGTTTTAGTATGGGAAATTACAGATTTGCAAATGCTCTTGTTTGACTGGTATTGCCTGAACTGATAGAAGGAGACAGACACATTGTAGCCCTGTTTGATACATTTTATAAAAGTGAAAAGATAAAGACACACTTCATCTAAGGACTAAAAAGTAAGTGATGGGACATAGGTAACAAATTAGTATTTCTTAGCAAGTTATTTAACTGTTTACTTTCTCTTAGTGTTTATGTCTTAAGAGAAGACATAAACAAAATCATTTGAGAATAAACATAATTGTAATATCTTTAGTGGTAACTTTCTCTTTAGATCAGCTATGCTCCTTTTGACCAGAGTCTTGGGACCAGAGTCCAGCTCCAGTCTCCTTATCAGTTTCCTGTGCACACCACAGCTCTGTATCAGGGAATTATTCAACTGCTGCTGTACTTCTCTTGGGTCTGGGTTGGCCTGGTGGTTCCAGATGATATGAGGGGAGAACTCTTCCTTAGGGACATCACAGAGGAGATGACCAAACATGGACTTTGTGTTGCATTTGCATAAAAGGTTCCAGATATTCTTACTAAGGACACAGTAAACAAGAAGCTTCTTTTTGAAAGATTCACATTGACACGTGTTATTGTTGCATTTGGTGACAGTTATTCTCTTGTGAGGTTTGTCGATAACATCATTCACTATGCTTTTTTTCATAATGTCTAGATCACAACTTCTGATTGGGATTTTACCACATTTCCTTTTCATCAATATAAAACTAATTTGTTCACTGTTGGAGGATTATCATTTTCTGTTCGCATTGATGAAATCCTGGGATTCAAGGATTTTCTCGCAAGTGTCCAACCTAGAAAATACCCTCATGATATCTTTATCCAGGATGTGTGGTCAATCTTATTTGAATGTCCATACTTCTATGAGCATGGCATCATGAAACGTAGTCAATGTGAGCAAAATGGAAGCCTGAGTACATGTCCTCTGCAAGTTTGGGATATGAATACCTCACCCTATAGCTATAAAGTCCATGCTGCTGTATACACCATTGCCCAGGCACTGCATGAGGAGCTGTCACTCAGAGTGGAAGGAGACTCACTTGATAAAAGTGTCCTCCAGGCTCCTCTCCCATGGAAGGTAATCATAGCTGGTCTTGTGTTTCCTTACAGTGTTGGGCTTGGCTTGTAAATTCTGCATTTTGTTTCATGAACTTTCAGAGTTACTCTCAAATTAGAGATAAAATTAAAGAAAAACACATTGTGGTGCTTAAAGTAGAACTAACATTTCTGTCAGAAAACAATACTTGCATGGTGCTGAAAAAATGGTTTTCTATTTTAAACACATTCAAACAATTATATTCAGGCTCTTTTATTTTTACATCTTTTTATTATTGCTTTTATTGTTTTGTGAAGAAACTATAGAATATAACTCAAACGCCTTGTACAAGTATAAATATGGCATATTTATAGCTATTTTAGGCATATTTGATGACAATAGTCTGTTTTATTTTGATAAGCAGATCTTAGAAAGAACACATAGCTCTATAAGGCTACAACATTGTCATCCACAACTATTCTCCAGTGTATGTGGCTGCATGAGTTTGAAGGCAGCCTGGACTGTATAGACAGACCTTGTCTTTATAAATAGAATCCAACCGCAACTGAAACAAAAACAGTTCCTTCAAAATGAATATGGATTGAATGGAAAGGCACTAATCAACTTTCCACGGTTCCCCTGCTCATCTTTTCAAACCTCTAGAGTTTCTAATATTTACCAGAGTTGCTCCCTCTACATTGTTATCAACACTTTTTTTTTTGAGATTGTTTAAATTTGCTCATTGTTTGGTACTTTCAAACTCTTAGTTAATGAATGTTGTGTATTTTCTACCTCTGCCCCCATTGCATTCCTTACCCGTCTCTTCCCTGTTGGAGCCTTTCTCCCAACCAGCCCTCTCTCACTCTCATGACCTCTTTGTCAGTGGGGTCCTCTGAATTTAATTAAAGATTCTAATCCAAGAGTGGAAAGTTATTTCTGGACTAAGGGCTAACTATCCCTTTAGATCATATAAATCTTTTGTGTGTTTTGAGTTTTGACACCAGGCATCCTAATACATAGAAAGTGGTGTGGCTCATGGTGAGCTGCATTCGCCTTTCTCTCAGACAGGTGATGTTAAATGTCTTTCCACACACTTTGTGACCACATGTATTCCTTTCTTGAAAAACCAGTGTAACAGACACTTTTCCTTATTTTAACTTTTTGGCTAAATAATTTATTAATTACCTATAAACTTGGGTAATAAACATTCATTAGGTATCCTGTTGTGAATATCTTCTTCCATTCCATGAACTATCCTCTTATACTGTTGGTTATTTTCTTTGCTGTGCAGATGCTTTATTGGTAGGATAATTTATCTTATCTTTCATTGATTGCTTTTGAAATCATATTTGAAAATATCATCATCAAGACCAATGACATTGAAGAACTTCTCTCTCTGTTTAACTCTAGGAGTTTTACTCTGAGGTTTTGATCTGTTTTTCTTTTATTTGGTGTATGAAACAGACAAAAATCCAATGGCAGTTTCTCACCCTGTTTTCACAACACCATTTGTAGAAGAGACTACATTTCATCCTTTGTGTGTTCTTGGTATCTTGTGTGTTCAATTGGTTTCTGGATTTCTGTTCAGCTCTTCTGTGATATGTGCATGTTATAGGCCATGCTTTTACTGCTGTAATTTTACAAAACTATTTGGAGTGGGAAATGCAAGGCTTTCATTTTGTTCTTATTGATCAAGTTTGCAAAAGACATGTGATTTCTTTGTGGCTCTCTTCTCCTGTGGGGATTTTAGCCCTTGTTAATATCTGAGAAAAATGTCATTTAAATGTTCATATAGAATGCCCTGATCTGTGAAACTTTTTGTATAATGATCTATTTAAACAGTATTACCTCTTCTAATCTTTGATGCTGTTTCCTTTCGATGTCTTTTCAATCTCTTTCACCAGCATCTTACAGGTTTTATCTAAGGGATATTTTATCTACTTGGTTAATTTTTTCCTAATTATGTAAAATAACTAGGAATATTGTTTTATTGTTTCTATTGGCATATCTTTATTATATATGGTATTGGGTTTCATAAGGATAATTTCATTCAAGTGTATACAATACTCATTTGACTATGTTTCCCCTCAATTCCTTTATTCCACATTCTACTCCCTGCAGAGATGTGGTGGTTTGAATGAGAAATGTTCCCCACAGGCTCAGGTTTTGCACAATAGGTTCTTGAGGTATTTGTCTAGGGAAAAATGGATGATGCAGTTTTCCTGGAGTAAATACGTCAGTGCAGGTTTTGGCATTTATGTATCTTCATCTTACTTCATGGCCATCTTCTTGTCTTGAAGGTGAGTATCTGAACATTCAGCTTCCTATGCCATCACATGTGCCTGCTGCTGTGCTCCTCCCCATGATAGACTCTGGTTCCCCTGGAACCATAGGCCCAAATAAACTCTTCCTTCTGTCAGTTGCTTGGGTCATAGTGCTTTATCAGAGCAATAGATCAGTAACTAATATACACTTGTGTTAGTCACATTTGATCCTCTACAAAGTTCTTCCTTTATTTCCAAGTCTTCTATTTTTATGTGTGTGTGTGTGCTTAGTGTGTACTTTTCTGTGTGTCTGTGTGTGTACAAGTGTCTGTACAGTTATGTGCAAGTGTGTGTTCATGTTATTAATGTCTCTGTGTGTGTGTGTGTGATAAACTGAACTTTACAAATGAGATAAAAAAATATTTGACTTTATGAGTCTGATTTTCCTTAATATGAAACTTTTCTTACACCAATTTTCTCATAAATGGCATAACATTGTTAAGCTTTATAGATGCATGTAATTCTTCTATATGTATTCCAAATTTTCTTTAAGCACTTATTAATTGATAGTCACTATGTAATTACTTTCCCATTGCTGTGGCAAAACACTACAACCAAGTTCACTTATAAGAGAAAGGCTTTGGTTTACAGTTCTAGGTATAATGGGTTCATCTGGCAAGCAGCCTTGTCAGGAAGCATCAGGTATGGTGACAGGGGTAGACCACATTTCAACCACAAGGCAAAGCAAAGAGTAGCAACTGAAAATTCTCTACACTCTCAAAGTCTATCCCCAGTGACATTCATTCTCCTGCAAGTCTACACCTCAGAAACCTCCTGAAACACTGCCAACCAACTAGGTGGCAAGTATTCAATAACTGAACCTATGGGATGCAGTTCTTATTCAAACCACCCACTCTTAAGCTGAGTGATGAACTCATTATTGTTGCAGTAAGTCCTAATGTCAAGTGCCACTGACACACTGACTTAAAGTCCTTCAAGTAAACACCAAGAAGTGATGGAGCTGGATCATGTGGAGCTGGATCATATGGTAGGTCCATTTCTGTTTTATTGAGAAACATCCTTTCTGGATTCCAGAGTGGCTGGGCTAATTAACATTCCCACTAGTAGTGTGTAAGCATTCTTTTTCTATATAGTATAGGCAATATTTGTTATTATATGGGTTTTTCTATTGCTGTGATAAAGTAACTAAAAAGGGACTTATGGTAGAAGGCGTTTATTTTGGCTAAGGTTTCAGAGGGAAATTCCTTAATGATGGGGAGGCATAGCAGCAGATAGCTAGAATAAGAAGTAGAGAGATCATATCTTCAACCATATGAAGGAATCTAAGAGAGCAAGTGAGATGAGGTGACACAGTCTCAAAGCCCAGCCCAGTGGCTTACATCCTTAAGCAATGTTCCATGGTCTAAAAATCCCATCACCTCCCAAAGTAACACTTATAACAGGGACCAAGTATTTACATAACTGAATCAACTGGGAACATTGATTATTCAAATCACTATGTATATTTCCACTCTTTGTGATCTGTGTGTGTGTCTTTGATAATTCTGAGAAGTTTGTATAGTGAGTTTTGATCTGATTCATCCTCCTTCCCCCCAACTTTCCCTGTCTATACCCAGATTTGAATCCTACCTTCTTAAAATCCTTCAAGATTAATTCTTGCTCTACTAATAATTTTGGATATGTTAGCTTCTGCTGGTGCACAGCCAAATTTTCAGAGGCTATACTCTTAGATAAATTGACACTCCCTTCCAATAGCTTTTAATTGCCAATGGCATCTGAGGTACAGGTGGGACTTAATGTTCAAGTACTTTAGCCTGGCTTAGGTTTGTGAGTTCTCATGTATGCTATCAAAACTGAGATCATATGAGCAGCTGCTCTGCAGTGGCCAGAAGATACAGTTTTCTTGTAAGCATCTAGTCTTGTTACATGGGGAGTCATCCACTGGCTTGAATTTCATAAGGCTAATATTGCATCATTCCAAACATTTTTAAATTTAACTATATTTTGTTTATATTCTCCTGATCCTTACCTCCTCCCAAACATAAGTTCATTCTCAAAAAACGAAGCAAAACTCAATAGAACAACCCCCCCTCAAAACCAGGAGAACAAAATAAAATCATATAATCCCAAACAAGACAAAACAAAATGTCACACTGTAACCAACTTAAAGCGCATGCGTGCACACACACACACACACACACACACACACACACAAACCAATGGAGTCCATTATGCCATTATGTTGGTCATTTGCTCCTGAACATGAGACCTTCCTTGGAGGGGTTGATATACCCAGTGTCACTCCACGGGAGAAAACTCATTTTACCTTTCCGAGAAAGTATAAGTGACAGTACAGTTGTTGTTTTTAATGAAGTGAGTAGATTTTCATTCAGTTCATTCATTCATTCATTCATTCATTCACTCCTTCATTTGCTTTTCTTAAATGAAACAAAAATTATTTAATAAAACAAAACAAAACAAAACTATCAAATGAAAATCATACAAAAGAAGAGTGCCTCCTCTTCTATAGTGTTCCCTGAGCTGTAAGGGAGAGGTTATTATTTTATTAGTTTTTTTAAAAATTATTCTTCTTTCCTATAAGACTTCAGTTGCTCCATTTCCTCTATTCGCCTCCCCAACCTCTCTCCCCCAGATCCCCTGGTCCTCTGTTTTTCTTCTCTAAAAAAAGAATATTTCTCAGGGATATCAACATGGCATGACAAGATACAGTGAGCTTGGGCACATATCCTAATATCAAGGCTGGATGTGGCCACCCAGTACTGGGAAAAGGGTACCACAAGGAAGCAAAAAAGAGTCAGATATGCACTCTTCTATTGTTAGGAGTCCCTCACCACATCAAGCTAAACAGCCATAGCATGTATGCAGATGAATTAGGGTAGATCTGTACAGGCTCTGTACTTGTCAATTCAGTCTCCGTGAGCAACTATAAACCCTGCTTTTTTGATTCTTTGGGATGTGTTCTCTTGGTGTCTTGGACTGCTCTGGCTCCTACATTCCTTCCTCCCCATCTCCCATGGGTTCCCCAGGCAATGCATACCATTTGGCTGTGGTTCTCTGCATCTGCTCCCATCAAATGCTACATGAAGTCTCTGATAATAACTGATCTAGGCACTGCTCTATGACTATAGCAGAATAGCCTTAGGAATCTGTTTCTGACTAGTTGCTGTTGTGGTCTATGGTGGTTAGTTCTCTGAGCAACCTGGCTTCAGGTTCCTGGCCACCCTGTCGGTGTCTGGCTTATGATGCATCTCATGGTTTGAGTCTCAAGTTAGATCACTCATTGTTTGTTTACTCCCTCAGATTTAGAATTACTGTTGTCCCAGCACATCTTGCAGTCAGGACAGATTGTCAAAGCTACACTGTCTGGAGCCTTGCCTAGTTACAGAAGGTAGCCAGTTCAGGTTCCATATGCTCCATTACTAAGTTCTTCCTAAAGTCACCCTCATAGGTCCAGGAAGCTCCACTCCACTAGGTTTTGACATTGCCTGTAAATGCCCCACTATTCCATAACTCACTGTCTCTGTCCATAACTTCTCTGCCATACGTCCCTCCCCAAAGTCTTTACTTCTTGTTTTTATCTCTATCCACCCTCCAGTCTACACACAAAATCTATTCTATTTTCCATTCTCAGGGAGATGCTTATGACCTGTACCCTCCACGCACAGAATCTTCCTTGTTACTTAGCCTCTCTTTGGGTCTGTGGATTGTAACATGATTATCTTTTATTTTACAGCTAATAACATCATACAAGTAACTACATGCTATGTTTGTCTTTCTGGGTCTAGATTGCAGCACTCTGGATCTTTTCTAGTTCCATCAACTTTCCTGCAAATATCACAGTCTCGTTTTTCTAACAGCTGAGTAGGAATTCATTGTATAAGTATATTTGATGATCCATTCTTCAGTTAAAAAACATCTAGGTTTCATCCAGTTTCTGGCAATTTTAAATAAATCCACAGTGAACATAGTTGAGCAAGTACCTTTGTGGTAGGATGGAGTGTCATTTGGGTATAAACCCAAGAGTAGTGTAGCTGAGTCTTGAGGTAGATTGATTCCCAGTTTTCTGAGCAACCAGCATATTGATTTCTATAGTAGCTGTACCAGTTTGCACTCCCTTCATCAATGAAGAATTGTGCCCCTTGGTCCACATTCTTGCTGTCATGAGCTTCTGTCTTTGCTTTTATTCATTCTGAAAGGTGGAAGACAGATCCCAAAGTAGTTTTGTTTTGCATTTCCCTAATGGCAAAGGACATTGAATATTATTTTAAGTGTTTCTTAGCAACTTGAGATTCCTCTATTGAGAATTCTCTGTTTAGCTATGTGCTTTGCTTTTTATTTAGATTGTTTGGTGTGTTGTTGCCTAGGGTCTTCAGTTCTGTATATATTTTGGTTATTAACTCTCGGTATGATATAAATTATTTTCATTATATAGACTTTTTAAGTTGTTCTTTGTCTTGCATAAGCTTTTTGGTTCCATGAAGTTCCACTTATTAATTATTGATTTAAGTGCCTGCATTATCAGTGTTCGGTTTAGGAAACTGTCTTCTGTGCCAATGTGTTTAAAGCTGTTTTCTACTTTATCTTCCTTTTCCAATGTGTCTGGTTTAATGTGATTGGTAATCGGCCTTGAGTTTTATTCAGGGTGATAAATATAGATCTACTTGCATTCTTCAATGTGATGATATTCAGTTTGAACGGCACCATTTGTTGAATATTCTTCACTTTTACCTTGGTATTTCGGTCTTCTTTATTAAATATGTAATTGGTGTACAAAGGTGTCTGGGTTTACTTCTGGATCTTCAATTCAATTTCATTGCTCAACATGTGTGTTTTTATATAAATTCTTTGTGGCTTTTATTACTATAGCACTGTTCTATAATGTACAATTAGGAATAGTGATACCTCTTGAAGTCATTTTTCTATTTACTATGCTAATTCTAATGATCCATGAGTATGGGAGATATTTCCATCTTTACATATTTTCTTCTGTTTCTACAATTCAAGACTCAAAGTTTTATCAAACAAGTCTTTTAACTGATTAATTTGGCTACCCATAAATATTGTATATAGTTTGTAGCTATTGTGAAGAGTTGTGTTTTCCTGATTTTATTCTCAATTTGTTCTCATTTATATACAGAAAGACACCTATTTTTTTAGTTAATCTTGGGTCCAGCCACATCTATGAAAGTATTCACTAGTCATAGGAGTGCCCTGGTAGGGGTAGTTTGTATATGTACTATCATGGAATCAGCAAATAATGATATCTTAAATTTTTATTTGCTAATTATTATTTATGGTTCTCCTACAGCTACCGTATTGCTATAATGTCCATTTGGTTGAAAACATCTTTTACCTCCAGTATTTGTTGAGTGTTTGTCTGAATGTATGTGTGTGTATGTGTGTGTATGTGCATGTCTGTGTGTGTCTGTGTGTTTGTATGTGTGTGCATGTTTGTGTGTATCTGTGTAGGTGTCTGTGTGCATGTTTGTGTGATATAGTCCTACTGCTGGCATGGATTAGTCCTATGACAAATATTTGATATAAAGAACAGTAATGAAAGCCACAGGATCATACAGATAGAGAAAGACAGGGCAGTTAAATTAACCAGGTTTATTTACATCTCAGTGACTTATAGTGCAATTCTGAATGTAATTTTTCACTTTTAGCTCCATCCATTCTTACAAAATGGCCAACTTGGGAGAAGCACCAATGAAGGGAATGTTGTGAACAAGAAGGTTTCAGCAACCAAGCTCGACATCCTTAATTACCAGTCTGTGCCAAGTGGTACCAAAGCTCAAGTGAAGGTTGGAGAGTTTGTCTTTGAATCTCACAGTGTTCAGCATCTTTCCCTAAATAAAAAACTCATAAAATGGGGCAAATATTATAAGGAGGTGAGTATCATTGAGGCCCATACCATGAGCTGTTCTCAGAGTGGAATTTCTCAGAGAACAGGGTTGTCAGAACTCATCAGCTTTTGGCCTAAGAAGAGCAAAGAGAGTTAACTGCCGAAAACCAAAAGCTTCTGGTGGCAGAGTAGCAAGAGAGAGTTAAATCACCAGAAGTCATCAGCTTCTGAGTCCCAGAAAAGTAAGGGAGGGTTAATGAGTCATTAGCCTTTGGCTTTCATCCATCACTGTGTCCCAACTCAGTACCTGACTGCTGGTGTAGAAGCCAATCAAGTTACATCTTCCCTGCCTATTTTTATGAGGACTGGATATATCCCATCTCTGACTCAGTCTGTCAGATCTTTCTCTGATTCATCACTTTGTCTGCCCCATCAATTAGATATTACTTTCAAATATGGGTGCTTCCTTCTACCAACAAATTTTACCTTTGTTGTTTGGTATTAAAGATTTGCTGAGGGCCGAGCCATTCCACAACCAAATAAGCTATTTTCAGTAAATAACACAATCTATTGCTGCACAGTATAATTAAATATCCTGGACACATATTTCTGGATTTGAATTTTAAATCTATATGCACATTCATGCCCTTATTGTTGGAACTGTTTACCCTGAATATCTCAGTGATCTGATAAAAAGAGATGCTACATAGTAATGGGGGACATTATAGTCTGCAAGAGACCCGATAAATTTTCTTCAATGTAAAACACTGGGTATATCAAATACTTCATTCAGGTCTCATGTTCAGGAGTAGTTTAGTAGAACAATGAGGGAATCAACAACATTTATATAAATAATTTTATTTGGTTACAGTTTAGTGGGTTTTGTTTTGCTTTGCTTTTCTTTTTGTGCTATTGTATTTTATCTTCTATGTTTTAAGTGACTGTTGTTTTATTGGGATTTGGGGTTTTTTTTGTGAAAGATCATAAATTTGGATGAGTAGGGAGCAGAAGAAGATCTGGACAGAGTTGCAGTAGGGTAAGAATAGGATCAAATTATCTCCAAATTTAAAAATTGTTTTAAATATAATAACAGTATACAAGATATAATAAAATAAAAATATCAGCTGAATGAAATAAAAAGCAAGGGCTCAAAAGAGAGACAGGAAAAAAGTTCAAGAGAGAAAGAGACACTTTGGGTTCACACTCTCTAAAAGCACAGTAGTTCTTAGTTGTCACAGTATACAGATTCCTGCTGAAATCTACCATCTGGATGCTAATACTTAATGTCATGTGTTGACTGTTTTCCCTCCTCTCATGTCCCCTACACAGACTCCTGTATCTGTTTGCAGTCACAGTTGTTCACTTGGATTTAGGAAAACACCTGTTGAAGGGAAACCATTCTGTTGTTTTGATTGTGTCCTATGTCCAGATGGAGAGATTGCAAATGAAACAGGTATTTATAAAATGATTCTGAATGTGGAATTTTTGGAAATGGTTCTAAATGTGAAAATTTCTAGAAATGTTCCTGAATGTGGGAATGATTCACAATGGGGCAGAAGTATGTAACTAAAAGCCTGAAGACACAGTTACAGTTAATATATGTAACTCTTAATACTTTAAAACAAGTTCTTCCTTTATGGAGGTTGCACAGGTTTTTATTCCCAACACTCAGTAGGTGGATCTTTAATTTCAAGGCTAGCCTGGTCTACAGAGTGAGTTCCAGGACAGCCAAGGCTGCACAGAGAAACCCTATTCAAAACAAGCAAACAAAAACAGTCTTTTTTTGTTATTGTTGTTTGTTTATTAGTTAGTGATTTGGCTTGTCCAGATTGGTATCAAACCAGTGTGCTCCTGCAATGCTCCAAGCTTAGCTTCCTGGGTAAGTAAAACCAACAGAGTGCTTCTACTTTGGGCCCTATTTGTCTTCTGCACATCTGCATTGAGTTCAGTTTCTTTTCTTTGTACCCCTGTTTTTCAGCAATGGTTATGTTATGGTGAAATTTATTACCCCCTGCAAACTCTATGCACAATGGTCAAAGATAGTCTTTGTATACCTCAAACAGTTGGCAGTACCCTAACAATAGATAAAGTTAATACTTTTGCTTTGGAATTACTTTGATTCTTGTGGGAGTTCATATTATGCATTGCCTGGTAAGGTAAACTAGCCTGAGGTCACTGCACAACTAAGCCCTGAGAGATCCCAGAGAATAGGTGATGTTCTGGCTGTGAGAGATGTGTGGGACATGAGTGATGGGCAAGTATATTAGTGATGTGCAGGCTGCAAGTGATATGCAGAGATGCCCCTTCCACTGTCCTCTGACTGTCAAGATGTCACATCTTCTTCAAACTGATTCTCATTGCAAAGCCTCCCCAGAGCACAGCAGCAAAGCTTACTACCAGCTTTGTGTCCTTATATCACATCTAACATCTATTTCAAAGCAGGTCTTTTGTAAATCCAATTTTATTCTCCTGAATGAAATCTGTACTTATCAATGACTGTTTAAAATAATGTTCTTTGCTTCGTTTGTTGGTGAAGAAGTGGTAGTCTGCAAGCCCATGACGTCCTCAGTGCTGGGGTGCAGATGAGCACCAAGTCCTTGATCTTGTTTTAAACTGAACTTTGCATTGGTTCTTTGTGATTTTCACATCGTACAACCCAATCCCTCTCATCTTCCCCTCCTCTAGTATTGATCCTCCCCCTTGCAACCTTCCACTGCACTAAGAGAAAAATGTATCGTTGTAATAGCTGTAATATGTCATAGTGGGTCCCATGTCATACCCTTATATTTACACTCATTTTCTTGCCAGAGTTCCTTGCTTGTACTCTGGATTCTGCTACTCTATAGTTACTGCGGCTCCTCTTGGATGTCCTGTTGTTGTCATCATGTGTTATAAGGTCCTGAAGTTTTAGATATTTGGACTGGCCCCTTCACAGACTCCAGAATTTCGTAGGGCAGTAGATGTTGGGAAAAGGCCTAGATCATAAAGACTTTCCTGACTTTATGCTCTCTCCTCCAGTTCACAAACAAACACTCATGCAAAGGGCAGCTCTACCCTGCTGCTCAGGTGAAGTTCAGGGACTGTTCTCCTATGCGCTGCAGCTGGTGAGAGACAAGGCCAGTTCTCCCATCCTCACAGTCCCAGGACAAGCTCTTCTGCCTACCATAGATGGCAAGGGACAAGGGAGGGTAGGAGAGAATCTCTCCTTGATTAGCACCACCAGCCAGCAGATAAGAGGCATGACTGGTTCTCCCACACTCATGTCCTCGGCTCTGGCTCACCTGCAACCATCACATCCAGGGACAACTCTACTGTGCTGACAAGGCAAGGTTCAGGATCTGGTGTCCTGAGTGCTGAGGCAGAGAAGGGGTACTGACAGCTCTTCTGCTGTGATGACCTTGGGGCCAGCACTATTACAAGTTATAGGTCACACAAGGTAAGGAAGAGGGCAACTCTCCCGCACCCATGTCAGTGCATGGTAGTCAAGTGCCTTGCCAACTCTGCCATGTTCATGCCCTTGGGACTGGCTTACCTGTGTCCCAACCAGCAGGGTCACCTCAATTGTACTAACCAGGAGAGGTGTAGGGCTCATTCTCCTGTGTGCTGCAGCTGGTGAAGGCATTATATCAGGATCATTACTCATCTGGCCTGAATGACCCCTTCTGAGGATTGTCTGAGTTGAGTTCATTCCAACCTGGTGGCTTCAGGCCTAGAAAGACTTCTTCTAGTCTCTGCCTTGTTCCTCGTACTGGGAGTTATTTGGGTTTGTACAGCAATGGAATAGAGGTCATCTCAGGCTTTCTTTTTCTAGGGAATGTTAGGCTACTAATCATTCAGATATTTCTAGGTCAGAACATTGTGGGTAGACATAACCTCTCTCCTCTCTGCCACCTACTGGTGTGCATGTGACACAGCAGCCATACCTGCAACTCCTCTAAGAGCTGTCCTTACTCTTGATCCTTATCAACTACTAATCCACCCTTTGTTTACTTTTAGAAAAGTAACACACTGACTTTAATAGATTAAAATTGAAGAAAATATATCCACACTAATACTCTCTAGGGATAACATCTCTCTAAAATACCATTATTTTCTACCTAATATGCTTGTGGCAATTTTTCCCTCTTGTCCTCATCGGAGTACATTATAAGCTGTCAACAGAAGGCTTAATGTTTACAAGTATATATGACTGAATTTCTTTTCCTTAACAATATCTTCATACTTCAATATTTACATGTTTCATAATCTGAAACAATAATTTTTATGTTACTTCTAAATATATTGACTCTCACAAAATGAATTTGCCAATGTAGAAGTTTATATTTACTGAAAATCTGGAGATTAATTGGCTGATATCCCCACATTGTATTAAATAATTCTAAGAAAATTACTTCTATTATCATCATGCATTTAGCACATTTTTGTGCAGTAAATTGAACACAAAGTCTTGAAATATATTAGGTATGTGTTCTTGATGCATCTGCATTCACAGATCATGCAATTATCACCATAAAAATATTTTATTACATGGACTAAATTTAATCAGAGCTCACCATACACCTTTGAAAATACTTTCAGACTCGGTTATATAGCCCACTCTGTTTTTCAGTGGTTACTAAGACTTCATTATATGGTTTTAGAACATTCAATCTATTCTCTTGTAGTAAGAGGACTGAGTTAACCAGAGGCAGGGTGACTCCATAACATGTTTCAAACTGGTAATTTGGGAGACTAGGCCCAAGTTTCTGTTTATCAGTCCTGAAAAAGTGCAAAAGAAATCAATTTCAGGAAAAAAACCACATACCCTTGAGAGCCAGACAAACAGTGAGCTTTCTTACCACCTAAGCTGTGTCCACTTCACAGACATCTAGTCAGCAGTTGTAGTAGCTGCCTGACCACCTAACTGGATCCAAGTATACTTGATCAGAAAAACTCCCCCACACCCCCATGAGCCAATCACAAAGTCACCTATATGTCTGGAGATGGAGGCAACTATTCAAAGGTAAAAGTCACTTCCACTATAACAGGCTTTAAATTGACCCTGCAAAGTCCACACCTGTGTCTTCCATTCTGAGTTATGGTACACCCCTACATTCAGGTTTTCTGCAGAATAAATGTTCTTTACTGCTGCATACTATCTGAGTCTGGAGTGTCATTCTTTGCAAATCTTAGACCCTTACATTTGGGGGCTTATTTGTGATTTACTGAATTCCCCTAACATGAATATTTGAGCTTTTTCTTTTCCAATTGGTACGTCTAGGTGCTTGGTTATCTAAGACCTCTGTGTTTCTGTTTTGGGTTTGATCTGGAGTAAACGAAGGGCAAAGTAGATGAATATTTTGTAAAACAGCCAGGGGCTAAGGAGTATGCTCACCAACCTCTGTATAGCAAGAACTTCCTAGTTCCCATCTAATTTCTGATTCATCTCTGGGTTTATGGGTTTTTCCTGTGCAGGAAGGAAGACCATGTAGAACAATCTTCTGGTTTTGCTTTTATTTTCCCAGTAATATCATTTGTGTCTCTCTGTATGTTCTCTATCTGTGCTTTTTGTCTTTTTGTACAAGATTTTAATTGATTCCTAAGAGGAGACAGGTGCAGAGCACCTCACTGAACTCTGTCCTGAACCATTTTACAGAGTTGTGGAAGACTCTGCTCTGTTTGTTTAGCCTGGCAAACTAACCATTGTTTGCAGGAAATAATGGCCCTCTCATAAAGAAGGATGTCCTGAAGAAGAACCTTTGAAATGTGACTTTAATCTTTATTTCTAAGTTCTCTCTAAAAAGTTTTCTATGAAAGTTCTCTAAGAAAGTTCATCAAAAAGGTTCTTCTCTTTAAAAAGTTATTCAATTCTCTAAGGGGGATTTCTTCTCTCTTTTTTCCTCAGCACTTATTCATCTTTCAGAATATATCACCACATGGTAAAAAGTTCACCACAAGTTTACACATAAATTCAAACCATAAATTGAGTAAGGAGGTTACCACAGAGGATGTTGGCATGCATATCCATCAAGAGTATTTATCTAGCTAAATGTTCACCGTTTTTCACTTGCTTTACATGTTCACTGAAAGTTAAAAACCATAACATTTGTGACTAACGTATTAGTGAAGTTTCATATAGTTAAACCCAGTCAATATTTTATAGTCTGTTTATGCAGCTATAGCAAATCATTAGTTAATTTGGTTAATTAACTAATTAGATGTTTGGTTAATTGTTTTACAACTTCTTGATGCATGCCTATCTCAGAAGCAATTGACTTGGGACACTTGAAGAATGGCATAGTTCTCATTGCAGTTTTGACATCAGAAAGAAAATAATAGCAGTGTTTTAATAAGTGATCTTAATAATTACTAATATAATTTTTGGAATTCTTATAAGATTATCATTAAGAATTAAGAAATCCTTTATTTGACTATAGAGCATTACTACAAGAACGTACATCTTCTTTCTTCTGCAGAGACTTATACTCAAAAGGGTGGGCTAATATCTAGTAATTGTTATATATATTTAATGATAACAGGGGAAGCATACTAATCTCAAGAATCTTTCCTTGAATGTAAATCTTCTTGGCCTTGACTAGAGAAACATGTCTGCCATTATAGTCCATGGAAGTATAAGAAGATCACCAGCTAGTTTTTAGCTTCTCTTTGATGGCTCCTGGCAATAACGGTTATTGTCTATGAGGCCACAGGCCACAGATCCTCAGATGGCAGTGCTTGGTCAAAAAGACCCTTGTTTGGTTGAAACCATTTTTGTCACTAGCTGCAATGGCTCCCAATACTCTATCCTCTGCAGGAGAGTCTATCCTGTCCCTTCTAACTTGATTGCTCCCTCTGCCCCTGTAGAAGGTTTCTGCCCCCTCCTTATATTTATGCTCCTGCCACCACTGGCCCTGCTCAACCAGCACAGTCAGAGGAAGCAACAGCCCTTGACCCCTCTGACTCTCCTGACTCCATTTGGACTCTAACTTGCACTTGGTCAGGTACTGCCCAGAGGGCTGACTCTACTACAACCTTATCCCACCAGACTGCAGGACTTCCAGATGTACAGAGGAGATAGTTCATAACATATATGCCATTTGCTAGTAACAACATTTACAACTGAAAGTTGCAAACTCCCACATTTTCATAGGGACACTCAGTACTCATTTGTCTTTTAGATTCAGTCATGTAACTCACTGGCTCATCTGAGGCAACAGTCATCAAATGCTTCAGGTCCTCTTCATGACAACAAAAAGGGAAAAAAATACAAAAACATGGGAGCTGTGTGGAGATTGGTTCTGGGTACAAATGGACTGCTAACCCAAGTCTAGTCTGATACTGATGTAGTCTTCCCCTTGACTTAACCTATCTGATGAAGGTAAGTAGAATCTCTGGGTCTACCACCACCAGATTTTGATAGGGTTTGGAGGGGGTCCCCGAGAAGGCATTAGGATACACACAAATTTTCTAAGGTAAGCCAGGTGATGTAGAGAAAAATGAGAACCATAGAGAATGTCTCAAAAGACTTTTTGAAGCTTATATGAGAACCAAAGGGGACAATATGACAAACTAAAATGAACATGGCTTTTAAAACCATCTAGTGTATGTGGATGGAAATGGGGGATAGCAAAAAAAAAAGTACTCACTTAAATGTTGGAACTATGAAAGAGACAAGTGGCTTATTTATCTAAGAAACAGGATCTGATGGCACAAAAATGGCCAAACTGCCTTTGAATCATAGCTGCTACTCCCCTGCTGGTCAAGGATGCTGACAAGATAACCATGGGACAGAAACTTGTTATCCCCACCTTTCATGCTATTGAGGGGACACTCCAGAATTTACATAACCAATAGCTGCCCAACACCAAACTGTTACACTGACATCCAGGGACCATCTGAGGACTGCTGAATTCTGACTTATTAAAAGTTGATGTTAACTAACTCAATCAACATGATAGTTCCTTGTCTTTCAGCTGGATCTCCTAATTAGATGTTTCTTATACATGCCCCCTTGCCCAATCTTTGGACAATCTTTAGCATTACAACCTTCCTAAGCCCCCAAGAAAACAATGTATGTCCAAATACCAGCAAAAATCAAATATTAAAAAGTAACATCTATTATGCCACCATTCAGGCTGAGATTCTAATCAAAAAGGCCCTTATTTTTGACATTAATTCATGATTCTTACTTCTTAATTGACCCTTTAGATAATGTCTAAGACTTTGGGCAAAAAAATGAGTCAGATCAAATCAGAAGTTGGAATGAGAGGACAGAGCCAGAGCCAGGCTGACTCCTTAACAGGCTGGCAGTTTTGGAGACTAGGCCTAAGTTTCTGTTTTCCAGAACTGCAATCTTTCAAAACAAGTCAATTCCAGAAAAAAAATCAACCTTCATGGGCAGCCATCAGGAAGCCCCCATTACCTAGCTGGAGCCAGTCTCATAAGCAGCCAACCAGGAGCTGTAGAAGCTGCCCCACCATCTAGCTTGAGCTAAATTAGCAAAAGTCTCCAAAATCCCCCAGTATCTTAATCAATCACAAAGTCATTCATACCCCTGGAGATAGAGCCAACCAATCAAGAGAAAGGTAAAAATCAGGCACTTCTACCATAACATGCTTTAAATTGGTCCTGCAGACCTCACATATCCATCTTCCATCCTAAATTATGGTAGACCCCTACATGGAGGTTCCCTGAAAAGTAAATGCTCTTTGCTCTTACATACTATTTGAGTCTGGTGTATCATTCTTCACAAATCACGGATCCTTACAATAGTATTTCAACCAGTTTTAATTCCTATCTACCATTTTCCTTCAAACCACTAGTATCTAGCTGCTTACATATATCAAAGAATATATTTTTCAAAATCAAAAGGGAGGGTAAGCAGAACTGATAGCCAAGCACACTGACTTTGGTTAAGGACCACGAAGAAACCATTCTCTCTCAAAACAACCTATGTATGCCTGTGGAAAGAGTTGGTTTAAATCACCTTTTGGAAAAGAAATTTATATTATAGATTGAACTATACTGGTATTTTAAGATTTTTTTTGACGTATAAACTCACAGTCAAATATGTAAAGAGTTTCTGCTTTCCTTCTTTCCTTTCTCTTTTTTCTTTTCCTTTCCTTTTCTTTCACTTTCTCTTTTTTTCTTTTAAGACAATGCTTCAATATGAAATTTTGTCTGGCTGGGAAAGTGGTATGTAGATCAGGATTGGTGGTAACTCTCCTGTTTCTGTCTCTGAGCACTAGAGGTACAGGTGTCTATTACTGTGACTTGCTGTAATTCATAATTAAACATGGGTCTCATGCAAGTGTCCTTCAGAGTGAGTGAAATCTAAGCTAAGTGAATTAGGATTTCCATCCTACTGCATTTGTCTTAAATATTTAAATATTCAAAGTCTGACCTCCACCTGTACCTTTTATAAAAAATGATACTACATGAAGAAATTTACTAATTTTTTCTGTAAATGTACAGAACACTCAAATAATACAAATGTAAGTAATAAATTTATAGTGAAAATTAAGTGCAAAAATTGTTCTTCCATCAATAAACTTCTAGTCAGAATTCAATTAAGGGTTTTAAGAAATTCACTCAAACTAGTACTTTTTATTTTAAGAAGAAAATATTCACCACAAGAATATATTGTCTAAAGCATTATTTCTAAAACAATGATACATCATTTGGTAAAATCAAAATCAAAGAAACAAAAGAAAATACCACAGTTCCTAAACATAGATGTCAGCAATTGATAGAAAGTTTTATATTCTAGGCCTTCCACAATAATAACTAAGAGCTCCCAGAAACAAGAGTTCCAGGGATCATTGTGAACTAAAGCTATAAACTCTGTAAGAACTATAGAGGGGACATCTGTAGTAAAGCAGTATTTATCAGACGTGACAGGGTACTTGAACACATAAACTCACAGAAGCATGCACCAGACTAGCAACAGAGCAAGTCACAATATTCTAGGATGGACGGGGGACAAGCTCATAAAGTACCAGCCCTAGCAAAGTGCTATTGACAGTTGATGCCTGCTAGAGACAGTCAGATTTCTGAAGATATGTGGTGCTGGTAGGTTGCCCATGTTATGGTGAATGGTCCTAAATCCATATAGACACAACAGCATTAAGTGACTGCACTGGGTTAAAAAAACAAGAGCAAATAAGGTTTTGAAGAACAATTGTTGGTGGAATAGAGACAAAAAAAATGCATGACAAAGAAATTGGTGGTAGATTTGATCAAAACACATTATGTGCACGTATGAAATTCTCAAGCAATAAAAAGTTTTTTAATAAAGAAAATATACAAAATGAAAGAAAAAACTAAAAGCTTCAAAGTTTATATTCTCTTCCATCCATATGTAATCAAATATAATTTTCATATTGTCTGATTTCACCTCATTTTATTTCTAGATTTCTGATTCTTCCATATTGTTTAAGTCCACTCAATCTCTGATTATTTTAGGAATTCAAGTGTACATGTATTTTTCTCTTATGAAAGAAGAAATAATTCATCTATTGTTTTTCAACATTACAGTTCAGTAACTATAACTAGGGATATTTCTTTCAGAATTCAAAAATCGTTCCACTCAAGAAATACATCTCAAATGTCCTTCTTTGAACTCACCAGAGGAATGTAATAAACCAATCTGCCTCCCTTTCAGATATGGATCATTGCATCAAGTGTCCTGAAGATCAGTATCCAAATAAGCAGAGGAATTACTGTCTCCATAAAATTATGACATTTTTGTCCCATGATGATACTCTAGGAGCTGTTTTGGTCTCTGTGGCCATTAGTTTATCTGTATTTTCAGCCATGATTTTAGGATTATTTATCCACTATCGGGACACACCCATTGTCAGAGCAAATAACAGAAATCTCAGTTATCTCCTCCTAGTTTCTCTAATGCTCTGTTTCCTTTGCTCATTAATATTCATTGGCCAACCTAGCACAGTCACTTGTGTCTTGAGACAAGTGATTTTTGGGGTTGTATTCTCTGTTGCTGTTTCTGCTATCTTGGCAAAGACCTTCATTGTGGTTGTGGCCTTCAAAGCCATCAAACCAGGAAGCACCTTACGAATGTGGATGGTGACCCGACTCTCAAATGCTATAGTCTGCTGTGGTTCCCTCATTCAAGTGTGCATCTGTGCAGTCTGGCTGGGAACATATCCTCCTTTCCCTGATGTTGACATGCAGTCAGAGTTTGGGCAAATCATCCTGTTGTGTAATGAGGGGTCCACCCTTGCTATCTATTGTGTTTTGGGGTACTTGGGCTTTCTGGCCAGTCTGAGCTTGCTTATTGCTTTTTTGGCAAGAAGGCTACCTGACAGCTTCAATGAGGCAAAAACAATCACATTCAGCATGCTGGTTTTCTGCAGTGTATGGATTTCTTTTGTACCAGCCTACCTGAGCTCCAAAGGCAAAACCATGGTGGCTGTGGAAATTCTTTCCATTCTGGCCTCCAGTTCTACCTTACTGGGCTGTATATTTCTTCCCAAATGTTATGTGATCCTACTGAGGTCAGGTGGCCATTCTAGAAAAATGCTCTTTAGATGACTTCTTCCTTAAACAAAGGAATTTATTGTGATTTGTGCAAAACAAACTATGTAGAAATAAAGATTCAAAATAGTTGTGTGAATTTAATGTATTTCTCTTGACAATGGCAATATCTATTTAATCCATTGTCCTTGCTATCATTGGAGATGACCAGACACATTGAACAAAGCCATCACAGGTTAGATAGTTGCCAACTATAGATGACTTCTGGTGTGTCCAATACATATTTCTTTAAATCACAGTTCTCTCATTTTTCAACAGAATGTAAGAGGACTGGAAATGATTACTAGTAAGAATGAGAGAAAATCATCTGTGTGGCAATAAAAGTAATAGATGTTTTAAAATGTGCTTTCTCTCTATTAGTTATATGCTGTTATAATTAGTACAAATTAATAGTAGAACAACCATGAGTTCTGTTCCAAAGAGCTCATGTTCTCAGCTTCTCTTTTATACGGGGCCTCACAAACAAGACAATATATGATTTAAAGTTCAGAATCTCGTGTGGGTTTTTTTTGTTGTTTTCTATGTTCTGGTAGAACAACATGAATAATATTTTAGGCAGAGTCCCCAGGGAAACACAAACATTTTTACTTTGAGCATATCCAACACATCAGTGGGTAGTGGGTCTCTGAGAAAACAGCAAGACTTCATGGATTGCTTGCTGTTCTGTAGCAGAGTAAGGAATTTCACATTGTCTTCTACAAGTTCACTGAGCAAAAGCTGATAGCATTTATATTCAATGGATTCTGTTCTGAAGCAGGAAATGTTTTTGATGGTAGATGTGGACAACTATATGTTTTAAGGCCATAGATTCAACAGGACATGGGGAATTGTGGAATCATGCATCCTAGACCATGTGGCTTTTCAGGTATTTGTTTTTATCTAGCCAAAAAATCTCTTTCAACATGATGTCAGATCATGCTAAGGGCAAATTTAAGTTTTAGCCTACAAGAGTGGGAGGAGTCACTGCTCAGCCATGGTCAAAAACATGCTCAGACAGGAGTCCATGTCCAAAGTAGTTTTGTTTATGCCTTGAGACAAGAGTTATATATATATATATATATATATATATATATATATATATATATATATATATATCATCCATAGTTTTAAACTCCAGAGAGTGTTTACACACTACAATATTGCACATCTGTATGGCCAAGAAACGTTTAAGGTATTCTTAGGCTATTTGGAGTCTCAATTACTGCTTAACTTGCATTTATTTATACTTATACAATATTGGACTAAGTTTCTTATTTTTTGGCCATAAAAACAGCTGAGAAAATTCCATTGGAATCTGCTTTTGGTACAATAATTGTTTTTACAATAGTATTTTCCCCTATACATGAGGATAAGAAGTCTTTCCATATTCTGGTGCCTTCTTTAATTTTTTTCAGTGCTTTAAAGTATTTATTCTTGATGTCTTTCACTTTCTGGGTTAGGTTCAGTGTGGAGAGCCCTTAGTGCCACTTGTAGAAATTTGGTAAGCACCTGTCACTAGACTCAAGGAAGTAGGCTCAGATAATAATATTCACATTTGGGCTAAAACAAAGCTCAAAGCAAACTCAGCCTAGAAATGTGTGACATTCCATTTATCTTTGTCATTCTGACAAGCACCTAGAAACAGTGACCAGGGGGCTTTGTTTATTGCCTTGTTTGATCTCTTTGTATATTACCCTGTTTGATTACTTTGTCTTTGATCTAAGAACTGATCCTGTCTTCTGCAAGTACCTAAAATGGTACAAAAGCTGACTGGGAAAAAATAAACGTGCTTCAGCCTCAACACTGGCTGGAGTCATGTCATACTATTGTCTAGTTGTCTTTTTCCCCCATCTTCCCTCCTGCCCTTGAGACCTGGTTGACTAACTGGTCTCAAGGGCAGGAGGCTAGCTAGCTTGGTCAGTTCAATGTTTTTTAGGAATTTGTTCTTTTTAAAGAATGTTTTCCTGATTTATTTTTCAATATATTTGTTATTAGTATAAGGGATAATAGCAAACAACAACAACAACAACAACAACAAAGGATAGTCAAAACAATCCTGAAAAATAAAAGACTTTCAGGAAAAATTACCCACCCTGACCTCAAGTTGTACCACAAAGCAACTGTAATAAAAACTGCATAGTATTGGTACAGAAAAAATATATGTTGATCAATGGAATTCAATAAAAGACGTAGAAATACAGACATATATACATGGACATGTAATTTTTGATAAAGAAGCCCAAATTATACACTAGAAAAAGGAAAACATCGTCAACAAATAATTCTGGGCTAACTAGATCCCTACATATTGAAGAATGAAAATAGACCCAGTTTTAGCAACCTTCACAAAACTCAAGTCCAAGTGGATGAAGGACCTCAACATAAAACCAGGTACACTAAATCTCTTAGAAGAACGTGTAACATATCCTTAGAGCACTGGTACAGGAGACATTTTGCTGAATAGGACATCAATGGCTCAGGCTTTAACATCATCGGTTGATAATTGGAACCTCTTGAAACTGCAAAGTTTCTTTAAGGCAAAGAACACTGTCAAATAGAACAAAACATCAGTCTGTAGATTAAAAAAGGATCTTCACCAAATCTACATCTGACAGAGAGCTAATATCTAACGTTTACAAAGATCTCAAGAAGTAAGATACCAACAACTGAAATAACCCAATTTTTAAAACTGGGGCACAGAGCTAAACAGAGAATCCTCTACAGAGGAATCTCAAATAACCAAGAAATGTTGAACTTCAAGAAATGTTCAAATTCCTTACTCATAAAAGAAATGCAAATCAGTACAACTCTGAGGGACATATTCCACCCCCCAGAATGGCTCAGATCAAAAACTCAGGAGATAGGATATGATGTTAGGATGTTGAGCAAGGGGATACTTCATTGCTGTTGAGAGTGCAAAGTTGTACAACCACTTTTGAAATCATTTGGTGGTTTCTCAGAAAACTGTGACTAGTTCTACCTCAAGACAGATATACAACTCCTGGGTATATATCTAAAATGTATTCCACCGGCATACAAAGGCACTGGCTTAAATGTCCATAGTAGCTTTATATGTAATAGCCTGAAACTGGAAACAACATACATGTCCCTCAATTGAAGCATGAGTAAAGAAAATGTGGTACATCAACACAATGAAATACAATTCAGCTATTATATACCAAGTTACCATAAATTTTGCAGGAAAATGGATAAAACTTGAGACTATCCTGAGTGAGGTAACCCAGTCAAAAGGGCATGCACAGGATGTATTTATTTATAACTGGATATTAGCCATAAATACAAGCACCGTGCTATATCCCACAGGCCTATCAAAAGCTAAACAAGAAGGAAGGCACAAGAGCATATGCTCAAATCTCATTTAAAATGGTGGAATAAAATAGTCATAAGAGGCAGATCAGGGAAAGATGTGAAAAGGAGTGGGATGTAGAAGTGAGTGGGAAAGTTCAGGGATATGTGTGGGAAACAACAGCAGAGGAGGCTAGAAGGCCACAAAGATGAATGAAAATCTGCAGATGACAAGAATAAGGACGTGGAGGCATCTCAAGGAGGAGATGGAGATCTGAGATAAGAGAGGTGTCCATGAATCAATGGGGTACGTTAGCTATGACTAAGAATTTTGGGGATATAGAACCTAAAGAGGCCAGCTCCTGTAGCCAGACAGAAACTGCAATGAAGCAATAGAGACATCAACCTGCCCATAAAACTTTCAACCAAAAACTTTTTTGTATATAAGAAATGCAGTCCTAGTAACTGGAGCAGAGACTGAGGGAATGGCCAAATAGTAACCACCCCAATTTGAGACCCATCCCATGGGCAAGAACCAATTCCCAACAATATTAATGAGACTTTGTGAAGCTTGCAGACAGAAGTCTGACAAGGATGCCCTCTGAGAAGTGCCACCCAGCAGCTGACTCAGACAAATGCAGATACTTATATCAGTGGACAAAGCTTGGGGATTCCTATGGAAAGATACGAGGAAGAAGTAGAGATCCTAAGGCAAGAGGAACTTCACAGGAAGACCAGCAGAATCATGTAACCTGGACCCTTTGGTCTCTCAGGGACTGACTGACCAACCAAAGAAGAAACACAAATGGACCTAGGCCTCCCTGCATATACGTATCAGAGGTGCAGATTGGTCTTCATGTGTGTACTAAATAACTAGAATGGAGCTATGCCAGAAGTTTTTGCCTGTCTGTAGGATATGTTCTTCAACTGGGATGCCTTGTCTAGAAACTTGAAGAAGCATGGTGGGGGAATACCCAGAGGAGCCCCTACCCACTCTGAGGGGAAAGGAAGGGTAAAGATGGAAATGGTATATGCAGTGACTGGGAAGAGGCAGTATGTGGGATGTAAAGCGAATCAGTAAAAAAAATTAAATTAAAAAATACTGCCATATAGTAATACCTCCTTTTTATAAAAGAGTCCTCCAAAATACAAATTAATCAGCTAAACTGATGTAAGTGCCACAGTTCAAACATGAAGTGTCAACTTATATTCTTTTAATCTCTATATGTTTAGATGTAACTTTCATGATCTTTTCTAGCTTTGAAAATTGTTGCTTATTTTTAGTATTTAAGTACTTAGAGAAAACGTTATTCTACTGATATATTAAGCCAGACTTCATTCCTGAGATAACAAGAGCACCCTGTGTAGAGGTCAAATCTTCCTCAAGTAATCACTCAATCATAAGCATGAAATAAGGCTTCCTTCCTTGCCTCTATTTTATGAGTTAAGCTGCCTATCTGCATCAGTGTGGAAGAACCTAGGAAAAAGTATAAAAAGAACCAACAAGACCAGGAGCTTGTTCTCTAAAAAAAAAAAAAAAAAATCAATAAGACAGATAACCCCTTTACCAGACTAATCAGAGGGCACAGAGACAGTATCCAAATTAACAAAATCAGAACTGAAAAGAGAGCTATAACAACAGAAAATGAGGAAATTCAAAAAATTATCAGATTTTACTACAAAAGCCTATATTCAAGAAAATTCAAAAATCTAAAATGGACAATTTTCAAGAAAAGTGTTTCAGGTACAAGAGTTAAATCAGGATCATAAAAACGATCTAAACAGTCCCATAACCCCTAAAGAAATAGAAGCAGTCACTAAAAGTCTCCCAAAGAAAAGAGTCTAGGACCAGATGGGTTTGGTGCAGAATTCCATCAGACCTTCAAAGAAGAGCTAATACCAGTACTCTTCAAACTTTTCCACAAAATAGAAATAGAAGGAAAACTACTCAATTCATTCTATGAAGCCACAGTTACACTGATACCAAAACCACACAAAGATCCAACAGAGAAGAGAACTTCAGACCAATTTCCCTTATAAATATCAGTGCAAAAATACTCATTAAATTCTCACAAACCAAATCCAAGAACACATCAAAATGATCATTCACCATGATCAAGTAGGCTTCATTCTAGGGATGTAGGGATGGTTCAATACACACAAATCCACCAATGTAATCCACTATGTAAACAAACTCAAGGAAAAAAACACACTATCATTTCATTATATGCTGAAAACGCATTTGACAAAATTCAACATCCCTTCATATTAAAAGATTTGGAAAGATCAGGAAATTAGGACCCATACCTAAATATAGTAAAAGCAATATTTACCATACGGTAGCCAACAGCAAACAAAATGTAGAGAAACTTGAAAAGATAAACTCACTAAAATAAGGGACTAGACAAGGCTGCCCACTCTCTCCCTATCTATTCAATATAGTACTCAAAGTCCTATCCAGAGGAATTAGACAACAAAAGGAGGTCAAAAGGATACAAATTGGAAAGGAAGGAGTCAAAATATCATTATTGGAAGATGATATGATAGTATACTGAAGTGACCCCAAAATTCCACCAGAGAACTCCTGAAACTGATGAACAACTTCAACAAAGTGACTGGATATAAAATTAACTCAAACAAATCAGTAGTCTTCCTATACTCAAAGGATAAACAGGCTGAGGAAGAAATTGGGGAAATGACACCCTTCACAATAGTCAGAAAAAATATAAAATACTTTTGTGTGATTCTATCCAAAGACCTCCCAGACCTTATTCTTCTTCTTTGTTCCCTCCCCCTCTTCTCTTCCTTTCAAAACCCTCCCTCACTCTACTTCCCTTGATTATTTTGTTTTCCCTTTTTAGTAGGCCTGGAACAGCCACTTCTTGCTCTTCCTTCCTCTTGCACTTCATACGGTCCTTGGGTGGTAGAGGAATGCTAGGGCTTTGAGACAGGAGGGAGTGAGGGGGTAGGTTGGTGTGTGTGTGTGTGTGTGTGTGTGTGTGTGTATGTGTGTGTGTGTGTGTGTAAGCACCCTCATAGAAGTAGGGTAAGGGGGGGGGGAGAGATAGAGGTTTGGAAAGGGGAAACCAGAAAAGAGGATAACATTTGAAATGTAAATAAATAAAATATTCAATTTAAAAAAGAGAATTTACTAGAATGAAAACTCCTACCCAAAAACATTAACAACATGCAAGAAACTATAGGAAATATATAAATCCATACCAGAAGCCAGAAGTAGAGAACACACATGCATGGACACACAAACACAAACAGGCATGTACACAAACATACATCATCACCAACAACATCAAAACAAAGATTAACAATCACTGATCATTAATATCTGTCAACATCAATATACTCAATTTTCAGAAAAACACACAAAGCTAACAGAATAAGGGTGAAAACAGAACCCATCATTCTGCTGCATACAAGAAACACACCTCAACATGAAGGATGGACACTTCCTCAGAGTAAAGGGCTAAAAATGACTTTCCAAGCAAATAGATACAGGAAACAAGCTGGTGTAGCTGTTACAGCATTTAACAAAATAGACTTGCAACCAAAATTAATCCAAAGAGATGTGAAAGGAGACTTCATAGCCATCAAAGGAAAACAAAGATGAAGTATACATCCTGAACATTCACGCCCCAAATGCAAAAACACACACCTTCATGATGGGAACATTACTAAAGCTTAGCCCACACATAAATTCTCACAATTATTAGTGAGAGACTTCAACTCACTACTCTTACCAATGGAAAGGTGATCCAGACAAAAACTAAACAGAGAAATAATGGAGCTAACAGATGTTATGACTCAGATGGACCTCAGGCATATCTACAGAACACTTTACCCAAACACAAAAAACTTTCCTATTTCTCAGAACCTTCTCCAAAACTGAGAAGTCACAAAACTAGCCTCAACAGATATAAGAAAAGTGAAATATAATAGGTCTACCTCAGGACCCAGTATACAATTCCTGCACATTTAGCCAAAGGGTGCTCTACCATACCATAAGGATACCATAAGGATACTTGCTCAACTGTGTTCATAGCAGCTTTATTCATGATAGCCAAAAATTGGAAACAACCTAAATGTCCTCATCATAAGAATGGATGAAGAAAATGTGGTATATTTACACAATGGAATATCACTCAGCTGCTAAAAACAATGACATAAAGTTTGCCAGCAAACGGATGGAACTAGAAAATAGCATCCTGAGTGAAGTAACCAAGTCTCAGAAAGACAGACATAGTATGTAATCACTTATAGTCGATATCAGCCTTAAGTAAATAATAACCATGCTACAATCCACACACTCAAAGAAAAAAGATAAAGATATTATTGTAAAGAATGTGATTTTCATCAAGATCTAAGCAAGAAACACTGTATCCATATTCTTACCTGCAGGCTGTCATCCTCTTAAGGACTTTGATAAGATGTGTTATCCTTGAGAATGGATTTCATTTGATTTGAAAACCATAAAGGACATATATCTTTAAACATCTCAGTTTTTATTACAAATATGTATTTGTTTTTCACATCAAAATATGGTAACAACTAGGATTGGTGAAACACCATTGTAACATTTACGGATCAGATGACTGAAACAGGGTCACATATTCAAGGACAACCTGGGCAGCCTACTCCTTTAAAGATTTTTTAAAAAGTTAAGGATGTGACTCTACGGTTGAGTACTTCCTAGCATGCACCATGTTCTAAATTCAGTCTCCTACAGTGCCCACACCAAAAATGAAAGAAAGAGAGAAAAAGAAAGAAAAAAATCAACACAATGTACAACTGATATTTTTAAAAGCCAAAAGTATCTCTTCATTTAATTTCTTTGAAGTAAGTAAATTTCATATTGTGGCACTGGTTAAAAACAACTATGTTTGTAGTAAACATTTATATTTAATTTTTATATTGTATACATATTTCAAATATTGTACTCATAAGTATACACAATGTGAGATATTAAAAATGCAAAAGTTGATAATTGACTGTATAAAGTAATCAAATAATTTTTTCTAATGTAAGGCTTTGGTTTGACTTACAGAAACACTCTAAAATGACAGTGATGTTAAATGATTCAGAGTCTAACCCTTTCCCAATTGATGCCTCCTTCAGATGACCCTTCATGACTTAACTATGCTTCTAGTCTCTGTCTTGAGACCTTAAGAAGTCTCAGCTCACTAAGTGTATACACCCCACAGGTGTTTTAGAGGACTTCACACTTTTTCTTAATTGTGTTTTCCTGCTGAGATTCAGGATTCCCAGGTCCCAAGTGAGAGGTCCCTGAGCCCTTGGGGACTCACGTGATTCTGTGATGGGGACACAATCTATGGCTAAGTAGGTGCAAAGCAGATTATCCTTCCATGAACTGAGGGAGTGTTTGGATACTGGTGGACCTGTATCAGGACAAAACAATGCTTTATAACCTTGATCCACACAGATAGACCTATGTTTTATCAGTTTCCTGATGTGCTGGATTGATTAGCCCGAGATTTTCAACTGAAGAGCTTTCTGGGTTTTATCATTTATCATTGTTAGCATGAAATTACTCATTGCTTTCTCTCTCTTGATGGTTCTCACTGTATTCCAGGAACATATTTCTTGTTTCTCCTTAAACTTACCTGCTTCTCCTGGCTACTATCAAGATGGGGATTTTGTGATTGGAGGACTCTTCTCCCTTAGAGCGTCTGCTGGAAACATTAGAATAAGGAGATTTGACTACACAGATATAAACTATATTCCAGAATATGTTCATGTGTAAGTGTTTGGCTTCTCTCTTTAAAAAAATATTAATTCGGGATTTCATACATGGATAAGATATATGTTGCTTAAACTCACCTTTCTTGCTTCCCCTCGAATGTTTTCTGTCTTCAACTTCATGGAGTCTCTGTCTTTGTTTCTCTATGTCTCTGTGTCTCTGCCTGTCTTCTCTGTCTTTCTCCATCTCTCTGTCTCTTCTGTGTGTCTCTGTCTCTGGATCTCTCTGTCCCTCTCTGCCTCTCTGTCTCTGGATCTCTCTGTCCCTCTCTGCCTCTCTGTCTCTCTCTCCATCTCTGTCACTCTCTGACTCTCTGTCTCTCTCTGTCTCTCTCTATCTATCTTTCTGTTTCCCTCTACCCCCCCCCATCTCTCTCTCTCACCTTTTCATTTAGGCATGCCTTTAATCCCAGAGCTTTAGAAGCAGATGCAGGAGGATCACTGTTAGCCCAAAGTTAACTGGGTCTGAATAGTGAGTTTAAACATATCCTGGGCTGGATAAGCAAAACTCTGTCTCAAAAATATCAAAAAGCAATAATCTTGAATGTGAAAATAAGTTGTACTATGAATCTTCTCTTTAAAGACTAATTCTTCTATATGTTTAAAACAGAATATCCTGCTTGTTTCTTGGATTATTGCTATATTCTTTATATAACTGAGATAGTTATAAATAAAACACCAGAATTTGAGAGAGAGCATGGGAGGAGCTGCAGGGAGAAAAGAGAGAAAGTAAATGAACTAATTACATTTTAATTAAAAATGAATTTTAATTAATTAAAATACCCAAAAAAATGGTCTTTTCCATTTTTTCCTCCTAGCTATCTTACCAAACATTATCAGCACATTTTGGCAATGGTTTTTGCTATAAAGAATATCAACAAGAACCCGAATATTCTATTCAATGTATCCCTGGGATTCTATCTCTTCAATGTTGACTTTCTTGAGATGAAGGCCATGGAAAGTTCTATGTCTCTGCTCTCAGGAGAGAGCCCCCCAGTTCCTAACTACAGCTGCAGGCCTGAGAAGACTGATAAGATGGTTGCTGTGATAGGAGGCATTTCAACAGGAATATCAACTCAGATCTCCCGAGTTCTAAGTCTCTACAATATCCCACAAGTATGCAAAGTATCCTGGTTACTTAGTTAAACCTAGCAACATAGTAATAAATACTAAATAATTAAAGTTCCTATTTATTGATGTACTTAAAAATTTACTACTTAGTTATCATTTTAAGTCGACAGTATAATTTATTCATGAGATGAAATCATGTTTATATAATAAATTTAATTTAAAAACCTTTAAATTTGAAAAAATATAGATAAAAGTAATGACAATCTGTATTCTTTCCACTCCAAGAAAATTTCCTTTGCCTTATACCATTGTCAACACTGTCTTTCTTTGATATCCAGTTTTAGAGCATCACAAAGCATGAGGACTATAGTAATTCTACTCATGTATCTTCACAGTAACTACTGTAGACATATTCCTGATTCCTTTACTGTGGTATGAGCTCAGATTGACACATAACACTTATTTTTCCAAAGAACCGTGTGTCAGACTCACTCTGGCTGGTTGTTGGGAATGGTTATAATTTTTTCTCTGTTGGCATGGATGTTTTAATATTTGTCTTTAAAATTCTTCCTGTTGATCAGTAATGATTTCTTATAAACAATGCTAGAGGAGTAGCATTTATAATTCAAATGCATCTTACTTAGTAATAAACTTGAGAAGGGCTCTTTAGATTTAACTTTGCAAATAACAGTTATCTGGTACTAACTGTTTCTCACTATATTCATGAAGTAACTCAAAATCTTGGTCAAATGCATTAGGCTGCCATTTTATTTTTAATTTTTACCTATTTGTTTACTTTTGAGACAGGTTCTCAACATGCAGTCTTGAATGTCCTATGTAGCTCAGGATAGTCTCACAGAAATTCTTCTGCCTTTTTTTGCCCAGGGCTAGGATTAAAGGCATGTACCACCATGCCTGACCAGATGTTTATTTATATGAGTTTTTATGAATGAGTTTTATTTCTTCTTTTAAATATTGGATTTTAAACATATACTAATTATAACATTAATAATGAATATAATTATTTTAAGAAATATGTATATAATTGTACTTGACTCATTTTTTCAAAGATCCTCCTACCTGCCTCTTACTGGTTTCCGATCTGTCACCTAACAGCTCCCCATTCTGTTTTCCTGCCATGAGCTGCTTTGAATTGATTTTTGCACAGGGTAGAGAGAGAGAGATAACACCATCAAAATTTCTCTACATGTGGCTAGATATTCAATTGCCCTAGCAATTTGTGGAAGCTATTGTCTTTTCTCAAAAATCTGTTTTTTACTGTAGCCCTTTGCTTTTATTTATTGATCTTCTGTTTAGTTTGTCAAAAGGTTTATCTTATGCCAATACCAGGTTGCCATGTTACTATGGCTCAGTAGTATAATCTGAGATCTGGTGCTGGAAAACATGTACCAGCACCCTCTCCATTTAGGATGGCTTTGCACAGTTGGGGGTCTTTGTGCTTCCATGTGAACTTTAAATTTATCTTTGCTAGTTTTGTGAAAAGAGTCATAGGAAGACTGATGTGAATTATTCTTAATAATATATCATTTTGGCATATTTTATAATATTAATTTGGCCGTTGTGTATGCATCCACGTTCATTCAATTTCTAGCCTTGTCTTTATTACCTTTAAAGTCTTCCACCTCTTTGTTTAGGCTTACTACTAGGTGCTTTTTTTATTGTACATGGCAATACTCCCATTATTTCTATCACTACAAATTCATTATTGATGTATATATAGCTACTAGTGTGGATATCTATTTTGTGTAGTTACTTAAATGAAAGTGTGTATAAGGTCTGAGAGTTTAATACTTAAGTTTCTATGAGGAGCCCATGAGAAAACATTCAGACATAAATATACCATATGCAAACAGGAATAATTTACCTGCTTCTTACCCCATTTGTGTGTGTTTTTACTGTATTGATTTTGCTAGGATTTCAAACTAAAATTGAACGGCAAATGTGAATATACTCTAGACCTTTGTTTGTAATTTTACTAGTAAATTTCATATTTTTCATCTTGCATTTTATTGACATCAGTGTCCCTATATTCAGTTGTTAAGGAATCATGATACTTGGGTTGTCCCATTTTTTGAGGCATTCATTTTTTTGGTCTCTTTGTTTGAGTTAGGATTCTGCTGGCTTGGATATTTCCTTTTGTTTTGCTTGCATATATTATTACTTAGCCATGTTCCATCTTTATGTAAATACATTTTTGTTATTTTTAAAACTGTGGACAGGGGGAGAGAGAGAGACAGAAAGAGAGAGAGAATGAGAGAGAGAGAGATAGAGAGAGAGAGAGAGCGAGAGAGAGAGAGCGAGAGAGAGGGTGAGAGAGCAGAGACAGAGTGAGTGGTTATGAACCACCTAATACAGTTGCTGGGAATTGAACTTCAATCCTTAGAATTATTTTTTTGTCATCATAGGATGCATGGGTTTCATTATGCCCATTCACATGCACTTTGTTCTTACTGTCTGCATCCTGATGCCACTCACACTCTCCCATGTTGCTGTTATGCTTTCTGAACAAATCTCTGTCAGCTTTTAGTTCAGTGTTTTATTACTTCCCTGCCTTAGGATTTCTCTTACCATTCCAGCATTTACTTTTCTACTTCTCTTTCTTTCCCTGTCCCTCTTTCTCTCCCTCTCCTTCTCCCTCATTGTCTCCCTCTCTCCTTTTCACTGCCTCCCTCTCTCAGCCCCCCTCTCTCTCTCCTCTCCCTCTCTCTGTCTTCCTCTCTCTTTCTCCCCCTCTCTCTATCTCTCTGTACATACATTTCTGTGTATATATGTATTTGTATATGTATGTGTGCAGGTATGTGTGTATCTGGTAAGTGGCACATATGGGAATGGTGTGTGTCAGGTGTGTTACATGTAAATGTGCCCTGTGACTGTGCAGGTAGGTATGTCATCACAACCATACACGGAGACCACTCCCAACCCCAGAAGAGAGCATAAAGTACACTTTCTACATAAAGCCTAAAGTACATAGGAATGAGAGTGTACAAATACCAATGGGAGGTTTATTGTAAGAAGGGTAGAGATGTGATGGGGGTGACCAGATGGTACTATTAAAGAGAAACTTTACAGCATTCATTGATGTAGATATTCAGCCTTCTGTCCTAAGCAAGCTGATGTTGAGCATTACAGAAAGAGAAAAACAAAGGAACTTCTAGGAAATATAGAATTCACTAGTGGGTCTTAAAATACTTCTTAGGTTCCTCTTTATTGGTTGATTAGTTATGGATTCATGACTTCAAGTAAATGGTCTTTAGTTTTAAATTTCTCCACTTCCATATCAGGAAGAGGAAAGTTTTAGTATGGGAAATGACAGATTTGCAAATGTTCTTGTTTGACTGCTATTGCCTGAACTGAGCGAAGGAGACAGACACTCTGTAGCCCTGTTTGATACATTTTATAAAAGTGAAAAGATAAAGATACACTTCATATAAAAACTAAAAAGTAAGTGATGGGACATAGGTAACAAACTGGTATTTCTTCACAAAGTTATTTAAGTGTTTACTTTGTCCTAGTGCATTAAGAGAAGACATAAACAAAATCATTTGAGAATAAACATAATTGTAATATCTTTAGTGGTAACTTTCTCTTTAGATCAGCTATGCTCCTTTTGACCAGAGTCTTGGGACCAGAGTCCAGCTCCAGTCTCCTTACCAGTTTCCTGTGCACACCACAGCTCTGTACCAGGGAATTATTCAACTGCTGCTATACTTCTCTTGGGTCTGGGTTGGCCTGGTCATCTCAGATGACATGAAGGGAGAACTCTTCCTTAGGGACATCACAGAGGAGATGAAGAACCATGGACTTTGTGTTGCATTTGCACAAAAGGTTCCAGACATTCCTACTAAGGATACAGTAAACAAGAAACTTTTATTCGAACGATTCACATTGACATGTGTTATTGTTGCATTTGGTGACAGTTATTCTCTTCTGAGGTTTGTCAATAACATCATTGGCTATACTTTTTTTCGTAATGTCTGGATCACAACTTCTGATTGGGATTTAACCATGTTTACTTATTATCGAAATAATACTTTGCTCACTTTTGGAGGATTATCATTTTCTCTTCATGTGGATGACATTCTGGAATTCAAGGATTTTCTCGAAAGTGTCCAACCTAGAAAATACCCTCATGATATCTTTATCCAGGAAGTGTGGTCAATCTTATTTAAATGTCCGTACCTTTATCCGCATAGATTCGTAGAACGTAGTCAATGTGAGCAAAATGGCAGCCTGAGCACACGTCCTTTTCATGATTGGGATATGAACACCTCACACTACAGCTACAAAGTCCATGCTGCTGTGCATGCCATTGCCCAGGCACTGCATGAGGAGCTGTCACTCAGAGTGGAAGGAGACTCCCATGATAAAAGTGTCCTCCAGGCTCCTCTTCCATGGAAGGTAACAATAGCTGGCCTTGTGTTTTCTTATAGTGTTGGGCTTGGCTTGTAAATTCTGCATGTTGTTTCATGAACTTTCAGAGTTACTCTCGAGTTAGAGATAAAATTAAGGAAAAACACATTTGTGGTGATTAAAGTTGAACTAACAATTCTGTCAGAAAACAATAAGTGCATGATGCTGAATAAATGGTTTTTATTTTATGCACATTCAAAAAATAATATTAAGGCCCTTTTACGTCACATCTTTTTTATTATTGTTTTATTCTTTTGTGAAGAGACTAAAGAATACAATTCATATACCTCACACAAGTATAAATATGGCATATTTTAAGGTCTTTTAGGCACATTTGATGCCAATAGTTTGTTTTATTTTGATAAGCAGATCCTAGAAAGAGCACATAGCTATGTAAGGCTAGACATTGCCATGTCTATTCTCCAGCGTGTGTGGCTTCATGAGTTTGAAGGCAGCCTGGACTGTATAGACAGACCTTGTTTTGAAAATCAGATCCCAACACCAATGGAAACAAAACAGTTTTTCAAAAATGAATACTGATTGAATGGAGAGGCACTAATCATGACACATCAACTTTCCACATGTTTCCCACCCCCCCCCTTCTGCTTATCTTTACAAACCAATTGAGTTTCTAACACTGTAACAGAGTTCCTCCCTCTACATTGTTATCAGCACTTTATTTGTTTGCGCATTTTTTGGTACTTTCAAACACTTAAATAATGAATGTTGTGCATTTTCTACCTCTGCCCCATTGCATTCTGTATCCCTGCCTCTCCTGTTGGAGCCTTTCTCCCCACCAGCCCTCTCTCACTCTCATGCCTTCCTTTTTGTTGGTGGGATCTTCTGTATTTAATTAGAGATTCTAACC
Source organism: Arvicanthis niloticus (assembly GCF_011762505.2). Lineage (NCBI taxonomy): Eukaryota > Metazoa > Chordata > Mammalia > Rodentia > Muridae > Arvicanthis > Arvicanthis niloticus. Next base: position 61,255,525 of record NC_047666.1, read on the forward strand.
CAAGAGTCAAGGTTTATTTCTGGACTAAAGGCTAATTATCCCTTTAGAGCACATAAATCTTGTGTGTGTGTTGAATTTTGACATCAGTCATCCTAATACATAGAAAGTGGTGTGGCTCATGGTGAGCTGCATTCGCCTTTCTCTCAGACAGGTGATATTAAGTGTCTTTCCACACACTTTGTATTCTTTTCTTGGAAAAAAAACCAATCTAACAGACACTTTAACTTATTTTATCATTTTGGTCAAATAATTTCATTAATTACCTATATACTTGGGTAATAACCATTCATTAGGTATCTTGAGTGCAAATATCTTCTTCCACTTCATGAACTGTCCTTTCACACTGTTGGTTTTTTTGCTTTGCTGTGCAGATGCTTTCTTGGTAGGACAATTTATCTTAGCTTTCATTGACTGATTTTTATATCATATTTGAAAATATCCTCATCAAGACCATTGATATCAAAGAACTTCCCTCTGATTTTACTTTAGGAATATTTATTCTGAGGTTTTGATCTGTTTTTACTTCATTTGTCATAGGAAACAGACAAAATGTGTATCCCAGGCTGGACCTGAACTCATGATTCTCCTGCCTCTGTCTTCTTCAGCAAATCCTACCAGCGTGTACCACCACAATGCACACCTTTAATCCCAGCACCTGGGAGGCAGAGGCAGGCAGATTTCTAAATCTGAGGCTAGCGTGGTCTACATGGTAAGTTTCAGGAGAGCTAGGGCTATACAGAGAAACCCTGTCTCAAAAACAAAACAAAACATAAGAAACAGACAAAAATCCAACAGCAGTTTTTCACACTGTTTCCAAAATTTGTTTTCACAATTTCACCGTTTTTCACAATTTTAGCATTTGTAGAAGAGACTACATTTCACCCTTGTGTTCTTGGGGTCTTTTTGGTTCAGTTGGATTCTGGACTTTTGTTCAGCTCCTCTGCAATGTGTGCATGTTATAGGCCATGCTTGTACTGCTGTAATTTTACAAAACTATGTGGAAAAAGAAATGCTGCAACGCTTTAATTCTGTTCTTGTTCAAGTTTGCAAAAGGCATGTGACTTCTTTGTGGCTCTCTTTTCCTGTGGGGATTTTAATCTTGTCAATGTCTGAGGAAAATATCATTTAAATGTTCATAGAAACTGCCCTAATCTGTGAAACCTTTGTATAATGAACTATTTAAACAGTATTACCTCTTCTAATCTTTGATGCTGTTTTCTTTCTACATCTTTTCAATCTCTTTCATCAGCATCTTACAGATTTTACCTAAGGGATATTTTACCTACTTAGTTAATTTTTCCTAATTAGTAAAATAATTAGGATATTGTTTTATTGTTTCTATTGGCATATATTTATTACACATGTTATTGGGTTTCATAAGGATAATTCCATTCAAGTGTATGCAATACTCATTTGACTACGTTTCCCCTCAGTTCCTTCACTCCACATTCTATTCCCTGCAGAGGTCTGGTAGTTTGAATGAGAAATGTCCCCTACGGGCTCAGATTGAACAATGGGTTCTTGAGGCATTTGTCTAGGGAAATATGGATGATGCAGTTTTCCTGGTGTAAAATGTCAGTTCAGAGGGGTTTTGGCCTTTATTTATCTTCATCTTACTTCACAGCCACCTTCTCATCTTACAGATGAGGATGGGAACATTCAGCCTCCTATATCATCACACATGCCTGCTGCCATGCTCCTCCTCATAATAGACTCTGGTTCCCATGGAACCATAGGCCCACATCAACTCTTCCTTCTCTCAGTTGCTTGGGTCATAGTGCTTTATCAGATCAGTAACAAATACACACTTGTGTTAGTCACATTTGATGCTCCACAAAGTTCTTTCTTTAATCCCAAGCCTTCTGTTTGTGTGTGTGTGTGTGTGTGTGTGTGTGTGTGTGTCTGTGTCTGTGTGTCTGTGTGTGTGTCACTCAGTGGGACAAAACTCATTTTGCCTTTCTCAGAAAGTATAAGTGACAGTACAGTTGTTAATTTTTAACCTAGTGACTAGGTTTTCATTAAGTTCATTCATTCATTCACTCATTCATTTACTTTTCTTAAATGAAACAAAAATTATTTAACAAAATGAAACAAAATTATCAAATGAAAGTCACACAAGAGAAAGAAAAGTGCCTTTTCTTCTATGGTGTTCCTGAGCTGTAAGGGAGAGGTTATTATTTTATTAGATTTTTAAAAATTATTCTTCTTTCCTATAAGACTTCAGTTGCTCCATTTCCTCTATTCTCCTCCCCAACCCTTCTTTCCCACAGATCCCCTTGTCCTCTGTTTTCCTTCTCTAAAAAGTAATATTTCTCAGGGATATCAACATGGCATGACAAGATACAATGAGCTTAGGCACATATCCTAATATCCAGGCTGGATGCTGCCACCATCCAGTAGTGGGAAAAGGGTACCACAAGGAAGCAAAAAAGAGTCAGATATGCACTCTTCTATTGCTAGGAGTCCCACACCACATTAAGCTAAACAGCCATAGCATGTATGCAGAATTAAGGTAGATCTGTACAGGCTCTGTACTTGTCAATTCAGTCTCTGTGAGCCACTATCAACCCTGCTTTTTTGATTCTTTGGGATGTGTTCTTCTGGTGTCCTGTACTGTCTGGCTCCTACAATCCTTCTCCCCATCTCCCATGGGTTCCCCAGGCAATACATACCATTTGACTGTGGATCTGTGCATCTGTTCCCATCAAATGCTACATGAAGTCTCTGATAAAAATTGGTCTAGGCACTGCTCTATGACTATAACAGCATAGCCCTAGGAATCTGTTTCTGACTAGTTGCTTTTGTGGACTATAGTGTTTAATTCTCTGAGCTACCCAGCTTCAGGTTTCTGGCCATCCTGGCAGTGTCTGACTTGTGATGCATCTCATGGCTTCAGTCTCAAGTTAGATCATTGTTTCTTTACTCCCTCAGATTTAGAGTCACTGTTGCCCCAGCACATCTTGCAGTCAGAACAGATTGTGAGTCCCAGGTTTTTTCCCTGGGTGGGTGTCAAAGTTACACCACTGGGAGCCTCACCTATTTATAGAAGATGGCCAGTTCAGGTTCCATATCCTCCATTACTAAGTTCTTAATAAAGTCACCATCATAGGTCCAGGAAGCTCCGTTCCTCTAGGTTTTGACATTGCCTCTAAATGCTCCACCATTCCATCACTCACTGTGTCTCTGTTCATAACTTCTCCACCATACGTCCCTCCCCAAACTCTTTCCTTCTTTTTTCTATCTCTATCCACCCTCCAGTCTACCAACAAATTCTATTCTATTTTCCATTCCCAGGGAGATCCTTATGACCTGTACCCTCCACCCACAGAATCTTCCTTGTTACTTAGCCTCTCTCTGGGTCTGTGGATTGTAACATGTTTATCCTTTATTTTACAGCTAATAACATCATACAAGTAACTACATGCTATATTTGTCTTTCTGGATCTAGGTTGCAGCACTCTGGATCTTTTCTAGTTCCATCCATTTGCCTGCAAATATCACAGTCTCGTTTTTCTAACAGCTGAGTAGGAATCCATTGTATAACTATATTTGATGATCCATCCTTTAGTTAAGAAACATCTAGGTTTCATCCAGTTTCTGGCAACTTTGAATAAACCCACAGTGAATATAGATGAGCAGGTGTTTTTGTAGTAGGATGGAGTGTCATTTGGGTATAAACCAAAAAGTAGTGTAGCTGAGTCTTGAGGTAGATTGATTCCCAGTTTTCTGAGTAACCAGCATATTGATCTCTATAGTAGCTGAACCAGTTTGCACTCCCTTCATCAATACAGAAGTGGGCCCCTTGGTCCACATTCTTGCTGTCAGGAGCTTGTGTCTTAGATCTTATTCATTCTGAAAGGTGGAAGACAGATCCCAAAGTAGTTTTGTTTTGCATTTCCCTAATGGCAAAGGACATTGAATATTATTTTGTTTCTTAGCAATTTGAGATTCCTCTATTGAGAATTCTCTGTTTAGCTATGTGTCTCACTTTTTATTTAGATTGTTTGGTGTGTTGTTTCCTAGCATCTTCAGTTCTGTATATATTTTGGTTATTAACTCTCAGTCAGATGTAGAGTTGGTATAAATCATTTTCCATTATGCAGACTTTTGAAGTTGTTCTTTGTATTGCAGAAGCATTTTTGCTTCATGAAGTCCCACTTATTAATTGTTGATCTAAATGCCTGCATTATCAGTGCTGTTTAGGAAACTATCTTCTATGCCAATGTGTTTATAGCTGTTTTCTACTTTATTTTACTTTTCCAATGTGTCTGGTTTAATGTGATTGGTAATTGGCCTTAAGTTTAATTCAGGGTGATGAATATAGATCTATTTTCATTCTTCAACATGAAGATATCCAGTTTAAACAGCACCATTTGTTAAATATTCTTTCCTTTTACCTTGGTATTTTGGTCTTCTTTATTAAATATGTAATTGGTGTGCAGAGGTGTGTGGATTTATTTCTGAGCCTTGAGTTCAATTTCATTGCACAACATGTGTGTTTTCATATAAATACTTTGTGACTTCTATTACTATAGCACTGTTCTACAATGTAAAATTAGAAATAGTGATACCTCTTGAAGTTATTTTTCTATTTAATATGTTAATTCTACTGATCCATGAGTATGAAAGATCTTTCTATCTTTAGATATTTTCTTTTTTTTCTATAATCCAAGACTCAAAGTTTTATCAAACAAGTCTTTGAACTGATTTATTTGGCTAACCCTAAATATTGTATATAGTTGTAACTATTGTGAACAGTTTTGTTTTCCTGTTTTTTTTTTTCAGTTTGCTTGTCATTTATATACAGAAAGACTACTATTTTTTTTAGTTAATCTTGGGTCTAGCCACATCTATGAAAGTATTCATTAGTCATAGGAGTGCCCTGGTAGGGGTTGCTTGTATAAGTATTATCACGGAATCTGCAATTAATGATATCTTGAATTTTTATTTGTTAATTATTATCCATTGGTTTACTACAGCTACCTTATTGCTGTAATGTCCATTTGGTGGAATACATCTTTTACCTCCAGTATTAGTTGTATGTTTGTCTGAATGTGTGTGTGTATGTGTGTGTGTGAATATCTGTGTGTGTCTGTGTGTGTGCTTGTGTTTGTGTGTTTGTGTACATATTTGTGTGATATAGGCCTACTGCTGGCATGGATTAGATCTATGATAAATGTTTGATATACAGGACAATAATGAAACCAACAAGAACATACAGTTAGAAAAAGACTGGACAGTGAAATTATCCACGTTTATTTACATCTCAGTGATTTATACTGCAATTTGGAATGTTATTTTTCACTTTTAGCTCCATCCATTCTTACAAAAGGGCCAACTTGGGAGAAACACCAATGCAGGGAATGTTGTGAACAAGGAGGTTTCAGCAACCAAGCTTGACATCCTTAATTACCAGTCTCTGCCAAGTGGTACTGAAGCTCAAGTGAAGGTTGGAGAGTTTGTCTTTGAATCTCACAGTGTTCAGCATCTTTCCCTAAATGACAAACTCATAAATTGGGGCAAATACCACAAGGAGGTGAGTATCTTTGAGGTCAGGACCATGAGCTGTTCACAGAGTGGAATTTCTCAGAGAACAGGGTTGTCAGAAGTCATCAGCTTTTGGCCTAAAAAGAGCAAAGAGAGTTAACTGCCAAAAACCAAAAGCTTCTGGTGGCAGAATAGCAAGGCAGGATTAAATCACCAAAAGCGATCAGCTTCTGAGTCCCAGAAAAGTAAGTGAGGGTTAATGAGTCATTAGCCTTTGGCTTTCATTCATCACTGTGTCCCAACTCAGTACCTGTCTACTGGTGTGGAACTCCAGAAATTTATGTCTTCCCAGTTTATTATTTGGAGGTCTGGGTATATCCTATCTCTCACTCAGTCTGTCAGATCTTTCTCTGATTCATCACTTTGTCTGCCCCATCAATTAGATGTTACTTTCAAACATGGGTGCTTTCTTCTACGAACTAATTTTACCTTTGTTGTTTGGTATTAAAGATTTGCTGAGGGCTGAGCCATTCTACAACCAAATAAGCTATTTCCAGTAAATAACACAATCTATTGCTGCACAGTATAATTAAATATCCTGGACACATATTTCTGGAGTTGAATTTTAAATCTATATGCATATTCATCCCCTTACTGTTGGAACTGTTTACCCTGAATATCTCGGTAATATGATAAAAAGAGGTCATACATAGTAATGGAGAACATTATAGTCTGCAAGAGACCCGATAAATTTTCTTCAATGTAAAATACTGAGTATATCAACAATTTCACCCAGGTCTCATGGTCAGGAGTAGTTTAGTAGAACAATGAGGGAATCAACAATATTTATGTAAATACTTTTATTTGCTTATAGTGTAGTGGGTTTTGTTTTGATTTGATTTGCTTTTTGTGCTATTGTATTTTATTTTCTATGTTTTAAGTGATTGTTGTTTCATTGGGATTTTGGTTTGTTTTTTCTTTTTTTGAGAAAGATCATAAATTTGGGTGAGTAGGGAGCAGAAGAAGATCTGGACAGAGTTGCAGTAGGGAAAGGATAGGATGAAATTATCTTCAAATTTAAAAATTGTTTTAAATACAATAACATAGTATACAAAATGTAATACAATAAAAAAAAAACACCTGAATGAAATATAAAGCAAGTGTTCAAAATATAGACAGTGTGAGAGTTCAAGAAAAAGAGAAAGAGACACTTTGGGTCACACTATCTAAAAGCACAGTAGTTCTTAGTTGTCACAGTACACAGTTTCCTGCTGAAATCTACCATCTGGATGCTAATACTGAATGTCATGTGTTGACTGCATTCCCTCCGCCAATGTCTCCTGTACAGACTCCTGTATCTGTTTGCAGTCACAGTTGTCCACTTGGATTTTGGAAAACACTTGTTGAAGGGAAACCATTCTGTTGTTTTGATTGTGTCCCATGTCCAGATGGAGAGATTGCAAATGAAACAGGTATTTATGAAATGATTCTGAATTTGGAAATTTTTGGAAATGATTCTGAATGTGGAAACTTCTAGAAATGATTCTGAATGTGGGAATAATTCACAGTGGGTCAGAAGTGTATAAAATCCTGAAGACACAGTTACAGTTAATATATGTAACTCTTAATACTTTAAAACAAGTTTTTCATTTGTGGAGTTTGCACAGGTTTTTATTCCCAGCACTCAGTATGTGGATTTCTAATTTCAAGGCTAGCCTGGTCTACAGAGTGAGTTCCAGGACAGCTAAGGCTGCATAGAGAAACTCTATTCAAAACAAGCAAACATAGACATAGACTTTTTTGTTATTATTGGTTATTTATTAGTTAGTGAGTTGGCTTGTCCAGATTGGTATCAAACCTGTGGGCTCCTGCCCTGCTCCAGGCTTAGCTTCCCAGCTAAGTAAAACCAACAGGGTGCTTCTGCTTTGAGCCCTATTTGTCTTCTGCACATTTGCATTGAGTTCAGTTTCTTTTATTTGTACCCATGTTTTTTCCCCCCAATGGCTATGTTACTGCTGTAGCAATAGAAATGGTGAAAGTTATTGCCCCCTGCAAACTCTAAACTATGAACAATGGTCAAAGATAGTCTTTATATACCCCAAACAGTTAGCAGTACCCTAACAATACATAAAAAGTTAATACTTTTGCTTTGGAATTATTTTTATTCTTGTGGGAGTTTATATTATGCATTGCCTGGTAAGGTAAACTAGCCTGAGGTCACTGTACTACTAAGTCCTGAGAGATCCCAGAGGATGGGTGATGTGCAGACTGTGAGAGACGTGTGGCATATGAGTGATGTGCAAGTATGTTAGTGATGTGTGGGCTGCAAGTGATAAGCAGAAATGCCCCTCCCACTGTCCTCTGACTGTCAAGATGTCACATCTTCTTCAAACTGATTCTCATTGCAAAGCCTCCCCAGAGCAAAGCAGCAATGCTTACTACCAGCTTTTGGTGTCCTTATTTCACATCTAACATCTATTTCAAGGAAGGTATTTTGTAAATCCAATTTTATTCTCCTGAATGAAATCTGTACTTATCAATGACTGTCTAACATAATCTCCTTTACTTTGTTTGTTGGTGAAGAAGTGGTAGTTTGCAAGCCCACGACATCCTCAGTGCTGGGGTGCAGATGAGCACCAAGTCCTTGATCTTTTTGTTTTAAAATGAACTTTGCATTGGTTCTTTGTGATTTTCACATCATACAACCCAATCCCTCTCATCTTCCCCTCCTCTAGTATCGACCCTCCCCCTTGCAACCTTCCACTGCACTAAGAGAAAAATATATCATTGTAGAAGCTGTACTATGTCACAGTGTGTCCCATGACATACCCTTATATTTACACTCATTTTCTTGCCAGAGTTCCTTGCTTGTACTCTGGATTTTGCTACTCTATAGTTACTGGGGCTGCTCTTAAATATTCTGTTGTTGTCGTCATGTGTTACGGAGATCCTGAAGTTTTAGATATTTTGGACTGGTCCCTTCACACTCTCCAGCAGTTCACAGGGCAGTAGATGTTGGGGTGGACCAATTAAAAGGCCTAGATCATAAGGACTTTCTTGCCTTTATGCTCTCTGGTCCAGTTCACAAACAACCCCTCATACCTTGGCCAGCTCTACCCTGCTGCTCAGGTGAAGTTCAGGGACTGTTCTCCTAAGTGCTGCAGCTGGGGAGAGACAAGGCCAGTTCTCCCAGTCTCACAATAACAGGACAAGCTCTTCTGCCTACCATAGATGGTAAGGGACAAGGGAGGGTAGAAGGCAATCTCTCTTTGGTTAGCACCACCAGCCAAAAGATAAAAGGCAGGACTGGTTCTTCCACACAAGTGGGCTAATACTGAGTGATTGTTATATATATTTAATAATAACAGGAAACGCATATTAATCTCAAGACTCTTTCCTTGAATGGAATCTTCTTGGCCTTGCCTAGAGAAACAAAGCTGTCATTAAATTTATAGTCCATGGTTGAACTATCTTAGGATGATCACCAGCTAGTTTTTGGCTTCTCTTTGATGGCTAAATGTTATTGTCTATAAGGCCACTGGCCACAGATACTCAGATGGCAGTATCTGGTCAAAAAGACCCCTGTTTGGTTGAATCCCATTTTTTTTTTACCAGCTGCACTGCTCCCAACACACTTTTGTCTGCAGGAGAATCTATCCTGCCCTGTCTACCTTGATTCTTCCCTCTGCCCCTGAAGTTCAGTTCTCCTCCTTATATCTCTGCTCCATTAAAGATGGGTCCCATGCAAGTGTCCTTCAGAGAGAAGGAAATCTAAGCTTAGTTAATAAGGCTTTCTATTCTACTACATTTGTCTTAAATATTTAAATATTCAAAGACTGACCTCCACCTGTACCTTTTATAAAAAATGACACTACATGAAGAAATTTAATAAATTTTTCTGTAAAAGTACAGAAAACTCAAATAATATAAATGTAATTAACAAACGTACATTGAAAATTAAGTGCAAAATTATTCTTCCATCAATAAACTTCTAATCAGAATTCAGTTAAGGATTTTTGGAAATTAACTTAAACTAGGACTTTTTAATTATAAGAAAAAATATTCATCTCTAAAATGTAATGTCTAACGTATTTTCTAAAACAATGATACATTATTTGGTAAAATCAAAATCAAAGAAACAAAAGAAAATACCACAGTTCCTAAACATCGATGTCAGCAATTGATAGAAAGTTTTATATTCTAGGCGTCCACAATAATAAATAAGAGCTCCCAGGAACAAGAGCTCCAGGGATCATTGAGAACTAAAGCTATAAACTGTGTAAGAGCTATAGAGGGGACATCTGTAGTAAAGCAGTATTTATCAGACGTGACAGGGTACTTGAACACATAAACTCACAGAAGCATGCACCAGACTAGCAACAGAGCAAGTCACACAATATCTCAGGATGGATGGGGGACAAGCTCATAAAGTCCCAGCCCTAGCAAAGTGCTACTGACAGTTGATGCCTCCTAGAGACAGTCAGATATCTGAAGATATGTGGTGCTGGTAGGTTGCCCATGTTATGGTGAATGGTCCTAAATCCATATAGACACAAGAGCATTAAATGACTGTACTGGGTTATGAAAACCAAGAACAAATAAAGTTTGGTGGAACAATTGTTGGAGGAATAGAGAGAAAGAAGCGCAGGACAAAGAAATTGGTGGTAGATTAAATCAAAACACATTATATGCATGTAAGAAATTCTCAAGCAATAAAAATTTTTTTAATGAAGAAAATGTACAAAATGGAAGAAAAAACTAAGAGCTTTAAAGATTATATTCACTTTCATATGCAATAAAATATAATTTTCAAATTGTCTGATTTCACCACATTTCATTTCTAGATTTCTGATTCTTCCATATAGTTTAAGTCCACTCACTTTCTTAATATTTTATTTTTTTATCAGATATTTTATTTACACTTCAGATGGCAACCCCTATCCCCATTCCCCCCCACCCCCCTTAGGAAACCCATATCCCATGCCCCCTTTTCCTTTTTGCATTTATACATTTTTTAAATAAATGTTAATCATAGGCTTTAAAAGTTTGGAATTGTTCAATCAGAGGTGTAACCCACTGACCGACCTAGATATAACAACTATCTTTGACTGGTGGAGATACATGAATATCTGCCTCCCTGTCTCCCCCTCTTTCTCTCTTTCATCACCTAGCTTCTCCTCTCCTTCTTCTTCTCCTCTTCTTACTCCTTTTCTTCCTCTCAGTACTCCTCCTACCTTAGCTCCTCCTACACATCACCCTTCCTGTTAAAATGAAACTTTTCTCTCAAAATACAATTAGAGCATAATTATGCCAATTTGTACCAGTGAGGTACAGGATAGTCCTAATACCCAGTCCATCCTTTTGTTGACTAACCAGCTCCTCTGTCATCTATTCTAACTAGAACATTTAGTTCTTAACCTGGCTTTAGGATGAATGTCAGCTGACGACCATCCACTCAAATCTTTTCTCTTAAGGTCAATAGCTATATGTTTTCAACCCCATCAGAAATCCAGAATGACTGAGTTAACTATAATTGTGGGAAGCACAAATTATAGTTTCTAAAACTTAGCCAATTTATAGAGACTTCTGACCACCTGGACACTCGCTCTACTTCAAAACGTTGGAGCATCTGTTCTTCTGCCTTCTGGTCCAGGATCTTCTGACAGACCTTAGTGCTGCAGAATTATTAAGGGTTGATTACTCTGTCTAGGCAGATATAATCAGTCGACTATTCTGCAAGTGTGTCCTTTTCTGGACAGTAATTTGTCTGTAGAAGGAAAGTGGCAATTCTTGCCTAGTGGCTGTCTCACCACAACTGGAGTAACTCCAAGGATGCTCAATTTCTTCTTAGAATTCAATATAGGAAGCTGTCTGGAGCAGACAGGTCTCTAATGAAAATGAACATTAATACTGAAATGTTTGTCATGTCAATTCTAAGGATTTCTGATGTTTTGAAAACCAGCTATCCATGTAAGGTAATCTGGACTGTTGCCTGTTAACTCCACTCAGCTATTTCTACATAAAACATAGAGAATACCCTTATAATAAACTCCAAGTCATGAATTTGCTATAGTCCCTTAACTCACAGGCTGACCATCTCAAATCAGTTAAAAAAAGTTAAAGAAGGACTGGGTCTAAGCTTTGTATTCCTAAATGTGTTATACTGGTATAATGCATATGAGAGTAACAATATTCGTCTCACTCTTATATCACTAAGAATGAATATTTTATAGATTCAAGTGTACATGTATTTTTCTCTTATAAAAGAAAAAAATAATTGTTCTATTGTTTTTCAATAACAGTTCAGTAACTATAACCAAGGACATTTCATTCAGAATGCAAAAATGATTCCACTCAAGATATAGATCCCAAATGTCCACCTTTGGACAAACGAGAGGAATGTAATAAACCAATGTGCCTCCCTTTCAGATATGGATCACTGCATCAAGTGCCCTGAAGATAAATATCCAAATAAGCAGAGAAATCAGTGTCTCCCTAAAATTAAGGCATTTTTGTCCCATGAAGATACTCTGGGAGCTGTTTTGGCTTCTGTGGCCATTAGTTTATCTGCCTTTTCAGCCATGATTTTAGGGTTATTTATCCACTATCGAGACACACCCATTGTCAGAGCAAATAACAGAAATCTCAGTTATCTCCTCCTAGTTTCTCTAATGCTCTGTTTCTTTTGCTCATTAATATTCATTGGCCAACCTAGCACAGTCACTTGTGTCTTGAGACAAGTGATGTTTGGGGTTGTATTTTCTGTTGCTGTTTCTGCTATCTTGGCAAAGACCTTCATTGTGGTTGTGGCCTTCAAAGCCATCAAACCAGGAAGCACCTTACAAATGTGGATGGTGACTCGACTCTCAAATGCTATAGTCTGCTGTGGTTCCCTCATTCAAGTGTGCATCTGTGCAGTCTGGCTGGGAACATATCCTCCTTTCCCTGATGTTGACATGCAGTCAGAGTTTGGGCAAATCATCCTGTTGTGTAATGAGGGGTCCATCCTTGCTTTCTACTGTGTTCTGGGGTACTTGGGCTTTCTGGCCAGTCTCAGCTTGTTTATTGCTTTTCTGGCTAGAAGGCTACCTGACAGCTTCAATGAGGCAAAAACTATCACATTCAGCATGCTGTTTTTCTGCAGTGTGTGGATTTCTTTTGTCCCCGCTTACCTGAGCTCCAAAGGCAAAACCATGGTGGCTGTGGAAATTCTTTCCATTCTGGCCTCCAGTTCTACCTTACTGGGCTGTATATTTCTTCCCAAATGTTATGTGATCCTACTGAGGTCAGGTGGCCATTCTAGAAAGAATTTGTTTAAATGACTTCCTTCTTAAGACAAGGTATTTATTGTGACTTGTGTAAAATGAAGTATGTAGAAATAAAGATTCAAAAGAGTGGCATGAGTTCAACGTATTTCTCTTGACAATGGCAGCAGCTATTTAATCCATTGTCCCTGCTATTATTGGAGATGACCAGACACATCGAACAAAGTTGTCACAGGTTAGATAGTTGCCAACTACAGGTGACTTCCGGTGTGTCCACTACATGTTTTCTTAAATCACAATTCTCTCATTTTTTAACAGAATGTAAGAGGACTGGAAATGATTACGAGTAAGAATGAGACAAAATCATTTCTGTGGCAATAAAAGTAACAGATGTTTTAAAATGTGACTCCTCTTTGTTAGTCATATGCAGTTATAGTCAGTGCAAACTAATTTTAGAGCAACCATGAATTCTGCTCCAAAGAGCTCACGTTCTCTGCTTCTCCCTTTTAAGGGGCCTTACAAACAAGACAGCATGTGATTTAATGTTCAGATTCTCGGGAGCATTTTGTGTTCTTTTCTAGGTTCTGTTGGAACAACATGAATGAGATCTTAGGCAGAGTCTCCAGGGAAACAAAAATATGTTTACCTTGAGGATATCCAACACATTAGTGGGTAGTGGGTCTCTGAGAGAACAGGAAGACTTCACAGGGTGCTTGCTGTTCTGTAGCAGAGTAAGGAATTACACATTGTTTTCTATAGGTTTACCAAGCAAAAGCTGATAGCATTTATATCCATAGGATTCTATTCTGAAGCAGGAAATGTTTTTGATGGTAAATGTGGACAAAGAGATAAAGTTTTAAGGCCATAGATTAAACAGGATATGGGGATTTGTGAAATCGTGCATCCTAGACCATGTGTTTTTTTGGAAAAATATGACCTGGTGTTTCCAGAAGTCAGCTTCTAATTTCGAGGGAAACCTTATGAATTTCAGTTGGAGTCAAGTACAGAACACTTTTGCTCTGTATTTCCATTGCTCCTTAGCCCTGGATTAGAGGCATGGGCCACCGCATCTTTTGTCCTTTTAAAACATCTTCATATAAGTACTTACTCCATGATGAACAAATCTTCCCTTCCCCTCCCATCAGTCCTGTAGATGTCCAAGTCCGATTGGACTGTACTTTCACCCAGTAGGTCTTACAATTACAAAAATGTTAATTTACATACAATATTAATAAATGTATTTTAATATGACTTTTATTTTAATGTTGCTTATTTTAGTAGTATGAATGATGTTGCTGGAATTTGTATTGGGTTACACTAAACCTGTAGATTACTTTTTGTACAATAATTGTTTTTACAATAGGATTTCCTCCTTTATACAAGGATGAGATGTCTTTCTATATTCTGGTGCCTTCTTTAATTTTTTTCAGTGCTTTAATGTATTTATTCTTGAAGTCTTCCACTTTCTGGGTTAGGTTCAGTGTGGAGAGCCCTTCTTGTCACTTATAGAAATTTGGCAAGCACCTGTCACTGGACTCAAGTAAGTAGGCTCAGACAATAATATTCATATTTTGGTGAATGAAAAGATCAAAGCAAACTCAGCCTAGAAATGTGTGACATTCCATTTATGTTTGTCATCCTGACAAGCACCTAGAAACAGTGACCAGAGGGCTTTGTTTATTGCCTTGTTTGATCTCTTTGTGTATTACCTTGTTTGATTACTTTGTCTTTGATTTAAGAACTGATCCTGTCCTCTGCAAGTACCTAAAATGGTATAAAAGCTGACTGGGAAAAAATAAACCTGCTTCAGCCTCAGGACTGGCTGGAGTCATGTTATAATATTGTCTAATTGTCTTTTTTTTCTAATCTTCCCTCCTGCCCTTGAGACCTGGTTGACTGACTGAGCTAGCTTGTTCAGTTAAATGTTTTTTAGGAATTTTTCATTTTAGGAATGTTTCCTGATTTACTTCTCAATTTATTTGTTATTGGTATAGGGGTTAATCAACTTTTTAAACATTATGTTTGTATCTTGACAATTTGCTGGACTTTTTTGAAAATTTAAATGGCATGAAGTTTTAGGATCTGGCAATGAGAGAATCATGTAATCTTTACATAAGGACATGCTGGCCTCTTCCTTGCCTGTTTGTATTTTTCTTATTGCTTTCTCTTGTTTTATTACTACAGCTCTGTATTCAATGTGAGTAGAGAAAACAGACATCCTTCTTATTCTTTATTTTATGAGAAATTCTTTGATTTCCTCCCATTCAGTATAATCTATATGTGATTCGCTCTGTGTTGGTTATCTTTGAGTTTGTTGAGAATTTTTCCTTCTATTTTGAGTGTCTTCAAAGCTTTTACCTTGATAGAGTATTGGAAGATATCAAAATCTATTTTTTTTATAATTAGATGATTTTGGGATTTCTGTCTTTGTGTTTGTCTCCTCTAGTTCCTGAAGATCTGACAACCACTTTTGCCTCTGTGATAACTAGACTGAGGGATAGGCAAACACACACACACATGCCTACACACACACACACACACACACACACACACACACACACACACACAAATGAATGTGAATTATGATTAGCAAGAAAAAACTCAAGTCATGTTTGTACATGGTTGTTTAATCCCAGCACTTGGGTAGAAAAGGTAATTGGATCTCTATGAATTCAAGGCTAGCCTGGTCTACATAGTGAGTTCTAGCACAGTCAAAGGTACACAGTGAGACACTGTGACATTTAGATATCACACATTTTCTCATTGTAGGACCCTGGTCCTGCAGGATGTCCCGTGGCAGTCTCCCGGCTGGTGGCAGGGCGTGAGCGGGGAGGGGAGATTGCCTGCCCCTGCCGTTGCTTCTGGCGTCCGTCGTTGCTGGCCAATCTTCTCCAGGTGTTGCCCCTGCTACTCCGTGCTGAACTGGTCCAGGCTTGGGCCAGGCCGATAAGGAGCCGACTAGCTGACAGAAAGGCAGCCGGGCATTCCAGGCAGGCTCCAGGGAGAGCCAGCGTGTTGTCAAGCGGTACAGCTCTTTGTTTAGCCGGGGAATGCCGGCTAGGTATCGGAAGAGCCCAGCGGGCTCTGAAGCGTTACAGCTCTTAAGCCGGGAAGTGCCGGCCAGGTAGCGGAGAAGGGCTGCGGTGGGTCAACAACGGAAGGAAGTTCTCGGACACCTGGATGGTTCTTGTGTGTGTTTTACTTCTCAATTAAGCTCAATATATACAGTTTGGGGTGGGTGAAGGTTTTAGTAGCAGGTAACCTCATTGGCTTAGTCTGAGGTTTTGGGGATGCCTCATATGCATGTGAAGAGAGCCTGGGGCACCATTCCTACGTGACCCAATGGTCGTAGACCTCTCAACCTCTCTGAGGGAGGGGCTGTGAAGCGGTGAAGCATGGAAGCTGAGAGAGCCAGGGGGCCAGGAACAGAGCTGAATAGTCTACCATCCCTTAAAGGGTCTCTGGGGTTTGAAGCTCGTTCAACCAGACACCTGGTTGTCTCTCAGCTCAGTGCCCTACATCTCATAGCCTTTACCAATTCTCTGCCCTATAGCAGACAATGCCAGTACTTTAAAGCAGATAGCCTGCTTCAAAGCTCACAAATACATTTTTTAAAAAGAAAAAAATGAGACAATGTATTACCATATTGAATATTTTTGTCTAGCTTGGAACTCACTATGTAGAACAGGCTGGTCTTAAACTCACAGACACCCTCTGCTGTGCCTCCCAAGTGCTAGGATTAAAGACATTTATTATGAAGGAAGTAAATACCTTGGAGCATAGCAAATGTAAAAGAAGATACAAACTACCTCTGTTGATAAATAATATAAAAAGGAATGGGGGAAACCCAACATAAACCATGAAAGACAATCAACAAGGGTATACAAATTTTAAAAGAAGTCAAAATATCTCTAATTGTGGATGATATGATAGTATATAATAGCAACTAAAAATATTCTCTGAGACACTGATACAGCTGATAAACAGCTCCAGTGATGAAATCAGTAGCTCTTCTTTATACAAATGATAACCTGGTTGAGAAAAAAAATAGAAAAACATCACCATTTACAATAGTCACAAATAACACAAAATATCTTGGTATAAATCTAACTAATCAAGTGAAAGTTATGTATAACAAGGTCTTCAAATACAAGATGAAAGAAATCAAAGAAGATATCAGAAGACGGAAAGATCTTCCATGCTCATGGAAAGGTAGGATCAATAAAGGTGAAAATAACCATCTTGCCAAAGCAATCTACTGATTTAATTCAACACCCACCAAAATTCCAACACAATTTTTTATAGACCTTGAAAGAGCAATTCTCAACTTCATATATAAAAACAAAACAAAGCAAACAAACAAATAAAACTTTCAGGATGCTCAAAACAATCCAGAAAAAATAGAAGACTTTCAGGAAAAAAATCACCAACCCTGATCTCAAGTTGTACCACAGATGAATTGTAATAAAAACTGCATAGTACTGGTACAGAAATACACATGTTGATCAATGGAATTCAATAAACGACCTAAAAATACACCCATATATATATATGGACATGTAATTTTTGATGTAAAAATGCCCAAACCTTACAATAGAAAAACAAGAAAGCATCATCAACAAATAATTCTGGGCTAACTAGATGCCTACATGTTGAAGAATGAAAATAGAGCCACTTTAGAAAACTACACAAAACTCAAGTCCAAGTGGATGAAAGACTGTGGGGAAGAAATCTCGTGGGTGGGGGGAGGGAGTCTGGCGACGGGTCTCAGCGGCGGGCTTCCCATTCTGCCCGGAAGGTCCCACATTCACGCGGCTGTTGGCGAGCAGGCTGGCAGCTGTATCGGCAAGGCTCTAGAGTTCCAAAGGCTGGGAATCTGGCGGAGAGACCGGTTTTCCAAAGCTTTTATTGTTCATGGCATGGTGAATGGATGTGTGTGGTACGTGCTTCCCCCCCAAAAGCCAGGGGAGACCAATCTTATAGGGAAGGGAGAAAGGGGAGGGAATAACTTAATTAGCTACGCCCCTGGCCTTTTGATAATTTATTAATATTTAAATCTCTGGAGGTGGAGACTTGTTAGTCACGCCCTCTACCTGTGTCCTACATGACTGAAGGTAACAGGTTAAATGGAGTTACCTCGTCCAAGGCCCAACAAAAGACCTCAACATAAAACTGGATACATAAAATCTCTTAGAAGAAAGTGTAACATATCCTTAGAGCATTGGTGCAAAAGACATTTTGCCTAATAGGATATCAGTGGCTCAGACTCTAACATCATCAGTTGATAAATGGGACCTCTTGAAACTGCAAAGTTTCTGTAAGGCAAAAAACACTGTCAAATAGAACAAAACAGCAGTTTGATGATTGGGAAAGGATCTTCACCAAACCTACATCTGACAGAGAGCTAATATCTAACATTTACAACAATCTCAAGAAGTTAAATACCAACAACTGAAATAACCTAATTTTAAAAATTGGGGCACAGAGTTAAACAGAGAATCCTCAACAGAAGAATCTCAAATAACCAAGAAACACTTCAAGAAATGTTCAAATTCCTTACTCATAAAAGAAATGCAAATCAGAACAACTCTGAGGGTCAATATTATATCCATCAGAATGGCTAAGATCAAAAACTCAGGAAATAGCACATGATGGTTATGATGTTAAACAAACAAAGGGATATTTCATTGCTGTTGAGAGTGCAAAGTTGTACAACCACTTTTGAAATCATTTGGTGATTTCTCAGAAAACTGTGACTAGTTCTTCCTCAAGATGCAGATATATCACTTCTGGGTATATACCTAAAAGATATCCCACCATCCTACAAAGACACTGGCTTAACTATGTCCATAGCAGCTTTATATGTGAAACTGGAAACAACTTTATGTGTGAAACTGAAACTGGAAACAACATAGATGCCCCTCAATTGAAGCCTGAGTAAAGAAAATGTGGTACATCAATCAACACAATGGAATATAATTCAGCTATTATATACCAAGTTACCATGAAATTTGCAGGAAGATGGATAAAACTTAAGACTATCCCGAGTGAGGTAACCCAGTCACAAAAGACATGCACAGTATGTCTTCACTTGTAAGTGGATATTAGCCATAATTAGAGGCACCGTGCTATACTCCAAAGACCCATCAAAAGCTAAACAAGAAGGAAGGCACAAGAATGTATGCTCGAATCTCATTTAGAATGATGGAATAAAATAGTCATAAGAATCAGATCAGGGAGAGATGTGAGAAGAAGTGGGATGTGGAAGGGAATGGGGGACTTCAGGGATAGGTGTGAGAAACAACAGCAGAGGAAGCTAGAAGGCCACAGAGATGAATGAACATCTGCAGCTGACAAGAAAAAACAGATGGAGGCATCTCAAGGAGGAGACAGAGACCTGAGATAAGAGATTTGCTCATGAATCAATGGGTCTCATTAGCTATGACTAAGAATTTTGGGGATATAGAACCTAAAAAGGCCAGCTCCTATAGCCAGACAGAAACTGCAGTGAAGCAATAGAGACATCAACCCACCCACAAAAGTTTTAACCAAAACCTTTTTTGTATATAAGAAATGCAGTCCTAGTGAATGGATCAGCGACTGAGGGAATGGTCAAACAGTAACCAGCCCATTGGAGACCCATCCCGTGGGCAAGAACCAATCCCTAACACTATTAATGAGACTTTGTTAAGCTTGCAGACAGAAGTCTGACAAGGATGCCCTCTGAGAAGCTCCACCCAACAGCTGACTCAGACAGATGCAGATGCCAATATCAGTGGACAAAGCTTGGAGATTTTTATGGAAAGATAGGAGGAAGAAGTAGAGACCCTAAGGCAAGAGGAACTTCACAGGAAGACCAGCAGAATCATGTAACATAGACCCTTGGGTCTCTCAGGGACTGACTGACCAACCAAAGTACAAACACAAATGGACCTAGACCTCCCTGCATATATGTAGCAGAGGTGCAGATTGGTCTTCATGTGTGTACTAAATAACTAGAACGGGGCTATCCCAGAAGTTTTCACCTGTCTGTGGGATATGTTCTTCAACTGGGATGCCTTGTCTAGCCTCAGTGGAAGAGGAAGTGCCTAGCCTCACAGAAACTTGAAGAACCATGGTGGAGAAATACCCAGAGGCGCCCCTATCCACTCTGAGGGGAAAGGAAGGGTAAAGAGGGAAATGATAGTGTTAAGTGGTGAGTGGGAAGAGGCAGTATGTGGGATGTAAAGAAAATCAGCAAAGAAAATGAAATTTAAAAATACTACCATTTAGTAATACCTCATTTTTGTAAAACAGTCCTCCATAACACAAATTAATCAGCTAAACTGTGGTAGGTGGCACAGTTCAAACATGAAGTGTCATTTTATATATTTTTATTCCCTACATGTTTACGTGTAATTTTCACAATCTTTTCTAGCTTTGAAAATTGTTGCTTATTTTTAGTATTTAAATACTAAGAGAAAACGTTATTCTACTGATATATTAAGCCAGATTTCCTTCCTGAGATAACAAGAGCAACCTGTGTAGAGGTAAAATCTTCCTCAAGTAATCACTCAATCATAAGTATGAAAATAAGGCTTTCTTCGTTGCCTCTATATTATGACTTAAGCTTTCTGTCTGCATCAGTGTGGAAGAACCTAGGAAAAAGTATAAAAAGAATCAACAATACCAGGAGCTTGTTCTTTGAAAAAATCAGTAAGACAGATAAGCTCTTTACCAGACTAATCAGAAGACACAGAGACAATATCCAAATTAACAAAGTCAGAAATGAAAAGGGAGCTATAATAACAGAAACTGAGGAAATTCAAAAAAAATTCAGATTCTACTACAAAAGCCTATATTCAAGAACACTGAAAAATCTGGATAAAATGGACAGTTTTCAGGAGGATAGTTTCAGGTACAAGAGTTAAATCAGGATGATAAAAACCATCTAAACAGTCCCCTAACCCGTACAGAAATAGAAGCAGTCACTAAAAGTCTCCCAAATAAAAAAGCCTAGGACAAGATGGGTTTGGTGCAGAATTCCATCAGACTTTCAAAGAAGAGCTAATTCTAGTACTCTTCAAGCTTTTCCACAAAATAGAAATGGAAGGAAAACTACTCAATTCATTCTATGAAGCCACAGTTACACTGATACCAAAACCACACAAAGATCCAACAGAGAAGAGAACTTCAGACCAATTTCCCTTATAAATATCAATGCAAAAATACTCAGTAAAATTCTCACAAACCAAATCCAAGACCACATCAAAACCATCATTCACCATGATCAAGTAGGCTTCATTGTAGGAATGCAGAGATGGTTCAATACACAGAAATCCACCAACATATTTCACTATGTAAATAAACTCAAAGGAATAAAAACCACATTATCATTTGACAAAATTCAACATTCCTTCATGTTAAAAGATTTGGAAAGATCAGGATATTAGGACCCATACCTAAATATGATAAAGGCAATATTTACCAAACCAGTTGCCAACATCAAACAAAGTGGAGAAAGTGGAGAGAAACTTGAAAAGATAAACCCATTAAAATAAGGGACTAGACAAGGCTGCCCACTCTCTCCCTACCTATTCAATACAGTACTCAAAGTCCTAGCCAGAGCAACTAGACAACAAAAGGAGGTCAAAAGGATACAAATTGGAAAGGAATAAGTCAAAATATCATTATTGGAAGATGATATGATAGTATACTTAAGTGACCCCAAAATTCCACCAGAGAACTCCAAAAACTGATAAACAACTTCAGCAATATATATAGGATACATATATATCAGGATATAAAATTAACTCAAACAAATCAGTAGTCTAGTAAGGATAAACAGGCTGAGGAAGAAATTAGGGAAATGACACCCTTCACAATATTCAGAAAAAGTATAAAATACTTTTATGTGATTCTATCCAAAGACCTCCCAGAGCTTATTCTTCTCCTTTGTTCCCTTTTCCTCTTCTCTTCCTTTCAATACCCTCCCTCACTCTACTTCCCTCGATTATTTTGTTTTCCCTTCTAAGTAGGCCTGGAACATCCACTCTTTGGTCTTCCTTCCACTTGCACTTCATATGGTCCTTGGATGGTAGAGGAATGCTAGGGCTTTGAGACAGGAGGGAGTGAGGGGGTGGGTTGGTCTGTGTGTGTGTGTGTGTGTGTGTGTGTGTGTGTGTGTGTGTGTAAGCAGCCTCATAGAAGTAGGGTAAGTGGGGAAGAGATAGAGATTTGGAAAGGGGAAACCAGAAAAGAGGATAACATTTGAAATGTAAATAAATAAAATGTTCAATTTAAAAAAGAGAATTTACTAGAATGAAAACTCCTATCCAAGGACATTAACAACATGCAAGAACCTATAGGAAATATATAAATCCATATCAGAAGCCAGAAGAAGTAGAGAACACACACTCATGCACATACAAATACAAACATGCATGTACATAAATGTACATAATTACCAACAACATCAAAACAAAGATTAACAATCATTGATCATTAATATCTGTAAACATCAATGGACTCAACTTCCAGATAAAGAAACAAAACTAAAAGAAAAAGGTCGAAAGCAGAACCCATCATTCTGCTGCATACAAGAAGCACACATCAACATGAAAGATGGACATTTCTTCAGAGTAAAGGGCTAAAAATGACTTTCCAAGCAAACAGACGCAGGAAGCAAGCTGGTGTAGCTGTTACAGCATTTAACAAAATACACTTTCATCCAAAATTAATCCAAAGAGATGTGAAAGGAGACTTCATAGCCATCAAAGGAAAACAAAGATGAAGTATACATCCTGAACATTCACGCCCCAAATGCAAAAACACACACCTCCATGAAGGGAACATTACTAAAGCGTAGCCCACACATCCACCCTCACAACTATTAGTGAGAGATTTCAACTCACTTCTCTTACCAATGGAAAGGTGATCCAGACAGAATCTAAACAGAGAAATAATGGAGCTAACAGATGTTATGACTCAGATGGACCTCAGGCATATCTACAGAACACTTTATCCAAACACAGAACACTTACCTGTTTCTCAGGACATTTCTCAGAACCTTCTCCAAAACTGAGAAGTTACAAAACTAGTCTCAACAGAGATAAGAAAAGTGAAATATAATAGGTCTACCTCAGGACCCACCTATACAATTCCTGCACATTTAGCCAAAGGATGCTCTATCATACCATAAGGATACCATCAGTATACTTGCTCAACTGTGTTCATGGCAGCTTTATTCATGATAGCCAAAAATTGGAAACAACCTAAATGTCCTCATCATAAGAATGGATGAAGAAAATGTGGTATATTTACACAATGGAATATCACTCAGCTGCTAAAAACAATGACATAAAGTTTGCCAGCAAACGGATGGAACTAGAAAATAGCATCCTGAGTGAAGTAACCAAGTCCCAGAAAGACAAATGTAGTATGTAATCACTTAAAGTAGATATCAGCCTTAAGTAAATAATAACCATGCTATAACCCACAGATTCAAAGAAATAAGATAAGATATTATTATAGAGAATGTGATTTTCATCAAGTTCTAAGCAAGAAACACTGTATCCATATTCTTACTTGCAGGCTGTCATCCTCTTAAGGACTTTGATCAAGTGTGTTTTCCTTGCGAATGGATTTAATATGATTTGAAAAACACAAAGGACATATATCTTTAAACATCTCAGTTTTTTATTACAAATATGTATTTGTTTTTCACATCAAAATATGGAAACAACTAGCATTGGTGAAACACCATTGTAACATTTATGGATCAGATGACTGAAACAGGGTCACATATTCAAGGACAACCTGGGCAGCCTACTCCTTTAAAGATTTTTTAAAAAGTTAAGGATGTGACTCTACGGTTGAGTACTTCCTAGCATGCACCATGTTCTAAATTCAGTCTCCTACTGTGCCCACACCAAAAATGAAAGAGAGAGAGAGAGAGAAAGAAAAAAGAGAGAAAGAGGGACAGAGAGAAATAAATAAATAGAGAGAGAGAGAAAGAGAAAAAACACATAGTATCTCATGCATAACTGACATTTTAAAAAGCTAACAGTATTTCTTCATTTACTTTCTTTGAAGTAAGTAAATTTCATGTCTTGCCACTGGAAAAAAAACAATATTTGAATTAAAATTTATATTTAATTTTTACATTGTATATGTATTTTAAAATATCGTACTCATAAGTATATACAATATAAGATATTAAAAACACACAAGATGAGAATTGAGTATATAAAGTAATCAGAAGTAATGTTTTCTAATGCCAGGCTTTGGTCCGACTCACAGAAACACTCTAAAATGACAGTGATGTTAAATGATTCAGTGTCTAACCTTCCCCCCATTGACACCTCCTTCAGATGACCCTTCATGACTTAACTCTGTTTCCACTGGTTAGTCTCTATCTTGGGACCTTGAGAAGTCTCTGATCACTAAGTGTACACACCCCACAGGTGTTTTAGAGGACTTCACATTTTTTCTTAATTGTATGCTTTCCTGCTGAGAATCAGGATTCCCAGGTCCCAAGTGAGAGGTCCCTGAGCCCTTGGGGACTCACAGTGACTCTGTGATGGGGACATAGTCTAGGCCTAAGTAGGTGAAAAGCATATTCCAGGAACCGAGGGAGTGTTTGGATACAGGTGGGCCTGTATTAGGACAAAACAATGCTTTATAAAGTTCATTGGCATAGACCAGACAGACCCAGGTTTTATCAGTTTGTTGATGTGCTATCTGGATCGATTAGCCCAAGATTTTTAACTGAAGAGATTTCTGAATTTTTTATTTATCAATGTTAGCATGAAATTTCTCATTGCTTTCTCTCTCTTGATAGATCTCACTGTATTCCAGGAACATATTTCTTGTTTCTCCTTAAATTTACCTGCTTCTCCTGGCTACTATCAAGATGGGGATTTTGTTATTGGAGGACTCTTCTCCCTTAGAGCATCTGCTGGAGACACTAGAATAAGGAGATTTGGCTTTACAGATATAAACCGTATTCCAGAATATGTTCATGTGTAAGTATTTGGCTTCTCACTTTAAAAAATATTAATTTGGTAATTCATACAAGTATAAAATATGTGTTGATTAAACCCACCTTTATTACTTCCCCTCGAATGTTTCCTGTCTTCAACTTCATGGAGTCTCTGTCTTTGTTTCTCTCTGTCTCTGTATCTCTGCTTGTCTTTCTATGTCTTTTTCTGTCTCTCTGTGTCTTCTGTGTGTCTCTGTCTCTGGATCTCTCTGTCTCTGTCTGTCTCTCTGTCTCTCTCAATGTCTCTGTTACTCTCTGTTTCTCACTGTCTCTCTCTGTTTCTCTCTCTGTTTCTCTCTCTGTCTCTCTCTGTCTCCCCCCTACCTCTCACTTTTTCATTTAGGCATGCCTTTAATCCCAGAGCTTTAGAAGCAGATGCAGGAGGATCACTGTTAGCCCAAAGTTAACTGAGTCTGACTAGTGAGTTTAAACATATCCTGGGCTGGATAAGCAACACTCTGTCTCAAAAATATCAAAAAGCAATAATTTTGAATTTGAAAATAAGTTGTACTATGAATCTTCTTTTTAAAGACAAATTCCTCTACATGTCTAATACAGAATATCCTGCTTGTTTCTTGGATTATTGCTATATTCTTTATATGACTGAGATAGTTATAAATAAAACACCAGAATTTGAGAGAGAGCATGGGAGCAGCTGCAGGGAGAAAAGAGAGAAAGTAAATGAAATAATTACATTTTAATTAAAAATAAATTTTAATTAATTAAAATACCCACAAAAATGGTCTTTTCCATTTTTTCCTCCTAGCTATCTTACCAAACATTATCAGCACATTTTGGCAATGGTTTTTGCTATAAAGAATATCAACAAGGACCCAAATATTCTATTCAATATGTCCTTGGGATTCTATCTCTTCAATGTTGACTTTCTTGAGATGAAGGCTGTGGAAAGTTCTATGGCTTTGCTCTCAGGAGAGAGCCCTCCAGTTCCTAACTACAGCTGCAGGCCTGAGAAGACTGATAAGCTGGTTGCTGTGATAGGAGGCATTTCAACAGGAATATCAACTCAGATTTCCCGAGTTCTAAGTCTCTACAATGTTCCACAAGTATGCAAAGAATCCTGGTTCCTTAGTTAAACCTAGCAACATAATAATAAATGCTAACTAATTCAGTTACTGTTTATTGATGTACTTAAAAATTTACTACTTAGTTATAATTTTAAGTCTACAGTATAATTTATTCATAAGATGAAATCATGTTTGTATAATAAATTTAATTTTAAAACCTTTAAATTTGAAAAAAATATAGATAAAAGTAATGACAATCTGTATTCTTTCCACTCCAAGAAAATTTCCTTTGCCTTATACCATTGTCAACACTGTCTTTCTTTGATATCCAGTTTTAGAGCATCACAAAGCATGAGGACTATAGTAATTCTACTCATGTATCTTCACAGTAACTACTGTAGACATATTCCTGATTCCTTTACTGTGGTATGAGCTCAGATTGACACATAACACTTATTTTTCCAAAGAACCGTGTGTCAGACTCACTCTGGCTGGTTGTTGGGAATGGTTAGAATTTTTCTGTTGGCATGAATGTTTTGAATTTTGCTTTAAAATTTTTTTTGACCAGTAACAATTTCTCATAAACAATGCTAGAGGAGTAGCATTTATAATTCAGATGCATCTTACTTTGTAATAAACTTGAGAAGGGCTCTTTAGAATTTAACTTTGCAAATAACAGTTATCTGGTACTAACTGTTTCTCACTATATTCATGAAGTAACTCAAAATCTTGGTCAAATGTGTTAGGCTGCCATTTTATTTTTAATGTTTACCTATTTGTTTACTTTTGAGACAGGTTCTCAACATGCAGTCTTGAATGTCCTATGTAGCTCAGGATAGCCTCACAGAAATTCTTCTGCCTTTGTTTGCCCAGGGCTGGGATTAAAGGCATGTACCACCATGCCTGACCAGATGTTTATTTATATGGGTTTTTATGAATGAATTCTATTTCTTCTTTTTAAATATTTGGCTTTGGACACATACTAATTATAACATTAATAATGAATGTAATTAGTTTTAAAAAATGTGTATATAATTTTACTTGGCTCTTTTTTGTCACAGATCCTCCTACCTGACTCTTGCTGGTTTTCGATCTGTCACCTAACAGCTCCCCATTCTGTTTTCCTGTCATGAACTGCTTTGAGTTGATTTTTGCACAGGGTAGAGAGACAGATAACTCCACCTTAATTTCTCTACATGTGGCTAGATATTCAATTGCCCTAGCAATTTGTGGAAGCTATTGTCTTTTTGCCAAAATCTGTCTTTGACTGTAGCCCTGTGCTTTTATTCATTGATCGGTTTACTTTGTCAAAAGGTTTATCTTATGCCAATACCAGGTTGCTATGTTACTCTGGCTCAGTAGTATAATTTGAGATCTGGTGTTGGAAAACATGTACCAATACCCTCTTTATTTCAGATGGCTTTGCACAGTTGGGAGACTTTGTGTTTCCATATGAACTTTAGAATTGTCTTTGCTAGTTTTGTATAAAGAGTCATAGGAAGATTGATGTGAATTATTCTTAATAATATATCACTGTGGCATATTTTGTAATATTAATTTGGCCATTCTATATGCATCCATGTCTATCCAATTTCTAGCCTAGTCTTTAATACCTTTACAGTCTTCCACCTCTTTATGCTTACTTCTAGGTGCCTTTTTAATTGCACATGGTAATACTTCCATTATTTTTATTTCTACAAATTCATTATTGATGTATATACAGCTACTAGTGTGGATATCTATTTTCTGTTATTTTACTTTGATGAAAGTGTATATAAGATCTGAGAGTTTCATATGTAAATTTCTATGAGGAGCCCATGAGAAAACATTCAGAAATAAACATATCAAATGCAAACAGGAATAATTTACCTGCTTCTTACCGCAATTTGTGTGTGTTTTTACTGTATTGATTTTGCTAGGATTTCAAACTAAAATTGAATGGCAAAGGTGAATACACTCTAGCCCTTGGTTTGTAGTTTTACTAGAAAATTTCATATTTTTCATCTGCCATTTTATTGACATCAGTGTCCCTATATTCAGTTGTTAAGGAATCATGATACTTGGGTTGTCCCATTTTGGGGGGCATTCATGTTTCTTTGGTCTCTTTGTTTGAGTTGGGATTCTGCTGGCTTGGCTATTTCCTTTTGTTTTGCTTGCATATATTATTACTTAGCCATGTTCCATCTTTATGTAAATACATTTTTGTTATTTTTAAAATTGTGGACAGGGGGAGAGAGAGACAGAAAGAGAGAGAGAAAGAGAGAGAGAGAGAGAAAGAGAGATAGAGATAGAGAGAGAGAGAGAGAGAGAGAGAGAGAGAGAGAGAGAGAGAGAGAGAGAGAGAGAGAGAGAACAGAGACAGAGTGAGTGGTTATGAACCACCTAATACAGTTGCTGGGAATTGAACTTCAATCCTTAGAATTATTTTTTTGTCATCATAGGATGCATGGGTTTCATTATGCCCATTCACATGCACTTTGTTCTTACTGTCTGCATCCTGATGCCACTCACACTCTCCCATGTTGCTGTTATGCTTTCTGAACAAATCTCTGTCAGCTTTTAGTTCAGTGTTTTATTACTTTCCCTGCCTTAGGATTTCTCTTACCATTCCAGCATTTACTTTTCTACTTCTCTTTCTCTCCCTGTCCCTCTTTCTCTCCCTCTCCTTCTCCCTCATTGTCTCTCCCTCTCCTTTTCACTGCCTCCCTCACTCAGCCCCTCTCTCTCCCTCTCCTCTCCCTCTCTCTTTCTCCCCCTCTCTCTATCTCTCTGTACATACATTTCTGTGTATATATGTATTTGTATATGTATGTGTGCAGGTATGTGTGTATCTGGTAAGTGGCACATATGGGAATGGTGTGTGTCAGGTGTGTTACATGTAAATGTGCCCTGTGACTGTGCAGGTAGGTATGTCATCACAACCATACACGGAGACCACTCCCAACCCCAGAAGAGAGCATAAAGTACACTTTCTACATAAAGCCTAAAGTACATAGGAATGAGAGTGTACAAATACCAATGGGAAGTTTATTGTAAGAAGGGTAGAGATGTGATGGGGGTGACCAGATGGTACTATTAAAGAGAAACTTTACAGCATTCATTGATGTAGATATTCAGCCTTCTGTCCTAAGCAAGCTGATGTTGAGCATTACAGAAAGAGAAAAACAAAGGAACTTCTAGGAAATATAGAATTCACTAGTGGGTCTTAAAATACTTCTTAGGTTCCTCTTTATTGGTTGATTAGTTATGGATTCATGACTTCAAGTAAATGGTCTTTAGTTTTAAATTTCTCCACTTCCATATCAGGAAGAGGAAAGTTTTAGTATGGGAAATGACAGATTTGCAAATGTTCTTGTTTGACTGCTATTGCGTGAACTGAGCGAAGGAGACAGATACTCTGTAGCCCTGTTTGATACATTTTATAAAAGTGAAAAGATAAAGATACACTTCATATAAAAACTAAAAAGTAAGTGAGGGGACATAGGTAACAAACTGGTATTTCTTCACAAAGTTATTTAAGTGTTTACTTTGTCCTAGTGCATTAAGAGAAGACATAAACAAAATCATTTGGGAATAAACATAATTGTAATATCTTTAGTGGTAACTTTCTCTTTAGATCAGCTATGCTCCTTTTGACCAGAGTCTTGGGACCAGAGTCCAGCTCCAGTCTCCTTACCAGTTTCCTGTGCACATCACAGCTCTGTATCAGGGAATTATTCAACTGCTGCTATACTTCTCTTGGGTCTGGGTTGGCCTGGTCATCTCAGATGACATGAAGGGAGAACTCTTCCTTGGGGACATCACAGAGGAGATGAAGAACCATGGACTTTGTGTTGCATTTGCACAAAAGGTTCCAGATATCCCTACTAAGAACACAGTAAACAAGAAGCTTTTATTCGAAAGATTCACATTGACATGTGTTATTGTTGCATTTGGTGACAGTTATTCTCTTCTGAGGTTTGTCGATAACATCATTGGCTATACTTTTTTTCGTAATGTCTGGATCACAACTTCTGATTGGGATTTAACCATGTTTACTTATTATCAAAATAATACTTTGTTCACTTTTGGAGGATTATCATTTTCTCTTCATGTGGATGACATTCTGGGATTCAAGGATTTTCTCGAAAGTGTCCAACCTAGAAAATACCCTCATGATATCTTTATCCAGGAAGTGTGGTCAATCTTATTTAAATGTCCGTACATTTATCAGAATAGAGTCGTAGAACATAGTCAATGTGAGCAAAACGGCAGCCTGAGCACATGTCCTTTTTATGAGTGGGATATGAATACCTCACACTACAGCTACAAAGTCCATGCTGCTGTGCACGCCATTGCCCAGGCACTGCATGAGGAGCTGTCACTCAGAGTGGAAGGAGACTCCCATGATAAAAGTGTCCTCCAGGCTCCTCTCCCATGGAAGGTAACAATAGCTGGCCTTGTGTTTTCTTACAGTGTTGGGCTTGGCTTGTAAATTCTGCATGTTGTTTCATGAACTTTCAGAGTTAGTCTCAAGTTAGAGATAAAATTAAGGAAAAACACATTTGTGGTGCTTAAAGTTGAACTAACAATTCTGTCAGAAAACAATAAATGTACGATGCTGAATAAATAGTTTTTCTATTTTAAGCACATTCAAATAATAATATTAAGGCCCTCTTATTGTCTTGAAAAACAGATCCCAACACCAACGGAAATGAAACAGTTTTTCAAAAGTGAATATGGATTGAATGGAGAGGCACTAATCATGACACATCAACTTTCCACATGTTTCCCCCCACACACTTCTGCTTGTCTTTACAAACCATTTGAGTTCCTAACACTGTAACAGAGTTCCTCCCTCTACATTGTTATCAGCACTTTGTTTGTTTGCTCATTGTTTGGTACTTTCAAACACTTAAATAATGAATGTTGTGCATTTTCTACCTCTGCCCCATTGCATTCTGTATCCCTCACTCTCCTGTTGGGGCCTTTCTCCCAACCAGCCCTCTCTCACTCTCGTGACCTCTTTTTTGTAGGTGGGGTCCTCTGTATTTAATTAGAGATTCTAACCCAAGAATCAAAGTTTATTTCTGGACTAAGGGCTAATTATCCCATTAGATCACATAAATCTTGTGTGTGTGTTGAATTTTGACATCAGGCATCCTAGTACATAGAAAGTGGTGTGGCTCATGGTGAGCTGCATTCGCCTTTCTCTCAGACAGGTGATGTTAAGTGTCTTTCCACTCACTTTGTATTCCTTTCTTGGAAAAAAAGCAATCTAACGGACACTTTAACTTATTTTAACATTTTGGTCAAATAATTTTATTAATTACCTATAAACTTGGGATAATAACCATTTATTAGGTATCTTGAGTGCAAATATTTTCTTCCATTTCATGAATTGTCCTCTCACACTGTTGGTTGTTTTCGTTGCTGTGCAGATGGTTTCCTGGTAGGACAATTTATCTTAGCTTTCATTGACTGATTTTTATATTACATTTGAAAATACCCTCATTAAGACCAGTGATATCAAAGAACTTCCCTCTAATTTTACTCTAGGAATTTTTATTCTGAGGTTTTGATCTGTTTTTACTTTATTTGGCATAGAAAACAGACAAAATATGTAGCTCAGGCTGGCCTCAAACTCAGGATCCTCCTACCTCTGTCTCCTTCAGCAAATCCTACCAGCATGTGCCACCACAATGCACACCTTTAATCCCAGCATCTGGGAGGCAGAGGCAGGCAGATTTCTGAGTCTGACACTAGCCTGATCTACAGAGTAAGTTTCAGGAGAGCCAGGGCTATACAGAGAAACCCTGTCTCAAAAACAAAACAAAACAAAACAAAACAAAACAAAACAAAACAAAACAAAACACAAGAAACAGACAAAAATCCAATGGCAGTTTTTCACCCTGTTTTCACAACAGCATTTGTAGAAGAGATTACATTTCACCCTTTGTGTGTTCCTGAGGTCTTATTTGTTCAGTTGGATTCTGGACTTCTGTTCAGCTCCTCTACAATGTGTGCATGTTATAGGCCATGCTTGTACTGCTGCAAGTTTACAAAACTATTTGGAATGGGAAATACAATGCTTTAATTTTGTTCTTGTTCAAGTTTGCAAAAGGCATGTGACTTCTTTGTGACTGTCTTTTCCTGTGGGGATTTTAGGCCTTGTCAATGTCTGAGAAAAAAATGTCATTTAAATGTTCATAGAGACTTCCCTATTCCCCTAATCTGTGAAACTTTTGCATAATGAACTATTTAAACAGTATTACCTTTTCTAATCCTTGATGTTGTTTCCTTTCGATGTCTCCTCAATCTCTTTCATCATTGTCTGACAGGTTTTACCTAAGGGATATTTTACCTACTTAGTTAATTTTTCCTAATTAGTAAAATAATTAGTAATATAGTTTTATTGTTTCTGTTGGCATATATTTATTACACATGGTATTGAGTTTCATAATCATAATTCCATTCAAGTGTATACAATGCTCATTTGACTACGTTTCCCCTCAGTTCCTTCACTCCACATTCTACTCCCTGCAGAGGTCTGGTGGTTTGAATGAGAAATGTCCCCCACGGGCTCAGGATTGAACAATGGGTTCTTGAGGCATTTGTCTAGGGAAATATGGATGATGCAGTTTTCCTGGTGTAAAATGTCAGTTCAGAGGGGTTTTGGCCTTTACTTATCTTCATCTTACTTCACAGCCACCTTCTCATCTTACAGATGAGGATGGGAACATTCAGCCTCCTATGTCATCACACATGCCTGCTGCCATGCTCCTCCTCATGATAGACTCTGGTTCTCCTGGAACCATAGGCCCAAATCAACTCTTTCTTCTGTCAGTTGCTTGGGTCATAGTGCTTTATCAGATCAGTAACAAATACACACGTGTGTTAGTCACATTTGATGCTCCACAAAGTTCTTTCTTTACTCCCAAGTCTTCTGTGTGTGTGTGTGGGGGGGGGTGTGGGTGTGGGTGTGTCTGGTGTGTGTGTGTTGCTCCATGGGAGAAAACTCATTTTGCCTTTCTCCAAAATTGTTACAGTACAGTTGTTCATTTTTAACCTAGTGACTAGGTTTTTCATTGAGTTCATGTATCCATTCACTCATTCTTTTGCTTTTCTTAAATGAAACAAAAATTATTTAATAAAATGAAACAAAAGTATCAAATGAAAGTCACACAGGAGAAAGAAAAGTGCCTCCTCTTCTATAGTGTTCCCTGAGCTGTAAGGGAAAGGTTATTGTTTTATTAATTTTTTAAAAATTATTCTTCTTTCCTATAAGACTTCAGTTGCTCCATTTCCTCTATTTGCCTCCCCAACCTCTCTCTCCTCCAGATCCCCTGGTCCTCTGTTTTTCTTCTCTATAAAGGAATATTTCTCAGGGATATCAACATGGCATGACAAGATACAGTGAGCTTAGGCACATATCCTTATATCAAGGCTGGATGTGGCCACCCAGTAGTAGGAAAAGGGTACAACAGGAAACAAAAATAAAGAGTCAGATATGCACACTCTTCTATTGCTAGGAGTCCCACACCACATTAAGCTAAACAGCCATAGCAGGTATGCATATGAATTAGGGTAGACCTGTACAGGCTCTGTACTTGTCAATTCAGTCTTTCTGAGCCACTATCAACCCTGCTTTTTTGATTCTTTGGGATGTGTTCTCTTGGTGTACTGGGCTGCTCTGGCTCCTACAATCCTTCCTCCCCATCTCCCATGGGTTTCCCAGGCAATGCATACCATTTGGCTGTGGTTCTCTGCATCTGCTCCCATCAAAAGCCACATGAAGTTTCTAATAAAAACTGGTCTCAGCACTGCTCTATGACTATAGCAGAATGGCCTTAGGAATCTGTTTCTGACTAGTTGCTGTTGTGGTCTATGGTGGTTAGTTCTCTGAGCAACCTGGCTTCAGGTTCCTGGCCATCTAAACAGTGTCTGGCTTGTGATGCATCTCATGGCTTGAGTCTCAAGTTAGATCATTGTTTGTTTACTCTCACAGATTTAGAGTCCCTGTTGTCCTAGCACATCTTGCAGTAAGGACAGGTTGTGGGTCCAAGGTTATTTTTTCCCTGGCTGGTGTCAAAGCTACACCACCGGGAGCCTTGCCTAGTTGTAGAAGGTGGCCAGTTCAGGTTCCATATCCTCCATTACTAAGTTCTTCCTAAAGTCACCCTTATAGGTCCAGGAAGCTCCACTCCACTAGGTTTTGACATTGCCTGTAAATGCCCCACTATTCCATCACTCACTTTGGCTCTGTCCATAACTTCTCCACCATACGTCCCTCCCAAACTCCTTTTTTCTTGTTCCCATCTCTATCCACCCCCCCCCCAGTCTACCCACAAAATCTATTCTTTTTTCCATTCCCAGGGAGATGCTTATGACCTGTACCCTCCACGCACAGAATCTTCCTTGTTACTTAGCCTTTCTCTGGGTCTGTGGATTATAAAATTTTTATCCTTTATTTTATAGCTAACAACATCATATAAGTAACTACATGCTATGTTTGTCTTTCTGGGTCTAGGTTGCAGCACTCTAGATCTTTTCTAGTTCCATCCACTTGCCTGCAAATATCACAGTCTCATTTTTCCAATATCTGAGTAGGAATCCATTGTATAACTATATTTGATGATCCATTCTTCAGTTAAGAAACATCTAGGTTTCTTCCAATTCTTGGCAATTTTAAATAAACCCACAGTGAACATAGGTGAACAGGTATCTTTGTGGTAGGATGGAGTGTCATTTGGGTATAAACCCAAGAGTAGTGTTGCTGAGTCTTGCGGGAGATTGATTTCCAGCTTTCTGAGGAACCAGCATATTGATTTCTATAGTACCTGAACCAGTTTGCACTCCCTTCATCAATGCAGAAGTGTGTCCCTTGGCCCACATCCTTGCTGTCATGAGCGTCTGTCTTTGCATTTATTCATTCTGAAAGGTGGAAGACAGAATCCCAAAGTAGTTTTTTTTCATTTCCCTAAATGCAAAGGACATTGAATATTATTTTAAGTGTTTCTTAGCAATTTGATATTCCTCTACTGAGAATTCTCTGTTTAGCTATGTGCCTCACTTTTTATTTAGATTGTTCGGTGTGTTCTTGCCTAGAATCTTCAGTTCTTTATATATTTTGGTTATTAACTCTCAGTCAGATGTAGAGTTTGTATAAATCATTTTCATTATGTAGAAATTTGAAGTTGTTCTTTGCCTTGCAGAAGCTTTTTGTTTTCATGAAGTCCCACTTATTAATTGTTGATCTAAGTGCCTGCATTATCACTGTTCTGTTTAGGAAATTGTGTTCTGTGTCAATGTGTTTAAAGCTGTTTTCTACTTTATCTTCCTTTTTCAATGTGTCTGGTTTAATGTGATTGGTAATTGACCTTGAGTGTTATTCAGGGTTATAAATATAGATCTATTTGCATTTTCAACATGAAGATATTCAGTTTGAACAGCACCATTTGTTGAATGTTCTTTTCTTTTACCTTGGTATTTCGGTCTTCTTTATTTTATGTGTAATTGGTGTACAGAGGTGTGTGGATTTATTTCTCAGTCTTCAATTCAATTTTGTTTCTCAACATGTGTGTTTTTATATAAATACTTTGTGACTTCTATTGCTATAGCACTGTTCTACAATGTAAAATTAGGAATGGTGATACCTCTTGAAGTTATTTTTCTATTTAATATGTTAATTCTACTGATCCATGAGCATGAGAGATTTTCCATCTTTAGATATTTTTTTCTGTTTCTACAACCCAAGACTCAAAGTTTTATTAAACAAGTCTTTTTAACTGATTCAGTTGGCTACCCCTAACTATTGTATATCGTTTGGAGTTATAGTGAAGAGTTTTGTTTTCCTGATTTTTTTCTCAGTTTGTTTGTCAGTTATATACAAAAGACTACTAATATTTTTAGTTAATCTTGGGTCCAGCCACATCTATGAAAGGATTCATTACTCACAGAAGTGCCCTGGTAGGGATAGTTTGTATATGTACTATCATGGAATCGGCAAACCATGATATTTTGAATTTTTATTTGTTAATTATTATCCATTGAACTCCTACAGCTACCTGATTACTGTAATGTCCATTTGGTTGAAAACATCTTTTTCAGTATTTGTTGAGTGTTTGTCTGAATGTGTGTGTGTGTGTGTGTGTGTGTGTGTGTGAGAGAGAGAGAGAGAGAGAGAGAGAGAGAGAGAGAGAGAGAGAGAGAGAGAGAATGTATGTGTGTATCTGTGTTTGTGTTTGTTTGCATGTTTGTGTGATATAGGCCTACTGGTAGCATGGATTAGACCTATGACAAATGTTTGATATAAAGAACAGTAATGAAAGCCACAAGAACACAGTTAGAAAAATACAGGACAGTGAAATTAACCAGGTTTATTTATATCTCAGTGACTTATAGTGCAATTCTGAATGGTATTTTTCACTTTTAGCTCCATCCATTCTTACAAAAGGGTCAACTTGGGAGAAGCACCAATGAAGGGAATGTTGTGAACAAGACAGTTTCAGCAACCAAGCTTGACATCCTTAATTACCAGTCTCTGCCAAGTGGTACCGAAGCTCAAGTGAAGGTTGGCGAGTTTGTCTTTGAATCTCACAGTGTTCAGCATCTTTCCCTAAATGACAAACTCATAAATTGGGGCAAATACCACAAGGAGGTGAGTATCTTTGAGGTCAGTACCATGAGCTGTTCTCAGAGTGGAATTTTCCAGAGAATAGCATTGTCAGAAGTCATCAGCTTTTGGCCTAAGAAGAGCAAAGAGAGTAACTGCCAAAAACCAAAGCTTCTAGTGGCAGAAGAGGAAGAGAGAGTTAAATCACCAGAAGCCATCAGCTTCTGAGTCCCAGAAAAGTAAGGGAGGGTTAATGAGTCATTAGCCTTTGGCTTTCATCCATCACTGTGTTCCAACTCAGTACCTGACTGCTGGTGTGGAACCCCAGAAATTTATGTCTTCCCAGGTTATTCTTTGGAGGGCTGGATGTATCCTATCTCTGACTTAGTCTGTCAGATCTTTCTCTGATTCATCACTTTGTCTGCCCCACCAATTAGATGCTACTTTCAAACATGGGTGCTTCCTTTTACCAACTAATTTTACTTTTGTTGCTTGGTATTAAAGATTTGCTGAGGGCTGAGCCATTCCACAACCAAATAAGCTATTTCCAGTTAATAACACAGTCTATGGGTGCACAGTATAATTAAATATCCTGGACACATATTTCTGGATTTGAATTTTAAATCTATATGCACATTCATCCCCTTATTGTTGAAACTGTTTACTCTGAATACCTAGGTGATCTGATAATAAAGTGATGCTACATAATAATGGGGGGACATTATAGTTTGCAAGAGACCCGATAAATTTTCTTCAATATAAAACACTGGGTATATCAACTACTTCACTCAGGTCTCATGTTCAGGAGTAGTTTAGTAGAACAATGAGGGAATCAACAATATTTATGTAAATACATTTAATTGCTTAGTGTTTAGTGGGTTTTGCTATGCTTTGCTTTTTTGTGCTATTGTATTTTATTTTCTAGGTTTTAAGTGATTGTTATTTTATTGGGATTTTGGTTTGTTCTTTGAGAGAGATAATGAATTTGGATGAGTAGGGAGCAGAAGAAGATCTGGACAGAGTTGCAGTAGGGAAAGGATAGGATCAAATTATCTTCAAATTTAAAAATTGTTTTAAACATAATAACACAGTATACAAAATATAATAAAATAAAAATAACAGCAGAATAAAACAAAAAGCAAGGGCTCAAAATAGAGACAGAGAGAGAGTTCAAGAAAGAGAGAAAGAGATACTTTGGGTTCATACTCTCTAAAAGCACAGTAGTTCCTAGTTGTCACAGTACACAGAGGTCCTGCTGAAATCTACCATCTGGATACCAATACTGAATGTTATGTATTGACTGCATTCCCTCCTCCATTGTCTCCTGTACAGACTCCTGTATCTGTTTGCAGTCACAGTTGTCCACTTGGATTTAGGAAAGCACCTGTTGAGGGGAAACCATTCTGTTGCTTTGATTGTCTCCCGTGTTCAGATGGAGAGATTGCAAATGAAACAGGTATTTATAAAATGATTCTGAATTTAAATTTTTGGAAATGGTTCTGAATGTTTAAATTCCTAGAAATGATTTTGAATGTGGGAATGATTCACAATGGGGCAGAAGTGTGAAACAAAAATCCTGAAGACACAGTTACCGTTAATATATGTAACTCTTAATACTTTAGAACAAGTTTTTCCTTTGTGGAGTTTGCACAGGTTTTTATTCCCAGTACTCAGTATGTGGATTTTTAATTTCAAGGCTAGCCTAGGTTACAGAGTGAGTTCCAGGACACCTATGGCTGCACAGAGAAACCCTATTCAAAACAAGCAAACAAAAACACAGTCTTTTTTATTGTTGGTTGTTTATTAGTTAGTGAGTTGGCTTGTCCTGATTGGTATCAAACCTGTGGGCTCCTGCAATGCTCCAGGCTTAGCTTCCCGGGTAAGTAAAACCAACAGAGTGCTTCTGTTTTGTGGCCTATTTGTCTTCTGCACATCTACATTGAGTTCAGTTTCTTTTTTCTTTGTACCCCTGTTTTTCACCAATGGTTATGTTACTACTGTAGCAATAGAAATGGTGAAAGTTATTGCCCCTGCAAACTCTAAACTATGAACAATGGTCAAAGATAGTCTTTATATACCCCAAACAGTTATCAGTACCATAACAATAGGAAAAGTTAATACTTTTGCTTTGGAATTATTTTGATTCTTGTGGGAGTTCATATTATGTAGTCCCTGGTAAGGTAAACTAGCCTGAGGTCACTGTACAACTAAGCCCTGAGAGATCCCAGAGGATGGGTGGTGTTCTGGCTGTGAGAGATGTGTGGGATAAGAGTGATGTGCAAGTATATTAGTGATGTGCGGGTTGCAAGTGATAAGCAGAAATGCCCCTCCCACTGTCCTCTGACTGTCAAGATGTCATATCTTCTTAAAAATGATTCTCATTGCAAAGCCTCCCCAGAGCACAGCAGCAAAGCTTACTACCAGCTTTTGGTGTCCTTATTTCACATCTAACATCTATTTCAAGGAAGGTATTTTGTAAATCCAATTTTATTCTCCTGAATGAAATCTGTACTTATCAATGACTGTTGAAAATACTGTCCTTTGCTTTGTTTGTTGGTGAAGAAGTGGTAGTCTGCAAGCCCACTATGTCCTCAGTGCTGGGCTTGCAGATGAGCACCACTAAGTCCTTGATCTTTCTTGTTTTAAAATGAACTTTGCATTGGTTCTTTGTGATTTTCACATCATACACCCCAATCCCTCTCAGCTTCACCTCCTTTTGTATGGATTCTCCCCCTTGCAACCTTTCAATACACTAAGAGAAAAATGTATCATTGTAGAAGCTGTAATATGTCACAGTGTGTCCCATGACATACCCTTATATTTATACTTCTTTTCTTGCCAGAGTTCTTTGCTTGTACTCTGGATTTTGCTACTCTATAGTTACTGGGGCTGCTCTTAAATATTCTGTTGTTGTCGTCATGTGTTATGAAGATCCTGAAGTTTTAGATATTTTGGACTGTTCCCCTCACACACTCCAGTAGTTCATAGGGCAGTAGATGTTGGGGTGGACCAATTAAAAGGCCTAGATCATAAAGACTTCCCTGCCTTTATGCTCTCTGGTCCAGTTCACAAACAACCCCTCATACCAGGACCAGCTCTACCTTGCTGCTCAGGTGAAGTTCAGGGACTGTTCTCCTAAGTGCTGCAGCTGGGGAGAGACAAGGCCAGTTCTCCCAGTCTCACAATAACAGGACAAGCTCTTCTGCCTATCATAGATGGCAAGGGACAAGAGAGGGTAGAAGGCAACCTCTCTTTGGTTAGCACCACCAGCCAACAGATAAGAGGAATGAGTAGTCCTTCCACACTCATATTCTTGGTGCTGGTTCACCTGCAACCCCCACATCCAGGGCCACCTCTAACATGCCGACAAAGCAAGGTTCAGGACCTGCTCTTCTGAGTGCTGAGGCAGGGAAGGTATATAAATAGCTTTTCTGCTGTGATGATTTTGGGGCCAGCACTACTACCAGTTAATTGTAGGTCACACGAGGTAAGGAAGAGGGCATCTCTCCCTCACCCATATCAGTGCATGGCAGTCAAGTGGCTTCCCAGTTATGCCATGTTCATTCCCTTGGGATTGGCTTACCTGTGTCCCAACCAGCAGGGTCAGCTCAATTGTACTAACAAGGAGAGGTGTAGAGCTCATTCTCCTGTGTGCTGCAGCTGGTGAAGGCATTATATCAGGATCATTACTCATCTGGCCTGAATGACCCCTTCTGAGGATTGTCTGAGTTGAGTTCACTCCAACCTGGTGGCTTCAGGCCTAGAGAGACTTCTTCTAGTCTCTGCCTTGTTCCTCGTACTGGGAGTTATTTGGGTTTGTGCAGCAGTGGAATAGTGGTCATCTCAGGCTTTCTTTTTCCAGGGAATGTTAGGCTACTAATCATTCAGATGTTCCCAGGTCAGAACACTGTGGGTAGACATAACCTCTCTCCTCTCTGCCACCTACTGGTGTGCATGTGACACAGCAGCCACACCTGCAACACCTCTAAGAGCTGTCCTTACTCTTGATCCTTATCAACTACTAATCCACCCTTTGTTTACTTTTAGAAAAGTAACACACTGACTTTAATAGATTAAAATTGAAGAAAATATATCCACACTAATACTCTCTAGGGATAGCATTTCTTTAAAATACCTCTAGTTGTACCTAATATACTTGTGGCAATCTTTCTCTCTTCTCCTCATTATAGTACCTTCCAAGCCATCAACAGAAGGCTTACTGTTTACAAGTATATATGACTGATTATCCTACCCTTAACATTATATTTATGCTTCAGTACTTACATGTTTCATAATCTGAAACAATATTTTTTGCTATTTCAAATATACTGACTCTTAGAAAATGAATTGCAAATGTACAAGTTTATATTTACTGAAAATCAGGAGATCAATTGGGTGATATCACCCTATTGTATCAAATAATTCTAAGAATATATTTCTATCATCATCATGCATTTAGCATATTTTCATGCAGGGAATTGTTCACAAATCCTTGAGATATACTAGGCATGTGTGATCTAGGTGCATCTGCATTCACAGATTATGCAGGTATCACCATGAAAATGTTTAATTACATGGACTAAATTTAATCAAGTCTCACCATACACCTTTGAAAATTCATTCAGACTGGCTTATATGGTCCACTGGGTTTTCAGTGGTCACTAAGACTTCATTATATGCTTTTTATAAAATTCAATCTATTCCCTACATAGAAGACTGAGTTAACTAGCACCAGAGTACCTCCATAACATGTTTCAAACTGGTAATTTGGGAGGTGATGCTCAAGTTTCTGTTTATCACATCTGGAAAAGTACAAAACAAATTGATTTCATGAAAAAAAAAAAAAAAACGCCCTTGAGAGGCAGACACTGAGCTTTCCTACCACCTACCCTGCGCCCACCTCACAGGCATCTAATCAGGAGCTGTAGAACTGCCTGACCACCTAACTTGAGCCAAATATACTTGATCAGAAACACTCCCCCACAACCCCATTAAGCAATCACAAATCACCTATATGTGTGGAGATGAAGGCAACCATTCAAAGGTAAATTCATCCATTTCTACCCTGACATTTTTAAATTGACCCTGCAAAGTCCACACCTGTGTCTTCCATTCTGAGTTATGGTACACCCCTACAATCGGGTTTTCTGCAGAATAAATGTTCTTTACTGCTGCATACCATTTGAGTCTGGAGTATCATTCTTTGCAAATCAGACACCCTTACATTTGGGGGCTCATTTGTGATGTACTGAATTCCCCTAACCCAAAAACTTGAGCTTTTTCTTTTCCAATTGGTTGTCTGGGTGCCTGGTTATCTACTGTCTTGCCTGTCTCTGTGTTTCTGTTTCAGGTTTAATCTGGTCAGAGAACTGCAAAGTAGATGAGTATTTTGATAAGCAGGAGGGGCTGTGGAGTATTCTCACCAGGCTCCCTACAGGAAGAAA
This sequence comes from Arvicanthis niloticus, assembly GCF_011762505.2. Classification (NCBI taxonomy): domain Eukaryota; kingdom Metazoa; phylum Chordata; class Mammalia; order Rodentia; family Muridae; genus Arvicanthis; species Arvicanthis niloticus. Next base: position 61,297,362 of record NC_047666.1, read on the forward strand.
TTGCTAGGTCCAATCTGATTTCTGAATCATCTCTGGGTCTGTGGGATATTCATGTGTAGGACAGAAGACCATCTTAAACAGCTTCTGCTTTTGTTTTTATTTTCCCAGTAATGACATTCCTATCTCTCTGTGTATATTCTGTTTGTGCCTTTTATCTTCTTGTACAAGATTTTAATTGATTCCTAAGAGGAGACAGGTGCAGATCACCTCACTGAGTTTTTTCCTGAACCATTTTATAGAGTTGTGAAAGACTCTGGTCTGTTTGTTTAGCCTGGCAAACTAACCAGTGTTTGCAGAAATAAATGGCCCTCTTATAAAGAAGGCTGTTCTGAGGAAGAAACTTTTAAAATGTGACTTTAATCTTGATTTCTAAGTTCTCTCTAAAAAGTTCTTCTAAAGGGTTTTTCTCTCTAAAAAGTTCTTCTTCAATTCTCTATAAAAAAAGGGGGGGAGGGATTTCTCTTTCTTTGTCCTAAGCATGTATACATCTTTCAGTATACATGATCACATGGTAAAAACTTCACCACAAGTTTACACATAAATTCAAATTACAAATTTAGTAAGGAGGTTACAGCACAGAAAGTTGATATGCACATTAATTATGAGTACTTATCTAGCTAAATGTTCATCATCTTTCACTAGATGTACATGTTCATTGAAAGTTAAAAACCATAAATTTTGTGACAAAAATATTACTGAAGTTTCATATAGTTAAAGCACTCATTATTTTGTCTTCTTGTTTTCGACCTGTATTAAACCATTTGTTCCCTTTTTATGTCCTGTGTTTAATTATTTTACAGCCTCTTGGGATGTGCTCTAAGTTCTAGATGCATGTCTATCTCAGAAGCATTTAACTTGGGACTCTTGAAGTATGGCACAGTTCTCACTGCAGTTTTGACATCAGAAAGGAACTAATAGCAGTGTTTTAATAAGTGATCTTAATAATTTCTAATACAACTTTTGGAATTCTTATAAGACTATTATTAAGAATTAAGAAATCATCTATTTGAGTATATATCATCACTACAAGACAGTGCATCTTCATTATTCAGCAGAGACGTACTCAAAAGTGGGCTAATGCTGACTGATTGTTATATATATATATATATATATATATATATATATATATATATATATTAACAGGAAAAACATATAAATCTCAAGAATCTTTTTTGAACGTAATCTTCTTGGCCTTGTCTACAGAAACAAAATTGTCATTAAATTTATAGTCCATGGTGGAACTATTTTAGGATGATCACCAGCTAGTTTTTACCTTCTCTTTGATGGCTAAATGTTATTGTCTATGAGGCCACTGGCCACAGATACTCAGATGGCAGTATCTGGTCAAAAAGACCCCTATTTGGTTGAAACCCATTTTGTTACCAGCTGCACTGCTCCCAACACACCTCCCTCTGCAGGAGAGTCTATCCTGCCCTCTCTACCTTGATTCTTCCCTCTGCCCCTGAAGAAGGTTTCAGTTCTCCTCCTTATATCTCTGCTCCATTAAAGATGGGTCCCATGCAAGTGTCCTTCAGAGAGAAGGAAATCTAAACTTAGTTAATAAGGCTTTCTATTTTACTGCATTTGTCTTAAATATTTAAATATTCAAAGACAGACCTCCACCTGTACCTTTTTAAAAAAATGACACTACATGAAGAAATTTACTAAATTTTTCTGTAAAAGTACAGAAAACCCAAATAACATAAATGTAATTAATAAATGTACATTGAAAATTAATTGCAAAATTATTCTTCCATCAATAACCTTCCAGTCAGAATTCAATTAATGGTTTTAAGAAATCCACTCAAACTAGGACTTTTTATTATAAGAAGCAATATTCATCTCTAAAATGTAATGTCTAAAGCATTATTTCTACAACAATGATATATTATTTGGTAAAATCAAAATCAAAGAAACAAAAGAAATTACCACAGTTCATAAATATAGGTGTCAGCAATTCTTAGCAAGTTTTGTATTCTAGGCCTTCCACAATAGTAACCAAGAGCTCCGAGAAACAACAGCTCCAGGGATCATTGTGAACTAAAGCTATAAACTCTGTAAGAGCTATAAAGGGGACATCTGTAGTAAAGCAGTATTTATCAGACATGACATAGAACTTGAACACAAAAACTCACAGAAGCACGCACCAGACTAGCAACAGAGCAAGTCACAATATCATAGGATGGACAGGGGACAAGCGCATAAAGTCCCAGCCCTAGCAAAATACTATTGACAGTTGATGCCTGCAAGAGACAGTCAGATTTCTGAAAATATGTAGTTCTGTTAGGCTGCCTATGTTATGGTGGATAGTCCTAAATCCATATAGATACAACAGCATTAAGTGACTGTACTGGGTTAAAAAAAACAAGAACAAATAAAGTTTGGTGGAACTATTGTTGGAGGAATAGAGACAAATAAATGCAGGCCAAAGAAATTTGTGGTAGATTTGATCAAAACACATTATATGCACATATGAAATTTTCAAGCAATAAAAAGTTTTTTAATGAAGAAAATGTACAAAAGGGAAGAAAAAACTAAGAGCTTTAAAGAATACACTCTCTTTCTTTAATATGTAATCAAATATAATTTTCTTTTTTATTGGTTATTATATTTACATTCCAGATTTTATCCTTTTGCCCCACTCCCCCCCCAGAAATCTCCTATTCCTTCTCCCCTCCTCATGCTTCTATGAGGCTGTGCCCCCACCTACCCCACTCCATTCCCACCTCCCCACCCTCACATTCCCCCACATTCAGTGTTCGTCCTTTATGGGACCAAGAATCTCCTCTTCCACCTATGCCCGACAAGGTCATCCTCCCCTACATATACAGCTGGAGTCATGGGTCCCTCCCTATGTGCTCCCAGGCTGGTGGCTTAGACCCTGGGGAGCTCTGGTTGGTTGGTATTGTTGCTCTCCTCATGGGGGTCACAAACCCTTTCTGCTCCTTCAGTCTTCCCTCTAACTTCTCCATTAAGAAACCATTGATCAGATCAGTGGTTAGCTGTGAGCATCGTCTTCTGAATGTGTCAGGCTCTGGCAGACCTCTAAGGAGACAGCTATATCAGGTTCTTGTCAGCATGCACTTCCAGCCATCTACACCAGTGTCTAGCTTAGGTGACTGTAGATGAATACCCAGGTAGAATGGTCTCCAGATGGCCCCTACTTCAGTTTCTGTCCCACATTTTGTTTCCATATTTGCTCCCTTGAGTATTTTTGTTACTCCTTCTAAGTTGGACTGAGGCATCCCCACTTGGTCTTCCTTCTTTATGAGCTTCATGTGGTCTGTGAGTTGAGTCTTCGCTCTTGCAAGCTTTTGGGCTAACATCTGCTTATCAGTGAGTTAATACCATGTGTGTTCTTTTGTGATTGGGTTAACTCACTCAGGATGATAATTTCTAGTCCCATCTATTTTCCTAAGAATTTCTCAAATTCATTATTTTTAATAGCTGAGTAAAAGTCCATTGTGTAAATGTACCACATTTTTTGTAACCATTCCTCTCTTGAGGGACATCTGGGTTCTTTCCAGCTTCTGGATATTATAAATAAGGCTGCTATCAACATAGTGGAGCATATGTCCTTGTTATATGTTGGAGCATCTTCTGGGTATATGCCCAGGAGTGGTATAGCTGGATCCTCAGGTAATGCTTTGTCCAGTTATCTGAGGAACTGCCAGACTGATTTCCAGCGTGTTTGTACTAGCTTGCAATCCCACCAGCAATGGAAGAGTGTTCCTCTTTCTCCACATCCTCCCCAGCATCTGGTGTTAACTGAGTTTTTGACTTAGCCATTCTGATTGGTGTTAGGTGGTATCTCAGTGTTGTTTTTGATTTGCATTTCCCTGATGTCTAAGGATGTTGAACATTTCTTTAGATGCTTCTCAGTCATTAGAGTTTCCTCCATTGAGAATTCTTTGTTTAGCTCTGTACCCCATTTTTAATAGGGTTATTTTGTTGTTTGGTGTCTAATTTCTTGAGTTCTTTGTATATCTTTGATATTGGCTCTCTATTGGATGTAGGAAGGTAAAGATCTTTTCCCAAACTGTTGGTTGGCATTTTGTCTTATTGACAGTGTCCTTTGCCTTACAGAAGCTTTGCAATTTTATGAGGTCCCATTTGTCAATTCTTGATCTTAGAGCATAAGCCCTTGGTGTTCTGTTCAGGAACTTTCCCCCTGTGTCTAGGTATTCGAGGGTCTTCCCCACATTCTCTTCTATTAGTTTCAATGTATCTGGTTTTATGTGAAGGTCTTTTACCACTTGGACTTGAGCTTTGTACAAAAAGATAAGAATGGATTGATTTGCATTCTTCTACATGTTGACCTCCACTTGAATGAGCTGGAAATGCTTTCCTTTTTCCACTGGATGGTTTTAGCTCCTTTGTCAAAGGTCAAGTGATCATACCTGTGTGGTTCATTTCTGGATCTTCAATTCTATTCCATTGATCTTCCTGCCTGTCTCTGTACCAATACCATGCAGTTTTTACTACTATAGCCCTGTAGTATAGTTTGATGTCAGGGATGGTGATTCCCCCAGAAGTTCTTGTATTGTTGAGAATAGTTCTCACGATCCTGGGTTTTTTTTTTTTGTTATTCCAAATGATTTTGCAAATTGCTCTTTCTATCTCTATGAAGAATTGATTTGGAATTTTGATGGGGATTGCATTGAATCTATAGATTGCTTTTGGCAAGATGGCCATTTTTACTAAATTAATCCTGCCAATCCAGGAGCATGGGAGATTTTTCCATCTTCTCAGATGTTCTATTTCTTTCTTCAGAGACTTGAAGTTCTTGTCATACAGGTCTTTCACTTGCTTGGTTAGAGTCACTCCAAGATATTTTATATTATTTGTGACTATTGAGAAGGGTGTCATTTCCCTAATTTTTCTCTCAGCCTGTTTATCTTTTGAGTAGAGGAAGGCTACTGATTTGTTTGAGTTGATTTTATATCCAGCCACTTTGCTGAAGTTGTTTATCAGGTTTAGGAGTTCTCTGGTGGAAATTTTAGGATCACTTAAGTATACTATCATATCATCTGTAAATAGTGAAATTTTGATTTCTTCCTTTTCTATTTGTATCCCTTTGACTTCCATTTGTTGTCTAATTGCTCTGTCTAGGACTTCCAGTACTATATTGAATAGGTAGGGAGAGAGTGGACACCCTTGTCTAGCCCCTGATCTTAGTGGGATTGCTTCAAGTTTCTTTCCATTTAGTTTGATGTTGGCTACTGGCTTGCTGTATATTTCTTTTACTCTGTTTAGGTATGAGCCTTGAATTCCTGATCTTTCCAAGACTTTTAACATGAAGGGATGTTGAATTTTGTCAAATGCTTTCTCAGCATCTAGTGAGATGATCATGTGGGTTTTTTCTTTGAGTTTATTTATGTAGTGGATTACATTGATGGATTTCTGAATACTGAACCATCCCTGCATTCCTGGGATAAAGCCTACTTGATCATGATGAATGATTGTTTTGATGTGTTCTTGGATTTGGTTTGTGAGAATTTATTAAGTATTTTTGCATCAATATTCATAAGAGAGATTGGTCTGTAGTTCTCTTTCTTTGTTGGGTCTTTGTGAGTTTTAGGTTTGAGCGTAATTGTAGCTTCATAGAACAAATTGGGTATTGCTCCTTCTGTTTCTATTCTGTAGAATAGTTTATAGGGAATTGGTGTTAGGTCTTCCTGGAAGGTCTGATAGAATTGTGCACGAAAACCACTGGTCCCAGACTTTTTTTGGTGGGGAGACTTTTAATGACTGCTTCTATTTCTTTAGGTGTTATGGGACAGTTTAGATGATTTATCTGCTCCTGATTTAATTTTGATATTTGGTATCTTTCTAGAAAATTGTCTATTTCATCCACATTTTCCAATTTTTTTGAGTATAGGCCTTTGTTGTAGAATCTGATGATTTTCTTAATTTCCTCAATTTCTGTTGTTATATCTCCCCTTTCAGTTCTGATTTTATTAATTTTCGTACTGTCTCTGTGCCCTTTGGTTAGTCTGGCTAAGGGTTTGTCTATCTTGTTGATTTTCTCAAAGAGCCAGCTCCTGGTTTTGTTGATATTTTGTATAGTTCTTTCTGTTTCAACTTGGTTGATTTTAGCCCTGTGTTTGATTATTTCCTGCCGTCTACTCTGCTTGGGTATACTAGCTTCTTTTTGTTCTAAGGCTTTCAGGTGTGTTGTCAAGTTGTTAGTGTATGCTCTTTCCAGCTTCTTTTTGTGGGCACTTAGAGCTATGAGTTTTCCTCTTAGTACTACTTTCATGGAGTCCCACAAGTTTTGATATGATGTGTCCTCCTTTTTATTAAATTCTAAACAGTCTTTAATTTCTTTCTTTATTTCTTCCTTGACCAAGTCATCAAGCAGAGCATTGTTCAGTTTCCACGTGTATGTGGGCTTTCCGTTGTTTTTGTCCATATTAAAGATGAGTCTTAGTCCATGGTGATCTCATAGGGTACAAGGGATTATTTCAATCTTTTTTTTATCTGTTGAGGCCTGTTTTGTGACCAATTATATGGTCTATTTTCGAGAAGGTACCATGAGGTGCTGAGAAAAAGGTATATTCTTTTGTTTTAGGATGAAATGTTCTAAAGATATCAGTTAAGTCCAATTGGTTCATAACTTCTGATAGTTTCATTGTGTCTTAGTTTGGTTTTTGTTTCCATGATCTATCCATTGCTGAGAGTGGGGTGTTGAAATCTCCCACTATTATTGTGTGAGGTGCAATGTATGCTTTAAGCTTTAGTAAAGTTACTTTTATGTATGTGGGTGCCCTTGTATTTGGGGCATAGATGTTCAGAATTGAGAGTTCCTCTTGGTATATTTTTCCTTTGATGAACATGAGGTGTCCTTCCTTATTTTTTTTTGTTTAGTTTTGGTTGAGAATCAATTTTATTTGATATTAGAATCGCTACTCCAGCTTGTTTCTTGGGACCATTTGCTTGGAAGATTGTTTTCCATCTTTTTACTCTGAGGTAGTGTCTGTCTTTTTCACAGAGGTGCGATTCTTGTATGCAGGAAAATGCTAGGTCATGTTTATGTATCCAGTCTGATAGTCTATGTCTTTTTATTGGAGAACTGAGTCCATTACTATTAAGAGATATTAAGGAAAAATGATTGTTGCTTCCTGTTATTTTTGTTATTGGCAGTGGAGTTATGTTTGTGTAGCTATCTTCTTCTAGGGTTGTTGGAAGATTACTTTCTTGCTTTTTCTAGGTTGTAGTTTCCCTCTGTGTGTTAGTTTCATACCTATTATCATACCTATTTCATACCTATTGAAGTGCTGGATTTGTGGTAAGATAGTGTGTAAATTTGGATTTGTCATGGAATATTTTGGTTTCTCCATCAATATTGATTGAGAGTTTTGCTGGTTATAGTAGTATGGGCTGGCATTTGTGTTCTCTTAGGTCTGTATGATATCAGTCCAGGATCTTCTGGCTTTTATAGATGCTGGTGTGAAGTGTGGTATAATTCTTATAGGTCTGCCTTTATATGTTACTTTACCTTTTTCCCTATTGCTTTTAGTATTTTTTCTTTGTTTTGTACATTTGATATTTTGATTCTTATGTGGCAGAAGGTATTTCTTTTCTGGTCTAAACTATTTGGAGTTCTGTAGGCTTCTTGTATATTTATGGACATCTCTTTCTGTAGGTTAGGAAAGTTTTCCTCTATAATTTTGTTGAAGATATTTACTGGTCCTTTAAGTTGGGAGACTTCCCCCTCATCTATACCTATTATCCTTAGGTTTGGCCTTCTCATTGTGTCCAGGATTTCCTGGATGTTTTGGGTTAGTAGCTTTTTTTATTTTGCATTTTCTTTGACAGTTGTGTCAATGTTTTCCATGGTATCTTCTGCACATGAGATTCTCTCTTCTATCTCTTGTATTCTGTTGGTGATACTTGTGTCTATGACTCCTGATCTTTTCCCTAGGTTTTCTGTCTCCAGGGTGGTCTTCCTTTGTGGTTTCTTTATTGTTTCTACTTCCATTTTTAGATCTTGGATATTTTTTAATTACTTCACCTGTTTGGTTGTGTTTTCTTGCAATTCTTTAAGGGTTTTTGTGTTTCCTCTTAAAGGGCTTCTACCTGTCTACATGTGTTCTCCTTAAATTCTTTGAGAGTGTTATTTATGTCCTTCTTAAAGTCCTCTATCATCATCATGAGAAGTGATTTTAATTCTGAATCCTGCTTTTCTGGTGTGATGGGGTGTTCAGGGCTTGCTATGATGGGGGAACTGGGTTCTGATGATGCCATATAACTTTGGATTCTGTTGCTTACCTTTTTGTGCTTGCCTTTCACCATCTGGTTAACTCTAGTGCTACCTGTACTCACTATAACTGACTGGAGCCTGCCTTTCCAGTAATCTTGCTTGTGTCTTATCTTCTCAGGGTCCAGATGTCTCTGTGATCATTTAATGCTGAGCTCCAGCTGCTCTATGTACAGTGGTTCCTCTAGGATGTCTCAGGATATGGTGTCTCCAAGGTAGCAGACCAGCTAAGTGTCCGCTGTTCTCGGTGCAGTGTCTCCCCTAGGGTGTCTCAGGATAAGGTGTCCACGGCTCTGAGTGCAGTGGCTCCTCTAAGATGTCTCGGGATATGTTGTCTGTCACTTTGAGTTCAGTTGTTCCTCTGCTGCTCTGGATTCAGTGGTACCTCTGCCGCTTTGGGTTCAGTGGACCCTCTAGGATATTTTGTTATCTGGTATCCACACAGGAGCAGACCATGCAGGGGTCTACACCATGCCTCAGATCTGGGAGAGGGGCAGAAGGGAAGTGGTATTCTGCTGCTCTGGGTTCAGTGGAACCTCTAGGATGTCTCAGGATCTGGTGTCCACACAGGAGCAGACTAGGCAGGATTCTGCACCAGGCCTCAGATCCAGGAGAGAGGCAGAGGGAGAGTGGTATTCTGCATGGCCGGGTTTGGGTATCTGCTGGAATCTGAGAGCTCCCTGCACTGAGCTATGGGCATAGGGCAGTGTGTGGGTGTTCTTACCTATTTTTCTGGATACAGTGGGCCCTCTAGGAAGCCTCAGTATCCAGTGTCCACATAGGAGCAGACCAGGCTGGGGTCAAATATAATTTTCAAATTGTCTGATTTCACTGCATTTTATGTCTTGTTTTCTGATTCTTCCATATAGTTTAAGTCCACTCAATTTCTGAGTATTTTATGAATTCAAGTGCACATGTATTTTTCTCTTAAAAAGAAAAAATAATTGTTCTATTGTTTTTCAATAATAGTTCAGTAAGTATAACCAGGGACATATCATTCAGAATGCAAAAATGATTCCACTCAAAGTATAGATCCCAAATGTCCACCTTTGGACAAAAGAGGAATGTAATAAACTAATCTGTCTCCCTTTCAGATATGGATCAATGCATCAAGTGTCCTGAAGATCAATATCCAAATAAGCAGAGAAATCAGTGTCTCCCTAAAGTTACAACATTTTTGTCCCATGATGATACTCTAGGTGCTGTTTTGGTCTCTGTGGCCATTAGTTTAGCTGCCTTTTCAGCCATGATTTTAGGATTATTTATCCACTATCGGGACACACCCATTGTCAGAGCAAATAACAGAAATCTCAGTTATCTCCTCCTAGTTTCTCTAATGCTCTGTTTCCTTTGCTCCTTAATATTCATTGGCCAACCTAACACAGTCACTTGTGTCTTAAGACAAGTGATTTTTGGGGTTGTATTTTCTGTTGCTGTTTCTGCTGTCTTGGCAAAGACCTTCATTGTGGTTGTGGCCTTCAAAGCCATCAAACCAGGAAGCAACTTACGAATGTGGATGGTGACCCGACTCTCAAATGCTATAGTCTGCTGTGGCTCCATCATTCAAGTGTGCATCTGTGCAGTCTGGCTGGGAACATATCCCCCTTTCCCTGATGTTGACATGGAGTCAGAGTTTGGGCAAATCATCCTCTTGTGTAATGAGGGGTCCACCCTTGCTTTCTACTGTGTTCTGGGGTATTTGGGCTTTCTGTCTAGTCTGAGCTTGCTAATTGCTTTTCTGGCAAGAAGGCTACCTGACACATTCAATGAGGCAAAAACAATCACATTCAGCATGCTGGTTTTCTGCAGTGTATGGATTTCTTTTGTACTGGCCTACCTGAGCTCCAAAGGCAAAACCATGGTGGCCGTGGAGATTCTTTCAATTCTGGCCTCCAGTTCTACCTTACTGGGCTGTATATTTCTTCCCAAATGTTATGTGATCCTCCTGAGGTCAGGTGGCCATTCTAGAAAGAATTTGTTTAAATGACTTCCTCCTTAAGACAAAGGAATTTATTGTGATTTGTGTAAAATGAACTATGTAGAAATAAAGATTCAAAAAATGGCGTGAATTCAATGTATTTCTCTTGACAATGGCAGCAGCTATTTAATCAATTGTCCCTGCTATCATTGGAGATGACCAGACATGTCGAACAAACTTGTCACATGTTAGATAGTTGCCAACTAGAGGTGACTTCTGGTGTGTCCACTACATGTTTCTTTAAATCACAATTCTATCATTTTTCAACAGAATGTAAGAGGACTGGAAATGATTAAGAGTAAGATTGAGAGAACATCATCTGTGTTGCAATAAAAGTAATAGATGTTTTAAAATGTGACTCCTCTTTGTTACTCATATGCAGTTATAGTCAGTACAAATTAATTTTAGAGCAACCATGAATTCTGCTCCAAAGAGCTCACGTTCTCTGCTTCTCCCTTTTAAGGGGCCTTACAAACAAGACAATACATGATTAAAAGTTTAGAATCTTGGGAGCGGTTTGTGTTCTTTTCTATTTTCTGGTGGAACAACATGAATGAGATCTTAGGCAGAGTCCCTGGGGAAACACAAACATGTTTACCTTGAGGATATCCAACACATCAGTGGGTAGTGGGTCTCTGAGAGAACAGTAAGACTTCATGGAGTGCTTGCTGTTCTGCAGCAGAGTAAGGAATTTCACATTGTTTTCTATAGGTTTACCAAGCAAAAGCTGATATCATTTATATCCATTGGATTCTATTCTGAAGCAGGAAATGTTTCTGATTGTAGATGTGGACAACTATAGTTTTTTTAAGGCCATAGATTCAACAGGATATGGGGAATTGTGGAATTGTACATCCTAGAACATGTGGCTTTTGGAAAAATATGACCTGGTGTTTCCAGAAGTCAGCTTCTAATTTTGAGGGAAGCCTTATGAGTTTCAGTTGGAGTCAAGTACAGAACACTTTTGCTCCGTATTTCCATTGCTCCTTAGTACTGGATTAGAGGCATGGGCCACTGCATCTTTTGTCCTTTGAAAACATCTTCATATAAGTACTTACTCCATGTTGAACAAATCTCACCTTCCCCTCCCATCAGTCCTGTAGATCTCTAAGCCAGATTTGACTGTAATTTCACTGTGTAAGTCTTACAATTACAATTACAAAAATGTTAATTTACATACAATATTAATAAATGTATTTTAATATGAATTTTATTTTAATGTTTCTTATTTTAGTAGTATGAATGATGTTGCTGGAATTTGTATTGGGTTACACTGAACTAATAGATACTTTTGGTACAATAATTGATTTTATAGTAGTATTTCCCCCAACACATGAGGATAAGAGGTCTTTCCATACTCTGGTGCCTGCTTTAGTTTTTTTCAATGCTTTAAAGTATTTATTTTTGAAGTCTTTCACTTTCTGGGTTAGGTTCAGTGTGGAGAGCACTTGGTGCCACTTATAGAAAGCACCTGCCACTGGACTCAAGGAAGTAGGCTCAGATAATAATATTCATATTTTGGCTAATGAAAAGCATAAAGCAAACTCAGCCTAGTAATGTGTGACATTCCATTTATCTTTGTCATTCTAACAAGCACCTAGAAACAGTGACCAGAGGGCTTTGTTTATTGCCTTGTTTGATCACTTTGTGTATTACTCTGTATGATTACTTTGTCTTTGATCTAAGAACTGATCCTGTCCTCTGCAAGTACCTAGAATGGTATAAGAGCTGACTGGGAAAAAATAAACCTGCTTCAGCCTCAGCACTGGCTGGAGTCATGTTATACTATTGTCTCACTGTCTTTTTTTCTAATCTTCCTTCCTGCTCTTGAGACCTGGTTAACTAACTGAGCTAGATTGATCAGTTAAATGTTTTTTAGGAATTTTTCTTTTTGGAATGTTTCCTGATTTACTTCTCAAAATATTTTTTATTGGTATAGGGGATAATCAACTTTTTAAATATTATTTTTGTATCTTGATAATTTGCTGCACTTTTTTGAAAATTTAAATGGCGTGTAGTTTTTGGATCTGGCAATGAGAGAATCATGTAATCTTTACATAAGGACATGCTGGCCTCTTCCTTACCTGTTTGTATTTTTCTTATTGCTTTCTCTTGTTTTATTACTACAGCTCTGTATTCAATGTAAATAGAGTAGGCAAACATCCTTTTTATTCCTTATTTTATGAGAAATTCTTTGATTTCCTCCCATTCAGTATAATCTATAGGTGATTCGCTCTGTGTTTGTTATTCTTAGCCTTGAGTTTGTTGAGAATTTTTCCTTCTATTTTGAGTGTCTTCAATGCTTTTACCTTGATAAAGTATTGGAAGATCTCAAAATCTTTTCTTTTTATAATTAGATGATTATGGGATTTCTCTCTTTGAGTTTGTCTCCTCTAGTTCCTGGGGATCTGACAACCTCTTTTGCGTCTGTGGGAACTAGACATAGGGATAGGCAAACACACACACACACACACACACGAAAATGAATTATGATTAGCAAAAAAACCTCGACCCATGGTTGTACAAACCTTTAATCCCAGAACTTGTGTAGAAAAGCTAAATGGATCTCTATTAATTCAAGGCTAGCCTGGTCTACATAGTGAGTTCTAGCACAGACAAAGGTACATAGTGAGACACTGTGACATTTAGATATCACACACATTTTCTCATAGCCTTTATCAATTCTCCGCTGTATAGCAGACAATGCCAGTACTTTAAGGCAGATGGCCTTCTTCAAAGCTCACCAATACATTTTTAAGAAAAAATTTGAGACAATGTATTACTATAGTGAATACTTTGTCTAGCTTGGAACTCACTATGTAGAACAGGCTGGCCTTAAGTGTAGAACAGCACTTGGCCTCCCAAGTACTAGGATTAAAGACATTTTTTATGAAGAAAGAAAATACCTTGGAGCATAGCAATTGTAATAGAAGATACAAACTACCTCTGTTGATAAATAATATAAAAAGGAATGGGGGAAATCCAACATAAACTATGAAAGACAATCAACAAGGGTATACAAATTGTAAAAGAAGTCAAAATATCTCTAATTGTAGATGATATGATAGTATATAATAGCAACTACAAATATTCTCTGAGACAACTGATACAGCTGATAAGCAACTCAGCAAAAAATATAAGTAGCCCTTCTTTATACAAATGATAAACTGGTTGAGAAAGAAATTAGAAAACACCACCATTTATAATAGTCACAAATAACACAAAATATCTTGGTATAACTCTAAGCAAGTGAAAGTTCTGTATAACAAGGTCTTCAAATACAAGATGAAAGAAATCAAAGAAGATACCAGAAGATGGAAAGATCTTCCATGCTCATGGAAAGGTAGGATTAATAAAGGTGAAAATGGCCATCTTGCCAAAGCAATCTACTGATTTAATTCAACACGCACCAAAATTCCAACACAAATTTTTATAGACCTTGAAAGAGCAATTCTCAACTTCATATAGAAAACCAAAACAAAGCAAAAAACAAACAAACAAACAAACAAACAAAAATTTCAGGATAGTCAAAACAATCCGGAAAAAGAAAAGACTTTCAGAAAAAATCACTAGCCCTCACCTCATGTGTTGCCACAGAGCAATAGTAATAAAACCTGAATAGTATTGGTACAGAAATATACATGTCGATCAAGGAATTCAATAAAAGACTTAAACACACACATTCATACACACACACACAGAACACACACACACACACACACACACACACACACACACACAGAGACATGTAATTTTTGATTAAAAAAAGACCAAACCTTACAATATAAAAAAGCATCGTCAACAAATAATTCTGGTCTAACTATATACCTACATGTTGAAGAATGAAAATAGACCTACTTTAGATTATACTGAATGGGAGGAAATCCAAGAATTTCTCATAAAATAAAGAATAAAAGGGATGTCTGTCTTCTCAATTCACATTGAATACAGAGCTGTAGTAATAAAACAAGAGAAAGCAATAAGAAAAATACAAACAGGTAAACTACACAAAACTCAAGTCTAAGTAGATGAAGGATCTCAAAATAAAACTGGATACACTAAATATCTTAGAAGAACATGTAACATATCCTTAGAGCATTGGTACAGGAGACATTTTGTCTAATAGGATATCAATGGCTCAGACTCTAACATCATCAGTTGATAAATGGGACCTCTTGAAACTGCAAAGTTTCTGTAAGGCAAAAAACACAGTCAAATACAACAAAACAGCAGTCTGCAGATTGGGAAAGGATCTTCACCAAACCTACATCTGACACAGAGCTAATATCTAACTTTTACAAAGATCTCAAGAAGTTAGATACCAACAACTGAAATAACCAAATTTTTAAAATTGGGGCACAGAGCTAAATGAGGAATCTCAAATAACCAAGAAACACTTCAAGAAATGTTCAAATTCCTTACTCATAAAAGAAATACATGTCAGAACAACTCTGAGAGTCAATATTATGCCTATCAGAATGGCTAAGATCAAAAACTCAAGAGATAGCACATGATTGTTATGATGTTAAACAAGGGGATATTTCATTGCTCTTGAGAGTGCAAAGTTGTACAACCACTTTTGAAATCATTTGGTGGTTACTCAGAAAACTGTGACTACTTCTTCCTCAAGATACAAATATATCACTCCTGGGTATATACATAAAAGGTATCCCACCATCATACAAAGACACTGGCTTAACTATGTCCATAGCAGCTTTATATGTAATATCCTGAAAGTGGAAACAACATATATGCCACTCAACTGAAGCCTGAGTAAAGAAAATGTGGTACATCAACACAATGGAATATAATTCAGCTATTATATACCAAGTTACCATAAATTTTGCAGGAAGATGGATAAAACTTCAGACTATCCTGAGTGAGGTAACCCAGTCACAAAAGACATGCACAGTATGTCTTCACTTATAACTGGATATTAGCCATATATACAGGCACCGTGCTATATGCCACAGACCCATCAAAAGCTAAACAAGAAGAAAGGCACAAGAGCATATGCTCGAATCTCATTTAGAATGATGGAATAAAGTAGTCATAAGAGGCAGATCAGGGAGAGATGTGAGAAGGAGTGGGATGTAGAAGTGAGTGGGAGAGTTCAGGGATGTGTGTGGGAAACAACAGCAGAGGAGGCTAGAAGGCCACAAAGATGAAAGAAAATCTGCAGCTGACAAGAATAAGGTGGAGGCATCTCAAGGAGGAGACAGAGACCTGAGATAAGAGAGGTGTCCATGAATCAATGGGGCATGTTAGCTATGACTAAGAATTCTGGGGATATAGAACCCAAAAAGGCCAGCTCCTGTAGCCAGACATACACTGCAGAGGAAAAACTAGAGATATCAACCCACCAACAAAACTTTCAACCAAAACTTTTTTGTATATAAGAAATGCAGCCCTAGTGAATGGAACAGAAAATGCGGGAATGGTCAAACAGTAACGAGCCCAATTTGAGACCCATCCCGTGGGCAAGAACCAATCCCTAACACTATTAATGGGACTTTGTTAAGCTTGCAGACAGAAGTCTGACAAGGATGCCCTCTGAGAAGCTCCACCCAACAGCTGACTCAGACAGATGCAGATGCCAATATCAGTGGACAAAGCTTGGAAATTTTTATGGAAAGATAGGAGGAAGAAGTAGAGATCCTAAGACAAGAGGAACTTCACAGAAAGACCAGCAGGATCATGTAACCTGGACCCTTGGGTCTCTCAGGGACTGACTGACCAACCAAAGAAGAAACACAAATGGACCTAGGCCTCCCTGCATATACGTATCAGAGGTGCAGATTGGTCTTCATGTGGGTACTAAATAACTAGAATCAGGCTATCCCAGAAGTTTTCACCTGTCTGTGGCATATGTTCTTCAACTGGGATGCCTTGTCTAGCCTCAACAGAAGACGAAGTGCCTAGCCTCACAGAGACTTGAAGAACCATGGTGGAGAAATACCCAGAGGAGCCCCTACCCACTCTGAGGGGAAAAGCAGGGTAAAGAGGGAAATGATAGTGTTAAGCAGTGACTGGGAAGACACAGTATGTGGGGTGTAAAGCAAATCAGTAAAGGAAATTCAATTTAAAAATACTGCCATATAGTAATACCTCATTTTTGTAAAACAGTCCTCCAAAATATAATTAATCAGCTAAATTGTGGTAGGTAGCACAGTTCAAACATGAAGTGTCATTTTATATTCTTTTAATCTGTACATGTTTAGATGTAATTTTCATGACCTTTTCTAGCTTTGAAAATTGTTGCTTATTTTTAGTATTTAAATACTAAGAGAAAATATTATTCTACTGATATATTAAGTCAGACTTCCTTCCTGAGATAACAAGAGCAACCTGTGTAGAGGTCAAATCTTCGTCAAGTAATCACTCAATCATAAGTATGAAAATAAGACTTCCTTCCTTGCCTCTATTTTATGAGTTAAGCTTCCTGTCTGCATCAGTGTGGAAGAACCTAGGAAAAAGTATAAAAAGAATCAACAAGACCAGGAGCTGGTTCTTTGAAAAAATCAGTAAGAGATAAACCCTTTACCGGACTAATCAGAAGACACAGAGACAATATCCAAATTAACAAAGTCAGAAATGAAAAGGAGCAATAACAAAAGAAATAGAGTAAATTCAAAAAAAATCAGATTCTACTACAAAAGCCTATATTCAGGAAAACTGAAAAATCTGGATAAAATGGACAAGTTTTCAAGACAAGAGTTTTAGGTACAAGAGGTAAATCAAGATGATAAAAACCATCTAAACAGTCCCATAACCCCTAAAGAAATAGAAGCAGTCACTAAAAGTCTCCCAAATTAAAAAACCTAGGACCAGATGGGTTTGGTTCAGAATTCCATCAGACTTTCAAAAAAGAGCTAATATCAGTACTCTTCAAACTTTTCCACAAAATAGAAATACAAGAAAAACTACTCAATTCATTCTATAAAGCCACAGTTACATTGATACCAAAACCACACAGAGACCCAACAGAGAAGAGAACTTCAGACCAATTTGCCTTATAAAAACCAATGCAAAAATACTCAGTAAAATTCTAACAAACTGAATCAAAGAACACATCAAAACCATCATTCACCATGATCAAGTAGGCTTCATTCCAGAGATACAGGGAGGGTTCAATACACAGAAATCCACCAACATAATCTTCTATGTAAAAAATCTCAAAGAAAAAAACCACACTATCAGTTCATTAGATGCTGAAAAAGCATTTGACAAAATTCAACATCTCTTCATGTTAAAAGATTTTGAAAGATCAGAAAATTAATACCCAGGCCTAAATGTAGTAAAAGCAATATTTACCAAACCAGTAGCCAACATCAAACAAAATGGAGAAAAACTTGAAAAGATAAACCCACTAAAATAAGGGACTAGACAGGGCTCCCCACTCTCTCCCTACCTATTGAATATAGAACTCGAAGTCCTAGCCAGAGCAATTAGACAACAAAAGGAGGTGAAAAGGATAGAAATTGGAAAGGAAGAAGTCAAAATATCACTATTAGAAGATGATATGATAGTATACTAATGTGATCCCAAAATTCCATCAGAGAACTCCTAATACTGATAAATAACTTCATCAAGTAACTGGATATAAAATTAACTCAAACAAATCAGAGAGAGTGGGTGGGTTGGTGGGTGTGTGGGTGTGGAAGCACCCTCAAAGAAGTAGGGTAAAACGGAAGAGATAGAGGTTTGTTTGGAAAGGGGAAACCAGAAAAGAGGATAACATTTGAAACGTAAATAAATAATATATTCAATTTAATAAAGAGAATTTACTAGAATGAAAACTCCTACCCAAGGGCATTAACAACATGCAAGAAACTATAGGTAATATATAAATCCATATCAGAAGCCAGAAGTAGTAGATAACACACACGCATGGACACACAAACACAAACATGCATGTACACAAATATACATCTTCACCAACAACATCAAAACAAAGAATAACAGTCATTGATCATTAATATCTGTCAACATCAATAGACTCAATTTTCAGATAAACACACAAAGCTAACAGAATAAGGGAGAAAACCAGAACCCATCATTCTGCTGCATACAAGAAACACACCTCAACATGAAAGATGGACACTTCCTCAGAGTAAAGGGCTGAAAATGACTTTCCAAGCAAATAGACACAGGAAGCAAGCTGGTGTAGCTGTTACAGCATTTAAGAAAATATACTTTCATCCAAAATTAATCCAAAGAGATGTGAAAGGAGACTTCATAGTCATCAAAGGAAAAATCCACAAAAATGAAGTATACATCCTGAACATTCATGACCCAAATGCAAAAACACACACCTCCATGAAGGGAACATTACTAAAGCTTAGCCCACACATCCACCCTCACAATTATTAGTGAGAGACTTCAATTCACTACTCTTACCAATGGAAAGGTGATCCAGACAGAAACTAAACAGAAAAATAATGGAGCTAACAGATGTTATGGCTCAGATGGACCTCAGGCATATCTACAGAACACTTTACTCAAACACAAAAAACTTTCCTATTTCTCAGCCATTTCTCAGAACCTTCTCCAAAACTGAGAAGTCACAAAACTAGTCTCAACAGAGATAAGAAAAGTGAAATATAATAGGTCTACCTCAGGACCCAGCTATACAATTCCTGCACATTTAGCCAAAGGATGCTCTACCATACCATAAGGATACCATCAGGATACTTGCTCAACTGTGTTCATGACAGCTTTATTCATGATAGCCAAAAATTGGAAACAACCTAAATGTCCTCATCATAAGAATGGATGAAGAAAATGTGGTATATTTACACAATGGAATATCACTCAGCTGCTAAAAACAATGACATAAAGTTTGCCAGCAAACGGATGGAACTACAAAATAGCATCCTGAGTGAAGTAACCAAGTCCCAGAAAGACAAACATAGTATGTAATGACTTATAGTAGATATCAACCTTAAGTAAATAATAACCATGCTATAATCCACAGACCAAAGATATAAGATAAAGTTAACGTTTGATTTTAGTCAAGTTTTAAGCAAGAAACACTATATCCATATTCTTACCTGCAGGCTGTCATTCTCTTAAGAACTTTGATCAAGTGTGTTTTCCTTGCGAATGGATTTAATATGATTTGAAAAACACAAAGGACATATATCTTTATACATCTGAGTTTTTATTACAAATATGTACTTGTTTTTCACATCAAACTATGGTAACAACTAGGATTGGTGAAACATAATTGTAACATTTACTGATTGGATGACTGAAACAGGGTCACATATTCAAGGACAACATGGGCAGACTACTCTTTACCTTTAAAGATTTAAAAAAAGGTAAGGATGTGACTCTTTGGTTGAGTACTTTCCAGCATGCACCATGTTCTAAATTCAGTCTCCTACAGTGCCCACACCAAAGATGAAAGGGAGAGAGAGAGAGAGAGAAAGAGAGAGAGAGAGAGAGAGAGAGAGAGAGAGAGAGAGAGAGAGAGAGAGAGACACTAACACATGGTACCTCAAGCACAACTGACATTTTAAAAAGCCAACAGTATCTCTTCATTTACTTTCTTTGAAGTCAGTAAATTTCATATTGTGCCACTGGTTAAAAGCAACTTGTTTGTAGTAAACATTTATATTTAACGTTTATATTGTATACGTATTTCAAAATATCATACTCATAAGTATACACAATGTGAGATATTAAAAACACACAAGTTGATGATTGACTGTATAAAGTAATCAGAAATAATGTTTTCTAATGCAAGGCTTTGGCTTGACTTACAGAAACACCCTAAAATGACAGTGATGTTAAATGATTCAGAGTCTAACCCTTCCCTTATTGACGCCTTCTTCAGATGACCCTTCATGACTTAACTCTGTTTCCACTGGTTAGTCTCTGTCTTGGGACCTTGAGAGGTTTCAGCTCAGTGAGTGTACACACCCCACAGTTATTTTAGAGGACTTTACACTATTTCTTAATTGTGTGTTTTCCTGCTGAGAATCAGGATTCCCAGGTCCCAAGTGAGAGGCTCCTCCTGAGCCCTTGGGGACTCACAGTGACTCTATGATGGGGACATAATTTATGGCTAAGTATGTGCAAAGCAGATTATCCTCCCAGGAACTGTGGGAGTGTTTGGTACTGGCGGGTCTGTATCAGGACAAAACAATGCTTTATAACCTTGATTCACACTGACTAGACACACACATGTTTTATCAGTTTGTTGATGTGTTATCTGGCTTGATTAGCCCAAGATTTTCAACTGAAGAGATTTCTGGGTTTTATCATTTATCAATGTTAGCATGAAATTACTCATTGCTTTCTCTCTCTTGTTGGTTCTCACTGTATTCCAGGAACATATTTCTTGTTTCTCCTTAAATTTACCTGCTTCTCCTGGCTACTATCAAGATGGGGATTTTGTTATTGGAGGATTCTTTTCCCTTAGAGCATCTGCTGAAGACACTAGAATAAGGAGATTTGGCTTTACAAATATAAACCGTATTCCAGAATATGTTCATTTGTAAGTGTTTGGCTTCTCTCTTTAAAACATATTAGTTCGGAATTTCATACATGTTGATTAAACCCACCTCTATTGCTTCCTCTCGAATGTTTCCTGTCTTCAACTTCATGGAGTCTTTGTTTCTCTCTGTCTCTGTATCTCTGCATGTGTTTCTCTGTCTCTCTGTCTCTTCTGTGTGTCTCTGTCTCTTCTGTGTGTCACTGGATCTCTCTGTCTCTCTGTCTCTCTGTGTCTCTCTCTGTCTCTGTCACTGTCTGTCTCTCTGTCTCTCTCTCTCTGTCTCTCTGTCTCTCTCTCTCTGTCTCTCTCTCTCTCTGTCTCTCTCTCTCTCTGTCTCTCTGTTACCCGCCCACCTCTCTCTCACTTTTTCCTTTAGGCATGCTAGTACTGCAGGAGTATAGGACATCATCTAGAGTCAAGCTACTATGGCAAACCTCCTAAGAAAACTGACTCTCCATTCCCCAGTAGCCACCATGTGCCATTAGCTACTCAGCCGTGACTGAGTCTCTGTGTGTCTCTCCACTACTCATGCCAAATTCTCTTAAATATGTAAGAAGGCTTTGAAAACACTTTCAGCTGAAGTGACTTTTCTTTGTTTTCAAAAGATAATTGTACTGAGAACATTATATTTTTCTAGCTTTAATAGACTTGACACTATTTTTTCAATTGCCATAGCTAATCAAGCACTATGTATTGTCTCAATGTTTGTCCTATATTTGAAGACCACATAAAATATGAAGTTTTAATGTTTGCTATTTTCCACAGGCTTTACCCCTCAATTATACTTTCTTAGACACAAGTTCCACAGTAAAAAGTTAGAATTCTACATTTAATAGTACGTGGTAGTGATAACCTTTCATCCCAGAGCTTTAGAAGCAGATGCAGGAGGATCACTGTTAGCCCAAAGTTAACTGGGTCTGAATAGTGAATTTAAACATATCCTGGGCTGGATAAGCAAAACTCTGTCTCAAAAATATCAAAAAGCAATAATTTTGAAATTGAAAGTAAGTTGTGTTATGAATCTTTTTGTAAAAGACTAATACCTCTACATGTCTAAAACAGAATATCCTGCTTGTTTCTTGGATTATTGCTATATTTTTTATATGACTGAGATAGTTATAAATAAAACACCAGAATTTGAGAGAGAGCATGTCAGGAGCTGCAGGGAGAAAAGAGTGAAAGAAAATGAAGTAATTACATTTTAATTAAAAGTTAATTTTAATTTGTTAAAAAAAAAAAACCCACAAAAATGGTCTTTCCAATTTTTTCCTCCTAGCTATCTTACCAAACATTATCAGCACATGTTGGCGATGGTTTTTGCTATAGAAAAAATCAACAAGGACCCAGATATTCTATTCAATATGTCCCTGGGATTCTATCTCTTCAATATTGACTTTCTTGAGATGAAGGCTGTGGAGAGTTCTATGGCTCTACTCTCAGGAGAGAGCCCCCCAGTTCCTAACTACAGCTGCAGGCCTGAGAAGACTGATAAGCTGGTTGCTGTGATAGGAGGCATTTCAACAGGAATATCAACTCAGATCTCCCGAGTTCTAAGTCTCTACAATGTCCCACAGGTATGCAAAGAATCCTGGTTACTTAGTTAAACCCAGCAACATAGTAATAAATGCTAACTAATTCAGTTACTGTTTATTGATGTACTTAAAAATTTACTACTTAGTTATCATTTTAAGTCTACAGTATAATTTGTTTATAAGATGAAATCATTTTTGTATAATAAATTTAATTTAAAAACCTTTATATTTGAAAAAATATAGAGAAAAGTAATGACAATCTGTATTATGTCCACTCCAAGAAAATTTCCTTTGCCTTATACCATTGTCAACACTGTCTTTCTTTCAGTTCTAGTTTTAGAGCATCACTAAGCATGAGGACTATAGTAATTCTACTCACGTATCTTCACTGTAACTACTGTGGACATATTCCTGATTCCTTTACTGTGGTATGAGCTCAGATTGACACATAACATTTAGTTTTCCAAAGAACCGTGGGTCAGACTCACTCTGGCTGGTTGTTGGGAATGGTTATAATTTTTCTCTATTGGCATGAATGTTTTAAAATTTGTCTTTAAAATTCTTCCTGTTGATCAGTAATGATTTGATTTCTTATAAACAATGCTAGAGGAGTAGCATTTATAATTCAAATGCATCTTACTTAGTAATGAACTTGAGAAGGGCTCTTTAGAATTTAACTTTGCAAATCACAGTTATCTGGTACTAACCATTTCTCATTATATTCATGAAGTAACTCAAAATCTTGGTCAAATGTGTTAGGCTGCCATTTTATTTTTAATGTTTACCTATTTGTTTACTTTTGAGACAGGTTCTCAACATGCAGTCTTGAATGTCCTATGTAGCTCAGGATAGCCTCACAGAAATTCTTCTGCCTTTGCTTGCCCAGGACTGAGATTAAAGGCATGTACCACCAT
Source organism: Arvicanthis niloticus (assembly GCF_011762505.2). NCBI lineage: Eukaryota > Metazoa > Chordata > Mammalia > Rodentia > Muridae > Arvicanthis > Arvicanthis niloticus. The sequence goes on from NC_047666.1 coordinate 61,320,553, forward strand.
GCCTGACCAGATGTTTATTTATATGGGTTTTTATGAATGAATTTCATTCCTTCTTTTAAATATTTGGCTTTGGACATATACTAATTATCACATTAATAATGAATATAATTATTTTTAAGAAATATATATATATATATATATAATTGTACTTGGCTCATTTTTGTCACAGATCCTCCTACCTGACTCTTACTGGTTTCCAGTCTCTCACGTAATAGCTCCCCATTCTGTTTTTCTGCTATGAACTGCTTTGAGTTGATTTTTGCACAGGATAGAGAGACAGATAACTCCATTTTAATTTCTCAACATGTGGCTAGATATTCAATTTCCCTAGCAATTTGTGGAATCTAATGTCTTTTCTCCAAAATCTGTTTTTGACTGTAGCCCTGTGCGTTTACTTATTGATCTTCTGTTTAGTTTGTCAAATGGTTTATCTTATGCCAATAGAAAACATTCAGACATAAACATATCAAATGCAAACAGGAATAATTTACCTGCTTCTTACCCCATTTGTGTGTGTTTTTACTGTATTGATTTTGCTAGGATTTCAAACTAATATTGAATGGCAAAGGTGAATACACTTTAGCCCTTTGTTTGTAATTTTACTAGTAAATTTCACATTTTTCATCTGGCATTTTATCCAGGTCAGTATCTCTGTCTTCAGTTGTTAAGGAATCATGGTATTTGGATTGTCACATTGCTTTAGGTGTTCATGTATCTTTGGTCTCTTTGAGTTGGGATTCTGCTGGATTGGATATTTCCTTTTGTTTTACTTGCATATATTATTACTTAGCCATGTTCTATCTTTACATAAATACATTTTTGTTATTTTTAAAATTGTGGAGAGAGAGCAAGAGAGAGGGGTAGGGACAGAGAGAGAGAGAGAGAGAGAGAGAGAGAGAGAGAGAGAGAGAGAGAGAGAGCAGAAATATAATAAGTGTTTATGAACCACCTAATACCATTGCTGGGAATTGAAGTTTGATCCTTAGAATTTTTTTTTTTTGTCGTCATAGGATGCATGGGTTTCATTATGCCCATTCGCATGCACTTTGTTCTTACTGTCTGCATCCTGATGCCACCCACGCTCTACCATCTTGCTTTTCTGCTCTCTGAAGAAAACTCTTTCAGAGTTTAGTTCAGTGTTTTATTTCCTTACCCTGCCTTAGAATTTCTTTTACCATTTCAGTATTTCCCTTTCTACTTCTAGCTCCCTCTCCTTTTCCCTCTCTCTCTCCCTCTCCTTCTCACTGCCTCCCTCACTCAGTGCCTCTCTCTCCCTCTCGTGTCTATCTATCTATCTATCTATCTATCTATCTATCTATCTATCTATCCATCCCTCTCTCTGTCTTCCTCATCTCTCTATCTCTCTGTACATGTATTTCTGTGTATGCATTTCAGTGTATGTGTGTGTCTGGTAAGTGGCAAGTATGGGAATGGTGTGTGTCAGGTGTGTTACATGGAAATGTGCCTGGTGACTGTGCAGGTAGGTATGTCAGCACAACCATACATGGAGACCACTCCCAACCCCTGAAGAGTACATAAAGTACACTTTCTACATATAGCCTAAAAAACATAGGAATGAGAGTGTACAAATATTTATTGAAGGTTTGTTGTAAGAAGGGTAGAGATGTGATGGGGGTGACCAGATTGAAGGAAACTTTACAGCATTCATTGATGTAGATATTCAGCCTTCTGTCCTAAGCAAGCTGATGTTGAGCATTACAGAAAGAGAAAAACAAAGGAACTTCTAGGAAATATAGAATTCACTAGTAGGTTTTAAAATACTTCTTAGGTTCCTCTTTATTGGTTGATTAGTTATGGATTCATGACTTCAAGTAAATGGTCTTTAGTTTTAAATTTCTTCACTTCCATATCAGGAAGAGGAAAGTTTTAGTATGGGAAATGACAGATTTGCAAATGCTCTTGCTTGACTGCTATTGCCTGAACTGATAGAAGGAGACAGACACTCTGTAGCCCTGTTTGATACATTTTATAAAAGTGAAAAGATAAAGATACACTTCATGTAAGGACTATAAGTGATGGGACATAGGTAACAATTAGTATTTCTTCACAACGTTATTTAACTGTTTACTTTGTCTTAGTGCATTAAGAGAAGACATAAACAAAATCATTTGAGAATAAACATAATTGTAATATCTTTAGTGGTAACTTTCTCTTTAGATCAGCTATGCTCCTTTTGACCAGAGTCTTGGGACCAGAGTCCAGCTCCAGTCTCCTTACCAGTTTCCTGTGCACACCACAGCCCTGTATCAGGGAATTATTCAACTGCTGCTATACTTCTCTTGGGTCTGGGTTGGCCTGGTCATCTCAGACGACATGAAGGGAGAACTCTTCCTTAGGGACATCACAGAGGAGATGAAGAACCATGGACTTTGTGTTGCATTTGCACAAAAGGTTCCAGAAATTCCTGCTGAGGACACAGTAAATAAGCTTTTTTATGAAAGATTCACATTGACATGTGTTATTGTTGTTTTTGGTGACAGTTATTCTCTTCTGGTGTTTGTTGATAACACCATTCATTATCGTACTTTTCATAATGTCTGGATCACAACTTCTGATTGGGATTTAACCATGTTTACTTTTTATCGAAATAATACTTTGCTCACTTTTGGAGGATTATCATTTTCTCTTCATGTGGATGACATTCTGGGATTCAAGGATTTTCAAGCAAGTGTCCAACCTTCAAAATACCCTCATGATATCTTTATCCAAGAAGTTTGGTCAATCTTATTTGAATGTCCAGAAATTGATCAGCCTGGAGTCATGAAACGTAGTCAATGTGAGCAAAATGGCAGCCTGAGCACACGTCCTTTTCATGATTGGAATATGAATACATCACACTACAGCTACAAAGTCCATGCTGCTGTACATGCCATTGCCCAGGCACTGCATGAGGAGCTGTCACTCAGAGTGGAAGGAGACTCCCATGATAAAAGTGTCCTCCAGGCTTCTCTCCCATGGAAGGTAACAATAGCTGGCCTTGTGTTTTCTTACAGTGTTGGGCTTGGCTTGTAAATTCTGCATGTTGTTTCATGAACTTTCAGAGTTAGTCTCAAGTTAGAGATAAAATTAAGGAAAAACACATTTGTGGTGCTTAAAGTTGAACTAACAATTCTGTCAGAAAACAATAAGTGTATGATGCTGAATAAATAGTTTTTCTATTTTAAGCACATTCAAATAATAATATTAAGGCCATCTTATTGTCTTGAAAAACAGATCCCAACACCAACGGAAATGAAACAGTTTTTCAAAAGTGAATATGGATTGAATGGAGAGGCACTAATCATGACACATCAACTTTCCACATGTTTCCCCCACACACTTCTGCTTATCTTTTCAAACCATTTGAGTTTCTAACACTATAACAGAGTTTGTCCCTCTACAATGTTATTAAAACTTTATTTGTTTGCTCATTGTTTGGTACTTTCAAACACTTAAATAATGAATATTGTGCATTTTCTACCTCTGCCCCATTGCATTCTGTATCCCTGCCTCTCCTGTTGGAGTCTTTCTCCCAACCAGCCCTCTCTCACTCTCATGACCGCTGTTTTGTAGGTGGGATCCTCTGTATTTAATTAGAGAGTCTAACCCAAAAGTCAAAGTTTATTTCTGGACTGAGGGCTAATTATCCCTTTAGATCACATAAATCTTGTGTGTGTGTTGAATTTTGACATCAGGCATCCTAATACATAGAAAGTGGTGTGGCTCATAGTGAGCTGCATTCGCCTTTCTCTCAGACAGGTGATGTTAAGTGTCTTTCCACGCACTTTATGACCACCTATATCCCTTCTTGGAAAAAAAAAAACAACCTAACAAACACTTTAACTTATTTTAACATTTTGGTCAAATAATTTTATTAATTACCTATAAACTTGGGATAATAACCATTCATTAGGTATCTTGTGTGCAAATATCTTCTTCCATTTCATGAACTGTTTTCTCACACTGTTGGTTTTCTTTTCTTTGCTGTGCAGATGGTTTCTTGGTAGGACAATTTATCTTAGCTTTCATTGACGTTTTTGATATTATATTTGAAAATATCCTCATCAAGACCAATGATATCAAAGAACGTCCCTCTGACTTTACTCTAGCAATTTTTATTCTGAGGTTTTGATCTGTTTTTACTTTATTTGGCATAGAAAACAAAATGTGTAGCCCAGGCTGGCCTCAAACTCATGATCCTCCTGCCTATGTCTTCTTCAGCAAATTCTACCAGCATGTGCCACCACAATGCACACCTTTAATGCCAGCACCTGGGAGGCAGAGGCAAACAGATTTCTGAGTCTGAGGCTAACCTAGTCTAAAGAGTGAGTTCCAGGAGATCCAGGGCTATACAGAGAAACCCTGTCTCAAAAACAAAACAAAACATAACAAAACAAAAAACAAAACAAAACAAACAAAAAACAAGAAACAGACAAAAACCCAATGGCAGTTTTTTTACCCTGTTTTTACAATAGCATTTGTAGAAGAGACTACATTTCACCCTTTGTGTGTTCCTGGGGTCTTATTTGTTCAGTTGGTTTCTGGACTTTTGTTCAGCTCCTCTGTGATGTGTGCATGTTATAGGCCATGCTTGTACTGCTGTAATTTTACAAAACTATTTGGAATGGGAAAGGCAATGCTTTAATTTTGTTCTTCCTGTTCAAGTTTGCAAAAGGCATGTGACTTCTTTGTGGCTCTTTTCTCCTGTGGGGATTTTAGGCCTTGTCACTGTCTAAGAAAAATGTCATTTAAATGTTCATAGAGACTGCCCTAATCTGTGAAACTTTTGCATAATGAACTATTTAAACAGTATTACCTCTTCTAATCCTTGATGTTGTTTCCTTTCAATGTCTCCTCAATCTCTTTCATCAGCGTCTTACAGGTTTTACCTAAGGGATATTTTACCTACTTGGTTAATTTTTTCCTAATTAGTAAAATAATTAGTAATATAGTTTTATTGTTTCTGTTGGTATATATTTATTACACATGGTATTGGGTTTCATAAGGATAATTCCATTCAAGTGTATACAATGCTCATTTGACCACGTTTCCCCTCAATTCCTTTATTCTACATTCTACTCCCTGCAGAGGTCTGATGGTTTGAATGAGAAATGTCCCGGACAGAGTCAGGATTTGAACAATAGGTTCTTGGGGCACTTGTTAAGGAAATATGGATGATACAGTTTTCCTGGAGTAAAAAATATCAATTCAGAGGGGTTTTTGCCTTTACTTACCTTCATCTTACTTCACAGCCACCTTCTCATCTTGCAGGTGAGGATGGGAACATTCAGCCTCCTATGCCACCACACATGCCTGCTGCTGTGCTCCTCCTCATGATAGACTCTGGTTCCCCTGGAACCATAGGCCCAAATCAACTCTTCCTTCTGTCAGTTGCTTGGGTCATAGTGCTTTATCAGAGCAACAGATCAGTAACTAATACACACTTGTGTTAGTCACTTTTGATCCTCCACAAAGTTCTTTCTTTACTTCCAAGTTGTCTGTTTTTATGTGTGTGTGTGTGTGTGTGTGTGTGTGTGTGTGTGTGTGTGTTTGTCTGTGCGTGTATGTGTGTCACTCAATGGCACAAAACTCATTTTGACTTTCCCAGAAAGTATAAGTGACAGTACAGTTGTTAATTTTTAACCAAATAACTAGGTTTTCATTAAGTTCATTCATTCATTCACTCATTCATTTGCTTTTCTTAAATAAAACAAAAATTATTTAATAAAATGAAAAAAAAAACTATCAAATGAAAGTCACAGAAGAGAGAGAAGAGTGCCTCCTCTTCTATAGTGTTCCCTGAGCTGTAAGGGAGAGGTTATTATTTTATTAGTTATTTTTAAAAATTATTCTTCTTTCAAGAAGATTTCTATCTCTCCATTCCCTGTATTCCCCTGCCCAACCCATCTCTCCCCCAGATTCCCTGGTCCTCTGTTTTCTTTCTCTAAAAAGGAATATTTCTCAGGATTTCTCAGGGATATCAGCACGGCATGGCAACATACAGGGAGCTTAGGCATATATCCTTATATCGAGGCTGGATGCTGCCACCCAGTAGTGGAAAAAGGTACCACAGGGAAGCAAAAAGAAAGAGTCAGATATGCACACTCTTCTATTGTTAGTTGTCCCACACCACGTCAATCTAAACAACCATAGCACGTATGCAGATGAATTAGGGTCCATACATAGAGGCTCTGTACTCGACAATTCAGTCTCTGTGAGCCACTATAAACTCTGCTTTTTTGATTCTTTGGGAAGTGTTCTCCTGGTGTACTGGGCTGCTGTGGCTCCTACAATCCTTACTCCCCATCTCCCATGGATTCCCCAGGCAATGCATACCATTTGGCTGTGGTTCTCTGCATCTGCTCCCATCAAATGCTACATGAAGTCTCTGATAATAACTGATCTAGGCACTGCTCTATGACTATAGCAGAATGGCCTTAGGAATCTGTTTCTGACTAGTTGCTGCTGTGGTCTATGGTGTTTAGTTCTCTGAGCAACCTGGCTTCAGGTTCCTGGCCACCCTGTCGGTGTCTGGTTTATGATGCATCTCATGGCTTGAGACTCAAGTTAGATCAGTCATTGTTTGTTTACTCGCTCAGATTTAGAATTACTGTTGTCCCAGCACATCTTGCAATCAGGACAGATTGTCAAAGATACACCACCGGGAGCCTTGCCTAGTTACAGAAGATGGCCAGTTCAGGTTCCATATCCTCCATTACTAATTTTTCCTAAAGTCACCCTCATAGGTCCAGGAAGCTCCACTCCACTAAGTTTTGACATTGCCTGTAAATGCCCCACTATTCCATCACTCACTGTGTCTCTGTTCATAACTTCTCCACCATACATCCCTCCCCAAACTCTTTCCTTCTTGTTCCCATCTCTAGCCACCCTTCAGTCTACCCACAAAAATCTATTCTTTTTCCATACCAGGTAGATCCTTATAACCTGTACCCTCCACCCACAGAATCTTCCTTGTTACTTAGCCTCTCTTTTTTGGTCCCTGAACTGTAAAATGATTATCCTTTATTTTACAGCTAATAACATCATACAAGTAACTACATGCTATGTTTGTCTTTCTGGGTCTAGGTTGCAGCACTCTGGATCTTTTCTAGTTCCATCCATTTGCCTGCAAATATCACAGTCTCATTTTTCTAACAGCTAAGTAGGAATCCATTGCATAAGTATATTTGATGATCCATTCTTCAGTTAAGAAACATCTAGGTTTCATCCAGTTTCTGGCAATTTTAAATAAACCCACTGTGAATATAGGTGAGCAGGTGTCTTTGTGGTAGGATGGAGTGTCATTTGGGTATAAACCCAAAAGTAGTGTAGCTGAGTCTTGAGGAAGATTGATTCCCAATTTACTGAGGAACCAGCATATTGATTTCTATAGTAGCTGTACCAGTTTGCACTCCCTTCATCAATGCAGAATTGTGGCCCTTGGTCTACATCCTTGCTGTCATGAGCTTCTGTCTTTGCTTTTATTCATTCTGAAAGGTGGAAGACAGATCCCAAAATAGTTTTGTTTTGCATTTCCCTAATGGCAAAGGACATTGAATATTATTTTAAGTGTTTCTTAGCAATCTGAGATTCCTCTATTGAGAATTCTCTGTTTAGCTATGTGCTTTGCTTTTTATTTAGATTGTTTGGTGTGTTGTTTCCTAGGGTCTTCAGTTCTTTATATATTTTGGTTATTAACTCTCAGTCAGATGTAGAGTTGATACAAATCATTTTTTCATTGTGTAGACTTTTGAAGTTATTCTTTGTCTTGCAGAAGCTTTTTGGTTCCATAAAGTCCCACTTATTAATTGTTAATCTAAGTGCCTGCATTATCAGTGTTCTGTTTAGGAAATTCTCATCTGTGCCAATGTGTTTAAAGCTGTTTTCTACTTTATCTTCCTTTTCCAATGTGTCTGGTTTAATGTGACCGGTAATTTGGCCTTGAGTTTTATTCGGGGTTATAAATATAGATCTATTTGCATTCTTCAACTTGATGATATTCAGTTTGAATAGCACCACTTGTTGAATATTCTTTCCTTTTACCTTGGTATTTCGGTTTTCTTTATTAAATATGTAATTGGTGTGAAGAGGTGTCTGGGTTTATTTATGGGTCTTCAATTTCGTTTCTCAACATGTGTGTTTTTATATAAATACGTTGTGGCTTTTATTACTATAGCACTGTTCTACCATGTACAATTAGGAATAGTGATACCTTTTGAAGTCATTTTTCTATTTACTATGCTAATTCTACTGATCCGTGAGTATGGAAGATCTTTCTATCTTTAGATATTTTCTTCTGTTTCTACAATCCAAGACTCAAAGTTTTATCAAAGAAGTCTTTTAACTGATTTATTTCACTATCCCTAAATATAGTTTGGAGTTATAGTGAAGAGTTTTGTTTTCCTGATTTTTTTCTCAGTTTGTTTGTCAGTTATGCACAGGAAGACTACTAATTTTTTTTTTAGTTAATCTTGGGTCCAGCCACATCTATGAAAGTATTCATTAGTCATAGGAGTTCCCTGGTAGGGGTAGGTTGTATATGTACTATCATGGAATCGGCAAATAGTGATACCTTGAATTTTTATTTGTTAGTTATTATCCATTGATCTCTTACAGCTACCTGATTAATGTAATGTCCATTTAGTTGAAAACATCTTTTACCTCCAGTATTTGTTGAGTGTTTGAATGGTGTGTGTGTGTGTGTGTGTGTGTGTGTGTGTGTGTGTGTGTGTGTGAATGTATGTGTCTGTGGATATGTTTGTGTGCATGTTTTTGTGATATAGGCCTACTGCTGGCATGGATTAGACCTATGATAAATGTTTGATATAAAGAACAGTAATGAAAGCCACAAGAACATACAGTTAGAAAAATACAGGACAGTGAAATTAACCAGGTTTATTTATATCTCGTGACTCACAGTGCAATTCTGAATGTTACTTTTTACTTTTAGCTCCATTCATTCTTACAAAAGGGCCAACTTGGGAGAAGCACCAATGAAGGGAATGTTGTGAACAAGGAGGTTTCAGCAACCAAGCTTGACATCCTTAATTACCAGTCTCTGCCAAGTGGTACCGAAGCTCAAGTGAAGGTTGGCGAGTTTGTCTTTGAATCTCACAGTGTTCAGCATCTTTCCCTAAATGACAAACTTATAAATTGGGGCAAATACCACAAGAAGGTGAGTATCTTTGAGGTCAGGACCATGAGTTGTTCTCAGAGTGGAATTTCTCAGAGAACAGGGTTGTCAGAAGTCATCAGCTTTTGGCCTAAGAAGAGCAAAGAGAGTAACTGCCAAAAACCAAAGCTTCTGGTGGCAGAATAGCAAGGCAGGGTTAAATCACCAGAAGTTATCAGCTTCTGAGTCCCAGAAAAGTAAGGGAGGGTTAATGAGTCATTAGCCTTTGGCTTTCATCCATCACTGTGTCCCAACTCAGTACCTGACTGCTGGTGTGGAACCCCAGAAATTTGTCTTCCCAGGTTATTCTTTGGAGGGCTGGATGTATCCTATCTCTGACTCAGTCTGTCAGATCTTTCTCTGATCCATCACTTTGTCTGCCCCATCAATTAGATGTTACTTTCAAACATGGGTGCTTCCTTCTACCAACGAATTTTGCCTTTGTTGTTTGGTATTAAAGATTTGCTGAGGGCTGAGCCATTCCTCAACCAAATAAGCTATTTTCAGTAAATAACACAATCTATGGGTGCACAGTATAATTAAATATCCTGGACACATATTTCTGGATTTGAATTTTAAATCTATATGCACATTCATGCCCTTATTGTTGGAACTGTTTACTCTGAATATCTCAGTGATCTGATAAAAAGTGATGATACATAGTAATGGGGGACATTATAGTTTGCAAGAGACCCGATAAATTTTCTTCAATGTAAAACACTGGGTATATCAACTACTTCACTCAGGTCTCATGTTCAGGAGTAGTTTAGTAGAACAATAAGGGAATCAACAAAATTTATATAAATAATTTTATTTGGTTTCAGTTTAGTGGGTTTTGTTTTGCTTTGCATTTCTTTTTGTGCTACTGTATTTTATTTTCTAGGTTTTAAGTGATTGTTGTTTTATTGAGATTTTGGTTTGCTTTTTCTTTCTTTTTTTTTGAGAAAGATCATAAATTTGGGTGAGTAGGTATGGGGAGCCGACAGAAGGCAGCTATCATCCTGCAGCCATCTTGAGCCATATACCCTGACGAGAGACTTGCTTACAATATCCTACAACAGCTGAGCACACTCTGATAACATCTTGTTTTAGATACCCAGGATTTTCCATTGGGTGTGTGAGACTTAAACTGTGTGACTTAAGGGAGTGACTTAGAGATCAGATTTAGAGACAAGACCTAACGGCATGATTTAAGAGCATGACTTAAGGTGTGATTTAGAGATAAGACCTAATGGTGTGAGTTAAGGGTGTGACTTAGAGGCGTGGCTTAGAAGTGAGACATATAAAAGGTGAGAGGCAGACAGAAGAAATTATTAGGTATTAGGCACTTGGCACTTGGAGGAAGAACTTGGAATTAGACAGTAGGCACTTGAGACTAGAGACAGGCAACTAGGATTAGACACTTGTACTTGGATGAGACTCGAGACTAGAACTTGGAACTGGAAACTTGGAACTTGGAGGCACTAGGGACTAGCAACTAGGGACTAGGAACTCAAGACTTGGGACTTGGACTAAGAAGAGAGACCGAAGAATGAACAGGATTGAATCACACTCTCTCTGGTCTCCTTCCTTGAGTCCATCCTCACTCTCTCTCTTGCTGAACACTGACCAGCGAACTGGAGCAGCTTGAGGCACTGCAGGCTCTAACAACTTAGCCCTCAAGGCTTTTGGCAGTGCAGGTTCCAATACCAATACTTTGATAGAGCGTTCCCCAACATTTTGGGCCCCAAACGTGGGGCAGAGCTCTCCACAACATTTTTGGCACCTAATGTGGGGCAGAGCAGTTCTCAACATTTTTTGCGCCTAAAGTGGGGCAGCTCGAGACACAACAAGTAGGGAGAAGAAGAAGAAGATCTGGACAGAGTTGCAGTAGGGAAAGGATAAGATCAAAGTATATTCAAATTTAAAAATTGTTTTAAATATAATAACACAATATACAGAATATAATAAAATAAAAATAACAGATGAATGAAATAAAAAGCAAGGGCTCAAAAGAGAGACAGGGAGAGAGTTCAAGAGAGAAAGAGACAATTCCGGTTTACACTCTCTAAAAGCACGGTAGTTCTTAGTTGTTATCGTACACAGAGGTCCTGCTGAAATCTACCATCTGGATGCTAATACTGAATGTCATGTATTGACTGCATTCCCTCCTCCCATGTCCCCTACACAGACTCCTGTATCTGTCTGCAGTCACAGTTGTTCACTTGGATTTAGGAAAGCACCTGTTGAGGGGAAACCATTCTGTTGTTTTGATTGTTTCCCATGTCCAGATGGAGAGATTGCAAATGAAACAGGTATTTATAAAATGATTCTGAATTTGGAAATTTTTGGAAATGGTTCTGAATGTGGAAATTTCTAGAAATGATTTTGAATATAGCAATGATTCACAATTGGGCAGAAGTATGTAACTAAAAGCCTGAAGACACAGTTACAGTTAATATATGTAACTCTTAATACTTTTAAACAAGTTTTCTTTTGTGGAGGTTGCACAGGTTTTTATTCCCAGCACTCAGTAGGTGGATCATTAATTTCAAGGCTAGCCTGGTCTACAGAGTGAGTTCCAGGACAGATAAGGCTGCACAGAGAAACTCTATTCAAACAAGCAAACAAAAACACAGTCTTTTTTGTTATTGTTGGTTGATAATTAGTTAGTGAGTTGACTTGTCCAGATTGGTATCAAACCTGTGGGCTCCTGCAATGCTCCAGCCTTAGCTTCCTAGGTAAGTAAAACCAACAGAGTACTTCTGCTTTGTGGACTATTTGTCTTCTGCACATCTGCATTGAGTTCAGTTTCTTTTCTTTGTACCCCTGTTTTTCAGCAATGGTTATGTTACTGCTCTAGCAATAGAAATGGTGAAATTTATTACCCCCTGCAAACTCTAAACTATGCACAATGGTCAAAGATAGAGTCTTTGTATAACCCAAACAGTTATCAGTACCCTAACAATAGATAAAGTTAATACTTTTGCTTTGGAATTACTTTGATTCTTGTGAGAATTCACAGTTTGTAGCCCCTGGTAAGGTAAACTAGCATGAGGTCACTGTACAATTAAGCCCTGAGAGATTCCAGAGAATAGGTGATGTTCTGGCTGTGAGAGATGTGTGGGACATGAGTGATGGGCAAGTATATTAGTGATGTGCAGGCTGCAAGTGATATGCAGAGATGCCCCTTCCACTGTCCTCTGACTGTCAAGATGTCACATCTTCTTCAAACTGATTCTCATTGCAAAGCCTCCCCAGAGCACAGCAGCAATGCTTACTACCAGCTTTGTGTCCTTATATCACATCTAACATCTATTTCAAAGCAGGTCTTTTGTAAAGCCAATTTTATTCTCCTGAATGAAATCTGTACTTATCAATGACTGTTTAATATAATCTCCTTTGCTTTGTTTGTTGGTGAAGAAGTGGTAGTCTGCAAGCCCACTATGTCCTCAGTGTTGGGCTTGAAGATAAGCAAGACTGTGTTCTTGATCTTCTTGTTTTAAAATGAACTTTGTATTGGTTCTTTGTGATTTTCACATCATACACCCCAATCCCTCTCAGCTTCACCTCCTTTTGTATGGATCCTTCCCCTTGCAACCTTCCACTGCACTAAGAGAAAAATGTATCATTGTAGGAGCTGTAATATGTCACAGTGTGTCCCATGTCATACCCTTATATTACACTTCTTTTCTTGCCATAGTTCCTTAATTGTACTCTGGATTCTGCTACTCTATAGTTACTGGGGCTGCCTGTGGATATTCTGTTGTTCTCATCATGTGTTATGGAGATCCTGAAGTTTTAGATATTTTGGTCTGGTCCCTTCACACTCCAGCAGTTCACAGGGCAGTAGATGTTGGGATGGACCAATTAAAAGGCCTAGATCATAAAGACTTTCTTGCCTTTATGCTCTCTGGTCCAGTTCACAAACAACCCTGCATACCAGGGCCAGCTATACTTTGCTGCTCAGGTGAAGTTCAGGGACTGTTCTCCTAAGTGCTGCAGCTGGGGAGAGACATGGCCAGTTCCCCCAGTCTCACAATAACAGGACATGCTCTTCTGCCTACCATAGATGGCAAGGGACAAAAGAGGGTAGGAGAGAATTTCTCTTTGTTTACCACCAGCAGCCAGCAGATAAGAGGCATGAGTGGTTCTTCCACACTCATGTCTTTGGCTCTGGCTCACCTGCACTCCCACATCCAGGGCCACCTCTAACCTGCTGACAAAGCAAGGTTCAGGATCTGCTCTTCTGAGTGCTGAGGCAGGGAAGGGGTATGAACAGCTCTTCTGCTGTGAAGACCTTGGGGCCAGCACTACTACCAGTTAGCTGTAGGTCACATGAGGTAAGGAAGAGGGCATCTCTCTATCACCCATGTCAGTGCATGGCAGTCAAGTGGCTTTCCAGCTATGCCATGTTCATGTCCTTGGAACTGGCTTTCCTGTGTCCCAACCAGCAGGGTCAGCTCAATTGTACTAACCAGGAGAGGTGTAGGGCTCATTCTCCTGTGTGCTGCAGCTGGTGAAGGCATTATATCAGGATCATTACTCATCTGGCCTGCATGACCCCTTCTGAGGATTGTCTGTCTTGAGTTCACTCCAACCTGGTAGCTTCAGGCCTAGAAAGACTTCTAGGCTCTGCCTTGTTCCTTGTACTGGGAGTTATTTGGGTTTGTGCAGCAATGGAATAGTGGTCATCTCAGGCTTGCTTTTTCCAGGGAATGTTAGGCTACTAATCATTCAGATATTTCTAGGTCAGAACACTGTGGGTAGACATAACCTCTCTCCTCTCTGCCACCTACTGGTGTGCATGTGACACAGCAGCCACACCTGCAACTCCTCTAAGAGCTGTCCTTACTCTTGATCCTTATCAACTACTAATCCACCCTTTGTTTACTTTTAGAAAAGTAACACACTGATTTTAATAGATTAAAATTGAAGAAAATATATCCACACTAGTACTCTCTAGGGATAGCATCTCTTTAAAATACCTCTAGTTTTACCTAATATGCTTGTGGCAATCTTTCCCTCTTCTCATCATTGCAGTACTTTCCAAGCCATCAACAGAAGGCTTATGGTTACAAGTATATACGACTGATTATCCTTTCCTTAACATTATATTTACACTTCAGTACTTACATGTTTCATAATCTGAAACAATATTTTTTGCTATTTCTAAATATACTGACTCTTGGAAAATGAATTGCAAATGTACAAGTTTATATTTACTGAAAACCAGGAGATTAATTGGGTGATATCACCCTATTGTATTAAGTAATACTAGGAATATATTTCTATCATCATCATGCATTTAGCACATTTTCGTGCAGGGAATTGAAAATAAAGCCTTGAAATATACTAGGCATGTGTGATCTAGGTGCATCTGCATTCACAGATCATGCAAGAATCACCATGAATATGTTTTATTTCATGGACTAAATTTAATCAAGTCTCACCATACACCTTTGAAAATTCATTCAGACTGGCTTATATGGTCCACTGGGTTTTCAGTGGTTACTAAGACTTCATTATATGCTTTTTATAAAATTCAATCTATTCCCTACATAGAAGACTGGGTTAACTAGCACCAGAGTACCTCCATAACATGTTTCAAACTGGTAATTTGGGAGGTGATGCTCAAGTTTCTGTTTATCACATCTGGAAAAGTACAAAACAAATCAATTTCAAGAAAAAAAACACATTTGAGAGGCAGACACTGAGCTTTCCTACCACCTACCCTGTGCCCACCTCACAGGCATCTAATCAGGAGCTGTAGAACTGCCTGACCACCTAACTTGAGCCAAGTATACTTGATCAGAAACACTCCCCCACAACCACATTAAGCAATCACAAATCACCTATATGTGTGGAGATGAAGGCAACCATTCAAAGGTAAAGTCACCCATTTCTATCCTGACATCTTTAAATTGACCCTGCAAAATCCACACCTGTGTCTTCCATTCTGAGTTATGGTACACCCCTACATTCGGGTTTTCTGCAGAATAAATGTTCTTTACTGCTGCATACCATTTGAGTCTGGAGTATCATTCTTTGCAAATCAGAGACCCTTACATTTGGGGGCTCATTTGTAATTTACAATATTACACTAACCCAAGTACTTGATCTTTTTCTTTCACATTTGGTAAGTCTGGGTGCCTGGTTATCTACTGTCTTGCCTGTCTCTGTGTTTCTGTTTCAGGTTTAATCTGGTCAGAGAACTGCAAAGTAGATGAGTATTTTGAGAAGCAGGAGAAGCTGTGGAGTATTCTCACCAACCTCCCTATAGGAAGTAATTGCTAGGTCCCATCTAATTTTTGAATTATCTCTGGGTCTATGGGCTGTTCATGTGTAGGACAGAAGACCATCTTAAACAGCTTCTGGTTTTGTTTTTATTTTCCCAGTAATGACGTTCGTATCTCTCTGTGTGTATTCTGTTTGTGCCTGTTATCTTCTTGTACAAGATTTTCTTTGATTCCTAAGAGGAGACAGGTACAGATCACCTCACTGAGCTTTGTCCTGAACCATTTTATAGAGTTGTGAAAGACTCTGGTCTGTTTGTTTAGCCTGGAAATCTAACCATTGTTTGCAAAAAAAATGGCCCTGTTATAATGATGGTTGTTCTGAGGAAGAAACTTTTGAAATGTGACTTTAATCTTGATTTCTAAGTTCTCTCTAAAAAGTTCTCTCTAAAAGTTTTCTTTGAATGTTCTCTAAGAAAGTTTTTCTAAAAGGTTCTTCTCTCTAAAATGTTCTTCTTCAATTCTCTATAAAAAGGAGATTTCTTTCTCTTTGTCCTGACCATGTATGCATCTTTCAGAATACATGACCACATGTTAAAAAGTTCACCACAAGTTTACACATAAATTCAACAGAGAAAGTTGGCATGCACATTAATTATGAGTATCTAGCTAAACATTCATCACCTTTCACTAGCTCTACATGTTCCTTGAAAGTTAAAAACCATAACTTTTGTGACAAAAGTATTAGTGAACTTTCATATAATAAAACTACTCATTATTTTGTCTTCTGTTTTTGGACCTATATTAAATCATTAGTTCCCTTTTTATGACCTTTGGTTAATTATTTTACAGCCTCTTGGGATGTGCTCTAAGCTCTAGATGCATGTCTATCTCAGAAGCATTTAACTTGGGACAATTGAAAAATGGCATAGTTCTCACTGCAGTTTTGACATCAGAAAGGAACTAATAGCAGTGTTTTAATAAGTGATCTTAATAATTACCAATACAACTTTTGGAATTCTTATAAGATCATTATTAAGAATTAAGAAATCATCTATTTGAGTATATTTCATCACTACAAGACAGTGCATCTTCATTATTCGGCAGAAACCTACTCAAAAGTGTGCTAATACAGAGTGATTGTTATATATACTTAATAATAACAGGGAAAGCATATTAATCTCAATACTCTTTCCTTGAATGGAATCTTCTTGGCCTTGCCTAGAGAAACAAAGCTGTCATTAAATTTACAGTCCATGGTGGAACTAACTTAGGATGATCACCAGCTAGTTTTTGGCTTCTTTCTGATGGCTAAATGTTATTGTCTATGAGGCCACTGGCCACAGATACTCAGATGGCAGTATCTGGTCAAAAAGACCCCTGTTTTTTTGAAACCCATTTTCTTACCAGCTGCACTACTCCCAACACACCTTTGTCTGCAGGACAGTCTATCCTGCCCTGTCTACCTTGATTCTTCCCTCTGCACCTGAAGAAGGTTTCAGTTCTCCTCCTTATATCTCTGCTCCATTAAAGATGGGTCCCATGAATGTGTCCCTCAGAGAGAATGAAATCTAATGTTAGTGAATAAGGCTTTCTATTCCACTGCATTTTTCTTAAATATTTAAATATTCAAAGACTGACCTCCAACTGTACCTTATTAAAAAATGACACTACATGAAGAAATTTACTAAATTTTTCTGTAAAAGTACAGAAAACTCAAATAACATAAATGTAATTATTAAATGTACATTGAAAATTAATTGCAAAATTATTCTTCCATCAATAAACTTCTAGTCAGAATTCAATTAAGGGTTTTAAGGATTTCATTCACACTAGGACATTTTATTATAAGAAAAAATATTCATCTCTAAAATGTAATGTCTAAAGCATTATTTCTAAAACAATGATATATTATTTGGTAAAATAAAAATCAAAGAAACACAAGAAAATGCCACAGTTCATAAATGTAGATGTTAGCAATTGTTAGCAAGTTTTATAATCTAGGCGTCCACAAAAATTACTGAGAGCTCCAAGAAACAACAGCTCCAGGGAACATTGTGAACTAAAGCTATAAACTCTGTAAGAGCTATAGAGGGGACATCCGTAGTAAAGCAGTATTTATCACACATGACATAGAACTTGAACACATAAACTCACAGAAGCACACACCAGACTAGCAACAGAGCAAGTCACAATATCCTAGGATGGACAGGGGACAAGCTCATAAAGTCCCAGCCCTAGCAAAGTGCTATTGACAGTTGATGCCTGCTAGAGACAGTCAGATTTTTCAAGATGTGTGGTCCTGTTAGGCTGCCCATGTTATGGTGGATGGTCCTAAATCCATATAGACAAAACAGCATTAAGTGAATGCACTGGGTTAAAAAAAACAAGAACAAATGAAGTTTGGTGGAACATTTGTTTGAAGAATAGAGAGAAAGAAGTGCAGGGCAAAGAAATTGGTGGTAGATTTGATCAAAACACATTATATACATATGAAATTCTCAAGCAATGAAAAGTTTTTTTAATGATGAAAATGTACAAAATGGAAGAAAAAACTAAGAGCTTTCAAGATTATATTCTTATTCTTTCATAGATAATCAAATATAATTTTCAAATTGTCTGATTTCACCACATTTCATTTCTAGATTTATGATTCTTCCATATTGTTTAAGTCCATTCAATTTCTGAATATTTTATGGATTAAAGTGTATATGTACTTCTCTCTTATAAAAGAAAAAAATAATTGTTCTATTGTTTTTCAATAATAGTTCAGTAACTATAACCAGGAACATTTCCTTCAGAATGCAAAAATGATTCCATTCAAGGTATAGATCCCAAATGTCCACCTTTGGACAAACCAGAGGAATGTAATAAACCAATCTGCCTCCCTTTCAGATATGGATCTATGCATCAAGTGTCCTGAAGATCAATATCCAAATAAGCAAAGGAATCAGTGTCTCCCTAAAGTTACAACATTTTTGTCCCATGAAGATACTCTGGGAGCTGTTTTGGCTTCTGTGGCCATTAGTTTAGCTGCCTTTTCAGCCATGATTTTAGGATTATTTATCCACTATCGGGACACACCCATTGTCAGAGCAAATAACAGAAATCTCAGTTATCTCCTCCTAGTTTCTCTAATGCTCTGTTTCTTTTGCTCATTACTATTCATTGGCCAACCTAGCACAGTCACTTGTGTCTTAAGACAAGT
Source organism: Arvicanthis niloticus (assembly GCF_011762505.2). NCBI lineage: Eukaryota > Metazoa > Chordata > Mammalia > Rodentia > Muridae > Arvicanthis > Arvicanthis niloticus. Next base: position 61,339,148 of record NC_047666.1, read on the forward strand.
GATTTTTGGGGTTGTATTTTCTGTTGCTGTTTCTGCTATCTTGGCAAAGACCTTCATTGTGGTTGTGGCCTTCAAAGCCATCAAACCAGGAAGCACCTTACGAATGTGGATGGTGACCCAACTCTCAAATGCTATAGTCTGCTGTGGTTCCCTCATTCAAGTGTGCATCTGTGCAGTCTGGCTTGGAACATATCCTCCTTTCCCTGATGTTGACATGCAGTCAGAGTTTGGGCAAATCATCCTCTGGTGTAACGAGGGGTCCACCCTTGCTTTCTATTGTGTTCTGGGGTACTTGGGCTTTCTGTCCAGTCTGAGCTTGCTTATTGCTTTTCTGGCGAGAAGGCTACCTGACAGCTTCAATGAAGCAAAAACAATCACATTCAGCATGCTGGTTTTCTGCAGTGTATGGATTTCTTTTGTACCAGCCTACCTGAGCTCCAAAGGCAAAACCATGGTGGCTGTGGAAATTCTTTCCATTCTGGCTTCAAGTTCTACCTTACTGGGCTGTATATTTCTTCCCAAATGTTATGTGATTTTACTGAGGTCAGGTGGAGATTCTAGAAAGAATTTGTTTAAATGACTTCCTCCTTAAGACAAAGGAATTTATTGTGATTTGTGTAAAATGAAGTATGTAGAAATAAAGATTCAAAAGAGTGGCATGAATTCACTGTATTTCTCTTGACAATGGCAGCAGCTATTTAATCCATTGTCCCTGCTATTATTGGAGATGACCAGACACATCGAACAAACTTGTCACATGTTAGATAGTTGCCAACTAGAGGTGACTTTTGATGTGTCCACTACATGTTTCTTTAAATCACAAGTCTATCATTTTTCAACAGAATGTAAGAGGACTGGAAATGATTAAGAGTAAGATTGAGAGAATATCATCTGTGTGGCAATAAAAGTAACAGATGTTTTAAAATGTGACTCCTCTTTGTTAGTCATATGCAGTTATAGTCAGTGCAAACTAATTTTTGAGCAACCATGAATTCTGCTCCAAAGAGCTCATGTTCTCTGCTTCTCTCTTTAAAGAGGCCTCACAAACAAGACAATATATGATTAAAAGTTCAGAATCTCGGGAGCCTTTTATGTTGTTTTCTATGTTCTGGTGGAACAACATGAATGAGATCTTAGGCAGAGTCCCCGGGGAAACACAAACATGTTTACCTTGAGGATATCCAACACATCAGTGGGTAGTGGGTCTCTGAGAGAACAGTAAGACTTCATGGGGTCCTTGCTGTTCTGTAGCAGAGTAAGGAATTTTACATTGTCTTCTACAGGTTTACCAAGCAAAACCTGATAACATTTATATCCATTGGATTCTATTCTGAAGCAGGAAATGTTTTTGATGGTAGATGTAGACAACTATGTTTTTTTAAGGCCATAGATTCAACAGGATATGGGGAATTGTAGAATCATGCATCCTAGACCATATGGCTTTTGGAAAAATATGACCTGGTGTTTCCGCAAGTCAGCTTCTAATTTCGAGGGAAGCCTTATGAATTTCAGTTAGAATCAAGTACAGAGCACTTTTGCTTTGTATTTCCATTGCTCCTTAGCCCTGGATTAGAGACATGGGCCACTGCATCTTTTGTCCTTTAAAAACATCTTCATATAAGTGCATATTCCATGTTGAACAAATCTCACCTTCCCGTCCCATCAGTCCTGTAGATCTCCAAGCTAGTTTGGACTGTACTTTCACTGTATAGGTCTTATAATTACAATTACAAAACTGTTAATTTACATACAATATTAATAAATGTATTTTAATATGACTTTTATTTTAATGTTGCTTATTTTAGTAGTGTGAAGGATGTTGCCCTAGTTTGTATTGGGTACACTGAACCCATAGATTACTTTTGGTACAATAATTGTTTTTACAATAGTATTTCCTCCAATACACAAGGATAAGAGGACTTTCTATATTCTCATGCCTTCTTAAATTTTTTTCAGTGCTTAACAGTATATATTCTTGAAGTATTTCACTTTCTGGGTTAGGTTCTGTGTGGAGAGCCCTTAGTGTCACTTATAGAAATTTGGCAAGCACCTGTCAGTGGACTCAAGGAAGTAGGCTCAGATAATAATATTCACATTTTGGCTAATATAAAGCTCAAAGCAAACTCAGCCTAGAAATGTGTGACATTTTATTTATGTTTGTCATCCTGACAAGCAACTAGAAACTGGGGGCTTTGTTTATTGCCTTGTTTCATCTCTTTGTGTATTACCCTGTTTGATTACTTTGTCTTTGATGTAAGAACTGATCCTGTCCTCTGCAAGTACCTAGAATGGTATAAGAGCTGACTGGGAAAAAAATAAACCTGCTTCAGCCTCAGGACTGGCTGGAGTCATGTTATAATATTGTCTAATTGTCTTTTTTTCCCCTAATCTTCCCTCCTGCCCTTGATACCTGGTTGACTGACTGAGTTAGCTTGGTCAGTTAAATGTCTTTTAGGATTTTTTTAGGAATGTTTCCTGATTTACTTCTCAATGTATTTGTTATTGGTATGGAGTATATTCAACTTTTTAAGTATTATGTTTGTATCTTGATAATTTGCTGGACTTTTTTGAAAATCTAAATGGGGTGAAGTTTTAGGATCTGGCAATCAGAGAATCATGTAATCTTTACATAAGGACGTACTGGCCTCTTCCTTACCTGTTTGTATTTTTTTATTGCTTTCTCTTGTTTATTACTACAGCTCTGTATTCATTGTGAGTAGAGAAGACAGACATCCTTTACATTCTTTATTTTATGAGAAATTCTTGGATTTCCTCCCATTTAGTATAATCTATAGGTGATTGACTCTGGGTTTGTTATTCTTAGCCTTTAGTTTGTTAAGAACTTTTCCTTCTATTTTGAGTGTCTTCAGAGCTTTTACCTTGATAGAGTATTGGAATATGTCAATTTTTTAATAATTAGATGATTATGGGATTTCTTGAGTTTGTCTCCTCTAGTTCCTGGGGATCTGACAACCTCTTTTTACCTATGTGGGAAATAGACATAGGGATAGTCAACACACACACACACACACACACACACAGACACACACACACACACACACACACACACACACACACACACACAAATAAAATGAATTATGATTAGCAAGAAAAAACTGGAGCCATGGTTGTAAAGACCTTTAGTCTCAGCACTTGGGTAGAAAAGGTAAATGGTTCTCTATGAATTCAAGGCCAGCTTGGTCTACATAGCAAGTTCTAGCACAGCCAAAGGTACGCAGTAAGACACTGAGATATTTAGATATCACACACATTTTCTCATAGCCTTTACCAGTTCTCAGCTGTATAGCAGACAATGCCAGTACTTTAAAGCAGACAGCCTGCTTCAAAGTTCCCCAAATGCACTTTTTAAAAAGATAAAAAAAATTGAGACAATGTATTACCATATTGAATATCTTTGGCTAGCTTGGAACTCACTGTGTAGACCAGGCTGGCCTTAAACTCAAAGACACCCTCTGCTGTGCCCCCCAAGTGCTAGGATTAAAGACATTTATTATAAAGAAATAAAATACCTTGGAGCATAGCAATTATAAAAGAAGATACAAACTACCTCTGTTGATAAATAATATAAAAAGTAATGGGGGGGAATCCAACAGCCAGGTATGCCTGACTCACTATAAAGGGGGCTGCTTGCCCCCTCTTCTCTCTCTTACCCTCTTACTCTCTCTTAATCTCTTGCTTTCTTGCCTCTAGCTTCTCTCTGTCCCCTCCCCTCTCTCTTCCTTCCCTCCTTGCTCCACATGGTCATGGCCAGCCTCTACTTCTCTGCTTCTCTCTCTCTCTCTCTCTCTCTCTCTCTCTCTCTCTCTCTCTGCCGCTACTACCCTCCTGGCCCCCCTCCCCATGCCCTGAATAAACTCTATTCTATACTATACCCGTGTGTGAGTGGTCCCTCAGGGGGAGAGATGCCTCTGTATTGGCCTGCTGAGACATCCCCTTACCCCATACCTCTCTACACACCCACAGAACACATTCTTTTATCTCTTTATCTTTTTATAAACACTTCAGTAATACCTCATTTCTAAAAACAGTCTTCCAAAATACAAATTAATCAGCTAAACTGATGTAGAGTGAAAAATTATAAAGGCCATTTTATGAAATATGTGTAGATTTTTCGTCTTACAGAACGCGGAACTGAAAATAAGATTTCAGGCCTTCATATTCCAGGTGAAGGACACTTGCTGGATTACATTCCCCAAGCCTCGCCCAAGGCAGGAAGGCATTCCTGACTACAGATAAAGATGCTGCCACCTAGGTGGGGCTATAGCTGGAAGATAGTTATTCTGAAATAGTTGGTAAATGGCAGGATAGGACACAATAGCATGGTAAAAACCACATTTTTGAGAAGAATGAGTGTGCAGAGTGATTTCACATGACTCTAGATCATTTGGGCTAGATTCTCTGAAATGTTCCACTGTTCTTGGTTACCCCTCCCTTGGTCTTCCCAGTGCTATGTTCAAAATTTGTAAAACAACCAATCATGTGTAAGCGTGCAAAAATGCAACCATTCATGTGTAAGCGCGCGAAAATACAACCATTCATGTGTAAGCACTCGAAAATGCCTTCCTCCCCCCACCCCATGCTATAAAAGACCCTTTAACCCACCACTCGGGGCCAAAACCCTGCTCTTGGAGCTAAAGACCTTGTCGTTTTGACTGCCGGCTTATTTCCCTAATAAAGCCTCTGCTGATTGCATCCAGGTAAGGTTTCTTGTGATCTTTGGGTGATCGTGATCCCCGAGACTTGAGGAAGGGTCTCCCGAGTATGGGGGTCTTCAGGTGCCACATGAAGTTGCCAATTTATATTCTTTTAATCCCTACATGTTTAGATGTAATTTTCACGACCTTTTCTAGCTTTGAAAATTGTTGCTTATTTTTAGTATTTAAATACTAAAAGAAAACGTTATTCTACTGATATATTAAGCCAGACTTCCTTCCTGAGATAACAAGAGCAACCTGTGTAAAGGTCAAATCTTCCACAAGTAATCACCCAATCATAAGCATGAAAATAAGACTTCCTTCTTTGTCTCTATTTTATGAGTTAAGCTTCCTGTCTGCATCAGTGTGGAAGAACCTAGGAAAAAGTATAAAAAGAATCAACAAGACCAGGAGCTGGTTCTTTGAAAAGATCAATAAGACAGATAAACTCTTTACCAGACTGATCAGAAGAAACAAGGATGGTATCCAATTTAACAAAATCAGAACTGAAAAGGGAGCTATAACAACAGAAACTGAGGTAAATTCAAAATATTATCAGATTCTACTACAAAAGCCTATATTCAAGAAAACTGAAAATCTGAATGAAATGGACAATTTTCAAGACAAGAGTTTCAGGTAGAAGAGTTAAATCAGGATCATAAACACCATCTAAACAGTCCCATAACCCCTAAAGAAATAAAAGTAGTCACTAAAGGTCTCCAAATCAAAAAAGCCTATGACCAGATGTATTTGGTGCAGAATTCTATAAGACCTTCAAGGAAGAGCTAATACCAGTACTCTTCAAACTTTTCCACAAAACAGAAATAGAAAAAAAACTACTCAATTCATTCTATGAAGCCACAGTTACACTAATATCAAAACCATACAAAGACCCAACAGAGAAGAGAACTTTAGAGTAATATTCCTATGAATATCAATGCAAAAATACTCAGTAAAATTCTCACAAACTGAATCCAAGAACACATCAAAATGATCATTCACCATGATCAAGTAGGCTTCATTTCAGGGATGCAGGGATGGTTCAATACACAGAAATCCACCAAAGTAATCCATTATGTAAACAAAGAGATAAAAACCACACTATCATTTCATTAGATGCTGAAAAAACATTTGACAAAATTCAACATCTCTTCATGTTAAAAGATTTGGAAAGATCAGGAAATTAAGAACCATACCTAAATATAGTAAAAACAACATTTACCAAACCAGTAGCCAACATCAAACTAAATGGAGAAAAACTTGAAACAATACCACTAAAATAAAGGAATAAATAATGCTGCCCACTCTCTCCCTACCTATTAAATATAGTACTCAAAGTTCTAGCTAGATCAATTAGACAACGAAAGGTCAAAAGGATACAAATTGGAAAGAAGGAAGTCAAAATATCACTATTTGAAGATGATATGATAGTATACTTAAGTGACCCCAAAATTCTACCAGAGAACTTCTAAAACTGATAAACAACTTCAGCAAAGTGGCTGGATACAGTCTCTATAAATTGGCTAAGTTTTAGAAGCTATGCTTTGTTCCCATAATTTCAGTTGACTCAATCATTCTGGATTTCTGACTGGGTTGAAGACCAATAGTCTCATTTCCAATCCCGGCTATTTACTTTGAGAAAAAAGATTTGAGAGGATGGTTTTCAGCTGACATTCATTCTAAAGCCAAGAAAAAAGCCAGGTTCAGAACTAAGTCTTTTAGTTAGGAGGGATGAGAGAGGTTCTGGTTAGTCAACAAAATGATGGACTGGGTATTAGGTCTATCTCGTACCTTACTGACACAAATTGGTATACTCTAAATGTATTTTGAGAGGAAAGTTTTATTTTAATAGGAAGGGTGATATGTAGGAGGAGCTAAGGTGAGAGGAGTAAGGAGAGGAAGAGGAGGAGTAAGAAGAAGAGGAAAAAGAGAGAAGGAGATGAGAGAGAGAGAGAGAGAGAGAGAGAGAGAGAGAGAGAGAGAGAGAGAGAGAGAGAGAGAGAGGAAGGTCGGGGGAGGTGGACATGGAGCCGGATGTTTGTGTGTCTCTACCAGTCAAAGATAGTTGGTATATCTAGGTTGGGTATTGGGTTACACTTCTGATTGTATGGGCATCTTGTTATTGAGCGTTACCAAACTTATAAAGCCTTTGATCAACATTTAAAAAAAATGTATAAAAGCAAAAAGGAGGAGGGGGGATGAGATAGGGGTTTTCTAGGGAAGGAAAATGGGGAAAGGGGATGGCATCTGAAATGTAAATAAAATATCCAATAAAAATAAAATGAAATCAATTCAAACAAATCAGTAGTCTTCCTTGACTCGAAGGACAAACAGGATGAGAAAGAAATTAGGGACATGACACCCTTCACAATAGTCACAAATAATATAAAATACCTTGGTGTGAATCTAACCAAGCAAGTGAAAGATCTGTATGATAAGAACTCAAGTCTCAGAAGAAAGAAACTGAAGATCTCAGAAGATGGAAAGATCTCCCATGATCCTGGATTGGCAGGATTAATATAGTAAAAATTACCATCTTGCTAAAAGCAATCTACAGATTCAATGCAATCCCCATCAAAATTCCAAATCAATTCTTCATAGAGATAGATAGAGCAATTTGTAAATTCATTTGGAATAACAAAAAACCTAGGATAGGGAGAACTATTCTCAACAATAAAAGAACTTCTGGGGGACTCACCATCCCTGACCTCAAACTGTACTACAGAGCATTAGTGATAAAAATAGCATGGTATTCATACAGAGACAGGCAGGTAGATCAATGGAATAGAATTGAAGATCCAGGAATGAACCCACACACCTATGGTCACTTGATCTTTGACAAAGGAGCTAAAACTGTCCAGTGGAAAGAGGATAGCATTTTCAACAAATGGTGCTGGTTCAACTGGAGGTCAGCATGTAGAAGAATGCAAATCTATCCATTCTTGTCTCTTTGTACAAAGCTCAAGTCCAAGTTGATAAAGGACCTTCACATAAAACTAGATACACTGAAACTAATAGATGAAAAGGTGGGGGAGACCCTTGAATACCTAGGTACAGGGGAAAATTTCCTGAACAGAACACCAATGGCTTATGCTCTAAGATCAAGAATTGACAAATGGGACCTCATCAAATTGCAAAGCTTCTGTAAGGCAAAGGACACTGTCAATAGGACCAAATGGCAACCAACAGATTGGGAAAAGATCTTTACCAGTCCTATATCTGATAGAGGGCAGCTGTGGGCACTATACAACGAAACAGGTTATGTGGGAAAAACAAAATGTTTATCAGAATGTGCCTAGCTGTTGTAAAACAAGTCTCTTGTCAGGGTTTATGGCCTGAGATGGCTGCAAAGATGATAGGTGCTTTCTGCTAGGAGTTGGCTCCCAACAATTTCCTGGCTTCTACTACTATTTGGTGTGCTAGCTTCTTTTTTCTAGAGACTTCAGGTGCAATTTTAAACTGATGGTATGAGAACTTTCTAATTTCTTTTAGGGGGCACTTTGTAGGTGCTGTGAACTTTCCTCTTAGCACTGCTTTTATTTTGTCCCATTAATGTAGGTGTCTTGGGCTTTCATTTTCATTGAATTCTATAAAGTCTTTAATTTATTTTTCTCCAGACCCAGAGATATTGAGTAGAGAATGATTTAAATTTTATGATTGTGAAGGCTTTCTGTTGTTTCTGCTGTTGTTGAAGTCCAGCTTAATCTCTGATGGGCTGATAAGACCCAAGGTATTATTTTCATTTTTGTCTATAGGTTAAGGCTTTCTTTTTGAATTTTTGATAAGGTTAGTTTTGGAGAACAATCCAGGAGGTGCTGAGAAGAAGGTATATTCTTTGGTGTTTGGGTGAAATTTTCTATAGATGTCTGTTAGGTCCATTTGACTCATAATGTCTGTTAGTTTCATTATTTCACTGTTTAGTTTTTGTCTGGATGACCTGTCAATTGGTGAGAGTGGGGTCTTAGAGTCCCACTATCAATGTGTGGAGTTCGATGTGTGACTCAAGCTTCAGTAATGTTTCTTTAAAAATGTGGGTGCCCTTGTGTTTGACGCTTCGATATTAAAATTGAGATATTATCTTGGTATATTATTTCTGGTATGAAGTGTGCCTTCCCTGTCTCATCTGATTAATATTGGTTTAAATTCTATTTTGCTTGATATTAGAATAGCTACTCCAGCTTGCATCTTGGGACCATTTTCTTAGAAAACGTTGTTTTAGCTGTTTACTCTGAGACAATGTCTATATTTATTGCTGAGTTGTGTTTCTTGTATGCAACAGAATGATGAATATTGTTTTCATATCCACTCTGTATAGCCTTTGTCTTTACTGGGGAATTAAGTCCATTGATTTTGAGAGATATTAATGACCAGTGATTGTTATTTCCTGTTATTTTGATGTTGGTGTTGTTAGTGTGTGTGTGTGTGTGTGTGTGTGTATCTTTATGCTTCTCTTGCTTTTGTTTATAAAAATTACTTATTTACTGTGTCTTCCTAGATGGAATTATTCTCCTTCAGTTGAAGTTTTTTTTTATTATTTTCTGTAGGGCTGATTTTAGGATTGATATTCTTTGAATTTAGATTTGTCTTGAAATATCTTGTTTTCTATATCTATGGTGATTGAGAGTTTTGCTGGGTATAGTAGTCTATGTGGGCACCTGTGGGTTTTTTAGAGATTGCAAGATATCTGTCCAGGTCTTTCTAGTTTTTAGAGGCTCCAATCTGGTTTAATTCTGATAGGTCTGCCTTTGTATCATACCTACCCTTTCTCCCTTGCTGCTTTTAATATTCTTTGATTTGTATATTCATGTTTTCATTATTATGTGGTGGAAAGATTTTCTGTTCTATTCCATTCTAATTGGTGTTCTATATGCTTCTTGTATGTTTACAGGCATCTCTTTTTGTTGAGAAACTTTTCTTCTATTATTTTGTTGAAAACTTTTCTGGCCCTTGTGGCTGAGACTCTTGCACTTCTATTCCTATTATCCTTAGCTTAGGTCTTTCATAATATCCTAGATGTTCTACATGTTTTGTGTCAGAAATATTTTAGATTTAACATTTCTTTGACTAATGTATCAGTGTCTTCTACCGTATCTTCTGTGCCTGAGAATCTCTCTTTCATCTCCTGTATTATGTTGTTGATGCTTGTATCTGTTGTTTCTGTTCTCTTCCCTCAGTTTTTCATCGCCAGGGTTCTCTCACTTTGTGTTTTCTTTATTGTTTCTATTTTTACTTTCAGGTCTTGCACAGTTTCATTCATTTGCTTCACTGGTTTAATTGTATTTTTCTATATATCTTTAAGAAATTTATTTGTTTTTTCTCTAAAGAACTTTACATGTTTGATTGTATTTTTTTCTGTATTTCCTTAAGGGATTTATTTATTTCCTCTTTAAAGGCATCTATCATCATTTGAGATTGGATTTAAGGTCATTTTCTTGTGCTTCAATTGTGATAGGATATTTAGGGCTTGCTGCAGAAGACTGGCTGGGCTTTGCAAGTGCCATATTGCCCTGGATCTGCAGGTATGAATGGTTTAAGCTCAGCTTGCCTGATGAAGGCAGAAGAGGTGGCTGAGTAATGGAGGTCCTCCTGGGCTAGAAGGCTCCTCAAGGGAACTCTGCTTTGCTTCTGAGGATTCACCTAACAGGTTCCAACTGTTTCATTGTACAAGTTTGCTTTGGCCGTCATTGATCTTTTGTTGTCTCAGACTGCTTTTAGTAGCATGAACACTTGGCTACATTAATCTTTACAGCCCACAAACAAGGTAAGTTTTGCTATCCTCTAGGTTTTTTTCTATGTGAGTCTAAAAGTTTTCACTGTAGGGTTACATGGTTGTTTCTTTGGTTAAGTTTATTTCCAGGTATAGTGTGTGTGTGTGTGTGTGTGTGTGTGTTGTTTTTTTCCTTCTCTTTATTTCTCTCACATTCTCCATGTGTGGTTATTTCCATGACTTAATTTTCAGTATTTGTCATTAGCAATTAGGCATTCTTACATGCCTACCACTTTGTTGAAAGTGTTTATCATCTCTCTGAATCTTTGGTAGAGCTTTTAGGGTATATGTGTAAAGTTATATCATATACAACTAAATGTACTTTGACTTTTCTCATTATTATTCTTTTATCATTAACTCTAGATAAGACTTCGAATGCCATATTAAATAGGAGTGGAAAGAGTAAAAATTCTTACTTTGCTTCTGATCTCAGTGAGAATGCTTCATCTTTAGATTACTGAGTATGGATTTGTTGTAGCCTTTATCATGCTTAGGGATACACCTTCCATTCTTCTACACTTTGGGGGCTTTAACATGAAGAAATAGTGGGTTTTTTTAGAAGCCTTTCCTGCATATAATGAAATGATCATGTAATTTCTGTCTTTGAGTTCATTTTGCTGACAAATTTCATTTATTGATTTATAAGTGTTGATTTATCCTTGTATCTCTGCATCGAGGCCAACTTGTTCACTGTGAATGATCTTTTGGATATGATCTTAAGTTTTCTTTGCAAGTATTTTACTGGAGATTCTTTTATCTGTATTCACCAAGTAGATCAGACTCTCATTTTCCCTTTTCTGTTGTCTTTATCTAGGCTTGTTACTAGGATAATGTGGTCTTCATAAAAGGCTTTAGAATGAGTCTTTCTCATTTGAAGTAATCTGAGTAGTATTTGGCATCAGTTATTCCTTAAAGTTCTGGTAGAATTCTACAATGATCTATGTGTTCTGAGGCTTGTTTTTGTTTGAGAAGTTTGTTAAAACAATAATAATAATGATGATGATGATAATTACTCTTATCACTTCAATTTTGATTCTGATTATAAATTTGTTTATTTACTTCTCAGTTTAATTTGAGTATGTTTATATATCTCAAAACTTATCCATTTCTTTTATGGTATCCAATTTAGTGACTTAAAGGTTTGGAGGTATGTCCTAATGGTTTTCTGAATTCCATTGGTGTCTGTCACAATGTCTACCTCCTCATCTTTAATGTTGTTCATTTCAGTCTCTTTTCTCTTTTTGTTAATTTGGCTAGGAATTTGTCAACCTTAATTTTCTTTTCAATGAACCATTTTGTCTACAATAATTATTGTTGCTTATTTTTCACTAATTATCCTCCAACTTAATTTTCTGGGTGCTTGTTTATTCTTAGTTGTCCAATGACTTAAAGATTTTCATTAATGTATTCCTTGAGTTCTCTCAAATATTTTGATATGAACACTTAGTGGTGTTTGCTTTCTTAATACTGTCCTCATTGTGCCTAAAGGAGTTTTAACATTTTATTTTTATTCAGTTCTGGAAATTTTAAACACTTATTTATTCTATTTTATGTGTATGAGGGTTTTTACTGCATTTATCTCTATTCACTACTTGTGTGCCTGTTGGTCCTAGAAGTCAGAATGAGTGTCACATACCCTGGAAATGGATGATTTTGAGCTAAACTGTAGGTGCCAGGAACCAAATCCAGGTCCCCTGAAGGAGCAAAAAGTACTATTAACTGCTGAGTTATCTCTCCAGCCCCAATTCCAAAAACTTCATAATTTCCTTTTAATTTGTTCAGGCCCATCCATTATTCAAATGTGTACCTTTTATTATCCTTGAGTTTGTCTGCAGTTTCCAAAAGTCTTGTTTTCTAGCGTTGGTACATTGTTGTTGGTGACCTTTTATAAGTGTGTATCAATTTTCTTCTTAACCCTGTTAATCCCAATTGAGACTAGACTACTATATTTATTTAACTGCCGGGAGACTCCAGGCCTATAGAGAGTAATGGTGGGGGCACAGAATAGGACCCTGGTGTGGCTTTAAAGTCTAAGGGTCTCCTGTCTTTCTAGCTCTCTAACTGTACTGAAATGCTGGTGATAACTTCTTTTTTTCTGTTCTAGAAAAGTATTTTATTATATTTTCTATTTTATTAATCGTTCCATTTGTTTACATCTCAAGAGATATCCCGCTTTCCGGTTACTCCTCCACAGACTCCCCATTCCACATCTGCCCTCTTCTCCCTCCCCTTTGCCTCTGTGAGGGTGCTCTCCCACCCACCCACCCTCTCCAGTCCTATTGCTCCAGCATTCCCCTATGGTAGGGTATCAAACCTCCACAAGGCCAAAGGCCTACCCTCCCATTGATGTCACACAGGCCATCCTCTGCTACATATGTATCTGGAGCCATGCCTACTCCTTGGAGTGATGATAGCTTCTAAAAAGTCTTAAAAACCTTCTTGCTCTTTCTGGGGGTAAAAGCTGCTGACTTAGGTGATTGCCTTCTGTCTTCTAACAGCCAAGGATAAAGGAATGTAACCTTTGTTCTATCTCAGCAGGAACTGCATAGCTCTAACTTTCAGCCTGCTAGTAGAGGTCACTGGAAGACAAAGGGACAATTTGAGAAGTGGTTATAGCATTATTACTAAGTTGTAAACTTAGTATGGAAACTATCTAAGGGGAAAAGCTGAAAGATCCTTAGCAGGGAAAGGGAAAAATTCTTCTAAGCAGGGAAAGGAAAAAAATTCTTCCTAGCTTTCCCTCTTTGTCTAAGAAGTGTTCTGTCTAAAAAAAAAAGTTCTCCTCAGCTCAATTCCTCTATGCTCTACTCTGACTCTTCTCTTTGCCCACAGCACTTAAAACGTCTTTCAAGAGTACATGATCACATGTTAAGAAGTTCATCACAAGTTCACACATAAAATCAAATCATAAATTGAAATAGAAGCTTACAACAGAGAATGCTTACATGTATATCCACTAGGAGTGATTATCTGGCTAAACATCTGTCACCTGTCACAGCTCCACAGGTTCACTGGAAGTTAAATATCACAACTAAATTATAAGTGAAGTTTTGTATAGATCAACCAAGTAAATATTTTATCTTCTATAAGTAGAAGATAATATATCTATAATAAATCATTAGTTCCCTTTTTATGACCACAGGTTAATTGTTTTACAACCTCTTAGAATGTGCTCTGAGTAGTAGAAAGTTTGGTTACTTTCTAGAAGCAATTAACTGGTGACACATGGGAGATTGACAGAGTTCTCCTTTCAGTTTTGACTATTAGAAAAGGATCTAATAGCAATCCCACTATAATAGAGCTTAATAATCATGGAAATAATTTTAAGAATTCTTATAGGATCATCATTAAGACTTAAGAAGTCATATATTTATATATGTGGCATCACTACAAGACAGTACATTTTTTATTTTATTTTTTCTCTTTTCCCCCTCCCCGTTCACTCTTCCTCCAAAGACCCTCCCATCCTCTACCTCCTGTGAGTATTTTGGTCCTCCTTCTAAAGAGGACTGAAGCATCCACACTTTGGTCTTCCTTTTTCTTGAGCTTAATATGGTCTGTAAGTTGTATCGTGGGTATTCTCAGCTTTTTGCCTAATGTTGACTTATCAGTGAGTCCAAACCATGTGTGTTTTTGTGATTTTATTACCTCACTCTGGATGATATTCTCTAGTTCCATCTATTTGACTGTGAATTTCATGAGGTCATTATTTTTAATAGATGAATAGTACTCCATTATGTAAATGTACCACATTTTATGTTTCCATTCCTCTATTGAGAAACATCTAGGTTCTTTTTAGCTTCTGGTTATTATAAATAAGGCCCCTACAAACATAGTAGAGCATGTGTCCTTGTTATGTGTTGGAGCATCTTTTGGGTGTATGCCCAGGAATGGTATAGCTGCACCCTCAGGTAGTACTATGTCCAATTTTCTGAGGAACAGCCAAACTGATTCACGGAGTGGTTGTACCAGCTTGCAATCCCACCAGCAATGGGAAAGTGCTCCCCTCTTTCTCCAAATCCTTGCCAGCATCTGCTGTCACATGAGTTTTTTTATCTTAGCCATTCTGAATGGTGTGGTGGAATCTCAGGGTCACTTTGATTTCCATTTCCCTGCTGAGTAAGGATGTTGAGCATTTCTTTAGGTATTTCTTGGCCACTCAAGATTCCTCAGGTGATAATTCTTTGTTTAGCTCTGTACCCCATTTTTAATAGGGTTATTTTGTTCTCTGGCATCTAACTTCTTGATTTCTTTGTATATATTGGATATTAGCACTCTATCAGATGTAGGATTGGTAAAGATCTTTTTCCAAGCTGTTGTTTGATGTTTTGTCCTATTGATAGTGTCCTTTGCCTTAGAGAAACTTTTCAGTTTTATGAGGTCCCATTTGTCCATTGTTGATCTTACAGCATAAGCCATTGGTGTTCTGTCAGGAAATTTTCCCCTTTGCCCATGTGTTTTACGTTTTTCCCCACTTTCTCTTCTATTAGATTCAGTGTATCTTGTTTTATGTGGAGGTCCTTGATCCACTTGGTTTGAGCTTTGAACAAAAAGATAAGAATGGATGGATTGCATTCTTCTACATGCTGGCTGCCAGTTGAAACAGCACCAATTGTTGAAAATGCTGTCTTTTTTCTACTGGAAGGTTTTACATTTTTGTCAAAGATCAAATGACTATAGGTCTGTGGGTTCATTTCTAGGTCTTCGATTCTATTCCATTGATCTTCCTGCCTGTCTCTGTACCAATACCAAGCAGTTTTTACCACCATTGCTCTATAGTACAGCTTGAGGAGGGTGATGCTCCCAGAAGTTCTTTTATTGTTGAGAATAATTTTTGCTGTCCTTGCTTTTGGTTATTCCAAATGAATTTGCTAATTGCACTTTCTAACTCTATGAAGAAATGAGTTTGAATTTTGTTGGGGATTGCACTGAATCTGTAGATTGCTTTCAGCAAGATGGACATTTTTACTATATTAATCCTGCCAATCCAGGAGCATGGGAGATCTTTCCATCTTCTGAGATTTTCTTTGATTTCTTTCTTCATAGACTTGAAGTTCTTGTCATACAAAACTTTCATTTGTGTGGTTAGAGTCACACCAAGGTATTTTATATATTATTTGTGACTATTGTGAAGGGTATCATTTTCCAAATTTCTCTCTAAGCCTGATTATACTTTGAGTAAAGGAAGGATACTGATTTGTTTGAGTTACTTTTATATCCAGCTACTTTGCTGAAGTGGTTTATCAGCTGTAGGAATTCTCTAGTCAAAGTTTTGGGGTCACTTAAGTATTCTATCATATCATCAGCAAATAGTGATATTTTGACTTCTTCATTTCCAATTTGTATGACTTTGACCTCTTTTGTTGGCTAACTGCTCTGGCTAGGACTTCGAGTGCTATACTGAATAGTTAGGGAGAAAGTTTGGAGCCCTGTCTAGTCCCTAATTTTAGTGGGGTTGCTTCAAGTTTCTCCTCATTTAGTTTGATGTTGGCTACTGGTTTGCTGTATATTGCCTCTTCTATATTTAGGTATAGGCATTGAATTCCTGGTCTTTCCAAGACATTTATCATGAAGGGATGTTGAATTTTGTCAAAGCTTTCTCAGCATCTAGTGATATGATTATGTGTTTTTTTTCTTTGAGTTTGTTTATGTACTAGACTACATTGATAGATTTCTGTATATTGAACCATCCCTGGGATGAAGCCTATTTGATCATGATGGATGATTGTTTTGATGTTTTCTTGGATTCGGTTTGCAAGAATTTTACTGAGTATTTTTGCATTGATATTCATAAGGGAAATTGGTCTGAAGTTCTCTTTCTTTGTTGGGTCTTTGTATGGTTTTGGTATAAGCATAACTGTGGCTTTATAGATCAACTTGGGTAGGTTTTCTTCTGTTTCAAATTTGTGGAATAGTTTGAAGAGTATTAATATTAAGTCTTCTTGAAGGTCTGATAGAATTCTGCACCAAAACCATGTGGTTCTGGGCTTTTTGATTGCAAAACTTTTAATGATTGCTTCTATTTCTTTAGGGTTTGTGAGACTGTTTAGATGGTTTATCTGATCCTGATTTAACTTTGGTATTTGGTATCTGTCCAGAAAATTGTCTATTTCTTCCAGATTTTCCAGTCTTGCCTAGTATAGGCTTTTGTAGTAAGATCTGGTGATTTTTTTTAATTTCCTCAGTTTCTATTGTTATATCTCCCTTTTCATTTCTGATTGTGTTAATTTGGATACTGTCTATGTGCCCCCGGGTTGTCTGTCTAGGACTTTATGTATCTTGTTTATTTTCTCAAAGAGCCAGCTCCTGGTTTTGTTGATTCTTTCTGTCATTCCCTTTGTTTCTACTTGGTTGATTTCAGCCCTGAGTTTGATTATTTTCTGCTGTGTACACCTCTTGGGTGTATTTGTTTCTTTTTGTTCTAGAACTTTCACATGTGCAGTTAAGCTGCTAGTGTATGCTCTCTCCAGGTTTTTTGGGGGGGAGGTTAGTGGTGGGGGAGGTATTCAGAGCTATGCATTTTCCTTTTAGCACTGCTTTCATTGTGTCCCATAAGTTTGGGTATCTTGGGCCTTCATTTTCATTAAATTCTCAAATGTTTTTAATTCCTTTCTTTATTTCTTCCCTGACCAAGTCATCATTGAGTAGAGAGTTGTGCAGCATCCATGTGTAGTGTATGTGGGCTTTTTGTTGTCTTTGTTGTTATTGAAGTCCAGCCTTAGTCTGTGGTGATAGGATACATCATATTATTTCATTCTTTTTGTATCTGTTGAGGCCTCTTTTGTGACCAATTATATGGTCAGTTTTGGAGAATGTACCATGAGGTGCTGAGAAAAAAAGGTATATTCTTTTGTTTTGGGATGAAATATTCTATAGATATCTGTTAAATCCATTTGGTTCATAACTTCTGTTAGTTTCACTGAATCTCTGTTTAGTTTCTGTTTCCACGATCTGTCCATTAATGAGAGTGGGGTGTTGAACTCTCCCACTATTATTGTGTGAGGTGCAATGTGTGTTTTGAGGTTTAGTAGTTTCTTTTATGAATGTGGGTGCCCTTGCATTTGGAGCATAGATGCTCATAATTGAAAGCTCATTTTGGTAGATTTTTCCTCTGAAGTGTCCTTCCTTATGTGATAACTTTTGTTTGAAGGTCAATTTTATTTGATATTACAATGGCTACTCCAGCTTGTTTCTTGAGACCATTTGCTTGTAAAACTTTTTTCCTGCCTTTTACTCTGAGGTAGTATCTGCCTTTGTCACTGAGGTATGTTTTCTGTATGCTGCAAAATGCTGAGTCTTGTTCATGTATCCAGTCTTTTAGTTTATGTCTTTTTATTGGGGAACTGAGTCCATTGATGCTAAGAGATACTAAGTGCCTGTGATTGTTGCTTCCTGTTATTTTTGTTATTAGATGTGGACTTATGTTTGTGTGACTATCAACTTTTGGGGTTGTTGAATAAAGATTACTTTCTTGCTTTTCCTAGGGTGTAGTATCCATCCTTGTCTTTGAGTTTTCCATCTGTTATCCTTTGAAGGCCTTGATTTTTTTTGAAAGATATTGTTTAAATTTGGTTTTGTCATGGAAGATCTTGATTTCTCCATGTATGGTATTTGAAAGTTTTGCTGGGTATAGTAGCCTGGGCTGGCATTTGTGTTCTCTTAGGGTCTGTATGACATCTGCACAGGATCTTCTGGCTTTTATAGTCTCTGGTGAGATGTCTGGTATAATTCTTATAGGTCTGCCTTTATATGTTACTTGACTTTTTTTTCTTTACCTCTTTCAATATTCTTTCTTTGTTCTGTGCATTTGGTGTTTTGAATATTTTGTGATCGGAGAAATTTGTTTTTCTGTTCCAATCTATTTAGTGTACAGTAGGTGTCTTGTATGTTTGTCAGCGTTTCTGCCTTTAGGTTACAAGTTTTCTTCTATAATTTTATTGAAGATGTTTACTGGCCCTTTGAGTTGGGAATCTTTGCTCTCACTTCTATACCCATTTTTAATCTTTTCATTGTGTCCTGGATTTCCTTGATGTTTTGATTTAGGTGCTTTTTGCACCTAAATTTTGCATTTTGCATTTTCTTTCACTGTTGTGTCAATATGTTCTATGGTATCTTCTGCACCTGAGGTTCTCTCTTCTATCTCTTGTATTCTGTTGGTGATGTTTGTATGTATGACTCCTGTTCTCTTTCTTAGGTTTTCTATCTCAATGGTTGTCTCCCTTTGTGATTTCTTTATTGTTTCTATTTTTATTTTTACATCCTAGATTTTTTTTTTAATTTCTTCTCTTTCTTGGTTCTGCTTTCCTGTATCTCTTTAAGGGATTAATGTGCTTCCTCTTTAAGGGCTTCTACCTGTTTACCTGTGTTCTCCTTTATTTCTTTAAGGGAGTTATTAATGTCCTTAAAGTCCTCTATCATCATCACAAGATCTTATTTTAAATCAGAATCTTGCTTTTCCAATGTGTTGGTCTACTGCAGGCAGTTCCTTATTCCAGATGGTGGGTCCCCTGGAGGGATGTGTCTTCTGCTTCTCAGGGTCCCAGACACCATATACTTTACAAGAGCTGCCATGGGCTTCTGAGATGTCTCCATCTCGGCCTACTGCAGGCAGTCTCTGTCGTTGTATGCTGTCCCCAGCAGTGGAGGTTCCTTCAACTGGGTGATCCATCCTGTGTCAGCTCTGAACTCTCTTTCAGTTGTGGAACACCCTCACTTGAGTCTTTGCTCTGGTTGGGCTTTGGTCTTTTCCCTGGGTCTATACCTTTTCCATGAGTTTTCCTTCTAGCAACTTCTATAGAGCTGATAGATATTGTTTAAATTTAGTTTTGTCACAGAATATTTTGTTTTCTCCATCTGTGGTGATTGAGCATCTTGTTGAGTATACTAGTCTGGGCTTACATTCGTGCTGTTCTAGAGTCAGCAAGACATCAGTCCAACTTCTTCTGTCTTTGAGAGTCTCTGTTTTGAAGTTAGGTATAATTCAAATAGATCTGCCTTTATATGTTATTTGGCCATTTTTCTTTCTATCTTTTAATGTTCTTTCTAAGTCCTGTACATTTGGTGCTTTGATTATTATGTTGCAAGAGGACTTGATTTTCTGGTCCAATCTATTTGGCATTCTGTAAGCTTCTTCTAACTTTCTATGCATCTCTTTCCTTAAGTTATATGAATTTTCTTCCATAATTTTGTTGAAAACATTTTCTGAGCCTTTGATCTGTGAATCTTCTCCTTGTTCTATTCCTATTATTCTTAGGTTTTGTCTTTTCATATTTTCCTAGATTTCCTGGAAGGTTAGTGTTAGGAACATTTTAGATTTAACATTTTCTTTGAACCAATGTGTCACCTTCTTCTATCATACCTTCAATACCTGAGATTCTCACTTCCATCACTTGTATCTTCTTGGTGATACACTTTCATCTGTAGTTCCTGTCCATATATCTCAATGAAAATCCATTTCTAGGTTTCCTCCAGTTTGTGTTTCTTTATAGGTTTTATTTTTATTTTCAGGTCTTGAACAACTGGATGAATTTTCTTCACATGTTTGTGACTCTGTGGTAGAGTACTTGTGTAGCATATACCATGTTTGAAATTCAGTTTCCTACAGTACCTACCCAAAAAATGAAAAAATGAATGACTGAAAGAATGAAAAAGAAAGGAAAAAGAAAAAAGTTTAACACATTGGCCCTCATGCACAATAGGCATTTTAAAAAACTAATAGTATCTCTTCATTTACTTTCTTTGAAGTAAGTAAATTTGAAATTATATCAATGGTTAAAAAAACTATGATTGAGTTAAATATTTTTATTTAATTTTTATATTGTAGAGGTATTTCAAAATACAGTACTCATAAGTATATACAATATAAGATACTAAAAATACACAAGTTGATAATTGACACTATAAATTAATAAGAAATAATGTTTTCTAATGTAAGGCTTTGGCTTTGCCTCACAGAAATACTCTAAAATGACTTTGATGTTAAATGATTTAGGGTCCAGCCCTTCCCCCCACAAACACTGAGTCCTTTGATGCTTCCTTCAAATGACCCTTCATGACTTAATTATGTCTCCACTGGTTAGTCTCTCTTTACCTTGGACCTTGAGAAGTCTCAGCTCTGTGAGTGTACACACCCTGCAGGCATTTTAGAGGACTTCACACTT
This sequence comes from Arvicanthis niloticus, assembly GCF_011762505.2. Lineage (NCBI taxonomy): Eukaryota > Metazoa > Chordata > Mammalia > Rodentia > Muridae > Arvicanthis > Arvicanthis niloticus. The sequence goes on from NC_047666.1 coordinate 61,359,790, forward strand.
TTTCTAATTGTGTGTTTTCCTGCTGAGAATCAGGATTCCCAGGTGCCAAGTGAGAGGTCCCTGAGCCCTTGGGGACTCACAGTGACTCTGAGATGGGGACACAATCTAGGGCTAAGTAGGTGCAAAGCAGATTATCCTCCCAGGAACTGAGGGAGTGTTTGGTACTGGTGGGTCTGTACTAGACAAAAGGATGCTTTATAAAGTTCATCGGCATAGACCAGACAGACCCAGGTTTTATCAGTTAGTTGATGTGCTATCAGGATCAATTAGCCCAAGACTCTCCACTAAAGAGATTTCTGGGATTTATTAATTATTTATCAGTGTTAGTATGAAATTGCTCATTGCTTTCTTTCTGCTGATTGTTCTGATTATATTCCAGGAACTAATTTCTTGTTTCTCCTTAAATATATCTGCGTCTCCTGGCTACTATCAAGATGGAGATTTTGTTATTGGAGGACTCTTTTCCCTTAGAGTGACTGCTGGAGACACTAGAAGTAGATTTGGCTTTACAGATATAAACCATATTCCAGAACATGTTTATGTGTAAGTGTTTGGCTTCTGTCCTTAAAAAATATTATTTTGAGATTTCATACATGTATAAAATATATGTTGCTCAAACCCCACTTCTACTGCTTCCCCTCTAATATCTTCTGTCTTCAACTTCATGGAGTCTCTCTCTCTGTCTCTCTGTCTCTCTGTGTCCCTGTCTCTCTTTTTTTCTGTCTCTGTCTGTCTCTGTCTCTCCACCCCCCCCTCTCTCTCTCTCTCTCTCACACACACACACACACACACACACACACACATACACACACACACACTTTTTAATATACTGAGTTCATTAAGGCATGCCAATACTACAGGAAAATAGAACATCATCTAGAATATAGGTAAGATACTATGCAAACCTCCTAAGAAAACTGACCCTCCCTTTCCCAGTAGCCACCAAATGCCAATAGCTCCTTAGCCATGACTGGGTCTCTGTGTGTGTCTCCCCTATTCAGGATCAATTCTCTTAAACTATTAAAAAGGCTTTAAAAACACTTTTCAGTTGAAGTTATTTTTCTTTGTTTTCATTAAGTATATTATACTGAGAACATTGTATTTTTCCTGCTTTAATTGACTTGAAACTATTTTTTTAATTACCATAGTTGATCAAGCACTGTGTATTTTCTCAAGGTTTATCCTATTTTTGAAAACCACATGAAATACTAAATTTTAATGTTTGCTATTTCCCATATGCTTTACTCTTCAATTTTACTTTCTCAGACACAAGTTTCACAGTACAAAGTTAGAATTGTACATTTGATAGTATGTAGTGGTGCAAACCTTTAATCCCAGGGTTTGAGAAGCAGAGGCAGGAGGATCTCTGTGACCTTAGGCTAACCAGGTCTACATAGTGAGTTTAAATACATCCTGGGATGAATAAGTGAAAGTCTGTCTCAAAAAAACAAAATAAAAAACAATAACTGTAAATTTGATAATAAGTTGTACTATGAATTTTCTTTTTAAAGACTAATTCCTCTATATTTTTAGTAGAGAATATCTTCTTGTTTCTTGGATTATTGTGTATAATATTTACATGAGTGAGATGGTTAAAAATAAAAATTTAGAATTTGAGAGAGAGCATGGGAGGAGCCACAGGGAGAAGAGTGAGGAAGGTAAATGATATAAATATGTTTTAATTAAAAATTAATATAAAACATACAGAAATGGTCTTTTCAATTTTTCCTCCTAGGGATCTCACTAAACATTATCAGCACATGTTGGCAATGGTTTTTGCTATAGAAAAAATCAACAAGGAGCCAAATATTCTATTCAACATGTCCCTGGGATTTTACCTCTTCAATGTTGACTTTATTGAGATGAAGGCCGTGGAGAGTTCTATGGCTCTGCTCTCAGGAGAGAGCCCACCAATTCCTAACTACAGCTGCAGGCCTGAGAAGACTGATAAGCTGGTTGCTGTGATAGGAGGCATTTCAACAGGAATATCAACTCAGATCTCCCGAGTTCTAAGTCTCTACAATATCCCACAGGTATGCAAAGAATCCTAGTTCTTTAGGTTAAACATAATAACATACTACTAAATACCAATTAATTTAGTTTTTGTTTATTGATGAGGTATGGGACTGCTTAATAATTTACTATGTGGTTATCATTTTACATCTAAAATATAATTTATTCATAAGATGAAATAATGTTTGTCTAGTAAATTTAATTTCAAAACCTTTAATATTGAAAAAATATAAAGTAATGACAACCTGTATTCTGACCACTCAAATTTCCTTAGCCTTGTGTCATTGTTAATACCATCTTTCTTTTGTATCCAGTTTTAGAGCATCACAAAGCATGAGGACTATAATAATTCTACTCATGTATCTTCACTGTAACTACTTTGGACATATTCCTGATTATTTTACTGTGGAATCAGCTCAGATTTCTACATAACATTTATTTTTACAAAGAACCATTGCTCAGACTTACTCTGGCTGGACATTTGGACTGTTTCAATTTTCCTCTGTTGGAACAAAATTTGTAATTTCTGTCTTTGTTTAAAAACTTTTTTGTTGATCAGCAATAACTTTTCATAAACAGTGCTAGAGTGCTAGCATGTAAATGTCAAATGCATCCTAATGAGTAATAAGCTTAAAACGAGCTATGTAGAATATTTGTCTGCAAATAACAGTGATTCATCATTAACTGTTTCCCTGATATTATCTGTGAAGAAACTTAAAATTTTCCTCAAATGCGTTGGCTGCCATGCTGCTTTATTTTTATTTTTTATTTTTCCTTATTTGTTTATATTTGAGACTTATTCTCACCATGCAGGATTAGCTTGTCTTGAACTTCCTATGTAGCCCAGGATTGCCTTACAGAGATCCTCCTGCCTTTGCTTCTCCAGGGCTGGGAGTAAAGCCTACAGTATTTTGCCTGCCCATGCTTTTTATGAGTTTTTATGGGTGAGTGTTTTTCTTTTAAATTTTTGACTTTGGACATATGCTTATTATGACATTAATAATGAATACAATTTTTCATAAGAAATGCCTATATAACTCTACTTGTCTCACTTTTGTCATGGATCCTCCTACTGCCTCTTGCTGGGCCCTGGCCTCCCACCTAACAGCTTCTCATTCCGTTCTCCTGACATAGGATCTTTCACTTTGCTCTGCAGCTTGTTAACGCCATGTAGCCCCCTGATCAGCCATGCAATGATCTGCTGAGCTACCAGAGTCCTTTCAGTAGATCCTTGTCCAAGGTGGTATTTTGAAGTGTTTCCCCTAGCTTTCCTTTGCTATTTCAAAGATTTAATTTTTAACCCTAATTTACTCTGAGCTGATTAGAATGGATTTTTTTTTTTTGCACAGGGTAGAGAAACAGATAACTCCACCTTAAGTTTTCTACATGTAGCTTCGTACTCAGTTTCCCTAGAAATTTGTGGAAGCGACTGTCTTTTCTCCGATATATATTTTTGACTATAGCTATGTGAGTTTATTTATTGCTCTTCTGTTTGGTTTGTGTAAAGGTTTATCTTATGCCAACACCAGGCTGCTGTGTTGCCATGGTTCAGTAGTATAATTTAAGATCTGGTATATGAATTGACATGTACCAGTACCCTTTCTATTTAGGATGGCTTTGTCCAGTGGGGATATTTGTGTTTCCATATGAATGTTAGAATTGCCTTTTCTAGTTTTATGAAGAGAGTCATAGGAAGATTTATGAGAATTATGCTTAATAATATATCATTTTGGAATATTTTGCAGTGTTAATTCAGCCAATCTGTGTGTGTCCAAGTTACTTCTGTCTTCTAGAGTCTTTTTTAATGGCTGTAAAGTCTTCCAACTCTTTCCTTAGGCTTTTTCTTAGATGCTTTATTTTTTATTGCATCTGGGATTACTCCCATGATTATCTCCTCTACAAATTCATTATTTATGTATAGGAAGCTACTAATTTGGATATTTATTTTGTGTTCTGTTACTTTGATGAAAGTGTATATTAGGTCTGAGAGTTCTCATATCTGATGTTCCCTGAAGAGCACAGGAGAAAACATTCAGACATAAAGATACCATTTGTGAACAGGCCTAATTTACCTTCTTTTTATCCTTTTTGTAGGTGTTCTCTTACTATATTGGTTTTACTAGGATTTCAAGCTAAATACAAATGACAAAAGCAAATATTCTCTGGCCCTTTGTTCATAGATTTACTAGTAAGCATTTTATTTTTCATCTGGCATTTTATCCATGTCAGTATACCTATATACAGTATTTAAAGAGTTATGATTTTAGGGGTATCGCATTGCTTTGGGAGTTCATGTTTCTTTTGTGTCTGTGTTTGAGTTGGGAGTCTGATAGATTGAATATTTCTTTTGGTTTTACATGTACTCCTTTTATGTAGATGCATTTTTATTATTTTTAATATTGTGTAGAGAGAGAGGGTGGGCAGAAAGACAGAGTGAGTGATTATGAACCACCTGACATGGTTGCTGGGAACCGAGCTTCAATCCTTAGAATTATTTTTTTGTCAGCATAGGATGCATGGGTTTCATTATGTCCATTCACGTTCACATGCACTTTGTTCTTACTGTCTGCATCCTGATGCCACCCACATTCTCCCATCTTGCTGTTCTGCTTTCTGAACAAAACTCTGTCAGCTTTTAGTTCAGTGTTTTACTGTCTCCTGCCTTATATATATATATTTTTATCATTCTGGTGGTTCCTTTCTAGTTCTCTGTCTTTATCTCTGTCTTTGTCTCTGTCTCACTCTGTCTCTCATACACACATATACATGCACACACACACACACATACACACATACACACACACCACTATGTCCCACAATATAGAGAAAACCTAAATGTGTTTGATTTATTTTGCTTAATATAATATTTGCAGTAGCCTTCATCTTACTCCAAATGTCTTTAGTCTTTATGGCTACATATGATTATGTTGTGCATATATACCATCTTTCTGCTTTTATCCATTTCTATTTATGAATATCTAGTTTGTTTTGGTTACTAAATAGTATAAATAGCAAAATTAACAATAAATTATGGTTGTGAAGTTTCTCTTGCTTTGTCTTGGAGCATGGAAGTCTATACAAAGGAGTAGCAGAGCTGAGTTGTGTGGTTGAACTATTCTTAGTGTTTGTGAAACTTATGTTGTTTCCGAACTGAATGATGTCAGTTCGAATTCCTAATAGCAAAAATAAGGCTTCCTGTTTCTTCACACCCACCATTTGGTTTGGTTGGTATGTAAGATTTATTTTTTACGTATGCAAATGTTTCTTCTGCGTGCATGTTGTGTGCAACACATGTGTACCTAGTGTCCGTAGAGAAAACTGCAATAAGGTGTTAGGTCATCTAGATATGAAATTATTGGTGGTTTTGAACTGCCATAGGGGTGCCAGGAATGAAACCCAGGTCCTGTGCATGAACAGTTCATGTTCTAAACTGCTGAGCCTCCTCTCCTGCATCTGCTACCCATTCTCATGATGAAAACACCTGTGACTGAAATAACAAAGTCTTTGTAATTTGGATTCCCTTTGTGGTTAAGGATGTTCAACACTGTCAAAATATTTATTAAACATTTGTCTTTCTTTCTTGCTGAGAACTATCTGTTTAGTGCATTAACTGGTTTACTGATTTAATGATTCCTGGGTTTTTTTTTTTTTTTTTTTTTTTTTTTTTTTTTTTTTTTTTTTTTTTTTTTGGAAATTCAAATTTTGCTTTTCAACCTGTGACCAGCTGGCTGCCTGTGGCCACTGATAGTTATGCACACAGCCTAACCCAATGACTTCAGTGTACTCATAACATCCAGAGACTTTTTTGTCATTTCTTTTGTAATTCACTTGCACACATCATAAGAGTGAACTATGGAGCTGGCAGTACTGTTGACCATGATCTATAGATCTTTTATTTCCTCTATTGTGTTGATATTTTTGTTTGAGGTTTTCTGTGTACAATAAGTAAAACATCTCTAGTGCGTGTAAGTGAATCCCTGATATATGGAAATCATTCCAACTTTACATAAGACAGATAAGTCTTTCTTTCCATTTCTTCTTTTTGCCAGCATGAATGTTGTATGTTTGTTCTTGAACATTTTCTTGTGTTAGGTCCTCTGTATGATAAGTTCCACATCTTTCTCTCTTGACTCACTTTCACATTTTCCAGACTACAACCTTGAGTTGAAGAAAGTTTACAAAGGTTGCTCAGTGGATGTTTTCATTGGACTTTCACTTTAACTTTCAGAAACTTTATTTGGTTACCTTATTTTCAGATTTTTTTCCTCTACATTTTAATTTTTTCCCACCAAATGCCTGTTTGCTAAGTTCTATATAGATTCAGAATTTATTCCATTACTGAACCTATCAGGTTATGTGAGCTCTGTGATTATTTGTGAGTATTGGCCACTCTTCACAAGACCGACTCTGCCATCCAATCTCATAGCATTTTCCTTATTCTCTTTCATTTCTAATACTGAAGGATTACGACCTCATGCAGTGCCATTGTGGTTCTCTCTCTCTCTCTCTCTCTCTCTCTCTCTCTCTCTCTCTCTCTCTCTCTCTCTGTGTGTGTGTGTGTGTGTGTGTGTGTGTGTGTGTGTGTGTAGGGGGGTATGTGGAAACTCTAGTGTTTGTCAGGACTATTCAGATCCAGATCGGCATATCAGTACACCTGGAGGCCAGACATTCTTCCTTCATCACTTTCTGCACTGCTGCCTTGAATCAGAGTCTTTTACAGAACTGGAAGCTTGAGATTTTGAGCTGACTAGTCAGGAGGCTCTAAGGATTTACCTGTCTCTGCCCTGCTATGTTAGGGTACAAGCACACACAGCTGTGTCTGACTTGTTATGGGGATGCTGAGGATTCTAATGCAGGCCTTGAGCTACCTCCTCAGCCTCATGATTGTTTATATATAATGCATATATCTTACAAAATAATGGATTTGTCATGACACTTTCATGCATGTATAGCTCTATAGTTTACTCTTCAGTCCCCTCAGGCTTGGGCCTATCAGAATCCACAGTTACAGTCTGATTCTGAGGTCAGCTCCTAGTCAGCAAGACAGTGAACTAAATCCTCCCTCCATAAACTGCCTGAGCCAAGCCTCCTCCTAACTCTCCAGTTTGTTATCTTTGTGATCTTCCATTTCCACACCTGTCTCCTGTAGCAGCCTCACACAGGCCTGTTCAGGTGCCTGCAGATTCTGTGAGGTGCTGTTACTCCCCATTCTCAGCCCCCACAGTAGGTCAGTGTTAGACAATCAGTTCTCTCCTGAGATGGTAGCCTGCCACAGATCTCTGAGTCATAGGAAGTGAGAAACTATAGCTCTTCTACTTTGTCAGCCCATCTCCCTGGAGAAACATCTTTCTTTCTGAGAGCAACACCTTGATTGGAGACCTAAAAGAACCCAGGGCTTGCCCTGTCAGCAGGACAACAGGTCTCTTTGCCACAGACTCTTGCCTTATAGTTGGACACAATTTGTCACATTTCGAACACATTTTTTTAAATTTATGATTTAAAAGTTGTTCCTTCAGATTTTTAGAAATATGTTAAGAAAGTTATATTAATTAGTATAACATAAGCCATGTTTTATTAATTTAATTTCATGGGACCCATGATCCCATTATTAAAATTTATTAATATAAAAATTATATCATCTCGTATCATCTATTTAAATTGCTTAATTTTGTGCATTTACTAAATATTGAGTATTTCTTTATGCTAGGGTTTTCTTCATCAACATATTCATATTCACCTCATTTTCTGATCTCTTCTTTCCTATTTCTCCTCCTTCTTCCTATCCACCCCTCTCTCCCAATCAATCATCATGTATTGAATGTCTATATCCAATTATCATGATTTTGGATCCAATAAGTAGAATATTCACTAAATATCCAAACTCAGATTCATGGTGAGAAGTCAGTGAATGGAGCCAGGGCATGAGTCGTGAATTAGGGCATGACCCAGTGGATATCTGATTTTAGGAGATTAATTAGGGAATTTGCATGGAAAGGGGGATCAAGATAGTGTTGGCAAAACTTGGAAATACAAACCTTGACTAAAGAAAGTATTCTGAAACTCATTAAAAAACACATTTTGAGAAACAGGATTGTTTCATGCCAATATTAGAATAAGTTGAATTGTGAAGTGAATTTGATAATTGGTCATTTGACATAGCAAATTAGGTAATTAATGATCTACTCACCCCTACCCTAGAGAAGATGCTCTAAAATGCTTAGGAATGACAGGGTAGTCCTCAACTGAAGTTTTCAAGTGAGGATAGCAATATAATGGGGATGACCAGAGGGTCTTCTTAAAGAGAGACTTTATAACATTCATTGATGTAGAGAGTGAGCCTTCTATCCGAAGTAAGATTGTTTTAGGCTAGTTGACTACAGATTAAGCATTACAGAAAGACAAAGACATGGGAACTTGTAGGGAAATAATATACTTCACTAGTGGATTATAAAATGGTTCATAGATTTCTCTTTATTGAATAATTAACTATGGATTTGTAACTTCAAGGAAAATGAAGGCCTTTATTTTTAACATTTCTTTACTTCCATTATCAGAAAAATGAAAGTTTTGGTATGGTAAGTGACAGATTTGCAAATGCTCTGGTTTGACTGGTATTACCTGAACTGAGAGAAGGAGATAGACACAATGTGGCCCTGTTAGATGTGTTTTATAAAAGTGTAAGAAAAAATGCATTATCTGTGTGCAGTTAGAAGAAAGTGGTGGATCATAGGTAACAAGATAGTATTTCTTAGCAAAGTTATCTAATTGTTTAATTTGCCCTAGAGTGAATAAACAGAAAAGGTAAAGCAAGTCACATGACAATAAACCTAATTGTCTTGAATTGAGTTGTAACTTTCTTTCTCTTCAGATCAGCTATGCTCCTTTTGACCAGAGTCTTGGGACCAGAGTCCAGCTCCAGTCTCCTTACCAGTTTCCTGTGCACACCACAGCTCTGTATCAGGGAATTATTCAACTGCTGCTATACTTCTCTTGGGTCTGGGTTGGTCTGGTGGTTCCAGATGATATGAGGGGAGAACTCTTCCTTAGGGACATCACAGAGCAGATGACCAAACATGGACTTTGTGTTGCATTTGCAGAAAAGGTTCCAGAATTTCCTGCTAAAGACACAGTAAACAGGGGACTTTTTATGGAAAGATTCACACTGACACGTGTTATCGTTGCATTTGGTGACACATACTCTCTTCTGAGATTTGTCTATAACACCTTCTGCAATACTCCTTTTGGTAATGTCTGGATCACAACTTCTGATTGGGATATCACCATAATACCCTTTGAACAAGATCTAGGTTATACATTCTTTGGTGGAGGATTATCATTTTCTGTTCACACAGATCAAATTCTGGGATTCAAGGATTTTCTCGGAAGTGTCCAACCTAGAAAATACCCTCATGATACCTTTATCCAGGATGTGTGGTCGATCATATTTGAATGTCCATATTTTGATCAGCACTGGATCAGGGAACTACGCCAATGTGAGCAAAATGGCAGCCTGAGCACACGACCTCTGCATGTTTGGGATATGAACACCTCACCCCCGAGCTACAAAGTCCATGCTGCTGTGTATGCCATTGCCCAGGCACTGCATGAGGAGCTGTCACTCAGAGTGGAAGGAGGCTCTCTTGATAAAGGTGTATCCTGGGCTCCTCTCCCATGGAAGGTAAAAATAGCTGGTCTTGTATTTACCTACAGTGTTAGGCCTTGGCTTGTATGTTCTTTATTTTGATTTATGATCTTTCTTAATTATTGTTAGAAAAATATTTCTTCTGTTAGTATACTTGTTTAGGCTACTGTCTCCTTCCTCGAAGTATTTCTGTTATTTCAGTAGCATAAAGTAATATTGTTAGAGAAAAAAATTTAAAAAAAAACCACATTGTAGTGTTTAATGTTGAGCTAAAGTTGCTAACAGAACACAATTATGTGCATGATTCTAAAAAAGTTTTTCTATCTTAAACACAAACAATAATACTTAAGCCCTTTAATTGTCAAATGACTTCTTATTGTTGATTTTAATCAAATTTGAAGAAATTATAATATGCAAGTCAAGAGACTTGTATAAGTATAAATATGATGTATTTTAAGGGATTTTAAGCACATTTGACACCATTAGCTTTTTTTTTTATTTTGATAAACATATCCTAGAAAGAACACATAGCTTCTCATCCATGACACTTCTCCAGTATGTGGGAGGCTGAGGCAGAAGGATCATGAGTTTGAAGTCAGCCTGGGCTGTATAAACCTTGTCTTAAAAATCAAATCCCAAACCAAACTGAAACAAAAACAGGTTCTATAAATTAATATGGATTGAATGGGCTGGCACTAATCATGACACATCAACTTTCCACATGTTTGCCCTTCTGTATCTTCTTTTCTTTTCCACAGCTATTGCATTTCCACTACTTACCAGAGTCCCTTTCTCTACATTGTTGTCAACACTTTATTTTTTGAGTTTGTTTTAAATTTGTTTATTGTTTGGTACCTTCAAACACTAAAATAATGAATGTTGGGCATTTTTTACCCCCTGCTCCATTGCATTCTCTATTCCTTCCTTTCCTGTTAGAGCCTTTCTCCCAACCAACCCTCTCACTCGCATGGCCCCTTTTGTAGGTGGGATCCTCTAAATGTAGTTTTTCACTCAAGAGTGAAAGGTTATTACTAGACTAAGGACTAATTATCCCTTTAGGTCACATAGATCTTTTGTGTGTCTTGAGTTTTGACATCAGGCATCCTAACACATAGAAAGTGTTATGTGAATGCAGCTTATGGTGAGGTAGATTAACCTTTCACTGAGATCAGTGATGTTAAACATCTTCCCACACACTTTATTACCACATGTATCCCTTTCTTGAAAAAAAAAATCAAACAATCACTTCCTCTGATTTAACTTTTTGGCCAAACAATTTTATTAATTACCTATAACTTGGGATAACAACCTTCATTAGGTATCTTGTTTGCAAATATCTTCTTCCATTCCACGAATTGTCCTCATACCCTGTTGGTTATTTTCTTTGCTGTGCAAAAGCTTTCTTTGTTAGGATAGTTGATCTTAGCTTTCATTGACAGCTTTTGATGTTGTATTTAAAAATATCAAGACCAATGATATCAAAGGACTTACCTCTCTGTTTTACTCTAGGAATTTTTTTTTATTCTGAGGTTTTGATCTGCTTTTACTTTATTTGGTGTATGAAACAGACATAATCCAACTGCAGTTTCTCACCCTGTTTACACAACAGCTTTTGTGGAAGAGACTGTATTTCACCGTTTTTTTGGTTTTGGCTTTTTTTTTTTTTTTTTTTTTTTTGGATTTGGTATCTTGTGTATTTGGTTGGTTTCTGGACTTCTGTTCAGCTCCTCTGTGATGTGTGCATGTTATATGCCATGCTGATACCCCTGTGATTTTATAAAACTATTTGGAATGTGAAATGCAATTCTTTAATTCTGTTCTTCTTGATCAACTTTGCAAAAGGCATGTGACTTCTTTGTGACTCTCCTGTCCTGTGGGATTTTAGGCCTCTTTAAACTCTAAGAAAAACATCATTTAAATTCATAGAGACTGCCCTAATCTGTGAAAGCTTTTGCATAATGAACTGCTTTAAACAATAGAAACTCTTCTAATCCTTGATACTGTTTCCCTTCTGTGTCTCTTCAGTCTCTTTGATCAGTGTCTTACAGGTTTTACCATTGGAATATTTTACCTACTTGGTTAATTTTTTCCTAATTAGTAAAATAATTAGGAATATTGTTTAATTGTTTTTAATTGCCATATATTCATTACACATGGTATTGGGTTTCATAAGGATAATTCCATTCAAGTGTATACAATACTAGTTTGACTATGTTTCTCCTTAATTCCTTTACTCCACTTCTACTCCCTGAAGAGATGTGGTGGTTCGAATGAGAAATGTCCCCCACAGGCTCAGGATTTGAACAATAGGTTCCCATGGCATTTGTCTAGGGAAATTTGGATGATACAATCTCCCTGTGTGTGTGTACATTTGTGTGTGTGTGTGTTTGCAAGTATGTGTACAATAATGTGCAAGTGTGTGTATGTCTATGCCTGAGTTCATGCACGTGCACATGGAGGTGCTTACTAATGTCCATGTATATGTGTGTATGTATGTGTGTGTGAATGTGTGTGCATGTGTGTGCTTGTGTGTATGTGATTTTAGGCATTTATAAATAACTAAACTCCACAAATACGAGGAAAAACTGTAATATGAGACTTTATAAGTCTGATTTTCCTTAATATAATTTCCTCATACCAATTTACCCATAAATGGCATAACCTCACTAGTATTTTTAGATGGAAAATTTTCATTTCGTATATACCAAATATTTATGCATTCATTAATTGATCAACACTATATTAGTTACTTTCTTGTTGCTGTGACAAAACACCATGTCCAAGTAAACTCGTAGTAGAAAGGGTTTGGCTTACAGTTCCGGGGTAAAAGGGTTTATCGGATCAAGCAGGCATGGCAGCAAGCATCAGGCATGGTGCCAGGGGCAGGAGATCATATTTCAACCATAAGACAAAGGAAAGAGGGTAAACTAAAAAGTATCTATATTCTCAAAACCCACCCCTAGTGACATGTTTCCTCCAGCAAACCTGTACCTCTAAAACCTCTCAAAACAGTGCCAACCACACAGGTGACAAGTGTTCATTACCTGAAGGGGGACAGTTCTTATTCAAATCACTACACAATCCTAAGCTAAGTCATGAACTCATCATTGTTGCAGTAAACCCTAATGTCAAGTGCCTCTGACACACTGACTTATAAGTCCTTCAAGTAAACACCAAGAAGTGATGGAGCTGGATCATAGGGTAGATCCATTTTGTTTTATTGAGGAACACTTTTTTTCTGGTTTTCATAGTAGCTAGACTAATTTACATTTCCACCAGTAAAGTAGTATGTAAGCATTCTCTTTTCTCCATATTATGGTCAATATTTGTTTTTATATGTGTTTTCTGTTACTGTGATAAAACAGTGTGACCAAAGGTGACTTATAGAAGGAATTTCCTTTGGCTTAGGTTCCAGATGGAGAGTCCTTAATGATGGGGAGGCATAGCAGTGGGTACTAGAAAAAGAAGCAGATAGATCATATCTTCAACTACATGTAGAAACCAGAGAGTGTGAGTGGAATGAGGCTACACAGTCTCAAAACCCAGTCCATTGGCATACTTCCTTAAGCAATGCTCCACAGTCTAAAGATTCCATAATGTGCCAAAACAATACTCCTAACATGAACCAAGTATTCAAATTCCTGAAACAACTGGAAACATTGATTGTTCAAATCATATATATATATATATATATATATATATATATATATCTCCACCACGATTTTCACTCTAACCTCTTAAAAACCATCAAGACCAATTAATGCTGCCTCAATAATTTTGGATATTTAGTGTTCTGCTGGAGCATGGCCAACTTTCTAGAGGCTACATTATTAAACACCACTGACCCTTCTCTCCAGTAGCTAACAATTGCCAGTGTCATTCAGCTATGGGTGGGACTTAATGCTCAACTTTTTTGGCCTGGCTTGGGCTTGTTATGTCTTGTGAAAGCTATTAAAACTGCTATGAGCTCATATGCACGGCTCCCTACAGAGGTCAGAAGATCCTGTTTCTTATAGTCATCCCCTGACCATTATCACATTTTGGTTATATTCTATTATTTAAACAATTTTAAAATTTTAACTGTACTAGGTTGATTTTCTTCTTCTGCCTCAAGTTCATCCAGATCCCTGCCTCCTACCTACCATAAGTTATTTCTCAAGAAACTAACCAAAACTCAATATGGGAACAAGCCCCTCAAAACCAGAAAAACAAAATAAAATCATACCCAAAAAGATTAAGACAAAACACAATGCCAAACTAACTATAACCAAAATTAAAGCACACACCAAAAGACCCGGGGATTTCATTATTTGTTGGCCAACTAACTACTCCTGGATATGAGATCTGCCCTGGAGTGGCTGATGTGTGCCACGGACCACCCCAGACGGGTGTAGGGTCCCTGGCGTGAAGACTAAGTGGGTAAGGATTTGGTGGTGACAAACAGAAACAAACACAGAGGCACTTTGAATCTTTGTGTATTTTGTAGCTCTCAAGCAAGGGTTTTTATGCATAGAGAAACAGGTATTACTATGTTCTCTACTCTCCCTCTGTACCTCCTTCCCCAAACTATTTTCTTCCTGTTCCCATCTCAACCCACTCCCTTCTCCACCCAGAAAATCGATTCTATTTTTCCTTCTCAGGTAGATCCATGGGACCCCCCTAGAGTCCTCCTTGTTACTTAGCCTCTCTGGGTCTGTTGATTGTAATATGATTATCCTTTACTTTGCAGCTAACAACCACATATAAGTAAACACATGCCATGTTTGTCTTACTAGGGTTCTCCACTCTCGACATATTTTAGTTCTATCCATTTGCCTGCAAATTTTACAACGTCATTTTTCTAATAGCTGAGTAGTAGTATTCTATTGTGTAATTGTACAACATTTTTCCATTCTTCAGTTGAGAATCATCTATGTTGCTTCCAGTTTTCAGCTATTTAAAATAAAGCCACTATGAACTAATTGAGCAAGTGTCCTTGTGGTAAGATGGATTCTCCTTTGGGTATATGCCCAAGAGTGGTATAGGTGGGTATTGAAGTAGATCAATTCCCAACTTTCTGAGGACCCACATATCATATTTATTTCTATAGTGGCTGTAGAAATCTGCCCTCCCTCCATCATTGCAGGAGTGTTCCTCTTGCTCCATATCCACATCATGAGCTGTCACTTGTATCTTTGATCTAGCTGTTCTGACTTGTGTAAGATGGAATCTCAAAGTAGTTTTGATTTGCATTTTCCTAATGGATAAAGATATTTGTTGGGAGCCTCCCAGCCTGGAGAGGGTAGTGGCAAAGGTACAGAGTAGGACTCTGGTGATGGCTTTAAAGTCTGAGGGTCTCAGGGCTTCTGGCTCTCTGACCAGTACTGAAATGCTGATGATAACTTCTAAAAAGTCCTAAAAAGTTCTTGCTCCTTCTGAGGGTATAAGACTGCAGGCTTAGGTAATAACACCTGTAGCCTAACAGCAGAGGATTAGGCAATATGGACTTTCTATCTTGTTCTATCTCAGCAGAACTGCTGGACTCTAACTTACACCTGCTAGTCTGAAGTCGCAGAAAGAAAAGACACTTAGAGATGTGGTTATAGCGTTTATTACTAAGTTGTTAAAAGTTTCCTATGAAAGCTATCTAAGGGGAAAAGCAGAACGATCCTAAGCAGGGAAAGGGAAAAATTTTACTCTATCTGGAGAAAGGGAAAAAATTCTATTCTATTTCTCTATTTTATCTGCCTCTCATCTCTTTGTCCTCAATACTTATACATCTTTCAGAACACATGATCACATGTTACAAGACACATCACAAGTTCACTCCAAAAATCAAATCATAAATTGAAATAGAAGTTTTTACAACACAGAATGTTTACATGCATATCCATTAGTAATAATTATCTGGCTAAACATCCATCATCTGTCTAGCTCCACAGGTTCACTGAAGGTTTAAAACTATAGCAAAGTTGTTAGTGAAGTTTTGTATAGATATACCCAGTCAATATTTTATCTTCTCTTCTAGCACCTATAATAAATCCTTACTTCCCTCTTTATGATCTTTGGTTAATTGTTTTACAACCTCTTGGAATGTGCTCTGAGTAGGAGAAAGTCTGGTTACTATCTAAGAGCAATTAACTGGTGACACTTGGGAGACTGGCAGAGTTCTCATCGCTGTTTTGACTATCAGGAAAAGACCTAGTAGCAGTCCCATTATAAAAGAGTTTAATAATCATTGGTATAATTTTAGGAATTCTTATAGGATCATCATTAAGACTTAAGAAGTCATCTATTTGTCTATACAGGTCAATACAAGACAGTACATCTTCGTGGAACTGCAGAGATTTGCCCCAAATGGTGTGCTATTACTTAGCGATTGTTATATCTGTTTAATAGTAATAGGAAAAGGATATTAATTGCAGGAATCTTTTCTAAAAATGAGTCTCTTACAGCCTTGCTGAACAAAGTCACACCTGTCTCAGATTATATAATAATCCAAGGCAGGCCTTTTCAGGATGATCACCTGCTAGTTATTAGCTTGTCCCATTATGGCTCCTGACAGATATTGAATATTTTTTAAAATGCTTCTCAGACCATTGAGATTCATCTATTGAGAATTCTCTGTTTATCTCTGTACATAATTTTAAAAGTTAGATTGGTGGTTTGTTGATGACTAGTGTCTTTAGTCCTTTATATATTTTGGATATTAGCTCTCCCTGAGATTTAGAGTTGGTAAGACTCCTTTCCCATTCTTCTGACTGCCATTTTGTCTTATTGAAGTTGTTCTTTGCCTTGCAGAAACTTTTTGGTTTCATGAGGTCCCATTTATTCATTGCTTTATCAGTGTTCTGTTTAGAAAGTTATCTCCTGTACTAATATGTACAGAATTAAAATAATTAAGTAAATTTTGGCAGCATGTTTCACATTACCTTCACCAAAGTTCTGGGTTCTCAAAAGAAAGACACACACTCAGCCTTTATATTTTAATATTCCTTAAATAGCTCAATGGCTGGACCATTCCCTAACCTCCATGTGGTTAATCCACCTCCCTCCAAAATCCCAAATTATCATTTATTACATTTTATATTTTACCTTGGCTGCTCTGGACCCAGTTGGGCAGCCCTCTTGGGCCACACTCTTTCTACTCCTACGTGGCAGCTGTGTCCTCCTGTCCTGTCCATACCTTCTCAGGCATGGCATCTCTTCTCTTTACCTGTCCAGGCATGGTATGATTTTTATGCTTCCCTGTCTTCCCTGTCCTTAACCAAGGAATCCTAAAAGTCTCACCTCTCTCAGCCATCCCCAGCCACTGGTTGTCAGGATCTTTATTTACCAATCAGATACAACTGGGGGCAGATTCCCAGAAGCTAACTGCAGTAGATTCAATCACATAAACACTATTACGGGGAATGTAATTAGCACTCATAATACAGGCAGTTTTATATATATGTTCAATGCTATTCACTACTTTTTCTTCAATCAAGTTCAGTGTGTCTGTTTTAATGTTGTGTTTATCAATTGGCCTTGAGTTTTTTTTTACAGGGCAATAAATATGAATCTTTCTAGCATTCTTCCACATGAAAACATCCAGTTAGAAAGAACCATTTTTGAAGATGCTTTCTTTTATCCATGGTGTATTTCTGGCTTTTATATATATATATAAAAAAATAAGGTGTCTATAGCTGAATGGATATTTTCTAGTTCCATCCATTTGCCTAAGAATTTTATGAAGGCTCTGTATTTAATAGCTGAGTAGTACTCCACTGTATAAATGTACCACATTTTCTGTATCTATTCCTCTGTTGAAAGACATCTGGATTCTTTCCAGCTTGGCTATTAAAAATAAGGCTGCTATAAACACAGTGGAGCATGTGTCTTTGTTATATGTTGGGGCACCTTTTGGGTATATGCCCAGAATTGTTATAGCTGGGTCCTCAGGTACTACTGTGTCCAGTTTTCTGAAGAACCACCAGACTGATTTCCACAATGGTTGTACCAGCTTTCAATCCCATCAACAATGAAGGAGTGTTCCTCTTTCTCTACATTCTTGCCAGCATCTGCTGTCACCTGAGTTTTTGATCTTAGCCATTCTGACTGGTGTGAGGTGGAATCTCAGGGTTGTTTTGATTTCCAATTCCCTGATGACTAAGGATGTTGAACATTTCTTTAGGTGCTTCTCAGTCATTCAGTATTCCTCAGTTGAGCATTCTTTGTTTAGCTCTGTACCCCATTTTAAAAAGGGTTATTTGGTTCTCTGGAATCTAACTTCTTGAGTTTTTGGTATATATCAGATCTGATATTGGATATATCAGATATTGGATTGGTAAATATCTTTTCCCAATCTGTTAGTTGCTGTTTTGTCCTACTGAAGTGTCCTTTGCCTTACAGAAGATTTGCAATTTTATGAGGTCCCATTTTTCTATTGTCGATCTTAGAGCATAAGCCATTGGTATTCTGTTCAGGAAATGTTCCCCTGTGCCCATGTGTTCAAGGCTCTTCACCACTTTCTCTTCTATTAGATTCAGTGTATCTGGTTTTATATGGAGATCCTTGATCTACTTGGACTTCTTTGATTTCCATATATTGAACCATCCCTCTATCCTTGGGTTGAAGCCTACTTGATCATGATAGATGAATGTTTGGATGTGTTCTTGGATTTGGTTTGAAAAACTTTTACTGAGTATTTTTGCATTGATATTCATAAGGGAAATTGGTTTTAAGTTCTCTTTCTTTGTTGGGTCATTATGTGGTTTAGGTATAAGCATAATTGTGGCTTCATAGAGAGAATTAAATAGTGTTCCTTTTGTTTCTATTTTGTGGAATAGTTTGAAAAGTATTGGTATTAGGTCTTCTTTGAAAGACGGATAGAATTCTGCACTAACCCCATCTGGTTCTGGGCTTTTCTTGTTTGGGGGACTTTTTTTTCACTTTTATTTATTTATTTATTTATTTATTTTATATTTTATTTACATTTCAGATGCCATCCCCTTTCCCCATTTCCCCTCCCTAGAAAACCCCTATCCCATGCCCCCTTTTCCTTTTTGCTTTTATGCATTTTTAAATATATATTTTTAATATATTTATATATTTTTAAATATATATTTAATATATTTAATTATATTATATATTTAATATATATATTAAATATATATATATTTAAATGTATCAAAGGCTTTATAAGTTTGGTAATGCTCAATCAGAAGTGTAACCCAATACCCAACCTAGATATATCAACTATCTTTGACTGGTGGAGACACTTGAACATCTGCCTCCATGCCCCACCCCCTTGCATCACCTAGCTTCACCCTTCCTGTTAAAATAAAACTTTTCTCTCAAAATGCAATTAGAACATAATTATTCCTAATTGTACCAGTGAGGTACAAGATAGTCCTAATACCCAGTTCATCATTTTGTTGACTAACCAGAACCTCTGTCATCTCTCTTAACTAAAACACTTAGTTTTAAACCTGGCTTTTTTCTCGGCTTTAGAATGAATGGCAGCTGAAAACCATCCACTCAGATCTTTTCTCTCAAAGTAAATAGCCAGGATTGGCTATGAGACTATAGGTTTTCAACCCCATCAGAAATCCAGAATGACTGAGTTAACTGAAACTATGGGAAGCACTAAGCATGGCTTCTAAAACTTAGCCAATTTATAGAGACCGCTGAACACCTGGAAAGCCCCTATACTACTGAACGTTGGAGCATCAAATCTTCAGCCTTCTGGCCCAGAATCATCTGACAGACCTTAGTGATGCAGAACTATTAAGGGCTGATTACTCTGTCTAGGCAGATATAATCAGTCGACTATTCTGCAAGTGTGTCCTTTTCTGGACAGTAATTTGTCTGTAGATGGAAAGAGGCAATTCTTGCCTAGTGGCTGTCACTGCACAACTGGAGTTATAATTTCTCAAATGGTACAAAATTTACTTTGATTTCAAATTTAAGGTTTTCATTGGTATGAGCTTCTTATTGATATAAAAGTGAGATGAATATTGATACTTTCATGGGCACTGTGCCTGTATAACACATTTAGGAATACAAGGCTTAGACCCAGTCCTTCTTTAACTTTTTTAACTGATTTGGGACGGTTAGCCTATGAGTTAAGGGATTATAAAAAAATTCATGGCTTTGAGTTTATTGTTAGGGTGTTTTCCATATTTTATTTAGAAATAGCTGAGAGGAGTTAACTGACAACAGTCCAGGTTAACTTACATGGATAGTTGATTTTCAAAATGTCAGAAGTCCATAGAATTGACGTTACAAATATTTCTATATTAATGTTCATTTTGATTAGAGACCTGTCTGCTCCTGACAGCTTCCTGTCGTGGATTCTAAGAAGAAATTGAGCATCCTTGGAGTTTGGGAGACTTTTAATGACTGCTTTTATTTCTTTAGGGTTTATGGGACTGTTTAAATGGTTTATCTGATCCTGATTTAATTTTGGTACCTGGTATCTGTCTAGAAAATTGTCCATTTCATCCAGATTTTCCAGTTTTATTGGAATAGGATCTGATGATTTTTAAAATTTTCTCTGTTTCTGTTGCTATGTTTCCCTTTTCAATTCTGATTTTGTTAATTTTCATACTATCTCTGTGCACTCTGGTTAGTTTGGCTAAGGGTTTATCTTGATGATTCTCTCAAAGAACCAGCCCCTGGTTTTGTTGATCCTTTGTATGGTTCTTTTTGTTTCTACTTGGTTGATTTCAGCAAGTCTTTAATTTCTTTCTTTATTTCTTACTTGACCAAGTTATTATTAGTAGGGTGTTATACAGCTTCCATGTATATGTGGGCTTTCTGTTGGTTTTGATGCTGTTGAAGACCAGCCTTAGTCCGTAGTGATCTGATAAGCTGCATGGAATTATTTCAATCTCTTGTATCTGTTGACACTTGTTTTGTGATTGATTACATGGTCAATTTTGAAAAGGTACCATGAGGTGCTGAGAAAAAGGTATATTGTTTTGTTTTAGGATGAAATATTCCATAAATATCTGTTAAATCCATTTGGTTCATAACTTCTGTTAGTTTCACTGGGTCTCCATTTAGTTTCTGTTTCCATGATCTGTCTGTCCATTGTTGAGAATGGCATATTGAAATTATTGTGTGAGGTGCAATGTGTGCTTTAAACTTTAGTAAAGTCTCATTTATGAAGGTGGGAGCCCTTGCATTTGGAGCATAGATATTCAGAATTGAGAGTTCTTCTTGGTAGATTTTTCCTTTGATGTATATGAAGTGTCCTTGCTTATCTTTTTTGATAACTTTTGGTTGAAAGATGATTTTATTCAATATTAGAATGGCTACTCCAGCTTGTTTCTTGGACAATTTGCTTGAAATTTTTTTTTCTGGCCTTTTTCTCTGTCTTTGTCTCTGAGGTACATTTCTTGCATGGAGCAAAATGCTGTGTCCTCTTTAGGTATCCAGTCCATTAGTCTATGTCTTTTTACTGGGAAATTGAGTCTGTTGATGTTATGAGATATTAAGGATGAGTAATTGTTGCTTCCTGTTATTTTTGTTGTTAGAGCTGTAATTATGTTTGTGTGGCTATCTTGTTTTGGGTTTGTTGAAAGAT
The DNA here is from genome assembly GCF_011762505.2 of Arvicanthis niloticus. Taxonomy (NCBI): domain Eukaryota; kingdom Metazoa; phylum Chordata; class Mammalia; order Rodentia; family Muridae; genus Arvicanthis; species Arvicanthis niloticus. The sequence goes on from NC_047666.1 coordinate 61,380,996, forward strand.
TATTTTCTTGCTTTTTCTACAGTGTAGTTCCCCTCCTTGTGTTGAAGTTTTCCATCCTCTGTAGGGCTACATTTGTGGAAAGATAATGTATAAGTTTGTTTTTGTCATGGAATACCTTGTTTCTTCATCTATGTTAATTGAGAGTTTTGCTGGTTATAGTACCCTGGGCTGCCATTTGTATTCTCTTAGGTTCTATTTGACATCTGCCCAGAATCTTCTGGCTTTTAGAGTCTCTAGTGAGCATTCTTTGTTTGTTTGTTTGTTTGTTTGTTTGTTTGTTTTGTTTTACTATTTATCTTAATTATTGTTCTCATGTCCCCTTTAACTTCTGGAAAGTTAGGAAGGCTACTTGGTCTCTCTTTAATATACTAATTCCAAAGTTTTTTTGATTAGTGTTGGCACAGTATGTTCCTGCATGCCTTGGTAATCTATTGTTGACTTTCTCACTCATTTTTATTGTTTGAGAATTTCATACTTGTTCACAATGTGTTTAGATCTAATGCACCCCATGTTCCCTCTTCTACATCTCATCCCATATCCATACCACTTCTCATCTCAGCTACATTTGCTCTATTTACTTAAGTTCAGTTAGTCTACCTAGGTCTACGTGTATATGTATGGGTTTAGGACCGTGCACTCTAGCAGGGGTAAGCTTGCACTTCCTGCCTTGCTAAGGGACACTGACTCTCCCTGCGGATTTCATGTTAACTAACACACAATAAAATCTTGGCAGCTTTCTTTTTGTTTGGGTATTATATTTTACTCCAATTTGTTTCTGTTGTAAATTCATATATTTAATAAACTCACCTTAAATTGATGACTATCATGTGAGAATTATCTATGTGGGGGCAGTTGACCCCTTTTTGTCATCTTTTTATCTGACTTACTTATATTTAATTGAATATTTTCTATTCTACTTTTCTCTTAGAATATCAGGTATGCTTAAAAAATTCTGGTGTTTTTCTAATGTGTTCAAGACATTACTAAAAATACTGCTTGTCAGCAATGCTGGCACATTCAGCAACCCTTCTGCTTCCTCTTTCCTATTTATTTTAACACTGCTGTTAAGTCTTTCATTTATTTAAAGATGTAGCCATGTGCTATTGTATTCACTTTGTGGTTTTGAGCAGATTATATCCTACTAGAAAAATAAAGAAAATACAATGCTCAATTTTACTATGGTATTCTGCTTCATTGCTATTCTTGTCACTATACCAATTTAATGTTCTAGCTTATACAATTTTCCTTTTCTCTGAAAGTTTCCTTTAGCATTGTTACAAGACTGAAACATGAATGAAATTTTACTCCTGCATATTTTTATCTCAGTTCACATTCATTTGCCCTTCATTTAAGAGGATGATTTTGCTGATTCAATCTTAAAATAAATCATCTTCCTCTCTAGGGAAGGATTATTTTTCACTTATTTCGTCAGATAATTGTTTGTTTGCTTCTTTGTAGTTTAGATTATGTTTGCATGTAGTTGGTTTTACATCCATCATATATTGTCTATTAAAATAATTTATTCATTGTCAGTTACATCCAAGCATAAAAGTACATAATACCTTTTGTTCATACCCATTTCCCTCTCTCCCTCCCTCATCTCTCTCCATCTTCAGAGACCCTCCTCTTCCACCAAGCCCCTATCCTACATTCATGACTTTTGTTTTGTTTTTTTCTTTCATGACTCACTGGATTTATGACTCACAGGGCCTTTCATGTGGGCATGAGTATGCAGCTATCCAATAGGGTAGAAGAAACTCAAAAGTGGTAGTATTTCTGATGACAGTGACTTCCTCTCCTCCAAAATCCTTTGGTTGGTAACAGAGCTCATGTGTGGGACTGGACCCTCTGAGCCCCCTAATTTATCTGTGATTAAATCTTTTATGGGCCTAATATTTTGCTGGTGCTATACAGACAAACTTAGCTACCATAAGCTTGCAAGTCCCATGACCATGTCACAGCTAAAAGACAGCATTTCCTGGACCTCTTCCCCAGCATCTTGCTCTTGCATTCTCTCCATCCCCTCTTTCACAATGTCTCCTGTGCTTTGAGAACAGTCACATGGCTGTCACATTTCAATATGACCACTAAGTGGTCATTTATTTTCCCAAGCACTGATATTCTTGGCAAAGAGTAGATTTTCTGATACAATCTGACAATAGCATTATTCTATTATTATTATAATAAAATTATTGTTTGTGTGTAAATATGCAGGAGGCAGTTCAGTAATGTGTCTTCTTAGCAAAACAGAAGTAGACTCATGCATAGGACTTCTGATCTCACCACATGGATCTTGAGTAGGTTTGCAGTAACAGGCATGAGTCCCTTTTGTACAGAAGTTCTCAAATATAATCAGCAGGCAGTTATTTATACCCATAACAGTTGTGCCAGTGTTTTTCCAGTATGCACATCATGTCTGGGAAGTTGGTATTATAGAATGCAAGGTCCAGAGTTGGGAAAGCCCTATGCTGACTTTTCATCCCCATCAGCTTCTGCCAGTGTGAAATGTGCCAGACAGACAGACAAGCAGAACAGACTACAGGGAGAAAGTTTTCAGCTTAGTTCCAGTCTAGCTACAGTATCCTGCTGCCAGGGTCTGTGCTGTCTTCAGCAATATGGTCTCACTATCTGCTTTATAAGTGTAACCAAGGGCAATGATCATAACCTACATAGTAGTATAGTAGTGGGGTCTTTTGGAGGCTTCCTATCAGGGAAGTATCCCCATCTGCTGCAGGGACTTTTTTTATAATAAACTATAATTCCTCTGTTCAACTTCTTTTTAAATTACATTTTTTTTCTTTCTAACTAGCTTAAAGTTCTAGTTTTACTTGTGACTTCTTCTTCATGTATCTTCAGGTTTGGTTAAGTTACACCACTCTATTCTCTCAGACTCACATCCATCTTTGCAGGACTATATCACATGATTCTCTACACTTCTACATCACATGTGTTCTGCTTTCCCCTCCCACTTTAATTGCAACTTTTATATTTTAAAAGCTGAAATTTTTTTTCATTGAACCTTTTGTAAGTAATTTATAATTTGTGAAAGGAAAAAGGTATTTTTCTTTAAAAGCTATAATGCAAAAAGTTTAAACATCTCATTCAAATTATTCTTATTTTTCACAAAAATTAAAATCTGGAAAGAGTCCTCATTTCATTAGGCAGTGACTGCAAAAAGTTCAGTTTTCAAATCTGAATCGTGGTGGTAGTGTGAGAAAGAGCCTCAAACACATGGGCACTGGGGAACATTTCCTGAACATAACACCAATGGCTTGGGCTTTAAGATCAACTATAGACAAATGGGATCTCATTAAATTCAAAAGCTTCTGTAAGGCAAAGGTAGTGGTAGAAAATAGAATATGACAGTGCTAATGCCTACCTATAGCCCTACTGCTGGCATGTATTAGCTTCATGATAAATGTTTGATAAACAGAACCAAAAATCAAAACTATAGGAACACAGTTAGTGAAAAAGAGGGCAGTTAAAGTAACCAGGTTTATTTGCATCTCAGTGACTTACAGTGCAAGTTCTAACATTTATTTTCTCTTTTAGCTTCATCCATTCTTACAAAAGGGCCAACTTGGTAGAAGCTCTAATGAGGAGACCATTGTGAGCAAGGAGGTTTCAGCAACCAAGCTTGACATCCTTAATTACCAGTCTCTGCAGAGCGGTACCAAAGCTCAAGTGAAAGTTGGCGAGTTTGTCTTTGAATCTCAGAGTGTTCAGCATCTTTCCTTAAATGACAAACTCATAACTTGGGGTGAACACCTCAATCAGGTGAGTATCTCTGAAGTCAGCACTGTGTGCTGTTTTCAGAGTAGAATTCCTCAGAGAACAGTGTTAAGGGGACTGCTGAGTGTCATCAGGCCAAGAATTCCTTACTTTGTCCTTTCCAATGCCAAATACCAGAATTTTCTGCCTGCAGAATCATTGTAAGAATAACTGATTTATTTTGGATTAATTCTTCAGATAGTTTAACCTTTGTAATTATCATATACACCCATGGCCTACCTAGTAAGAAAAAAAAGAAAAAATCTTTAGCAGTTTTCTAGATAGTCAAGTTTTCAGTGGAAGTAACTGCCTTTAGTAGATAAATAAAATAAAGATGTGCAGATGAAAAATGTTCTCTGCAAATAAGAATTTATAAATACAACCTTTATTTTCATGAAATTAATTGTCATCTCTGAGGTATACTGTCTCCATCTGCTAGCATATGCCTATTTCTGGATGCTTCTAGACTCCTTACAATCTATTCTAGGCCTAGAAAGTTTACTACCTTTGAGACTTACTGCTGAATAAGCTCACCCTCTCTACCTCTTTCTGAACTCTGGCTGGCTGGTTCAACTCACTTATTCTGGCTTAAACTCTTCTCCAAGCTGACTGACTGGTTCAATCTGATTTCTTTCAGTCTGGCTAAATTTGCTCTTCTTGGCTTCATACTAACTTTGGCAATATGTTCCAACCTTTTGGCTCCTTTTCAAATCCTGACTGGCTCTGTCTTTACCTTCATGTAGCTTGTTTTCTTATAACCTGTCTCTGTACAACTGTTCCATTAAAATTGCCCCCAACCCTCATGCACTGCCCCCTTAAGTTGTTGACAGAAGCCATCTAGGAAAGGCTAGGGCAAGCAAGTAAGTTTTCTGGAGATATCCCACAGTATTGTGTGGCTACAATTGGTACACTCTGAAAGGCAAAGACCACAGGGACTTTGACTCAGACACTGGTTTTCTTTTCTCCCCGTTTACACAGCTTAATGATTTCCTGGGTATTTACACATCCTATTGGGAAGATTTCCTGAGGAATCAATATGAAAGTATACTTCCATGTAGTAATGCTGTTTAGATGAATTGATGATTTCCTAAATGCCGATAATGATTTTAGGGAGCTGAACTGATAGAAGTATTCTCAAGTGCCCTATAGAATAAAGGTTGTAAATAGAGCTCTCTATTCCTTTGTGTATCATGGACTGATTGCACTAGTGAAAAAATAACAGGACTGGAACAAAATACTGATCAATGAAAAAGCATTTATCAATGATAGATCCAAGAAATAGGTCACAGGTTTTCACTGTAAAAAAGCAAGGCCATATGAAACTGTTGCTTTGAAGTTATAATGAGCTTAAACAATGAAACGCAGCTTTGAACTTACAATCTCCTTTCTGTTGTAATTCCCTTTTGTTTAACATTTTATGTATGAGGTAATTTTTTCTTGCACAGAAGATTTTGTAACTAAAAAGATATAAAAAAAAACTGAAAGCAAATTACCAGCTTGGTGCAGCCCCTTTCTGCTTCTCCCAATGAATGTTTCTCTGTGTCCCTAATTCCTTTTCTCCATTTCTCTCCTTTTCTCTCTTTCTCTTTCTTTCTTTCTTTCCTTCCTTCCTTCTTTCTTTCTTTCTTCCATTCTTTCTTCCATTCTTTCATTTTTCCTTTCTTTCTCTCTCTCTCTCTCTCTCTCTCTCTCTCTCTCTCTCTCTCTCTCTCTCTCTCTCCTCTCTCTTGTTCAGGAAGAAACAAGAGCCTCTTTCTTGGTTAACAAGAGTCTCAGGAGTCAAAGAATGAAGAGTTTAAGTAACTAAATTTCTTTTCTTAATCCTCTCCTGCTATTAGCAGGAGCCAGTTGCAAGCAGTTATCAGCTTTTGGCCTAGGAGGAGCAAAACCAAGTTAATTGACAAAAGCCATCAGCTTCTACCCCCAGAAAAGTAAGAGAGAATTAAATTACCAGAAATCACTAGTTTCTGGGCCCCATAACAGTAAGAGAGAGTTAATAGACAGAGGTTTTCTCTGTGTTCCACATCAGGACCCAAGAAGTAGGCCACCAGCAAGTTGCCTCTTTTTCATGTCTATTCTTATGAGAGCTGAATGTATCCTATCTCTTATTCATTCTGTAAAATCTGTTTCTGATTTGTTACTTTGTTTGCCCCTCAATTAGAAGTTGCTTTCAAATCTGTGTGCTTGCTTCTACAAGCTAACTTTACCTTCTTTATTTGGGCTGCACCATGCTACAACTAGAAGCAGGATGTTTTTTCAGTAAATAACAGACTCTCAGGGTTCACAGTATGATTAAATATCCTGTGACAGGTATTTCTGTATATAAAATTTAAAACTATATGCACATTATTATTGAAACTGTTCACCCTTAACATCTCTGTAATGTGATAAATAGAAGTGATACATAGTAATAGGGAACATTATAATCTTCAAGAGACCTGAGAAGTTTTCTCCAGTGAAAGATATTGAGTATATCAACCACACCAAGGCAAGTCTTGGGTGGCACAAGAAGGGAATCCACAATATATATAAATACATATACATATATATTTGGTTAAGGTTTAATGGCTTTTGTTTTTTTGTTTTGCTTTGGAATTTTTGGTGCTTTTGTATTTTATATTCTAGGTTTTGAGTGATTTGTTGTTTTTTGGGATTTCAGTTTAATTTTTGTGAAAGAACTTAAATTTATGTAGGTTAATAGAAGGAGAGGATCTGGACAGACTTGGGGGAGTTGAAAAACATGATTTAAATCTAGTCAAACTTAAAAAATATATTAAATATAATGAAATATATTATATAAAAATAAAAATACCAGGTCAATGAAATAAAATAAAACAAGAGTTCAAGAGAGGGTGGGGGGAGATTGAGAAAGAAAGAGAGAAACACACTTTGGCTTCACACTCTCTAAAAGGATGGTAAAAGGATGGTAGTTCTTTGTTGTTACAGTATACAGCTGTCCTGCTGAAATCTACCATCTGGATGCCAATACTGAATGTCGTGTATTGACTGCTTTCCCTCCTCTCATGTCCCCTACACAGACTCCTGTATCTGTCTGCAGTCAAAGTTGTCCACTTGGATTTAGGAAAACACCTGTTGAGGGGAAACCATTCTGTTGTTTTGATTGTGTCCTGTGTCCAGATGGAGAGATTGCAAATGAAACAGGTATTTATAAAATGAATATGAATGTGGAAATTTTTGGAAATGGTTCTTAATGTGGACATTTCTTGAAATGATTCTGAGTGGAAGTGATGCACCATGGGATAGGGGTGAGTAACACAACACCTGAAGACACAGTTATATTTTTGTGGCTAACTCTCAATAGTTTAAAACAAGTTCTTACTGGGTGGAGGTGGCAAAGGTTTTAATCCCAACTCTCAGTATGTGGATGTCTGAGTTCAAGGCCATCCTGCTTCACAGAGTGAGTTTCAGGACAGCCAGGGCTGCACAGAGAAACCCTGTCTTGAAAACCAAACAAACAAACCAAAAATCAAACAAACAAACAAAAATTTTGAGTTTGTCCCAGTCATTTTTGTTGCTGTTGGTTGTTTCCTTATTGGTTGGTGAATTGGTTGGACCAGATTTGTCTCAAACCCCTAGGCTTCAGCAATCGTCCAGGCTCAGTCTCCTGGGTGACTAAGACCACGGGAGTATTCTCCTGCATCTGGCAAAGCTTTGTCTTCTGCATGTCTGCAATGAGTATAGTTTCTTTTCTTTGTACCCCTGCTTTTCGCTATTGGCTTATTACAGCTTTAGCAGTACTAATAAGTAAAGTTGGCATTCTCTGTATACTGTAAACAGTTAGTGCTCCCTGTATACATTAAACTATGAGATGCATTATAAAGAATGACCTTATTTCATACTTAAAATAAATACTAATAATAATCAACATTTTACTCACAAAGAAATTAAATTTCAGAGAAAATATATAAATCACTATGATCATACAACCTAGAGACAGCTGAGATAAAATACAGAGTTGTTAAATAAGAGAAATTGCTAAAAACATTGTATCACAGTGATATTGATTACAGATACAGCACTCCTTTCCTAGGACCCTGGGACCCTGGGACCCTGGGACCCTGGGACCCTGGGACCCTGGGACCCTGGGACCCTGGGACCCTGGGACCCTGGGACCCTGGGACCCTGGGACCCTGGGACCCTGGGACCCTGGGACCCTGGGACCACTTCCTATGGTTAGTAGAAACTCCATAAATATTTGTTTATGACTAAATAAGTATTTGCCATATGATTTAATACTTTTCCTTTGTAATTACTTTGATTCTTGTGGGAGCTCTCGTTGTGTGTTTCCTCGTACTGCAAGCTAGCATGAGGCCACTGTATAATCAAGCACTGAGAGATCTCAAAGGATGAGTGATGCTTAGGGCTGTGACTGATGTTTGGGGCTGTCGGTGATGTGCAGGGATGCTCCTCCCACTGTTCTCTGGCTGTCAACCTGTCACTTCTTCCTCAAAATGATTCTAATTGCAAAGCCTCCCCAGAGTACAGCAGCAATGCTTCCTTCCAGTTTTTTTTTTTTTTTTTTTTTTTTTTTGTATCCTTACTTCACATATAACATCTATTTCAAAGCAGGTATTTTGTCATGTCCATCTTATTCTCCTGAATGAAATCTGTACTTACCAAAGTCTGTTTAAAATGATGCTCTTTGCTTTTTTCGTAGCAAAGTGGTAGGCCAGACTAACTACTTCCTGAATGCTGAGCTTACAGACATGCACTACCAAGTCCTTGTTCTTTATACTTTTTATTTATTAACTTTGTGTTGGGTCTTTGCGAATTTCATATCCTACACCCCAATCCGTCTCAGCTTCCCATCCCCTTGTGTCCATACACTGCCCTTGCAACATCCTCCTTCCCCAAACAACAACAACAAAAAAAACTTGTTGTGGAAGCTGAAATGTGTCACAGTGAGTCCCAGGGTATATTCTTATGTCTACACCTCTTTGCTTACCAATATTCACTGCAATGACTTGTTGGTCTGCTCTGAGCCTCTGGCTGCTGGTACTCTATCAAACTGGAACCTCACTGGGAATCCTCTCAGATATCCTGTTGTTGTCCAGTGTCATGAGTTCCTATACTTTTGGATATGTAGGAGGAGCCTCTTCATGCACTCCAGCTGTTCATAGTGTGGTAGAGATGGGAGTGAGCAAATTCAAAGCACTGAATCTGTACCTGAAAATTATCTGAGATAGTAGCCCACCAGCTTTCTGGCTTTTATGCCCTTGATGCCAGGTCACCAGCAACTCCTACTAGGAGGGCCAGCTCTACCCTGCTGCCCAGGTCAGGTTCAGAGACTGCTGTCCTATGTGCTGAAGCTGGTGAGGGACATGTCTAGTTCTCCCACTCTCACAATCCCAGAGACAGCTCTTCTTCCTGCCCTAGATGACAAGGGACAAGTGAGGTAGGAAGGAGTTTCTCCTTGGTCACCACCACCTCTCTTTTTATTGGGTATTTTATTTATTTATTTATTTATTTATTTATTTATTTATTTATTTTTCAATTGTTATCCCTTTTCCCACTTTCCCCTCCAGAAACCTCCTATCCCATCGCCCCTTCCCCTGCTTCTATAAGGGTACTCCCTCTCCCACCCACCCACTCCCATCTCACCAACCTGGAATTCCCTTACACTGGGGCATCTAGCCTTCAGAGGACCAAGGGCCTCTCCTCCCATTGATGCCAGATAAGACCTTCCTCTGCTACATATGCAGTTGGAGCCATCGGTCCTTCCATGTGTACTCTTTGGTTGGTGGTTTAGTCCCTGGCAGCTCTGGTTAGTCTGGTTGGTTGATATTGCTGTTCTTCCTAAGGGTTTGCAAACCCCTTTACCTCTTACAGTCTTTTTCCTAACTCCTCCATTGGGGTTCCAGTGCAGTACAACGGTTGGCGGCAAGGATCCGCATCTGTATTTGTTAGGCTCTGGCAGAGCCTCTCAGAAGACAGGTCTATCAGATTCCTGTCACCAAGCACTCCTTGGCATCAGCAATAGTGTCTGGGTTTGGTGTCTTTATATGGGATGGATCCCCAGGTGTGACAGTCTCTGGATAACCTTTCCTTCAGTCCCTGCTCCACACTCTGTCCCATTATTTTCTTTAGACAGGAGCAATTCTTGGTTAGAAGTTTGGAGATGAGTGGGTGACCCCATCCCTCAACCATGGCCTTGCCTAACCTCTGGATATGGTCTCTATAAGTTCTTCTTCCCCTTTGTTGGGTATTACAGCAAATAGGTCCTAGGAGCCTCTTTTCTGGCATCTGGGACTTTCTGAGGGCTACCCTCAGTTTCTCTTCCCCCATTGCTATACACTTCCATTCCATTCCCTGACACTGTCAATCATCCTCATCTCATCCCATACCTGATCCTGCCTCCCTTTCCTTCTCCCTCTTAATAGATTCAAATCTGTCTTCTATGCCCCACTGGCTTTTCAGGGCTGCTAATACTTTACTATATGCTTCTAAGAACATTGCATCTATTCTCCTGTAGGAGTCCAACCAGTTTTATTTCCTATGTATCATTTTTCTTCAAACCACCAATGTCAAATGATATATTCTTCAGAGTCAAAGGGGAGAATGAGAAGAACTGATAGCCAAGAACACTGAGTTTGGTTCATGACTACAAAGAACCCATTATCCCTGAAAACAACCTCTGTATACCACTGGATAAGCCTGATTTGAACCACTCTTGGAAGAGAAATTAACAATACAGAATGGTCAATACTTTGCTGGTATTTTTAGAAAATTTTTGTGACATATAAACTTACAATTGAATATGCTATTGTTTTTTCTCCTTCCTTCCTTCTTTTTGTTTGGTTTATTTTCTCTTCCTCTTCTTCTTCTTCTTCTTCTTCTTCTTCTTCTTCTTCTTCTTCTTCTTCTTCTTCTTCTTCTTCTTCTTCTTCTCCTTCTCCTTCTCCTTCTCCTTCTCCTTCTCCTTCTCCTTCTCCTTCTCCTTCTCCTTCTCCTTCTCCTTCTCCTTCTCCTTCTCCTTCTTCTTCTTCTTCTTCCTCTTCCTCCTCCTCCTCTTCCTCCTCCTCTCCTCCTCCTTCTTTTTCTTCTTTTGAGAAAATGTCTCTCTGTAAAATCTATCTGGCCTGGCTAAGAATATGGGATGTAGACCAGGCTGGCTGTTAACCCTCCTGAGTGCTAGAATTACAGGTGTGCAGTATGGTGCCTCGGTGTAATGATTTTTCTAAAAGTGTCTTTCAGAGTGAATAAAGTCTAAGCTTAGTAAAAAAGACTTACCATTCCACTGCATTTGTCTTAATTATTCAAAGACGTATTTTTTACCTGTGTCCTTTTTAAAACACAATATGTGAAGAAAATAATTAAATCTTTCTGTAAAACTTCAGGAAATTCAGGTAACTTAAATATATATAATGAATATTTATTGATATTAAGTGCAAAATTATTTTTCCATTAATAAACTTCTAATCAATGTCCAATCAAGAAAGGATATTAAGGAAGTCACCAAATCAAACATTTTTTATTTGAAGTAAACTATCCACCTAAATTGTATTGCCTTTGGCATTATTTCTAAAACAATGATACAACCTATGGTAAAATTGAAATCAAAGGAACAAAAGGAAATGCCACAGTTCCTAAACATAGACGTCAGTAAATGTTACGAAGTTTTATTTTTTAGGCCTGCTTTGACAGTCTGGTTCTCTCTTGAAGGTAGGTGAGGGGAGAAAGAGTGTTGGGGGAGGTCAAGACTTGATATTGTGAGATATTTAGGGTTGTGTTTCAATAAGACATATACCTGTGTTAAGGCTTAGTTACTTTGCAGTGCTAGCTGGCCTGCCTCTCTCAGTTCCTCTTGAGGCCAGAAACTGCAGCCTCTGGTGTTTACCACCTCATAGTAAAACAGCTGGGGATTAAATAAAGTAGCCTTTGTTTTTATCTCTACAGGAACTTGGAGGCTGAGACTCTCAGTCTACTAATAAAAGTCTCAGGAAAAAATAAGTGATTAGTGATTCTAGGAGCACTTACTGCTGATTTAAGACTTACTCAAGATTACCTATGAAAACTGAAAACTAAAATATAGATGTTCCCCACTTCATCGACCAATATCAATCAAATAAACTTGTATGTTTTACATAAGTGAACTCATTTTCTCTTCTAGGCATTATCCAGCAAATATATGCATTTGAGACTGTTTCATTATCATTATATTGGAACTATTCAACTATGTTCAAATGACCTGAAAATGAAGAGTGTACAGAGAGGGCAAAGTCTTACTTAACTATTACAGTCTGAAAATGTGAAGTTCCTAACACAAAGAATATAATTTCTGAAGATTTTTTTAAAATGCCTTTGTAGAATAATTAACAAATCATTACCAGAAAAAACCTACATGACATTTTCTGACATTTAATTATGTTTAGGGTTTAGAGAATTGTAATGTGCAATGTTGACAATTAAAAGGTAGATTCATAAAAGTTTTATGCTTCATTATAATCTATTTCAGTATCTAAAAAAATGGTTTAATCAAAGTGACTTTCTCCTCAAAATGGTAAATTCTAGCAATTAAAATAGAATGAAAGTGCACTTGCTTTACCCACATGTGAACCATATTAAACAGATGTGTATAGATATTGAAAGGTTTCACAATGTGCCTTAAATGTACTACACTCCTGATACCACTTTCTGTATTGGCTCATTGAGAAAACAGTTTATAAGGCTTCGAACTGTGGTTAATTAAAACAGGAAAAAAAAAAAAGAAAGAAAGAAAAAGGGATACTCGGAAAGGTGATTTTAATATTTATTTCTAAGTTCTTCTCCAAAAAATTCTCTCCTCCAAAAATTCTCTCTCTAAAAATTTCTTCTTAATTTCTAAGTTCCCTTTTAATTTCTAAGTTATTCTACTCTGTTGTCCTTCTTCCTCTCTTGCTCTCTCCTCCTGCTTTGATGTAATCATGGCCTATAAGGTATTCATTCCTAGTTTTTTGCACTGTTTCTAGGGGGATAGATCACATGTTTTTTCCAACCATGTCCTCTTTTACAAAAGTTCACTAAAAGTGCAAACATAAATTCAAATTACAAATTCAATAAGAAGCTTATTGAAACAGAGATTGTTTACATATATGTTCACTAAAATTCAGCATTCAGTATCTGTGACTTGCACTAGAGGTTCATTGAAATTTAAAATCTATAATTTTTGTGACTAAGTTATTATTGAAGTTTTGTATAAATAAACCAAGTCAATATATTATCTTCTGTCCTATCACTTACACTAAATCATTAGTTCCCTTTTCATGACCTTTAGTTAATTGTTTTTACAACCTCTTGGAATGTGTTCTAACTTGTAGATGCCTGCTTTCTATCTCAGAAGCAATTAACTGGTGACACTTGAAGACTGGCAAAGTTTTCAATGCAGTTTTAATTTTAGAGTGGTCTTAATAACAGTCCTATTATATGGGGCTTAATAATTACTAGTATAGTTTTAGGGATTCTTACAAAATCATCATTAAAAATTAAAAAAATCATCTATTTGTCTTTATAGAATCACTACAATAGAGTGCATCTTTGTTAATCTACATAAATCCACCCAAAAGGGTTAATGGGTTAATAGCTAGTGATTATATATATATATATATATATATATGTGTGTGTGTGTGTGTGTGTGTGTGTGTGTGTTTCTGTGTGTATGTGTGTTTATGTATGTATAACAGGAAAAGCATATTAATAACAGGACTCTTTCCTCATATATAATTCCTCCAGTCTTGCCTAGAAGGGCAATTCCATGGTGATTTTACAGTCCATGGTGAAAACATCTTAAAAGGTTACCTGCTAGTTTTTAGCTTCTCCTAGATGTTTCCTGGTAACTTCTATCATAACAACCAAGAACTTGCAGATATAAGAGCTCCAAGGGTCATTGTGATAGAAAAGGCAGAGAGGTAGTAAGAGACAGAGAGGAGTATCTGTAGGGAAGCAGAATTTGTCAGACATGACAGGGTCCTTGAGCACATAAACTCACAGAAGCATGCACCAGATCAAGCCAGATCAAGACACACAAAATCCCAGCATGGATGGGGTACAGGATCACAAACTTTTACACCTAGCTAGAAGCTATTATCAGTTGATGGGTGTTGGAGAAAAAGAGTCAGGTTTATTGTTGTTGTTCGCTTGTTTTTTTTTTTTTTTCAGATATGTGTTCCTTATATGTTTCCCATGTTATGGTAGATGGCCCTGTATTGATATGTATACAGCCAGTGTTAAGTGAACTCAGTGAACTCAGTGAACTCAGTGGGCTAACAAAAAAAAAAAAAAAAAAAAAAAGAAGTGAGTAAAGATGGGAGAAAAAATTGTTAGAGAGGAGTTGCAGGGGGAAGAAATTGATTGTAGATTTTATCAAAACACATGATATGTTTGGAAATTGATTGTGGATTTTATCAAAACACATGATATGTTTGTATGATATCTCAAGTAATAAACTATTTTAATAAATGATGACAAAAAATAGTAAAAGCTTCAAAATGAACTTTTTCTTTTATAAGAATCAAATGTAATTTTCATGTTGACTGATTTCTTCTCAACATCATTTCTACACTTCTGATTCTCTCATACTGTTCAAGTCTCTTAACATTCGGTCTAAACTCCACCTCCACAGTCACATGGCAACAGTCAAGTATGCTTCTCCCCAGTTATCTGGCAACAGTCAGGCAAGCCTGGCCAACTCTAAAGGGGGCTGCTTGTTCTCTCTCTCTCTCTCTCTCTCTCTCTCTCTCTCTCTCTCTCTCTCTCTCTTTCGCCCGCTCTTACATTCTTGCTCTCTTGCTCTCTCTTAATCTCTTGATCCTTCTGTCCCCTGCCCTTCCCCTTTTCTTCCCCCTCTTTCCACATGCTTGTGGCCTGCCTCTTATTCTCTACTTTCTCCCTCTCTCTGCCATTCTCTGCCTCTACTACCCTCTTAACCTCCCTCCCCATGCCCTGAATAAATGCTATTCTATACTATATGAGTCTTGTGGCTGGTCCCTCAGGAGAAAGGAATGCCTCCACATGGGCCTGCTGAGATAACACCCTACCCCCATACCTCACAACACACACCAACAGAACATTCTATATCTCTTTGTTTTTTATAAGCACATCAAAGTCTACTCAATTTCTGAATATATTAAGGATATACTGTATCTGTATTTTTTTCTCATGAGAAAAAGTTCACCTATTCATCTATTGTTTTCCAGTATTATGACTCAGTGCATATAACCAGGGATATTTCCTTTAGAATTCAACAATTGTTCTGCACAAGATATATGTCCCATAAGTACATCTGTAGAGTGATGTGTGGAATGTAATAAACCAATCTCTCACACTTTCAGATAAGGATCAATGCATCAAGTGTCCTGAAGATCAGTATCCAAATAAGCAGAGGAATCAGTGTCTCCCTAAAATTACAACATTTTTGTCCCATGAAGATACTCTGGGAGCTGTTTTGACTTCTGTGGCCATTAGTTTAGCTGCCTTTTCAGCCATGATTTTAGGATTATTTATCCACTATCGGGACACACCCATTGTCAGAGCAAATAACAGAAATCTCAGTTATCTCCTCCTAGTTTCTCTAATGCTCTGTTTCTTTTGCTCATTGCTATTCATTGGCCAACCTAGCACAGTCACTTGTGTCTTGAGACAAGTGATGTTTGGGGTTGTATTTTCTGTTGCTGTTTCTGCTATCTTGGCAAAGACCTTCATTGTGGTTGTGGCCTTCAAAGCCATCAAACCAGGAAGCACCTTACAAATGTGGATGGTGACCCGACTCTCAAATGCTATAGTGTGCTGTGGTTCCATCATTCAAGTGTGCATCTGTGCAGTCTGGCTGGGAACATATCCCCCTTTCCCTGACGTTGACATGCAGTCAGAGATTGGGCAAATCATCCTCTGGTGTAATGAGGGGTCTACCCTTGCTTTCTACTGTGTTCTGGGATACTTGGGCTTTCTGGCCAGTCTGAGCTTGCTTATTGCTTTTCTGGCAAGAAGGCTACCTGACAGCTTCAATGAGGCAAAACCAATCACGTTCAGCATGCTGGTTTTCTGCAGTGTGTGGATTTCTTTTGTACCTGCTTACCTGAGCTCCAAAGGCAAAACCATGGTGGCTGTGGAAATTCTTTCAATTCTGGCCTCCAGTGCTGGCTTACTGGGCTGTATATTTCTTCCCAAATGTTATGTGATCTTACTGAGGTCAGGTGGCCATTCTAGAAAGAATTTGTTTAAATGACTTCCTCATTAAGTAAGACAAAGAAATTTTTTTGTGATATGTGTGAAATGAACCGTGTAGTATTATTCAACAGTGGTGTGAAGTCAATGTATTTCACCAAACAACAGTAACCAAAATTTTATTCTGTGTCCCTGCTATCCTTGGAGCAAACCAGGCTCAGTGAACTGAGCCACCATAAGTTAGATAATTATCTATATGTGACTTTTGGTGTGTCTATTAGATGTTTCTTTAAATCACAGTTTTCTCATTTTTTTTTTAAACAGAATGTAACAGGACTGGGAAAGAGTAAGTTTAAGAATGAGAGTATATCATTTGTGAAAACAAAAGTAACAGATGTTTAAACATGTGCTTCCTCTCTGTTAGCAGGGCAACACATTATATTCAATACAAATTAATTTCAATGTAATCACGAGTTCTGTAACAGAAATTTCATGGTCTCTGCTTCTCCCTTCTGAAGGGCCTCACCAACAAGACAACACAGTATGTAAGTTTCAGAGTCTTAGGTGGGTTTTGTGCTCTTCTTCATGCTCAGCTGGAACAACATATTTGAGAGCTTAGGCAGAGTCCCAGGGGAAACACAAACATCTTTACACTGCAGATATTCAACACATCACTGGATAGAGAGTCTCCCAAGAGAGCAAACAGCCTTCATGGGAAGTGGTTTTATCTATTAGAGTTAGGAGTTTCAAATGGTCTTCCCATAGTAAGACTGATATCATTTACACCCATCGGAATCTACTCTCAAGGAGGGAATGTTTCTGATGGTAGATGTGAGGGGAAAAAAAAGAGGTATAAAGCCGGGGACTCCACACGACGTGGAGAATCATGGAATTGTGCATCCTAGACCATGTGACATTTCAGGTATTTGCTTTTATCTAGCCAAGAACTGGCTTCCAACATGATTGCCAGATAATGCCAAGGGCAAACTCAAGTTGGAGCTTGCAACATTGGAAGGAATCACTTCTCAACCATAGTTAGAAACATGCTCAGAAATGGCTACATGACCAAAGTGTTTGTCTTAGTTGGGGTTTCTATTCCTGCCCAAAACAGCATGACCAAAAGTAAGTTGGGGAAGAAAGGGTTTATTCAGCTTACACTTTCGTGTTGCTATTCATCACCAAAGGAATTCAGAACTGGAAATCAAGCAGGTCAGGAAAAAGGAGCTGATCCAGAGAACATGGAGGGATGTTACTTTCTGGCTTGCTTCCCCTGGCTTGCTTAGCTGGCTTTTTTATAGAACTAAAGACTAAAAGCCCAGTGATGTCATCATCCACAATGGGCCCTCCCCACTTGATCACTAATTGAACAAACACCTTATAGCTGGATCTCATGGAGGCATTTCCTCAACTGAAGCTCCTTTCTCTGTGATAACTCCAGCCTGTGTCAAATTGACACACAAAACCAGCTAGTACAGTGGTTTCATTTATGTTTTAGAATAAGACTTACTTATATCTTCCATATTTTTTTAAATCTAGAGTGTGTTTATACACTGTAATATTAAATACTTTAAGATCAAGTAATACTTAAAATATTCTGATTCTACTTTGCATCTCAATTATTGTTTATCTTTCACTTATGTAAACTTATATTGGACTGAGTTGCTTCTATTTGCCAATAAAACAGCACAGAAGTTTCTATTGGAATCCACTTTGATACGGGTAAAATAAAATTTGTTCCAAATGTATTACTTTATGGGCATAGAAACACTTGTATTCAATGTGTTTGTTTAAAATTATGTGCTCATGGAGTCTTACCATTTTAAAGAGGAAGACACTGCACTCTGAAAAGCTACTAGGCAAATTGACACCATGAGTATAAATAAATACCTGTTTTCTAGAGCCAGTTTCTCTTTTGAAACCATGTACCATCATGTTGCAAAACAAGCACAGAACTGAGAGAGACAAAATGATTCAGGGGTGTTGTATCCACCTTGTCCAGCAAGGAAGACAAAAAGCCGGAGCTCTTCCTCAAGCAGTTTATTCAGGAACTTTGTATCTTCTTCTGACCCCGGGGAAAGCCTGCCCACAGGTTAAATACTCCTGGAGCAACCTACCCCGGCAAGCTATGTGGCAGCAGCAGATAGGCACAAGTAAGAGGAAGCAGCACAGATCACCAGCCTTGTCCATATTAGGACTTGTTTTTCTTAGAGAGCACTAGCCATAGGGCAGGCGGGGCGCGGCACATTGCAGCTCTCTACAATTCCCCCTATTTTGTTTTAAAGACTAAACAGGTGAGAGTAGGGGTCTGATCTCTGAAGCAAACATAGAAGGACATTGTACAGGCTCTTCTATAGGCTTCATCAGCCCAATTCAAGCCTGACCCGTCCCATGCCAATATTCTCAGAGGCGGGAAGAACACTGAAAAGTGCTGGAGTAAGGGTGGCGCAAACCCGCATAAATCAGACATGCTCCCCTCAAGGCTGCCAGTGACAATCGGCATGCCTCAAGTGCAGTGCTTAGCCTTGAAACCGGAAAGTGATGATCTATTCTTTCATGGCAGCCAGCCATGCTTAGGGGGAAGATCCAACTCCTCCAACTGTAAAGGCTTAAATGATCATGGCCGCATTCCATCTCTGTGTGGCTCTCATCTTGCACACACACCACAGGCCTAAAACACTAACTAAACCCACCATAGGGCTCAAGGCCCCAAGATCTGCCCACTCTTTTATGTGGTCCACAGCTCTGGCAATCCAAGCCACGAACCCTGTTGTGAAACTGGGGTCCAGGCACATGGAGTTCACTGCCACGATGGCCATCCACAGCTGTTTCATCAGGCTTTCAAAATCCACAGCTCAGCTTCCTGTCAAATAAGCAGACAACTGACAAGAAAAGTTAGCAGCCTGGGTATAATTATGATATTGAATGGAGGTACCACATAGCCCATGAAATTTTCACTCACAGCCAGCTTGGGCAAGCTGCCACAAGGTATCTACTTGTTCTTTAACAAGGTCAACTCTTTGGTTAACCAACATAAGCCCTCCTTTCAATTGGGCATAAACCAAGCAGCAGTCTGATTATAAAGCATAATACAATCACTCTTATTGCTTATATTTCTAACTTTAACAAAGCACAAGCTACCTAATAAAACAAAGCTCCTATCTCCATTAATGCTGGCTATCTCACTATCCTTAGGCAAAAAGGGCAAATCCAAATTTCTATTACTAATAAAAGGGTGGGGATAAACTTAAGCATCATGGCATATTGGTATGGGTCTCGGGAGGACCGACAGGATCCCCCAACTTTGCTCCTCTTGACTCCTCACAATCATGCTCCCAGCAGGAGCATGAGTATTCGAGGAATGACATTTGCGCACCAGACTTTCTGGTACCCAGAGCGGTCCATCTGGGTTCTGCGGGAAAACACAAACAGAACCCCGGGCCCATGCCAACACTGGATCCCGTCCATTCCATTCTCCTGTCAACACATCTTTCCATTTGACATAACCTTTTAGGGAGCCATGTCGAACACTATGTCTTTCAGCAGCCAAACAGCCATCCTCATTCATTTGCAAAAAATTTAAGGTAAATAAGGCAAGGGCTATTCTGTCTCTAGGGGTGCGGCCTTGGCTCATTCCCCCTTTTTGTTTTTGTAAACATTCCTTTAGGGTGCAATGCACGAGCTCCAGCATCCCTTGACCTTTCGGGTTATAGGGAAGGCCATGTTTAAGTATAACTTGCATTTGAGTACAAAAGGAAACAAAAGAGTGGGCTGTATAACCAGGGCCATTATCAGTTTTTAATTGTAGAGGCTTGCCCCAAGCCCCCCAGGCTTCCAGGCAATGGGATATAACATTTCTTGCCTTTTCTTCACTCAGAGGAGTTGTGACAATGAGACCTGAACATGTATCCACAGACACATGAACATACTTTAACTTACAGAACTCAGGGAAATGTGTATCGTCCATTTGCCAAAGTCGTCATGGCAAAAGTCCTTTAGGATTGACCCCTATAGAGGGAGGATGTTGAAAAACAATACAAGTAGGACATTGCAACACAATGGAATGAGCAGCTTCTCTAGTTATTTTAAATTTAAACTGCAACATTCGAGCATTAACATGAAACTGAGCATGAAAATCTTTTGCTTTGCAAATTGGACTCTCCTCCTGAAGAAAGATAAATTCTCTTCTGGTGGCTTGATCTACCTCATCATTATTGTTACTCAGGGGTCCAGGGAGGCCAGTATGTGCACGAACATGTTGTAAATAAAACGGGTCTTTTCTTTGCCAAATCAAGGTCTGCAATTGTGATAACAAGGGATAAATGGGACTGTTACTTATAATCTTTCCCACCACTTCTATAACCTTAACTAAATTAACAACATATAATGAATCTGAAAGCAAGTTGAAAGCATCCTTATAAACTTTAAAAACTTCCAATACAATTTTGAACTCAATAATCTGAGGAGATCCAGGGGAAAATTGTATAACCACAGGATCCATACCTCCTATCTTATAAGAACTGCACCCTGTTTTGGATCCATCAGTAAAGATGGTTACTGCCCCAACAATAGGAGCTGCTTGGGTAATCTTTGGAAAAACAATGGGATGGGCACGATAAAAACTCATTAGTGGATGCCTTGAATAATGATTATCAATTTCTCCTTTATATCCACACCTTAGGATAGCCCAATCATCAACAGTTGCGCACAAGACTCTCACTTGGTCACTATTGTAAGGGATGACAATGGTCGCCAGCTCTAGGCTGAAAAAATAGGAGTATTCCAAGGGGATACTGAAGGTCGAATACATTTCATGGCCAACTGCTCCTTTACAAGTTCTTGTGCAGATTGAAGCTTTTCGGAGGATAAAGGCCATTGAGGAACCCAAACCGGATCCTCTACACTCCAGGTAATAGGAATTCCATCCTCAGCGGCCCCTAAGAAAAACCCAAACCCTGTCCTGTTTTCCTTGGGGCAGGTGTAATAGGGGCATTATGGCCCTGGAAGTACTTCCCAACACCATGAGAGGGATGCCAGCCCATACCCCTCATCATCTCTTGTGAAGTCTTAGAATACTGTCCCTCATTGGTCAACCTGAGCCTCATATCTCTCAAAAGATCTCTGCCCCACAAACTAACTGGGAGCTCCAGAACATAAGGTTGAAAACATCCCTGATGCCCTTCCTGATCCTCCCAGGGTAACTCCCGAGCACTTATATCTGGTGTTTTGGCATAGCCCAGCCCTTGAAGGGTCTGAGCTGATTGTTGTATAGGCCAGTCAGAGGGCCAATCTTTAATGGCTACAATACTCCTGTCAGCCCCAGTGTCTAGAAGTCCCATAATCTGTTTTCCATTAACATTCAACTCAATCAAGGGGCGCTGATCCAGATCCAAGGATAAGAAAACAGTAGGGTTCCCAGAAGAGCCAAAGCCCTTCCCTCCCCATTTCTGCTTTTGTGCTGGAAAATGGGCATGCAAGCTGGGTAATAACAGTAGTTGCGAAATGCGGTCCCCAGGAGAGATAGCAACAATCCCTCGAGGGGATGAAGCTATGATCTTGACTACTCCTTCAAAATCTGAATCTATGACACCAGGGTGGACTATTAAACCCTTCAAAGCTGAAGAGAATCGGCCAATCAGGAGTCCTACAGTGTTAGGTGGTAAAGGACCCTGAAGATCTGTCTCCAGCAGCTGCACCCCCATCTGAGGGGTCAATATGACTTTGGTGGTGCAGCGGAGGTCCAGCCCTGCAGATCCTGGTGTCACTCTCCATGGCTGGGAAGTTGAAGGCTCAGCCAGACTCTCTGACTGTTCTCTACTGCCCCATATATTTCTGCCCCATATATTTGAGGGCCCTGAAGTCTGGGGCCCCTCTGCCCGTTTTTTGACCGAGCAAATCCAAAGTCTGGGGCTAAAGGCTGGCCATTGATGTCCTTAACAGAACGACATTCATTGGCCCAATGATTTCCCTTTTTGCACCATGGGCAGAGACCTGGCCCGCTAGGGCGTGGCCCCTCCTTCCTTCCCTTTTCAGGACATTGCCTTTTAAGGTGTCCTGTCTTGCCACAGCAGAAGCAGGCACCGCATGGGGTACTACCTTTTCCTCTGGATAGTTGCATAACAGCAGCAGCCAATCCTGTATTAGAAAGCCCCCCCCCCATATCTCTGCACATTTTCATCCAGGCATCAAGTCCTTTAGACTTGCATAGGGTAATAGCGTTGTGACACTCCTTGGTACACTGCTCAAAAATCAATTGTTGGATAAGTGGCATCGCAGTATCGGGATCCCCAAAAATGCATCCTGCTGCCTCCACCATGTGGGCCACGAAGTCTGAGAATGGCTCAGTGGCCCCCTGTACAATCTTAGTCAGATTTCCACCCACTTCACCTCTATTGTCCAGTAGTTAGACAAGCCTTAACTATGCTCATCCAGTCGGATGGTGTCATGCAATGTTGGGCCAAGATCTCCAGCTGGGCAACAGTAAAAGAGATAGCTATGCCATATGTCCTTACTGATTCTGCAAGGTTTTTTAAAACCTTAAAATCTAGAGGCTCATGATATCTCTAGCCATTTGCATCTTGAATACTGGGAAGGCCATTCTAGCTTCCCTCCACACCTCAGGGCAAAAGGTATCTGACTCTCCTTTTCCTTCAGCTTCCGCATAAAGCAGGGGAGCCGAAGGAGGGACTGTCAATGTAGGCACTTCCTCATTTTTTCTTTCTTCTTTGTGCTCGTTGTGCCTTTCCCTTTTCTTGTTCCTCTTCTCCTTCTTACAATTTATGGCCTCAATCCTGGCTATGAGCTCTTCTAGGTCTTCCTCAAGACTCTCCAGGTCATCCTTGGAGCTCAAGCTACTACTGTTAGACTCTCCCCTTCCTGACGTTATGGATCTCTCTTCTTTAAGTTGTTCCAACGCCTCTGACCCCTTCTCCAGAGCCCGACAGCAGTGCTCATCGGTCAGATAACTCCTAACTAATCTCCACATCCCTCTTACTCCTCCTCTTAAGCAACCCTGATCCCATGCCAAGTCTAAGTCCTTTCGTAGCCTGTCCCAACTGGCCAACGTCAGATGTCCAGAAACCGCAAGCCATGGGGCCACAGTATCGACCTCTGAAAGGAAGGTGGCAAGTGTTTGCTTCTTCATTTTCAGCCCCTTAGCTGTCAACAGCTCCTGAAGCGCTACAAAAGGTGGGTGAGACGGAGAGTTTCCCTTTTACTTTCACTTTCGTCTGGCACTAAGCCAAAACTTTAACTTACTTTCATTTTTGTCCGGAAGGCGAAATTTTACTGCTCCATGCTCCGGAGATTTTATTGCTCTTTCTCCAGAGACCTTCTTGCCTCTTCCCTGAGGACCTTCTCGCCTCTTCCCTGAGGACCTTCTCTATTGTCCCACCTTAACTTGGGAACTTACCAGTCGACCGACCTGACTGCTTGAAGTTCTGAGCTTCGGTTCCCCATATGGGCCACCATTTGTTGCACCCACCTTGTCCAGCAAGGAAGACACAACGCCGGAGCTCTTCCTCAAGCAGTTTATTCAGGAACTTTGTATCTTCTTCTGACCCCGGGGAAAGCCTGCCCACAGGTTAAATACTCCTGGAGCAACCTACCCCGGCAAGCTATGTAGCAGCAGCAGATAGGCACAAGTAAGAGGAAGCAGCACAGATCACCAGCCTTGTCCATATTAGGACTTGTTTTTCTTAGAGAGCACTTGCCATTGGGCAGGTGGGGGCGGGGGGAGCCAGCACCATCTTTACGGCGCAGCACATCGCAGCTCGCTACACAGGGGCAGTTCCAGGATGGCAGGAATCTCACACCCTGGGTGGAATTTATCTGAATGATAAAGTAGCTGTTCTTCAAATATTTGTTGCTAACTAAGTGTTCAGACATTCAAGTGTGTTGTAAGTGGTCACAGTATGGTTAATGGAGACTATCCATCATCCAGTAATCTCTCAAAAACAATACCAATTTTTAAATAGGGAGGGAGAGGGGAGGAATGCATAATTGGCTACGCCCTCTGGCCTTTAGGTAACTCATTAACATGGAAATCTCTTGAGTCTGAGACATGTAGTCATACCCTCTACCTGTGCTCTTTGGGAGGGGCTGCATTGTACTACGTGACCGAATGGCATAGATCAAATGGAGGTCTTAGACCTCATGTCAGGAGCCTGGATTCTGGGAGTGCTGAGGAATAGATGCCCGTCCCTCCCAGGCAATGGACACCTGTTGGGTATCCAGGCTATTTACAGTCAGCGCTTCTACCAAAACCCTATCATGGTTCTACGTGTGTGTGTGTGTGTGTGTGTGTGTGTGTGTGTGTGTGTGTGTGTGTGTTTTGTGACACCACCTAAGCATCTATTTCTGTCCCTTGTTGTTTGTCTGGTGTTGTATTCTAGACTGCCTCAGGCTGGACTGGTGTAGGGGTTGTATACTAGAGATGGGTATGAGGTGTGAAAATGCTTTAGATAGGCTTGGTTCTGGGTTTGTGTGCAAGCTGTGCCTCTTGGTGCTTCATCTGGGAGTACAGGGATGCTGTGGTGTGTTTAGTGGATTGACTATATTAAGTCCATGGGTTACCTTTGCCTCCATAGCTTGGCTTATTTTTATTTTTAAATATGATGCATGTCTTTGTGTATGAGTATGTGCACTGAAGTGTAGTTTTCCAAGGAGGCCAGAGGTGTTGGATTCCAAGGATCTGGAATATAGGCAATTGTGAGCTTCTCAGTATGGGTGCTCAAAATTGAATTAATGTCCTCTACAAGTGCTGTATGTATTCTTAGCTTGAAGCCATGTTTCTATCTTTATTAGGTTCCTATATATTTCTAAATATTGTACTATATAAAACTATATATTTCATAAATACTTCATACAGTTTTATATTTAAATATATTTTAGGATGAAGGTCACATGAACAAGACATATCTATGTTAAAAGACACAACGGTGGTTGAATAATTTGAACTTCTTAATTGTGGTACATGGACATCTTGCAGATCTAGAACTAAATATTCAAGGGATATCTTTAGTTTTAATAGCATGAATGGCTTATTGCTGAGTTTGATTTCATATATATTCATTTCAACAATCAGATACAATCTTATAAACAGACCACTGGCTTCTAACATCCCCTAAGAATGTCATCAAGTAACCTCTGAAATGTGTCCCTGATATTTACACCCTTCTCTAAAACAGGTCTACATTGTTTTCCTACCAATATATTTGAAAATAACATTAATCTATATTTGGTTGTTGTTATTTTTGCTGTTGTTGCAGTTATGTAACTGATAAAGCTCAAATCATCACTTTTGTGTAGAAATACATTACTTGAGGGCAACTTGAATTATCGGTCCTAGGGTACAGTCACCCATATTTTGATCAAAATATATTATTTCTAATTCCCTTTGAGATGAAAGATAGTTTACCTCGAAAGTTTCTATTCTAATTTCAAGATATATTATAGAGCCATAGTCACAACAACAGCATGGCATGGCATTGGCATATTAATAGATATGGAAATCAATGGAACATAATAGAAGATCCAAATATGGGTTCACAGAGCTATAGCTAACTGATTTTTGGCAGATACACTAATAATACTTCCTGGAGAAAATGCAGCTGTTTAACAAATGGTACTAACAAAACTGGATATCCATGTGTAGAAGAATTAAAGTAGATCCATATCTTTCACTCTGCAAAAATCAGTTCAAAATGGATCAAAGACCACAACTTAAGACCTGACACTTGAAAACTGCTACAGCAGAAACTAAGTAGAATTTCAAGACATAGGCTGCTGTTCAAGGCATGCATTCACACACCTAGAGCTAGGCAAACTCCCTTTGAGTCTTTGTTTTCCCATCATTTATATCTAATGCTTAAAGTTTTAGGTGACAAAAACTATATCTATATATCTTTTTCTTTTTCTTTTTTTTTTTTTTTGTTTTTTTTTTTGTTTTTTTTTTTGTTTGTTTGTTTTTCGAGACAGGTTTTCTCTGTATAGCCCTGGCTGTCCTGGAACTCACTCTGTAGACCAGGCTGGCCTTGAACTCAGAAATCTGCCTGCTTCTGCCCCCTAAGCGCTGGGATTAAAGGTGTGCGCCACCACCACCCAGCTATATCTATATTTCTTACCACTAGATGTAAAGGCCTTAGATGATTTCTTGAGGACAGACTGCTGTCCCATGAAGCTAAGAGTGTTATCAGATAACCCTTGAAAACTGTTCTTGTTTTTCGCTACTTCCCCGTAACAGGTCTACATGGCTTTCCTACCAATATATTTAAAAAATGATTGAATTCATGGTTTGGTGTTTCTCACATTGTTATACCAATTTTTATTTAATTAATTCCATGTGGGAATTTATACATAATCTGAGGACAATCTGAATTTATGTATCTAAGGGATAGATATAAGAGAAAGACATACACAAATGTATTTAGTTTCATTAGACACAAAGCTATTCAGAAATAAAGAAATGGAAATCTAAGTTTTGCTAAGTCAGAAAAAGCTGTGGAAAATCTGGAGGGGGAAATGTGCAATTTAGGAAATAAAGCACAACTGAGTGATCATAAAGTGGGGCAACTATAAGGCCTGTGCAGTCTTCTTACAGGAGTAGAGCCCTTGAAACCTGAGAGTCTTGAAGGGATAAAGCTTCCCTTGTGGATCTTGAACAAATGAAGTGGGAGCTATCACAAAAGCTGATGCCTATTACTTGAATATATTCTAGCTGGGCTGCCTCATCTGGCCTCAGTTTGAAAGAATGTGCCTAGCCTCACAGTGGGACCATGGGGTCCCACCCTTTCATAACTCCTTTTTCATCTCTGTTGACTGCAACAAACTTCTCTGCCTGGGCTGGTTCCATTCCTTGTTAACAGCGTTCCTTAGGAGATAACCTATGACTCTAGCATCTCAAAAATCTTGGGATCTCCAAGGCAAATTTCAATGTTATAACTTCTTGTTTCAATGTCTGGGATCCACACACAATATTCTGGGCTGCTCCATAGGTCTGGTGTCACTTTACTAGCTCTGCCTTCTGTAGAACTCTAAGTTCAGGATGATCCACACCACTGCCACCACTGTTCTTGGTGATCATCCCATGGTACTGGCATCTCCGATATCCTGAGATCTTCTACAACTAGGCTTCATGCATAGCCTGTCATAGGTTCTCTACATGGTCCAAGCCTCAGATTTTTTGCATGATCCATTCATTCCTGCACTGTCAACTACAAATGAAGCTGCTCCTTCACCAATGGACTTCCATGGCATCTCACAGTGCCAAACCTCAGCTACTCTTCATGATCCCTTCATGCCTTAAAACCAGTACCATCTGGGAAACTCTTACACATTACCAAGTTCAGCTGCAGCATGAAGTACAACCTTGGCTGTCTTTGGAACACAACTTTTTTGTTCTCTCAGAAAACACTTTCCAGAAGATTTCACCTCAGTGATGCTGGTATCTTCTTAATCACCACTAATTTCTTAACGCCAGCTAAGCAGCATCAATTGTCCCAGTAGTCCCTTCTATTTTTCAATCTAAAGCCAGAGACACATGGCTGAAACTGCAGTGTCTACTGCTTGCTGGGACTTGAACACACACACACACACACACACACACACACACACACACACACACACTTATTCTATTACCAGCTTTCAGCTTTTCAATTCCCTCACTACCTAAGTTTGGCTTTCCTGGAACTTGCTCTGCAGATTGACCTTGAACTCAGAGATCTTTCTGGCTCTGTCACCTATAATGCTGGGATTAAAGGCATGAACAAAGGATTTAAGTTTTTCTTTACCTAGAACATGCTCTGTCTAGGCTGTCCTTGGCTTCTCTGGGATTAAAGGTGTGTACCACCATGCCTGGATCTAAATTTAGCTAGATGGGATCTTGTGCTCAGATTCTTTAATCTGTTTTCTCCTGAAACATAAGATTCAGCTCGATTACACTGCCTGGTGCCCCTGTAATACTTGAACCACATATTTTGTATTTTTCCTTTCTAAGCTTGCTTCACTTGATCAAAACTCTCTTCATGAGAGTTAACCAGAGAACAAGTCTCTGCTGGGTTTTTTGGAGATTTCTTTTGTCAATGCAATTAATATAAATGTCTTTACCTTAGACTCAGGTAGACTCTTCAGACAAGGGCAAAACCCAGCCACATTCTTCACCAAAATACCACAAAAACAATATCTAGGCCACATACTGAAATTCTTCTCCACTGAACCTTCTTGGGCCAGGTGTACAAAGTTCAAATCAATCTCAGCAACAAAGTCTTTTCTATTCTTACTAGGATAACTCATTAAGCTCCACTTAAAGCATTCGAATGCTTTCCAAATCCAAAGTCCCCAAATCCACATTCTTTTAAACAACAGCATGGTCAGGCTTATCACAGCAATACCCCAATCCCTGGTAATGACTTCTGTCTTAGGGCTTTACTACTGTGAATAGACACCATGAACAATGCAAGTCTTATAAAAGACAACATTTAATTGGGCCTGGCTTACAAGTTCAGAGGCTCACTCTAATATCATCAAGACAAGAACATGACAGCATCCAGGCAGGCATGGTACAGGAAGAGCTGAGTGTTCTAAATCTTATTCTGAAGGCTGCTAGCAAAATATTGACTTCCAGACAGCTAGGACAAGGTCATTAAAGTCCATACCCACAAGGCCACACATACTCCAACAAAGCCACATCTCCCAACAGTGCCACTTCCTGGGCTAACTATATACAAACCACGACACATACCATGCATGTCCTTGTGGAACTAGGTTACCTCAGTACATATGATATTTTAAATATCCTTCTACCTTCCTGCAGAATAGTAGTACTTTGATTTGATCTTTTATAATTTATACCCCATTAATTTCTTAATTGTCTTACTGCTCTGCCTAGAACTTTGTTTCCTCTTTAAAATACTCTACATGTTTGATTATATTTTTTCTGTGTTTCCTTAAGGGATTTATTTATTGATTTATTTGTTTTCTTGTCAAAGGTCTCTATCATCTTTCAAGATCAGCTTTAAAGCCATTTTACTTGTGCTTCAGTTGTGTTATGATATCCAGGACTTGCTGTAGAAGACTGGCTGGGTTCTGAAAGTGCCATAATGCCCTGGCATTTTTGATTGTGTTCTTTCAGGGATCTTTGGCCATTTGTTTGTCTTTGGTTCCTGGATGTTCCTGTTGTCAGTATTGGGAGGGAGTTTATCCTTGATGGTCTTGGTGTGGCAGGCCTCTGATGAGTATCATTGTGTTGTATGGTTCTGGATCTGTGGGTATGAACGGTTCTAGCTCAGCATATCTGCTGAAAGTAGGAGGAGAGGCAGCTGAGGAATGGAGGTCCCCCTGGGCTAGAAGGCTCTGCTTGCTCCAGAGGACTCAGCTAACAGGGCCCAACTGTTTCTTTGTACAAGTTGGCTTTGGCTATCATTGTTCTTTTGTGTCCCCAGATTGCTTTTAGTAGCACGAACGGTTTGGCTACATTAATCTTTACAACCCATAAACACGGTAGCTCTTGCTATCCTCTAGAGTGTTTCTTCCTAATTTTTTCTTCAGACTCTATAAAAGTTTTCACTGTAGGGTTTTATGGTCATTTACTTAGTTAGATTTATTTCCAGGATAAGTGTGTGTTTCTGTGTGTGTGTGTGTGTGTGTGTGTGTGTGTGTGTGTGTGTGTATTTTCCCCTTTCTTTCTCTCTGTGTCATTTACATTCTCTGTGTTTGGTAATTTTCTTGACTTAACTTTGAGTATTTGTCCTTAGTGTTTGGGAGTTCTCGTGTGCCTCCCACTTTGTTGAAAGTGTTTATACAAATGCGTACAAATGCTCATCTCTATGAGTATTTGTTAGAGTCTTTGGTGTTTATGTGTAAAGTTATGTCACATACAGATAAAATACTTTGACTTCTTTTCATATGCATATCTATTCATTTATTGCTCTAGATAAGACTTCAAATGCTATATTGAAAAGGAGTGGAAAGAGTAAAAATTCTTACTTTGTTTCTGATCTCGGTGAGAATGCTTCATCTTTAGAGTGTTGAATATGGGTTTGTCATAGCCTTTATCATGCTTAGGGATACACCTTCCATTCTTATACTCTTTGGGGCTTTTAACTTGAAGAAATGTTGGGTTTTGTCAGAAGGCTTTCCTACATATAATGAAATGGCCATGTATTTTTCTGCCTTTGAGATCATTTAGCTGACAAATTTCACTTACTGATTTATGTGTGTTGATTCATCCCTGACTTTCTGCATCCAGGCCAACTTGTGGATGATCTTTTTGATGTGATCTTAAATTCTGCATGCAAGTATTTTACTGGAACTTCTTTTATCTGTATTCACCAAGTAGATCAGACTCTCATTTTCCCTTTTCTGGTGTCTTTAATTAGGTTTGTTACCAGGGTAATGTGCCTTCATAAAAGGCTTTTGAAGGATTATTATTTGAAGGAATTTAAGTATTATTTGGTACCAGATATTTCTTGGAGTTCTGGTAGGATTCTATAATGATCTGTGTTCTGAAGCTTGCTTTTGCTTGAGAACTTTCTTGTTGATGTTTATTATTATTACTTCAATTTTGCTTCTGATTATAGACTTGTTTACCTACTTCTTCTCAGTTTAATAATTTGAGTATGTCATATGCATCTCAAAATTTATCCATTTCTTTTATGTTATACAATTTAATGGCATAAAAGTTTGAAGGTATGTCCTTCTGCTTTTCTGAATTTCACTGTTATCTGTCACAATGTCTACCTTCTCATCTCTAATATTCTTCATGTGAGTCTTCTTCCTTTTTCTTTATGTTAAATTGGCTAAGAATTTATCAACCCTAATTTTTTCTTCAATGAACCATTTTTTCCACGATAATTACTCTTCCTTATTTTTCACTAACTATCCCCCAACCTAATGAATTGGGTTTTTGTTTGTTGTTGCTTTTACAAAAACTTAACTATTTTCATTAATTTATTCATTGAGTTCTCAAATATTTTGATATGGATACTTAGTGGTACAAGCTTCCTTTAAAACTGTCCCCTTTGTGTCTCAAAGAGTTCTGACATATTTTCTTTTTTAATCAGTTCTGGGAGTTTTTAAATGTTTATTTATTTTACTTTATGCATATGAGTGTTTTGACTGCATGTACATCTATTCACCACTTTTGTGACTGTTATTCACAGAGTTAGAAAGGCTGTCAGATACCCTGGAACTGGATGATTGTGAGCCAACCTATGTGTGACAGGAACAAACTCCAGGTCCTCTGATGGAGCAAAAGGTGCTATTAACTCTTGAGTCATCTTTCCAGCCCCAGTTCCAAAATTTTATAATTACCTAGTTTTTTCAGTGGCCCATCCAGTATTCAAAGTTGTGCCATTTATGACCCTGTGTTTGTGTATTGCCTGTCACTTCTATGGCTCTTGTTCTCTAGTTTTATTACATTGTTGTTAGTGGCCTTTTATAAGTGTATCAGTTTTCTTCTCAACCCTGCTAGTCCAATTAATTGAGAGTAGACTATTATATTTATTTAACAAACTTTAAGTTACAACAACTGCACAGTATTAGTCTGTTTTAATCCTCAAAGCTACTATGGCTATCTCCCAATCAAATTCCCAGTGATACTTGCATTTTAGTACTGATCTGGCCTTCTGGGCTCCAGGTGTTTTCTCATGGTGTCTCCTGGATTCTCTACCTGTGGTTAATCTCTAGTCCCCTCTCCTCTCCCTTTCTCTCCTTTCTCCTCTTCTTGGCTAGGAGGAATTTCAGCCCTATTCTCTTCCCTGTTCAATCACTGGCTAATTAACTAGCTTTATTGACCAATTAGGAAATAATTTGGGAGCAATATTTACATAACATTGAGATAGAAGATTCTCAGAGTAAGGATATGAGAACACAGAAATCAACATTTGTATAATACAAGGCTAATCTTTACACAGGGAACATTAACATTATGCCTATATATTTTTTGTCAGATAAATGACAGGATGCAAGTTCTATTTTCCTGTGTTTATTCAGGCTTGCTTTGTTTTCTGGTATGTGATCATTTTTGAACAACATTCAGTGAGCTACTGAGATCCTATGTTCTTTAGCATTTGATGAGATGTTCTGGAGATTTCTGTGAGATCCATTCTATTCTAATATAATTTAACTTCTATGTTTCCTTGTTTAGTTTTTTTTCTTGATAACTGATCTATTGTTAAGAGTAGAATATTAAAGTTATCCATTCTTAAAAAAAATAAAGTTATCCATTCTTGTTGTGTTAGGATTAATCAGTGGTTGTATAATTGTCGTTTTATGAAATTGGCTGCACTTGTGCTTGGTGGAGATGTTCTAAACTTGTAATAGCCTCGTCACAGACTCTTCCTTTAAGGAGTATGAAGAGACCTTCCATATCTATTCTGAGTAGTTTTGGTTTGAAGTCTATCTTGTCAGATATTAGATTGGCTATGCCTGCTTGATTCATAATTTTATTTTCTTAGGAAATAATTTTCTTTTTACTTCTAGATGGTATCTATCTTTGGTAGTAAGACTGGGTTTTTCTGGGTTTTTTGTTTGTTTGTTTGTTTTTTGTTTTTGGTTCTATGTAGGGAATTAATTCTATTTTCTAAGCCGATCTGCTAGTCTGCATTTTTTGTTGTTGTTGTTTTTTTAAATTGGACAATTGAGGCCATTAACATTCAGAGATATTTGTGTATGATGTGCTTATGTTCCTGTCATTAGTTGATTTTGTTTTTTTTTTTCCTTAGGCCTCTTTTTATTAACTCTCCTGATAATGTTTATTTATCCCTGGGAGCCAGTTGTGTGTGCTAATCATTCTCTTCAGACGTAAGCACTACTTCTAGAATCCTCTATAGAGATTCTTAGGTGTCATAAACTCCTGTGTATGTTTATCATGGAATGTTTTTATTTCTCCTAGAGCATAGTTTTACTATGCATAATACTCAAGTTGGCAGTTGTGGCCTTTTAGAATTTAGAATGTATCCTTCCAGACTTTTCTGCTTTAAGTGTTTCTACTTAATGTATGCTGCATTGTTTTTCTGATGGGCATGACTTTTTAAGTGACTTTGCCTGTGTCTGTCACAGCTTTTAAGGTCCTTTATTTTTTTATTTCCAGTATTTTAACTACAGTATGTCATGTGAAGTTTCTTTTCTGGTCCTATCTTTTGTTTTCTGTAGGCCTCTTGTACCTAATTGAACATCACTTTCTGTAGAGTTGGGGACTTTTCTACTATAACTTTATAGATAATAATTGCTATGATTTTGTCATGGTGTTATTCTCCTCTTTTGTGTCGAAAATGTGAAGATTGGGTGTTTTTATGGTGTTACAAAGCATCTCCCCTTTCTACACTAATAAATGTTTTCATTTATTGTTTCATTTATTTTATTTATTCTCTCTTCAACACAATCTACTCTTTCAATGATGTTTTCTACTAGGCTTACAGAGTTTTTCATTTGCAACCTCATTTCCACTTCATTTTTTTTTTTTTCAGTTTTTGTATATCTTTATTGAACTTTATTTTTACATTTTTATTGACTTCCCTACTTTTTGGCTTTTTGGTTTTATTGGTTAGGTGTAAATTTGTGTCTTCTTTTAGTTGTTTAGCATACTTTTATCTATAGCATTATTTTGTTAATTGTTTTGTTTATTTACATTCCAAATGTATTTTATCCCCCTTCCCAGCACCCTCTTTAAGATTCCTTCACCCCCACCCCTCTCCCCTTTGCCTCTCCTACAGGAGAGGATGGTCCTGTAGGGTTTTTGGCCTGCATCCACTCAGCTACTGGATAGATATGCCTGCTTGTGGAGGTAGAATGCAGGGAGTTTGACTGTGAATATTCCACACAGACACCTGGGGCAGGTGCTGGGTCATAGGGAAACAAGGAGACACTTCTCCAGTGGGAGAAAAGCACAATCTGAGACATGGGAAATTCTAGGCTGGCTTGGGGGTCCCTAGGCTTGGGAAGTGGCCAGGGTCATAAGGTTCTCAGACTCTTGGAATTCAGGTGCCTCTGGGAATCACAGAAGTGCAGAGAATAGAATCAGGGTCCCTGAGGCATGGGGACAGTGGTGAGCCCAGGGCCAGGAGAAAAGGGGAACTCTCCCTTGTCCCAGCTGGGGTTGTTTTTAGCTCAGCAGAAACAGGGTTGATGGCTATTGTGGCTAGAAGTGCAAGGAGGCCTTCAACAGAGATTTTGTTACTGCTCTGTAGGTGAAGGCCTTCTTCATGGCTCTCCAGAGAAGATCTTGGTGAAAAGAGACAATCTGTGATTATAAACAGTTTAGTAACGTGGCAGAAAATGGATGCATAAAACTATACCCAACTTGTCAGGGTGGACCTGAGATTAAATACCTTTTGCAAGGAGAAATTTCTGGGAAGGCAAACCCTCTGGGCCTTTAGGTACCTCATTAACATGGAGAACTCTGTTTTGAGATTATGTGACCATAAGATACATTTCTTCTACATGAAAAGCAGGGCACATGTTCCAAGTCATGAGTCTGGCATGGGGATGGGAGTCACCTAAGGCTCCAGTGTGTGCTCAGAGTCTTACTGTCTCCATCTGCTCTACCTTTTTGTTGAGAAGTTTGCTCAACAAACTTCTGCCTTGGTTTTATGTCCCACATGCTCCCATAGTTTTAATTATTCTTTTAAATATTTTTCTGTAAGATCTTCCAAAATGTTCTTACTGGGAACAATTACTCTAGGATGTTTTTGTTGTTGATCCTTCAAACCACCTTTCTAGTTTTCTCTCAGACATTTACAATGTTCAGAAAGTTCAGAGAGTTCAGTGAAGACTGAGCTCCTCTTTTCCTCCAAGGGAATAGTATTTAGTGATCCAAACTCTACCCTTAGTTTCTCTCTGAAGTCAGCTACTATCTTGTGTCAGTTCTACCCTACTTTCTGGTTCATAGTTTCTGGCTTTAGTTGTGGACCTCCCTGTGCCTGGGTTCCTGGTCCTGTTTTAGATTTTTCCTCCCCCATTGGTTCACATATTCTTCTCTGATTTGTTAAACTCCATGAATCTGTGTGCCTATACCTGGGTCATCTTCTCTTTTCTCCCTGAGTCCACAATTTATGTTGTAAGTTATAGAGCTCTCCAGCCCTGTGTGCACTTCACTGCATCAGCCTCAGTTTCCTCCATGGATCTGCAGTCAACTCTAAATTGTAGACTTTACTATACCTCTGAAGACCTGACTCTTGCTCTACTCATTACTCTCTGGGTCCATGGCTTGCTTCCTCTACAAATTTTGAACTCATTATGCCTAGATGGCTGTCTGCAGCTTCTGTCATTTGTTATGGAATCCCCAAACTCTGACACTTGTGCCTTTTACCTTAGGTCAGCACCCTTTCCTTACTTGAAACCATAGCTTCTTCCTCCTACTGTAAAGGTTCCCACACATGGGTGCTCTATCCCAAGTCAGCTCTGAACTCTCTTTGAGTTTTTGAAAAAGCTCACCTGACTCTTTGCTCTGGAGCATCTCCGGTCTGTTCCCTGGGTCTGTAGTTTTTCCAAAGTGTTGGAAACCCAAAAGCTGAGCACCTTATCTTAGATCATTTATCATTCCTTCATGATTTTTTAATATTTTCACTTGTAGCTATAAAACTTCCTCTTAGAACTGTCTTCATTGTGTCTTATAGGTTGTGGTACATTCCATTTTCCTTTCCATCCAGTTATCTTACTGCTCTCCATTTCATGTTCTATATTGATTACCTTATTCACTTCAGGTTTGTATTGGTGCCCTTATTAATTTCTTTGAACATATTTATGATTCTTCCTTTGAATTCCTTGGCTTGTGTTTTGTCTAAGTCACTCTCATCTTACTTGTGCTTTTGCATTGGGATCTTTCCATTTGGTTAGGGGCTTTTTGGGTCATCTTTCATTTTCCAGTGCCAATGTTGGCAATGTTCTGCAAAGAGAATTAGAGAGTTGAAGAATAAAGGAAAGGGCAAATATTAGGAAAGTAACTCAAACTACCCTTATTTGCAGATGAATTTATCCATTATCTAAAAGACCCTGAGACCCCACTAAACCTCTTAGGTATGATAATCCCATTAACTAAACCATTAGGGTTTAAGGTCAGATACATCCACATCAGTGTCTTTATGATATGCCATACACAAGCATATTTGAGAGAGAAATAAGTCAAAAACTTTACTTACAATTGTTTCAAAATAAACATTCTAATGTGTTTGTTATAAATGCACTAGAAGCAATAAGAAAATGTTGTGAATCTAGTGTTTTGTTTAATCAATTAATTATTCTATACCAATTTACCTCCCTACTCTCCTCCAAGTTCACCCTACTCCTCTACCTCCCTCCACTCCTCCTCCATTTCTTTCAGAAAAGGGAATGCTTCCCATGGGCTTCAAACAGCTGTGTCATAGAAAGTGCTGTAAGACCTCCTCTTCTACTGATGCTATGCAAGGCAATTCAGTAGGGTGAAAGCATCCAAGAGGCAGGTATTAGAGTCAGAGACAGCTCCTGCTCCCACTGTTAGGAATCCAGATGACCAAGCTACACAAGTGTAATGTGCAGAGAGCCTAGGTCTGTTCTATGTAGGTTCCTTCATTTCTGATTCAGTCTCTGTAAGTCCTATTTTAGTTGATTCTGTGAGTATTTTCTTATGGTGTACTTGTTCCTTCTGATTCACAATCTTTCCTTCTCCTCTTCTGCAGGATTCACCAAGCTTCTCTTAATCAGTGGATATGGATTACTGTATGTGTTTCTATTAGTTGCAAGGTGAAGCTTCTCTAATGACAACTGGAATAGACACCAATCTGTGAATATAGCTGAATATCATTAGTAAGCATTTTATTGGCTTTGGTTTTTGTTGTTGTTGGGGTTTGTTGGTTTGTTTTGCCATTTATATTTGTTTCTATTGTGGGTCTCTGGGCTATACAGTCTCTAGATCCTAGCCCTCCAGGAAATGTCAAGAATAGCTCCCTCTCATGGCATAGGTCTTAACCTGGACCAGTCATTGGTTGCTCCCTCCAACAATTTCTATGCCACCCATATCCCAGCCCATCTTGTAGGCAGGATAAATTGAAGCTTGAAAGACTTGTGGCTGTGTTGGTGTCTCAATCCTCCCCCTGAGAGTCTTCCCTTGTTACAGGAGAAGTCCAATTCAGGCTTCATTTCTCCCATTGCTAGGAGTCTTAGCTAATGTTTCCCTCATTGAATCCTGGAAGTTTCCATTGCCCTTAGTTTCTAGCTTCTCTCAGAGACACCACTCCCATTCCCTTTTACTCTTCCTTTTATTCTCTCCCTCTGCCCTCCCCACACATAATTCCTCCTATTTCCTTTAAAAAGAAAATTATTAAATCCCTTAAATATATCCAGCAATATACAAACAAATAGGTGAAGGAAATTAGTAAAGCTGTTCAAAACATAAAGATGGAAATAAAACCAACAAAGGAAACATAAACTGGAGGAATCTGGGAAATTGAAAAACTAGATAAGTGAACAAGAATTACAGATGCAAGCATCACAAATAGAATTCAAGAAACAGAAGTGAAAATCTGAAGCATAGAATATATAATAGAAGAAATTGATACACTGGCCAAAGAAAATGTTGACTTTAAAATGATCTTGGCACAAAACTTCCATGGAATCTGGAACACTATGAAATGACAAAATCTAAGACTAATAGGAGTAGTACAAGAAAAGATTCCCAGATTAAAGAACCAGAAAATATTTTCAACAAATTCATGGAAGAAACTTTCCCTTACCTAAAGAAAGAGATGCCTAAAAAGCTAGAAGAAACTTACAGTTACAGAACACCAAGTAGTTTGGGAGAGAAAGGAAAGTTCCCATATCATATAATAATTAAAACATGAAATATACAAAACAAAGAAAGAATGTTAAAAGCTGCAAAGAAAAATAATCAAGTAACATATGAAGACAGACCTATTAGAATTATACCTGATTTGTTAACAGAGACTCAAAAAGCCAAAAGGGCCTGGACAGATGTCTTCCAGACTCTAGGTGTCCACAAATGTTAGCCAAGACTCCTATACCCATCAAAATTTTCAATCACCAAAAATGGAGAAAACAAAGTATTCCATGAGAAAACTAAATTTAGACATCTGATCAAAAATCCAGCCTTACAGAAGGTACAAGAAGAAAAATTCCAATTGAAGAACATTAACTGTAAGCAAGAAAAAAAACAGGAAATAAATAACTGCATGCCAGCAAAGCCAAAAGAAAGAAATCATGCATGTCCGTACACACACACTCACACACACACACTCACACACACACACACACTCACACACACACACTCACACACACACACTCACAAACACACTCACACACACTCACACACACACTCACACACACACACACTCACACACTCACACACACTCACACACACACACTCACACACACACACACACACTCACACACACACACACACTACCACCACCAACAGCAAAACAAGAATTAACAAACACTGCTCATTAATATCTGTCAACTTTAATGGACTAGATTCCCTAATAAAAAGACACAGGCTAACAGAATGGATGTGGAAAATGTATTCATCATTATGCCGCATGCAAGAAACACTCCTCATTGTCAAACATAGATATTTCCTCAGTGTAAAGGGCTGAAAATTAATTTTCCAAGCAAATGGACACAGGATGCAAGCTGGACTAGCTGTTCTTCTAACAAAATAGACTTTCGACCAAACTTAATCAAAAGTGATGGGAAAGGACACTGCATATTCATCAAGGAAAAATCCATCAAGAAAGAGATAACATTCTTAACATCTAGGCCCTAAATGGAAGGACTCCCATATTCATAATAGAAACATTACTAAAGCTTAAATCACTCATCCACCCTCACACATTGATAATGAGCTACTTCAAAACCCCAGTTTCACCAATGGCAAAGTCATCCAGACAGAAACTAAAGAGAGAAATAATAGGGCTAAGAGATGTTATGATTCAGATTGATGTGACACATATATACAGAATTTTCACCCAAACACAAAGAAAATACCTACTTCTCAGGGCATTATAAAAATTTCTCTAAAACTGAGAAGTCACAAAGCAAGTCTCAATAGATACAAGAAATTTGAAATATAATGGGTCTACCTCATGAAAAACCTACACAATTCCTTGGCATATACAGAAAAAAAAATGTTCCACTGTACCACAAGGACACTTGCTCAACTATGTTCATAGCAGCTTTATTCATAAAAGCTAAAAATGGAAACAACATAAATGGCCCTCAGTAGAAGAATGGAGAAAGCAAATGTGGTACATTTACACAATGGAACATTCCTCATTGGCTAAAAACTATGGCATGAGATTTGTGGGCAAATTGATAGAAGTAGAAAATATCATCTTGAGTGAGATAACCGAATCCCAGAAAGAGAAATGTGGCATGATATTACTTATATGTGGATATTAGCTGTAAAGTAAAGATAACCATGCTGCAATCCACAGGCCCAAAGAAAAAAGCTGAGAGCAATGTGTGGTTTTCTTCATGTTCTAAGCAACAAAGCCATTGTACACCTTCTTATCTATAGGTTCTTACCCTCTGAAGGGCGTTGATGAGGTGGGTTTTCCAGGTGAATGTATTTGATACAATTTGAAAAAAACAAATGACTTATCTCTTTACACATTTGAATTTGTTACAAATATGTATTTTTTTCACATCAAAGTATGGTAAGCTTGGTGATGCAGACTTCTAATCTCCACTAATCAGAAGATTGAGACAGGATGGTCACAAATTCAAGGACAACCTCAGAAACTTAGTCCTTTAAAGATTTATAAAGCCTAAGACTGGGACACTATGGTAGAGTACCTGCCTAGCATACACCATGCTCTAGGCTCGGTCTCCTTCAGTGCCTGCATCAAAAATGAATGAAGAGTGAGTGAAAGACAAATATTGAAGAAAGAAGGAAACAAACAAACAAAGAAAGAAACAAAGAAAAAGAAAGTAAAAAAAAAAATTTAAATGGAGAAGCAGGAGGTGTGGGATGGGGAACCGGTCAGGGGGCAGACCAGTAGGGGTGAAGTCTGCACTGTACAAAGGATTAAAGAATTAAATAAAAGATTAATACATTGGACCTTAAACAAAATAGACATTTTTTTAAAAAAAATCTAGTAATATCCTTTGACTTACTTTGGAGTACATAAATTTGAAATAATGCCAGTGCTTGAAAAAAATCTATGTTTGAATTAATAATTTGTTTAATTTTCACAACAAATATGTACTTAAAAACATTGTATTCATAAGCATATACAAATCAAAATGTTAAAAATAACCAAGTTGATAATTGACCCTATAAAATGATCAGCAATAATGCTTTCTGATGTAAGACTTTGGCTTTGCCTCACAGAAACACTCTAACAGTGATGTTAAATAATTAAGAATCCAGCCCTTCCACTCTTGATGCCTCCTTCAAATGACCTTTCACGACTTAATTATGTTTCCACTGGTTCACTTCCCTTTGCCTTGGGCCCTTGAGAGATCTCAGCTCACAATGGGTGTGCACCCCACAGGTGTTTTAGAGGACTTCACAAGTGTTCTTAATTCTATGTTTTCCTGATGAGAATGTTTCCTCAGATGCCAGGTGAGAGGTTCCTAAGCCCTTTGAGACTCACAGTGATTCTGCAAAGGGGAAATAATCAAGGGGTAAGTAGGTAAAAGGTAGATTATACTCCCATGAACTGAGGGAGTGTTTGAATACTGCTGGGCCTGTATCAGGACAAAACAATGCTTTATAAAATTGATCCACATGGACCACATAGCTACATGTTTTATCAATTTGTCGATGTGGTACGAGCGTCTATTAATTCAAGATTCTCAACTGAACAGATATCTGGGTTTTATCAATTATTTTATCAATTTTAGTATGAAATTACTCATTGCTTTTTTTCTCCTGATTGTTCTGATTGTATTCCAGGAACAAGTTTCTTGTTTCTCCTTAAATATACCTGCTTCTCCTGGTTACTATCAAGATGGGGATTTTGTTGTTGGAGGACTCTTCTCCCTTAGAGTGACCTCTGGAGACACCACAAGTAAA
Source organism: Arvicanthis niloticus (assembly GCF_011762505.2). NCBI lineage: Eukaryota > Metazoa > Chordata > Mammalia > Rodentia > Muridae > Arvicanthis > Arvicanthis niloticus. Next base: position 61,421,932 of record NC_047666.1, read on the forward strand.
TTTGGCTTCATAGATGCAAACCATACACCGGATATTGTTTATGTGTAAGTGGCTTCTCTCTTTAAAAAATTAATGTTTCAGTATTTTATACAATTATATATGTTGATCACACCCACCTCTACTGCTTCCCCTCCAAAGTTTCCTGCCTTCAACTTCATGGGGATCTCTCTTTGTTTCTGTCAATCTCTGTCTCTTTTTCTGAGTCTCTCTCTCTCTCTCTCTCTCTCTCTCTCTCTCTCTCTCTCTCTCTCTCTCTCTTTCTCTCTCTCTCCCTCTTTCTCTCTGTCTCTCTCTCTCTCTCACTTTTTAATCTACTGAGTTCATTTAGGCATGCCAGTAGTGCAGGAGTATAGGACATCATCTAGAGTCTAAGCAAGCTACTAGGGCAACCTCCTAAGGAACTGAACTCTCCATTCCCCAGTAGCCACCAAATGCCAAGAGCTACTCACACATGACTGGCTCTCTGTGTGTCTCTCCCCTACTCATGCTGAATTCTCTTAAATATGTAAGAAGGTGTGAAAGCACTTTGCAATTGATAACAATTTTTCTTTCTAGTAATTTAGTGTATTATACTGAGTACACATTATTTTTCCTGTTTAAATTGACTTGATACTATTTTTTGAATTTTTATGCTTGATCAAGCACTGTGTATTTTCCTAAGGTTTATCCTATTTTTGAAGACCACATGAAATATTAAGTTTCAATGTTTGCTATTTCCCACATTCTTTACACTTCCATTTTAATTTCTCAGACACAAATTGGACAGTAAACAGTGAAAGTTGTACATTTGATAGTATGTGGTGGGGAAAACCTTTAATCCCAGAACTTGAGAAGCAGAGCAGGTGGATCTCTGTGAGCCTGAAATTAGCTTGGTCTACAGTAGTGAGTTTCAGTCAAGCCTGGGCTGAATACTGAGACTCTGTATCAACAAAAATTTCAAAAACAATAACTGTGAATTTGATAATGTGTTGTACTATGAATCTTCTTTTTATGACTAATTTCTTTACATTTTAATATAGAATATGCTTCTTGTTTTTTGGAATATCATGTATAATATTTATATGACTTTGATTGCTATAAATAAAAATCCAGAATTTGAGAGGATCATGGGAGAAGCTGCAGGGAAAAGAGAGGGATGTAAATGATGTAATCATATTTTAATTAAAAAATCGAAACAAAAAGAACATAAAAATTTGTCTTTTCAATTTATCCTCCTAGGGATCTCACTAAACATTATCAGCACATGTTGGCAATGTTATTTGCTATAGAAAAAATCAACAAGGACCCAAATATTCTATTCAACATGTCCCTGGGATTTTATCTCTTCAATGTTAACTTTATTGAGATGAAGGCTGTGGAGAGTTCTATGGCATTACTCTCAGGAGAGAGCCCCCCAGTTCCTAACTACAGCTGCAGGCCTGAGAAGACTGATAAGCTGGTTGCTGTGATAGGAGGCATTTCAACAGGAATATCAACTCAGGTCTCCCGAGTTCTAAGTCTCTACAATGTCCCACAGGTATGCAAAGAATCCTGGCTCCTTAGGTTAAACATAGTAATAAATGCTAATTAATCCATTTATCATTTATTGATGAGGTATAAAACTACTTTAAATTTACTATTTAGTGATTATTTTTAACTCTGAAGAATAATTTATTCATAAGATGAAATCATGTTTGTATAATAAATTTAATATCAAAACTGTAAAACATGAAAAAATAAAAATACAGTGATGACAACCTGTATTCTGACCACTCCAAGAAAATGTCCTTTGCCGTTTACCATTGTTAACACTGTTTTTCTTTTGTATGCAATTTTAGAGCATCACAAAGCATAAAGAGTTAATAATTCTACTCACAGACTTTTACGATGCCTGATGTGGGCATATGCCTTATTATTTTGCTGTGGTTTCAGCTCAAATTGCCACATAACATTTATTTTTACAAAGAACCGTGGGTCAGACTTACTCTGACTGGACGTTGGGGCTCTTTGTAATTTTCACCTGTTGGCAGGAAAGTTTTCTGGCTTTGGATTTGTTTAAAAATCTCTCTGTTGATCAGTAGGGATTCCTTATAAGCAATGCTAGAGAGGTAGCATTTACAAGTTAGATTCATCTTAATTAATAACAATATTGAAAAGAACTACTATAAATCTATTAATTTGCAAATAACCGTGATCCAGCATGAACTGTCCCCCAATATCCTCAGTGAAGTGACTTAACTCTTAGTAAATGAACTAGGCTCCCATGGTGATTCATTGTTATTTTTGATTTTTACCTATTTGTTCATTTCTAAGACAGGTTCTCACCATGCCAACTTACCTGGTCTAGAACATCATATGTAGCCCAGGATAGCCTTACAGTGATCCTCTGCCTTTGCTTCCCAGAACTGAGATTAAAGGCATGCACCATTATGTTCTATCTAGATTTTTATTTTTATGAGATTTTATGAGTGAATTTTTAAAAATTGATTATTTATTTATATTTCAAATGCTGTCTCCCTTTCTGGTCTCCCCTCTGTAAATCCCCTATCCCATCCCCCTCCTCACTGACTCTAAGAGGGTGCTCACACACCCACCCATGCTGATCTCACCCCTGTAGCATCCCCCTTCCTTGGAGCAACAAGCCTCCATAGGACCAAGCATCCCCCCTCTCACTGATGCCAAATAATTCAGTCCCCTCTGCTATATAAGTATTGGTGTACCATGGACACATAGGCTCCTATCAGCAAGCACAACATGGCATCAGTAATAGAGTGAAAGATGGATTCCCAAGCATGGAATTGATTCTAAGGTGGGCCAGTCTTTGCTCCATTTTTGTCCCTCATTTTCTTTAGACAAGAACAATTCTGGGTCAAAATTTTTTAGGGTAGTTTAGTGATGCCATCCCTCTACTGGGGGCCTTGTCTATCTACTACTGTTGGTCTCTTCAGATTCTATCTCCCCACTGTTTGTTATTGCTTCTAAGTTCATCTCCATTGAGTTTTGGGAGCCTCTGACTTTCCAGTTCTCTAGAGCTTTCTAGAGTTTCTCCCTGTCCTCTACCACCCATAACTACATATTTCCATTCATTTTCCTGGCCCTTTCAGCTTCTCTCTTGTCTCCCTCCATACCTGATCCTGCTCTTCTTTACTCCTTCCCTCTTCCACCCAGGTCCCTCCCTACCTCTGCCTCCTATGAATATTTTGCTCCCCCTTCTAAGTGGGATTGAAGCATCCTTACTTGAGCCTTCCTGCTTGTTTAACTTCTCATGGTCTGTGGTTTATATAATGGGTATTCTGTATTTTTGGCTAATATCCACTTATTAGTGAGTCTATACCTTTTGAGTGTGTCCTCTTGGATCTGGGTTACCTTACTCAGGGTGATATTTTCTACTTCCATCCATTTGTTTGCAAAATTCATGATATCCTCATTTTTAATAGCTTATATTCAAATTTTGCTCTTCAACCTGGGGCAAGCCGGCAGCCTGTGTCCACTGATAGCTATGTACTTGGCCCAACACAACTTCAACACACTTACAAAGTCCTGTGGCATTTTTGTGATTTCTTTTTGTAATCCACTGGAAAGGGTCTTAAGTGTGAACTGTGGAGCTGGCAGTCCTGTGCTGCTGTTTCCTTTATCATATAGGCATTTTTGTTTGAGTTTTTCTGTGTAGAATAAGTAAACCATCTTCAGTGTATATAAATGAATCCCTAATATATGAAAATTATCCCAACTTTACATATGACAGACAATCCTTTCTTTCTATTTCTTCTCTTTGCTAGCCTACACGCTGTATGTCTGTTCTCGAACATTTTTCTGTGCTGGGTCATCTGTATGCTAAGTCTACATCTTTCTTTCTTCATTTACTTTCACATTTTCCAGAGCACATCCTTGAGTTAAAGAAATTTTATAAAGGTTGTTCAATGGTGGTTTTCATTTGACTGACTTGCATTTTAACTTTCAGCAACTTTATTTGGATGTTTTGTTCTGATTTTTCACATTTTTCCTTCCACATTTAAAAATGTCTCCACTAAATGCCTGTTTGCTAGGTTCTATTTAGATTCAGAGTTGATTCTCTTATTGCAGTTACCTGCTTATATGAGATCTGTTTGTGATTATTTGTGATTATTGATCGCTCTATACAGCAGTGTGACTGACATCCAATCTCATGTCATTTTTCTTATTAGCTTTGATTTCTAATACAGAGGAATTATGAACTCATGGAGGTACATAGTGGTTTGTTCTTTCTATTACTCACTCTACTTCTCTGTATGTCTGTGTACAAATATGTGTGTGCTTGTACATGTGTGTGCATGCATGTATATGTGTGGTATATATGTGTCTGGTGTGTGGCACATGCAAATGAGTCACAAGAATATGTAGTTAGATATGTCAATGCACCCATACATGCAGGCCAGAGAGTCTTCTATCACTTTCTATACTGCTGCCTTGAATTGGAGTCTTTCACTGAAGACCCTGATTTCACAACCTTGAGATTTTGGACTGGCTAGTCATCAAGCTCTTGGGATTTACCTGTCTCTACCCTGCTGTATTGGAGTACACGCAGACGCTGCTATGTCTGACTTTTTATGGAGATGCTGAGGATTCTAACTCAAGCCCTCATGCTTGCAGAGCAAGCCTGAGCTACCTCCCCAGCCTCATGAACTATATCTATGTCTATCTATTTTTTATCTATATATCATCTTTATCTGTCATCTATAGCTATATATATATGTATCATCTATATCTATATATTTTTTAAATTACAAAATAATGGATTTATCATAGCATCTTCATCCATGTATATCATCATACTTTGTTCTACAGTCCCCTCAGGCTTTGGCCTTTCAGATTCCACAGTTAGAGTCTAACACTCCTAGTCAGCAAGACAGTGAACTAAATCCTCCCCCCATAAACTGCCTGAGCAAAGCCTTCTCCTGCCTAACTCTTCAGTTTGTTGCCATTATGACCTCCATTTCCACGCATGCCTCCTGAGGCAGCCTCATCCAGGCCTATTCAGGTGCTGCGGACTCTATGATGTGCTGCTCCCCATTTTCAGCACCCGACAGTAGGTCAGTGTTAGATGATCGGTTCTATTCTAGAGGGCAAACTGCCACACTCCTCTGAGTCATAAGGAGTGACAAACTATAGCTCTTCTGTTTTGTCCATCTTCCTGGAGGAACAGTTGTCTTCCTGAAAGCCACACCTGGATTGGAGACCTGAAAGGACCATGGGCTTGTTCTGGAGGCAGGACAGGTCTTTCCACCACAAACATTTGTCCTATCTTTTGGATACAATTTGTCACACTTCAAACATATTATTTTTTTTAATTTATGGTTTAAAAGTAGTTCACTCAGATTTTTAAAAATATGTTTAATTAACAAAGTTATGTTGATAAAAAACAAGACTCAAATTATATTTTATTAATTAATTTATTTTCATGGGACTCATGAACCCATTAACAAAGTTCGTTGATATAAATTATTATATTATGTGTCCTCTATTTAAAATGCTTACTTTTGTACATTTATTAATACTGGATATTTATGCTACTGTTTTCTTCCTCAAAGTATTCATGTTTACTTCATTTTGTGATTTCTTCTTTCCTATTCCCCCTCCTTCCCACCCATGCCTCTTGCCCAGCCAATTAACATATATTTAGTGTCTTTATTCAATTATCATGATTTGAATTCAATTTAGTGAATTTGAATTCACTAAACACTCAGATTCAGATGCCTGGTGAGAAGTCAGTGACTGGAGCTAGAGCATGAGCAGTGGATTAGGGCATAATCTAGTGGAAATCTGAATTTAGGAGATTATCGAGGGGATTTGTGTGGAAAGGGGGATGACGTCCTAAACTGAGCCATAGGACACTGGGATATTGTAACCACCAGTGTAGAGAGAACTAGAAGATGTAGTAAGCTGGATTAAAATTTTGGCCAAAGCTTGGAAATACTTTCCTTGATCAAAGAAAGATTACTGGAACTCATGAAAGAGTGCACTTTAAGTAAAAGGATTTTTTTCTTTTTATATATTTTTATTGGATATTTTATTTACACTTCAGATGCCATCCCCTTTCCCCATTTCCCCACCTTAGAAAACCCCTATCCTATGCCCCCTTTTCCTTTTGCACTTATACATTTTTTTAAAAATGTTAATCAAAGGCTTTATAAGTTTGGTATTGCTCAATCAGAGGTGTAACCCACTACCCAACATAGATATATCAACTATCTTTGACTGGTGGAGATACATGAACATCTGACTTCCTGTCTCCCCCCTCTTTCTCTCTCTCATCACCTAGCTTCTCCTCTCCTTCTTCTCTTCTTCTTCTTACTCCTTCTCTTCCTTTCAGTACTCCTCCCACCTTAGTTCCTCCTACATATAACCCTTCCTGCTTTTTTTTTCTTTTTTTTTATTAGATATTTTATTTACACTTCAGATGCCATCCCCTTTCCCAATTCCCCCCCACCCCCCTTAGAAATCCCCCATCACATGCCCCCTTTTCCTTTTTGCATTTATACATTTTTTTAAATAATGTTAATCATAAGCGTTATAAGTTTGGAATTGTTCAATCAGAGGTGTAACCCACTGACCGACCTAGCTATAACAACTATCTTTGACTGGTGGAGATACATGAATATCTGCCTCCCTGTCTCCCCCCTCTTTCTCTCTTTCATCACCTAGCTTCTCCTATCCTTCTTCTCCTCCTCTTCTTACTCCTTTTCTTGCTCTCAGTACTCCTCCTACCTTAGCTCCTCCTACACATCACCCTTCCTGTTAAAATGAAACTTTTCTCTCAAAATACAATTAGAGCATAATTATGCCAATTTGTACCAGTGAGGTACAAGATAGTCCTAATACCCAGTCCATCATTTTGTTGACTAACCAGCACCTCTGTCATCTATCCCAACTAAAACATTTAGTTCTGAACCTGGCTTTAGGATGAATGTCAGCTGACTATCATCCACTCAAATCTTTTCTCTTACGGTAAATAGCTATAAGTTTTCAACCCCGTCAGAAATCCAGAATGACTGAGTTAACTATAATTGTGGGAAGCACAAAGCATAGCTTCTAAAACTTAGCCAATTTATAGAGACCTCTGAACACCTGAAAAGCCCCTATACTACCGAACGTTGGAGCATCAAATCTTCAGCCTTCTGGCCCAGAATCATCTGACAGACCTTGGTGATGCAGGATTATAAGGACTGATTACTCTGTCTAGGCAGATATAATCAGTCGACTATTCTGCATGTGTGTCCTTTTCTGGACAGTAATTTGTCTGTAGATGGAGAGAGGCAATTCTTGCCTAGTGGCTGTTACCACACAACTGGAGTAACTCCAAGGATGCTCAATTTCTTCTTAGAATCCATGACAGGAAGCTGTCAGGAGCAGACAGGTCTCTAATCAATATGAACATTAATATATAAATATTTGTAGCATCAGTTCTATGGACTTCTGATGTTTTGAAAACCAACTATCCATGTAAGGTAACCTGGACTGTTTTCTGTTAACTCCTCTCAGCTATTTCTAAGTAAAATATGGAAAGCACCCTAACAATAAACTCAAAAATATGAATTTGCTATAGTCCCTTAACTCATAGGTTAACCATCCCAAATCAGTTAAAAAAGGGCTGGGTCTAGGCATTGTATTCCTAAATGTGTTATACAGGCACAATGCCCATGAATGTATCAATATTCATCTCATTTTTATATTAATAAGAGGCTCGTACCAATGAAAACCTTAAATTTGAGATCAAAGTAAATTTTGTACCATTTAAGAATTTATAACTTCATCTTGATAATAAGTATATAGATTTCTACCAGTAGGTTATGGCTATGCAGTAAGTCCTAGCTAATCCCCCCTGTTCCAACAAAACCACTACTTGTCCCTAGAAAGACAGACCATTATTAACCACATTAGTCCCCAAGCTCAGGGAATAGGGGCGCTGACTCTTCTTTAACTTCTTCAAGCTGATTAAGGGCGTTGAGATTTTAGAAGAGGGGTGGGGGGGAGAGTAAGTTGATAAGCCTCTGATGCTGTGTCTTCACTGAATCCAGATGGAATTCCAGGACATCAGAGGTTTGGGCAGGTCTGCTCAGTTTGCTTGATGAGTAGATACACCAAGGCTGTGCATTCTGCAATATACAATTCTCAGAACAAGTTTTAGTATCAAGAAAAAAGAAAAAAAAAATTTCCACCCCCAGGGGGCTGACATTTTTTTTTTAAAGATGTTGGTTCTAAAGACTTTTTTTTTCCCACTTCTTAAAATTGGTTGTAGTATTTACGTTTCATATTTTATCCCCTTAGCCTACTTCCTCCCACCACCCAGAAACCTATCCCATCCCCCTCTCATGCTTCTATGAGGCAGTGACCACACCTACCCCCCTCACTATCCCCTCCCCGCCCTCACATCCCCCCCCCCACTGTGTGTTCATTCATTCATTTTTCATTCATTTTTTTTTTATGGGACCAAGAAACTCCTCTCCCACCTATGTCTGACAGGGCCATCTTCCCCTACATATACCTCTGGAGTCTTGGGTCCCTCCCTATGTGTTCCCAGGCTGATGGTTTAGACCCTGGGGGGCTCTGGTTGTTTGGTATTGTTGCTTTCCACCTGGGGTCAATAACCCTTTCTGCTCCTTCAGTCCTCTCACTAAGTTCTCCATTGGGAAACCCCTGATCATATCAGTGGTTAATTGTGAACATTGTCCTCTGAGTGTTTTAGTCTTTGGCTGACCTCTAAGGAGACAGCTATATCATGTTCCTCACATTATGCACTTCCAGCCATCCACAACAGTGTTTAGATTAGGTGGCTGTACATGGGGTGAATACCCAGGTGGAAAGGTCTCCTGATGGCCCCTCCTTCAGTTTCTGTTCCATGTTTTGTTTCCCTATTTGCTCCCTTGAGCATTTTTATTTCTCGTTCTAAGTAGAACTGAGGCATCCCCTCTTGGTCTTCCTTCTTCATGAGCTTCATGTGGTCTGTGGGTTGAGTCTTCGATAATACAAGCTTTTGGGCTAACATCCGTGGAGATATGTTTGTGTAACTCTCTTCTTTTGGGGTTTTTGGAAGATTACTTTCTTGCTTTTTCTAGCTTGTAGTTTCCCTCCTTGTGTTGGAGTTTTCCACCAATTATTCTTTGAAGTGCTGGATTTGTGTTGAGATACTGTGTAAATTTGGATTTGTCATGGAATATTTTGGTTTCTCCATCAATAATGATGGACAGTTTTGCTGGGTATAGTAGTCTGGGCTGGCATTTGTGTTCTCTTAGGGTCTGTATGATATCGGTCCAGGATCTTCTGGCTTTTATGGTCTCTGGTGAGAAGTCTGGTGTAATTCTTATAGGTCTGCCTTTATATGTTACTTTGCCTTTTTCCCTTACTGCTTTTATTATTTTTTCTTTGTTTTGTACATTTGATGTTTTGACTATTATATGGCGGGAAGTATTTCTTTTCTGGTCTAAACTATTTGGAGTTCTGTAAGCTTCTTGTATATTTATGGACATCTCTTTCTTTAGGTTAGGGAAGTTTTCCTCTATAATTTTGTTGAGGATATTTACTGGTCCTTTTAGTTGGGAGTCTTCCCCCTCATCTATCCCTATTATCCTTCTCATTGTGTCTTGGATTTCTTGTATATTTTGGGTTAGTAGCTTTTTGTATTTTGCATTTTCTTTGACAGTTGTGTCAATGTTTTCCATGGCATCTTCTGCACATGAGATTCTCTCTTCTATCTCTTGTATTCTGTTGGTGATACTTGTGTCTATGACTCCTGATCATTTTTTTAGGTTTTCTATCTCCAGGGTATTGTCCCTTTGTGATTTCTTTATTGTTTCTACTTCCATTTTTCGATCCTGCATGGTTCTGTTTAATTCCTTTTCCCGTTTGGTTGCATTTTCTTGAAATTCCTTAAGGGATTTTTGTGTTTCCTCTTTAAGGGTTTCTATCTGTCTACCAGTGCTCTCCTTAAGTTCTTTGAGAGTGTTATTTATGTCTTTCTTAAAGCCCTCTATCATCATCATGAGAAGTGATTTTAATTCTGATTCCTGCTTTTCTGGTGTGATGGGGTGTTCAGGGCTTGCTCTGATGGGGGAGCTGGGTTCTGATGATGCCATGTAACTTTGGTTTCTGTTGCTTACATTCTTGCTCTTGCCTTTTGCCATCTGGTTAACTCTAGTGCTGCCTGTACTTGCTGTCTCTGACTGAAGCCTGTCTTTCTAGGTATCTAGCTTGTGTCTGATCTCCTAGGGGTCCAGATGTCTCTGTGATCTTTTCCAGCTGCACTGATTATAGTGGTACCTCTAGGATGCCTCAGGATATGGTGCCTCCAAGGTAGTAGTCCAGCTAGGTGTCTGCTGTTCTGGGTGCAGTGTCTCCTCTAGAATATCTCAGGATACGTTGTCTGAAGCTCTGAGTTCATTTGTTCCTCTGTGGATCTGGATTGAGTGGAACTTCCAGTATGTCTCAGGTGGAATCCGGGGTCCACACAACAGCAGACCTGGCAGAGGTCTGATCTAGGCCTCAGATCTGAGAACTAGTTTCTAAAACACTGTCCAAGTTAGAGCACCTGGGATCCCTGCTTCCTCTGGGTTCTTGGAGGTTGGGAGCAGAGCTGCCACCCAAGGTCTGCTCAGTGCTCTGGCCCAGACCGGAAGGAACCAGTGTTCCAGGCCGGGAGTGACTTCCTGGGTCCTTTTGGTTCCCAGTTACTCCCTGTTTAGGGCAGGCCCTGCTGTCTGCTTACCTAAGATACTGCCTGAGTTCGAGCACCTGGGATCCCTGCTTCCTCTGGGTTCTTGGATGTTGGAGGCAGAGCTGCCACCCAAGGTCTGCTCAGTGCTCTGGCCCAGACCGGAGGTTCCCAGTTACTCCCTGTTTAGGGCGGGCCCTGCTGTCTGCTTACCTAAGATACTGCCTGAGTTCGAGCACCTGGGATCCCTGCTTCCTCTGGGTTCTTGGATGTTGGGGGCAGAGCTGCCACCCAAGATCTGCTCAGTGTTCTGGCCCAGACCGGAAGGCAACCCTTCCTGTTAAAATGAAACTTTTCTCTCAAAATACAATTAGAACATAATTATGCCAATTTGTACCAATGAGGTACAAGATAGTCCTAATACCCAGTCCATCCTTTTGTTGACTAACCAGCACCTCTGTCATCTCTCCTAACTAAAACACTTAGTTCTGAACCTGGCTTTTTCCTTGGCTTTAGGATGAATGTCAGCTGATGACCATCCACTCAAATCGAAAAGGATTTTTTTCATGCCAATATTAGTAAAGTGAATTTGATAATTGGTCATTTGATATAGCAGATAAGGTAATTAATGATCTAGTCCACATCCCACCCCAGAGGAGATGCCCTAAAGTGCACAGGAATAACTGTGTACACATCTCAATTAAAGAATTCAGGTAAAAAGGTTAGCAAATAGGGGTTAACAGACAGCCTGTTAAAGAAGAGATTTACAGCAATTATTGAGGTAGATAGTCAGCCTTCTATTCTAAGCAAGATTATTTTAGAGTAGCTGACTACAGAGTAAGCATTACAGAAAGACAAAAAACTTTGAGAAAAATAGAGAATTCATTAGTAGATTTTTCAGTGCTTCATAGATTCCTCTTTATTGGTTTATTAGTTATGGATTTGTGATTTCAAGTAAAAGGCCTTTAGTGTTAATGTTCCTTCATTTCCATTATCAGGAAGATGAAAGTTTTGATATGGGAAGTGACAGATTCGCAATGCTCTTGTTTGATTAGTTTTACCTCAAATAAAAGCAAGAGATAGACACTCTGTGGTCATGTTTGGTATGCTCTACAAAAGTACAAAGAAAAAGATACACTTGGTGTAAGCAATGAGAAGAAAGTGATGGGTCACAGGTAACAAAATGGTATTTCTTAGCAAAGTGAACTGTTTAATTTCTTATACAGTTCATTAAGAGAAAATGCAAACTGAATCATTTGAGAATAAACCTAATTGTCTTGAATTGAGTTGTAACTTTCTTTCTCTTCAGATCAGCTATGCTCCTTTTGACCAGAGTCTTGGGACCAGAGTCCAGCTCCAGTCTCCTTACCAGTTTCCTTCACCCACCACAGTTCTGTATCAGGGAATTATTCAACTGCTGCTATACTTCTCTTGGGTCTGGGTTGGCCTGGTGGTTCCAGATGATATGAGGGGAGAACTCTTCCTTAGGGACATCACAGAGCAGATGACCAACCATGGCCTTTGTGTTGCATTTGCAGAAAAGGTTCCAGAATTTCCTGCCAAGGACACAGTAAACAGGGAACTTTTTATGGAAAGATTCACATTGACACGTGTTATCATTGCATTTGGTGACACATACTCTCTTCTGAGATTTGTCTATAACATCTTCTGCAATACTCCTTTTGGTAATGTCTGGATCACAACTTCTGATTGGGACATTACCACATTACCCTTTGAACAAGATCTAGGTTATACATACTTTGGTGGAGGGTTATCATTTTCTGTGCGCACAGATAAAATTCTGGGATTCAAGGATTTTCTTGGAAGTGTCCAACCTAGAAAATACCCTCATGATACCTTTATCCAGGATGTGTGGTCGATCATATTTGAATGTCCATATTTTGTTCAGCATGGAGTCAGAGAACTGAGTCAATGTGAGCAAAATGGCAGCCTGAGCACACGACCTCTGCATGTTTGGGATATGAACACCTCACCCCCGAGCTACAAAGTCCATGCTGCTGTGTATGCCATTGCCCAGGCACTGCATGAGGAGCTGTCACTCAGAGTGGAAGGAGGCTCACTTGATAAAAGGAAGGCTCCTCTCCCATGGAAGGTAAAAATAACTGGTCTTGTATTTTCCTAGAGTGCTGGGCCTAAGTTTGTAAGTTCTGCATTTTGATTCATGATCTTTCTAGTTACTGTTAGAGAAATATTTTTATGTTTGTGTGTTTCTTTATGCTACCATGTCCTTCCTCAAACTATTCATGTTTATTTCAAGGGCATAAAGTAGCACAAAGATATCATGATAGAGAAAAAATAAAAAAATCACATTGAATTGTTTTAAAGTTGAACTAACATTTCTATCAGAAAACAATACATGCATGGTGCTGAAAAATAGTTATCTTATTTTAAGCACATTCAAGCAATAACATTTGTGCCTTTTAATTGTCACATGTATTTTTATTATTGCTTTTAATGATATGTGAACTAATTATAATATATAAGTCAAGAGACTTGTACAAGTATAAATATGATATATTTTAATGGATTTAAGGTACATTTGATGCCAAGAGCCTGTTTTGCTTTGATAAAGATTCTAAAAGAACACCTAGCTTCTATAAGGCTAGACAATATCATCCATGACTGTTCTCCAGCCTATGGGAGGCTGAGACAGAAGGATCATGAGTTTGAAGCCAGTCGGAGCTATATAGACAGACATAGTCTTACCAATCAAATCCCAAACCAAACTGAAACAAAAGCAGGTTCTTTAAAATGAAGCTGGATTGAATGGAGTGGCACTAGTCATGACACATTAACTTCCCACATGTCTACTCCTCTGCACCTGCTTATCATTTCAAACCTATTGTTTTTTCAACAATGTATTGGGGTCCTTTCTTCTACATCCTTGTCAATACTTTATATTTTGAGATTGTTTAAATTTGTTCATTATTGTTGGGCACTTTCACACATTTAAATAACAAACATTTAAATATTGGGCATCTTCTATCCCTGTCTCATTGAATTTCCTGCAGTGAGAAAGTGGTTCATGTCATGATGAGTTATATTTGCCTTTCTCTGAGATCAGTGATGTAAAACCTCTTTCCACACTTTATGTCCATATGTACACCTTTCTTGAAAGAAAGATATAACATTCACTTTTTCTTATTTAAACTTTTTGGCTAAATAATTTCATTAATTTCCTATAATTTGGTATAAAAACCCTTCATTAGGTGTCTTGTATGCAAATATCTTCTTCCATTCCATGAATTGTCCTCTTACACTGTCGGTTGTTTTCTTTGCTATGCAGAAACTTTTTTGTTGGGATAGTTTTTGATGGCTTTCATTGACAGCTTTTGATATCATGTTTGAAAATATCATCAAGACCAATGATACCAATGGACTTCCCTTTATATTTTACTCTAGGAGTTTTTTATTCCAAGGTTTTTTATCTGTTTTTTACTTTATTTGATGTATGAAATAGACAAAAAATCCAACTGCAGTTATTTACATGTTGATGCCTTGTTTTAACAACAGAATTTGTGTAATAGATTACACTTCACCCTTTGTGTGTTCCTAGGGTCTTATTGGTTCAGTTGGTTTCTCAATTTCTGTTCAGGTCTTCTGCAATATATGCATGTTATAGGCCATTCTTGTACTGCTGTAATTTTATAAAACTGTTTGGAATGGGAAATGCACTGCTTTCGTTTTTTGTTTTTTGTTTTTTTTCTTGATCAAGTTTGCAAAAGGTATGTGTCTTCTTTGTCGCTCTCCTCTTCTGTGGGGAGTTTAGGCCTTGTTAATCTATGAGAAAAAAACATCATTTAAATTTGAAATGACATTGCCCTAATTTGTGATACCTTTTATATAATGAAGTATTTTTAAACAGTATTAACTTTTTAAATTCTTGATGCTGTTACTTTTCTATGTCTCTTCAATCTCTTTCATCAATGTCTGTCATGTTTTACCATAGGGATACTTTAACTACTTGGTTAAATTTGTTTCTAATTAGTAAAATAATCAGAAATATTGTTTTATTGTTCTTATTGACATATATTTATTATACATGGTATTGGTTTTCATAAGGATACTTACATTTAAGTATATACAATATTAGTTTGGCTATGTTTCCCCTTAATTCCTTCATTCTACTTTCTATTCACTACAGAGGTGTGGTGGTTTGAATCAGAAATGTCTGCCACAGGTTCAGGATTTGAACAATAGTTTCCCATGGCATTTTATTAGGGTAATTTTGATGATGCAGTCTTCCCAGATGAAATACATCAATGCAGAAGGGTTTTGATATTTATATATCTTCATCTTATATCAGGTTTACCTTCTCATCTTGCAATTGAGGATGTGAACATTCAGCTTCCTATGACATCACACATGTCTGCTGCCATGCTCCTCCCCATGATAGACTCTGGTTCCCCTGGAACCATAGGCCCAAATAAACTCTTCCTTCTGTCAGTTGCTTGGATCATAGTGCTTTATCAGAGCAACAGATCAGTAACTAATACACACTTGTGTTAGTCACATTTGATCCTCTACAAAGTTCTTTCTTTACTCCTGAGTCTTTTATTTTTATATATGAGTGTGTGCACACATTTGTGTGTGTGCATATGTGTGTTAATATGTGTGTGCATGTGTCTATGTATGTGCATATTAATATGTGTGCATGCATGCATGTGCACATGTGCGCATTTTGTTTTGTGTGTGTAATATTGGGAATTATAAAAACTATAAACACTACAAACGAGACAAAAAACTGCAATATGTGACTTTCAGAGTCTGATTTTGTTCAATATAATTTTTTTGAACCAATTTTCCCATAAATGGCACAGCTTCATTAGTCTTTATAAGTGGATATAATTCCACTGTGTTTATGCCAATTTTAAGCATTTATTAATGGATAGACACCATATTACTTTCCAGTTACTGTGACAAAACACCATGACCAAGTAAACTCGTATGAGAAAGGGTTTGGCTTGCAGATCCAGGGGGACAAGTGTTCATCATGGCAAGGAGACATGGCAGCAAGCATCAGGCATGGTGATAAGGGCAGGACTCTTGTGGATTTCAACCACAAGACAAAGCAAAGAGAGTAAACTGAAATGTCTCTATATTCTCAAAGCTCACCCAAGTGACATTCTTCCTCCAGAAGGGATGCACCATTGAAACCTCCTGAATAGAGCCAACCAACTAGGTGACAAGTATTCAATACCTGAACTGATGAGTGAAAGTTTTATTCAAACCACTACACACTCCTAATCTGAGTCATGAAATCATTATTGTTGCAATAAGACCTAATGTCAAATACTTCTGATACACTGACTTAAACGTCCTTCAAGTAAACAACAGCAGCTGATATAACTGGATCATGTTGTATGTCCATTTATGATATTTTTAAAGGAACATCCTTTCTGTATTCCAGAGTGGCTGTACTAATTCACGTTCCCACTAGTACTGTGTAATCATTCTCTTTTCTCCATATTATGGCCAATATTTGTTATTATATGGGCTTTCTATTGTTGTAATAAAGTAGCCAAAAGTGACTTATGGAAGGAGGTTATTTCGACTTAGGTTCCACAGGGAGAGTTCTTGATGGTGGGAAGGCATAATAACAGATATCTAGAATAAGAGCAGAGAGATCATATCTTCAACCACATGTAGGTACCCCATAAAGGTAGTGAGATGAGGGTAAAGTCTCAAAGCCCACTTCAGTGACATACTTCCCCCAGCAGTGCTCAATGGTCTAAAAAGTTTATCACTTCCCCAAAACACACAACACACTTCCAACAGTAACAAGTTTTCTGATTATCCAAACATATATTTCCACTGTGTTTTGTTTCTGTGTGTGTGTGTGTGTGTGTGTGTGTGTGTGTGTGTGTGTGTGTGCACACGCACGCACATGCACGTGCTCATCTTTGAGAGGTCAGAGAATTTCTTTTTTTTTTCTTTTTGGTTTTTGAGACAGGGTTTCTCTGTGTAGTCCTGGCTGTCCTGGAACTCACTCTGTAAACCAGGCTGGCCTCGAACTCAGAAATCCACCTGCCTCTGCCTCCCAAGTGCTGGGATTAAAGGCATGCGCCACCACCACCCGGCTTTCAGAGAATTTCTTACAGTGTGTTTTGATTGGATTCATCCCTCTCCCCCTCCCAACTTTTCCTTTCCCTACCAAGATTTGCATCCTACCCTCTTAAAACTCATCAAGACCAATTAATGATGCCCCAGTAATTTGGGACACATTGTCTTCTGCTGGAGCATGGTCAACTTTGCTCCAGGAAGTTGATGTAACTGGAACATATTGTAGGTCCATTTAATCTACCTGCCCCTCAAAACCAGGAAAACAAAATAAAATCACACCCCAAAAGAACAAGTCAAAACAAAATTTCTAATTGTAATTAAAATTGAAGCATGCATGCATGCGCGCACACACACACACACACACACACACACACACAAGCAAAAAACACATAGGGTGTCCATTATTTGTTAGTTGATTATGAGACCTGAATATGAGACCTGCCCTGAAATCGTTGATGTACCCAGTATCATTTCATAGGAGAAACCAATTTTTCCCTCTCCCAGCAGGGATAAGTAACAATTCAGTTGTTAATTTTCACACTACTGTCTAGATTTTCATTCATTCATCCACCCACCCACCCACCCACCCACCCATCCATCCATCCATCCATTTATCCACTTGGTTTTTGTAAATAAAACAAAATTTTAATAAAATTAAACAAAACCTATCACATGGATGTCAGACAACAGGGGGGAAAAGCCCAAATGAGGATGGAAGAGCCAGAACCCACTGGCTTGCATGCTCAGGAGTTCCATAAGAACACCAAAATTGGAGCCACAATATAAGAGCAGAGTACATGGTACAGATCGTTGCAGGCCCTGTTCTTGCTGTTTCAGTCTCTGTGGGTTCATATGAGCTTTGCTAATGTTATTTTAGAGGGAGCATACTGTTTTCCTGGTGTCCTTCATCCCCACTGGCTCTTACAATCTTTCTGCTTCCTCTTCCATAGTGTTTCTTGACCTGTAAGAAGAAATATATTCTTTTATAATTTTGAAAAAAAATCTTCTCTTATACAATACATTTCTAATGCAGATTCCCCTTCTTCCACTACCTCCAGTTTCCATGCTAAACTCCCCTCTCAAACAGATGCCCTGGTCCCCTGTTTCCCTTAATAAAGGAGCAGACCTCCCAGGAATATCAACATGACATAACAAGATACAGTGAGATTAGGCTCATATCCTCATATCAAGTCTGGATGGGGCAACTGAGTAGGAGGAAAAGGATTGCACCAGGAGGCAAAAGAGTCAGAAACACACCCTTTCCTATCCTACAAACACCCCAAGGTAAAGAACCCCAGCATGTATGTAGATGGCCTAGTGCAGACCTGTGCAGGCTCTGAGCTTATCAATTCAGTCTCTGTGAGCCACTCTGTACCCTGCTTAGTTGATTCTGTTGGCTGTGTTCTCCTGCTATCCTCGACTTCTCTGGCTCCTATAATCCTTTTTCATCTTCCATGACTTCCCCAAGCATTGCCTAATGTTTGGCTGTGGGTCTCTGCATATAATTTCATCAGTTCCTAGATGGAGTCTCTCAAATGGAAAATGGGTTAGGCACTGGTCTATAGGCATAGCAGAATATCCCACATGAATCCAATGAATCCAAGTTCATTGTCTTGTTGCTGTTGTTGTTTATTGTGTTTGGTTTTACCTTAAGTCTCTGTCTGAGCCACCCAGCTTCAGGAACCTGGCCATCCAGGCAGTGACTTTTATGGGTTGCCTCTCATGTCTTGAGATTCAATTAGACCAGTCATTGGATTGCCATTATGAACATAGTGAGAACATGTGTCCTTGTTATATGTTGGAACATCTTTTGGGTATATGAGTAGGAGTGGTATAACTTGGTCCTCGGGTTCTGAGGAACTGCCAGATTGATTTCCAGAATGATTGGAACCACTTGGAATCACATCAGCAATGGAGCAGTGTTCCTCTTTCTCCAAATCCTCACCAGCATCTGCTGTCACCTGAGTTTTGATCTTAGCCATTCTGACTGGTGTGAGGTAAAATCTCAGGGTCATTTTGATTTGCCTTTCCCTGATGACAAAGGATGTTGAATCTTTCTTTAGATGCCTCTCAGCCGTTCAAGGTTCCTAACTTGAGAATTTTTTATATAGCTCTGTACCCCATTTTTTAATACAGTTATTTGTTCTCTGAAGTCTAACTCCTTGAGTTCTTTGTATATAGTGAGTATTGTCCCAGTTTTGGATATAGGGTTGATGAAGATCTTTTCCACATCTGTAGGTTGCTGTTTTGTCCTGTCCACAGTGTCCTTTGCTTTACAGAAGTGTTTCAATTTTATGAGATCCCATTTGCCTATAGTTGATCTTAGAGCCTGGGCCATTGGTGTTCTGTTCAGGAAAATTCCCCTGTGCATATACGTTCAATACTCTTTCCCACTTTCTCTTCTATTAGATTCAGTGTATCTGGTATTATTTGGAGGTGATTGATCCATATGGACTTGAGGTATGTACAAGGAGATAAGAATGGATCAATTTGCATTCTTCTACATGCTGACCACCACTTGAGCCAACACCATAGGTTGATTATGCTGTCTTTTTGAAAGTGGATGGTTATAGTTTCTTTGTCAAAGATCAGGTGACCATAGGTATGTGGGTTTATCTCTGGGTCTTCAATCCTATTCTATTAATCTTCTTTTCTGTGTCTGTTCCAATACCATGTGGTTGTTATTGATATTGCTCTGTGGTACAGGTTGAGGTCAGGGATGGTGATTACCCCAGAAGTTCTTATTGTTGAGAATAGTCTTTGCTATCCTGTGTTGTTTATTATTCCAGGTGAATTTGAGAATTGCTCTTTCTATCTCTGTGAAGAATTGATTTGGGATTTTGATGGGGATCGCATTGAATCTGTAGATTGCTTTTGGCAAGATGGCCATTTTTACTAAATTAATCCTGCCAATCCAGGAGCATGGGAGATCTTTCCATCTTCTGAAATCTTCTTCGATTTCTTTCTTCATATACTTGAAGTTCATGTCATACAGAACTATCACTTGCTTGGTTAGATTCACACCAAGATATTTTATATTATTTGTGACTATTGTGAAGGGTGTCATTTCCCTAATTTCTTTCTCAGTCCATTTATCTTTTGAGTAGGCTACTGATTAGTTTGAGTTAATTTTATTTCCAGCCACTTTGCTGACATTGTTTATCAGGTTTAGAAGTTCTCTGATGGAATTTTGAAGGTCACTTAAGTATACTGTCACATCATCAGCAAATAATGATAGATTGACTTTTCCTTTTCAATTTGTAACACTTTGACCTATTTTTGTTGTCCAATTGCTCTGGCTACAGCTTCCAATACTATATTGCAGTAGGCAGCCTTTTCTATGTCCTAATTTTAGAGGGATTGATTCAAGTTTTTCTCTATCAAATTTGATATTGGGTATTGGTTTGCCCTATATCACTTTTATTATATTTAGGTATGGGATTTGAATTCCTGATCTTTCCCAGACTTTTAAAATGAAGGGGTGTTGTATTTTGTCAAATGCTTTTTCAGCATCTACTGATATGATGATTTTTTTCCTTTGAATTTGTTTATAAAGTGGATTACATTAATGGATTTCCCTATATTGAACCATACCTGTATCGCTGGGGTGAAGCCTTCCTGATCATGGTAAAAGATCATTTTGATGTGTTCTTTGATTCAGATTATGAAAATTTTATTGAGTAATTTTGCATCTATATTCATAAGATAAATTGGTATAAAGTCCTCTTTCTTTTTTGGGGTCTTTGTGTGGTTTAGGTATCAGCTTAACTATGGCTTCATAGAACAAATTGGGTAGTGTTCCTTATGCTTCTTTTTTGTGAAATAGGTGGAAGAGTATTGGTATTAGGTCTTCTTTGAAGGTCTATTACTATTCTGCCCTAAAACTATCTCATCCTGGGCTTGTTTTTGGTTGGGGGAATTTAATGGATGCTTCTATTTTTTATGGGTTATTGGTCAGTTTAAATGGTTTACCTGCTCTTGATTTAACTTTTGTATCTGCTATCTGTCTAGAAAATCATCCATTTCATCTAGATTTTCTAGTTTTGTTGAGTAGGCTTTTTTAGTAGGATCTGATGATTTTTAAAAATTTCTTCATTTTCTGTTGTTATGTCTCCCTTTTCATTTCTGATTTTGTTAATTTAGATACTGTCTTTGTGCCTTCTGTTTAGTCTGGCCAAGGGTTTAGCTATCTTGTTGATTTTCTCAATGAACCAGATCCTGGTTTGATTGACTCTTTGTGTAGTTCTCTTTGTTTCTACTTAGTTGATTTCAGCCCTGAGTTTGATTATTTCCTGCCATCTACTCCTATTGAATGTAATTGCTTCATTTTGTTCTCGAGCTTTTAGATGTACTGTTAAGCTGCTAGTGTATGATCTCTACAGTTTCTTTATGAAGGTACTCAGAGGTATGAGTTTTCCTCATAGCACTGCTTTCATTATGTCCCATAAGTTTGAGAATGATGTGTCTTCATTTTTGTTAAATTCTAAAAAGTCTTTAATTTCTCTCTTTATTTCTTCCCTAATCAAGTTATCATTGAGTAGAGAGTTGTTCAGACTCTATATGTATGTAGGCTTTCTGTTGTTTTTGTTGTTATTGAAGACCATATTTTCTCCATTGTGATCTGATAGAATACATGTGACTATTTTAATCTTGTATAGGTTGAGTTTCCTTTTGTGTCTGATTATAGGTCAACTTTTGAGAACGTACTATAAGGTGCTAAGAACTTTGTACTGGCTGGTTTTGTGTGTCAACTAGACATAAACTAGAGTTATCACAGAGAAAGTAGCTTCCCTTGAAAAATGCCTCCATAAGATCCAGTTATAAGGCATTTTCTCAATTAGTGATCAAGGGTGGGAGGACCCATTGTGGGTGGTGTCATTGCTAGACTGGTAGTCTTAGGTTTTATAAGAAAGCAAGCTGAGCAAGCCAGTAAGTAACATTCTTCCATGGCCTTTGCATCATCTTCTGCTTGCTGACCTGCTGTTGTTCCAGTCCTGACTTCCTTTGGTGATGAGCAACCATGTGGAAGTATAAACTGAATAAACTCTTTTCCTCTTCAACTTGCTTCTTGGTCATGATGTCTTGTGCAGAAATGGAAACCCTGACTAAGACAAAGGTATATTTTTTTTCATTTCATAGTGAAATGTTCTATAGATATCTTTTAAATCCATTTGGTTTGTAACATCTGTTAGTTTCACTGTGTCTTTTAGATAAGGTTTCCATGATCTGTCCATTGGCGAGAGTAGGGTGTTGAGGTCTTCCACAGTTATTGTGTAAGTTTCAATGGGTGTTTTGAGCTTTAGTAGAATTTCTTTTACACATGTGGGTGTCCTTGCATTTGGAGCATAAATGTTAAGAATTGAGAGTTCATCTTGCTAGATTTTTCCTTTGATGAGTATGAAGTTTCTTTTTTGAAAGTTGATTATATTCAATATTAGAATGGCTATTCCAGCTTTTTTCTTGGGACTACAAATTTTTTCCAGCCTTATATTATGAGGTAGTTTCTGTCTTTGTCCCTGAGATATGTTTCCTGGATGCCTCAAAATGCTAGGTTCTGTTTATGTATACATTCTGTTAGTCTATGTGTTTTTTATTGGGGAATTGAGTCCTTTGATGCTAAGAAATATTAAGGAATAGTGATTGTTGCTTCCTGTTATTTTTGTTGTTAGAGGTGGAATTATGTTTGTGTCACTCTCTTCTTTTGGACTTGTAAGAAAACTAATTTGTTGCTTTACCAAAGGGTGTAGTTTCCCTCCTTGTGTTGAAGTTTTCCGTCTATCATCCTTTGTAGGGCTGTATTTGTGGAAAGATACTGTGTAAATTTGGTTTTGTCATGAAATATCTTGGTTTCTCCATCTATGGTAATTGAGAGTTTTGCTGGGTATAGTAGCCTGGGCTGGCATGTTTGTTCTCTTAGGGTCTGTATGACATCTTTCCAGGATCTTCTGGCCTTTATAGTCTCTTTTGAGAAGTCTAGTGTAATTCTGATAGGTCTGCCTTTATATTTACTTGACCCTTTCCCCTTATGGCTTTCAATATTTTTTCTTTGTTCTGTGCATTTGGTGTTTTGAATATTATGTAATGGAGATGCTTTTTTTCTGTTCCAATCTATTTGGCATACTGTAACTTTCTTGTATGTTTGTGGGAATCTCTTTCTTTAGGTTAAAAATTTTCTTCTATAATTTTATTGAAGATGTTTACTGGCCCTTTGAGTATGGAATTTTTGCTCACTTCTATACCCATTATTCACAGGTTTGGTACTTTCATTGTGTCCTGAATTTTCTGGATGTTTAGATTTCGGAGCTATTTGCATTTTACATTTTCAATGACCATTGTGTCAGTGTTTTCTATGGTATCTTCTGTACCTGAGATTCTCTCTTCTAACTCTTGTACTCTATTGGTGATGCTTGCGTCTATGACTCCTGATAGCGTCCAAAGTTTTCTATCTCCAGGGTTGTCTCTCTTTGTGGTTTCTTTATTATATATATTTCCATTTTTAGATCCTGAATGGTCTTGTTCAATTCCTTCACTTGTTTGGTTGAGTTTCTCTTTATTTTTTTAAAGGGTTTATGTGTTTCCTCTTTACGGACTTCTACCTGTTTACCTGTGTTCTCCTGTATTCCATTAAGGGAGTTATTTATGCCCTTAATATCCTTGAACATTGTCATGAGATGTGATTTTAGATCAGAATCTTGCTTTTCAGGTGTTTTATGGTATCCAGGGCTTGCTGTGGTGGGAAAACTGGGTTTTGCTCATGGCAAGTAGTATTCGTTTCTGTTGCTTATGTTCTTGCACTTGCCTCTTGCCATCTTGTTATCTCTGGTGTTATCTGGTCTTGCTGTCTCTGACTGTAGCTTGTCCCTTGCAAGCCTGCAAGTCTGGGTTTGTCAGCATTTCTGGGATTTAAGCTTTCTCTGGGTGGTATATGGGTGCAGAGGACTGAAGCACAGGGTCAGCTCTCAGGCATAGATGGAAACCAGAAGGAATTCCCCAGCTGTGCTGTGGTTCCTGGGTCTAGGTGGGTCCCACTTGGAATAAGTATTCAGTCTGTAGTGGTGGTCTCACCTGTGAGCTTGGGTTTGTCAACACTCCTGGGAGACATACTTTCTCTGGCAGTATTGGGGTGTTGAGGACTGTAGCACAGGATCAGTTCACAGGAACAGATGTAAACTGGAAGTGTCAGTTTCATTTTCCAGCTTATATAATTTTCCTTTTCTCTGAAAGTTTCCTTTCACATTGCTACAAGGATGAAACATGAACAAAATTTCACTCCTGTGTATTTTTATCTCAGATCATATTCATTTCCCCTTCATTTTAAAGAATGATTTTGCTGATTCAATCTTAAAAGTAAATCATCTTCTCTAGGGAAGGATTATTTTTCATTTATTTCTTCAGAGAATATTTGTTTGCTTTTCTAAATTTTCTTTTTAGTTTAAATTACAAGGTTAGATGTAGTTGTTTTTATATCAATCCTATGTGGTCTATTAAAATAATTTATTTTATGACAGCTCCTTACAAGCATACAAGTATATAATACCTTCTGTTCACACCCATTTTCCTCCCTCCTTTAACCTCTCTTCATCCTCACAGATCCTCCAGCCTCCTACCATGACCTATCTTACATTCATGTCTTTTGTTTGGTTTTTCTTTTATAACCCACTGGATTTATGACTTACAGGACCTTCCATATGGGCATGAGTATGCAGTTATCCACTGGGGCAGAAGTAACACAAAAGTGGCAGTATCTTTGACAATGACTTCCTCTCCCCCAGAATCTTTTGGTTGCTAATTGTGCTGATGTGGGGGGTTGTACATCATTAGCCCCCTTCCTCATTTTTGGTTAAATATTTTTATGGGCTCAATCTGGTGCTGGTTCTTTACAGGCATACTTAGCTGCCATAAGCTCACAAGTGCCATGATCATGAAATACCTAAAAAACAGCATTTCATGAACCTCTTCCCCAGCATTTTGCTTTTGAATTTTCTATGTTCCCTCTTTCACAATGTTTTCTGTGCTTTGGGAACAGTCACATGGCTGTCTCATTTCAATTTGAGCACTCAATAGTCATTTTTTCTCAAGCACTGATGTTCTTGGCTAAGAGAAGATTCTTTGATACAATCTGACAATAGCACTATTCTATGTGTGTAAATATGTAGCAGGCAATTTAATAATATGCCTTCTTAGCAAAACAGATGTAGTAGGCTCACCCATAGGGCCTCTGATCTTCCTAGACATGGATCTTGAAGAGGTTTGCAGTAATGGGCATGAGTTTCTCTTCTTAAAAAGCCCTCAAATGCAGTCAGTAAACAGTTGTTTATCCCCATAACAGTTGCACCAGTATGTACATTGTGTCTGTGAAGTTGCTATTATAGAATGCAAGGTCCACAGTTGGGAAATGCGTCTGCTGACTTTTCTTCCCCAGTAGCTTGAAGTGCAGCTTCTGGCAGTATGAATAGTGCCAGACAGACAGACAACCAGAACATACAACAGGGAGGAAGAGCCTAGTTCTAGCCTTACTAATGTATCCTGATGCCAGGGTGGTGTCTTCAGCAACAGGGTCTTGCTATCTCGTTGCTATGGGTAAGCAAGGGCAATGATCATAACCTACATAGTCTTGGGTTCTTTTAACAGGGAGGTATCTTCATCTGCTGTAGAAATTATTTATATAATAAACTGTAATACCTCTGTTCAATCTCTTTTAAATTACATTTTTGAATTAGCTTATTGCTGTAGGTTTTTATTATTTTATTTTATTGAATATTTTTTATTTACATTTTAAATGTTATCCCCTTTCCAGGTTCCCCCCTCCCCGAAGTCCTCTAGTCCATCCCCTCCCCTGCTTCTATGAGGTTGTCCCTCCACCCACCAACCCACTCCTGCCTCCCTGCCCTCAAATTCCCCTACACTGGGGCATCGAGCCTTCACAGGACCAAGGGCCTCTCCTCCCATTGATGCCCAATAAGGCCATCCTCTGCTACTGTGGCTAGAGCCATGGGTCCCTCCATGTGTACTCCTTGGCTGGTGGCTTAGTCCCCGGGAGCTATGGGGGGGAGGGTCTGGTTGGTTGATGTTATTGTTCTTCTTATGGGGTTGCAAACCCATTCAGCTCCTTCATTCCTTTCTCTAACTCCTCCATTGGGGACTCCATTGGGGACCCAGTGCTCAGTCCAATGGTTGGTTGTGAATATTTGCCTCTGTATTTGTCAGCCTAAGGCAGAGTCTCTCAAGAGACAGCTATATCAGGCTCCTGTCAGCATCTACTTCTTAACATGTAGAAGCCCTTAAAGAGGAAAATGCTGTAGCTTTACATGTGAGTTCTTCAAATACCTTCAGGTTTGGTTAACTTACCCCCACTCTATTCTCTGTGACTCCCATCAATCTTTGCAGCTCTCCATCACATGATTCTCTCTATTCTACATTACACGTGTTCTGCTTTCCTCTTCCTCCTTATTTACAACCTTTATATTTAAAAGCTGAAAATTTTATTTTATTCAAACTTTCACAAGTAATTTATAGTCGTGAAAGAAAAGGGTATTATTTCTAAAAAGCTATTAAGCAAAAAGTTTAAACCCCCTTATTCAAATTGTTCTTGTTTTTCATAAAAAATAAAATTTGATGGCTAGAGTTCCCATTTCATCACTGATCCATTGAGAAATGCTCAGTCTTCAAATTTGAGTAGTAGTGATAGTGTTGCTAAATATCATGACTATCCTAATATCTACATACAGCCATACTGCTGTCATGTATTAGCTGTATGATAAATATTATTCTTCAAAGTTCCTGTAGAAAATTGTATGTACAACCAGGACAGAAAACTCCACCTAGGGCGTATTGTATCAAGGTCTACTGTGGTAAACAAGGTCTTTTCCCGCCTGCTCAAGGCTGGGGAAGGGCACAATTCCTCCCTTTTCATTTTTTTAAAGATGAGCAGTAATAGTAGCTGATTAGTGGCACAAGATTTACTTGTTTTCCATCATCCCGTCTAGGGCAGAGTGGCCAGACAACCATGTCTTAGGTTGGTGTCTATATCGATCCTTCTTACCTGTCAAGGAGGACAAACATAGCACTGTTGATGTTTGCCTCTGTCTTATGTCAATAGAAGCTCAAGAACACTCTTACCCATCTCTGACTACCGGCCTTTTATAACACACTCTTTCCCATACAGACCAAAGCAAC
Source organism: Arvicanthis niloticus (assembly GCF_011762505.2). Taxonomy (NCBI): domain Eukaryota; kingdom Metazoa; phylum Chordata; class Mammalia; order Rodentia; family Muridae; genus Arvicanthis; species Arvicanthis niloticus. Next base: position 61,448,855 of record NC_047666.1, read on the forward strand.
ATATAAATATAAACCAAAAGACCTATGAACATGCAGTCAGTGCATTTCTTCATAGCAATGGATAACTGTCATGGTAAATAGCTGAGCTTGTTGAGAGCAATCCTGCATGAAAGCAACCAATCTATTTAAGATATAAGGTCCAAAAATTAAAAGCAACAAGATTATAATTAATGGTCCAAGCAATAGAAATTAAAGTTGTAAGTACAAATGTCTCAGGTTTCTAATACAGTTATTAATTGGTAAGTCCATCAGGTATATGGGAAGTGGTTTTGAATATTAATAAAAAATACTTGCTTTCTAGTAAGAGTGGAGACTACACTCCAGGTTAACTCAGCTGGCAGATATGGATTTTGAGCTATCTTCATCAGTAGCGTTATAGTCGTTAGGCTCAGGATCCATGTCCACTTGACAAACCAATCTTTTAGGCAGACATCAAGCTCCATTTTCTTTTTGTGAAAAAAAAAAAAACACAGATAAAACCTTGGCCCCAAATTAAAACAGGGTGGGGACCATTCCATGTATTAGTTGGGGGGGGTGTCATTTAACCCAAGCAAATGAGCTGGAAGTGACTGGATGCCAGTGGTGATCCACTGAAGACTGACCTTTACCATCAGTTTGCAAAAAATTTAAAACAAATAAGACAAAAGCAAAGTGTGCTTTTGGTGACATTGGAGAGTATAACTCCCCTTTTTTGTCTTCAAAAGCCAAGTTTTTCAGAGTTCCTTGCAAAACCAGGGCAGAAGTGCCAGTAGCTGCTCCTCCCACACTCAGTGAGTTTTGAAGATATTTGAAAGTTCCACAATACCTGTTTCACAATACCTTATCCTTGAGGATTATAAGGAATCCCAGTAATATGTGTAATATGAAATTGTGAGCAAAACATTGCAAATTCTTGACTGCAATAGCCATTACCATTATCTGTCTTAATCTGATATGGAACACCAAGATAGAAAAGTAATGTAGGCAATAACTAATTACATTTTTAGTTGCTTCTCCTGTTAAAGCAGTTGCAACTAGAAAGCCTGAAAAGGTGTCAAGTCACATGTACATATTTTAATTTTCCAAAATCAGAAGTGAATAACATCTATTTGCCATAAATGATTAAGTATAAGTCCTCAAGGATTAACACCATTATGAAGAAATTGAGGACATTGAGAACTAGCTTTTACAATTTGACATACACATTCTCTAGAAATACCAAATTGTTGTCTCAAGCTATTACTATTTCAATGATATAAAAATGAGATTGTATGGCCAAATTAAGGCCTATAATCTGCCTGGTATACAAATCTGTAGATTTCTGGGGACCTCAGGCTGGTCCCTCTGTCATTTCCTGACAAGGGATGGCCCTGATTATCTGTTTTAGATTTACATTCCCCAGCCCAATGATTACTTTCTTGCACCTAATTCTGCTCCTCTCTTCTGAGGCAGCTCTTAGGCTGTGGATGAAGGCCTATCTATGATTCCCACACTTGAAATTTCACTTTCACCCCTAGATGAACTTGGCATTGGGTCAACACCAATTCAGCTTAGTTGTATCTGCTTAATGCACCTGGAATACAGCCTCGGAAAGATAACTAGCCCTGGCATCAATGGTGTTTATTGCTTACCATGCAGGATACTCTTACTTTTTCTATTTTCTGTGGAGCTCCACCAAAGACAGCGTTTCTCAGTCATCCCCCACCCCCTTCTCAGGTCCCTTGTTCAGGTGCCAGCTGTAGCCATTCAGTGGCCACAGACAAACTTGTTTCACCTGAAAGAAAGGCTGGAAATGAAAAGGAGACAAAGAGCAAAGGAAACATGGAGCCAAGACAAAGTTTTCTGACCAAGGCTCAAAGTTTAATATTCAGCACTTTGTATATATAGGAGAAGCCAATGGAACCCATCCTTTGTTTCAGCTAGATTATGTCCAAGGCAAGCTCAGCAGGCAGTCTATTCTTCTCAGTCCTTGTAGGAAGTTGTACATGCAGCCAGGGTGGATAATTCCACCTAGGTCCTATTGTAGCAAGGACTATTGTGGGAAATGAGGTCTTTTCCAGCATGAACAAGGCTGGGAAAGGGCACAACAGTGACTTACAGTGCAAGTTCTAAATAATATGTTCTCTTTTAGCTCCATCCATTCTTACAACAGGGCCAACTTGGGAGAAGCACCAATGTAAAGAAGGAAGGTTCAGCAACTGAGCTTGACATCCTTAATTACCAGTCTCTGCAGAGTGGTACCAAAGCTCAAGTGAAAGTTGGCGAGTTTGTCTTTGAATCTCACAGTGTTCAGCATCTTTCCCTAAATTACAAACACATAACTTGGGGTGAACACCAGAGTCAGGTAAGTATCTTTGAAGTCGGCATTATTTGCTGTTCTCAGAGTGGAATTCCTCAGAGAACACGGATAACAGGACTACTGAGTGCCATCAGGCTGAGAATGCCCTTACTTTGTCCTTTTCAATGCCAAATACCAGAACATTCTGCCTATAGAATCATTAAAAGATGAATTGATTCATTTTGAATGAATTCTTCAGGTGCTCTACCCTTGTAATGATCAGTTACACCTTTTTGTGCCTTTGTTTTTTAATCTTCTAAGTTTTGGGTGATTTATTGTTTGGTTGGGGATTTTGGTTTGTTTTCTGAGAAAGAACTTAAATTTGAGTGGATATGGATAAGGAGAGGATCTGAATAGACTTGGGGGAAGGGAAGGAGGACATGATCAAAGTATATGCAACCTTAAAAACTACATTAAAAATAACAAAATATGCTATATAAAAATAAAAAAAACAGATCAATGAAACAAAAATAAAACAAGAGTTCAAAAAGAGGAGAGAGGGAGGAAGAGAAAGAAAGAGATAAACAAACACTTTGGTTTCACCTTCTCTAAAAGCACGGTAGTTCTTTGTTGTTACAGTACACAGATGTTCTGCTGAAAGTTACCATCTGGATGCTAATACTGAATGTCATGTATTGACTGATTTCCCTCCTCCAATGTCTCCTGTACAGACTCCTGTATCTGTTTGCAGTCACAGTTGTCCACTTGGATTTAGGAAAACACCTATTGAAGGGAAACCATTCTGTTGTTTTGATTGTCTCCCATGTCCAGATGGAGAGATTGCAAATGAAACAGGTATTTGCAAAATGATACTGAATGTGGAAATTTCTAAAAATGGTTCGAATGTGGTAATTTCTAGAAGTGTTTCTGTATGTGGAAATGATACACCATGGGATACAGGTTACACAACACAACACCTGTAGGCACAGTTATATTTATGTATCTAACTTTAAAACAAGTTCTTGCTGTGTAGAGGTTGCAAAGGTTTTAATCCCAACTATCAGTATGTGTATCTCTGAGTATAAGGACAGCCTGATCTGCACAGTGAATTCCAGAACAGCCAGGGCTGCACAGAGAAAAACTCTTAAAAAACAAAACAAAAAACAAATGAAAATCTTGATTTCAATTTAATCATTTTGTTCCTGTTGTTTATCTGTTTGTTTTATTTGCTATGCTACATAGATTGGTCTCAAACTCCTGGCCTCTAGCAATCCTCCAGGCTCATCTTCCTGGGTGACTAAGACCACCTTAAGATGCTCCTGCATCTTAGAGTCTAGGATACCCAGTCTGCTAGAGAAAGTCTCAGGAAGAAAAAGGGATGCTCTGAAAAGTAATTTTAATCTATATTTCTAAGTTCTTCTCCAAAAAAATTCTCTCCTCTAAAAATTCTCTCCATAAGTTCTTTATTTCTAAGTTCCATTTTAATTTCTATTTTCCCTTTTAACTTCTAAATTCCTTTTTAGTTTCTAAGTTATTCCACTCTAATGTCTCCCTCATTTCTGTCTTGTTCTCTCCTCCTGCCTTAGTATAATAATGGCCTACAGGGTATTCATTTCTAGTTTTTCAAACAATTTCTACTGGAGTATATCACACATTTTTTTCCAACCATCACTTTTATTTTTTCACAAAAGTTCATTAAAAGTTCAAACATAAATTCAAATAATGAATTGAATTTTAAGTTTCCAACAGAGATTTTATTACATATGTATCCATTAGAACTCAACATTCATTATCTGTCATCAGCACTACGGGTTCATTGAAATTTAAAACCCATAATTTTGTGACTAAGTTATTATTGAAGTTTTGTATAGATAAACCCAGTAGCAATTTATTTTCTGTCCTTGCACTTACACTAAATCATTAGTTCTCTTTTCATAACCTTTGGTTTATTGTTTTGCAACCTCTTGGAATATGTTCTAAGTTGTAGATGCCTGCTTTCTGTCTCAGGATTAATTAACTGGTAACACTTGAAGACTGGCAGAGTTCTCATTGCAGTTTTAAAAATCAAAGAGGACATAGCAGTCCTACTACATACAGCTTAATAATTGCTAGTATAATTTTAGGAATTCTTACAGAGTCATCATTAAGAATTAAGAAATCATCTATTTGTCTATATATAATCACTATAAGAGAGTATATCTTTGTTAATCTACAGAAATCTACCTCAAAGAGTTAGTACTTTGTGATATGTGTATGTGTGTGTATGTGTGTGTATGTGTGTATGAGTATGTATAACAGGAAATGCATATTAATAAAAGAATCTTTGCTTATATGTATTTCCTTCAGTCTTGCTTAGAAGGGCAAATCCATGTTGACGTCACAGTCCATGGTGAAACCACCTCAGAAAATCACCTGCTAGTTTTCAGCTTTTCTAGATATCTCTTGGCACTCTCCATAATAAAAGCAAAAAGCTTGCAGGAATAAGAGCACCAAGAATCATTGAGGTAGAGAGGGCAAAAAGATTGTAAGAACCAGAAAGAGGACATCTGTAGGGAAGCAGAACTTGTTAGACATGACAGGATCCTTGAGCAAATAAACTCACAGAGGCATGCACCAGATCAATCCAGATCAAATCGGACAAAATACCAGAATGTGTGGGGCACAGGGTCAACAAACTCACTTCTAGCTAGAATCTATTGGAAGCTGATGGCTGCTGGAGGGAAAGAGTCAGGTGTTTGATTGTTTTGTTGGTTTGTTTTTCCAGATATGTGGTGCTGATAGGCAGCTCATGTTATGGTAGATGGCCCTATATTGATATGCATACAGGTGGCATTAACTGAATTCAGTGGGAAAAAAACAAGTAAAGTTGGGAGAAAAATTGTTGGAGGGAGAGAGAGAAGGAGTAGCAGGGGGAAGAAATTCATGGTAGATTTGATCAAAACACATGATATAAATGTATGATATTCTCAAGTAATAAAAAAATTAGTAAACAAAGGGACCAAAAAATATAAAAGCTTCAAAATGAACTTTCTTTTTCTTTTATATGTAGTAAAATATGATTTTTCATATTGCCTGACTTCCCTTTAACATAATTTCTAGATTTATGCTTCTCTCATATTGTTCAAATCCACTCACTTTTTGGACATAATATGGATAGAATATATCTGTATTTTTCTCTCATGAAAAAAAAACATTCATCTATTGTTTTTCAATATTATGGCCAGTGAATATAACCAAGGACATTTCCTTCAAAATTCGACAATTGTTCTGCACAAAATATATGTCCCATTTGTCCATCTTGAGAGTGACTGGTGGAATGTAATAAACCAATCTGCCTCCCTTTCAGATAAGGATCATTGCATCAAGTGTCCTGAAGATCAGTATCCAAATAAGCAGAGGAATCAGTGTCTGCCTAAAATTAAGGCATTTTTGTCCCATGAAGATACTCTGGGAGCTGTTTTGGCTTCTGTGGCCATTAGTTTAGCTGCCTTTTCAGCCATGATTTTAGGATTATTTATCCACTATCGGGACACACCCATTGTCAGAGCAAATAACAGAAATCTCAGTTATCTCCTCCTAGTTTCTCTAATGCTCTGTTTCTTTTGCTCATTAATATTCATTGGTCAACCTAGCATAGTCACTTGTGTCTTGAGACAAGTGATTTTTGGGGTTGTATTTTCTGTTGCCATTTCTGCTGTCTTGGCAAAGACCTTCATTGTGGTTGTGGCCTTCAAAGCCATCAAACCAGGAAGCACCTTACGAATGTGGATGGTGACCCGACTCTCAAATGCTATAGTCTGCTGTGGTTCCATCATTCAAGTGTGCATCTGTGCAGTCTGGCTGGGAACATATCCCCCTTTCCCTGATGTTGACATGCAGTCAGAGTTTGGGCAAATCATCCTGTTGTGTAATGAGGGGTCCACCCTTGCTTTCTATTGTGTTCTGGGGTACTTGGGCTTTCTGTCCAGTCTCAGCTTGTTTATTGCCTTTCTGGCTAGAAGGCTACCTGACACCTTCAATGAGGCAAAAACAATCACGTTCAGCATGCTGGTTTTCTGCAGTGTGTGGATTTCTTTTGTCCCCGCTTACCTGAGCTCCAAAGGCAAAACCATGGTGGCTGTGGAAATTCTTTCAATTCTGGCCTCCAGCGCTGGCTTACTGGGCTGTATATTTCTTCCCAAATGCTATGTGATCCTTCTAAAGTCAGGTGGCCATTCTAGAAAGAAGTTCTTTAAATGACTTCCTCTTTAAGACAAAGAAAGTTATTGTGATTTGTTTGAAATCAACCATGTAAGAATATTTAAAGGAGTGGTGTGAAGTCAATGCAATTCACCAAACAATGACAACTGCAATTTAATCAAGTATCCCTGCTAACCTTGGAGCCAACTAGTCAGAGTGAACCAAGCCACCACAGGTTAGACAATTGCCAACTATCTGGACTTTTGGTGTGTCTACTAGATGTCTTTTTAAATCACAGTTTTCTTATTTTTTTTTAACATAATGCAACAGTACTAAAAAGACTAATTGTAAGAATGAGAGTAAATCACTTGTATGGAGACAAAAGTAACAGAGGTTTAAAAATGTTCTTTCTCTGTGTTAGTCATATGCAGATAGTCATTGCATATTTTTTATATCAACTACAATCAATTTTAAAGTAATCATCAGTTCTACAACAGAAATTTCGTGGTCCCTGCTTCTCCCTTTTGAAGGCCTCATAAGCAACACAATATAAAATGTAAGTTGGAGAGTTTTGTGAGTGTTTTGTGCTTTTTTTCTATGCTCAGGTAGAACAGCATGGGTGGGAGCTTAGCAAAAGTCTCAGGGGAAACACAGACATGTTTACCTGAGGATGTCCAACACATCAGTGGATAGAAGCTTTCATGAGAGAGGGAACAGCTTCCACAGGAAGTTTTTTACTCTAGAGTTAGGAGTTTCCAATTGTCTTTCCACAGTGAAAGCTGATATTATTTACATCAATTGGATTCTATCCTCAAGGAGGGAATGTGTATGATGGTAGATGTGGGCATGGAGAAGAGGTATAAGGCCAGGGATTCAACAGAACATGGAGAATCATGGAAATATGCATGCTAGACCTGTGGCTTTTCAGGTATTTTCTTATATCTAGCCAAAAGCTTGTTTTAAACTTGATTGCCAGATCAGGCCAAGGGGAAACTCAAGTTGGATCTTGTGACATTGTACACACTCACTGCTCAACCATGGTCTTATTAGAAATGTATTAGAAATGGCAACCTGGCCAAAATGGTTTTGTTTATGTTTTGGAACAAGACTTACTTATAGCTTCCATACTTTTCTACTCAAGAGTGTTTGTACACTGTAATGTTAGACACGGTTCCACTGTATGATCAAGAAACATATAAAGTATTCAGAGTCTACTTTGATTCTCAATAATTGATTCCCTTTCATTTATTTAAACTGATATTCTATTGGACTGCATTTGTTATGTTTGTCCATGAAAAAAAGCACAGAATATTTCATTGGAATCTGCTTTGATATGGGTAAAATAAAGTTTGTTCAAAATGTATTTCTTGATGAGCATAGAAACACTTGTGTTCAAAGTGTCTGAAACTATGTACTCATAGGATCTTAACACCTTAAGAAGGAAGACACTCCGCTCTGAAAAGCTCCCATGCAGATTGATACAGGTATAAAGAAATCCCTGTTTTCTAAAGACAGTTTCTCTCTTAGAGCTGTGTACCATCATGTTACAAGCCAAGCACAACACTGACAAATAGATAGAATACTTCCAGGACAGTTCCAGGTAGTTGGCAAGAATCTTACATCCTGGTTGATGCTTATCCAAAAGATTAAGTACCTGGTCTTCAAATATATGTTGCTAACCAAATGTTCAGAAATTCAAGTGTGTTGTAAATGGGCATACCTTGGCAACCACTGTGGGGTTAATTGAGGCTATTCATTACCCAGTAATCTCTCTAAAACAGTTCAAATTTATCACTTGATTTTGACTCATAAGTACATGTTTCCCTTCAAGCATGTTCCCTTCCTTGCAGTTCGCCAGAGGAAGCCTCTTTGTAAGCTTTGTCTTAATTTCATTGTTATGTCTTAAATATCAATTTTCAATTTTAAATTATACTTTGTTAAATTGTTAGTTTTCAGTCTTATGTAAATATGGCATACTTTATGGATTCTCTGATTTACTCCATTTCTTAAGCCTGCTTTAGGAGTTTTCACAAGTATCAGTCTATAATGTAGCCATATTCATTCTTTTCGCTGATGAATATTAAATTTCTGTACATAAAATTATTTCAATAAGCACCAAAATTTCTTGATGAGAGAAATTGGAACTTAATCATGACAAAATTAAAATAAGCTTTATTTGTGTACACATCAGAACTGAATCACCAGATGTCACCCCTAAGGAGAAGTTTATAAGACCAAATTTGCAACATTTTCTATTTTCTTTTTATAGGGCAACACCACAAGGTGGGAGATCTTTCCACACAAGCATGGCTACAGAAGCAAGACCAGGCAGTTACAATTTTATAAAGCATTTAATGAAAATTTCTGGAGTGTTTATTATAGAATGTTTCATGGTTACAGGACAGGGTGTAGCTCAATTTCCATACAACCCAGGCTATTGCCCACACAATACATTGCTTTCCACAAACTTTTACAGCAAGACCCCAGTGCTGAAGACAACACTCACACAACTCATTGAACATGGAGAAGTTAAGCTGGTACCTACATAAAGCAGGAAGGTACTCTACACATTCTCAAAAGGGAAACAAATCTGTCCATGAACCCTTTTGATCTACATTGGTGTCTTACTTGTACGATATGTCAGGGCAATACTGCAACAAAACTTGTTGGCTTAACCAAGTAATAACTGATTTGATTTAAGGCCCACTCCCCAAGATGGAACTCATACCTGACACTGCTTGTTGATCAAGAATATGAGACTAGATAGCTCAGGGATCTAAGGAAAAAGACAACTAACACTGATAAAAATTACTCCTAATGACATTCTGTTACACCCTTATATTTGTAAGTTGTTCAGCTATCATCAGAGTAGCTTTCTTCACAGCAAATGGGAGCAAACACAGAGACCCACAGCCATACATTACACAGAATGAGAGACCTTGGAGCATTCAGCCCTACATGAGATGTCTCCATCAAATCCCTTCGCTCAGAGCTCAGGAATCACTTTGGAAGTGGAGGCAGAAAGAATGTAAGAGCCAGAGGAGATGAAAAATACCAAGAAAACACAACTCTCTAAAGCAACTGAGCATGACCACTCTGTATATATCATGACTTCTAGTTTGATGTTATTATGAGATTCATGAATATGTAAACTTGGTTTCTTATTTTTGGGCTCTTTCCTTGTGTTGGGTTGTCTTGTCCAACTTCTATGTTTTTATTTTACCTCATTATATTTTATTATATAAATTAAAACAAAAAAATATGTGTAAAAGTGTGAAAATTAAAAAATAAAAACCAAGAATAACAAAATAGATAAACAAGCATTATACTGACAGTCAGCATACTTTTCATAGTCAGATGGTTTCAAATTCCCCACCACATTGTGATGTTTTATGGAACAAGCAGTTCTAATGGGGAAGTGTAGTTTGTAGCTCCAGGTTCATTATGGAAAACACAAGCAAGGTTGCTAGGCCAGGGTGGCAATTTGAGTGCTGGGTGACAATCTGAGCACCCAGTATAGGAGGGCTGTCACCTGGGGCTGATGCTTTTGTGATTAGTCTCTCCTTGTCCCATGAGGCTCCTTGTTAGGCCCCATTTTGGCTCTGGTTTGGGCTTTGTGGACAAACCCAAGCCAGGCTTAAGTTTTGAGACCTGTCTTAGTCACTTCCATCCTGGAGTGACTCAACAGAACCTGTTTGGCCCTGCCTCTGCTCAGCTATTGCTGATGTATAGCTTTGCCATTGGCCCTGTCAGTTACCCCATACTCTCTGTTACCCTTCTCTGCCTCCTACGTCATCTTACCCCTCCAAAACCCCTCCTCTCTATGCTCCAAGTTTATATTAACAAGAGGTTGTTACATTAAAGTTGAGTTCCTGCACAACAAGACTCTTGGCCGGATGTGTTTCTTTGGACCATCGACACTCACCATCCCGCTCAGCCCTGGACCTTTCTCCTCTCACCTGGACCTGCCAGCTACAAGGAGCCAACACCTCTCTCTGTCTTCCTACCTAAGAAAGCCTTGAAAAAGAGTCTGGAAATGTGCTGGGATAGGTTGGTGGCTGAGTGTTTGCCTGGGTTGTACAAGCCCTAGATCCTATCTCTGGTGCTGAAAACACAAAATGAAAAAGTAATTTACTGTCTAAAAAGTTATTCAACTTCTTCTCTTTTGCACTGCTTAGAGTAGTCTCTACTATAAAGAACAAAAGTTGCATTTGGGTTAGTGATAAAAGAAAATGAACATCCAAGGATGTGGTAAGAAAACCTCAGGGACAGAGATTGAGCAGAGACTCAGGGAATGGACAACCAATGACTGCCCAAAATTGTGACCCATCCCATGGTCATTAACCAATCCCTGACACTATTAACAGTACTCTGTTATGTATGCAGACACAAACCTAGCATAACTGTCCTCTCAGAGTCTCCACCTAGCAATCAACAGAAAGAGATTCAGAAACCCATAGCAAAACATTAGATGGAGCTCGGGGAGTCATATGGAAGAGTTGAAAGAAAGATTTAGAGACACAAAAAAGATAGGATTGCCATAGGAAGACCAACAAAGTCATAGTTAACCTGGAGCATTAGGACTCCCAGAGACAAACTCAGAACCAGAGGGAGCAGGTCCTGGACCTAGGCTCCTTGTACATACATAGCATATGAGTAGCTTGGTCTTCATACTGGTCTCCCAACAACTGGAACTATGGCTATCCCTAAGTCTGTTCCCCTTCTGTCTGCCTGTGGATTCTGTAGCTCTAAATGGAATCCTTGTCTGCCTTCATTGGGAAAGTATATGCATAGTCCCACAATAAAGTTAGGGAACTTCTGGGAGGTGTTGACACATAAAGGATGTCTTTCCCTTCTCAAGGGAGAAAAGGATGGTAGAATGAGAAAAGGACTTTCATGAGGGGGAACAGGGAAGAGAGGAGGGACTGATATTGTGTTGTAAAGTGAATAAGGTTATTTAAAAAAAATTTATCTAGTCATGTACTATATACTTACATATACTATATACTTAAATATACCTATATGCTTATGTACTATTTAGCATTAATATCAGAATTAATATCTGCCATTTATATAAAAATGCTTAGAATTAATTGACCAACACACAGAGATGGTATATTCTGAGATCTTGTTGACTTCCTGCTTTTGAACCCACTGAATGTAGGACCATGAAAGGCAGCCTGATTCCTGGCTGAGCTAGGTTTGAAACCCCAGTGACCCCATAGATGAACCCACAGGGTCCCCTGCAAGTGACAGTAGGCATTTGCCACACTCCCCAACTCCAGGCTCCTGACAGGAGGCCTCCATAGATTTGGGTCTTTCAGTCACATAAGGGCAACGCCCCTACTAGCCCCTCTGCAGGTAGAAGGCGTGACCACAAGTCAAGTTGCCTCAAGACAGATCTCCATATTAATGAGGTACCTAAAGGCCAGAAGGGCTTAAACAATCATTCCTTCCCAGACCCCCTTCCCTGCAAAAGGTATTTAACTTCAGACCCTCCCTGAGAAAACAGAGTATGGTTTCTCATTTCCACCATGACAATAAAACCCTTAAAACCACGGACTGTTTCTTTTCATCAGGATCCACCTTGGAGAACAACGGAACAGGTCTTTGCTTACAGACCTGCCATCTAATCTCCTGCAGAAGACCTCTCTGCGTTCCCAGCCAGTGTTTGTCTGTGGGTGTCTGCCTCTATCTGAGTCAGTTAGTGGGTGGGGTCTCTCATAGGACAGCCATGCTAGACTCCTGTCTGCAAGCATAACCAAGTATCATTAATATTGGCAGGGATTGGTGCTTATCTATGGGATGCATCTCAATTTGGCCCAGATAATGGTTGGCCATTCCCTCAGTCTCTGCTCCTTCGAGTATTCCTGTATTTCTTGTAGACAGGATAAATTTTTGGATCAACATTTTTGTGGGTGGGTTGGTGTCCGTATCACTCTAACAGGGCTCCTACCTGGCCACAGAGGGAGCCTCCCCAGGCTCCATATCCACAATGCTGTCAGTCACAGCTAAGTATACATCCACTGATCCTTGGGTACCTTCCCTATCTCAAGTCACTCTCTCTTACTGGAGATGCATTCTATGCCCCCATTTGTTGCTTGAAGATTTCTATTTATTTTCATGGCCATCATGACATCCACCCTCCCCTCCTCACACCTGCTTCTAAAGCCCCAAGTCCCCCACATATCTTCTCTTTTATTCAGTTCCCTCCTGTCCTCTGCCTTCCACTATCATTCCATTCCCAATTCCACCTAAATCTTAATATTTCTTATATGTGGATAGTTAATATTACTTATATGTGGATATTAGCTATAAAGATAACCATGCTGCAATCCACAGACCCAAAGAAATAAGCTGAGAATAAGGTATGATTTTCTTCATGTTCTAAGCAACAAAGCCACTGTACACCTTCTTATTTATAGGTTCTTACCCTCCTAAGGGCTTTGATGAAGTGAGTTTTCCACATGAATGTATTTGATATGAGTTGAAAAAAACAAATTACATACCTCTTTACACATCTGAATTTGTTATAAATATGTATTTTTTTTCACATCAAAGTGTGTTAAGTGGTAGGCTTGGTGATACAGACTCGTAACCTCAACTAATCAGAAGATTGAGACAAGATGTTCCCAAATTCAAGGACAACCTCAGAAGCTTAGTCCTTTAAAGATTTATAAAGGATCTGCTTCCCTCTGGAAACTGAGTTCGGAGGCATCCTAGGGAGGTCACGGACCACAGAGCAGCAGGTAGGAGAACCCACACACTGCCCTAGGCCTTAGAACCACAACTGGCAGTAGGGAGCTCCAGAGCGCACCTGGCATCCAGACCCTGCCCCTGCGCAGAACCACTCCCCTTCCGCCAGATACCAGTGGCTGAAGCAGTCTCACAGCCGATCTGCTCCCCTCTGGAAACTGACTCTGGTGGCACCCTAGGGAGGTCACGGACCCCAGAGCAGCAGAGGTACCCAAGAGAGGTCAAGGACTGCAGAGCTGCAGGCATCCTAGAGAGGACACAGCCCACAGAGCTGCAGAGCAGGGGATGCCATATTCTGAAGCATCCTAGAGGAGCAACAATATTCAGAGCACCAAACACCTAGCTGATCTACTACCATGGAGACACCATATCCTGAAATATCCTAGAGGAGCCACTGTACCCAGAGCAGCTGGAGCTCAGGATCATAGAGTCATCCAGACCCCAAGGAGTTCTGACACAACCAAGATAACTGGAAAGGCAGACTCCAGTCAGAACCAGTGAGTGCCAGTAGCACTACAGCTAAGCAAATGGTGAAAGGAAAGCGTAAGAATGTAAACAACAGAAACCAAAGTTACTTGGCATCACCAGAACTCAGTTCCCCCACCATAGCAAGTCCTGAACACCATATCACACCAGAAAAGCAGGACTCAGAATTAAAATCACTTCTCATGATGATGACGGAGGACTTTAAAAAGGACATAAACAACACTCTCAAAGAATTTGAGGAGAATGCAAGTAAACAGGTAGAAGCCCTTAAAGAAATGCAAGAAAACACAACCAAATGGTTGAGGAATTACACAAAACCATCCAGGATCTAAAAATGGAAGTAGAAACAATACAGAAATCTCAAAGATAGATACCAGGTACCAAAGTTAAATGAAGAGCAGATAAACTATCTAAATAGTCACATAACCCCTAAAGAAATAGAAACAGTCATTAAAAATCTCCCCACCAAAAAAAAGTCCAGGCCAGATGGTTTTAGTGCAGAATTCTATCAGACTTTCTAGGAAGACCTAATACCAATTCTCTTCAAACTATTCCACAGAATAGAAACAGAAAGAACAATACCCAATTCATTCTATGAAGCTACAATTACATTCATACCTAAGCCTCACAAAGACCCAACAAAGAAAGAGAACTACAGATCAATGTCTCTTCTGAATATTGATGCAAAAATACTCAATAAAATTCTCACAAACCGAATCCAAGAACACATCAAAGCAATCATCCATCATGATCAAGTAGGCTTTATCCCAGGAATGCAGGTGTAGTTCAATATTTGGAAATCCAGGCCTGGCAGTGGTGGCGCACGCCTTTAATCCCAGCACTTGGGAGGCAGAGACAGGTGGATTTCTGTGTTCGAGGCCAGCCTGGTCTACAGAGAGAGTTCCAGGACAGCCAGGACTACACAGAGAAACCCTGTCTCAAAAAAACAAACAAACAAAAAAAAATTTTGGAAATCCATCAATGTAATCCACTATAAATAAACTAAAAAAAAAAAAAAAAACTAAAAAAAAAAAAAAAAAAACATGATCACCTCAGTAGATGCTGAGAAAGCATTTGACAAAATTCAACATCCCTTCATGTTAAAAGTCTTAGAAAGATTACAAATTCAATGTCCATACTTAAACATAGTAAAAGCAATATACAGCAAGCCAGTAGCCAACATCAAACTAAATGGAGAGAAACTTGAAGCAATCCCACTAAGATCAGGGACTAGACAAGGCTGCCCACTCTCACCCTACCTATTCAATATAGTACTGGAAGTCCTAGCTAGAGCTATTAGACAACAAAAGGAAGTCAAAGGGATACAAATAGGGAAGGAAGAAGTCAAAATTTCACTATTTGCAGATGATAAGATAGTATACTTAAGTGACCCTAAAACTTCCACCAGAGAACTCCCAAACCTGATAAACAACTTCAGTAAAGTGGCTGGATATAAAATCAACTCAAACAAATCAGTAGCCTTCCTATACTCAAAAGACAAACAGGCTGAGAGAGAAATTAGGGAAATGACACCCTTCACAATAGTCACAAGTAATATAAAATATCTTGGAGTGAATCTAACCAAGCAAGTGAAAGATCTGTATGACAAGAACTTCAAGTCTATGAAGAAAGAAATCAAAGAAGATCTCAGAAGATGCAAAGATCTCCCATACTACTGGATTGTCAGGGTTAATTTAGTAAAAATGGCCATCTTGCCAAAAGCAATCTATAGATTCAATGCAATCCCCATCAAAATTCCAAATCAATTCTTCATAGAGATAGAAAGAGCAATTTGCAAATTTATTTGGAACAACAAAAAACTCAGGATAGCAGGAGCTATTCTCAACAACAAAAGAACTTCTGGGGGAATCACCATCCCTGACCTCAAACTATACTACTGGGCAATAGTAATAAAAACTACACGATATTGGTACAGAGACAGGGAGAAAGATCAATGGAATAGAATTGAAAATCCAGAAATGAGCCCACATACCTATGGTCACTTGATCTTTGACAAAGGAGCTAAAACCATCTAGTGGGAAAAGGACAGCATTTTCAGCAAATGGTGATGGTTCAACAGGAGGTCAACATGTAGAAGGATGCAAATCATATCTCCTTGTACAAAGCTCAAATCCAAGTGGATAAAAGACCTTCACTTAAAATCAGATACAACAGCACTTGGGAGGCAGAGGCAGGCAGATTTCTGAGTTCGAGGCCAGCCTGGTCTACAGAGTGAGTTCCAGAACAGCCAGGGCTACACAGATAAACCCTTTCTAAAAAAAAAAAAAAAAACAAAAAACAAAAAACAAAAAAAACAAAAAAAAAAAACAAAAAACAAAACAGATACACTGAAATTAATAGAAGAGAAGGTGGGAAAGACCCTCAAATACCTAGGCACAGGGGAAAAGTTCCTGAACAGAACACCAATGGCTTATGCTCTAAGACCAAGAATCGACAAATGGGACCTCATCAAATTGCAAAGCTTCTGTAAGACAAAGGATATTGTCAATAAGACAAAACAGCAACCAACAGAATGGGAAAAAGATCTTAACCAATCCTACATCTGATAGAGGGCTAATATCCAAGATATACAAAGAACTCAAGAAATTATACTCTAGACAACCATATAACCCTATTGAAAAATGGGGTACAGAGCTAAACAAAGAATTCTCAATTGAGGAAACTCGAATGGCTGAGAAGCACCTTAAGAAATGTTCAACATCCTTAGTCATCAGAGAAATGCAAATCAAAACAACCCCGAGATACCACCTCACACCAATCAGAATGGCTAAGATCAAAAACTCAGGTGATAGTAGATGCTGGTGAGGATGTGGAGAAAGAGGAACACTCCTCCATTGTTGGTGGGATTGCAAGCTGGTACAACCACTCTGGAAATCAGTCTGGCAGTTCCTCAGAAAACTGAACATAGCACTACCTGAGGATCCAGCTATACCACTCCTGGGCATATACCCAGAAGATGCTCCAACATATAATAAGGACATATTCTCCACTATGTTCATAACAGCCTTATTTATAATAGCCAGAAGCTAGAAAGAACCAAGATGTCCCTCAACAGAGGAATGGATACAAAATATGTGGTACATCTACACAATGGAGTATTACTCAGCTATTAAAAATAATGAATTCAAGAAATTTTTAGGCAAATGAATGGATCTAGAAATTATCATCCCAAGTGAGTTAACCCAATCACAAAAGAACACACATGGTATTTACTCACTGTTAAGCGGATGTTAGCCCAAAAGCTTGGAATAGAGAAGACTCAACCTGCAGACCACATAAAGCTCATGAAGGAAGAAGACCAAGAGGGGATGCCTCAGTTCTACTTAGAATGAGTAACAAAAATACTCAAGGGAGCAAATATGGAAACAAAACATGGGACAGAAACTGAAAGATGGGCCATCAGGAGATCATTCCACCTGGGTATCCATCCCACGTACAGTCACCTAAGCTAGACACTGACGTGGATGGCTGGAAGTACATGCTGTCAAGAACATGATATAGCTGTCTCCCAAGAGGTCTGCCAAAGACTAACACATTCAGAGGACGATGCTCACAGTTAACCACTGATATAATCAAGGGTTTCCCAATGGAGAACTTAGAGAGAAAACTGAAGGAGCAGAAAAGGTTTGTGACCCCATGAGGAGAGCAACAATACCAAACAACCAAAGCCCCCCAGGGTCTAAACCACCAGCCTGGGAGCACATAGGGAGGGACCCATGACTCCAGCAGTATATGTAGGGGAGAATGGCCTTGTCGGGTAAAGGTGGGAGAGGAGTTTCTTGGTCCCATAAAAAACGAACACAGAGTGGGGGAGGGAGGAATGTGAGGGTGGGGAGGGAGTAATGGGGGGGTAGGTGCGGGCACTGCCTCATAGAAGCATGAGGAGGGGGGATGGGATAGAAGGTTTCTGGGTGGTGGGAGGAAGTGGGGTAAGGGAATAAAATCTGAAAGGTAAATATAATACCCAATTTAAAAAAAAAGAGAGATAAAAAAGTAAAAAATGAGAAAAAAGAGAAAAAAAATAGGAGATTTAATAACACAAATGGAAGGATTTAGAAATTTAGAAGGCAGTTTATGTTAATGGAAACAGCATCATAGAAACTGGGAAATCACACCCTCATAGAAGCACAAGGAGGGGGGATGGGATAAGGGGTTCCTGGGTGGTGGGGGGAAAGGGATAAGGGGATATAATTTGAAATGTAAATATTACAACCAATTTTAAAAGGGGGAAAAAAAGAAAAGTTGATAGAACCAACATCTTTAAAAAAATGTCAGCCCTCTGGGAAAAAAATTTTTTTTTCTTGATACTAAAACTTGTTCTGAGAATTGTATATTGCAGAATACACAGCCTTGGTATATCTACTCATCAAGCAAGCTGAGCAGATCTGCCCAAACCTCCGATGTCCTGGAATTTTATCTGGATGCAGTAAAGACACAGCATCAGAGGCTTATCAATTTACTCTTCCCACCACCCCTTTTCTAATATCTCAACGCCTGTAATCAGCTTGAAGAAGTTAAAGAAGAGTCAGCGCCCCTATTCCCTGGGCTTGGGGACTAAGGTGCTTAATATTGGTCTGTCTTTCTAGGGAAAAGTAGTGGTTTTGTTGGAACAGGGAGGATTTGCTAGGACTTATTGCATAGCCATACCCTATTGGTAGAAATCTGTATAATTAATATCAAGATGAAGTTATAATTTCTTAAATGGTACAAAATTTACTTTGATTTCAAATTTAAGGTTTTCATTGGTATGAGCTTCTTATTGATATAAAAGTGAGATGAATATTGATAACCTCATGGGCATTGTGCCTGTATAACACATTTGGGAACACAAGGCTTAGACCCAGTCCTTCTTTAACCTTTTTAACTGATTTGGGACAGTTAGCCTATAAGTTAAGGGACTATAGCAAATTCATGGCTTTGAGTTTATTGTTAGGGTGTTTTCCATATTTTATTTAGAAATAGCTAAGAGGAGTTAACAGAAAACAGTCCAGGTTACCTTACATGGATAGTTAGTTTTCAAAATGTCAGAAGTCCATAGAATTGATGTTACAAATATTTCTATATTAATGTTCATTTTGATTAGAGACCTGTCTGCTCCTGACAGCTTCCTGTCTTGGATTCTAAGAAGAAACTGAGCATCTTTGGAGTTACTCCAGCTGTTGGGAGACAGCCACTAGGCAAAAATTGCCTCTTTCCATCTACAGACAAATTACTGTCCAGAAAAGGACACACTTGCAGAATAGTCGACTGATTATATCTGCCTAGACAGAGTAATCAGCCCTTAATAATTCTGCATCACTAAGGTCTGTCAGATGATTCTGGGCCAGAAGGCTGAAGATTTGATGCTCCAATGTTCGGTAGTATAGGGACTGTCCAGGTGTTCAGCGGTCTCTATAAATTGGCTAAGTTTTAGAAGCTATGCTTAGTGTTTCCCATAATTTCAGTTAACTCAGTCATTCTGGATTTCTGACAGGGTTGAAAACCTATAGTCTCATAGCCAATCCTGGCTATTTACTTTGAGAGAAAAGATCTGAGTGGATGTTTTTCAGCTGACATTCATTCTAGAGCCAAGAAAAAAGCCAGGTTCAGAACTTAATGTTTTAGTTAGGAGAGATGACAGAGGTTCTGTTTAATCAACAAAATGATGGACTGGGTATTAGGACTATCTTGTACCTCACTGGTACAAATAGGCACAATTATGCTCTAATTATATTTTGAGAGAAAAGTTTTATTTTAACAGGAAGGGTGATATGTAGGAGGAGCTAAGGGGGAAGGAGTACCGAGGAGAAGAGAAGTATTAAGGAGAGAAGAAGAAGAAGGAGAGGAGAAGCTTAGTGATGAGAGAAAGAAAGAGAGAGAAAGGGGGGGACATGGAGGCAGATGTTCACGTGTCTCCACCAGTCAAAGATAGTTGATGTATCTAGGTTGGGTATTAGGTTACGCTTCTGATTGAGCATTACCAAACTTATAAAGCCTTTGATTAACATTTTTAAAAAATTGTATAAAATCAAAAAGGAAAAGGGGGCATGGGATAAGGGTTTTCTAGGGAGGGGAAGTGGGGATGGCATCTGAAATGTAAATAAAATATCCAATAAAAAATAAAATAAAAAAAGAATAACAGGAATAAAAATAACAAAGTCTGGAAAAAAAAGATCTATAAAGGCTAAGAATGTGACACTATGGTACAATACCAGCATAGCAGGCACCATACTCTAGGTTCACTTTTACAATGCCTGTATCAAAAAAAATGAATGAATGAATGAATGAATAAAAATAATGAAAGAAAGGAAGGAAGCCAGAGAAAGAAAGAAAGAGAGAGAGAGAGAGAGAAAGAAAGGAAGGAAGGAAGGAAGGAAGGAAGGAAGGAAGGAAGAAAGGAAGAAAGGAAGGAAGGAAGAGAAAAAAGATTAAAATGGGGGAGCAGTAGGTATGGTATTTGAAGCAGTCAGGGGGCAGAACAGAAGGGGGTTGAAGTCTGGACTGTAAAAAAGGATTAAAGAGGAGTGACCTCGCACTTGGAGGCCCCTGATGCACGCGCCCAGAGACCCCGCGGCCCCACCAGGCGTCCTTGATTGGAGCCAACTGCGAGCTCACAAGGACGCTTGGGAAGTGGGCAGTGGACAGATGGCTAGCGGCTGGTGCCCAGAGACGCGGCCCTGCGGACCAATGCGCACGGAGCAGGTTCAGGTGGCAGTGTCCTGCTGCCTCAAACACCAGCAGTACACGGACGCAGAGGGCTTTTGAAGCAAGGCCTGAGACTCTCACAGACCCCTGAGGAGATGGCAGCCAAGCCAACCTCACAGTCCAATCAGAATCTAGCTGTGCCAACGCGGTGTCTGCAGCCCCTTGCCAGGCAGAGCCCCAGCAATGTGAAGTGCAGTTTGGACAACTGAGAAGCTATCTCACTGATTCTGACTCCCAGTACAGCAGTGAAGTTATGCCTCTCCTCTACCCTCTCTTTGTCTACCTCCAACTCAACCTGGTCCAGAGCGGCCTCAAGAGCACCGTGGAAAGCTTCTAAAGCCACTTCCATGGAATGTTCCTGCAGAATGCATGTCAGAAGGACATCATCGAGCAGCTGCAAACCATGCAGACCATTCAGGACATTCTGTCAAACTTCCAGCTTCGTGCATTCTGGATAACAAGTACATAGTCCGTCTCCAGGAAGATAGCTACAACTACCTTATCCGTTACCTCCACGCGACAAGAATACTGCAAAAGGTGCTTGCCGTGCACATTCACTTGGACGTGCAACCTGCCAAGAGGACAGTCTACCAGCTGTATGCCAGCGCTGGCTCCTCCCACAGTGAGAGCAGCAGCCTGGAGCCACCAGATGTGCCCAACCCTATTCAGCAGAACAAGGCTGCCCTGAAAGTCTTGCAGGAGAGTATCAAGTGGGTCAAGGATGGACCTCTCTCCCTCACCACCATCTGCTTCTATGCCTTCTATAACATGGAACAGCTGCTGAATACTGCAGAGATCTCCTCTGATAACAAACTGCTGGCTGCTGGGTTTGACAACTTCTGAATAAAGCTCTGGAACTTGCGATCCAAAAAGCTGAAATCAGAGCCCCACCATGTGGACACATCCAGAAATCCATATTCGTCTAGCTTGTGACACTCTGGAGGAGGAGGAGAATGAAGAACAGGAACAGAGATGAAGATCCTGCAGGGACACTGTAGCCCAGTATACAGCACACGGTTCCTCGGTTCCTCGCAGACAGCCAGGGCTGCTCTCTTGTTCTAAAAATATGTCCATCAGGTACTGGGACCTGGGGAGCTTCTTTACAGGTGCTCTCCCTTTCCTTTTCTCCCAATGGTAAGTACTTGGCATCTGCTGGTGAGAAGCAGAGTTAAGTTAAAGTTGTGGGACTTGGCCTCTGGGATGCTTTTTAAAGAACTGAGAGGCCACACAGACAGCATCACCAGTCTGCCCTTTAGCACGGACAGCGGTCTGATCGCTTCTGCCTCCATAGGCAACTCTGTGCATGTCTGGGACATCAGAAGCACACCTACTGACGGCTCTTCGGGTGAGCTCTCGGGTGTGTACACTGGGCAGATGATCAACGTCCTGAGTGTACAGTTCATGGCCTGCAACCTCCTTCTGGTGACTGGAATCACACAAGAGAATCAAGAACATTTAAGTTTTTATCCAGGTGGCAGACTGGGGCTGGAAGACTAGTCACAGTCCAGGACTTGCTAAAACTGAATCAGTGATTGCAAACGAGCCCTCCCCTCCCCCACATGCTCTCAGCACAGCCCTGGTGCACAAGACTCCCTCCTGTTGAGAGCTGGGATGCTCCCGGGCATGAGGCCTTCTGCTTCATGCAGGCTCCTTGCTTTTGCATCTGTCTGTCCCCAGTGGGTGGACAGTTGCAGAACTCTCCCTGTAGCAGCTGTAGACAG
Source organism: Arvicanthis niloticus (assembly GCF_011762505.2). Classification (NCBI taxonomy): domain Eukaryota; kingdom Metazoa; phylum Chordata; class Mammalia; order Rodentia; family Muridae; genus Arvicanthis; species Arvicanthis niloticus. Next base: position 61,470,959 of record NC_047666.1, read on the forward strand.
CCTCTTCTGTGCCTGCCCCTTGAGGGAAGTGGGGACAGGAACTAGAAAAGGAAGGGATGATCTGGCAGTCTTTTTATCCCATAAGGATAAACCAGGATTTTTATTATTATAATTAATAATTTTATTATTGAGAAGAGAAAACCTAGCACTGGCAGCAAGTGACTCCTGGCATTGGCTATAATACTTAGAATTTTGAGGTTCAGTGAATTGAGACTTTGGTGGCCCAGTGTATCAGGGGAAAAGGGGCACCGTATGCTGTACTTCTGTGAGCAGGCAGGTAGCTCCTGAGCATGAGCTCCTGCAGTGATGGTGGCAAAGGTGTTCTTCTGTTGGGGGCCGACTTTTAGCAGAAAGCGGCTATCAGCTTTGCAGCCATCTTGAGCCATATACCCTGACATATGACTTGGATTACAATAGCCTACAACAGCTGAGAACACTCCGATAATCTTGGTTTAGATACCTTGAGATTAAAGGTGTGTGAGATTAAAGGTGTGTGAGATTAAAGGTGTGTGACTTAAGAGTGTAATTTAGAGATAAGGTTTAGAGACAAGACCTAAGGGCATGATTAAAGGTGTGACCAAAAGGCATGGCTTAGAAGTGAGACATATAAAAGGCAGAGACAGAACAGAACAGAACAGAACAGAACAGAACAGAACAGAACAGAGAACCAGACACAGCAGAGAGAAGACAGGTAGAAGGCACTTGGAAGAGAACTTGGAAGAAGTAACTTGGAACTTGGAGGGACTAGGAGCTAGGGACTAGGCACTAGGAACTCAAGACTTAGGACTTAGACTGAAGAATAAACGGGATTGAATTACACTCTATCTGGTCTGCATTCTTCGAGTTCGTCCTCACTCTAGCTCTTGCTGAACCCCAACCCTCAGACCGGAGCGGCAGCTTGGGCCGGGATACAGTGGCCGCCCAAACGTGGGTCGGCCTAGGCCTCAACATTTTGCTTGGGCCTCAACATTTTTGGCACCCGAACAAGGACTCGAGCTTAGGCCCCAACATTCTTCCATTGGCTGCACTTCTGTCAGCACTTGTACCTTGGGGAGAGGCACTGTGGTGGGCAGAGGGTGGGCCTGAGCACTGGGCCAGTTACCCAGAATTCCCATCCCTACACCATCAACAAAATTATGATAAAGAGTAATTTTGAATAAGTCACAAGACAGACTTAAGAAATGCTGGATTTAAAGATGACTATTTATTCCAAGATGTGGCCTGTTGGTCGTCTTCTCCCTCATGACCTGCGTCCACCTCACTGCAGTGTCAATGAATCACGAGTACACACTCACAAGTATAGACCATGCTCTTAAGACAAAGCAAGTTCTGGTGTCGTCTAAATGATTAAATATTTCTGTTTTCTGAAAAGAGTTATTTTGTATTTTGTTTTCTATTAAAATGTATATAAAATGTAGTTTCAAAAAAGGATTAAAAAATAAAAAAAGATTAACACACTGGACCTCATACAAAATAGACATTTTTTAAAGCTAGTAATATCCTTTGATTTACTTACTTTAGAGTACCTAAATTTGAAATAATGCCAGAGCTTGAAAAAAAATCTATGGGCATTAAAAATTTATATTTAATTTTCACAATGTGTACATATTTCAAATCATTGTATTCATAAGCATATATAAGGCAAGATGTTAAACATATATAAGCTGCATTTTGGCTGGGGCAGACACCCAGCTGGTCTGCTCCTGTGGAGACATTGTATCCTGAGCCATCTTAAAGGAGCCACTGCACTCAGAGCAGTGAGCACCTAGCTGGTCTGCTCCTGTTGAGACACCATATTCTGAGCCATCCTAGAGAAGCCACTGCACTCAGAGCAGCAGGTAAGAACCCTCTCTCACTACCCTATGCCCCAGAGTTACAAGGGGGAGCCAGGGGCACTCAGGACCCATCAGCCACCCAAACCCCATCCCTCCAGAATACCACTTCCCTTCTGCCCCCTCTACACCCTCCCACACACACACCTGTTTTTTTTTTTTTTTTTGGCTGGGGCAGACACCTGCTCCTGTGGAGACACTGTATCCTGAGTCATACTAGAGGAACCACTACACTCAAGCAGCAGACACCATAACCTCGGCCATTCTAGAGGAGCATTCCACTCAGACCAATGAACACCTAGCTGGTCTGCTCCTGTGAAGACACCATATCATGAACCATCCTAGAGGAACCACTGCACTCAGAGCAGCAGGATTTCAGGATCCCAGAGGTGGCCTGAGTCCCAGGAATTCTTCCACCCAGGAGCTTAGGATCACAGGATCACAGAGACATCGTTGACATCTGGTCTCTGAGAAGCTCTGACACAAGCAAGATAACTGGAAAGACAGATTCCAGTCAGACACAGTGAGTACAGGTAACACTAGAGTTAACCAGATGACTAAAGGCAAGCACAAGAACATAAGCAACAGAAACCAAAGTTATCTGGCATCATTAGAACCCAGTTCTCCCACCATAGCAAGCCCTGGACACCACATCACACCAGAAAGGCAGAATTCAGAATTAAAATGACTCCTCATGATGATGATAGACGATTTTAAGAAGGACATAGACAATTCCCTTAAAGAAGTACAGGTGAACACAGGTAAACAGATAGAAGCCCTTAAAGAGGAAACACAAAAATCCCTTAAAGAATTGCAAGAAAACACAACCAAACGGGTGAAGGAATTACACAAAACCATCCAGGATCTAAAAATGTAAATAAAAACAATAAAGAAATCTCAAAGGGAGACTACCCTGGAGATAGAGAACCTAGGAAAGAGATCAGGAGTCATAGATGCAAGCATCACCAACAGAATACAAGAGATGGAAGAGAAACTCTTATGTTCAGAAGATATAATAGGAAACATTGACACAACTGTCAAAAAATGCAAAATGCAAAAAGCTCCTAACCCAAAACATCCAGGAAATCCAGGACACAATGAGAAGACCAAACCTAAGGATAATAGGTATAGATGAGGGTGAAGACTCCCAACTTAAAGGGCTAGTAAATATCTTCAACAAAATTATAGAGGAAAACTTCCCTTACCTAAAGAAAGAGATGCTCATAAATATACAAGAAGCCTACAGAACTCCAAATAGACTAGACCAGAAAAGAAATACCTCCCGTCACATAATAATCAAAACATAAAAATGCACAAAACAAAGAAAAAATACTAAAAGCAGTAAGGGGAGAAGGTAAAGTAATATATAAAGGCAGACCAATAAGAATTATACCAGACTTCTCACCAGAGACTATAAAAGCCAGAAGATCCTGGATTGATATCATACAGACCCTAAGAGAACACAAATGCCAGCCCAGACTAGTATACCCAGCAAAACTCTCAATTACCATAGACGGAGAAACCAAGATATTCCATGACAAAACCAAATTTGCAAAATATCTTCCCACAAATCCAGCACTTCAGAGGATAATTGATGGAGAACGCCAACACAAGGAAGGAAACTACAACCCAGAAAAAGCAAGGAAGTAATCTTCCAACAACCCCAAAAGAAGATAGCTACAAAAACATAATTCGACCTCTAATAACAAAAATAACAGGAAGCCACAATAATATTTCTTTAATATCCCAACATCAATGGACTCAATTCTCCAATAAAAAGATGTAGACTAGATACACAAACAGGACCCAGCACTTTCCTGCATACAGGAAACGTACCTCAGTGACAAAGACAGACACTACCTCAGAGTAAAAGGATGGAAAACAATTTTCCAAATAAATGGTCCCAAGAAACAAGCTAGAGTAGCCATTCTAATATCAAATAAAATCGATTTTCAACCAAAAGTAATCAAAAAAGATAAGGAAGGACACTTCGTACACATCAAAGAAAAAAATCTACCAAGATAAACTCTCAATTCTGAATATCTATGCTCTAAATGCAAGGGTACCCACATTCATACAAGAAACTTTACAAAAGCTTAAAACACACATCACAACTCACACAATAATATTGGGGAAATCAACACCCCACTCTAAGCAATGGACAGATCGTAGAAACAGAAACTAAACAGAGACACATTGAAATTAACAGAAGTTATAAACCAAATGGATTTAACAGATATCTATAGAACATTTCATCTTAAAACAAAAGAATATACCTTTTCCTCAACACCTCATGGTACCTTCTCCAAAATAGACCATATAATTGGTCACAAAACAGTCCTCAACAGATACAAAAAAAATTGATATAATCCCTTGCATCCTATCAGATCACCATGGACTAAGGCTGGTTTTTAATGACAACCAATGAAAAACCGACATGCATGTGGAAACTGAACAATGCTCTACTCAATGATGACTTGGTCAAGGAAGAAATAAAGAAAGAAATTAAAGACTTTTTAGAATTTAATGAAAGTGAGGACACATCATACCCAAACTTGTGGGACTCCGTGAAAGCAGTGCTAAGAGGAAAATCATAGCTCTAAGTGCCTACAAAAAGAAACTCGAGAAAGCATACATTAACAACTTGACAGCACACCTGAAAGCTCTAGAACAAAAAGAAGCAAATACAAACAGGAGGAGTAGACGGCAGGAAATAATCAAACTCAAGGCTGAAATCAACCAAGTAGAAACAGAAAGAACTATACAAAATATGGACAAAACCAGAAGGTGGTTCTTTGAGAAAATCAACAAGATAGATAAACCTTTAGCCATATTAACCAGAGGGCACAGAGACAGTATTCAAATTAATAAAATCAGAACTGAAAAGGGTGACATAACAACAGAAACTGAGGAAATTAACAAAATCATCAGATCCTACTATAAAGGCCTATACTCAACAAAACTGGAAAATCTGGGTGAAATGAACAAATTTCTAGACAGATACCAAGTTCCAAAGTTAATTCAGGAGCAAATAAACAATCTAAACAGTCTCATAACCCCTAAAGAAATAGCAGCAGTCATTAAAAGTCTCCCAACACAAAAAAAAAGCCCAGGACTAGATAATTTTAGTGCAGAATTCTACCAGACCTTCAAGAAAGACATAATACAAATTCTCTTCAAACTATTCCACAGAATAGAAACAGAAGGAACAATACCCAATTCGTTCTATGAATCTACAATCACCTAAGCCTCACAAAGACCCAACAAAGAAAGAAAACTTCAGACCAATCACCCTTATGAATACTGATGCAAAAATACTCAATAAAATTCTCACAAAACAAATCCAGAACACATCAAAACAATCATCCATCATGATCAAGTGGGCTTTATCCCAGGAATACAATATTTGGAAATCCATTAATGTAATCCACTATATAAACAAACTCAAAGAAAAATCACATGATCATCTCACTAGATGCTGAGAAAGCATTTGACAAAATTCAACATCCCTTTATGGTAAAAGTCTTGGAAAATGCAGGAAGTCAAGGCCCATACCTAAACATAGTAAAAGCAATATACAGCAAACCAGTAGCCAACATCAAACTAAATGGAGAGAAACTTGAAGCAATCCCACTAAGATCAGGGACTAGACAAGGTTGCCTGCTCTTACCCTACCTATTCAATATAGCATTAGAAGTCCTAGCCAGAGCAATTAGACAACCAAAAGAATTCAAAAGGATACAAATAGGAAAGGAAGAAGTCAAAATATCACTATTTGCAGATGATATGACAGTATACTTATGTGACCCAAAAACTTCCACCAGAGAACTCCTAAACCTGATTTAAAAAAAAAATCAGCAAACTGGCTGGTTATAAAATCAACTCAAACAAATCAGTAGCCTTCCTTTATGTGAAAGATAAACAGGCTGAAGAAGAAATTAGGGAAATGACACCTTCACAATAATCACAAGTAATATAAAATTCCTTCATGTGAATCTAACCAAGCAAATGAAAGATCTGTATGACAAGAACTTCAAGTATATGAAGAAAGAATTCAAAGAAGATCTCAGAAGATGAAAAGATTGCCCATGCTCATAGATTGGCAGGATTAATATAGTAAAAATGGCCATCTTGCCAAAAGCAATCTACAGATTCAGTGCAATCCCCATTAAAATCCCAACTCAATTCTTCACAGAGTTAGAATGAGAAATTCTCAAATACATTTGAAATAACAAAAAACCCAGGATAGCGAGAACTATTCTCAACAATAAAAGAACTTCTGGAGGAATCACCATTCCTGACCTCAAGCTGTACTACAGAGCAATAGTGATTTTTAAAAAACTGCATGGTATTGGTACAGAGACAGGCAGGAAGATCAATGGAATAGAATTGAAGATCCAGAAAGAAACCCACACAACTATGGTCACTTCATCTTTGACAAAGCAGCTAAAACCGTCCAGTGGATAAAGGACAGCATTTTTAACAAATGGTGCTGGTTCAACTGGAGGACAACATGTAGAAGAATGCAAATCGATCCATTCTTATCTCCTTGTACAAAGCTCAAGTCCAAGTGGATAATGAACCTCCACATAAAACCAGATACCCTGAAACTAATAGAAGAGCAGGTAGGGAAGACCCTCGAATACTTGGGCACAGGGGAAAAGTTTCTGAACAGAACACCAATGACTTATGCTCTAAGATTAAGAATTGACAAATGGGACCTCATAAAATTGCAAAGCTTCTGTAAGGCAAAGGAGACTGTCAATAGGACAAAACAGCAACCAACAGATTGGGAAAAGATCTTTACCAATCTCACATCTGATAGAGGGCTAATATCCAATATATACAAAGAACTCAAGAAATTAGACTCCAGACAACCAAATAACCCTATTAAAAATGGAGTACGGATCTAAACAAAGAATTCTCAACTGAGGAAACTTGAATGGCCGAGAAGCACCTAAAGAAATGTTCAGCATCCTTAGTCATCAGGGAAATGCAAATCAAAACAACCCTGTGATACCACCTCATACCAGTCAGAATGGCTAAGATCAAAAACTCAGGTAATAATAGATGCTGGTGAGGATGTGGAGAAAGAGGAACACTCCTCCATTGTTGGTGGGATTGCAAGCTGGTGCAACCAATTTGGAAATTAGTCTGGCGGTTCCTCAGAAAATTGGACATAGCATTACCTGAGGACCCAGCTATATCACTCCTGGGCATATACCCAGAAGATGCTCTAACATATAACAAGGACATATGCTCCACTATGTTCATAGCAGATTTATTTATAATAGCCAGAAGCTTGAAAGAATCCAGATGTCCTTCTACAGAGGAATGGATACAAAATATGTGGCACATTTACACAATGGAGTATTACTCAGCTATTAAAAACAATGAATTCAAGAAATTCTTAGGTAAATGCATGGAACTAGAAATTATCATCCTGAGTGACATAACCCAATCACAAAAGAACACACATGGTATTCACTCACTGATTATTGGATATTAGCCCAGAAGCTTGAAATAACCAAGATTCAACTCACAGACCACATGAAGCTCATGAAGAAGAAAAACGAAGTGTGGGTACTTTGATCCTTCTTAGAAGAAGTAACAAAATACTCGAGGGAGCAAATATGGAGACCAAGTGTGGGATAGAAACTGAAGGAGGGGTTGTCTGGAGACCATTCCACCTGGGTGTCCATCCCATGTGCAGTCACCAAAGGTAGACGCTGATGTGGACGTCAGGAAGTGCATGCTGACAGGAGTCTGATATAGCTGTGTCCTCAGAGGTCTGCCAGAGCTTGACATATTCAGAGGCAGATGCTCACAGCTAACCATTGAACTGATCAAGTGGTTTCCAAAGGAGGAGTTAGTGAAGACTGAAGGAGCTGAAAGTGTTTGTAGACCCATGAGGAGAGCATTAATACCAAACAAGCAGAGCTCCCAGGGTTTAAACCACCAGCCTTAGAGCTCTTAGGGAGAGACCCATGGCTCCAGCTATATATGTAAGGGAGAATGGCCTTGTCGGGCATAGGTGGGAGAGGAGATCCTTGGTCCCATGAAGGCTAGATGCTGTGTGTGTGGGGGGGGTGGAATTTGAAGTTGGGGAGGTGGGAGTTGGGGGGTGGGGGGAACACCCTCATTGAAGCAGGAAAAGGGGGTGGGATAGGGGGGTTTCTTGTGGGGGGGATGGGGAAAGGGGATAACATCTAAATTATAAATAAAATATCCAATAAAAAAGGAAAAAATATAAAAAATAAATAAAAGAAACTCAACCCATTTAATATATATGCTGAAAATTGACCCTATAAAATATCAGAAATAATGCTTTCTGATGTAAGACTTTGGCTTTGCCTCACAGAAACACTCTAACAGTGATGTTAAATAATTAAGAATCCAGCCCTTCCACTCTTGATGCCTCCTTCAAATGACCTTTCACGACTTAATTATGTTTCCACTGGTTCACCTCCCTTTACCTTGGGACCTTGAGAGATCTCAGCTCACAATGGGTGTGCACCCCACAGTTGTTTTAGAGGACTTCACAAGTGTTCTTAATTCTATGTTTTCCTGATGAGAATCAGGGTCCCCAGGTGCCAAGTGAGAGGTTCCTGAGCCCTTGGAGACTCACAGTGATTCTGTAAAGGGGACATAATCTAAGGGTAAGTAGGTACAAAGTAGATTATACTCACAGGTACTGAGGGAGTGTTTGGATACAGGTGGGCCTGTACTGGGACAAAATAATGCCTTATAACCTTGATCCACACAGTCTAGACAGACACATGTTTATCAGTTGGCTGATGTGCTATCAGGGTTGATTAGTCCAAGATTCTCAACTGAAAAGATTTCTGGGATTTATCAATTATTTATCAATGTTAGTATGAAATTACTCATTGCTTTCTTTCTCCTGATTGTTCTGATTGTATTCCAGGAACAAATTTCTTGTTTCTCTTTAAATTTACCTGCTTCTCCTGGCTACTATCAAGATGGGGATTTTGTTATTGGAGGACTCTTTTCCCTTCGAGTGAACTCTGGAGACATTACAAGTAAATTTGGCTTTAAAGATACAATCTCTACAGCAGATATTGTTTATGCGTAAGTGGCTTCTCTCTTTAAAAAATTGTTTCAGGATTTCAAACATGTATACAATATATGTTGATCATACCCACTTCTACTGCTTCCCCTCCCATGTCTCCTGTCTTCACCTTCCTGGGGTCTCTCTCTCTCTCTCTCTCTCTCTCTCTCTCTCTCTCTCTCTCTCTCTCTCTCGTCACTATCTATCTCTGTTTCTGACTCTCTCTCTCTCTCTCTCTCTCTCTCTCTCTCTCTCTCTCTCTCCATCTCTCTCTCACTTTTTAATCTACTGAGTTCATTTAGGCATGCCAGTACTACAGGAGTATAGGACATCATCTAGAGTCTAGGTAAGCTACTAGGGCAACCTCCTAAGGAACTGAACTCTCCATTCCCCAGTAGCCACCAAATGCCAAGAGCTACTCACGCATGACTGGCTCTCTGTGTGTCTCTCCCTACTTATGCTGAATTCTCTTAAATATGTAAGAAGGTGTTGAAAGCACTTTGCAGTGGGTAACAATTTTTATTTGTAGTTATTTAGCATATTTTACTGAGAACACTTTATTTTTCCTGCTTAAATTGATTTGACATCATTTTTTTGAATTTTTATGTTTGATCAAGCACTGTGTATTTTCTTGAGGTTTATTCTATTTCTGAAGACCACATGAAATACTTAACTTTAATATTTGCTATTACCCACACTCCTCCATTTTAATTTCTCAGACACAAATTGGACAGTAAACAGTGAAACTTGTACATTTGATAGTATATGATGGGGGAAACCTTTAATCCCAGAACTTGAGAAGCAGAGGCAGGTGGATCTCTGTGACCTGAAATTAGCCTGGTCTACAATAGTGAGTTTCAGTCAAGCCTGGGCTGAATACTGAGACTCTGTACAAAAAAAAAAAAAAAAAAAAAAATTTTTTTTTAAAAAAAAATTGTGAATTTGATAATGAATTGTGCTATGAATTTTCTTCCTGTGACTATTTCCTCCACATTTTTAATATAGAATATCTGGCTTGTTTTTTGGAATATCATGTATGATCTTTACATGACTTAGATTGTTATAAATAAAAATCTAGAATCTGAGAGGAAGCATAGGAAGAGCTCCATGGAGAAAAGAGAGGGAGGTAATGGATGTGATTATATTTTAATTAAACATTAATATAAAAAAGACAAAAAATGGTCTTTCCAATTTTTCCTCCCAGGGATCTCACTAAACATTATCAGCACATTTTGGCAATGGTTTTTGCTGTAGAAAAAATCAACAAGGACCCAAATATTCTATTCAATATGTCCCTGGGATTCTTTCTCTTCAATGTTGACTTTATTGAGATGAAGGCCGTGGAGAGTTCTATGGCATTACTCTCAGGAGAGAGCCCCCCAGTTCCTAACTACAGCTGCAGGCCTGAGAAGACTGATAAGCTGGTTGCTGTGATAGGAGGCATTTCAACAGGAATATCAACTCAGATCTCTCGAGTTCTAAGTCTCTACAATGTCCCACAGGTATGCAAAGAGTCCTAGTTCTTTAGGTTAAACATAGTAGTAATATAGTAATAAATGCTAGTTAATCCAGTTATTGTTTATTGGTGAGGTATGAAATTACTTTAAATTTACTATTTAGTGATCATTTTTAACTCTGAAGAATAATTTATTCATAAGATGAAATCATGTTTGTATAATAAATTTAATATCAAAACTGTAAAACATGAAAAAATAAAAATACAGTGATGACAACCTGTATTCTGACCACTCCAAGAAAATGTCCTTTTCCATAAACCATTGTTAATACTCTTTTTCTTTTGTATGCAGTTTTAGCGCATCACAAAGCATGACGAGTTAATAATTCTACTCACAGGTTTATCTGTACCTAATGTGGGCATATGCCTTATTATTTTGCTGTGGTTTCAGCTCAAATTGCCACATAACATTTATTTTTACAAAGAACCGTGGGTCAGACTTACTCTGATTAGACGTTGGGACTCTTTGTAATTTTCACCTGTTGGCAGGAAAGTTTTATGTTTTTGGATTTGTTTTAAAATCTCTCTGTTGATCAGTAGGGATTCCTTATAAGCAATGCTAGAGAGGTAGCATTTACAAGTTAGATTCATCTTAATTAATAATAAACTTGAAAGGGCTACTAGAAATCTATTAATTTGCAAATAACCGTGATCCAGCATGAACTGTCCCCTGATATCCTCAGTGAAGTGACTTAACTCTTAGTAAATGAACTAGGCTCCCATGGTGATTCATTGTTATTTTGGATTTTTACCTATTTGTTCATTTCTGAGACAGGTTCTCACCATGGCAACTTACCTGGTCTTGAACATCCTATGTAGCCCAGGATAGCCTTACAGTGATCCTCTGCCTTTGCTTCCCAGAACTGGGATTAAAGGCATGCACCATTATGCTTGATCTAGATCTTTATTTTTTATGAGATTTCATAAGTGAATTTTAAAAACTTGATTATTTTATTTATTTATATTTCAAATGCTGTCTCCCTTCCTGATCTCCCAACTGCAAACCCCTATTCCATCCCCCCTCCCCACTGACTCTAAGAGGGTGCTCACACACCCACCCATGCTAGTCCCACCCCTGTAGCATCCTCTTTGATGGGACAACAAGCCTCCACAGGATCAAGTACCTCTACTCCCACTGATGCCAAATAATTCAGTCTTCTGCTGTATAAGTACAGGGAACCATGGACCATTCCATATATATACTTGTGTTGTTGGTTTAGTCCCTGGGAGCTCTGAAGGGTTTGGTTAGTTGATACTCTTGTTCTTCTATGGCATTGCAATTTCCTTCAGCTCCTTCGGTCCTTTCCTAAATTATTCCACTAAAGTCCCTGGGCTCAGTCCAATGGCTCACTGTAAGTATCTGCATCTGTCTTAGTTAGGTGCTGGCAGAGGCTTTCAGAGGACAGCCATACTAAGATCCTGTCTGCAAACACAACATGGCCTCAGTAATACAGTCAGGGTTTGATTCCCAACCATGGAATGGATCCTAAGGTGGGCCAGTCTCTAGATGGCCTTTTCTTTAGTCCTTGCTCCATTTTTTGTCCCTGGTTTCAGACAAAAAAAATTCTGGGTCAAAAATTTTGAGAGTAGTTTAGTGATGCCATTCCTCTACTGAGGGCCTCGTCTATCTATCTATCTCCTCACTGTTTGTTTTTTCTCCTAAGTTCACCTCTATGGTGTTTTGTGAGCCTCTGACATCCCAGGTTTCTGGAACTTTCTAGAGATTCTCTCTGTTCTCTAGTACCCGTAGCTGCATATTTCTGTTTGTTTTCCTGGCCTCTGGGCTTCTCTTTTGTCTCCCTCCATACCTGATCCTGCTCCTCTTTACCCCTTCCCTCTTCCACCCAGGTCGCTCCCTACCCCTGCCTCCCATGAATATTTTGCTCCCCCTTCTAAATGGGATTGAAGCATCCTCACTTGGGCCTTTCTTCTTGTTAAACTTCTCATGGTCTGTAGTTTATATAATGGGTATTCTGTATTTTTTTTGGCTAATATTCACTTATTAGTGAGTCTATACCTTTTGAGTGTGTCCTCTTGGGTCTCGGTTATCTTACTCAGGGTGATATTTTCTACTTCCATCCATTTGTTTGCAAAATTCATGATATCCTCATTTTTTTTATTATATATATATTTTTTTATTAGATCTTTCATTTACACTTCAGATGCCATCCCCTTTCCCCATTCCCCCCCTTAGAAAACCCCTATCCCATGCCCCCTTTTCCTTTTTGCATTTATACATTTTTTAAAAAAATGTTAATCATAGGCTTTATAAGTTTGGTATTGTTCAATCAGAGGTGTAACCCACTACCCAACCTAGATATATCTACTATCTTTGACTGGTGGAGATTCATGAACATCTGCTTCCCTGTCTCCCCTCTCTATCTCTCTTTCATCACCTAGCTTCTCCTCTCCTTCTTCTTCTCCTCTTCTTACTCCTTTTCTTCCTCTCAGTACTCCTCCCACCTTAGCTCCTTCTACACATCACCCTTCCTGTTAAAAGGAAACTTTTCTCTCAAAATACAATTAGAGCATAATTATGCCAATTTGTACCAGTGAGGTACAAGATAGTCCTAATACCCAGTCCATCCTTTTGTTGACCTATCAGCACCTCTGTCATCTCTCCTAACTAAAACATTTAGTTCTGAACCTGGCTTTAGGATGAATGTCAGCTGACGACCATACACTCAGATCTTTTCTCTCAAGGTAAATAGCTATAAGTTTTCAACCCCGTCAGAAATCCAGAATGACTGAGTTGACTTTAATTGTGGGAAGCACAAAGCATAGCTTCTAAAACTTAGCCAATTTATAGAGACCTCTGAACACCTGGACACTCGCTCTACTTCAAAACGTTGGAGCATCTGTTCTTCTGCCTTCTGGCCCAGGATCATCTGACAGACCTTAGTGCTGCAGAATTATTAAGGGCTGATTACTCTGTCTAGGCAGATATAATCAGTCGACTATCCTGCAAGTGTGTCCTTTTCTGGACAGTAATTTGTCTGTAGAAGGAAAGTGGCAATTCTTGCCTAGTGGCTGTCTCAACACAACTGGAGTAACTCCAAGGATGCTCAATTTCTTCTTAGAATTTAACATAGGAAGCTGTCTGGAGCAGACAGGTCTCTAATGAAAATGAACATTAATACTGAAATGTTTGTCATGCCAATTCTAAGGATTTCTGATGTTTTGAAAACCAGCTATCCATGTAAGGTAATCTGGACTGTTGCCTGTTAACTCCACTCAGCTATTTCTAAATAAAACATAGAGAACACCCTTATAATAAACTCCAAGTCATGAATTTGCTATAGTCCCTTAACTCACAGGCTGACCATCTCAAATCAGTTAAAAAAAGTTAAAGAAGGACTGGGTCTAAGCTTTGTATTCCTAAGTGTGTTATACTGGTACAATGCCTATGAGAGTAACAATATTCATCTCACTCTTATATCACTAAGAAGCTCATGTCAATGAAAACCTTAAAACTTGTAAACAAAGTAAATTGGTGCCATTTAAGAATTTATATCTTCATCTTGATATTAATTATACAGCTTTCTACTAATAGGTTATGGCTATGCAATAAACCCTAGCTAATCCTCTCTATTCCGACAAAACCACTACTTTTCTCTAGAGAGACAGCCCAACATTTACCACCTTAGTCCCCATGCCCAGGGAATAGGGGCGCTGACTCATCATTAGCTTCTTCAAGCTGATTATGGGCGTTGAGATATTAGAAGAGGAGTGGGGGGGAGAGCAAATTGACAGTCCTCTGATGCTGTGTCTTCGCTGCCTCCAGAAGGAATTCAGGGACCTCAGAGGTTTGAGCAGGTCTGCCCAGCTTGCTTGTTGAGTAGATACACCAAGGCTGATCATTCTGCAATATACAATTCTCAAAACAAATTTTAGTATCAAGATAGTTTTTTGTTTTTGTTTTTTTTTAGAAGAGGGCTGACATTTTATTAAGAATGTTGGTTCTAACCGCTTTTCTATTTTTCCCCTCTTTTATTGGATATAATATTTACATTTCAAATTTTATCCCCTTACCATATTTCCCCCACCACCCAGGAACCCCTTATCCCATTCCCCCTCCTCCTGCCTCTATGAAGGTGTTTACCCACCTACCCCCAGCCTCCCTCCCCACCCTCAGATCCCCCCCCCTCAGTGCTCAGCCTTCAGGGTACTAATTATCTTGTCTCCCACCTATGCCCAACAGGGCCATCCTCCCCTACATATAGAGCTGGAGTCATGTGTCTCTCCCTATGTGCTCCTAGGCTGGTGGTTTAGACCCTGGGGAGCTCTGGCTGGTTGGTATTGTTGCTTTCCTCATGGGGCCACCAGCCCTTACGGTTCAGGGTTCCTTCAATTTACTCTCTAACTCCTCCATTGGGAACTTTGATCAGATTAATGGATAGCTGTGGGTATCTGTCTCTGGGTATGTCCGACTCTGAGAGACCTCTAAGGAGACAGCCTTATCCGGCTACTGTCAGCTTTCCCATCCTGACATCCCTATCAGCGTCTATTTTTGGTGACTGCCTATGGAATAAATACCCAGACGCAATGGTCTCCCTACGACCCCCCCTTCAGATTCTGACCCACACTTTGTCTCCATATTTGCTCCTTTGGTTATTTAGTTACTCCTCCTAAGAAAGACCTAGGCATCCTCACTTGTTCTTTCTTCTTTATGAGCTTCATGTCGTCTGGTAGTTGAATCTTTGTTGTTTCAAATTTTTTGGGCTAATCTCCGCTTATCAGTGAGTAAATACCATGTGTGTTCGTTTGTGATTGGGTTACCTCACTCAGGATGATATTTTCTAGTTCCATCCATTTACCTAAGAATTTCTCAAATTCATTATTTTTAATAGCTGAGTAATATTCCATTATGTAAATGTACCACATTTTTTGTATCCATTCCTCTGTTGAAGGGCATCTGGGTTCTTTCCAGCTTCTGGCTATTATAAATAGGGCTGCTATGAACATAGTGGAGCATATGTCTTTGTTATTTGTTGGGGCATTTTCTGGGTATATACCCAGAAGTGGTATAGCTGGGTCCTCAGGTAGTGCTATGTCCAATTTTCTGAGGAACCGCCAGACCGACTTCCAAAGTGGTTGTACCAGCTTGCAACCCCACCAACAATGCAGGAGTGTTCCTCTTTCTTCACATCCTCGCCAGCATCTACTATCACCTGAGTTTTTGATCTTAGCCATTCTGACTGGTGTGAGGTGGTATCTCAGTGTTGTTTTGATTTGCATTTCCCTGATGACTAAGGATGTTGAGCATTTCTTAAGGTGCTTCTCGGCCATTCGAGTTTCCTCAGTTGAGAATTCTTTGTTTAGCTCTGTACCCCATTTTTTAATGGGGTTATTTTGTTGTTTGGCGACTAATTTCTTGAGTTCTTTGTAAATATTCGATATTAGCCCCCTATCAGATGTAGGATTGGTAATGATCTTTTCCCAATCTGTTGGTTGCCGTTTTGTCTTGTTGACAGTGTCCTTTGCCTTACAGAAGCTTTGCAATTTGATGAGGTCCCATTTGTCGATTCTTGATCTTAGAGCACAAGCCATTGGTGTTCTGTTCAGGAACTTTTCCCCTGTGCCTAGGTATTCGAGGGTCTTCCCCAACTTCTCTTCTAATATTTTCAGTGTACCTGGCTTTATGTGAAGGTCCTTTATCCACTTGGAGTTGAGCTTTGTGCAAGGGGATAAGAATGGATTAATTTGCATTCTTCTACATGTTGACCTCCAGTTGAGCCAGCACCACTTGTTGAAAATGCTGTCCTTTTTCCACTGGATGAATTTAGCTCCCTTGTCAAATATCAAGTGACCATAGGTATGCGGGTTCATTTCTGGGTCTTCAATTCTGTTCCATTGATCGTCCTTTCTGTCTCTGTACCAATACCAAGCAGTTTTTATCACTACTGCTCTGTAGTACAGTTTGAGGTCCGGAATGGTGATTCCCCCAGAGGTTCTTTTATTGTTGAGAATAGTTCTCGCTATCCTAGGTTTTTTGTTATTCCAAATGAGTTTGTAAATTGCTCTTTCTATCTCTATGAAGAATTGATTTGGAATTTTGATGGGTATTGCATTGAATCTATAGATTGCTTTTGGCAGGATAGCCATTTTTACTAAATTAATCCTGCCAATCCAGGAGCATGGGAGATCTTTCCATCTTCTGAGATCTTCTTCAATTTCTTTCTTCAGAGACTTGAAGTTCTTGTCATACAGATCTTTCACTTGCTTTGTTAGATTCACTCCAAGATAATTTATTTTATTCGTGGCTATTGTGAAGGGTGTCATTTCCCTGATTTCTTTCTCTGCCTGTTTATCCTTTGAGTATAGGAAGGCTACTGATTTGTTTGAGTTGATTTTATATCCAGCCACATTGCTAAAGTTGTTTATCAGGTTTAGGAGTTCTCTGGTGGAGGTTTTAGGTTCACTTAAGTATACTATCATATCATCTGCAAATAGTGAAATTTTGACTTCTTCCTTTCCTATCTGTATCCCTTTGACTTCCTTTTGTTGTCTAATTGCTGTAGCTAAGACTTCCAGTACTATATTGAATAGGTAAGGTGAGAGTGGGCAGCCTTGCCTAGTCCCTGATCTTAGTGGGATGGCTTCAAGTTTCTCTCCATTTAGTTTGATGTTGGCTACTGGCTTGCTGTATATTGCTTTTACTATGTTTAGATATGGGCCTTGTATTCCTGATCTTTCCAAGACTTTTAACATGAAGGGATGTTGAATTTTGTCAAATGCTTTCTCAGCATCTAGTGATATGACCATGTGGTTTTTCTCTTTGAGTTTATTTATGTAGTGGATTACATTGATGGATTTCCGAATATTGAACCATCCCTGCATTCCTGGGATAAAGCCTACTTGATCTTGATGGATAATTGTTTTGATGTGTTGTTGGATTCGGTTTGCGAGAATTTTATTGAGTATTTTTGCATCAATATTCATAAGAGAGATTGGTCTGTAGTTCTCTTTCTTTGTTGGGTCTTTCTGTGGTTTAGGTATGAGTGTAATGGTAGCTTCATAGAATGAATTGGGTAGTGTTCCTTCTGTTTCTATTCGATGGAATAACTTGAAGAGGATTGGTATTAGGTCTTCTTTGAAGGTCTGAAAGAATTCTGCACTGAAACCATCTGGCCCCGGACATTTTTTGGTGGGAAGATTTTTAATGACTGTGTCTATTTCTTTAGGAGTTATGCGACTGTTTAGATGGTTTATCTGCTCCTTGTTTAACTTTGGTACCTGGTATCTAGAAAATTGTCCATTTCATCCAGATTTTCTAATTTTGTTGAGTATAGACCTTTGTAGTAGGATCTGATAATTTTTTTAATTTCCTCTGTTTCTGTTGTTATGTCTCCCTTTTCAGTTCTGATTTTATTAATTTGAATGCTGTCTCTGCGCCCTTTGGTTAGTCTGGCTAGGGGTTTGTCTATCTTGTTGATTTTCTCAAAAAAACAGCTCCTGGTTTTGTTGATATTTTGTATAGTTCTTTTTGTTTCGACTTGGTTGATTTCAGCCCTGAGTTTGATTATTTCCTGCCGTCTACTCCTCTTGGGTATACTAGCTTCTTTTTGTTCTAAGGCTTTCAGGTTTGCTGTCAAGTTGTTGATGTATGCTCTTTCCACTTTCTTTTTGTGAGCACTTAGAGCTATGATTTTTCCTCTTAGTACTGCTTTCAATGAGTCCAACATGTTTTGATATGATGTGTCCTCATTTTCATTTAAATCTAAAAAGTCTTTAATTTCTTTCTTAATTTCTTCCTTGACCAAGTTATCATTGAGTAGAGCATTGTTCAGTTGCCAAGTGTATGTCGGTTTTCTGATGTTTTTGTCCATGTCAAAGACAAGTCTTAATCCATGGTGGTCTGATAAGGTACTGGGGATTATTTCAATCTTTTTGTATCTGTTGAGGCCTGTTTTGTGACCAATTATATGGTCTATTTTCGAGAAGGTACCATGAGGTGCTGAGAAGAAGGTATATTCTTTTGTTTTAGGATGAAATGTTCTATAGATGTCAGTTAAGTCCAATTGGTTCATAACTTCTGTTAGTTTCATTGTGTCTCGATTTAGTTTCTGTTTCCATGATCTGTCCATAGCTGAGAGTGGGGTGTTGAAATCTCCCACTATTATTGTGTAGAGTGCAATGTATGCTTTAAGTTTTAGTAAAGTGTCTTTTATGTATGTGGGTGCCCTTACATTTGGGGCATAGATGTTGAGAATTGCAAGTTCCTCTTGGTACATTTTTCCTTTCATGAATATGAAGTGTCCTTCTTTATCTTTTTTGATTACTTCTGGTTGAAAACTGATTTTATTTGATATTAGAATCGCTACTCCAGCTTGTTTCTTGGGACCATTTGCTTGGAAGATTGTTTTCCAACCTTTTACTCTGAGGTAGTGTCTGTCCTTTCCACAGAGGTGCGTTTCCTGAATGCAGCAAAATGTTGGGTCCTGTTTATGTTTCCAGTCTGATAGTCTATGTCTTTTTACTGGAGAATTGAGTCCATTGATATTAAGAGATATTAAGGAAAAATGAGTGTTGTTTCCTGTTATTTTTGTTATTGGCATTGGAGATATGTTTGTGTAGCTACCTTCTTTTACTGTTTTTGGAAGATTACTTTCCTGCTTTTTCTAGGTTGTAGTTTCCCTCCTTGTGATGGAGTTTTCCACCAATTATCCTTTGAAGTGCTGGGTTTGTGTTGAGATACTGTGTAAATTTGGATTTGTCATGGAATATTTTGGTTTCTCCATCAATAATGATTGACAGTTTTGCTGGGTATAGTAGTCTGGGCTGACATTTATGTTCTTTTAGGGTCTGTATGATATCGGTCCAGGATCTTCTGGCTTTTATGGTCTCTGGTGAGAAGTCTGATGTAATTCTTATAGGTCTGCCTTTATATGTTACTTTGCCTTTTTCCCTTACTGCTTTTAGTATTTTTTCTTTGTTTTGTACATTTGATGTTTTGACTATTATGTGGCGGGAAGTATTTCTTTTCTGGTCTAAACTATTTGGAGTTCTGTGAGCTTCTTGTATATTTATGGACATCTCTTTCTTTAGGTTAGGGAAGTTTTCCTCTATAATTTTGTTGAGGATATTTACTGGTCCTTTAAGTTGGGAGTCTTCCCCCTCATCTATACCTATTATCCTTAGGTTTGGCCTTCTCATTGTGTCTTGGATTTCTTGTACATTTTGGGTTAGTAGCTTTTTGTATTTTGCTTTTTCTTTGACAGTTGTGTCAATGTTTTCCATGGTATCTTCTGCACATGAGATTCTCTCTTCCATCTCTTGTATTCTGTTGGTAATACTTGTGTCTATGACTCCTGATCTTTTTTTTAAGTTTTCTATCTCCAGGGTGTTCTCCCTTTGTGATTTCTTTATTGTTTCTACTTCCATTTTTAGGTCCTGCATGGTTTTGTTTAATTCCTTCTCCTGTTTGGTTGCATTTTCTTGCAATTCCTTAAGGGATTTTTGTGTTTCCTCTCTAAGGGTTTCTATCTGTTCTTTGAGAGTGTTATTTATGTCTTTCTTAAAGTCCTCTATCATCATCATGAGAAGTGATTTTAATTCTGAATCCTGCTTTTCTGGTGTGATGGGGTGTTCAGGGCTTGCTATGATGGGGGAACTGGGTTCTGATGTTGCCATGTAACTTTGATTTCTGTTGCTTACATTCTTGCGCCTGCCTTTTGCCATCTGGTTAATTCTAGTGCTACCTGTACTTCTGTCTCTGATTGAAGCCTGTCTTTCCAGTTGTCTCGCTTGTGTTTGGTCTTCTAGGAGTCCAGATGTCTTTGTGATTTTTTTCCAGCTGCCCTGATTACAGTGGTATCTCTCGGATGCCTCAGGATATGGTGCCTCCTATGTAGCAGTCCAGCTAGATGTCTGCTGTTCTGGGTGCAGTGTCTCCTCTTGGTTATCTCAGGGTATGTTGTCTGACACTCTGAGTTCAGTTGTTCCTCTGTGGCTCTGGGTTGAGCGGACCTTCCAGTATGTCTCAGGCGGTGACCGGGGTCCACACAACTGCAGACCTGGTAGAGGTCTGGTCCGGGACTCAGACCCGGGGGATGGGCAGAAAAGGGGTGCTAGCCGGCAGGGGCGTGGGGGAAGGGGGGCGGGGAGGGGTATCTGCTGGGTTCTGAGCACTCAGGGCGCCCAGCTATGAGCTCAGGGTAGTATGTGGGTTTTCCTACCTAAAGCTGGTTGTGGGATCTGTGGATCCCCCCGAATATGTCTGGCGGAATCTGGGGTGCACTCACCCGCAGGCCTCAGACCGGAGGAAGGGCGAGCAGCAGAAGGAGCGTGCTAGCGCTGGCTATGGGTTCTATGGATCCCCCAGAATGTGTCTGGCAGAATCCAGGGTGCACTTACCCGCAGGCCTCAGACCGGAGGAGGGGTGAGCGGCGGAAGGGGCGTGCTAGCACTGGCTATGGGTTCTATGGATCCTCCAGAATGTGTTTGGGGGACTCCGGGGTGCACTCACCCGCAGGCCTCGGACTGGAGGAGGGGCGAGCGGCGGAGGGGATGTGCTAGCGCTGGCTATGGGTTCTATGGATCCCCCAGAATGTATCTGGGGGATTCCTGGGTGCACTCACCCACAGGCCTCAGACTGGAGGAGGGGCGAGCGGCGGAAGGGGCGTGCTAGCACTGGCTATGGGTTCTATGGATCCCCCAGAATGTGTCTGGATGACTCCTGGGTGCACTCACCCACAGGCCTCGATATCCTCATTTTTAATAGATCAAATTCAAATTTTCCTCTTCAACTTGTGGCAAGCCGGCAGCCTGTGTCTACTGATAGCTATGTACTTGGCCCAACACAAATTCAACACACTTACAAAATCCTGTGGCATTTTTGTGATTTCTTTTTGTAATCCACTTGCACATGTCTTAAGTGTGAACTGTGGAGCTGGCAGTCCTGTGCTGCTGACCTTGTTATATTCATGTTTCGTTTCCTTTATCATGTAGGCATTTTTGTTTGAGTTCTTCTGTGTAGAATAAGTACATCATCTTTAGTGTATGTAAATGAATCCCTAATATATGAAAATTATCCCAACTTTTCATATGACAGATAAGCCTTTCTTTCCATTTCTTTGTCAGCCTGAGTGCCATATGTCTGTTCTCATTTCCCTGTGCTGGGTCCTCTTTTTACTAAGTCTACATCTTTCTTTCTTCATTTACCTTCACATTTTCCAGAGCACATCCTTGAGTTGAAGAAATTTTATAAAGATTGTTCAGTGGTGGTTTTCATTTGACTGACTTGCATTTTAATTTTCACCAACTTTATTTGGATGTTTTGTTCTGATTTTTCATAATTTTTCCTCCACATTTAGAAATTTCTCCACTAAATGCCTGTTTGCTATGTTCTATTTAAATTCAGAGTTGATTGTCTTATTGCAGTTACCTGATTATGTGAATTCTGTGATTATTTGTGATTATTGGTCACTCTCCACAGCAGTGTGACTGACATCCAATCTCATGTCATTTTTCTTATTAGCTTTGATTTCTAGTACAAAGGAATTATGAACTCATGGAGGTACATAGTGGTTTTCTTTTCTTTCTCTATCTTATTTTATCTATCACTGTGTGTGTATGAATATGTATTGCTTGTGCATGTGTGTGCATGCATGTGTATGTGTGGTTTGTGGGACATGTGGTGTGTGTCTGGTGTGTGGAACATGCAAATGAGTCACAAAAATATGCAGGTATGTATGTCAGTACACCTACACATGGAGGCCAGAGAGTCTTCCTCTATTACTTTCTACACTGCTGCCTTGAATCAAGGTCTTTCACTCAAGACCCTGATTTCACAACCTTGAGATTCTGTACTGGCTAGTCAGCAAGCTCTTAGGATCTACCTGTCTTTACCTTGGGGTACAAGCACAAACAGCTATGTCTGACTTTTTATGGAGATGCTGAGGATTCTAATACAGGCCCTCATGCTTGTAGAGAAAACACTGAGCCACCTCCCCAGCCTCATGAACTATTTCTATATTTATTTCTTTATCTATACCTATATATATATCATCTATATCTAATATATATATTTAAATTAATGTACAAAATAATGGGTTTATCATGGCATCTTCATGTATGTATAACATTATACTTTGTTCTTCAGTTCCCTCTGTTTTTGACCTTTGAGACTCCACAGTTATAGTCTGATGTTGAGGTCAGCTTCTACTCAGCAAGACAGTGAACTAAATCCTCCGTCCATAAACTGCCTGAGCCAAGCCTCCTCCTGCCTAACTCTTTAGTTTGTTGCCATTGTAACCTTCCATTTCCACACATGCCTCCTGAGGCAGCCTCATCCAGGCTTGTTGAGGTGCTGCAGACTCTGTAATATGCTGTCTCTCCCCATTCTCAGCACCGACAGTAGGTGTTAGATGATCGATGATCAGTTGTCTCCTGAGAGGGCAAACTGCCACAGCCCTCTGAGTCATAGGGAGGGATAAACTATAGATGGCAGCCATCTTGCTGGAGGACCAGCTGTATTCCTGAAAAGGACACCTGGATTGGAGACCTGAAAGAACCCTGCCTGGGCTTGTCCTGGAGGCAGAACAACAGGTCTCTCCACCACAGACCCTTGCCTCATGATTTGTCACACTTCAAACATAATTTTTTTAATGTATGGTTTAAAAATAATTCACCCATATTTTTAGAAATATGTTTAATTAACAAAGTTATGTTGATTAAAAACCATAAGTCAAATTATGTTTTATTAATTAATTTAGTTTCATGGGACTCACGAACCCATTATCAAAGTGTGTTGATATAAAATATTATATCGTCATGTGTCATCTATTTAATTGGTTACTTCTGTACATTTATTAATATTGAATATTTCTTTATGCTACTGTTTCCTTCTTCAAAGTATTCATATTTACTTCATTTTGTGATTTCTTTTTTCCTATTCCTCCTGCTCCCCCACCTACCTCTCTAGCCCAGACAATTAACATACATTAAGTGTCTTTATTCAATTATCTGGATTTTCAATTCAATATGTGAAGTATTCACCAAACCCTCAGATTGAGATACCTGGTGAGAAGTCAGTGAATGGAGCCAGGGCATGAGCAGTGGGTTAGGGCATAATCTAGTAGGCATCTGATGTTAGGAGATTATTGAGGGAATTTGTGTGGAAAGGGGGATCAAGTCCTAATCTGAGCTATGGGACACTGGAATATTGATACCAGCTGTGTAGCGAGAGCTAGAAGATTCAATAAGGCAGACTGATACTGTTTGCCAAACCTTGGAAATACATTCCTTGATCAAAGAAAGATCATGGGAACCCATTAAAGAGTACATTTTAAGGAAAAGGATTGTTTCATGCCAATATTAGATTAAGTAAAGTGAATTTGATAATTGACAATTTGATATGGCAGATTAGGTAATTAATGATCTAGTCCACATCCCACCCCAGAGGAGATGCCCTAGTGCACAGGAATGACTGTGTACACATCTCAATTGAAGATTTCTGCTAAGGAGTTTAGCAAATAGGGGTTAACAGAGGGTCTGTTAAAGAAGAGATTTACAACAATTGTTGAGGTAGATGGTCAGCCTTCTATCCTAAGCAAGCTTATTTTAGGGTAGCTGACAGCAGATTAAGCATTACAGAAAGACTAAAGACATAGTAACTTTGAGGGAAATAGAGAATTCACTAGTAGATTTTTCAATACTTTATAGATTTTTCTGTATTGGTTAGTTATGGATTTGTAACTTCGAGTAAAAAGGCCTTTAGTGTTAATGTTTCTGTACTTCCATTATCAAGAAGATGAAAGTTTTGGTATGGTAAGTGACAGATTTGCTATGCTCTTGTTTGATTAGTATTTCCTCAACGAAAAGCAGGAGATAGGCACTCTGGGGTCATGTTTGGTATGCTCTACAAAACTGCAAAGAAAAAGATATATTTCGTGTGAGCAGTAAGAAGAAAATGATGGGTCAGAAGTGAAATAATGGTATGTTTTAACAAAGTTAAATGTTTAATTTCTTATGCAGTTCATTAAGAGAAACTATAAATCAAATTATTTGAGAATAAACATAATTATCTTGTCTTAAATAGTAACTTTCTTTCTGTTTAGATCAGCTATGCTCCTTTTGACCAGAATCTTGGGACCAAAGTTCAGCTCCAGTCTCCTTATCAGTTTCCTGTGCACATCACAGCTCTGTATCAGGGAATTATTCAACTGCTGCTATACTTCACATGGGTCTGGGTTGGTCTGGTGGTTCCAGATGATATGAGGGGAGAACTCTTCCTTAGGGACATCACAGAGCAGATGACCAACCATGGACTTTGTGTTGCATTTGCAGAAAAGGTTCCAGAATTTCCTGCTAAGGACACAGTAAACAGGAGACTTTTTATGGAAAGATTCACATTGACACGTGTTATTGTTGCATTTGGTGACACATACTCTCTTCTGAGATTTGTCTATAACACCATCTGCAATACTCCTTTTGGTAATGTCTGGATCACAACTTCTGATTGGGATATCACCACATTACCCTTTGAACAAGATCTAGGTTATACATACTTTGGTGGAGGGTTATCATTTTCTGTTCGCACAGATAAAATTCTGGGATTCAAGGATTTTCTTGGAAGTGTCCAACCTAGAAAATACCCTCATGATACCTTTATACAGGATGTGTGGTCAATCATGTTTGAATGTCCATATTTTGTTCAGGATATAGACAGGGAACTAAGTCAATGTGAACAAAATGGCAGCCTGAGCACACGTCCTCTGCATGTTTGGGATATGAACACCTCTCCCCCGAGCTACAAAGTCCATGCTGCTGTGTATGCCATTGCCCAGGCACTGCATGAGGAGCTGTCACTCGGAGTGGAAGGAGGCTCACTTGATAAAAGGAAGGCTCCTCTCCCATGGAAGGTAAAAATAACTGGTCTTGTATTTTTCTAGAGTGCTGGGCCTAAGTTTGTAAGTTCTGCATTTTGATTCATGATCTTTCTAGTTACTGTTAGAGAAATAGGTCTTGTGTTACATGTTTCTTTATGCTACCATCTCCTTCCTCAAACTATCCATGTTTATTTCAGTAGCACAAAGAAATAGTGATAGAGAAAAAATAAAAAAATCACATTGTATTGTTTTAAAGTTGAACTAACATTTCTATCAGAAAACAATACATACATGATGCTGAAAAATGATTATCTTATTTTAAGTACATTCAAGCAGTAACATTTATGCCATTTAATTATCACATATATTTTTTATTATTGTTTTTAATGATATGTGAAGTAATTATATAAGTCAAGTGACTTGTACAAGTATATATATTGCATATTTTAAGGGATTTTACATACATTTTATGCCAATAGGTTGTTTCGTTTTGATAAACAGATTCTAGAACACATAGCTTCTATAAGGCTAGACAATATCACCCATGAGTGTTCTCCAGTCTATGGGAGGCTGAGACAGAAGGATGATGTGTTTGAAGCCAGTCGGGGCTATATAGATAGATATAGTCTTATAAATCAAATCCCAAACCAAACTGAAACAAAAGCAGGTTCTTTAAAATGAAGCTGGATTGAATGGGGTGGCACTAGTCATGACACATTAACTTTCCACATGTCTACTCCTCTGTGCCTGATTATCATCTTAAACCTGAGTGCCTCCCTCTACATCCTTGTCAACACTTTATATTTTGAGATTGTTTAAATTAGCTCATTATTGTTTGGTACTTTCAAACATTTAAATAACAAATATTGGGCATTTTCTATCCCTGCCCCATTGCATTTCCTGCCCCTCCCTCTCCTGTTGAAGACTTCCTCTCAACCAGCCCTCTCTCACGCTCATGATTTCTTTTCGTAGGTGGGATCCTGTGATTTTAACTAAAGTTTCACACACAAGAGTGGGATGTTATTACTAGACTAAGGGCTAATTATCCCATTAGATCACATACATCTTTTGTGTGTTTTGAATTTTGACATCAGGCGTCCTATCACAGAGAACGTGTTACAGCTCATGTGAGCTATATTTGCCTTTGTCTCAGATCAGTGACATTAAACACCTTTCCACACACTGCGTGTCATCATGTACCCCTCTCTTGAAAGAATATCTAACAGGAACTTTTTCTTATTTAAAATTTGGGCTAAATAATTTCATTAATTACCTATAACTTGGGATAACAACCCTTCATTAGGTGTCTTGTTTACAAATATCTTCTTCCATTCCATGGATTCTCCTCTTATACTGTTGGTTGTTTCCTTTGCTGTGCAGAAGCTTTTGTTGTTAAGATAGTTTTTCATGGCTTTCATTGACAGCTTTTCATATTGTGTTTGAAAATATCATCAAGACCAATGATATTGATGGCTTCCCTCTCTGACTTACTCTAGAAGTTTTTTATTTCAAGGTTTTTTTTTTATCTGTTTTTACTTTATTTGATGTGTGAAACAGACAAAAATCCAACTGCAGTTATTTAAATGTTGATGCCCTGTTTTCACAAAAGCATTTCTGTAATAGACTACACTTCACCCTTTGTGTGTTCTTGGTGTCTCATGTGTTCAGTTGGTTTCTGGACTTCTGTTCAGCTCCTCTGCGATGTGTGCATGTTATAGGCCATGCTTGTACTGCTGTAATTTTATAAAGCTGTTTGAAATGGGAAATGCAATGCTTTCATTTTGTTCTTCTTGATCAATTTTGCAAAAGGTATGTGTTTTCTTTGTGGCTCTCCTCTCTTGTAAGAAATTTAGGCCTTGATAATCAATGAGAAAAACATCATTTAAATTTTGAATGACATTTCCCTAATCTGTGACACCTTTTACATAATGAAGTATTTTAAACAAATAAGTCTTCTAATCCTTGAGCTATTATCTTTCTATGTCTCTTGAATATCTTACATCAATGTCTAACATGTTTTACCATAGGGATATTTTAACTACTTGGTTAAATTTGTTTCTAATTAGTAAAATAACTAGAAATGTCATTTTATTTTTCTCATTGACATATATTTATTATACATGGTATTGGGTTTCATTAGGATAATTACATTCAAGTGTATACAATGTTAGTTTGACTATGTTTCCCTTAATTCCTTCACTCTACTTTCTGATCTCTGCATAGGTGTGGTGGATTTAATGAGAAATGCCCCTCACAGGTTTAGGATTTGAACAATAGTTTCCCATGCCATTTCACTAGGGAAAGTTTGATGATGCAGTCTTCCTAGAGAAAATACATTAATGCAGAAGGGTTTTGATATTTATATATCTTTATCTTAGTTCAGGTTCACCTTCTCATCTTGCAGTTGTGAATGTGAACATTCCTATGACATCACACATGCCTGTTGCCATGCTACTCACCATGATAGACTCTGATCCATCTGGAACCATAGGCCCAAATAAACTCTTCTTTCTGTCAGTTGCTTGGGTTATAGTGCTTTATCACAGCAACAGAACAGTAACAAATACACACTTGTGTTACTCACTTTTGTTCCCCTACACAAGTCTCTGCCTTTACTCCTGAGTCTTCAATTTTTACGTATGTGTGTGCGCATATGTGTGTAAATGTGTGTGTATGCATGTGTGTGTGTGCATGGGCATATTAACATGTGTATGTGCATTCATGTATGTGCACATATGAGCATGTTGGTGTGTGTGTGTAATTTTGGGGAATTATAAAAACCATAAACTCTACAAACAAGAGAAAAAACTACAATATGTGGCTTTCAGAGTGTAATTTTGCTTAATATATTAATATTAAATATATAATATATTTGCTTATATTTTCCTTGGACCAATTTTTCCATAAATGGCACAACTTCATTAGTCTTTGTAAGTGGATATATTTCCACTGTGTATATGCCAATTTTTTAAGCATTCATTAATGGATAGACACTATATTACTTTCCTGTTGCTGTAACAAAACACCATGACCAAGTAAACTCATATGAGAAAGGGTTTGGCTTACAGTTCCAGGGGGACAAGAGTTTATCACTGCAAGCAGACATGGCATCAAGCATCAGGCATGGTGACAGGGGCAGGAGATCATATTTCAACCACAAGATAAAGCAAAGAGAGTAAACTGAAATGTCTCTATATTCTCAAAGCTCACCCAAGTGACATTCTTCCTCCAGAAAGGCTGCACCACTGAAACCTGATCAATGCCAACCAACTAGGTGACAAATGCTCAATACCTGACTCTGTGAGGGACAGTTTTATTCAAACTACCACACACTCCTAAGCTGAGTCATAAACTCATTATTGTTGCAGTAAGCCCTAATATCAAGTGCCTCTGACACACTGACTTACAAGTCCTTCAAGTAAACACCAAGAAGTGATGGAGCTGAATCATATGGAGCTGGATCATATGGTAGGTCCATTTCTGTTTTATTGAGGAATATTCTTTCTGTATTCCAGAATGGCTGTACTAATTCACATTCCCACTAGTAGTGTGTAATCATTCTCTTTTCTCCATATTATAGCCAATATTTGTTATTATATGAGTTTTCTATTGTTGTATTCCTGGCCATCAAGGCAGTGTCTTTCATGGGTTGCCTCTCATGGCTTGAGCCTCAAGCTAGACCAGTCATTGTTTTGCCACTACCACAAATTCTGAGCTACCATTGCCCCAGCACATCTTGCAGTCAGGACAGGTTGTAGGTTCAAGGTTTTGTGGCTAGGTTGGTGTCCAAGATACACCACTAGGAGCCTTGCCTTGTTGCAGAAGATGGGCAGTTTAGATTCAATATTCTCCATTACTAAGTCCTCACTAAGGTCACCCTTTGTTGGGAGCCGCAGTGAGCATGTCAGTATCCGCCATTCCAAGATGGCGTGGACATCGTGTCCTCCCACTAGTAAACAATTAACTACGCAGGTGCAAAGGCAGAAAACCCGCCAAAGTCACTGGCCAATCCCGAGGCGTAATACTGGGTGATGAGTGAACAGCCAATCAGAAGTGAACACGTCACTCTAGGGTGTATTTAAGCTGTGCCTCTTCCTGTCTTTGGCCCTTCCGCGATCTTTCACGTCTGCTGATACAGATTAAAGCCTCGCTGTGGTGATACCCGAATTCTGCCTCTGGTGTTTCTCTTCCACGGGTGAAAAGGGGACACGGGAGGCGCGCAACAACGATGTTGGGAGCCACAGTGAGCATGTCAGTATCCGCCATTGCAAAATGGCGCGGACATTGTGTCCTCCCACTAGTAAACAATTTGCGCAGGTGCAGAGGCAGAGAGTAAAGGCAAGCCTCGTTGCACAGAGCCAAATAGTCGCATCTGTGCATTGACGGCTCTTAAATCATGTAAAAGTCTCCACCTTCCGGATTTCTTTTTAATAACAAATATGGGTGTATTCCAGGGAGAGGTAGAAGGTTCTAAATGACCGAGCTGCACTTGTTCTTTAATTAGTTTGGTAGCAGCTTCCAATTTTTCAGAGGATAGGGACCACTGAGGAACCCACACGGCCTCCTCTGTGAGCCAGGGTATGGGCATAGAACCCTCAGTGGCGACTAGGGAAAACCCAGGCCTTGTCTTCCTGTGTTTGATTCTCGTGAGACAGGATCTAACCTTCCTTGTTCGTTCCTGGAATCCCAAGTTATCATTTATTACATTTTGTATTCTACCTTGGCTTCCCTGGACCCAGTTGGGCAGCCCTCTTGGGCCACAATCCCCTGGCTGCTACATGGTGGTTATGTCTCTCTGTCCTGAACCTTCTCAGGCATGGCATCTCTACTTCTCTACCTCTCCTAGAATGGTGGATCTCTTTCTCCTCCTTTCCCCCTGGCCCTAGCCAGAGAATCCTACAAGTCTCAACTCTGACTGCACTGCTCAACCATTGGCTGTCAGCATCTTAATTTAACAATCAGAACCAACTGGGGCAGGTTTTCAGAAGCTATGTGTGTGTAGATGTTCTTGCCTAAACAGTTTTTTGGGGGAAACATAATCAGCATTAATAACACAAGCAGTTATAAATATGTTCAAGGCTTTCCCTACTTTTTCTTCCATCAAGTTCAGTGTGTCCGCTTTAATGTTGTGATTGTCAATTGGAGTTTTGTACAGGGTGTTAAACACGAGTCTATTAGTATTCTTCAACATGACGACATCCAGTTAGACAGAACCATTTCAGAAGATGATTTCTTTTTTCCATTCTGTATTTCTGGCTTTTTTATAAAAGACTTTATGGACACTTTAAGGTATTCATAGGTGTGTGGATTTGTGTCTAGGTCTCAAATTCAGTTTTATTGCTCAATTGTTTCTTTTATGTGGCTTTTATTACTATAGTACTTTGTACACTTTAAAATTAGGGATGGTGATACCTCTAGAAATTCTTTTACCGTATTATGTTAATTCTATTGATCCATGAGCCTGGGAGATCTTTCCATCTTCTGATATCTTCTTTTTTTTCTCCAAGGACTTAAAATTTTATTATACAAGTCCTTTGCTTGCTTGGATTGGCTACCCCAAAATACTTTACATCTTTGTGGCTCTTGTGGAGGGTTGCTTCCCTGATTTTTCTTTGGCTCTTTGTCATTTGTATATAGGACGTCTGCTAACTTACTGAGTTAATCTTGTATCCAGCCACATCTCTAAAAGTGTTCATAAGTCATAGGACTTCCCTGGTAGAATTTTGAGGGATGCTTATATATACTATTATATCATATGCAAATAATGATGTCTTAAATTTATATTTTCTCATTTGTATCCCTTTATCTCCTTTAGCTATCCTACTACTGTTATACCCATTTTGTTTATAACATCTATTTGTTCCAGTATTCATTGAGTCATTGCCTCAATGACTCATCCATAATGCATCCATTAGTGAGAGTGGGGTATTACAGTCTATGAATGTGTGAGATTGGTGTGTGATTTGAGATTTAGTTGTATTTCTTTAACAGACTTGGATACCCTTGTGTTTGTGGCATAAATGTTAAAAATTGACACATCATCTTAGTAGATTTTTTCTTTGATGATTATAGATGTTCTTCTCCATCACTTTTGATTAATTTTCATTTGAAATCTATTGTGTTAGATGTTAGAATGTCTACTCTACCTTAATTTTTAGGTTCAGTGTCTTGGAAAACATTTCCCCAATCCTTTACTCTGAGATAACAACTATCTTTGATGTTGAGTTGTGTTTCTTTATATGCTGTGTGAAAGGTTGGATGCTGTTTTCAGATTCATTCTGTTAGCCTATGTCTTTTATATTAAAGAATTGAGTCCACTAATATTGAGATTTTTCAATGATGTTTTTATTAGGTGCTGGCAGTGGTGTGTGTGTGTATATGTGTGTGTGTGTGTGTGTGTGTGTGTGTGTGTGTTTGTATGTTTACTTTCTTTTTTGGTTTTGCTACTGTAAGGTTATTTATTTCCTGTGTTTTTATGGATACAGCTCACCTACTAGGGTTGAAGTTTTCCTTTTAGCACCATCTGTAGTGCTGGATTTGTGAGTAGATATTATTTAAATTTGACTTTATCATGGAATATCTTGTTTTCTCCATTTATGGTGATTTAAAGCTATGCTGGGTATAGTAATCTGGTCATCTGGAATATCTTAGAGTCTGCAGTGCAATTATCCAGGCTTTTCTGGCTTTTAGAGTCTCCACTGAGAAGTTTGAGCAATTTGAATAGGTCTATCTTTATATGTTACTTGGTCTTTTACCCTTGCAGCTTTTATTGTTATTTCTTTGTTTTATATGTTTAAGTCTCCTGATTATTGTATAGTCCAAACTATTTGATGTTCTTCATGCTTCTAGTAACTTTATAGGTACTTTCATAAGATTAGGAAAATTTTCTTCTGTGATCGTGTTAAAAATATTTTTGGCTCCTTAGACCTGGGAATCATCTCCTTGTTCTATTCCTATTACTCCTATTATATTTAGTCTTTCCCTGTGTCCTATATTTCCTTATTATTTTGTCAGAAATTTTTTAGGTTAAGCATTTTTTGGCTGATGTATCTATTTCTTGTATCCTACTTTTAACACATGAAGTTCTGTTTTTCATCTCTTGATTTCTGTTCATGACGCTAGTGTCTGGAGTTTCTGTCTGCTTACCTAGATATTTTTTTTTTCAGAATTTACTCAATATGTATTCCCTTTATTGTTTCTATTTAAATTTTCAGGTCTTGTGCAGTTATTAATTTTCCTTCAACTAGTTGTTTTTTCTTGGCTTTCTTTAAAGAGATTTATTCATTTCCTCTAATTTTTGTTTGTCTTCTCCTTGTTTTCTTCAAGTGATTTATTCATTTCTGCTTTAAGGACCTCAATTGTCTTCATCAAGTTAAAGTCACATTTTTGAGCTTCATCTGTGTTGAAATATTTAGGCCTTGCTGTAGTAGGATAAATAAGCTCTCATGATAACATATTACCTTGACTGATGATTGTGTTTTCACACTGATATATAGGCACCTGTGTTTGGGGTAATTGTAAGTCTAAGTGCTAATTTCTGGGATGGGTGTTTTGCACCTTGGTCGCTGATTCCTTTCTGGTCTTGTGGTTTATGTTGCCTGTGGTTGAGTAGAAATTCTCTGCATGAATTGTAGACTGGATTTCTGTCGCCTGTGATGGTCTCTTGTTGAGCATAGTATCTATGCTGGAGTTGGGGGTTTGAGCATAGCAAGGAGGAGGGGAAAGGAGATATTGTGTAAAATGGGAAGGCACTAAGAGAATGGGGGCAGTCCATGAGTTGAGAACTACATGGTGTTCTGGTGGCTATTATAATCTTTGTTTCAGCATTGGGTCTCTGTTGAAGTTGGGGGCCAGAATATGGCAACAAAAAGGAGAGGCACAGTTGCCAGGAGGCTGGGTGGAGACTAAGAGAACGGCAGCAGTCTGTGAGCAGCTAGCATACCTGAAGTTCTGGTAGGTTTTGCCTTGGTTGAGCAGGTTGCTTCCACAAGAATCAAGACATGGGTGGGTTTGTTAATAATGAATCCTTATGCTATGGGATGGAATTTAAGTTAAAGTTTGAATTTTCCTGGTACCTAAGGATGGTGAACCTTTTTCATATCTTTACTGGCTATATATTTTTCATCCTTTGGGAATTGCCATCCCATTAGCACATACTGAGTTGTAGGATTTCTCTTAGAGTTTCTTAGCTTTTCTTAGTTTTTACTGTATTCCAGATGTTGTCTTATATCAGATGTGTCATTCTCAAAGCTTCTCTCTCATTCTATAGGCCATTTCTTCATTTCTTCACTTTATTGTTTCCATTGGCATGAAGAAACATTTTAAGTTTGTGAAGATCAGTGGCCTATTCTTGGCATCCTCTGTTGAATGATAGAATTTCTTCTCCTCCCTTTCCTCCTCCTCCTCCTCCTCCTCCTCCTTCTCCTCCTCCTCCTCTTCTTCTTCCTCTTCCTCCTCCTCCTTCTTTCTTCTTCTCCTCTTCTAACTGGAGTTTGGTCCTAGGGGGCTCTTGTTTTCCTGGTGTTGGGACTTTCTGTTGGCTAGCCCCAGCTTTTCATGCCTACACACCTCTGTTCAATTTCCTAACCCTCTGTATATCTCCTCAATCTCCTCCTACTTTTTTTCTCTCCCCCATCCTTTCTCCCTCTCAAGTCCCTTCCACCCTCTACCTCCTATGATTATTTTGTTCCCCCTTCTAAGCAAAAATGAAACATCTACACTTTGGTCTCCCTTTTTCTTGAGCTTCATATGCTCTGTGAGTTGCATTGTGGGTTTTCTGAGCTTTTGGGCTAATATCAACTTATCAGTGAGTACATACCATGTGGGTTCTTTTGTGACTGGTTTACCTCACTCAGGATGATATTTTCTAGTTCCATCCATTTCCTGTGAATTTCATAGAGCTACTCTTTTTAGTAGCCAAGTAGCACCACATTGTAGAAATGTTCCCCATTTTCTGTATCCATTCATCTGTTGAAGAACATTTGGGTTGCTTCCAGCTTCTGACTATTATAAATATGGCTGCTATGACCATAGTGAAGCATGTGTCCTTGTTATATGTTGGAGCATTTTTTGGGTATATGAACAGGAGTGGTATAGCTTGGTCCTCAGATAGAACTATGTCCAATTTTCTGAGGAACTGCCAGACTGATTTTCAGAGTGGTTGTACCCACTTGGAATCCCACCAGCACCAGCATCTGCTGTCACCTGAGTTTTTTGATCTTAGCCATTCTGACTGGTATAAGGTGGAATCTCAGGGTCATTTTGATTAGCATTTCCCTGATGACAAAGGATGTTGAACATTTATTTAAGCGCCTCTTGGCCATTTGAGGTTCCTCAGTTGAGAAATTTTTTGTATAGCTCTGTACCCCATTTTTAAATAGTTATTTGTTCTCTAAAGTCTAACTTCTTGAATTCTTTGTATATAGTGAGTATTATTCCTCTTTTGGATGTAGGGTTGGTAAAGATTTTTTCCACATCTGTAGGTTGCTGTTTTTTCCTGTAGACAGTGTCCTTTGCCTTACAAAAGCATTTCAGTTTTCTGAGATTTTGTTTGTCTATAGTTGATCTTAGAGCCTGAGCCATTGGTGTTCTGTTCAGGAAAATTCCCCTATGCAGATATGTTTCCTACTTTCTCTTCTATTAGATTCAGTATATCTGGTTTTACGTGGAGGTGCTTGATCCACTTGGACTTGAGTTTTGTACAAGGAGATAAGAATGGGTCAATTTGCATTCTTCTACATGCTGACCACCACTTGAGCCAAAACTATGTGTCTTCTTGAAAGTGGATGGTCGTAGTTTCTTTGTCAAAGATCAGGTGACCATAGGTGTGTAGGTTTAATTCTGGGTCTTCAATTCTATTCCATTGATCTACCTGTCTGTGTCTGTAACAATAGTGTTTTTATTATCATTAGTACAGCTTGAGGTCAGGGATGGTGATTCCCCCAGAAGTTCTCTTATTGTTGAGAATAGTTTTTGCTATCCTGGGTTTTTGTTATTCCAGATGAATTTGACAATGGCTCTTTCTATCTCTGTGAAGAATTGAGTTGGAATTTTGTTGGAGATTGCATTGAATCCGTACATTGCTTTTGGTAAGATCACTATTTCCACTATGTCAATCCTGCCTATCCATGAGCATGGGTGATCTTTCCATCTTCTGAAATCTTTGATTTCTTTCCTCAGAGACTTGACGTTCTTGTCATACAGATCTATCATTTGCTTGATTACAGTCAAACCAAGACATTTTATATTATTTGTGACTATTGTGAGTGGTATCATTTTCCTAATTTCTTTCTCAGTCCATTTATCTTTTGAGTAGAGGAAGGCTACTTTGTTGAAGTTGTTTTGTAGAGTGAAAAATTATAAAGGCCATTTTATGAAATGTGTGTAGATATTTCGCCTTAGACCTTGGACAGAAAAGTGCAGATTCCAGAATGAGGAACTGAATGTAAGATTTTCACCACCCCAGGACACATTCCAGGTGAATGTGAATCAAGTCTCAAACAATAGGCCGAAACTAATAATAATAACAGGGCCCTTTCCCTAATCTAAATAGTTAAAAGTGCCTGCCAGCAGGTTTGGGCCCATCTAATTAGTTACAGAGGAGGGGGGGTTACAAGACAAAGGCCTGTTAAGAACATCCCAGAAACTGACTGGCCAAGGGAGGAACTACACCCTGCCCCCATGGTACATCCTGCTAGTGTTCAAAAAAAAAAAAGTAAAACAACCAATCCTGTGCACCCGCGCAAAAGTTCGCTTTTTCCCCACCCCGTCCATATATAAGCGCTAGACCCCTGAGCCACGAGGTCAGTCCCTCTATCCCCTATGCGAGATATGGAGATATGGGCTGGCCCAGAGCTCTGATATAATAAACTACCTCATGTACTTTACAATAAGACAGTCTCTCGTGTGTCCTTTGGGTGCATGCTATCCTATGACTTAAGTGGACCTCCCTTCTGGGGAGTCCAGGACCTTTCAGTTTATCAGCTATAGAAGTTCTCTGGTGGAAATTTGGAGGTCACTTAAGTATACTGTCATATCATCTACAAATAATGGTATCTTTACTTCTTTCTTTCCTATTTGTATCCCTTTCATCTATTTTTGTTGTCTAATTCCTCTAGCTAGAGCTACAATTACTATATTGCATAGATAGGGAGACAGTGGGCAGCCTTGTCTAGTTTGTGATTTTAGTGAGACTGTTTCACGTTTCTCTAATTAAATATGATGTTGGGTATTAGTTTGCCCTTTATTACTTTTATTATGTTTAGGTCTGGGCCTTGAATTCCTGATTTTTCCAAGATTTTTCATATTAAGGGTTATTGTATTTTGTCAAATGCTTTTTCAGCATCTAATGAGATGATCCTTTTTTGAGTTTGTTTAGACAGTGGATTACATTAATGGATTTTCCTATATTGAACCATCCCTGCATCACTGGAATGATGTCTACTGGATCATGTTGAATGATCATTGTAATAAGTTCTTGGATAAGGTTTGTGAAAATTTTATTGTGTTTTTTTGCATTGATATTCATAAAGAAATTGGTCAGTGGTCCTCTTTGTTGAGTCTTTGTGTGGATTAGGTATCAGCTTAACTATGGCTTCATAGAATGAATTTATCAGTGTTCCTTCTGTTTCTTTTTATAAAATAATTTGAAGAATAATGGTATTAGGTCTACTTTGAATGACTGATAGAATTCTGCCCTAAAACTATGTCATCCTGGGCCTTTTTTTTGTTGTTGTTGTTTGGTTAGGAGAATTTAATGACTGCTTCTATTTCTTTAGGGGTTATGAGACAGTTTAAATGGTTTCCCTCTTCTTGATTTAACTTTGGTACCTGGTATCTGTCTAGAAAATTATTCATTTCACCTAGATTTTCTAGTTATATTTATTTTCTAGTATATGTTTTTGTAGTGGAATCTGATGATTTTTTTTAAGTTTTTTCATTTTCTTTTGTTATGTCTCCCTTTTTATTTCTGATTTTGTTAATTTGGATACTGTCTCTGTGCACTCTGGTTAGACTAGCTAAGGTTTTATCTATCCTGTTGGTTTTCTCAGCACCTGGTTTTGTTGATTATTTGTGTAGTTTTCTTTGTTTCTACTTGGTTGATTTCAGCTCTGAGTTTGATTATTTCCTGCCATCAACCCTTCTTCAGTGTAATTGCTTCTTTTTTGTTCTCAAGCTTTCAGATGTTCTGTTAAGCTGCTATTGTATGCTCTGTACAGTTTTTATTTATGGGGGCACTCAAGAGTCATGAGTTTTCTTCTTAGCACTGCTCTCATTGTGTCCCATAAGTTTGGATATGTTGTGACTTCATTTTCATTAAATTCTAAATAGTATTTCATTTCTTTCTTCATTTCTTACCTGACCAAGTTACCATTGAGTAGAGTTGTTCAGCTTCCATATGTATGTTGGCTTCCTGTTGTTTTTCTTGTTACTGAAGACAAGCTTTTCTCCATTGTGATCTGATAGGCTACATGGGATTTTTTTCAATCTTTTTGTATCAGTTGAGGTTTCTTTTGTGTCTGAGTATATGGCCAGTGTTTGAGAAGGTACAATAAGGTGCTAAGAAGAAGGTTGCACTGGCTAGTTTTGTGTCTCAACTTGACACAAGTTGGAGTTATCACAGAGAAGGTAGCCTCCCTTGAGGAGATGCCTCCATGAGATCCAGCTGTAAGGCATTTTTTTTCAATTTATGATCAAGTGTGGTGCCATCCTTGGGCTGGTCGTCTTGAGTTCTATAATAAAGCAAGCTGAGCAAGTCAGTAAGTAACATTCTTCCATGGCCTCTGAACCAGCTTCTGCTTCCTGACCTGCTTCAGTTCCATTCCTGACTTCCTTTGGTGATGAACAACAATGTTGAATTGCAAGCTGAATAAATCTTTTCCTCTCCAACTTGCTTCTTGTTCATGACATTTTGTGCAGGAATAGAAACCTGACTAAAACAAAAGCATATTCTTTTTGTTTTATGGGAAATATTCTATAGATATCTGTTAAATCCATTTGGTTCATAACTTCTGT
This sequence comes from Arvicanthis niloticus, assembly GCF_011762505.2. Lineage (NCBI taxonomy): Eukaryota > Metazoa > Chordata > Mammalia > Rodentia > Muridae > Arvicanthis > Arvicanthis niloticus. The sequence goes on from NC_047666.1 coordinate 61,509,224, forward strand.
TAATTTCACTTTATCTCTGTTTATATACTATTTCCATGATGTGTCCATTGATGATACTGGGGTATTGAGATCGTCCACTATTATTGTGTGCATTTCAATGGGTGCTTTGAGGTTCAATGGCATTTCTTTTACAAATATGGCTGTTCTTGCATTTGGTACATAGGTGTTCAGAATTGAGAGTTCATCTTGGTAGATTTTTTTCTTTGATGAGTATAAAGTTTACTCCCTCATCTATTTTGATAACTTTTGATTGAAAGTCTATTATATTTGACATTAGAATGGTTACCCCAGCTTGTTTCTTACGACTATTTGCTTAGAAAAATATTTTCCACTCTTTTATTCTGAGGTTGTTTCTGTCTTTGTCACTGAGGTGAGGTTCTTGAATGCCTCAAAATGATGGATCCTGTTTTTGTATCCAGTCTATTAGTCTATGTCTTTTTACTGGGGAGTTGAGTCCATTGATGTTAAGAGATATTAAGGAATAGTGATTGTTGCTTTCTGTTATTTTTGTAGATAGAGGTGGAATTATGTCTGTGTAGCTATCTTCTTTTGTGTTTGTTGAAAGATTTCTTTCTTGCTTTTCAAAAGGTGTAGTTTCCCTCCTTGTATTGGTGTTTTTTATTTATTATCCTTTGTAGGGCTAGATTTGTGGAAAGATATCAGGTAAATTTGGTTTTGTCATGGAATATATTGGTTTTGGCATCTATGGTAATTTGAGAGCCTGGGCTGGCATTTTTGTTCTATTATGGTTTGTATGACATCTTCCCAGGATATTCTGAATTTTAGACTCTGTTGAGAAGTCTGGTGTAATTCTGATAAGTCTGCCTTTATATGTTATTTGACCTTTTTCCATTACTGCTTTCAATATTCTTTTTTGTTCTCTGCATTTAGGGTTTTCAATGTTATATGATGGGAGATATTTTTTATGATCCAATCTATTTGGCTTACTGCAGGTTTCTTGTATGTCTATGAGCATCTCTGTCTTTAGGTTACAAGTTTTCTTCTATAATTTCATTGAAGGTGCTTTGAGTTGGGAATCTTTGCTGTCTTCTATACCCATTATTCATAGGTTTGGTCTTTTCATTTTGTCCTGGATTTCTTGGATTTTTTATTAGATATTTTATTTTATTACTTTGCAGATGTCACCCCCTTTCCCCATTTTCCCTCCCAAGAACCACATATCTTATCCCCCCTCCTCCTTTTTGCTTTTATACCATTTTAATTATATTCATGTATTAAGGTCAGTTCTACATTGAGGGTCTAGCAATACAATAGATGCAAATAGTCAAGGCACAAGCCAGACAATAAATACAAATAGTCAAAGAACAAGCAAGGCATTAAACCCAATTACATGAACACACCCATGATCACTGTTTCTAAGGGCTTACCAGGATGACCAAAATATCTGAGACTACTTACCTGTCCTAGCTCAAAGTCATTTTCATGTCTAAAGCTTATTTCCTTGTTCTAGCCTAAAATTTAGATTCCTTCCTGAAATTACTTTTTTGTTCTAACCTAATGTCAGATTCCTGCCTGAATCCTACTTCCTTGTCCTTGGCCAATGTCATATTCCTGCCAAGCAGCCCATTTCCTTGTCCTTGGCCCATGTCAGATTCTTAACAAGGAGCCCCAAAAGCTCTCTGCCTCTCCCCCTTTTTTTATTTTATTAACAAGACTGAGCCTGACTTAGGTCTTCCAATAAGAATGCCTTCCTTACCTGTCATAGAATATGCATTATCCAAAGCAATGCACTTCTGTCTTAGGTTGGCAAGGCTCTGTGCAGAATCTTACCCATCCTCTACTTGCCAGCCTGTTAATTGAGTAATTCTGTCTGGAGGTCCATTTTCAAGTTCAAGCCATGTAATTTTTTCAGCTTATATAATTTTCCTTTTCTCTGAAAGTTTCCTTTAACATTCCTACAAAGCTGGGACATGACAAAAATTTCACTCCTGTTTATTTTTATCTCAGATCATATTCATTTCCTATTCACTTTCAGAGGATGATTTCGCTGATTCAATCTTAAAAGTAAATCATCTTCTTTAAGAAAAAGATATTTCTTATTTATTTCATCAGAGAATTGTTTGCTTTTTATTTTAAACTACAAGGTTAGAGGTAGGTGTTTTTATATGAATCCTATATGATCTATTAAAATAATTTATTCTTTGATAGCTCCTTGCAAGCATACAAGTACATAATACCATCTGTTCACACCCATTTTCTTTCTTCCCTCTTCACTTTCCATCCTCACAGATCCTCCAGCCTCCCACCATGCCCCTATCCTACATTCATGTCTTTTGTTTGGTTTTTCTTTTATGACCCATAGGATTTATGATCCACAGGAACTTCCATATGGGCATGAGTACGCAGTTACCCACTGGGACAGACAAAACTTAAAAGTGACATAATCTTTGACAACAATGACTTCCTCTCCTCCAGAATCCTTTGGTTGCTAATTGTGTTCATGTGAGGGGCTGGACCTCATTAGCCCCCTTTCTCATCTTTGGTTTAACATTTTTATTGGCTCAGTCTTGTGCTGGTCCTATAGAGGCAAACTTAACTGTCATAAGTTCATGAGTGCCATGACCATGTCACACGTAAAAACATTTCATAGCCCTCCTACTCAGCATCTTTCTTCTGCATTCTCTCTATCCCCTCTTTCACAATGTCTCCTGTGCCTTGGGAACAGTCACATGGCTGCCCATTTCAATATGAGCACTCAATAGTCATTTTTCTCAAGCACTGATATTCTAGGCAAAGAGACGATTTTATGATAGAATCTGACAATAGCATTATTCTACGTGTGTAAATATACAAGAGGCAATTTAATATTATGCCTTTTTAGCAAAACAGATGTAGTAGGCTCACCCATAGGGCCTCTAATCTCTTAGATTAGACCTAATCTCTTAGATCTCAGACATGGACCTCTAAGAGGTTTGCAGTAATGGGCATGAATTCCTCTTGTAAAGGAGCCCTCAAATACAGCCAGTAAGCAGTTGTATATTTCCATAACAATTATACTAACATTACTCCAGTATGTGCATTGTGTCTGGAAAGTTAGTATTATAGAATACAAGGTCCACAGTTGGTAAAGGCTTCTCCTGATTTTCTTACCTAAAAGCTTGAAGTGTAGCTTCTGGCTTTATGAACAATACCAGACAGACAGATAACAAGAACAACCAGGACAGGGTGGAAGTTTTCAGCTTAGTTCCAGCCTCACTACTGTATCTTGCTGCATGGGTATGTGGTGTCTTCAGCAATAGAGTCTTTCTATCTGCTTACCATGGGTATTCAAAGGCTGTGATTATAACCTCCATACTCTTGAGAACTTTAGAAGGCTTCCTAACTAACTTTGAATGTATACTCATCTGCTGTAGAAATTTTTTTACATAACAAACTGTAACACCTCTGTTCAATCTCTTTTTAAATTACAGGGTTTTTTTAATTGTATTCAATAATTCAATAATATTATAGCTTTACATGTGAGTTCTTCATATATCTTCAGGTTTGGTTAACTTACCCCCTCTCTATTCTCTATTACTTCCATCAATCTTTGCAGCTCTCCATCACATGATTCTCTCCATTTCTACATCACATGTGTTCTACTTTCCCCTTCCTCCTTATTTACAACCTTTATATTTAAAAGCTGAAAATTTTATTTTATTAGAATTATCTTAAGGGATTTATACTTGTGAAAGAAAAAAGGTATTATTCCTAAAAAGCTATTATGCAAAATGTTTAAACCTCACATTCAAACTGTAATTGTTTTTCATAAAAAAAAATGGAATCTGATGGCTAAATTTCTCATTTCATCACCGAGTCATTGAGAAAAGCTCAGTTTTCAAATTTGAATAGTGGTGGTGTGTTGCTAAATAGCATATGACTATCCTAATGTCTACATAAAGCCATTCTTCTGGCATGTATTAGCCCTATAATAAGTAGAAAAATAATGAAAGTCACAGGAACATACACTTAGTGAAAGAGAGGGCAGTTAAAGTAACCAGGTTTATTTGCATCTCAGTGACTTACAGTGCAAGTTCTAAATGATATTTTCTCTTTTAGCTCCATCCATTCTTACAAAATGGTCAACTTGGTAGAAACACCAACGTGAACAAGGAAGGTTTACCAACTGAGTTTGACATCTTTAATTACCAGTCTCTGCAGAGCAGTGCCAAAGCTCAAGTGAAAGTTGGCGAGTTTGTCTTTGAATCTCAGAGTGTTCAGCATTTTTCCCTAAATTACAAATGCATAACTTGGGGTGAACACCACAGTCAGGTGAGTATCTTTGAAGTCAGCACTTTTTGCTGTTCTCAGAGGGGAATTCATCAGAGAACAGGGTTAGCAGTTAACATGCTGAGTGCCATCAGGCTGACAGTGCCCTTACTTTGTCCTTTTCAATGCCAAATACCAGAATTTTCTGCCTGCAGTTTGAATTGTAAACAGAAAACATTTTAGTTAATAAAGCAACATAGTTACAGTATATTTTAAAAGGACACTTAATGTAAATTAAAAATATATTTAGATTTATTAAACAAATGCTGGAATAACCATAAAAAATACACACACACACACACTTATTTGGTTACAGTTTGGTGGGTTTTATTTTTCTTTCTTTCCCTTTTTGTGCTTTCGTTTTTTATCTTCTAGGTTTGGGGTGGTCAGTTGTTTTGGGTGGATTTTGGTTTGTTTTCTAAAAAGAACTTAAATTTGGGTGGATAGGGAGGAGAAAAGGATCTGAACAAACTTGGAGGAGGGGAAGGAGGATATGACCAAAATATATACAAAGTTAAAACTGTATTAAATATCATAAAATATGCTATATAAAAATAAAATTAAAAATTCAATGAAATAAAATAAAGCAAGCATTCAAAAGGAGAGAGAGGGAGAAAGAGAAAGAAAGAGAGAAACAGATACTTTGGTTTCACCTTTTCTAAAAGCATGGTAGTTCTTTGTTGTTACAGTACACAGATTCCTGCTGAAATCTACCATCTGGATGCCAATACTGAATGTCATGTATTGACTGCTTTCCCTCCTCTCATGTCCCCTACACAGACTCCTGTATCTGTTTGCAGTCAAAGTTGTCCACTTGGATTTAGGAAAACACCTCTTGAAGGGAAATCAATCTGTTGTTTTGATTGTCTTTCATGTCCAAATGGAGAGATTGCAAATGAAACAGGTATTTGTAAAATGATTCTCAATGTGAAAGTTATAAAAAATGATTCTGAATGTGGAAATTTCTAGAAATGGTTCTGAATGTGGAAATGGTGCACAATGTGATAGGGGTGTATGTATCACCTGTAGACACAGTTACATTTATGTAGCTAAGTTTAAAACAAGTTCTTGCTTGGTAGAGATTACAAATATTTTAATCCTAACTCTCAGTATACAGATCTCTGAGTTCAAAGTCAGCCTGATCTACATCCAGAGCTGCACAAAGAAACCCTATCTTGAAAACCTAAACAAAAAACAAAAATCTTGATTTCAATCCAGACATTTTTGTTACTGATGTTTGCTTATTTGTTTTATTTGATATGCTGTGTGCATTGGTCTCAAACTCCTGGGTTGTTAACAATCCTCCAGGCTTATCTTCCTGGGTGATTAAGACCCCTGCTGTGAGCTCCTGTATCTTACCCCAGCCTTGTCTTCTGCACAAGGAGTTTAAGTTTTTTTTTCTTTGATTTTCACTAATATTTCTATTACAGCTGTTGCCGTATTAATGAGTAAAGTTAGTTTTCTCTGTAAACTGTAAAAATTTAGTCCTCCCGGTATGCCCCAAACTATAAGATGCATTATAAAGCATGACCTTATTTCATGCTTACAATAAATACTAATAATAACCAATATTTTATTTACAAGGAAATTATACTTCGGGGAAACTATATAAATTGCTAGGATCATACAACCTTGAGAAAGTTTAGACAAAATGCAGACTTGTCAAATAAGAGGAACTGCTAAAACATTGTATCAGAGTGACATTGATGGCAGATATAACACTCCTTTCCTGGGACCATGGGACCCAGGATCTGGGACTCTGGGATTCTGGGAATCTGACACACTGAGACCCTGGGACCCTAGGTCCCTGGGATCAGTGATTGAGAAACTTTTTATGGTAAAAAATAGAAACAGTAAATATTTTTATGAGAAAATAATTATTTGCCTTATGATTTAATACCACTGCTTTGGAATTACTTTGATTTTTGTGAGAGCTCTCACTTTGTATTCCCTGATACTATAAGCTTGCATGAGGTCATTGTACAACCAAGCCCTGAGAGATCCCAGAGGATGAGTGATGTGATATGCAGGGCTGTGAGTGATATATATGGATGTTCTCCCTACTGTCCTCTGACTGTCCAGCTGTCACTTCTTCCTCAAATGTTTCTAATTGCAAGTCCTCCCCAGAGCAAAGCATCAATGCTTCCTTCCAGTTTTTTTTTTTTTTTTTTGTATCCTTATTTCACATCTAACATCTATTTCAAAGCAGGTTGTCACACCAATTTTAATTTCCTGAATAAAATCTTTACTTACCAAAAGTTTATGGAAAATAATGTTGTTTGCTTTTTTTTGGTAGCAAAGTAATGGTAGGTCCAACTAAATACTTCCTGAGTACTGGACTTACAGACAAGCACTGCCAAGTACTTATTCTTATACTTGTATTATTATTATTAACTTTGTATTGGTTCTTTCTGAATTTCACATCATATAAACAAATCCTGGTCATCTTTCTATCCCCTTATGTCCAGTCTACCCTTATAACCTCCCCCACCACATCAATATCATCATCATCAATATCATCATCATCATCAATATCATCATCATCATCATCAACATCATCAACAACAACATCAACAACAAATCTTGTTGTGGAGGTTGTAATGTTTCACAGTGAGTCTCATGTTATACCCTTATGTCCACTCTTTTTTGCTTGCTGATATTCATTGCAATGACTTGTTGGTCTGCTCTGAGCCTCTGTCTTCTATTACTCTACAAACACTGGAACCTCACTGGGACTCTTCTCAGATATCCTGTTGTTGTCCAGTGTCATGAGATCCTGTACTTTTGGATATGTAGGACCAGCCCCTTCGTGTACTTTAACAATTCATAGATGGGTAGAGGTGGGAATGAGAAAATTCAAAGCAATGAGTCTGGGCCTGAAAACTATCAGAGATGATCAAAACACAAACTTTCTTACTTTCATGCCCTTAGGGCCAGCATAACAGCAACTCCTACTAGGAGGGACAGGTCTAAACCTGCTGCCCTTGTAATGTTTAGGGCTTATTTTTTCCAAGTACTACAGCTGGTGAAAATGTGACCAATTCACCCACTCTCATGATCCCAGTGGCAGCTCTTCTGTCTGCCATAGATGACATGTGACAAGGGGGGTATGAGGGAGTCTTTCCTTGGTTGCACAACTGGCCAGCAAATAAGAGGCAGAGCTGGCTCTCCCACATTCATGTACTTGGAGCTGGCTCAACTGCAACCCCATATTTAGGGAAAGTTCTACTCTGCTGATCAGGCAAGTTCCAAGGCCTGTACTCCTGAGTGCTACAAGAGGTAAGGGCAGTGACAGCTCTTCTGCTGTGATGACCTTGGGGCAAGCACTCCTACATATCATAAGACATAAGAGACAATGAGGAGGACATCTCTCCCTTACCCATGTCAATGCATGGCAGTCAAGTGCTTGCCAGCTCTGCCGTGCTCATGCCCTTGGGGTTGGCTCAGCTGTGCTCCACATTCTACCACCAGGGTCAGCTCTGTTGTGCTGCCCACAGGTGGTATAGGGCTATTTTTCCTGAATGCTACAGCTGGTGAAAGACAAAGGGTGAGAAGTGTATCTCTCCCTCATCTACCCCATTGCAGAAACAAGAGGTAGGGCTAGGTCTCTTACGGTGGGGTGCAACATTCACCTGTAATTCCAGATGTCTGCAGGTCCCACACGTCTGAGTACTGCATATGGCCAGAGCTGGAGTCAGCTCTCTTGTTTTCATGTTCCCAGAGCTAGCTCATCCACAATGTCCAGGTAAGGGTGGGGCCATTTTTACAAAGCCATTAGAAACCAACATGTCATCCACTAAACAAACAAACTCAAAGACAAAAACACATGATCATCTCACTAGATGCTGAGAAAGCATTTGACAAAATTCAACATCCTTTAATGGTACAAGTCTTGGAAAGATCAGGAATTCAAGGCCCATACCTAAACATAGTTAAGGCAATATATAGCAAACCAGTAGCCAACATCAAACTAAATGAGGAGAAACTTGAAGCAACCCCACTAAGATCAGGGACTAGACAAGGCTACCCACTCTCTCCCTACCTATTCAATGTACTACTGGAAGTCTGAGCCAGAGCAATTAGACAACAAAGGGAAGTGAAAGGGATACAAATAGGAAAGAAAGAAGTCAAAATTTCACTATTTATAGATGATATGATAGTATACTTAGGTGACCCCAAAACTTCTACCAGAGAACTCCTAAGCCTGATAAACAACTTCAGCAAAGTGTCTGAATATAAAATCAACCCAAATAAATCAGCAGCCTTCCTCTACTTGAAGGATAAACAGGCTGAAAAAGAAATTAGGGAAATGACACCCTTCACAATAGTCACTGATAACATAAAATACCTTGGTGTAAATCTAACCAAGCAAGTGAAAGATCTGCATGACAAGAACTTCAAGTCTATGAAGAAAGAAAAGAAGATCTCAGAAGATGGAAAGATCTCTCATGCTCATGGATTGGCAGGATTAATATAGTAAAAATGGCCATCTTTCCAAAAGCAATCTACAGATTCAATGCAATACCCATCAAAATTCCAACTCAATTCTTCATAGAGATGGAAAGAGTAGTTTGAAATTTTATTTGGAATAACAAAATACCCAGGATAGTGAGAACTATTCTCAACAATAAAAGAACTTCTGGGGAAATCAACATCTCTGACCTCAAACTGTACTACAGAGCAGTAGTGATTAAAAAACTGCATGCTATTGGTACAGAGACAGGCAGGAAGATCAATGAAATAGAATTGAAGATCCAGAAATGAACCCACACACTTGTGGTCACTTGATCTTTGACAAAGGAGCTAAAACTGTCCAGTGGATAAAAGATAGAATTTTCAACAAATGGTGCTAGTTCAACTGGAGGTCAGAGTGTAGAAGAATGCAAATTGATCATTCTTATTTCCTTGTACAAAGCTCAAGTCCAAGTGGATAAAGGACCTTCACATAAAACCAGATACACTGAAACTAATAGAAGAGAAGTTGGGAAAGACCCTCGAATACCTAGGCACAGGGGAAAAGTTCCTGAACAGAACACCACTGGCTTATGCTCTAAGATCAAGAATCGACAAATGGGACCTCATCAAATTGCAAACCTTCTGTAAGGCAAAGGACACTGTCAATAGGACAAAACAGCAACCAACAGATTGGGAAAAGATCTTTAGCAATCCTGCATCCAATAGAGGGCTAATATCCAATATATCCAAAGAACTCAAGAAATTACACTCCAGACAACCAAATAACCCTATTAAAAATGGAGTACAGAGCTAAACACAGAATTCTCAACTGAGGAAACATCAATGGCCAAGAAGCACCTAAAGAAATGTTCAACATCTTTAGTGATCAGGGAAATGCAAATCAAAACAACCCTGAGATTCCACCTCACACCAGTCAGAATGGCTAAGATCAAAAACTCAAGTGATAGCAGATGCTGGGGAGGATGTAGGGAAAGAAGAACACCTCACCATTGCTGGCAGGATTGAGGGCTGGTACAACCACTCTGGAAATCAGTCTGGTGGTTCCTCAGAAAATTGGACATAGCATAACCTGGTGACCCATCTATACCATTCCCGGGCATATACCCAGAAGATGCTCCAATATATAACAAGGGCATATGCTCCACTATGTTCATAGTAGTCTTATTTATAATAGCCAGAAGTTGGAAAGAACCCAGATGTCCTTCAAGAGAGAAATGGATACAAAAAAAATGTGGTACATTTACACAATGGAATATTACTCAGCTATTAAAAACAATGAATTCGAGAAATTCTTAGGTAAATGAATGGAACTAGAAAATACCATCCTGAGTGAGGTAACCCAATCACAAAAGAACACACATGGTATTCACTCACTGATTATTGGATATTAGCCCAGAAGCTTGAAATACCTAGGATTCAACTCACAGATCACATGAAGCTCATGAAGAAGGAAGACCAAAGTGTGGGTACTTCAGTCCTTTTTAGAAAGAGTAACAAAATACTCAAGGGAGCAGATATGGAGAAGTGTGGGACAGAAACTGAAGGAGGGGTCTTCTGGAGACCATTTCACCTGGGTATTCACCCCATGTGCAATCACCAAAGGTAGATGCTGATGTTAATGGCAGGAAGTGCATGCTGATAGGAGCCTGATATAGCTGTCTCCTTAAAGGTCTGCCAGAGTCTGACATATTTAGAGGCAGATGCTCACAACTAACCATTGAACTGATCAAAAGGTTCCCAATGGAGGAGTTAGAGAGAAGACTGAAGGAGCTGAAAGGGTCTTTGGCTCCATGAGGAGAGCAACAATACCAACCAACCAGAGTTCTCTAGGGTCTAAACCACCAGCCTGGGAGCACATAGGGATGGACCCATGGCTCTAGCTGTATATATAGGGGAGGATGGCCTTGTCTGGCATAGGTGGGAGAGGGGGTCCTTGGTCCCATGAAGGCTAGACACTGAGTGTAGGGGAATTTGAGGGTGGGGAGGTGGGAGTGGGGGTAGGTGGGGGCACATCCTCATAGAAGCAGGAAAAGGGGGAATGGGATAAGGGGTTCCTGGGAGGGGGTATGGGGTAAGGAAATAACATCTGAAATGTAAATAAAATAAATATCTAATAAAAATAATAACAGGAAGCAAAAAAAAAAAATAGAAAAAAAAAAAAAAAAGAAACCAACATGTCCTTAGGTAACGACCAGGGACATCAGCCTGGTCTTTGTAACAGAATCCTGCTGCAGCAGGATTACAACTGGATGTGGCCTCCAATGGTGGCAATACCTTGACCCTGATGGTTGTTTCTCACTACCTCGAGTCTCCAGTTCTGCCTAAATTCTTTGTCTCCACAGCCATTTAATCTCTTCCTCATCGATTTCTCTATCACCTAATTGCTCTTCTCTCTGGTGCCCTGGGTCTCTGAGTGTCTGAGGTCATCTTAGGGGTGGTCTCATGGGCTGTTTCCTATTTTTGCTTTATGGTGCCAGGCAAGCTTTATCTCTGGCATGGTCTGCCACCCCTCCCCAGGCCTGCATGATGCACGACTCATGGTCATCTCAGTGTTCCCAAGCTAGTTCAATGTCTAGGCCAGATGGCACCAGTCTGGTGGTCATCTTGGACTCCCTCCTCATCAGGACCGGGGCTCTCAGTCCTAGAAAATGTTCTTCTAGTCTCTGGCTTGCTCTGGAACCATTGAAGCGTCTGTAGCACTGGACTGGCAGTCTGTCAACCCCTCTTTTCTTCAAGGTGTGTTAGGCTACTAATCATAGGTCAGAACACTGAAGGTAGCCTTTGGTCTCTCCTCTCTGCCAACTCCGGCTGCAGGTGTGGCACAGCTGTCATACTTGCAACCCTTCTAGGGGCAAGTCTTACTCTGTACTCTTATGAAGTTCAAATACCACCATTTTCTTAGAAAAGTGATACATTGATAGATATAAAGAGAAGAAAATATATCTACCTCATCTAGAATACCATCTTTTTAAGGTGCCTTTATTTTAACTAATATGCTGTTGAGATCTTTCCCTCTTCACCCCATAGCAGTATTTTCTGATCCACCAACAGAAGGCTTGATGTTTCCAAATATATATGACAGAATCTCTTTTTCTTCATAGTCTTACATCTACCAAGTATTGAAGTACATTATCCTTGAACTTCAATACTTATCCTTTTCATAATCTGAAACAATATTGTTTGTGCTATGCTTAAAGTATTAATTTGGAAAAAGCATTTTGCAAGTGTGCCAGTTTACATTTACTGAAAATCATGATTTTAATTGAGTGATACACTTGTGTAACCCGCGGGAGCATCTTGCCAGCAAGAACGCACGTGGGCACCGGATCCTTCTGCAGCAAGCGCTTATTGTATCATGAAGAGGTAGACAAAAGACCCCAAATGATGCCCGCTTAAATAGCCCTTAAGGCGGCGTGTACATACTTGATTGGCTGCTTGCTTGTTACTCATATAATGCCCCGGGGTTGGGTCGTGAGTTTGGCGCGCTCCTAGCCTTTGCACCTGTGCACGGAACCTATCCGCCAAGATCATCAGTGGATGTGGGTGCCATCCTGCAATAGCGATTATTCGTAAGCCAGGGCGCGGCTCTCTACATCTCCCCCTTTTTGTTTTATTAATTGAGTAGGGTGAATTAGTTGTATCTGAGTGCAACTGTACAGTGAGGGAAAAACAGAGGCCTGATCCCCTGTGCAAATGGAGATATTGTAATGGGTTTCTTCTCTTGTCATCGCACAATGAGTAATACTCCCCATACCCATCCCAATGCCTTTTGTCGGGGAAAGGAGGCCTCCTCTCCATGACACCCAGCGGCTGTCCGTGTGCATAGAAGGGGCTATGGCATCAAACCTTTGTGCAATCAGGCATGTTTTCGGGAAATCTATCCACGTCCGTGGAACATTCCTTGTCGAGTGCTCACTCGACAACCTCAACTGGTAATACGGCACTCTTCAAGGGCTCATGTTAGAGGCCCAGTAAAGGCCAGGAACACCTATCCCAGTGCAATGAGGCGAAGCCTCGATGGGGTGCAAAGGCTGTTCGTGGCTAAGCAATAAAGGCAACTTTTCACTGCTACTTGGAGATATAAATTCAGTTTTTCCTCAGCATAGATAACCACACTGCTGGATTGGCTCCCTGTTCCATGGCTATAAGCGCCTGGGTAATGAGGGCCTTGTCACGTTTTTGTTGAGCTTTGAGTTTACAGACCAACCAGAGCATGAACACTAAACCACAGCATAGGGCTGCACCAAACAGGCCTACCCCCACCCACTCCTTAAAGAAGGAAAAGGCCGAAGAGATCCAGGAGGAAAATCCTTCAGTCAGCAACAGGTCAACTCGTGTTGCGTTGATGTTCACAATCGCTGCTCTCAATGACTCCATGGTTTTCTCAAATCCTTCAGACCAGTTTCCTGTAAGATATAGAGACAATTTTCTAGACAAATTGGCAGCTCGAGTAAAATTTTCATACTGTATGCTAGTAATGCAAAGCGCTCTAAGCTTTCTTTCACATCCCAATTGGGCCAATTGAAAGAGGATGTCTAATCTCTCTTCCACTAAATCAAGGCGCTGGTTAACAACCATCAGCCCGCCTTTTAACTGGGCTGTAGCAGATGCATGGGTATTCATAGCCTCCGCAACTGTAGCTGATAACTGGTTGAGTGTTGTACTTGTTTGTACTGTTGTGGCCATGGCAAATCCAGCAGCAGTCGCAGCAGCGGCTGCAAGAGATATAGCCGTTACAATGGCTGCAGTAATTCCGAAGTCTCTTTTCTGTCGAAATAAGGACAAGGTAGAGGGGGTCTCCACTGGAACTGGAATCCATTGTGGGACTCTAGCAACCATGGCCCGGGACGCCCGTCGGATATCCCAGCAGGGAGACATTTCACAAGTCTCATTGGTGAAGTCTATAAATGAATTATTTGAAAGAATAAACAAGAAAGGGGGATAAACACAGACAGGGATAGGTAAAAAATCTGTCTGATTAATCAGGGTTTTATTCACTCCGGTGACCAACTGTGTTGCATCTCTTAATTGTGGAGCCCGATCACCTTCCTGCTTCACCATGGTTCCATTAATAACTCCCGTAAAGGATGTCCTTCCAGCCGCCCCACCTTGAAAAAATACTAGGGGGTTAAGAGCAGTACAACTACCATTAATTCCACAGAGTAACCATTTGTGAAAAGGGTTCATTTTATGGCCCTGTAAAAAAGGGTCTTCTCTCATTACCGTATCAGCTTTGGGGTCCAACATCATGTTGGGTGAGAAAGAGAAATTCCTATGGTTATCTGCCCATCGTGTTATACGGGACTGACATTCAGACCAGGGCAGAATTCCTCCCTCATCTTCTATGCTACAAAGACGGGAGACTTTGGGTTGACGGGGGTGCTCCCCGTCTGAGAAGTTGGGTGGTAAAAATGTCCCATTTAGCCAAACAGCCGGTTGCCAAAAGGATTGTGAGAACTCAGTATGGTTATTGTTTCTCTTGTCGTTTTCACCCATCCTCTCTTATCATAAAACCACCCCAAATCCCTCCTCAAGAGAGGTATACAGTCTCCGTCCTCAGTTGTTTGAAAACAAAGAGAGCCTCGTTCTGGCAAGGAGTGATTCTCATCTAATGGGGCCCTTGTAGGGTCATATGGCAAATAGGGCAGATCTAGAGTCATATTTGTTGTAAAGATTTTAGGAAAAACTGCTGCATCATGTCTGACCGGCATAGGTTTTGGAAAGGCAGATAGAATAGCCCAACGATATTCTCCCCATATACTAGGAACCCAATTCTGGAGAATCATCGTGAGAACTGGAATTAACTTCCAAGGAATCCATCGGTTCATTTCCAGGTGTTAGGATCTTTCTCATCAATCTTTCAGGTAACCAGAACAGGTTATCTTCCTCCTGTGGAAAAACACAAACAGCTCCCCTGGATCTTATTAAGATAGGATCCGGGCCTTTCCATTGACCAGTCAAGACATCTTTCCATTTGACCATCTCCTTTGGCCTGTCAGGCTCTAAACAATGACGGTCAGCTGCCGTATGGCCCTGACTGTCCAGATTTAGAAAATTAAGAGTAAAGAGTGTTATAGAGATGGTTACTCATGGCACTGAGGGTAGAGCCTCCTCAACTCCCCCTTTTTGTCTTATTAAATAAGACTTGGGAGTGCAATGAGCCCGTTCTATAATGCCTTGTCCTTGAGGGTTATAAGGGAGACCCGTCAGATGGGTCACCCCCGTTTGACAACAGAATTGTCCAAACTTTTGAGAAGTGTAAGCTGGTCCATTGTCAGTTTTAAGAATTTTAGGCTTTCCCCAGGCACTCCATGCCTCGAGACAATGTTGAATAACATGGGCCGTTTTTTCTCTGTCTAATGGAGCAGCAAATATAATTCCAGAACAAGTATCAGTGGAAACATGTAGATATTGTAATTTGCCAAAGGATGGGATGTGAGTAACATCCATTTGCCAGATCTGTAGTGGCCGGATTCCTCGAGGGTTAATTCCAACATGAGGCACAGGTAAGAATTGACAGCAATTTTGACATTAAGTCACTATATCTCTAGCTTCTTTTCTAGTTATGTCAAATAGATGACGTAATGTCTCAGCTGTCACATGAAATCTTTTATGAAAGTCTTTAGCCAAGTCCAATTTTGGCAAAAGGGCAATCGTAATCAACTTTGTGGCTCGATCTGCCAGGTCATTTCCACGGGACATGGGTCCCAGTAGGCCTTAGTGAGCCCTAATATGTGTAATAAAAACAGGGAATCTTCTATTAACCAAGGTAAGCTGAATCTTTTGAAAAACTTCTACAAGTCTACTGGATGTCTTGATTAACCCAGCTACTTCTAATGCCTTTACTGCATTAACGACATAGAAGGAATCTGAAACAATATTTAAGGGACCTGGAAAAATTTCCAGAACCTCTGACACCACTAAATATTCCACAATTTGAGGTGAGGTTTCATGATATTGTTTGAATGTGACTTTCTTATTAACCACATAGGCGCCCACTCCTGTTTTTGACCCGTCTGTATAAACTACCATTCCATCTAGGAGTGGTTCCTGAGATACAATGCGTGGAAATACAATAGCTTGAGTTAAGGCAAATTGCAAAATGGGATGTTTGGGATAGTGATTATCTATCTGACCACTAAAGGAAGTGACCAACACCGCCCAAACATCAGAGGTAGCAGTTAATATTTGGACTTGATGGACAGTATAAGGCACTATTAAAACCCTAGGTTCCATTCCAAAATGGGTAATGGCTGCTTTTAGCCCACGAAGAGCAAGCTGAGCAACTGCATCTGGATACCATTCAATAATCTTTGTGGGAGAAGCATTGGGATGAACCCATAACAAGGGCCCCTCCTGCCATAACACAGCAGTTGGTAAGTATCTAGCTTTTAAAACACATAAGTCAAAGGTTTTGGTTTCATCTATGCGTTTTAGCTGGGCATCTTGTAAGGCATTTTCTACCACTTGTAGGGCACGGCTTGCAGCCGGTGTTAGGGCTCTTGGCGAGGAAATATGAGCGTCCCCTTCCAGAATATCAAACAAAGGTTTTAATTCAGCGGAGGGAATTTTCAGGAATGGTCTCAACCAATTTATATCACCCAATAATTTTTTAAAATCATTCAAAGTGTGCAAATGGTCTCTGCGAATCTCTAATTTCTGAGGAGCTATTTTTTCTGGGTAAATAACTGTCCCTAGAAAGGAGCCAATTTCTGAAATTTGAACCTTCTCAGTAGCAATATGCAGGCCCCACTGTCCCAGGGTTTTTAGTAATAAAGGGTATGAGGTTTGTAAAACAACTAACTCCTTATGACACATAAGAATGTCATCCATATAGTGGGCCAACAACAAAGAGGGAAATTGTTTCCTAATTGGCTCAAGGGCCATTTGTACATACAGCTGACATATGGTGGGGCTATTGGTCATGCCTTGAGGCAAAACTTTCCACTGATACCTTTTGTCTGGTTCAAGGTAATTAACAGCAGGTAAGGTAAATGCAAATCTTTGCCTATCTTGTGGGCATAAAGGAATGGAGAAAAAAACAATCTTTAATGTCTATAATAATAATCCTCCACTGCTTAGGTAAAGCAGAAAGTAAAGGTAGGCCTTGTACAGAGCCAAATAGCCGCATCTGCGCATTAATGGCCCTCAAATCATGGAGAAGTCTCCATTTTCCTGATTTCTTTTTTATGACAAAAATAGGTATATTCCAAGGAGAGATGGAAGGCTCTAAATGACCAAGCTGTACTTGTTCTTTAATTAACCTTGTAGCAGCTTCCAATTTCTCAGAGGATAGGGGCCATTGAGGAACCCACACGGCCTCCTCCGTAAGCCAGGGTATGGGCATGGAACCTTCAATGGCAACTAGGGAAAACCCAAACCTTGTCTTCCTATATTACTCTCTTGTGAGATTGGGCTTAACCTTCCTTATTCTTTTCTGCCAAGGCCTTTTCCTTCCTTATATCCCATCTTTTTCATAATATTGATAGCTTGTTGAGTGTACTCATTAGTTAATGTTAATCCTAGGTCTTGTAAGATGTCTCTTCCCCAGAGATTAACGGGGAGAGGAAGCACATAAGGTATAAAGCTTCCTGTTTGACCTTCTGGTGCCTGCCAAGTCAATGAGTGTGAACTGACTGCAGGGCTGGCTTCATATCCCAACCCTTGTAAGGATCGGGATGATTGTATAACAGGCCACGCCTTAGGCCACCAGTTGGAGGAAATAATACTTCTGTCAGCTCCTGTGTCCAAAATTCCGATAAAGTTCTTTCCCTCTATCATTAATTGTAAGGTGGGTCTAGTTTTAAGGTCAACTACCAAGTGAGCAAAATCAGTCCCTGAAGAACCCCAGTGGATGGGAAACAATTATGTAAATTTGGAAAAACAACCAATTGAGCAATCCTATCTCTAAGAGAGATAGAAAATATGCCTTGTGGACAAGAACAGAGAACTTGAAGTTGCCCGGTATAATCTTGGTCTATCACACCAGGATGAACCACAAGCCCTTTCAAGGTAAGAGAGGAGCAACCTAGAATGAGGCCAACACTTCCCTCAGGCAGGGGGCCTTTAAAATCAACCGTGATAGGTTATATGCCACATAAGGCATTAATAAGAATTGGGAGGTGGAACTGAGGTCCAATCCTGCGGAGCCTCTTATAGCTCTGCGGCTAGAGATGTCCTCCGGTTGCTGATTTGTGTCTCATATTTTTGGGGGCCCTGGGATCTGGGGCCCCAAAACCCATTTTTTGGAATACCTTCATCTCTTCCCACTGGTGGGGAATTATGTTGAATAAGCTTTCCTTGAATATCTCTAACTGAGCGACACTCATTAGTCCAATGATAACCTTTTCTGCATTTTGTACAAAGCCCTGGAGTTCTTTTTTGTGTGGAAGCACGACATTCTCACTTCAAATGACCCGGTTTGCCACAGTTATAGTAGACTTTACGGCTGTCAGGGCTTGGGTGGTTTTGGCTTTGTAAGATAGCCTCTGCAAGGCCGGCATTAGTAAGCAGGCCTCCAATTCCTCGGCAAACCTTTATCCAGTCTGTCAACCCTTTGTTTCTTCTAGGGGTAATGACTGCCTTGCACTCTGGTGAGGCATTTTCATACACCAGTTGTTCTATCAATGGTTTAACTTGCTCCAGGTCTCCAAAAATCCTGCCTGATGTTTCTGTCATCCTAGCCACAAAGTCTGAGAATGGCTCTTGGGGGTCTTGTAATATTTTTTTAGGTGTCCCCCGGCCTCACCTTTCTTTGAGAGGGCCTTCCATGCTTTAATAGCAGCAGCTGAAATTTGGCCATATGCTCCCCAATCGTAATTTGTTTGGTCATTAACAAACTGTCCTTGTCCTGTTAACAGTTCAAATGTCCACTCTCTTTGATTGCCTTCCGCATTGGTGTTGGTCCTTGCCTGTATTTGAGAAGCATCATGCCATAAGGCTTTCCATTCCATGTACTGTCCCATACTAGGGAGAGCAGCTTTTACTGTATTTTGCCAATCATTTGGAGTCATAGCCATAGTGGCAAGCCTCTCAAGCTGCATGACTGTAAAATTAGCATCAACTCCATATCTGTTAACTGATTCAGCAAGTTCCTTAATAGGGGCATATTCTACCGGTGCATGGATGCGACCTCCCTCCGCAATCTATCCCCCTTCGACAGGAAGGAATCTGAGCAGCGCTTCTCCGCATAAGGCGGAGGGGCACTGGGGACAATAGGTTGGGAGGGTGCAACAGGCTGAGAAACCGTGCGGCTCCTATTTCCTGTTTTCTTTTGCTTTCGAGTTTGCAGTGGTGGCAGCTTATCTGGATGGTATCTTTCCTCCTCATAGCAGGCTGCCTGTTCATCTGAGACTTCCTCCTCAGAGGGGCTTAGTTCCTCTGACTCAGAGCTATCAATCCCCAAGATTTCCAGTTCCTGTACCGGATAAAGGGATTTCCTTTCCAGAGCCTTGGCTCCCTCCCCACGTTTCTCTCCCAGGGTATCCTTTCCCTTATCTTTCTCCTCACATTTCTCTCCCAGGGCATCCTTTCCCTTATCTTTCTCCTCCGTGGACTGGGCATCTTTGGAAGGGCCTCTTTTCTTAGGTATACCTTTCCTTTTTTTCTTTGCTAGCTTTCATCCTTTTACCTCACTCTGTTTCTGACATGTTGTCCTGTAATTCTTCCAGCACTCCCTGGCCTATTGCTATAGCCTTTTTTATAGGCATTTCTCATCCTGTAGACATGATCTCACAAGCTTCCACAGCGGTCTGGTTCCAGGCTTTAATTTCCCATTCTGCTGTTCTCTAATTAAGTCACCCTCCAGTTTGTCCCAGGAAGTGAGTGTCAGCGACCCTGAGCATATATACCAGGGTGCAATGCAGTCTACTTCCTTCACAAACCTCTCCAATGTTTTTGTAGGGACTTTTAATTCATGCTGTCGCAAGAGCGATTGAAGCACCGTGGTCACGGAATGTGAAGTTCCCATGTTGCTCTCTTATCTACAAGAGAAGCTGACACACAGGGAGGGGTGCCGAAGCTTATATACGTCCGTCTAACCTCGCCCAACAGTGGCAAGTCCCTTTTAACAAGAATATTTGTGGAAGCAAAATGAAACCAAAAGGAAGAGAATGAGCGCTACTAGCACAATAGTGAAAGCTTCAAGAGCTCCTGCCAGCTGGAGAGAGAGATGCATGCCTCTCAGAGCTTACCTTGTCCTGCAGTTCTGAATCCGCTCCACAATAACGGAGGGTCCCCTCTGCGATGCGGCAGGGATGGTGAGTCTTTCCTGGCATCCCAGGTTTCGGCACCAGCTGTAACCCGCGGGAGCGTCTCGCCAGCAAGAATGGACTCGGGCACCGGATCCTTCTGCAGCAAGCGTTTATTGTACCATGAAGAGGTAGACAAAAGATCCCAAACAGTACCCGCTTAAATAGCCCTTAAGGCGGCGTGTACATACTTGATTGGCTGCTCACTCGTTACTCATATAATGCCCTGGGGTTGGGTCGTGAGTTTGGCGCGCTCCTAGCCTTTGCGCCTGCACACGGAACCTATCCGCCAAGATCATCAGCGGATGTGGGTGCCATCCTGCAATAGCGATTATTCGTAAGCCGGGGCGCAGCTCTCTACACACTTGTACTAAATAATTCTGAGAAAATATTTCTATCAGCATCGTGCATTTAGCATATTTTTGTGCTAGAAATAGAACCTAAAGCCTTATATATGCTAAGCATGTGCTCTAGACTCAGCTGTATACACAGATCATGCAATTATCACCACAAAAAAATGTATCATTACATGTACTACATTCAATCAGGGCTCACCATATACCATTTAAAATAGATTCAGTCTGCGTTCCATGGTCCACTGGCTTTTTAGGGGGCTACAAATACTTCATTATTTGCTTCTTAGAATATTACATCTACTCTCCTGTGTAGCTCCTTATGTCAAAGGATGTATTCTTAAAATCAATGGGGAGACTGAGCAGAACTGATAGCTAAGCACATTGAGTTTAGATCATGACCATGAAGAAACAACTATCTCTGAAAACAACCTGTGTATACCACTGGAAATATCTGGGTAGAATTACTCTTTGAAAGATAAATTAACACTGTAGAATGATCAATACTATACTGGTATTTTTAGAAAATTTTTTATGACATATAAACTCATAGTTGAATATGCAATTGTTTTCCCCCTTCCTTCTTTTGTTTTCTTTTGTTTTGTTTCCTGTTGTTTTATTTTCTTTCCTTTTGAGACAAGGCCTCACTTTAAAAATTTGTCTGGCCTGGCCAGGAATGTGGTATGTAAATCAGGCTGGCTGGTAGTCCTCCTAAGTGCTAGAATTACAGCTGTGCAGTATGGTGCCTTTTTGTAATTAGTTTTCTAATTAAAGATGGGTCCCTGCAAGTATCTTTCAGAGTGAAGGTCATCTAGGCTTAGTGAATAAAACTTCCTAGTCCACTGCATTTGTCTTAAATATTCAAAGATTTACCTTTACCTGTGTTCTTTCTTAAAGACAGTATGTGAAAAAAATAACTAAATTGTTCTGTAAAAGTTCAGGAAACTCAGGTAACATATATATATATATATATATATATATATATATATATATATATATATATATATATTGAATATTTATTGAAAATAACATACAAAATTATTTTTCCTTGAATAAATTTCTAATCAGAGTCCAATCAAGGAAAGATATTAAGAAAGTCACCATAGTGAGCATTTTTTATTTAAAAAAAAATTATTTACCTAAAATATATTTCATTCAGCATTATTTCTAAAACAATGATACATTCTTTGGTAAAATTGAAATCAGAGAAACAAAAGGAAATGCCACATTTCTTAAACATAAATTTTAGTAAATGTTAGGAAGTTTTCTTTCTAGGACTTCCAGTCAGCGGCCAGCTCTGGCAGTCTTGTTCGCTCTTGGAGGCAGCTGAGGTGAGAAAGAGTTTCACAGAGGGCAAGACTTGTTCTTGTGAGATACTTAGGGTTGCTTTTTAATAATAAAACATTTTCCTGTTTTATGTCTAAGTTACTTTGCAGTGGTGGCTTGCCTGCCTATTTCAGTTCCTCTTGAGGCCAGAAACTGTAGCCTCTGACATTTAGCACCTCATAGTAAAACAGCAGGAAATTAATTAATGTAGCCTTTTTTTATTTATATCTGCAGTAACTTAGAGGCTAGGACACCCAGCCTGCTAGGGAAAGTCTCAGGAAAAAAAAGGTATACTCTGGAAAGTGATTTTAATCTCTATTTCTAAGTTCTTCTCCAAAAAAAAAAAAAAAAAATTCTCTCCTCCAAAAATATACTCTCCAAAAATTCTCCTTTATTTCTAAGTTCCATTTTAATTTCCAACTTCCCTTTTAATTTCTAAGTTACTCTACTCTGCTGTCCTTCTTCCTGTCTTGCTCTTTCCTCCTGCCTTAATGTAACAGTGGCCTACAAGGTATTCATTCCAATGGTTTTTCTAACCATCACTTTTTCTTACAAAAGTTTACTAAAAGTTCAAACACAAATTTGAACCATAAATTGATTTATAAGTTTATAACAGAGATTTTACATATCTATCCATTAGAACTCAATATTCATTATCTGTCATTAACACTACAGATTTATTGAAATGTAAACTCCATAATTTTTATGACTAAGCTATTATTGAAGTTTTATATAGATAAACCCAGTCAATATTTTTGTCTTTTGTACTTTCACTTTCACTAAATCATTAGTTCATTTTTCATGACCTTTGGTTTATTGTTTTACAACTGCTTAGAATGTGTTCTAAGTTATAAATGCCTGCTTTCTATTTAAGAATAAATTAACTGATGACTCTTGAAGACTGTCAGAATTTTCATTGAAGTTTTAATATCAGAGAGGACTTAATAGAAGTCCTATTATATGGGGTTAAATAATTGCTAGTCTAATTTTAGCAATTCTTACAGAATCATCATTCGAAATTAAGACATCATCTATTTGACTATATAGAATCACTAAAAAAGAGTACATCTTCATTAATCTCCAGAAATCTGCCCCAAAGGGCTAATATTTGGTGATGTATATGTATATGGGTATGGGTATGGGTATGGGTATGGGTATGGGTATGGGTATATGTGTGTGTATATGTGTTTGTATATGTGTTTGTATGTGTATATATAATAACAGAAAAATCATGTTAATAGCAGGAATCTTTCCTCATATGTAATTCCTTCGGTTTTGTTTAGAAGGGCAAATTTGTGTTTACTTTACAGTCTATGATATAACCATCTAAAAAGATCACCTGGTAGTTTTTAGCTTCTCCTAGATGTCTCCTGACACTTTCCATAATAACAACCAAGAGCCTGCAGGGATAAAAGCACCAAGGATTATTGAGGGAGAGAAGGCAGAAAGATTGCAACAGTCAGAGAGAGGACATCTGTAGGGAAGCAGAACTTGTCAGACATGACAGAGTCCTTGAGCACATAAACTCCCAGAGGCTTGCACCAGATCAATCCAAATAAAGTCAGACAAAATCCCAGAATGGATGGAAAACATGATCAACAAACACCCTCTATTGACAGTTGGTAGCTGCTAGAGAAAACGTGTCAGCTGTTTGTTTGTTTTCTTGTTTGTTTGTTTGTTTGTTTGTTTGTTTTTTCAGATATGTGGTCCTGATAGGCTTCCCATGATATAGTATACGGCTCTATATTGATATGCATACAGGCAGCATTAAGTGAACTCAGTGGGACAAAAAAACAACTAGGCAGAAAAAAATTATTGGAGGAAGAGAGAAAGGGGTAGTTGCAGATCGAAGAAATTTATGGTATATTTTATCAAAATATATAATATAGATATATAATATTCTCAAATAATAAAAATATTTAGTAAAAAAGAAACAAAATGAAAAAAAACTAAAAGCCTCAACATGATCTTTTTCTTTCTTTCATATGTAATCAAATGTAACTTTCATATTGTCTGATTTCCTCTCAACATCACTTCTAGATTTCTGATTCTCTTTTATTGTTCAAGTCCACTCACTTTTTGAATATAAAACAGATACAGTGTATCTGTATTTTTCTCTCATAAAAAAATGACTTATTCATCTATTGTTTTTAATATTATGACTCAGTGACATAACCATGAGCATTTCCTTGAAAATTCAACAGTTGTTCTGCACAAAATATATGTTTCCGTACATATATCTGGAGAGTGACTGGTGAAATGCAATAAACCAATCTGCCTCCCTTTCAGATATGGATGAGTGCATCAAGTGTCCTGAAGACCAGTATCCAAACAAGCAGAGGAATCAGTGTCTCCCTAAAATTAAGGCATTTTTGTCCCATGAAGATACTCTGGGAGCTGTTTTGACTTCTGTGGCCATTAGTTTAGCTGCCTTTTCAGCCATGATTTTAGGATTATTTATCCGCTATCAGGACACACCCATTGTCAGAGCAAATAACAGAAATCTCAGTTATCTCCTCCTAGTTTCTCTAATGCTCTGTTTCCTTTGCTCATTAATATTCATTGGCCAACCTAGCACAGTCACTTGTGTCTTGAGACAAGTGATTTTTGGGGTTGTATTTTCTGTTGCCGTTTCTGCTATCTTGGCAAAGACCTTCATTGTGGTTGTGGCCTTCAAAGCCATCAAACCAGGAAGCACCTTACGAATGTGGATGGTGACCCGACTCTCAAATGCTATAGTCTGCTGTGGCTCCATCATTCAAGTGTGCATCTGCACAGTCTGGCTGGGAACATATCCTCCTTTCCCTGATGTTGATATGCAGTCAGAGTTTGGGCAAATCATCCTGTTGTGTAATGAGGGGTCCACCCTTGCTTTCTATTGTGTTCTGGGGTACTTGGGCTTTCTGTCCAGTTTGAGCTTGCTTATTGCTTTTCTGGTGAGAAGGCTACCTGATACCTTCAATGAGGCAAAAACTATCACATTCAGCATGCTGGTTTTCTGCAGTGTGTGGATTTCTTTTGTACCCGCTTACCTGAGCTCCAAAGGCAAAACCATGGTGGCCGTGGAGATTCTTTCAATTCTGGCCTCCAGTGCTGGCTTGTTGTGCTGTATATTTCTTCCCAAATGCTATGTGATCCTTCTGAAGTCCGGTATCCCTCTGAGAAAGAAGTTCTTTAAATGACTTCCTCTTTAAGACAAAGGAAGTTATTGTGATTTGTATGAAATGCACCACATAAGAATATTCAAAGGAATGGTGTGAAGTCAACACAATTCACCAAACAATGGCAACTGCTATTTAATCAAGTGAACCTGCTAACCTTGGATCCAACTAGTTATAGTCAACCAAACTACCACAGGTTAGACAGTGGCCAAGTGGAGGTGACTTTTGGTGTGTCAACTAGATGTCTCTTTAAATTACAGTTTCCTCATTTAAAAAAAAAAAAAAAAAAAAAAAAAAAAAAAAAAAAAAAAAAAAAAAAAACATAATGTAACAGTACTGGAAAAGACCAAGTATAAGAATGAGAGTAAATCATTTGTGTGGAAACAAAAGTAACAGATGTTTAAAAATGTGCTTTTTCTCTGTTAGTCATATGCAGGTTGACTCTTTATATTAAAAAAATAATAATTTTAAAGTAATCCTCAGTTCTGTAACAAAATTTTCATGGTCTCTGCTTCTCCCTTCCGAAGGCCTCATAAGCAAGGCAATGTAGGATGTAAGCAAGCTGGAGAGTTTTGTGAGTGTTTTGTGCTCTTTTCTAGGCTTAGGTAGAACATGAATGTGAGCTTAGGAAAAGTCCCAGGAGAAACACAGACATGTTTACCTAAAGATGTCCAACATATCAGTGGATAGAGGCTCTCATGAGAGAGGGAACAGCCCCCAAGGGAAGTTCTTTACTCTGAGTTAGAAGTTTCCAATTGTCTTTCCATAGTGAAAGCTGATATTATTTACATCGATTGGATTCTATCCTCAAGGAGGGAATGTGTACGATGGTAGATGTGGGCATGGAGAAGAGGTATAAGGCCAGGGATTCAACAGAACATGGAGAATCATGGAAATATGCATGCTAGACCTGTGGCTTTTCAGGTATTTTCTTATATCTAGCCAAAAGCTTGTTTTAAACTTGATTGCCGGATCAGGCCAAGGGGAAACTCAAGTTGGATCTTGTGACATTGTGCAGACTCACTGCTCAACCATGGTCTAAATCATGTATTAGAAATGGCAACATGGCCAAAATGGTTTTGTTTATGTTTTGGAACAAGACTTACTTATATCTTCCATACTTTTCAACTCAAGAGTATTTGTACACTGTAATGTTAGACATGGTTCCACTGTGTGATCAAGAAACATATAAGGTATTCTTAGTCTACTTTGAGTCTCAATTATTGCTTCTCTTTCATTTATTTAAACTGATATATTAGACTGCATTTGTTATGTTTGTCAATGAAAAAAGCACAAAATATTTCATTGGAATCTGCTTCAATATGGGTAAAATAAAATTTGTTCCAAATGTATTACTTGATGATAGAAACACTTGTGTTCAAAGTGTCTGAAACTATGAACTCCTGGGGTCTTAACACCTTAAAGAGGAAGACACTCCACTCTGAATAGCTCCCATGCAGATTGATACAGGTATAAAGAAATCCCTATTTTCTAAAAGACAGTTTCTCTCTTAGAGCTGTGCACCATCATGTTGCAAGCCAAGCACAACACTAACAGACAGATAGAATACTTCTAGGACAGTTCCAGGTAGTTGGCAGGAATCATATAACTAGGTTGACACTTATCTGAAAGATTAAGTAGCTGGTTCTCAAATATATGTTGCTAAGTAAATGTTCAGAGATGCAAGTGTGTTGTAAATGGGCATACTTTGGCAATCACTGTATGGTTAATGGAGATTACTCATTACCCAGTAATTTCTCTAAAACAATACAAATTCATCACTTGATTTTGGCTCATAAGTACACGTTTCCCTTCTTCAGGCATGTTCCCTTCCTTGTAGTTCTTCAGGGAGAACCCTCATCATAAGCTTTGTGTCAATTTCATTGTTTTCTCTTAAATATCATTTCTATTCTTAAATTATACTTTGTTAAATTGTCAGATTTCAGTCTTATGTAAATATGGCATACTTTATGGATTCTTTGATTTATTGCATTTCTTAAGCCTTTTTTTAGGAGTTCATGCATGTAGCGGTCTATAATGTAGCTATATATATTCAGTCTTTTCCACTGATGAGTATTAAATTTCTGTACATAAAATTATTTCAATAAGCATCAGATTCCCTTCATGATAGAAATTGGAACTTTATCATGACCAAAGTAAAAGAAGATTTGTGTACACATCAGAACTGAACCACAGCTGTCACCCCTAAGGAAGAGTTTATAAGACCAAATTTGCAACATTTTCTATTTCCTTTTTATAGGGCAACACCACAAGGTGGGAGATCTTTTCACACAAACATGGCTACAGAAGCAAGACCAGGCAGTTACAATTTTATAAAGCATTTAATGAAAATTTCTGGAGTGTTTGTTATAGAATGTTTCACAGTTACAGGACAGGGTGTAGCTCAATTTCCAAACAACCCAGGCTATTGCCCACACAATACATTGGTTTTCACAAACTTTTACAGCAAGGCCTCAGTGCTGAAGACAACACTCATACAACTCATTGAACATGGAGAAGTTAAGCTGGTACCTACACAAAGCAGGAAGGTACTCTACACATTCTCAAAAGGGAAACAAAATGGACCATGAACCCTTTTGATCTACATTGGTGTCTTACTTGCACGATATGTCAGGGCAATACTGGAACAAAATTTGTTGGCTTAACCAAGTAATAGTTAATTGGTTTCAAGATGGAACCCATACCTAACACTGCTTGTTGACCAGAGGGAGCAGAGCCTGGATCTATGCTGCTTGCACATGTGTAGCTGATGAATAGCCTGGACTTCATGCTGGTTCCCCAACAACTGGAACAGGGGCTGTCCCTGAGTCTGTTGCCTTCCTTCCTGTCTATGGATCCTGTCCCCCTAAATGGAATCCTTGTCTGGCCTCAGTGGGAAAATATATGCATAGTCCCACAGTGAAGTCAGGAACTTCTGGAGTGTGTGTTGAAATGCAAAGGGTGGCTTCCACTTCTCAAAAGAGAAGGAGAATGTGGAAAGGAGACTGTGCTTGCATGAGGGGAAACTAGGAAGACAGCAGGGGCTGATATTGGGTTGTAAAGTGAATAAATAAATGTAATGTCATTTTTACTATTCATACTAGTCATACTATAGACTTATATATAGCTATATGCTTATATACTATTTAGCATTAATATCAGAATTAATATTTACCATTTATATAAAAATACTTTGAATTTATTCACCAACTCACATAGATGGTATGTTCTGAGATAGTATCTTCTTTTGTGTGAACACAGTGAAAGCGATGACGGAGATCCACCAGTAGGTGGCATACGGCCTTCACATCATTATCAACACTCAAACTAGGTCTACACATGCACATGTGTTCAGTGGGTCTGAGTTAAAGAGAACCTCGAATAAGACAAGGCCTTATCTTTCACATTAGTTTATCCCTAGAAAACTTCCCATACTTCAAAAGCAATGCTACCTATATTAATGCTTGTTAATGAATAAAAACATTCAGTATTTATCAGATTTCAATTTTCATATAAATTTCAAGTAGACATCATGAAAAAGAGGCTAAGTACACACACACACACACACAGAGAGAGAGAGAGAGAGAGAGAGAGAGAGAGAGAGAGAGAGAGAGAGAGAGAATTTCCCCTATTTCTCACTTTGTAGCACTTGTATCCTTCTATCCTCCTCTCTAAACTCCTTCAGCACTATATGGGTCCACATGGTTCCATTTTACTTTTCTGGATCTTGTGGTGACTCCAGGTTGTAAACTCACAGTTACAGATGCAGAGCTAAGATGCACAAGGAAAAGATAAAACTGTTGCTTTTGTCTCTTTTGGTCTTAGTATCTTTGGTCAGTATAATGTTTTCTAGTTTCATCCATTTACCTGCATTTGTGTTCTATCTATTGTGTCTTAGCTATGACATTTCCACCCTTTTTATATTTTTTTTATTTATTTATATTTTTTATTTATTTATATTTGAAATATTGTCCCCTTTCCTGATCCCCCCTTCAAACACCCTCTCCTTAGCTTCAAAGAGGGTGCTTCCCTGCCCACCCACCCACTCATACCTCACCCCTATGGCATCCCCCTTTGCTGAGGCAACAAGCCTCCACAGGACCAAGCGCCCCCCCCCCATTAATGCCAGATAAATCAATCCTCTGCTCCATATGTAGCAAGAACCATGGATCCATCCATATAAACTCTTTCGTTGGTGGTTAAGTCTCTGGGAGCTCTGGGAGCTCTGGGAGCTCTGGGAGCTCTGGGAGCTCTGGGAGCTCTGGGAGCTCTGGGAGCTCTGGGAGCTCTGGTTAGTTGGACTGTTGTCCTTCCTATGGGGTTGTAATCCTCTTCTGCTTCTTCAGTCATTCCCCTAACTCTTCCATTGGGGTCTCTGTGATCATTCCAATGGTTGGCTGTCAGTATCTATATTTGTCTTTGTCAAGTGTTGACAGAGCCTCTCAGAGGATAGCCATACCAGGCTCCAGTCTACAAACACTTTTTGACACCAGCAATAGTGTCAGGGTTTGGTGTCTGTGGATAGGATGGATCCTAAGCTGAGGTGGTCTCTTATTGGCCTTTCCTTCAGTCTCTGCTCCACTTTTTGTCCCTGAGTTTCCTTTAGACAGGAACAATTCTGGGTTAAAATTGTTGAGATGAGTGGGTGGCCCCAAACCTCAACTGGGCAGCATGTCTATCTACTGGAGGTAGTCTCCTCAGGTTCTAGCTCCCTACTGATGGTTACTTCAGCTCTCATCCCCATTGTGTTCTGGGAGCCTCACATATCCATGGTGTCTGTGACTTTCTAGTGTCCCCTCCCCCCACAGTCCCAACCCCCATTGTTACATATTTCTATTCATTCTCCTGGATCTCTAGACTTTTCTCCTGTCTCGTCCCATACTTGATCCTGTTACCTCTTCCCCCTCCTATCACCTCTCCTACCCAGAACCCTCTCTCCCTCCCTCTGCCAGCTGTGATTATTTTGTTCCCCCTTCTAAGTGGGATTGCAGCATCCACATTTGGGCCTTCCTTCTTGTTAAGCTTCATATAGTCTATGAGTTATATCATGGGTATTCTGGGATTTGGGGATAATACCCACTTATCACATACATACTATGTATGTGTTTTGGGTCTGGTTTACCTCACTCAGAATTATATTTTCTAGTTCCATCTATTTGCCTGCAAAATTTGTGATGTTCTCATTTTTAATAGCCTAGGGTACCCTGAACAGATGGTAGGAGATTTGCCTGCTCCTGGGCACCAGGCCCCATCACTAGCCAAAGGCCCCTTTAGATTTGTGACCATCAGTCAGGTAAGGACAACACTGCATGCCCTTCCACATATAGATAAGAGATCTTTAACATCTCAGACAAAGACAATAAAAAAAGAGATCAGACCTGTGGTCACATAGGCTCAAGACAGAGATCTCCATGCTAATGAAGTGTAGGGCCCTGAAAGGGGTCTTGGTTTTGGTCAAAGTGCTGGCTGGAAATAGCCCTGAGACTCAACAGGTGTCCATTGCCTGTGAGGAAGCGGCATCTATTCCGCCGTGCTCCCAGAATCCAGGCTCCTAACACATGGCGTGGAACTCCATTGACCCACACTGTTCAGTCACATTCAGGGCAATGCAGCCCCACCCAAAGAGCACAGGTAGAGGGTGAGACTACGGGCCTCAGGCCCTAGAGTTTCAAACTCTGCCCTGAGTTTCAAAGGGGGAGGGGTGCACCAAGACCATCTACATTCACTATGGACAATAAATTCTTGGAAACCCAAAGACTCCCTCATGTCTATTGGGGCCCACCTTGTGACCATCATGGAGGACCTCCCTGAGAAGCAGCTGCCATTCCTCCGTGGCTTTTTTCCCACAATGAGGTACCTAGAAGCCTGAAAGGCATAGCCTATAAGCTTCCATTCCAGACATTTCTTTCTGCAAAAGGTATTTAATCTCAGGCCCACTCTGAGAAGTGGGGTATAATTTTATACTTCCATTTTCCACCATGGCAATAAATGATTCAGAACCATGGACTATCTCTTTTCATCAAGATCAGCCTTGGAGAGCCATGGAGAAGGCTCTATATAAATAAGCAAATAAGACAATAGGCAAAGAGTCTCTATTTAGTCCCTGGTAGAAGGCCTCTTTGCACTCCCAGCCACAGATACCACCAAGTCTGCTGCTGCCTGTCAAGCCAAGGACTCTCCTCATGGGACCAACCAGAGCTCCCCTTTTACTCTGTCCCTGTCAGTATGTGTACATAAATATACTAGCCAATGGAGGCCAGAGTGTTGGATCCCTAGGAACTACAGTAAAGACAGTTGTAAGCTGCTTAGTGTAAGAGCTCAAAATTGAAATAAAATCCCCTTCAAGAACTATATGCATTCTTAACTTGAAGCCATTATTCCATCCCTATTAGTTTCTTATATTTTTTAAATATTGTACTGTGTAGAACTACATATGTCATAAATATTTTATATGATTATATATTTAAGTATATTATAAATTGAAAGTCACACAAATAAGACATATCTATATTAAAAGATATAAGGCTAGCTGAACAATTTGAACTTCTTGATTGTGGAGCATTGAACTGCTTCAGATATAGAACCAAATATTCATGGGATATCTTTAGTCTAGATAGCCACACATGGCTCATCTCTGAGTTTGATTGCATATATATCATCATATATGATACCATTGTTTCTTCCTCTCCCACTGAGGCTAGACAAGGCAGCCCAGCTAGAACATATACCACAGACATGCAACAGCTTCTGGGATAGCCAATTTCCAGTTGTTTAGGACCAACATAAAGACCAAGCTGTACATCTGCTACATCGGTGTAGTGAGACCTAGGTCCATCCCATGTATGTTCTTTGGTTGGATTATCATTTTCTGAGAGACCCAAGGGTCCAGGTTAGTTGATGCTGTTGGTCTTCCTGTGAAGTTTCTCTCCTCTTAGGATCCTACTCTTTCCTCCTCTTCTTCCATAATAGTCCCCATCTCTATCCACTGGCTATCAGTGTCTGCATCTGTCTGAGTCAGCTGCTGGGTGGAACCTCTCAGAGGGCAGCCTTGCTAGACTATTGTCTACAAGCACAACAGAGTATCCTTAACAAAGTATCAGGAACTGGTTCTTCCTATGGGATGGATCTCAAGTTGGGCCAGGTATTGTTTGGCCATTCCCTCAGTTTCTGCTTCATCCTCCATACTTGAATTTCTTGTAGACAGGATAAATTCTGAATGTTTTGTGGGTATCTTGGTGTCTCTATCACTCCCATAAAGTTCATGCCTGGCTACAGGAGGTGGCCTCTTCAGTTTGCATATCCCCAGTGTTGTTGTTTGTTCCAAGCCCCTCCGTGTCCCCTTCGCCTGCGAAAAGAGACATGTGAGGCAGTGTTCAGGTGGTTACTACAGCGAGGCTTTACTTCTTGTATAAGCAGAAGCGAAAAGATGGAAAGCCCAGAAAAGGTACTGCTTAAATACACCCTAGAGTGACATGTTCACTTCTGATTGGCTGTTCACTCATTACCCATAATATGCACCGGAATGGGCAGTGACTTTGGCGCGCTTTTTGCCTTTTGCACCTGCGCAGTTAGTTGTTTACTTGTGGGAGCACAGGATGCCCACGCCATCTTGTAATGGTGAATGTTGTCACGCTCACTGCAGCTCCTAACATCTCCCCCTATCAATATTATTAAGATGGAACAGCCTATTGCTTATCAAGCGCAGCACCAACTCAGTGAGGGAAAGCAGAGGCCTGATCCCCTGTGCAAAATGAGATATTGTAATGGGTTTCTTCTCTTGTCGTCGTGCAATGAGTAATACTTCCCATACCCATCTCAATGCCTTTTGACTGGGAAAGGGAGCCTCCACCCTGGGGCGCCACCAGGAGAGGAGGTTTTTGGCATCAAAACTTTGTGCAATCAGGCATACTTTCGGGAAATCTATCCACACTCATGGAACATTCCCTGTCGAGTACCCACTCGCAACACCTCTAGATATTCAGGTACCACAGTTATTCAGGCAAGGGCTAGCTAGACTTAGACCTCTCATCAACCCAGTGCAATGGGCTGAACCCTTGGGGTGCATCGACTGAGGGTCTCAGTCATCAGCTACTTTCTTAGCCTAGATAGCCAAATTTCAGGGGGAGATGCTTGCTCCAGGGCTGCGAGTGCTTGGGCAATAGTGACCTTGTCACGTTTTTGTTGGGCTCTGAGCTTACAGACCAACCATAACATGAACACTAATCCACAACATAGGGCTGCACCAAACAGGCCTATCACCACCCTTTAAGAAAGAAGGAAAAAGCAGAGGTAAGCCAAGAAGTAAAATCACCAGGGGTAACAGGGTCTACTCGTGTTCCATCAAGGCTCAAGATCCGGATCTGCAATTGCTGCTGCATCTGGTCCAGCTCCCTAGTCCACTTCCCTTGTAAATATGCAGAAAGATTATGGCTTTGAATAAATGTATCATTCATAAATCTCAGGGGTGTAATACCTAGATGTGGGGTTGCTGACACGCAGCTCATTTGAACCACATCCGTGAGCTGCTCCACATGGGCTTGGAGCAAATCAACTCTCTGATTGACCAACAGGATGCCTGATGCCAAGTATGCATCCACTTTCTGTAGAGTAGTCAAAGCCTCAGAGGTCTTTTCTGAAATTTGATTAACAACAGTAGCTGCTGTAACTTTATTAACCATGCCTGTACCGGCTATCACAGCTGTAGCTGCAGAGATGGTAATAGCAGTGATAATGGCTGCAGTAATGCCAAAGTCTCTTTTATGTCTCAATAATGATGTAGTAGGGAAAGTTTCAGGATCGGCTTCTACTGGGATGGACACAAAGGTAGGCACGTGCACAACCAAGGCTAGGTCTAGTGATCCATTCCAGCATTGTGCCAAAAGGCATGTAACATTCTTACAATCTAAGATATCAGAATTATTTTGAAAGTTGGATAACATAAAGAAAAATGGGGGGTCCACACACACCGACACCGATTGTGTAGATGCATTCCTAAACACCTTATTAATTTTAATGTTATTCAAATGGCTAGAGATATTAGATCGTATAGCTGAAACATTTTGTACTTCATGAAATATACCATTCAACAAGACAAAGGCAGATACACCTTTTTAAACATTCTAAACAGTGGCTACAACACATAATTTAATTGTGTTGAAGCAGGGTAAACTCAAGAAAATACACATATGATTTAATTACATATACTGTCTTCTCAATAGATGAGGCATCTGTAAATATAGTAAATATAGCAAACATCTTTTCCATGGTCTGCATGCATAGTAAATTTTAGGAAATATAAAAGCATGTATAGAGAAAAACTGTAACATATGATTATCAAATTTGTCTAAAATGTTTGTCATGTAATAGGCCAAATTTAATAATTCAATAACCAATTTAATTGTTATGTGGAATAAAGAATAAACCTTTTATCTAAAATGTTTTTAGGATTTTATCATATAAACTTTATTTGTAAATGAAGAAGACAAATCCATATTAATGGTTTCTTTTGTCAAAGGGCGGTTGTGGACATATGAGTAGTAATAACACAAACAGCCAACAATTTATCATAGTCTATATAATTTATCTGTTGATAACTAACAGCTTATATTATTTTCAGCAAAGCTATCTATCTTTATTAGTTAATTATCAAGGGGAATTAGGACTTGCATCCCTTTGAAAATATCAAACAGAGGTTTAAATCCTCCTATGGTAAGCTTAAGATGAGGTTTTAGCCAATTAATATCTCTTAACAACTTTTAAAATTCACTAAGAGCAAATCAAGATTAAAAGTAAACCATTTTCTTTTGCATGTACACTCACAAGCCAGAAGATGGCGTTAGATCTCCACTACAAATGGTTGTGAGCCACCATGTGGTTGCTGAGAGTTCAGCCTTTATCTTTTAAATTTAAGTCTAGCCTTTAACGGCTGAGCCATCTCTCTAGCCCAAACTATCTATTTTTATTAGAATTTTCTGTGTCACAATCTGATTAGGATATAACTGAGGTCTCAAATATTGAAAGATACTGTCTTTGAATCTCTTTTGGAGCAACAAGTACTCTAAAAAATTTTTAAAGCTTGTTATATTGGAGCAAAGGCTTGCTGAAAAAACTTCTTTAGAGAAATCCACTAATAAAGTATCACACAATGAATAATATACACTAAAAGATTTAACCTCTTAATTTTTTGTATTAAAGCAACAACAATATTTATATATATATATATAATGTAAAACAATTAACCATTTTCTGAAGCAATTATTTTTAACAAATATCACTTCATGGGCTCTTAAAAATTATGAATAAATTTACTGCCTATAAACCTCTCACCTTTACCAGAAAGGTAAAGGGATGGTATAAAAACATCTTTTATATCTATAATAATTCTATAAGCATTTACTGAAATGGCAGCTGGAGTAGGCAAGTTAGGCTGTATAGATCTTAAATTTGAACTTTACTTTGGATTAATTTAATAGCCAATCTTTTTTAGTCCAATGAATATATTGGATAAAAGAATAAGATTCTCTAATGATTGTTACATATATTAGAGGAATCCAAAGCATCTCATTTTTAACAACTTTGAATATAAAGGAATTAGAACAATTTGAACAATATTTTATCAGCAGGTACAGTTATTCTCATGGAGGGAAGTAGGCATAATTTTAATGCCTCCAGCATAATCATAACTTTTAGCCCACAGATTGTTGTAAAGCCTTTGGGTCTTAGATTTATCCCTCTTCTCACAAGAAACAATGAAGACAAAAGACAAATCCCTGTAAGCACATTTCTAGGACCAGGTGGTGAAGACCCAGAACAAAAGGGATGTTTAGCACCTGGGCTTCTGTAGCTCAGTCTGTATTGTCTTAATTCAAATGTAAATGTGCTTAACTTCCCTCCGGCCTGTTCTCTGAGGCTTGGCTAGGCCTGAACTGTGCGATTTTGACTTTAACTTTAACTTTAAACCTTAAATTTAAACTGTAAACTTTAAAAGACACATGTTGTATCTTTTCTCTATAAACATAGGCAAATCAAAAATTTTCAAACTCTCGGTTGAACTACCAACTGTAGCCAATGGAATATTGGCAGTTTAACTATGTTTTTAAGCCTCTTTTATAATATTAGAGTATAACCATATTTTTGAGAAACAAAACCAATCTTTAACAATGTAAGCAATCTATTTTCTCTAAAATCAACACCAAGTAGATTACCTTTATGCTATAAAGTTTTGCTGCCATAAAACAAAGTGTAAAATTTAATGGAAAACTTGTAGCATTATATAACTCAGGCTGCTGGCGGGTGCGCCGTGAGGACAGGGCAACCAAATAACACTCAATAGCTGTAAACAACGGCAGCACTGCAGAATTTGAATGTACTGGCATGGGAACAGGCCAAGATCTAACTATGGCCCATAGTGGTATACTTATCCCCAAATCGAACATCAGTATCAGGAGAATCAGAGCTGTCATCTTGCAATCTAGCTTCATTCTTCACAATCTGCACCAGCCGCGTAGGGACCCAAATTGGATTGTCTTCACCTGTGGAATAAACACAAACAGCTCCCCTCCCCGGCCATGGTCGGGGCCTATCGAGTCCCTGACCTTGGAGAAGGGCCGCAGCAAGTCCAGCCTTAGTGAGAGGCCTCCCAGGCCGCAACAGGCTCTCAGCCAGTCTTGTAGCCCCTTGTTCCTACGAGGGACAATGGCTGCATGGCATTCAGCTGTGGCATTTTCAAAGATCATCTGTTCTATCACTGGCATTGTTTGCTCTGGTTCCCCAAAGATTCTGCCATAAAGGAGGGTCCTTTTGTCCTCCACTCTCTCTCCACCAACCGGTGGAGGGTCCTTAACCTTAACAGGCTCTGCAGTAGCCCTTGTTTCTTTTGAGTACTCCTTTCTTTCTCCAGGCTCTTTGGCCTGATCTCCAGGCTCCTTGGCCTGATGCCGGCTAACATGCTCTGTTTCTGGTATGCTAGGGTGGCCCTCTCCTAAAACCTCTTGACTTGCACTAATAGCTGAAAACAAAAGCAACGCAAGCAAGAGGCTAGCTAGTGGAGCGGCGGCGGTGAGTGAAAGTCCGCTCACAACGAAGGCTTCCACCCCAGGCATATCTCCCAGAGACGTACCTCGTTCCTGTAGTCTTTTAATTCACCCCAAAATTTGGGGGGTCTCCGCTGCGCCTTGAAATTCCCGGGTTTCTGGCGCCAGATGTTCCGAGCCCCTCCATGTCCCCTTCGCCTGCAAAAAGAGACACGTGAGGCAGTGTTCGGGTGGTTACTACAGCGAGGCTTTACTTCTTGTATAAGCAGAAGCAGAAAGACGGAAAGCTCGGAAAAGGCACTGCTTAAATACACCCTAGAGTGATGTGTTCACTTCTGATTGGCTGTTCACTCATTACCCATAATACGCCCCGGGATGGGTAGTGACTTTGGCGCGCTTTTTGCCTTTTGCACCTGCGCAGTCAGTTGTTTACTTGTGGGGACACGGGATGTCAGCGCCATCTTGCAATGGCGGAATGTATCACCGCTAACTGTGGCTTCCTACAGTTGTTAGTCACAACCAACTTCACTACCATTGATTCTTGAGCACCTCTCTTACACCAGGTCTCTGTCTCTTCCTGGAGATGCCCCCATCCCCTCATTCCTGTCAGTCACAGATTTTCATTCATTTTTGTGGCCATCTAACCTTCTCTCCTGTCATTTCCCACATCTGTTCCTGAATACCCCCACTCCCCGCCACATCCTGCTCCTTCCCACACGCCTTGCTGATCTTCCTCTTCTCACTATTCCACTTCTAAATGAAACTCAAGCATCCTCTCTTATGCCTTCCTTCTTGTTTAGCTTCTTGTTTAGCTTTTTCTGGTAGTTGGAACACCAGGCCATCACAATTCCCACAAGAAGAGGCTTATTGAAAGGGGAAACAAGCAGGGAAGAGGAAAAAGAGAGCAAGGGGTTAGAGTCTCTTTCTTTTATCTGGGCCATGACCTAGATGTCAGGTAATGATGCACACCACCTTACACACTCAATGCAAGTGAGGAGTGCCCAGGGAATGTGTGGCAGTTGCCAAGGCAACAGACATGGAAGGGTCATTGCTTAGGAATTACATCATCTCGATAGTAAGTGTAAACCACTTCAGATGCCAAAAAGTGGTATCTGTATTTTATGGCTAATATCCACTTATAAGTGAGCAAATATAGTTTATGTCTTTGGGACTGGGTTACCTCACTCCGGATGATATCCTCAAGTTTCATCCATTTTCTTGCAAATTCATGATGACTTGGTATATAATAGCTGAATAGTATTCTATTGTGTTGATGTACCACATTTTCTTTATTCATGCTTCAGTTGAGGGACATCTAAATTGTTTCCAGTTTCTGGCTATTACAAATAAGGCTGCTAAAAACATAGTTATGGCCGGGCAGTGGTGGCCCATGCCTTTAATCCCAGCACTTGGGAGGCAGAGGCAGGCAAATTTCTGAGTTTGAGGCCAGCCTGGTCTACAGAGTAAGTTCCAGGACAGCCAGGACTACACAGAGAAACCCTGTCTTGAAAAACAAAACAAACAAAACAAACAAACAAACAAACAAACAAACAAAAAAACCATAGTTAAGCCAGAATCTTTGTTTGGCGGTAGAATACCTTTTGGGTATATGGCCAGGAGCGGTATAGTTGGGTCTTGAGGTAGAACTATTTCCAGTTTTCTGAGAATACACCAAATGATTTTCAATGTGGTTGTTCAACTTTGCATTCCAACCAGCAATGAAAAAGTGTTTCCCTTGCTCCAAATCCTCATGTGCTATGTCCTGAGTTGTTGATCTTAGCCATTCTGATGGATGTAATATTGGACCTTAGAATGGATTTGATTTGCATTTCCTTGATGACTAAGGAATTTGAGCATTTTTTAAATGCTTCTTGGTCATTTGAGATTCCTCTGTTTAGACTATTCTGTTTAGCTCTGTGCTCCATTTTTTTTTTAAGTGGGTTATTTGTATTGATGATATCTAACTTCTTGAGTTTTTGTAAATTTTCAACATTAGCTTTTTCTCAGATGTAGGTTTAGTGAAGATTCTTTTCAAGTCTGTAAACTGCTGATATGTTCTATTGGCAGTGTCCTTTGCCTTACAGAACCTTTGTAGTTTCAAGAGTCACCATTGGTGTTCTTAGAGCCTGAGCCATTGCTGTTCTATTCAGCGAATTGTCTCCTATACCAGAGCTTTCAAGATATGTCACACTTTCTTCTGTGAGATTTAATGTATCCAGTTTTATGTTCAGGTTTAATAAGGTTATTTGGTTGTCTGGAGTCTAATTTCTTGAGTTATTTGGATATATTGGATATTAGCCCTCTATCAGATGTAGGACTGGTAAAGATCTTTTCCCAATCTGATGGTTGCCATTTTATCCTATTGACAGTGTCCTTTTCCTTACAGAAGCTTTGCAATTTTATGAGGTCCCGTTTGTCAATTCTTGATCTTAGAGCATAAGATATTGGTGTTCTATTCAGGAACTTTTCCCCTGTGCCCATGTGTTTGAGGCATTTCTCCATTTTCTTTTCTATTAGTTTTAGTCTATCTGGTTTTATGTGGAGGTCTTTGATCCACTTGGACTTGAGCTTTGTACAAGGATATAAAAATGGATCAATTTGCATTCTTCTACATGCTGACTTCCAGTTGAACCAGAACCATTCGTTGAAAATGCTGTCTTCCCTTAGAAGTTCTTTTATTGTTGATAATAGTTTTCACTATCCTGGGGTTTTTGTTATTCCAAATAAATTTGCAAATTGCTCTTCCTAACTCTAGGATCAAATGATTTTTTTTTCCCTCAGTTTCTGTTGTTATGTCTCCTTTTCAGTTCTGATTTTATTAATTTGGATCTGTCCCTGTACATCTGATTAGTCTGGCTAAGAGTTTATCTATCTTGCTGATTTTTTCAAAGAACCAGTTCCTGGTTTTGTTGATTCTTTGTACAATTCTTTTTGTTTCTTCTTGGTTGATTTCAGCCCTGAGTTTGTTTATTTCCAGCCACCTACTCCTCTTTGATGTATTTGTTTCTTTTTGTTCTAGAGTTTTCAGGTGTGTTTTCAAACCGCTAGTGTATGATCTCTCCATTTTCTTTTTGTAGGCACCTAGAACTATGAATTTTCCTCCTAGCACTGCTTTCATTTGTCCCATAATTTTTGTATGATGTGTCTTCATTTTCATTAAATGCTAAAAAGTCTTTAATTTCTTTCCTTATTTCTTCCCTGGCCAAGTCATCATTGAGTAGAACATTGTTCAGTTTCCACATGTATGTGGGTTTTCCATTCTTTTTGTCATTATTTAAAACTAGTCTTAGTCCCTGGTGATCTAATAGGGTGCATGGGGTTATTTCAATCTTTTTGTATCTGTTGAAGCCTGTTTTATGACCAATTATATGGTCAGTTTTGGAGAAGGTACCATGAGGTGCTGAGATGAAGGTTTATTCTTTTGTTTATGATGAAATGTTATATAGATATCTGTTAAATCCATTTGGTTCATAACTTCTGTTAGTTTCACTGTGTCTCAGTTTATTTTCTGTTTCCATGATCTGTTCATGGCTGAGAGTGAGGTGTTGAAGTCTCCCATTACTATTGTCTGCAGTGCAATGTATGCTTTGAGATTTAGTATTGTTTCTTTTACAAAAGTGGGTGCTCTTACGTTTGGGCCATAGATGTTCAGAATTGAGAATTCATCATGGTTGACTATTCCTTTCATGAATATGCAGTGTTTTTTGTTGTCTTTTTTGATAGCTTTAAGTTGAAAGACAATTTTATTTGATATTAGAATGGCTACTCCAGCTTGTTTCTTGAGACCATTTACTTGGAAAATTGTTTTCCAGATTTTTACTTTAAGGTAGTGCCTGTCTCTGTCACTGAGGTGCATTTTCTATATGCAGCAAAATACTGGGTCCTGTTTATATATCCAGTCTGTTAGTCTATGTCCTTTTATTGGGGAATTGAGTCCATTGATGTTAAGAGATATTAAGGAAATGTGATTGTTGCTTTCTGTATTTTTGTTGTTGTTGTTATTAGTAGCGGAATTATGTTTGTGTGGCTCTCTTATTTTGAATTTGTTAGAAGAAGATTACTTTCTTGCTCTTTCTAGGGTATAATTTTCCTCCTTATATGGGAGTTTTCCCACCGTTATTCTTTGTCATGATGGATTTGTGGAAAGATATTGTGTAAATTTTTTTTTTCATGGAATATCTTGGTTTCTCCATCTATGGTAATTGGTAATTGAAAGTTTTGCTGGGAATAGTAGCCTGGGCTGGCATTTGTGTTCTCTTAGGGTTTGTATGACATCTGTGTTGATGTACTATTTTAAAATAGCAGCACCCGATCTCTCTTGTGTTACAGAGATGCCATGTTCCTGACTAGGCTAGGCCTGTGGCCACAAGAGGAGGCAGGTTATTCTGGCTGCCACTCAGCTCAGGAGGCCAGAGACACTGTGCCAATCTTCCATGATTGATGCCAGTGTGGGAGATGACTCTGCCAATCTTCCATGCTCTCTCCACAAGGCTGGGCTGAGCCCAGATCATCCTGCCATCCATTAGCTACCTCATAAAAATGGGACTCTAATGCTTAATGATTATCCAAAGGCTTTATATAATTAGAAATGCTCAATAAACAAGGTACCCATACAATTAGAATTGTAACCCAATATCTAACCTTGATATAAGTTGTTACCCAGTACTGCTCTCGATACATGCATGGTAAGCCAAGGCTCCTACAGCTCTCCTCTTTAGCTTCTCCTATTCCTTCTCTGCTGGGAGCCTCTTGGCCTGGAGAAGTTAGTGGCAGGGGCACAGAGTAGGACTCTGGTGTTGGTTTTAAAGTCTGAAGGTTTCAGGGTTTTCTGGCTCTCTAACCTGTACTGAAATGCTAATGATAACTTCTAAAAAGTCCTAAAAATCTCTTCTGAGGGTAAAAGACTGCAGGCTTAAGTGATTAACACCTGCAGCCTAACAGCAGAGGATTAGGCAATGTGTCCTTTGTTCTATCTCTGCAGGAAATGCTGGGCTTTAATTTATGCCTGCTAATCTGAGGTTGCAGGAAGAAAAGACACTTAGAGATGTGGTTATAGCATTTATTACTAAGTTGTTAAAAGTTTCCTATGAAAGCTATCTAAGAGAAAAAGTGGAAAGATCCTTTGTTGGAAAAGGAAAACTCCTATTCTATCTAGGAAAAGGGGAAATTCTATTCTATATAATACTCTAAATAGGGAAAGGTAAAAAATTCTATTCTATCTCTATTCTTTTTGTTTGTTTGTTTGTTTTTGTTTTTTTCGAGACAGGGTTTCTCTGTTTAGTCCTGGCTGTCCTGGAACTCACTCTGTAGACCAGGCTGGCCTCGAACTCAGAAATCCGCCTGCCTCTGCCTCCCAAGTGCTGGGATTAAAGGCGTGCGCCACCACCGCCCGGCTTCTATCTCTATTCTATCTATCTATTCTAACTCTCTATTCTAACTGACTCTCATCTCTTTGTATACATCTTTCAGAGTACATGGTCACATGTTACAAAGTTCATCACAAGTTCACACCAAAAATCAAATCATAAATTGAAATAGAAGTTTACAACACAGAATGTTTACATGCATATCCATTAGGAGTAATTATCTGGCTAAACATCCATCACCTGTCTAGCTCTACAGACTCACTGAAGGTTTAAAACTACAACTAAGAAATTAGTGAAGATTTGTATAGATAAACCCAGGCAATATTTTATCTTCTGTCCTAGCACCTATAAAAATTCATGAGTTCCCTATTAGTGACATTTGGTTAATTGTTTTACAACCTCTTGGAATGTGCTCTGAGTAGGAAAAGGTCTGATTACTCTCCAAGAGCAATTAAGTGGTGACACTTGGGAGACTGGCAGAGTTCTTATTGCAGTTTTGACTATCAGAAGAGGACCTAATAGCAGTCCCACTATAAAAGAGCTTAATAATAGTCATTGATATAATTTTAGGAATTCTTATAAGATCATCATTAAGGCTTAAGAAGTCATCTATTTGTCTATATAGCATCACTACAAGACAGTACATCTTCATGGATCTGCAGATATCTGCTCCAAAGGGGTGTGCTACTGCTTAGTGATTGTTATATATGTTTAATAATAATAATAATAATAATAATAATAATAATAATAATAGGAAAAGCATATTACTAGCAGGAATCATTCCTAAAATAAGTCCCTTACAGCCTTGCTGTATAAGAGCTCACTTGTCACAGATTATATAATAATTCAAGTCAAGCCATTTCAGGATGATCACCTGCTAATTATTAGCTTGCCCCATTATAGCTCCTGATACTTCTCCTCTTCCTCTCCTTACTCCTCCTCTTCCTCTCCTTACTCCTCCCACCTTAGCTCCTCCCAATGTGTGGAGAAATTTCCCTGCTATACATCTGTCCAGCATCTTCTGGCTTTTATACTTTCTGATGATAAGTCTGGTGTAATTCTGATAGATCTGCCTTTATATGTTGACCTTTTTATATGTTGACTTGACCTTTTTCTCTTATTTTTAATATTCTTTCTTTGTTTTGTGCATTTGGTGTTTTGATTATTATGTTAAAGGAGGTAT
This sequence comes from Arvicanthis niloticus, assembly GCF_011762505.2. Classification (NCBI taxonomy): domain Eukaryota; kingdom Metazoa; phylum Chordata; class Mammalia; order Rodentia; family Muridae; genus Arvicanthis; species Arvicanthis niloticus. The sequence continues at coordinate 61,552,639 of NC_047666.1, forward strand.
TTCTTTTCTGGTCCAGTCTATTTGGAGTTCTACAGGCTTCTTGTATGTTTATAGGCATCTTTTTCTTTAGGTTAGGGAAGTGTTTTCTTCTATAATTTTGTTAAAGATTTTTATTGGCCTTTTTAAGTTGGGAATCTTTACTCTCTTCTATACCTATTTTCCTTAGGTTTGGTCTTCTTATTGTGTCCTGGATTTCTTGAATGTTTTATGTTAATAACTTTGTGCATTTTGTATTTTCTTTGACAGTTGTGTCCATATTTTCTATGGTATCTTCTGCACCTGAGTTTCTCTTGTATTCTTTGGTGATGCTCACGTATATGACTCCTGATCTCTTTCCTAGGCTTTCTATCTCCAAGGTTGTCTCCCCTTTTGATTTCTTTATTGTTTCTACTTCCAGTTTTATGTCCTAGATGGTTTTGTTTAATTCCTCTATTTGTTTGGTTGTGTTTTGTTGTAATTCTTTAAGGGATTTTTGTGTTTCCTCTTTAAGGGCTTCTACCTGTTTACCTGTCTCTCCTCTGTTTCTTTAAAAGTGTTATTTATGTCCTTTTTAAAGTCCTCTATCATCATCATGAGCAGAGATTTTAAATTTGAATCTCACTTTTCAGTGTGATGGGGTATTCGGGACTTGCTGTGTTGAGAGAACTATGTTCTGATGATGCCAAATACTCTTAGTTCCTGATGCTTAAGTTCTTATGCTTGCCTTTCTCCATCTGGTTATCTTTAGTGCTACCTGTACTCACTGTCTCTGACTGGAGCCTGTCTTTTCTATTATCTTTGTTGTGTCAGAACTCCTCAAAGTCCAGCTGTCTCTGTGATCCTATAATCCTGAGGTCCTACATGTTAGAGCTCCTGGGAGTCAGGCTGCCTCTGGGATCCTGAAATCCTGGTGTGACCAATCTCCTGAGATCCTGTGATCCTATGATCCTATGTTTCTGAACCTGTTAGAGCTCCTGGGAGTCCAGTCCCCTCTGGCTTTTGGAATATAGGATACAGAGCTGATGTTCAAGATCTTCTCAGTTCTCAGGTACAGACTGGAAGGAACCGGTCCCCCTGGCCAGGAATGAGTGCCTGGGTTCCAGTTACTCCATGTTTTGGGCAGTTGTTGCTGCCTCGTTACTTAAGATCCTAAGAAAGACAGGAGTGGTTGGAGATCCTGGGTTTCCAGACTCCTCTGTGTTTTTGTGGGATAGGATGCAGAGTTGAAGCTAAAATTCTGCTCAGAGAGGAAGCACATGTTTAAACATCTGTTACTTTTGTTTCCAGACTAATGATGTACTCATTCTTATCTTTTCAGTCCTGTTATATTATGTTTTAAAAAAAATGTTAAAACTCCGTTTTAAAGAAACATCTAGTAAACACACCAAAATTTACCTGTAGGTGGCAACAATCAAACTGTGATGGCTTAATTCACTGTGTCTAGTTAGCTCCATTGCAGTTGTCATTGTTTGGTAAAACACATTGACTACACACTACTCTTTTGAATATTCTTACATTGTTCATTTCACACAAATCACAATAAATTCCTTTGTTTTAAGGAGGAAATCATTTAAGAAACTTATTTCATTGTCCAGTGATGTGTTGACTATCCTTAGGTGTGGCTGCCTGTGGCCATGGAAACAACTGGGTTCAGGAAAGGGACGTTGGGAATGGAAGAAGGGATGAAAGGGCAGGAAGAGAAGAAGCCAGGACAAAGTTCTCTGATCAAGGCTCAAAGTTTAATGATCTGCTTTCAAATAAAAAGGGGGAGCCTCCTCCCAATCCATCCTTAATCTCCACCAAAGGTATCTCAAGGCAAACTCCACAGGTAGTCTATTCTTCTCAGCTCCTGTAGCAGACTGTAGGCTGTGCCTCCTGGGTCCTATTGTTTGGTCTACTGTGGTAAACAACTTCTTCAGGCCTGCTCAAAGGTGGGGGAAGGGTACAGTTTCCCCCTTTAGTTTATTAGGATGGTAGTGCCAACAGCTGGACTGGGCACAAGATTTCATCCCATCTAGGGTATCCAGTGGCTGGGCAACTGCGCCTGGCTTAGGTCAGTGTCTATATTGCTCCTATATTACCCATCTTCGAGGAAACAATACATAGCATATTGATGTATGCCTCTATCTTAGGTCTATAGGAACTCAAGAATACTCTTACCCGCCTTTGACTAATAGGCCATCATTGGAACACTTTTTCCCATATAGGCCAAGCTACATTCAGACCAGAGGACATGTGGGCATGCACTAGATGCAGTTCTTCATGGCAATGGATAACTGCCATGATGAATAGCTGAGTTTGCTGAGACCAATCCTGTGTGAGGGCAATCAATCTGCTTAAAATACTAGGTTCAAAGGTTAAAAGCAACATGATTATCCAAACAATGTAGAAAATAAGGTTAACAGTGGAAATGTTCCAGTATCTAATCCAACTGCTAATTAGCATGGATCAGACCCAAAGTCTGGCCACCAGGTATATGGTGGGTGGATTTAAGAATTGATATAAAACACTTACTCTCCTGTAAGAGCGGAGACTATATGCCATGTTAAATCAGCTGACTGATTTTGAGCCATCTTCATCATTAGAATTATAATTATTAGGCTCAAGATCTGTGTCTACTTGACAGACCAATCTTTCAGGTAGCCATCAGGCTCCATTCCCTTTTTCTGAAAAACTACAGACTGAGACATGGCCCCAAATTAAAACAGGGTAGGGACCACACCATATATTAGTTAGGGAGTCTCTCCATATGACCCTGACAAATGAGCTGGAAGTGACTGGATGCCAGTGGCAATCTGCTGCAGACTGACCTTTAGTATCAGTTTGCAGAAAATTAAAAAAAAAAAAAAATAAGACAAAAGCAAGGTGTGTTTTTGGTGACCTTGGGGGTTTAATTCCCCCTTTTTAGTTTTAATGAGCCAATTTTTAGAGTGTGATATGCATGTTCAACAATTCCTTGTCCCATTGGGTTATAAGGAATTCCAGTTTTATGTTCAATACCAAATTCTTTACAAAATAATGTAAAGTTGTTACCAGTATAGGCTCTCCCATTGTCTGTCTTGAGAACTTTAGGTAATCCCATTGCATTATAGGCTTGTAAGCAATGATCAATTACATTTCTAGAGGCTTCTCCAGAATGTAGAGAAGCAAAAAGGAATCCTGAGCAAGTGTCAATACAGACGTATATATATTTCAATTTTCCAAATTCTGCATAATGAGTTACATCCATTTGCCAAATATGATTAGGCATAAGGCCTCTTGGATTAATGCCTAAATGGGGAGCTGAAGATAAAGTAAGACAGTTAGGACATTGTTTTATAATCATTCTCGCCTGCTCCTTAGTGATCTTATGTTGGAGCCTTAAAGTGTGATGACAGAGATGAAACTTATTATGATCTCATCTAGCCAATGCAACAGGATCCAAAATTAAGGCTTCTCCTATTAAATCTCTGTCATTATGATCATTACCTGCACATAAAGGTCCAGGAAGACCAGAATGAGCTCTTATATGGCCAATATAAAAGGGATTTTTTTCTGGCAAGAATGAGCTTTTGGAGTTGAGAAAACAGAGATCCAGCTGGAGTATTGAACTGAATACACCACAAGTTTCTAACAAGGGGATAGACTGAGCCAAATATAGGCTGTCAGTAAAAAGATTAAAAGCATCATTTACAGATTGAAAAACATTCAGAACTGCTGTCAGTTCTGCTAGCTGAGCAGAGATTCCAGGAGTCTCTTTGACTACCTGTTGATTATTTATGAGATACCCTGCTTATCCTTTAGAGGAGCCATCAGTAAAGATTAAAAGAGCATCATGTAGAGGCTGCAAAGAAGTCATGTTAGGAAATATAACCTCATGTACATTTAAAAACCTGTATCAATCCATCTGGAGGATAATGATTGTCTATAATGCAATTAAACCCTATCTGATTGAGCAACCAATCTGTACTATGCTGCTTTAACCAAGTATTCTGATCTGCATTAAAAGGCTGAATAATGACATCTGGCTCTTTGCCAAAATAAATTAATGCCTGTTTTCTTCCAAGTACAATCATATGGGCTACTGCCTCATAATGTGGTAGGATGTTATGTTTAGGGGATATCTTCGAATGTATCCACATGAGGGAAGCCTTTTGTAGGCTTCCCTGTAGGTGTATAAGTTGTATTAAAAATTAACAAATGTAGAGGCAAGGAATAATCTATGTAAGTAACAAATTGTTCCTCAATGGCTCTTTCTACTTGTTGTAAGGCCAACAATCCTTCTGGGCTTAAGGATAGAGGGGAGGTAGGGTCACCACTTCCTTTGAGAATATCAAATAGAAGTTTCAATTCCCCTGTCTTTTAAGCTTTAAATAGGGACAAAGCCAACTGATATCACCTAACAGCTTTTGAAAATCATTTAAAGTTTTTAAACTGTCCCTGTGGATGAATATTTTGTGGGTACAAATGGCTTGATCTGTAAGCCTAAAACCTAAATAATTATAAGACTCCTGAGTTGTACCTTTTCAGGAGCTATTTGTAGTCCTTTATCAGCTAATGCCTGCTGTAAATCTCTATAACATAATAACAAGTCCTGAGGATCTTTTCCTCCTAAAAGATTATCATCTGTGTAATGTATGATGTACATCATTGGCCATTGCTGTCTTACTGGCTGAATGACTTGTGCCACAAATTTTTGACATAATGTAGGACTATTAGCCATGCCCTGAGGAAGAACTACTCAATGATACCTTTTCATTGGCTCTCTAAAATTAATAGAAGGAACACTGAAAGCAAATCTTTTACAATCCCGAGGATGCAACAGAATGGTAAAGAAACAATCTTTCAAATCTACTATTATTTTATAATATCCTTTAGAAATGGCTACTGGAGATGGAAGCCCAGGTTGTAAAGCTCCCATAGGTACCATGGTTTCATTAACTTTTCTTAGATCTTCTAACAATTGCCATTTTCCAGATTTTTTCTTGATAACAAATATTAGAGTGTTCCAAGGTGACTAAGATTCTACTAAGTGCCCTGTCTCTAATTGCTCCTGCACAAGCAACGAAGCAGCTTTTTTTCCTTAGACAAAGACCACTGATCAACCCACACTGGGACATTATTAAGCCATTGAATTTTTATCAGCATAGGATGCGGGCAAGACAGTGGCTATTATAGAAAATACCCCAAGCCTCTAGTGTTAGAATGAGGCTCTACTTCATTAGGGCTGCACATCACAGACCCATATGTGACAAAAGATCTCTTCCCCAGAGGATTATAGGCAAATTCAGCATGACATAGGGCTGAATTTGTCCTGAATTGCCTTCTTCATCTCTCCAATTTAGAAGTTTAAAACTTTGTTTTGGGTTATTGGCATAACCAATTCCCTTATGGTAAGTGAGAGTATCAGAGAAAGGCCAGGCTGAAGGCCACTCCTGTCCTCTAATAATTGTTACATCAGCTCCAGTATCTATTAATCCTTCAAAACTTTTTCCTTCAATTATTAACTTAAGATTAGGTCTCTTGCTAGTAATAGATTGAACCCAATACACATCAGAGGAACCAAAGCCATCTTATCCTCTCTCATTCTTAACAAATTTGGAAGGAAGAAGGTGCAAAGGAACTAAAACAAGTTGAGCAATTCTTTTGTCAGCAGATACAGTTGTAACACCATAGGGGGAAGCAGCCATAATTTTAATTTCTCCCTCATAATCACTATCTATAATACCTGGATAAATTTGTAATTTTTTTACAATACTGCTACTTCAGCCCAGAAGTAATCCCCATGTTCCTGGAGACAAGTGCCCCAAAACTCCTATAGGCAGTATCTGAACTCCCATTTCTGGTGTCAGTACCATATAGGTAGTGGAACTGAGTCCTGCACTTCTTGGAGTTGTTTTAATAAGTCCTGAAATGGATTTCCCTGGCTTGGCAACAGCTTCATGGCCCCATAAGCTGTTGGCTGTGGATTCCTGGGGGCCTAGGACTGGCCCCAACACTCATTTCCCAACAAGGGATTGCCCTGATTATCTGTTTTAGATCTACATTCCTTAGCCCAATGATAACACTTCTTTCACAGAGAACAAATTTTTGGCATGCGACCTCACTGTTTGCTGTGCCTTTTTGGGGGGGGCCAATCAGTTTTTAAAATGATCTGAATCTTCATATTTAAAACATCTTTTATCTTTTCAATTCTGTGCAAGCATTGCTTGTACAGTGGTCCCTTGTAAGGCAGCAGCCATGGCCAGACCCTGATGGTAAGAGGGCCCAATTTCAGCGCAAAGATGAATGTATACATATAAGTCTGTCTTTGCTTTGTATGGCCTGATGGCTGCAAGGCAAGCTGCATTAGCATTCTCATAAGCCAATTGTGTAAAAAAAGGAATTCCTGCTTGAGCATCTCCAAAAATTCTACCAGCTGCCTTTAGCAGCCTGTCTACAAATTCCTGAAATAATTCATTAGAACCTTGTTTAATACTGGATAAATTTCCACTAAGATCCCCTTTAGTAGGTAATTGATTCCAAACATGGCAAGTAGCCATTGCAATCTGTGCATATACTTCTGCAGGCAGCTCAACCTGATTAGCATTACCTTCATATTGAACTTCTCCTAGAAGCATCCCAGTCTGCATTGCCTGCCTGAGCATTCATCATGGTGGTTTTCTTACTGGTATCACATCATTCTGAGCTCCAAAGCAAGTAATCTATTCCTGACAAAGTAGCCTTACATATAGTTTTCCAATCTTGGGGCATTAAATTTTCTTCTACCACAGTATCCAATAAAGCTTGTGTGAAGGGAGCAGTAGACCCATACTGAGCCACAGCTGCTTTCAATTCTTTTATCACTTTGAACTCCAATGTCTGATATTGTCTAATTCTTCTGTTCTGCTGGTCAATTACATAAACTACTGGAAAAGCTAACACATTAGATGTATCTTGCCCATCCCTGCGAGCCTGATTCACAGCTCTTTCTAACTGCAATTGGTGCATCTCAAAATCATTGCTCTTTTGTGCACCTGACAGATACTTTAACTCCTATAGCTCATTAGTCAATTTCTGCAGATTAATTTCTATTTCTAATTTATATACATTCATGTCCATCTGGGCAGCTCCTGCTGCGTCAAGGACCATAGGTAGGGTGAAAGGTGCATAGGGAGGCCAATCCTTGTGATATTTGGCAGCCCCCCCCCTTTTTTTTTTTACATCAGCTCCTTCCTCTAGATCTGATTCATCATCAGAATCTCCAATTTTTTATGTGAGCTGTAAAAGGTGTACTAGGTCTACACTTCTCTGATTTAGAGTTGAGTGGACCTCTTTTTGTAAAAGCACTCTCTGATAGGCATTCTTGGAACTCTCCAAGCTGTGCCTGGGCAGTAGCTAATGCCTGCAGGTTTCTTTATCTATTTTATTATCAATAGCATCTTTTATGAGTTCTTAGAGGCAGATGGTGTTAGGATCTGCCTTTGTGGCTCTCAAAACTTCCCCGACTGTTTTCCAGGTTTTCTTATTCAAACTTCCTTCTTGTGGGAACCATGAGCAACATGAATTTATTTCTGGCAAGAATTTTTCTAACATACTATTTGAAAACCCTGCTCCTTTTGCCTGGAGCAGCTCTTGCAGGCTGTGGACAAATGCCTGTTTAGAATTCTCCTGACCCATAATCCGCTGTCAACTCCTAGACAAAATTGGCACTGGAATAACACCTATTCCACCTAGACTATATCCGCTTAAACACACTTCCTGCAAACACAGCCTTCAAAGAATAACCATAATTTGTGCTATTATTCATATTGGTTGCTGCTTACCAAGTGCATGTGATACTCTCCTTCTTGTTCTGTGGGGAGCCGACAGAAGGTGACTATCATCCTTGCAGCCATCTTGAGCCATATACCCTGACAAGAGACTTGATTACAATAGCCTACAACAGCTGAACACACTCTGATAACATCTTGTTTTAGATACCCAGGATTTTCCCTTGGGTGTGTGAGACTTAAAGGTGTGTGACTTAAGGGCATAACTTAGAGATCAGATTTAGAGACAAGACCTAAGGGCATGATTCAAGACGTGACTTAGATGTGTGGTTTAGAAGTGAGACATATAAAAGGCGAGAGGCAGACAGAAGAAAGCAACAGATTATTATTAGGCACTTGGTACTTGGAGGAAGAACAGAGAATTAGACACTAGGTATTAGTTAGTAGGCACTTGAGACTTAGGACAAGTAACTTTGAACTTGGAACTTGGAGGCACTAGGGACCAGGAACTAGAGACTAGGAACTCAAGACTTGGGACTTGGACTAGGAAGAGAGACTAAAGAATGAACAGGATTGAATCACACTCTGTCTGGTCTCCATTCTTCCAGTCCGTCCTCACTCTCTCTCTTGCTGAACCCTGACCCTCGGACTAAAGCAGCTTGGGGCAGTGTGGGCTCTAACACTTAGCCCCCAAGGCTTTTGGCAGTGTGGTTTCCAACATTGATAGAGCGGTTCGTGACATTTTGGCCCCCAAATGTGGGCTAGTGCAGTTCTCGGCATTGTTCCATTTTCCATAGAGCTCTACTCAAGAGAGTGTTCCTCAGCTGGTCTCCTGTTCTCAGGGTCCTCAATGCAGTGCCATTTTGTGGCCATCTGCAGCCATGGAAACAACTGGGTTCACCTGAAAGAAAGGCTGGGAATGGAAGAAGGGATGGAAGGGCAAGAAGAGAAGAAGCCAGGAGAAAGTTCTCTGATCGAGGCTTGAAGTTTAATGTTCTGCTTTCAAATAAAAAGGGGGAGCCCCACTACAACCACCAGAACCCCTTGTTGCTTCAACCAGGTTGAGTGAGGGGAATCCATCCTTAATCACTGCTGGAGGTATGTCAAGGCAAGCTCAGCAGGCTGGGTCCTATTGTTTAATCTACTATGGTAAACAACTCCTTCAGGCCTACTCAAGGGTGGGGGAAGGGTACACTTAGGGTAAAGATATCTGTGTTTCCCCTGGGACTCTGCCTAAGTGCTCATTCATGTTGATCCACCTGAGCATAGAGAAAAACACAAAACCCTTCCAAGACTCCAAAACTTACATTCTATATTGTCTTCTTTGGGAGTACCTTCAAAAGGGAGAAGAAGACCATGAAATTTCTGTTACAGAATTGTGATTATATTGAAATTAGTTTGTATGGAATACAAAATGTTGCCCTGCATATGACTAACAAAGAGGAAGCACATTTGTAAACATCTGTTACTTTATTTCCAGACTAATGATGTACTCATTCTTAAACTTAATCTTTTCCAGTCCTCTCATATTATCTTAAAAACAAAGTTAAAACTGGGTTTTAAAAAACATCTACTAGACACACCAAAATTTACCTGTAGGTGGCAACTACCTAATTTGTGGTAGCTTGATTTACTGTGTCTAGTTGGTTCCACTGCAATTGCCATTATTTAGTAAAACACATTGACTACACACCACTCTTTTGAATATTCCTACATGGTTCATTTCACACAAATCACAATGAATTCCTTTGTCTTAAACAAGTCATTTGAAGAACTTCTTTCTAGAATGGCCACCTGATCTCAGTAGGATCACATAGCATTTGGGAAGAAATATACAGCCCAGTAAGCCAGCACTGGAGGCCAGAATTGAGAGAATTTCCACGGCCACCATGGTTTTGCCTTTGGAGCTCAGGTAAGCAGGTACAAAAAAAATCCACACACTGCAGAAAACCAGCATGCTGAATGTGATAGTTTTTGCCTCATTGAAGGTATCAGGTAGCCTTCTCACCAGAAAAGCAATAAGCAAGCTCAAACTGGACAGAAAGCCCAAGTACCCCAGAACACAGTAGAAAGCAAGGGTGGACCCCTCATTACACAATAGGATGATTTGCCCAAACTCTGACTGCATGTCAACATCAGGGAAAGGAGGATATGTTCCCAGCCAGACTGTGCAGATGCACACTTGAATGATGGAACCACAGCAGACTATAGCATTTGAGAGTCGGGTCACCATCCACATTCGTAAGGTGCTTCCTGGTTTGATGGCTTTGAAGGCCACAACCACAATGAAGGTCTTTGCCAAGATAGCAGAAATGGCAACAGAAAATACAACCCCAAAAATCACTTGTCTCAAGACACAAGTGACTGTGCTAGGTTGGCCAATGAATATTAATGAGCAAAAGAAACAGAGCATTAAAGAAACTAGGAGGAGATAACTGAGATTTCTGTTATTTGCTCTGACAATGGGTGTGTCCCGATAGTGGATAAATAATCCTAAAATCATGGCTGAAAAGGCAGACAAAGTAATGGCCACAGAAGCCAAAACAGCTCCCAGAGTATCTTCATGGGACAAAAATGCCTTAATTTTAGGGATACACTGATTCCTCTGCTTATTTGGATACTGATCTTCAGGACACTTGATGCATTGATCTTTATCTGAAAGGGAGGCAGATTGGTTTATTACATTCCACCAGTCACTCTCCAGATAAAGCTATGGGACATATATCTTGTGCAGAACAGTTGTTGAATTCTAAAGAAAATACCTGGTTATATTCACTAAGACATAATATTGGAAAACAGTAGATGAATAAATTAAATTTTACATGAGAGAAAAATACAGATATACTGTATTCATAATATATTCCTAAATGAGCAGATCTGAACAATATGGGAGAATCAAAAATGTAGAAATGATGTTGAGGGGAAATCAGACAATATGAAAATTGTATTTGATTATTTATGAATGAATGAGAAAGTTCATTTTGAACCTTTTTCTATTTTTCTTTTTGTTTTCTTTGTTTATTAAAATTTTTGTTACTTGAGAGCATCATACATACATATCATGTATTTTGATCAAATCTACCACCAATATATTCCCCCTGCCACTCCTTGTCTCTTTCCCTCTTTTCTCCCAACTTTAGTTGCTCTTTTTTTTTTTATTTTAGCCCACTGACTTTATTTAATCCTGCCTGTATGCATATCACTATAGGGCCATTTACTATAACATGGGCAGCCTATTGGGATCACATATATGAAAACAAACAAACAAACAAACCTGTCTATCTCCAACAGCTATCAACTGCCAATAGCTTCTAAATAGGGGTGGGAGCTTGTGATCCTGACCTCCATCCATGCTTTGATTTTGTCTGGCTTGATCTTCCTTTATCTGGTTTGATCTGGTGCATGCCTTTGTGAGTTTGTGTGCTTAAGGATCCTGTCATGCTGGACAAATTCTGTTTCCCTAAAGATGTTCCCTCTCTGGCTCTTATGACCTTTCTATCTTCTCTACCACAATGATCCTTAGTGCTCCTGTCCCTGCAGGCTTTTGGTTGTTATTATGAAAGGTGCCATCTGGGAGGCATCTAGGAGAAGCTAAAATCTAGCAGGTGACCTTCTAAGGTGGTTTTTTTCATGGACTGTAAAGTCAACATAGATTTGCCCTTTGTCATGGTTTCAATATGCTTGGCCCAGAGAATGGCACTATACAGAGGTGTGGCCTTGTTGGAGTAGGTGTATCACTGTGGGCTTAGGCTCTAAGACCTGAACCCTAGCTGCTTGGAAGTCAGGTTTCCACTAGCAGCCTTCAGATGAAGACGTAGAACCCTCATCTCCTCCTGAACTAAGCCTGCCTTGATGCTGCCATGTTTCTACCTTGATGATACTGGACTGAACCTCTGAACCTGTAAGCCAGCCCCAATTAAATGTTGTCCTTTATAAAATTTGCCTTGGTCATGGTATCTGTTCAAAGCAGTAAAATCCTAACAAAGAAACCCTTTTAGGCAAAACTGAAGGAATGAGGAAAGATTCCTGCTACTAATATGATTTTTCTGTTATTAGACATACATACACACATACATACATACATACATACATACATACATACATACATAGAGAAAGAGACAGAGAGGGAGACAGAGAAAGGGAGGAAGAAAAACAGAAATTTGGGGGAGCTTTATGCAGATCAGGTATTAGCAATTTTGGGAAGCTTTCTAGAAATCAACAAATATCTATACTCTTGTACTTTTTTTATATAGACAAATAGATGATTTATATTTCTTAATGCTGAATCTGTAAGGATCACTAAATTTATACACATAATTATTAAGTCCGCTATAACATGACTGCTATTAAGTCCTCTCTGATATTAAAACTGAAATGAGAACTCTACCAGTCTTCAACTGTCACCAGTAAATTGATTCTGAGATACAAAGCAGGCATCTGCAACTTAGAACACATTCCAAAAGGTTGTAAAACAATAAATCAAAGGTCATGAAAACGGAACTAATGATTTAGTGTAAGTGCAAGGACAGAAAATAAAATACTACTGGGTTTATTTATATAAAACTTCAATAATAACTTAGTCACAAAAATTATGGATTTTAAATGTCAATGAACCTGTAGTACTAGTGACAGGTAATATATGCTGCATTTTAATGGATACACATGTAAACACTCTCTGTTATAAACTTCTCATTCCATTTATGATTGGAATTTATATTTGTACTTTTAGAGAACTTTAAAAAAAGGACATGATTGGAAAAACCATGTGATTCCCCTATTTTTGATTCCCCTAGAAACCGCAACAAACTAAGAATGGATACTTTGTAGGCCATGATTACATCAAAGCAGGAGGGGAGAGTAAGACAGGAAGGAAAAGGACAGCAGAGTAGAGTAACTTAGTAATTAGAAGGGAACTTAGAAATTTAGAAGAAAATTTTGGAGAGAGAATTTTTGGAAGAGAGAATATTAAAAGAAGAACTTAGAACTAAAGATTAAAATCCCTTTGAAGAATGTCCCTTTTTCTTCCTGAGATTTTCCCTAGCAGGCTGGGAGTCCCAGCCTCCAAGTTCCTGGAGAGATAAAAACAAAGGCTGCTTTATTTAATCACCAGCTGTTTTACTATGAGGTGCTAAAAGCCAGAGGCTGCAGTTTCTGGCCTCAAGGGGAACTGAGAGAGGCAGGCCAGCTACCACTGCAAAGTAACTTAGACTTAAGTTCCCAAAGGGAAATTGAAACCAGGATTTTCCCTTGGTATAGAAAGGTTGTTTTCAGGAATAATGGTTTCTTCATGATCATGACCCAAAATCTACATGCTTGGCTATCAACTCTGCTCATTGTCCTCTTTAATTTTGAAGAACATTTCATTTGATATAAGTAGGTAGACATTGGCGGTTTGAAGAAATATGATACACTGGAATAAAACTGTTTGACTCCTACAGGAGAATACATGCAGTGTTCTACAAGGAATACAGTGGAGTATTAGCAGCCACTGAAATGTCAGTGGGTCTAGAACCAGTAGTGAATCTATTTGAAAAAGTATATGGTGATCCGGATTGAATTTAGTCTATGAAATGAAACATTTTTCTGGTGATTATTGCATGATCTGTGGAAACAGCTGAGTCTACAGCTCATGCCTAGCATATATAAGGCTTCAGGTTCTATTCCCAGCACAAAAATGAGTTAAATGCATGATGATGATAAAAAATATTTTTCTCAGACTCATTTAGTAAACTGGGATTATATCACCCAACTAAAATCCTGATTTTCAGTAAATATAAACATGCATACTTTCAAACTGCTTTTTCAAAATTTAATGTTTTAAGGCAGAGCACAAAAATTATTGTTCCAGATTATGAATTTGTAAGTACTGAAGTTCAGGGATAATGCACATCAATATTTGCTAGATGCTAGACTATGAAGAAAAAGAGATTCAGTCACATATTCTTGGAAACATCAACCCTTCTGTTGATGGCTCAGAAAATACTGTTTTGGCGTAAAAAGGAAAAGATTCCCAAAGCAATGTTAGGTAAACTAAAGGCACTTTAAAGAGATGCTATTCCTAGGGAGTATAAGGAAGACATATTTTCTTGTCTTTTTAATCTATCAGAGTATTATTTCTTTAAGAAAATGGTGGTATTTGAAATTTATCATACTATGAGCAAAGCCTGCACTTACAAGTGTTTCAGGTGTACCTGCTGTGTCACATCTGTATCAGTAGGTGGCAGAGAGGAGACAGGCAAAGGCTACCTTCAGAGTTCCAACTTATGATTAGTAGCCAAACACTCAGGAGCATTTCCAACAACCTGGTCTACATACCACATTCCTGGGCAGGCCAGAAAGATTTTACAGTGAGGCCTTGTCTCAAAATAAAACAAAATAAAGGAAAAGGAAAGAAAGGTAAAAGAAGGAAAGGAAAGCAAAGGAAAGAAAAAGAATAAAGAAGAACAAACAACTGCATATTCAAAAGAAGAGAGGTTAAGAGACAACCAGTCCAGTGCCACAGAGGCCTCAATGGCTCCCAGGACCTGGAGTAAGCCAGTTACTAGGAGAACTATTTCTGGGACTGAAGGCTACAGTCCAGATGAGGTGGAAGACCAAGAGACCAGTGCCCATGGGCCTGGACAAGGAGCTAGCCTGTCGACCATGAGATGACCATGAAACAAGCACTGTGCAGGGCTGGGGAGGAAGGGCAGACCTTGCCAGAGATAATGTTTGCCTGGCACTATAAAGCATGAGCAGGAAATAGCTCCTGAGAATACTCCTGAGACAACCTCAGACACTCAGAGACCCAGCGCACCACAAAGAGGAACAATTAGGTGGTGAAGAAATGGAAAACAAAGGCAAAAATAGCTGTGGGCACAAGGAATTCAGGCAGAACTGGAGCCTCGAGGGTAATTAGAAACAGCCACCAGGAAAAGGTGTCGCCACCTGGGACTCTGATTGGGTCCTGGCCTGTAATGCCACTGAAGGCCATGTCCAGTTATGTGACCCTGATGAAGCAGGAGTCTATTATCAAGGCCAGGTTGATGTCCATCATCTGCCTTGCCACTTAGGGATATGCTGATGTCTGAGGGCTGTGCAATGATGGCCCCATCCCTTACCTGGATATGGTGGGAGAGCTGGCTCAGAGGACATGAAAGCAAGAGAGCTGAATCCACCCTCTGGAGTGACTCATTACTCAGGATTGTGGGCCCTGCACACCTGTTGGGTAAAAGGGGAGTCATGCACCCCACCATGGGAGACTTAGCCCTACCTTTTGTCTCTGCAATGGGTAGATGAGAAAATCCTCCATTTTGCTCTTGACCAGCTGCAGCACTCTAGAGAAAGAGCCATGTTCTACCAGTGAGCAACACAATAGAGTTGAACCTGGTGGTGTGGTGTGGGACACAACTGAGCCCAGCCCCAAGAGCATGAACATGGCAGAGTGAAAATCACTTGACTGCCATGTAGTAACATACATGAAGGATGGATGGAAAGATGAGTGGGATGAGGGTGTATGATGTGAAATTCACAAAGATCCAATACAAAATTAATTTTTAAAAAACAAGTATAAGGACTTGGCAGTGCTTGTCTGTAAGCCCAGGACTCAGGAAGTAATTAGTCTGGCCTACCATTACCTTGCTACTAAAAAGGCAAAGAAGTCATTTTACATAGACTTTGGTAAGTAACAATTTCATTTGGGAAAAAAGATGGTCATGACATGATATCTACTTTGAAATAGATGTTTATATGAAGTAAGGATACAAAAGAAACTGGAAGGAAGCATTGCTGCTGAACTCTGGGGAGGCTTAAAAATTAGAATCATTTTAAGGAAGAAGTGACAGCAGGGAAGTAAAAGGACAGTGGGCAAGACATCCCTGCACATCAGTCAGAGCCCCATACATCATTCACAGACACAAACATCACTCATACCCTGCATATCACTCATCCTCTGGGATCTCTCAGTGTTTAGTTGTACAGTGGTCTCATGCTAGCTTGCAGTACCAGGGAACACACAATGAAAGCTCCCACAAGAATCAAAGTAATTACAAAGAAAACTTTTAAATCATACAGGATATGCTTATTTAGTCATAAACAAATACTTATGGATATTCTACTATTCACTTAAGAAAGTGGTCTCTGGGTTCCAGAAAAAGAGTGCTGTATCTGCCATCAATGTCACTCTGATACAAAGTTTTTAGCAGTTCCTCTCACTTGAAAAGTCTGAATTTTGTCTCAGCTTTCTCTAGCTTGTATGATCATACCAATTTATAGAGTTTCTCAGAAATTTAATTTCCTGGTGAATAAAATGTTGATTATTATTAGTATTTATTGTAGCATGAAATAAGGTCACATTTTATAATGCATCTCATAGTTTAGGGTACACAGTGAGCACTAACTGTTTTGGTATACAGAGAGCACTAACTTTACTCATTAATACTGCTACAGCTGGAAATGAACCATTAGTGAAAAGCAGGAATACAAAGAAAAGAAACTTGAACTCAATGCAGATGTGTAGAAGACAAAGCAATGACAGATGCAGAAGCACATTCCTGTGGTCTTAGTTGCCCAGGAGGCTGAGCCTGGAGGATTGCCAGAGCCCAGGAGTTTCAGACCAATACAACAGCATATCAAATAAAACAATCAGATAAACAAACACCAGTAACAAAAATGTCTGGGTTGAAATCAAGATTTTTGTTTGTTTTTGGTTAGTTATTCAAGACAGGGTTTCTCTGTGCAGCCCTGGCTGTCCTGGAACTCACTCTGTAGATCAGGCTGGCCTCGAACTCAGAAATCCACATACTGAGAGTTGGGATTAAAACCTTTGCCACTTATACCTCACAAGAACATGTTTTAAAGTATTAGGACTTGGATAAATAAATATAACTGTGTCTTCAGGTGCCATGTTACTCAGCCTTACCCTGTGTGTGCCTCATTTCCACATTCAGACTCATTTTTATAAGTGGCCACATTCAGAACCATTTCTAGAAATTTCAACATTCAGAACCATTTCTAGAAATTTCCACATTAGAAACATTTCTAGAAATTTTCACATTGAGAATCATTTTATAAATACCTGTTTCATTTGCAATCTCTCCATCTGGACATAGGAGACAATCAAAACAACAGAATGGTTTCCCTTCAACAGGTGTTTTCCTAAATCCAAGTGGACAACTTTGACTGCAAACAGATACAGGAGTCTGTGTAGGGGACATGAGAGGAGAGAATGCAGTCAACACATGACATTCAATATTAGCATCCAGATGGTAACTTTTAGCAGGACATCTGTATACTGTGACAACCACAAACTACCATCTTTTTACCATTCTTTTAGAGAATGTGAAGCCAAGGTGTCTGTTTCTCTCTCTCTCTCTCTCTCTCTCTCTCTCTCTCTCTCTCTCTCTCTCTCTCCTCTTTTTCTTTCTCCTCCTTTATATTTAATACAATTTTTACAATTTTAAAATTTACATATATCATGTCTCTCTCCTCCCTTATGTCTGTCCAGGTCTTCTCTCCCTCAACAGACCCAAATTAAAGTTTCTTCTCAAAAAACAAACTGAAATCACAAAACATGACAAATCATCCAACTCTTAGAAAACAAAATACAAAAGCACAAAAATATAAACAAAGCAAAACAAAACCCACCAAACTACAACCAAATATTTATATACTGTGGATTCCCTTCTTGTGCTGCCCAACTACTACTGAACATGAGCCCTGCCTTGGCGCAGTTGATGTACCAAGTGTTTTACATTGGTGAAAACTTATCAGGTCTTGTGAAGCCCATGATGTTCTGCCTTACTATGTATTACCTTTTTTTAATCAAACCACAGAGATGTTCGTGGTGAACAATTCCAACAATAAGGATATAAATGTGCATATAGATTTAAAATTCAAATACAGAAATACCTGTTATGGGATATTTAATCACTCTATGATCCCTGAGATAATGTTATTTACTGAAAAAAAATCTGTTTCCAGTTGTGGTATGGCTCAGCTCTAGAATATATCCATAATTCCAAATAAAGAAGATACAGTTAATTTGCAGAATGAATCAACAATCTTTGAAAGTAACTCCTACTTAAGAAGCAGGCAATGGAAGGACAAATCAGAGAAAGATTTGACAGAATCAGTCAGAGATAGGATACCCAGCTTTCATAAGAGTACTTATGAAGAGATGCAATCGACTGGGGTCCTAGCTTCTACACTCAGGTACTGAGGTGAAACACAGGGACAGATGAAGGACAAAGGCTGAAGGCCTCTGGCCATTAACACTTTCTTACTGTTCTGGGGCTGAGAAACTGATGACTACTTATCTCTCTACCTGGATGTAGAAGCTGATGGCTTTTGGCAATTAACTTGGTTTTGATCATCCTAGGCCAAAAGCTGATGACTTCTTGCAATTGACTCCTGTTGATAGCAGGAGGGGATTAAGAAAAGAAACTTAGTTATTGAACTCATTAGTCATTGATTCAGGGGCCTCTTGCTAGCTAGGCGAGAGGTTCAAAGTTTGTTAATACTTCCTGAGCCAGGAAGAAAGAGAGAAAGAAGGAAGAAAGAGAGAGAGAGAGAGAGAGAGAGAGAGAGAGAGAGAGAGAGAGAGAGAGAGAGAGAGAGAGAGAGAGAAATAAGGAACAGAAGAAAGTCTTAGTAAGGGACACAGACAGACAAACACATATTGGGAGAAGTAGAAAAAGGTGATTCCACACCCTTATTTTTGCTTCCAATATTTTATAGCTGTTTTAGTTTAAAAAAAAAAATCTTCTATTTAAGAAAAAAATTACCTGAAACATACAATGTTAAACAAGAGGGAATTACAGCACAAATGAGATTCTAAGTTCAAAGCAGGGTTTCATTGTGTGAGTTCATTATAAGTTCAAAGTAGCAGTTTCATATAGCCTTCTATTCCAAAGTGAACACCTGTGGCCTATTTCTTGGATCAAATGTAGTAAAATGTTTTTTCACTGATCATTAATTTCTTCCAATCCTGTTTTTTCCCCTAGTGCATAACACATAAAGATATATAGAGTTCTATTTGCAACTTATTCTTATTCTATAGGATACTTGAGAATTTTTATATCAATTTAGCAGCTCTATAAAATGATGATCAGCAATTAGGAAATGGTCAATTCAACTAAACAGCTTCACTACACGAAAGTACACTTTCATATTGATTCTGCAGGAAATCAACCCAATAGAGTGGGTAAATGTCCAGAAAATCATTAAGCTATGTAAAAGTGAGAGGAAAGAGAAGCAATATCTGAGTCAAAATCTCTGGGGTCTTTGCCTCTCAGAGTGCACCCATTGCAGCCACCCAAAACTGTGGGATGTCTCCAGATATCTTACTTGCTTGTCCTAGATGGCATCTGACAGCAACTTAAGGGAACAGGGCATAAAGTCTGGGGGCAAGGCATGCAGTGAGTTTTACTACGATAGTTGTATAGAGACAGGTTGCAGAGAGAACAAGCTAGACACAGGTAAAGACAGAACCAGAACTTGAAAAGGGGCCAAAAGATTAGAACATATTGCCAAAGTTACTACTACAGTAAGCAGAGCAAATCCAGTCAGAAACTGAGAGAAGTCAGATTGAAACAATCAGCTTGGAGAAAAGTTTGAGCCACAATAGCCAAGTTGAACCAGCAAGCCAGAGCTCAAAAAGAGGTAGAGAGGGTGAGCTTATTCAGCATTAAGTCTCAAATGCTATAAACATTCTAGAAATGGAATAGATTGTAATGAGTTTAGAAAGTTCCAGAAATAAGCATTCGCTAACAGACACAGAATACCTCAGAGATAACAATTAATTTCATGAAAATAAAAGTTATATTTACAAATCTGCAGAGACTAGCTTCATCCAGACATGTTTATTTTATTTATTTACCAATGGCAGTTGCTTCCACTAAAGTCTTGATCATTATGATCCTTTCAGAAAACTACCCAAGATGTTTCTTTTGTCTTCTTTCTTTCTAGGTAGGCCATGGGTGTATCTGATTATTATAAGAATAAAACCATTAAAAGAATTCATCCAAAATGTGTCAATAATACTTACAGTGATTCTGCAGGCAGAAAGTTCTGGTAATTAGCATTAGAAAAAACAAAGTGCCCTCGCCCAGATCCTGGTGACTGGAGCCTACACCCAGCTTATCTGCTCCCCTGTGGAAACTGTGTCCAGAGGCATCCTAGAGCGGGCCACTGCCCTCAGAGCTGCAGACATCCTAGAGAGGCCACTGTCCTCATAGCAGGGGACACCATATCCTGAGGCATCCTAGAGGAGCCATTGTACCCAGAACAACTGGAGCTCAGGATCACAGAGACATCCAGATCCCAAGGAATTCTGACACAACCAAGATAACTGAAAAGGCAGGCTCCAGTCAGAACCAGTGAGTGCAGGTAGCACTAGAGCTAACCAAATGGAGAAAGACCACCAGCCTAGGAGCACATATGGAGAAACACATGACTCCAGCTGTATATGTAGGGGAAGATGGCCTTGTTGGGCATAGGTGGGAAAGAAAATCTTTGGTCCCATGAAGGCTGAACACTGAGTGTGTGTGTGTGGGGAATCTGAGAGTGGGGAGGGGGAGTGGGGTGTAGGAGGGTGCACACCCTCATAGAAGCAGGAGGAGAAGGGATGGGATAAGGGGTTCCTGGGTGGTGGGAGGAATTCGGTAAGGGGATAAAATTTGAAATGTAAATATTATATCCAGTAAAAGGGGGGGGGGGAGAAAAGCAGTTAGAACCAACTTCCTTAATAAAATATCACTGCTCTTAAAAAAATTATCTTGATACTAAAATTTGTTTTGAGAATTGTATATTGCAGAATGATCAGCCTTGGAGTATCTACTCATGAAGCAAGCTGGGCAGACCTGCTGAAACCTCTGAGGTCCTGGAATTCCATCTGGATGCAGTGAAGACACAGCATCAGAGGCTTATCAATTTACTCTTCCCCCCACTCCTCTTCTAATATCTCAACGCCCATAATCAGCTTGAAGAAGCTAATGAAGAGTCAGCATCCCTATTCCCTGGGCTTGGGGACTAAGGTGGTAAATGTTAGGCTGTCTTTCTAGGGAAAAGTAGTGGTTTTGTGGGAATAGAGAGGATTAGCTAGGATTTATTGCATATCCATAACCTTTTAGTAGAAATCTGTACAATTACTATCAAGATGAAGATATAAATTCTTAAATGGAACCAATTTATTTTGATTACAAATCTTAAGGTTTTCATTGGTACGAGCTTCTTATTGATATAAAAGTAAGATGCATATTGTTACTGTCATAGGCATTGTACCAGTATAACACATTTAGGAATACAAGGCTTAGACCCAGTCCTTCTTTAAATTGTTTAACTGATTTGAGATGGTTAGCCTGTGAGTTAAGGGACTATAGCAAATTCATGGCTTGGAGTTTATTGTTAGAGTGTTTTCTTTATTATTTTTTTTATTTAGAAATAGCTTTTTATTTAGAGTTTTTATTTAGAAATAGCTGAGTGGAGTTAACAGACAACAGTCAAGATTACCTTACATGGATAGTTGGTTTGCAAAACGTCAGAAGTCCACAGAATTGACGTGACAAACTTTTCTGTATTAATGTTCATTTTGATTAGAGACCTGTTTGCTCCTGACAGCTTCCTGTATTGAATTCTAAGAAGAAATTAAGCATCTTTGGAGTTACTCCAGTTGTGGTAAGACAGCCACTAGACAAGAATTGCTTCTTTCCATCTACAGACAAGTTACTGTCCAGAAAAGGACACACTTGCAGAATAGTCGACTGATTATATCTGCCTAGACAGAGTAATCAGCCCTTAAGAGTCCTGCAGCACTAAGGTCTGTCAGATGATCCTGGGCCAGAAGGCAGAAGAACAGATGCTCCAAGGTTCTGTAGTAGAGGGAGTGTCCAGGTGTTCAGAGGTGTCTATAAATTGGCTAAGTCTTAGAAGCTATGCTTTGTGCTTCCCACAGTTATAGTTAACTCGGTCATTCTGGATTTCTGATGGGGTTGAAAACTTATAGCCTCATAGACAATCCTGGCTATTTACCTTGAGAGAAAATATTTGAGTGGATGGTCTTCAGCTGACATTCATTCTAAAGCCAAGGAAAAAGCCAGGTTCAGAACTAAGTGTTTTAGTTAGGATAGATGACAGAGGTGCTGGTTAGTCAACAAAATGATGGACTGGGTATTAGGACTATCTTGTACCTCACTGGTACAAATTGGCATAATTATGCTCTAATTGTATTTTGAGAGAAAGGTTTTATTTTAACAGGAAGGATGATATGTAGGAGAGCTAAGGTGGGAGGAGTACTGAGAGGAAGAGAAGGAGTAAGGAGAGGAGGAGAAAAAGGAGAGGAGAAGCTAGGTGATGAGAGAGAGAAAGAGATGGGAGACAGGGAGGCAGGTGTTCACGTATCTCCCCCAGTCAAAGATAGCTGATATATCTAGGTTGGGTAGTGTGTTATACCTCTTATTGAGCATTAACAAACTTATAAAGCCTTTGATTAACGTTTTTTTAAAAATGTATAAGTGCAAAAAGGAAAAGGGGGCATGTGATAGGGGTTTTCTAAGGTGGGGGAATGGGAAAAGGGAATGGCATCTGAAGTGTAATTAAAATATCTAATAAAAAACGGAAAAAAAAGAATGTAAACAACAGAAACCAAAGTTACTTGGCATCACCAGAACCCAGTTCTCCCATCATAGCAAGTCCTGAACACCACATTACACCAGAAAAGTAGGACTCAGAATTAAAATCACTTCTCATGAGGATGATGGAGGACTTTAAAAAGGACATAAACAACACTCCCAAAGAATTTGAGGAGAACACAGGTAAACAGGTAGAAGCCCTTAAAGAAATGCAAGAAAACACAACCAAACAGGTGAAGGAATTAAACAAAACTGTCCGGGATCTAAAAATGGAAGTAGAAACAATACAGAAATCTCAAAGGGAGACTACCCTGGAGATAGAACACCTAGGAAAAATATCAGGAGTCATAGATGCAAGCATCACCAACAAAATACAAGAGATAGAAGACAAAATCTCATGTACAGAAGACACCATAGAAAATATAGACACAATGGTCAAAGAAAATGTGAAATGCAAAAAGATCCTAACACAAAACATCCAGAAAATCCAAGACACAATGAGAAGACCAAACCTAAGGATACTAGGTATATATGAGGGTGAAGACTCCCACCTTAAAGGGCCAGTAAATATCTTCAACAAAATTATAGAGGAAAACTTCCCTAACCTAAAGAAAGAGATGTCCTTAAATATAAAAGAAGCCTACAGAACCGCAAATAGACTAGACCAAAAAAGAAATACCTTCCATCACATAATAATCAAAACATGAAATAAACAAAACAAAGGGAATATACTAAAAAGCAGTTAGGAAAAAGACAAAGTAACATGTAAAGGCGGACCTATCGGAATTACACCAGACTTCTCACCAGAGACTATAAAAGCCAGAAGATCCTGGAATGATACTATATAGACCCTAAGAGAACACAAAAGCCAGCCCAGACTACTATACCCAGCAAAACTCTCAATAACTATTGATGGACAAACCAAGATATTTTATGACAAAACTAAATTTATACAATATCTTCCCACAAATCCAGCACTTCAAAGGATCATGGATGGAAAATTCTAACACAAGGAGGGAAACTTCAACCAAGAAAAAGCAAAAGAGTAATCTTCCAACAACCCCAAAAGAAGATGGTTACACAAACATAATTCCACCTCTAATAACAAAAATAACAGGAAGCAACAATAATTTTTCCTTAATATCTCTTAATATCAATTGACACAATTCTCCAATAAAAAGAGGTAGACTACAGACTGGATACATAAACAGGACCTAGAATTTTGCTGCATACAGGAAACGCACCTCTGTGACAAAGACAGACACTACCTCAGAGTAAAAGGTTGGAAAACAATCTTCCAAAAAATGGTCCCAAGAAACAACCTAGAGTACCCATTCTAATATCAAATAAAATTGATTTTCAACCAGAAGTAATAAAAAAAGATAAGGAAGGACACTACATACTCATTAAAGGAAAAATGTACCAAGAAGAACTCATAATTCTGAACATCTACGCCCCAAATGCAAGAACACCCACATACATAAAAGAAACTTTACTAAAGTTCAAAGCATACACTGCATCTCACACAATAATAGTGGGGGATTTTAACACCCTTCTCTCAGCAATGGACAGATCATGGAAACAAAAACTAAACCGAGACACAATGAAACTAACAGAAGTTATGAACCAAATGGATTTAACTGACATCTATAGAACATTTCATCCTAAAACAAAAGAATATACCTTTTTCTCAGCACCTCATGGTACCGTTTCCAAAATAGACCATATAATTGGTCACAAAACAGGGCTCAACAGATACAAAAAGGTTGAAATACTCCCTTGTACCCTATCAGACCACCATGGACTAATGCTGGTCTTTAATAATGAAAAAAACACTGGAAAGCCCACATACACATGAAAACTGAACAATGCTCTACTCAATGATGACTTGGTCAAGGAAGAAATAAAGAAAGAAATTAAAGACTTTTTAGAATTTAGTTAAAATGAGGATACATCATACCAAAACTTGTGGGATGCCATGAAAGCAGTACTAAGAGAAAAACTCATAGCTCTAAGTGCCTACAAAAAGAAACTGGAAAGAGCATACACTAACAACTTGACAGCACACCTGAAAGCATTAGAACAAAAAGAAGCAAATATACCCAAGAAGAGTAGACAGCAGGAAATAATCAAACTCAGGGCTGAAATCAACCAAGTAGAAAAAGAAAGAACTATACAAAATATCAACAAAACCAGGAGCTGTTTTTTTTTTTTTTTTTTTTTTTTGAGAAAATCAACAAGATAGATAAACCCTTAGCCAGACTAACCAAAGGGAACAGAAACAATATCCAAATTAATAAAATCAGAACTGAAAAGGGAGATATAACAACAGAAACAGAGGAAATTCAAAAAATCATCAGATCCTACTACAAAGGCCTATACTCAACAAAATTGGAAAATCTGGATGAAATTGACAAATTTCTAGACAGATACCAGGTACCAAAGTTAAACGAGGAGCAGATAAACCATCTAAACAGTCACATAACTCCTAAAGAAATAGAAGCAGTCATTAAAAATCTCCCCACCAAAAAAAGTCTGGGGCCAGATGGTTTTAGTGCAGAATTCTATCAGACCTTCCAAGAAGACCTAATACCAATTCTCTTAAAACTATTTCACAGAATAGAAACAGAAGGAACACTACCCAATTTGTTCTATGAAGCTACAATTACGCTCATACCTAAACCCCACAAAGATCCAACAAAGAAAGAGAACTACAGACCAATGTCTCTTATGAATATTGATGCAAAAATACTCAATAAAATTCTCGCAAACCGAATCCAACAACACATCAAAACATTCATTCATCATGATTACATAGGCTTTATCCCAGGAATGCAGGGATGGTTCAATATTCGAAAATGAATCCATGTAATCCACTATATAAATAAACTCAAAGAAAAAAAAACCACATGATCATCTCACTAGATGCTGAGAAAGCACTTGACAAAATTCAACATCTCTTCATGTTAAAAGTCTTGGAAAGATCAGGAATTCAAGGCCCATACCTAAACATAGTAAAAACAATATACAACAAGCCAGTAACCAACATCAAACTAAATGGAGAGAAACTCTAAGCAATCCCACTAAGATCAGGGACTAGACAAGGCTATCCACTCTCACCCTATCTCTTCATTATAGTACTAGAAGTCCTAGCCAGAGCAAATAGACAACAAAAGTAAGTCATAGAGATACAAATGAAAAAAGAAGTCAAAATTTCACTATATATATATATGTATATATATATATATATATATATATATATATATATATATATATATATACTTAGGAGACCCTAAAACTTCCACCAGAGAACTCCTAAACCTGATAAACAACTTCAGCAAGGTGGCCGGATATAAAATCCACTCAAACAAATCTGTAGCCTTCCTCTACTCAAAGATAAACAGGCTGAAAAAGAAATTAGGGGAATGACACCCTTCACAATAGTCACAAATAATATAAAATATCTTGGAGTGAATCTAACCAAGCAAGTGAAAGATCTGTATGACAAGAACTTCAAGCCTCAGAAGAAAGAAATCGAAGAAGATCTCAGAAGATGGAAAGATCTCCCACGCTCCTGGATTGGCAGGATTAACTTAGTAAAAATGGCCATCTTGCCAAAAGCAATCTACAAGTTAAATGCAATCCCCATCAAAATTCCAAATCAATTCTTCACAGAGATAGAAAGAGCAATATGCAAATTCATTTGGAATAACAAAAAACCCAAGATAGCGAGAACTATTCTCAAAAATAAAAGAACTTCTGGGGGAATCACAATCCCTGACCTCAAACTGAACTAAAGAGCAGTAATGATTAAAACCTGCATGGTATTGGTACAGAGACATGTAGGAAGATCAATGGAATAGAATTGAAGATACAGAAATGAACCCACACACCTATGGTCACTTGATTTTTGACAAAGGAGCTAAAACCATCCAATGGAAAAAGGACAGCATTTTCAACAAATGGTGTTGGTTCAACTGGAGGTCAGCATGTAGAAGAATGCAAATCAATCCATTCTTATCCCCTTGTACAAAGTTCAAGTCCAAGTGGATAAAAGACCTTCACTTAAAACCAGATACACTGAAACTAATAGAAGAGAAGGTGGGAAAGACCCTTGAATAATTAGGCACAGGAAAAAAGTTCCTGAACAGAACACCAATGGCCTATGCTCTAAGATCAAAAATTGACAAATGGGACCTCTTAAAATTGCAAAGCTTCTGTAAGGCAAAAGACACTGTCAATAAGACAAAACAGCAACCAACAGATTGGGAAAAGATCATTACCAATCCTACATCCAATAGAGGGCTAATATCCAATATATACAAAGAACTCAAGAAATTACATTCCAGACAACCAAATAACACTATTAAAAATGGGGTACAGAGCTAAACAAAGAATTCTCAACTGAGAAAATTTGAATGACCGAGAAGAACCTTAAGAAATGCTCAACATCCTTAGTCATCAGGGAAATGCAAATCAAAACAACCCTGAGATACCACCTCACACCAGTCAGAATGGCTAAGATCAAAAATTCAAGTGATGGTAGATGCTGGCGAGGATGTAGAGAAAGAGGAACACTCCTCCATTGTTGGTAGGAATGCAAGCTGGTACAACTACTCTGGAAATCAGTCTGGTGGTTCCTCAGAAAATTGGACATAGCATTACTTGAGGACCCAGCTATACCACTCCTGGGCATATACCCAGAAGGTGCTCCAACATATAACAAGGACATATGCTCCACTATGTTCATAGCAGCCTTATTTATAATAGCCAGAAGCTGGAAAGAACCCAGATGTCCTTCAACAGAGGAATGAATACAAAAAATGTGGTACATTTACACAACGGATTATTACTCAGCTATTAAAAATAATGAATTTGAGAAATTCTTAGATAAATGGATGGAACTAGAAATTATCATCCTGAGTGAGGTAACCCAATCACAAAAGAACACACATGGTATTTACTCACTGATAAATGGATGTTAGCCCAAAAGCTTGAAATAGCCAAGATTCAACTAACTGATTACATGGAGCTCATGAAGAAGGAAGAGCAAGTGTAGATGCCTTGGTCCTTCTTGGAAGGAGTGACAGAATGCTCAAGAGAGCAAACAAGGCCACAAAGTGTGGGACAGAAAGTCAAGGAGGGGCCATAGGGAGACTACTCTACCTTGATATTTGTTTCATGTGCAGTCACAAAAGATCGACATCGATATGGATGTCAGGAAGTGCAAGCTGACAGTAGCCTGATGCAGCTGTCTCCTCGAAGGTCTGCCAGAGTCTGACATATCCAGAGACAGATGCTCGCAGCTACCCATTGATCAGATCAAGGGTTCCCAATGAAGAAGTTAGAGGACTAAAGGAGCTGAAAGCATTGGTGGCCCCAAGAGGAGAGCAACAGTGCCAGCCAACCAGAGGTCCCCAGGGTCTAAACCACCAGCCTGGGAGCACAAAGAGAGGCACCCATGACTTTAGCTGTATACTTAGGGGAGGATGGCCTTGTCAGGCATGGGTGGGAGAGGAGATCCCTGGTCCCATGAAGGCTGAAAACCGAGCGGGAGGAATTTGAGGGTGGGGAGTGCAAGTGAGGGGTTGGTGAGTGCATACCCTTGTGGAGGCAGGACAGGGGACTGGATAGGGGATTCCTGGTTGGGGAGAAGAATTGGGTGAGGGGATAAAATCTGAAATGTATTTTTAATTAATTAATTAATTAATTTAAAAAAAACAAAAACAAAAAACAAAGTAAGGGCACTCTCAGCCTGATGGCACTCAGCAGTCCCCTTAACCCTGTTCTCTGAGGAAATCCACTCTGAACACAGCACACAGTCTGAATTTGAAGATATTCACCTGATTGAGGTGTTCACCCCAATTTATGAGTTTTTCATTTAGGGAAAGATGCTGAACACTGTGAGATTCAAAGACAAACTCGCCAACTTTCACTTGAGCATTGGTACCACTTGGCAGAGACTGGTAATTAAAGATGTCAAGCTTGGTTGCTGAACCTTCCTTGTTCACAGTGTTCCCCTCGTTAGAGCTTCTCCCAAGTTGGCCCTGTTGTAAGAATGGATGGAGCTGAAAGAAAAAACAATGTTCAAATTTTGCACTATAAGTCATTGAGAGTCAAGTTAACCTGGTTACTTTAACTGCCCTCACTTTCACTCACAGTATGTTCCTGTGGATATGATTTTTGTTCCATTAATAAAACATTTATTGTAAGGCTATTGGATGCCATATGTAGACATTAGCATAGTCATATGTTATTTATCAACACTATCACCACTATTCAAATTTGAAAACTGAACTTTCTCAGCCACTCAGTGATGAAAGGAATACTCTGGCCACCAGATTCTAATTTTTATGAAAAGTAAGTAAATTTTTATGAAAACTTTTAATAGGGTGTTTTAAACATTTGCAAAATACCTTTTTCAGAAAAATTATAATATTTTCACAACTACAAATTACTTGAGAATGTTCTAATAAATTAAAATTTTCAGATTTTAAAATATAAAAGTTGTAAATAAGGAAGAGAAAGGAGAACACATGTGGTATAGAAATGCAGAGGATCATGGGATGGACAGCGTCAAAGACAGATGGGATTCAAAGAGAATAGAGTGGACTAAGTTAACCAAACCTGAAAATATATAAAGAAGTCATACATATAGCTACATCTTTAAGCTATTTAGAAAGAAAAAAATAATCTAAAAAGAATTTGAACAGAGTTATTACAGTTTATTTTATATAAAATATCTCTGTGGCCATTAGGAAGCCACCAAAAGACCCCAAGTCTATGCAGGTTATGATCATTGCCCTGGGTTACACAGAAGAATCAGATAGGAAGACCCTATTGCTGAAGACACCACACACATTGAATTCAGGACCCAAAAGTGAAGCTAGAAATAAGGGGAAAACTTTCTTCCTGTTGTCTGTTCTGCTTGCCTGTCTGTCTGGCACATTTCACACTGGCAGAAGCTTTACTGCAAGCTGCTGTGGAAGAAAAGTCACCAGAGGCCTCTCCCAACTATGGACCTTAAATTCTATAATACCAACATCCCAGAAACTGTATGCACACTGGAAAACTACTGGAACAATGGTCATGGGAATAAACAACTGCTAACTGATTGCATTTGAGGACTTCTTTATAAAGGAGACTCATGCCTGTTTCTGTAAACCTATTCAATATCCATGTCTGGGGAGATCAGAAGTTCTATGACTGAGCCTACTTCTTTTGTTCAGCTAAGAAGACACATTATTGAATCGCCTCATGAATATTTACATACATAGAATCCTGTTATTGTCAGATTATATCAGAGAATCTTCTCTTTGCCAGGAATATCAGCGCTTGAGGAAACAATGATCACTGAGTGCTCATATTGAAAGGAGACAGCCATGAGACTATACCCAAAGCACAGGAGACATTGTGAAAGAGGGGATGGAGAGAATGCAAGAGCAAGAAGCTGGGGAGAAGGTCCAGGAAATGCTGTCTTCTAGATGTGACATCGTCATGAGCTTATGGCACTTAAGTTTGCCTCTATAGGGACCAGCACAAGACTGAGCCAATAAAAATGTTAAACTACAGAGGAGGGAGGGGGCTTATGGGGTCCATCCCCTCACATGAGCAATGTTAGAAACTAAAGGATTCTGAAGGAAAGGAAGTCATTGTGGTCAGAAATACCATCATTTTTGTATTCCCTTCTGCCTCATTGGATAGCTGAAGACTCGTACGCACATGGAAGGCCCTGTGGGTCATAAATCTAGTCAGTCATTAAAAAAAAAAAAGACATGACTATAGGATAGGGACATGGTGGGAGAATGGAGGATCTGTGAAGATGGAGAGAGCTAAGGGACTGAGGGAAATAAGCGTGAGCAGAAGTTATTATGTACTGGTATGCTTATATGTAACTGTCAAAGTATACATTATTTTAATAGGTCATATAGGATAGATATAAAAATGACTACATCTAACCTGATCATTTAAATTTTAAAAAAGCAAAAACACAATTCTCTGAAATGAAATAAGTGAAAAATATCCTTTCCTTAAAAGGGAGGATGATTTACTTTTTGAGGTTGAATCAACAAAATTGTCCTCTTAAAGTGAAGGGAAAATGAATATGATCTGAGATTTAAAATAAACAAGAGTAAAAAATGTTGAGACCTAGGCTGGCCCACTTTGGGCGGCCAAAATATGTTGCGACCCGAGCAAAATGTTGAGGCCCGGGCTGCCCCGAGTTTGGCGGCCACTGTATCCTGGCCCAAGCTGCTGCTCTGGTCTGCGGGTCGGAGTTCAGCAAGAGAGAGTGAGGATGAACTCGAAGAATGGAGACTAGACAGAGTGTGTTTCAATCCCGTTTATTCTTCAGTCTCTCTTCTTTTCTCCAAGTCCCAAGTCCTAAATTCCTAGTCCCTAGTTCCTAGTCCCTAGTGCCTCCAAGTTCCAAGTTACTTCTTCCAAGTTCTCTTCCAAGTGCCTGCTACCTAATGCCTAATTCCTACTCCAAGTTGTACTCCAAGTTGTACTCTCTGAAGTGTCTCTTTCTCTCTTCTGTGTCTCCCTAATGTCTGATGTGTCTGATTCTCTGTTCTGTTCTGTCTCTGCCTTTTATATGTCTCACTTCTAAGCCATGCCTTTTGGTCACACCTTTAATCATGCCCTTAGGTCTTGTCTCTAAATATGATCTCTACACTTCTAAGTCACTCTTAAGTTACACACCTTTAATCTCACACACCTTTAATCTCACACACCCAAGGTATCTAAACCAAGATTATTGGAGTGTGCTCAGCTGTTGTAGGCTATTGTAATCCAAGTGTCATGTCAGGGTATATGGCTCAAGATGGCTGCAAAGCTGATAGCTGCTTTCTGCTAAAAGTGGGCCCCCAACAAAAATTTTGTTCATGTTCCATTCTTGTGGCAATGCTAAAGAAAACATTTACAGAAAATGAAAATTGTATAAGCAAGTAAATGAAACTGACATAGAGACAAGAATAGCAATGAAGCAGAATACCATAGTAAAATTGGGCATTGTATTTTCTTTATTTTTCTAGTAGAGTAAAATCTGCTCAAAACCACAAAATAAATACAATACTATGTGACTATGTCTTTAGATAAATGAAACACTTTACAGCATTGTTACAACAAATAGAAAAGAGGAAACACAAGGGTTTGAGAATCTGCCAGCATTGCTGACAAACAATATTTTGAACTATGTCTTGAACATATTTGAAAACTACCAAAAAATTTTAAGTATAGCTGATATTCTATGACAAAAAGTAGAATAGGAATATTCAGTTAAATCGAAAGAAGTCAGATTAAGATGTCAAAAAAGAAGTCAACTGTCCCCAAAGAGAAAATTCTCACATTATATTCATTATTATAAAGATCAATAATCAACTTAAGATGAGCTCACTAAATGCATGAATTTATAACAGAAACAAATTAGAATAAATCACTATACTCAGCCAGACCAATAAAAAGCTGCTAAGACATGACTGTGTGCTAGTTAACACAAAATGCACAGGGAATGTCATTGTCCCTGACACAAAATATCAAGGAAATATAAGACACTGGGAAAGAACAAATTTAATAGAAATAAAAATAGGGATAATAGGAATAGAACACAGAGAAAATACCAGCTCAAAGACCCATTTTTAATACCATCAAAAAATACAATTCTCCTCACTCCCCCCCAAAAATCATATAAAGGTAAAAGAAGTATACAGAAAACCAAATAGATTGGATTAGAAAATAATCTCACTTTGCTCTATAATAATCAGAACACTAAAAATATAAAACAAAGAAAGAATAATAAATGCTTCAATGGAAAAAAACAAGTAATGTATAAAGGTAGATGTATTTAAATTGCTCAACCTTCTCAGTGGAAATACTAAAAGATAGAAAGGTCTGGGAAATTGGTCTGCAGACTCTAAGATACCATGGATGCCCAGATCACTATAACCAACAAAACTTTCAATCACTATTTATGGAGAAACAAGATATTCCATGATAAAGTCAAATTTAAATATCTATCCACAAATCCAGCACAACAGATGGTCCTAAAAATGAATACTCTAACCCTGGGAGGCAAAGTATTCCCTTGAAAACACAGGAAATACATAATATCACAGTAGCAAATCCAAATATGGTTGTAAACACACACACACACATACCACCACTCTACCACTTGATTTTAAAAAAAAAAGTTATTGATATCTCTCAGTATCAATGGATTCGATTCCACAATAAAAAGACACAGTAACAGAATGGATAGGAAAACAGGATCCAACCTTCCAAAGCATATATGAAACAAATCTCGACATCAAAAATAGTTGTTACATCAGAGTAAAGGGTTGGGGAAAGAGTTTCTAAGAAAATGAACCTAAAAATCAAGGTAGTATAGATATTCTAATATCTCAGAAAACAGACTTCAAATGAAAATTAATCAAAAGAAATAGGAAAGAACATTCATACTCATCAAAGGACAAATCCACTAAGATGATGTCTCAGTTCTTAACATCTATGCCACAAACATCTATAGAGAAGTCTGTTAAAGAAACAACTAAATCTAAAATCACACATCAATCTCACACATTGGTAGTGGGAGACTATAATACCCTACTGTCACCAATGGATGATTGATCTACACAAAAACACAGTAAATACTGGAGGTAAGAGATGTTACAAACAAGTTGGACATTACACCAGTAAGATAGCAGAAAGAGATCAAAAAGTATAAATAAGAAAATAAAAACTCAATATATCACTACTTACAGATTATATGATAGTATACATAAGCGAACCCCAAAATTCTACCAGGGAACTTGTATCACTGATGAACATTGTCAGCAATGTGCCTGGATACAAGATTAAGTAAAAAAAAAATTAGTAGCTTTCCTATATACAAATGACAAATAGAGAAAAAATTAGAGAAACAGCACTCTTCACAATAACCACAACTGTATAAACTATTTTTGTGTAGCCAAATCAAGGAAGAAAAATGAGTAGGAAAAGAAGTTTAAGTCTATGGATAAAAAAAAGAAGATATCAAAAGATGAAAATATCTCTCATGCTCATGGATCAGTAGAATTAACATAATAAACAATAAACAAAATAACTTCCAGAAGTACCACTATCTCTAATTTTAAAGTGTACCATGGTGCTATAGTAATAAAAACCACAAAATATTCACATAAAAAAGACATGTTAAAAAATGAAATTGAAATAAAGACCCAGACTTAAATCCACACAGCTCTGAACACAATATTTTTTATAAAGAAGCCAGAAATATACAGTAGAAAAAAGATAGCATCTTAAAAAATGAAGCTGGTCTAAATGGAGGTCTCCATGTTGAATATTAATAGATCCATAATAGCCCTGTGCAAAACTCAAGGCCAAATGACAATCACATTAAAACAGATTTGAGGGAACACTGAACTTGATGGAAGAAAACGTAGAAAATAGCCTTGAAAATATTTATAACTGCCTATATTACGAATGCTAATTACATTCCCCCCAAAAAGACTGTTTACATGAGAATATGTACATGCAAACAGCTTCTGAGAACCTGTCCCCAACTGGTTCTGATTGGTAAATAAAGATGCTGAGAGCCCATGTCTGAGCAGGGCAGACGGACTTGAGATTTTAGGATTCCTGGGTAGGGATAGAGAGGGAAAAGAAGGAGAAAGAGATCCACCATTACAGGAGAGGTAGAGAAGAAGAGATGCCTTGACTGAGAAGTTTCAGGAGGAAGACACAGCAGCCATGTAGGAGTCAAAGAGAATGCAGCCCAAGAGGGCTGCCCAACTGGGTCCACAGCAGCCAAGGTAAATACAAAATGTAATAAAGGAAAACTCAGGATAATCAGAAGGAGGTTAGGAGGTGGCACAACCATTGAGCTGTTTAAGGCATATTAAAATATAAAGGCTGAGTATGTATCTTTCATTTGAGAACCCAGAGCTTTGGGAAAGGTAGAATGGAATGTGCTGTCAAAATTTATTTTTTTTTTTATTATACATATACTGGCACAGGAGACAACTTTCAAAACAGAACACTGGTAAGTCATGAATAAATGGGACCTCATGACAC
Source organism: Arvicanthis niloticus (assembly GCF_011762505.2). NCBI lineage: Eukaryota > Metazoa > Chordata > Mammalia > Rodentia > Muridae > Arvicanthis > Arvicanthis niloticus. Next base: position 61,587,026 of record NC_047666.1, read on the forward strand.
CAAAAAGCTTCTTCAAGGCAAAGAACATCTTCAATAGATTAAAATGGCAGTCAACAGAATGGAATTTTTTTTTTTTTACCAATCTAAAGCTGACAGAGAGCTAATACCCAATATATATATATATATATATATATATATATATATATATATATATATATATATATATATTTGAGAAGACACTAGGTATCAACAAACCACCAGTTCAATTTTGAAAATAAGGTTTGGAGTTAAACAGAGAGTTCTCAATAAAAGAATCTCAAAGGGGTGAAAAACATTTTAAAATAATATTCAATATCCTTATCCATTAGGGAAATGCAAATCAAAACTACTTTGAGCTTTCATCTTATACATGTCAGAATGACTAATATAAACAGTAGAAGTGGCAGTGCATGATGGCAAGGATGTGGAGCAAGGGAACACTCTTGCATTGATGATGGGAGTGTAACATGGTACAACCACTGTAAAAATCAATAAGATGGCTCATCAGAAAACTGAAAATCAATCTACCTCAAGACCCACCTATAAAACTCTTGAGCATGTACCCAAAGAATACTACATCTTACAACAAGGACACTTGTTCAATTAGTTCATAGTGGCTTTATTTAAAATAGTAATGAAGAATATGAAACCTGAACTGGTCATCTTCTGTAACCAGGCAAGGCTTCCAGTGATGCATCTGGGATGCCAACCCATTCACAAAATCTTGGACTCACAATCTGTCTTGACTGAAAGATGTGCTGGGGCAATGGGGCTCTAAATCTGTGGGAGTGACCAAGCAATGACTGGTCTAATTTGGGGCTCAAGCCATGAGAGGCAACCCATGAAAGACAATGCATGTAAGGCTTGGAACATGAAGCTGGGTGGCTCAGAGACCTAAGGTAGAAACAAATAGAATAGAACACAACAACTGGAACAAGTCAAAGATCAAATTCCTAAGGATATTCTGCTAAAGTCATAAAGCAGTGCCTAGTCCAGTGTTCATTAGAAAGATTTCATCTTGCAACCGAGGTGAGCCTGTATAGCCTAGATGTTTTCAAATTCATGATCCTTCTCCTTCAGCCTCCCATAGGCTGGAAAACAGTCATGGATGATATTGTTTAGCCTGATTAAAGCTATGTGTTCTTTTAGGATCTGTTAATCAAAACAAAACAAGCTATTGGCCTCAAATGTACCTGAAATTCCTTAAAATATGCCATATTTATACTTGTACAAGTTTCCTGTATTGTGTATTATAATTACATCACAAAACATTAAGAGCAGTAATAAAAAGATGTGATGATTAAATAACATAAATATTATTGTTTGAATGTGCCTAAACTAGCAAACCATTTTTCAACATCATTCACATACTGTTTTCTGAAAGAAATGTTAGGTCAAAGATCCTTCTAGTTTCTGTCTGTGCCTGGAGCTGATCCTATGCCACATTGCTGCATACACAAATATCTCTGGGAGAGAGTTCATCTCCCAGGTGTGCAGGCACATCTGTGAGCACAGGTAACACCAACATTTCTGTTCAAATTTCTGGCCCAACAAGGACAAGCCCAGAGTCATCAAGACACAGGAAACAAGGAACACTCAGGGACAGGATTCTTCAACTTTCCATCCATGCCTCAGATCTAACCCTGTACCATAGCTCTCCATATCCAAATTTATCCAAGAAAGAATTGGTCACCCAGGAGTACTGACACACAGGCTTGCAGGAAAAATAGGACACAAACAAAGATAGCAAGGCTAACTAACACAAGAGATATCCAGATGGCGACAAGCAAGGGAAAGGACACAAGCAACAGAAACCAAGGCTACTTAGCATAATAAGAACCCAGTACTCCTCCCATGACAGCAAGTCCTGGATACCCCAACACAATAGAAAACCAAGAATCTTTTTTTATTGGATATTTTATTTACATTTCAGATGCCATCCCCTTTCCGCAATTCCCCTCCCTAGAAAACCCCTATCCCATGCCCTCTTTTCCTTTTTGCTTTTATACAATTTTTTAAAAATGATAATAAGTTTGATATTGCCAAAAATCTACCAAGAAGAACTCTCAATTCTGAACATCTATGCTCCAAATGCAAGGGCACCTACATTCAAAAAAAAAAAAAACCTTTACTGAAGCTTAAAGCACACATTACGCTTCAGACACTGAATACTGGGAGACCTCTACACCCCACTCTCAGTAATGGACAGATCATGGTAACAGAAACTAAACAGAGACACAGTAAAACTAACAGACGTAGTAAACAAAATGGATTTAACAGATATCTATAGAACATTTCATCCTAAAACAGATGAATATACCTTCATCTCAGCGCCTCATGGTACAGCCTCCAAAATGAACCATATAATCAGTCACAAAACAGGTCTCAACAGATATAAGAAGAATAAAATAATCCAATACATCCTATCAGATCACCGCAGGCTAAGGCTGATCTTTAGTAACAACAAAAACAACAGAAAGCCCGCATAAACATGGAAGCTGAACAACACCCTACTCAATGATAATTTGGTCTAGTAAGAGATTAAAAAAAGAAATTAAAGTCTTTTGAGAATTTGATGAAAATGAAGGCATACATACCCAAACTTATGATACACAATGCAAGCAATGCTAAGAGGAAAACTCAGAGCTCTCACTGCCTCTAAAAAGAAACTGGAGAGAGCATACACTAGCAGCTTAACACCACACCTGAAAGCTCTAGAAACAACAACAAAAAAAGAAGCCAATACAACCAAGAGAGGTATACAGCAGGAAATAAAACTCAGGGTTGAAATCAACCAAGTAGAAACAAAAAGAACTATACAAAGAATCAACAAAACCTCAAAGGAGAGGTCTCATGACACATTCAGAGGCAGATGCTCACAGCTAACCACTGATCTGATCAAGGTTTCCCAATGGAGAAGTGAGAGAGAAGACTGAATAAGCTGAAAGGGTTTGTGGCCTAATGAGGAAATCAACAATACCAACCAACCAGAGCTCCCCAGGGTCTAAACCACCAGCCTGGGAGCACATAAGGAGGGACTCCATCTGTACGTGTAGGGGAGGATGGCCTTGTCGGGCATAGGTGGGAGAGGAGATCCTTGGTCCCATGAAGGCTGAACACAGAATGGGGAGGGGGGGAATTCAAGGATGGGGAGGTAGGAGTGGGGGAGTAGGTGGGGGCATATCCTCATAGAAGCACGAGGAGGGGGGATGAATAGGAGGTTTCTGGGTGGTGGGTGTAAGGATTAAATTTGAAATGTAAATATAATATCCAATAAAAAAAAAGAATCAACAAAACCAAAAGATGGTTCTTTGAGAAAATAAACAAGATAGATAAACCCTTAGGGAGACTGACCAGAGGGCACAAAAACAGTATACAAAATAACAAAATCAGAAATGAAAAGGGAGATATAAGAACAGAAACTGAGGGAAGTCAAAAGAATCATTAGATCCTACTACAAAAGACTACACTCAACGAAACTGGAAATTCTGGATAAAATGAACAGTTTTTTAGACAGACACCAAGTACCAAAGTTAAATCAGGATCAGATAAACCATCTAAACAGTCCCCAAATCCCTAAAGAAAGAGAAGCAGTTATTAAAAGTCTCCCAAACTAAAAAAAAAAAAAAAAAAAAAAAAAAAAAACCCAGGACCAGAGAGGTTTATTTAGTGCAGAATTCTATCAGACCTTCAAAGAAGACCTAATAACCTATACTCTTCAAACTATTTCACAAAACAGAAACAGAAGGAACACTACCCAATTTGTTCTATGAAGCCAAAGTTACACTGGTACCAAAACCACACAAAGAGCCGACAAAGAAAGAGAAGAACTTCAGACCAATTTTCCTTATGAATATTGATACAAAAATACTCAATAAAATTCTCACAAACCGAATCCTACAAAAACTCAAAATGATCATTCAACACGATCAAGTAGGCTTCATCCCAAGGATTCAGGGATGGTTCAATATATAAAAATCAATCAATGTAATCTACTACATAAACAAACTAAAAGAAAAAAATGACCATCTCATTAAATGCTGAGAAATCATTTGATGAAATTCAACACCTCTTCATGGTAAAAGTCTTGGGAAGATCAGGAATTCAAGGCCCATATCTAAACAGTAAAAGCAATACACAGCACTCTAGTAGCCAATATCAAACTAAATGGAGAGAGACTTTAAGCAATCCCACTAAAGTCAAGGACTAGACAAAGCTGCCCACACTCTCCCTACCTATTCAATATAGTACTGGAAGTCCTAGCCAGAGCAATTAGAAAACAAAAGAAGTTGAAAGGTATACAAACTACGAAGAAAGAAGTCAAAATATCACTGTTTGCAGATGATATGTTAGTATACTTAAGGGACCCCAAAACTTTCACCAGGGAACTCCTCAACCTGATCAACAATTTTAGCAAAGTGGCCAGATAAAAAATTAACTCAAACAAATCAGTAGCCTTCCTATATTCAAAAGATAAATGGGCAGAGAACAAAATGGAAATGATACCCTTCGCAATGGTCACAAACAATATAAAATATTTTGGTGTGACTCTAACCAAACAAGTGAAAGATCTGTAAAACAAAAACTTGAAGTCTTTGAAGAAAGTAATTGAAGACCTCAAAAGATTGAAAGATCACCAATGCTCATATATTGGCAGGATTATTATAGCAAAATTGGCTATCTTGCTGAAAGCAATCTACAAATTCAATGCAATACTCATTAAAATTCCAGCTCTATTCTTCATAGAGTTAGAAAGAGTAATTCTCAAATTCATTTGGAATAACAACAACAACAAAAAAAAAAACCCAGGAAAGCAAAAACTATTCTCAACAATAAAGGAACTGCTGGGGGAATCACCATCCAAAGCTGTACTAAAGAGCAATAGTGATGAAGACTGCATGGTACTGGTACAGTGACAGGCAGGTGGATCAATGGTATAACACTGAAGATCTAGAAAATGAACCTACCATCACTTGACCTTTGACAAAGGAGCTAAAACCATGCAGTGGAAAAAAAATAGCAGTTTTCAACAAATAGTGCTGGTTCAACTGGTGGTCAATGTATAGAAGAATGCAAAATGATCCATTCTTAACTTTCTGTACAAAGTTGAAGTGCAAGTGGATCAAGGACCTACACATAAAACTAGATACACTGAAACTAATAAAAGAGAAAGTGAGAAAAAGCCTGGAACACATGGGCACAGGGGAAATTTTTCTGAGCAGAACAGCAATGCCTTTTGGAGTAAAAACAACAATAGACATTAAGACTTCATAAAAATTACAAAGCTTCTGTAAGCTAAAGGACACCATCAATAAGACAAAGTGGCAACCAACAGATTGAGAAAAGAGCTTTACCAATTCAACATCCAATACCAGGCTAATACCCAATATATGCAAATAACTCAAGAAGTTAGACTCCAGACAACCAAATATCCCTATTTAAAAATGGGGTAGAGAGCTAAACAGAGAATTGTCAACTGAGGAAACTTGATGGCTAAAAAGCACATAAAGAACTGTTCAACATCCTTAGTCATCAGGGATATGATCAAATCAAAACTACCCTGAGATTCCACATGACACCACTCAGAATTGCTAAGATCAAAAACTCAGGTGATAGGAGATATTGGCAAGGATGTGGAGAAAAAGGAATACTCCTCAAATGTTGGGATTGCAAGCTGGAAGAAATACTCTGGAAATCTGTCTGAAAGTGCCTCAGAAACGTAGAGATAGTGCTACCTGAGGACACAGCTATACCACTCCTGGGCATATACCCAGAAGATGCTCCAACATGTAATAAGGACACATGCTCCACTATGTTCAGAGCAGCCTCATTTATAATTGACAGAATCTAGAAACAGCACAGATATCTCTCAACATCGGAATGGATACAGAAAATGTGATACATTTATGCAATGAAGTGCTACTCAGCTATTAAAAACAGTGACTATGAAATTCACAGGCAAATGGATGAAACTTGAAAATATCATCCTCAGTGGTAACCCAGTCACTAAAAGAACACACATGGTATGTACTCATTGATAAGTGGATATTAGCCCAAAAGTTTGAAATATCAAGATAAAATTCACAGACCATATGAAGGTCAAGGAGAAGGAAAACCAAATTGGGGATACTTTCTTGTTTCTTAAAGGGGAACAAAATACTCACAGGAGGAATAATAAACATAAGGTGTAGAGCAGGGACAGGAAAAAGGCCATCCAAAGACTGCCCCACCTGGGGATCCATCACATATACAATCCCCAAACCTGGATGCTATTGTGGATGTGTCAACCTGCCAGACGTCCCAGAGCTCCTGAGGACTGGACCATCAACCAAAGAGTGTACATAGGGGGACACATGACTCTGGTCCCATATGTGGCAGAAGAAGGCCTTATTGGACATTAGTGAGAAGAGTGGCCCCTAGACAAGAGGGGGCTTGATACCACAGTGGAGAGGAATGCCAGGGCAGAAGCCTGGAGTGGGCAGGTTGGTGGTGGAGAGTCAGGGGGAGGGGTGATGGGATAGGGAGTTCTAGAGTAGGGACCTGGAAAAAGGCTAACATTTGAAATGTAAATAAAGAAATTATCCAATAAAAGGAAAAAACACAAATATTAGCTCAACTTTAAACAATACAATGTGTATTTTTCTAACTCTATATCTTTATGCTATTTTATGCTACTGAAATAAACATGAATTCTTTGAGGAAAGAGTAGCATAAAGAAACATGCTGCATAAGAAATATTTCTCTAACACTATGATAGACCATGAATCAAAATGTAGAAATTACAAGCCAGTGCCCAACACTCTAGGAAAATATAAGAACAGCTACTGCTACCTTCCATGGGAGAGGAGCCCAGGGTACACCTTTATCAAGTGAGCCTCCTTCCACTCTGAGTGACAGCTCCTCATGCAGTGCCTGGGCAATGGCATACACAGCAGCATGGACTTTGTAGCTCGAGGGTGAGGTGTTCATATCCCAAACATGCAGAGGTCGTGTGCTCAGACTGCCATTTTGCTCACATTGGATTAGTTCCCTGACATTGTACTGATAGGAACGTGGACATTCAAATATGATAGACCACACATCCTGCATAAAGATATCATGAGGGTATTTTCTAGGTTGAACACTTCCAAGAAAATCCTTGAATCCCAGAATTTCATCCATGTGAACTGAAAATGATAATCCTGCACTAAAGTATGTATAAATTAGATCTTGTTCAAAGGGTAATGCAGTGATATACCAATCAGAGGTTGCAATCCACACATTATCAAAAGTACTATACAAAGTGAGGATAGGGAAAAACGTTTGAAAAGCATGTGTGACACCAAATGCAAGCATCACACGTGGCAATGGGACTCTTTTCATAAAAGATTGCCAGGATGCTGGGTCCTCAGAAGTATATACTTCACCCTTTTCTGCAAATGCAACACAAAGTCCATGGTTGGTCATCTCCTTTGTGATGTCCCTAATGAAGACTTCTCCCCTCATATCATCTGGAACCAAAAGACCAACCCAGAGCCAAGAGAAATATAGCAGCAGTTGAATAATTCCCTGATACAGAGCTGTGGTGTGCACAGGAAACTGGTAAGGAGACTGTAGCTGGACTCTGGTCCCAAGACTCTGGTCAAAAGGTGCATAGCTGATCTAAACAGAAAGAAAGTTACTACTCAAGTCAAGACAATTAGATTTATCGTCATGTGATTTGCTTTACCTTTTCTGTTTACTCACTCTAGGAAAACTTAAACAGTTAAATAACTTTACTAAGAAATACCAATTTGTTACCTATGTCACTTACTACTCACAGTGTACATGAAATGTATCTTAATCATTGTACTTTTATAGAATATATCAAAAAGGAACACAGAGTGTCTATCTCCTGATCTCAGTTAAGGTAACACCAGTCAAACATGAGCGTTTGCAAATCTGTCACTTCCCATACCAAAACATTCACCTTCCTAAAGATGAAAGTGGGGAAACATTAACAAAAAAAAGGCCCTGACACTTGAAGCCACAAATCCATCACTAATTAATCAATAAACAAAACTCTAAGAAACATTGTAAAATCCACTAGTGAAGTCTATATTTGGCTAGAAGTCCCTATGTATTTGTCTTTCTGTAATGCTTATTCCATAGTCAACTAAAATAAACTTGCTTAGGTTAGAAGGCTGACTATCTACCACAATGCTTGTTTTAAAGTCTCTCTTTTAACAGGAACCTCTGGTCACTCCCATCACATTGCTATCCTTTTTAACAGAAAATTTGAGTTGAGTTGTCTACAATGTCATTCCTATGTACTTTTGGGCATCTCCTCTGGGATGGGGGAGGGGGGATAGACTAGATCATTAATTACCTAATCTGCTATATCCAATGGCAAATTACCAAATTCACTTCACTTAATCTAATATTTGCATGAAACAATCCTTTTCCTTAAAATGTGCTCTTTAATGAATTCCAGGATTCTTTCTTTAGTCAAGGAACGTATTTCCAAGGTTTGGCCAACACTATCAGTCTGCCTTACTGAATCTTCTATCTATCTCTACACTGGTGGTATCAGAATATCCTTGTGTCCCATGGCTCAGATTGGAAGTTGATCCCCTTTCCACACATAGTCCCTAAATAAAAAATAATCTCCTAAAATCAGATGCGCACTAGGTCATGCCCTGTTGCACAGTTCATACCCTGGGTTTATGCACTGTTTTCTCCCCAGGCATCTGAGTTTAAATCTTTAGTGAACATTTCACTTATTGGATCCAAAATAATGATAATTGAATATAGACACTCAATAGATGTAAATTGATTGGGAGAGAGGGGTGGATGAATAGAAGAAAAAAATAGGAAGCAAAAAATCATGAAATGAAGCAAACATGAATACTTTGAGGAAGAAAATAGTAGCATAAGGAATACTTAATATTTAGTAAATGCACAAAAGTAAGCACTTTAAATAGATGATACATGACAATACAGTTTTTATATTAATAAACTCTGATGATGGGTTCATGCATCCCATGAAACTAAATTAAGTAGTAAAAACATAATTTAAATTATGTTTTATTAACTAACATAAATATGTTAATTCAAAATATATCTAAAAATCTGAGCAGACTACTTTTAAACCATAAATTAAAAAATTTATATCTGAAGTATGACAAATTGCATTCAAAAGATAAGGCAAGGGTCTGTGGTGGAGAGACCTGTTGTCCTGGAGACAGGACAAATCCAGGGTTCATCCTGCCCTCAATCCAGTTGTTGCTCTCAGATGTTGTTATTCAAGGAGATGGGGTGACAAAGCAGAAGAGCTTTAGTTTGTTCCTCTGTATGACTCAGGAGAGAACTGATTGTCTAACACTGACCTACTCTGGAGGCACAGAATGGAAGTAACAGCACATCACACAGTCTGCAGAGCCTGAACAGGCCTGTGTGAGGCTGACTCAGGGGACAGATGTGGACATGGAAGATCACAATGGCAAGAAACTGAAGAGTTAGGAGGAGGCTTGGCTCAGGCAGTTTATTTAGAGAGGATTTAGTTCACTGTCTTGCTGACTAGGAACTAACCTCAGAATCAGACTGTAACTGTGGGTTCTGATAGGCCCAAGCCTGAGGGGACTGAAGAGTAAACTATAAAGCTATACATGCATGAAGATGTCATGACAAATCCATTATTTTGTAAGATACATGCATTATATAATCATGAGGCTGAGGAGGTGGCTCAAGGCCTGCATTAGAATCCTCAGCATCCCCATAACAAGTCAGACACAGCTGTGTGTGCTTGTACCCTAACATAGCAGGGCAGAGATGGGTAAATCCCTAGAGCCTCCTGACTAGTCAGCTCAAAATTTGAAGCTTCTGTTTCAGTAAAAGACTCTGATTCAAGGCAGCAGTGCAGAAAGTGACGAAGGAAGAATGTCTGGCATCTATGTGTACTGACATGCCTACCTGCACAGTCCTGACACACACCATATGTGCCACACATACCACACAAACATACACACACAAGTAAATGGGCACACACATACAAACACACTTATGTCCACACACAAGTGAACACATGTGTGCCTACACACACAAACACACACACACATTCACACACACGAAGGCACATACATGGAGAGAGACAAAGAGGAAGGAGAAAGACTAAGAGAGAGAAAGAATAAACAACTATGGCACTATAAGACCCCCCCAAGGGAGGACCTCCCTCAGAATTTGTGGCCACCCAATAACTCACAAGACACCATTCTTGATGCAACAGCAAGAGGTATATTTCAGGATCAATTGAATGATGGTCAATTCATAACTCATGCAGGGGCAGAGGAATTGACAAGGCAGCCTGGTCAGGGGCAGTCTTATATAGGGGAACCCACAAATGGGAGAGGAGGTGAAGGAGTAACCAAGGAAACATAACATAAAAACAGTGGAAAATCAGCTAGTTCCTGGAACCACCCGGATGACTTGCATCTTTCTTTGTGGTAAGGATGTGTCTTCCTGCTTTGGGCCTTCCCCACCCATAGGTGGGTTCTCTTCCCTGAGGTTTGAGGAATGTAATCCAGCAAGTATCCTCTGACTCAGGGATAATGTACCCCTCCTGGAATGTATCCCGGGGCAGTAAAGGCCTAAAATCTTACATTCAGTTCTGCTTCCTTGAACTAGTGAACCTGCCTTCTTTTGCTCAGGTCTAGGGGTCATAAAAACATTTTATATTTTTCATAAGTTTTCAGTATCTTTCAGCACCTCCATGAAGTGATAATTCCTCAGTAACAGATATCAAAGAGAATAAGAAAACTGACATGAAAGCAGTCATTCTGGATTTCTGACGGGGTTGAAAACTTATAGCCTCATAGCCAATCCTGGCTATTTACCTTGAGAGAAAACATTTGAGTGGATGGTCGTCAGCTGACATTCATCCTAAAGCCAGGTTCAGAACTAAATGTTTTACTTAGGATAGATGACAGAGGTGCTGGTGAGTCAACAAAATGATGAACTGGGTACTAGAATTATCTTGTACCTCACTGGTACAAATCGTCATAATTATGCTCTAATTGTATTTTGAGAGAAAAGTTTCATTTTAACAGGAAGGGTGATATGTAGGAGGAGTTTAGGTGGGAGGAGAACTGAGAGGAAAAGAAGGAGTAAGAAGAGGAGGAGAAGAAGGAGAGGAGAAGCTAGGTGATGAAAGAGAGAAAGAGGGGGGAGATAGGGAGGCAGATATTCATGTATCTCCACCAGTCAAAGATAGTTGATATATCTAGGTTGGGTAGTGGGTTACACCTTTGATTGAGCAATACCAAACTTATAAAGCCTATGATTAACATTTTTTTAAAAAATGTATAAATGCAAAAAGGAGAAAGGGGGAATGGGATAGGAGTTTTCTAAGGGGGGGAATGGGGAAAGGAGATGGCATCTGAAGTGTAAATAAAATATCTAATAAAAATGGGAAAAAATAAACAAATAGGTAAAAATTAATAATAAAAATATATCAACATGGCAACCTAATTCATTTAACTAAGATTTAAGTTACTTTGCTGAGGATGATAGGAAACATTAAGAGCTGGATCTCTGTTATTTGCAAACTACGATATTTCTAAGTGGCCCTTCCCAAGTTTATTACTAAATAAGACGCAATTGACTTATACATGCTAGTACACTAGGATTGTTTATAAAAATTCATTACTGATCAACAGAAACATTTTAAACAAAAACAAAAGTAAAAGCATTCCTGCCAACAGAGGAAATTACAAACAGCCAGCCAGAATAAGTCTGACCCGTGGTTCTTAGTAAAAATAATCTTCTGTGGCAATCTGAGCTGATACCACAGTAAAAGAGCCAGAAATATGTCCATAGTGGTTACAGTGAAGATATGTTAGTAGAATTCTTATAATTCTCATGCTTTGTGATGCTCTAAAACTGGATACAACAGAAAGACAATATTAACAATGGTAAAAAGCAAAGGGAATTTTTTTCTTGGAGGGGTAAGAATACAGGCTGTCATTACTTTGATTTATACTTTTTCAATTTTAAATTTTTGGAATTACATTAATTATATAAACATGATTTCATCTTATAAATAAATTATACTTCAGATTTAAAATGATAGCTAAAAAGTGAATTATTAAGCAGTTTCATACCTCATCACTAAACAATGATTGAATTAATCAGCATTAATTACTATGATATTATGTTTGACCTAAAGAACCATGTGACTCTGCATACCTGTGGGACATTGTAGAGACTTAGAACTCGAGAGATCTGAGTTGATATTCCTGTTGAAATGCCTCCTATCACAGCAACCAGCTTATCAGTCTTCTCAGGCCTGCAGCTGTAGTTAGGAACTGGAGGGCTCTCTCCTGAGAGCAGAGCCAGAGAACTCTCCACAGCCTTCACCTCAATAAAGTCAACATTGAAGAGATAAAATCCCAAGGACATATTGAATAGAATATTTGGGTCCTTGTTAATATTTTCTATAGCAAAAACCATTGCCAACATGTGCTGATAATGTTTAGTGAGATACCTAGGAGAAAAAATTGGAAAGACCATTTTTATGTTATATTTTTAATATTAATTTTTAATTAGATGATAATTACATCCTTTACCTCCTTCTCTTTTCTCCATGAAGTTCCTTCCATGCTATCTCTCAAATAGTGGATTTCTATTTATAACCATCTAAGTCATATAAGAATATTCATGATATTCCAAGAAACAGGCAGGATATTCTATATTTAAAATGTAACAGAAAGAAGTTATAAAAAAGATTCATAGTACAACTTACTATCAAATTAACAATATTTTTAAATTTTTTGAGACAGAATATCACTTATTCAACCCAGACTGACTTTAAACTCAGTATGTACAATAGGTTAAACTCAGGCTCACAGAGATCCACCTGCCTCTGCTTCTCAAGTTCTGGGGTTAAAGGTTTGCACCACCATATACTATCAAATGTACAATTTTTACTTACTGTGCAATTTGTGTCTGAGAAATAAAAATGGAGGAGTAAAGCATGTGGGAAATAGCAAACATTAAAACTTCGTATTTCGCCGGGCGATGGTGGCGCACGCCTTTAATCCCAGCACTTGGGAGGCAGAGGCAGGCGGATTTCTGAGTTCGAGGCCAGCCTGGTCTACAGAGTGAGTTCCAGGACAGCCAGGGCTATACAGAGAAACCCTGTCTTGAAAAACCAAAAAAAAAAAAAAAAAAAACTTCGTATTTCATGTGGTCTTCTGAAATAGGATAAACCTCAGGAAAACTCCCAGTGCTTGATCAACCATAGCAATTGAAAGAAAATAGCATCAAATACATCAAAACAGGAAAAATAAAATGTTCTCAGTACAATACACTAAATAACTACAAAGAAAAACTATTTTTGACTACAACGTGCTTTCAACACCTTCTTACATATTTAAGAAAGCTCAGAGTGAGTAGGGGAGAGACACACAGAGAGCCCATCATGGCTGAGTAGCTCTTGGCATTTGGAGGCTACTGGGGAAGGGAGAATCAGTTTCCTTAGGAGGTTGCCCTAGTAGCTTCCCTATACGGTAGATGATGTCCTATACTCCTGCACTACTGGCATGTCTAAATGAACTCAGGGGATTAAAAATTGAGAAAGTGTGTAAGACAGAGAGAGACAGAAAGACCCCATAAAGTTGAAGACTGGAGACATGGGAGGGGAAGCAGTAGAAATGGGTGAGAGCAACATACATGGTATACATGTATGAAATCCTTAGAGAAGCCAAACACTTACCCAGAAACAAAGTCCTGAATATCATGAAAGATAAGCGTACTTCTTGTATCTCCAGAGATCACCCTAAGTGAAAAGAGTCCTCCAATAACAAAATCCCCATCTTGATAGTAGCCAGGAGAAGCAGGTATATTCAAGGAGAAACAAGAAATTTGTTCCTGAAATACAATGAGAACCACTAGGAGAGAGAGTAATTTCATACTAACATTGATAAATAATCAATAAAACCCAGAGATCTGTTCAGTTGAGAATCTTGGACTAATCAACACACAGCACATCAGCAAGCTGATAAAACATGTCTGTGTGTGGTCCGTGTGAATCAAGGTTATAAAGCATTGTTTTGTCCAGTACAGACCCACCAGTACCAAACACTCGCTCAGTTCCTGGGAGGAAAATCTGTGTTGCACCTACTTAGCCCTAGATTTTGTCCCCATCACAGAGTCACTGTGAGTCCCCAAGGGCTCAGGGATCTCTCACTTGGCACCTGGGAATCCTGATTCTCAGCAGGAAAACACACAATTAGAAAAAATGTGAAGTCCTCTAAAACACCTGCAGGGTGTGTACACTTACTGAGCTGAGACTTCTCAAGGTCCCAAGGGAAAGGAAGACTAAGCAGTTCAAGCATAATTAAGTCATGAAGGGTCATTTGAAGGAAGCATCAACAGACTCAGTGTTTGTGGGGGGAAGGGTTGGACCCTTAATCATTTAACATAAGTGTCATTTTAGAGTATTTCTGTGAGGCAAAGCCAAAGTCTTACATTAGAAAACATTATTTCTTATCACTATATTGGATCGAATATCAACTTGTGTATTTTTTATTGGATATTTTATGTATTTACATTTAAAATGTTATCACCTTTCCTGGCTTCCCCTCCAGAGACTCCCTATCCCATTCCCCTTACCCTTGCTTCTATGAAGGTGCTTCACCACCCACACACACACTTCCACCTCACCAACAAGTCATTCCCATACACTGGAAAATCTAGCCTTCACAGGACAAAGGGCCTCCCTCACATTTATGGCAGACAATGCCATTCTCTTCTACATATGTGGCTGGAGCCATGGGTCCCTCCATTCATTTTTCAGTGCAGACACTGTGGGAGATGGACACTAGAGCATGGTACATGCTAGGCAAGTATTCTACCACAGTGTCACATCTTTAGCCTTTATAAATCTCCAAAAGACAACATTTCCCAGGTTGTCCTTGAATTTTTGTCCATCCTGTCTCAGTCTTCTGATTAGATGAGGTTACATGTGTGCATCAACAATCCTGTTAATATATTTTGATATAAAAAATACACATTTGTAATAACACATTCAGATGTGTACTGAGATATGTCATATGTTTTGTTCAAACCATATTAAATACATTCACATGAAAAATCCACTTCATCAAAACCCTTAAGATGGTAAGTACCTGTAGAAAAAAAATGTGTACAGAGGCTTAGAACATTAAAAAAAATCACAGCTTATTCTCAGCTTATTTCTTTGGGTATGAGGATTGCAGCATGGTTATCTTTACTTTACAGCTAATATCCACATATAAGTGCTATCATACCACCTTTGTCTTTCTGGGATTCTGTTATCTCATTCTAGATGATATTTTCTACTTCCATCTATTTGCCTGCAATTTTCATGAGTAGTATGCCATTGTGTAAATGTACCACATTTACTTTTTCCATTCTTCAGCTGAGGGACGTTTATGTTGTTTTCAGTTTTTTTTTTACTTCTATGAATAAAGCTGCTATGAACAGAGTTGAGCAACTGTACCTGTAGTACAGGGGAGCATTCTTTAGGTATATGCCAAGGAACTGTATAGCTGGGTCCTGAGGGAGAGCCATTATGTTCAAAGTTGTTTGTATCTGTTCAGCCTTGCTTTGTCACTTCTCAATCTTGGAGTAGTTTCCATAATGTCCTGAGAAGAAGGTATTTCTACTGTGTTTATGTGAAATATTCTGTATATATCTGAATCATACACCTGTTAGCTCCATTATGTCTCTGTTCTGTTTCTGTCTAGATGACCATTCCTTTGGTAAGACTTGGGTGTTGAAGTATCTCACTATCAATGTGAGAGGGTGAATATGTGCTGTGAACTGTGATAATGTTTCTTTTATGAATGTTAGAGTCCTTGAATTTGGGGCATAAATGATGAGAATGTAACCAC
Source organism: Arvicanthis niloticus (assembly GCF_011762505.2). NCBI lineage: Eukaryota > Metazoa > Chordata > Mammalia > Rodentia > Muridae > Arvicanthis > Arvicanthis niloticus. The sequence continues at coordinate 61,602,895 of NC_047666.1, forward strand.
CATTCTTGGTAGATTTTTCCTTTGATGAATATAAATTGGCTTTCCCCATCTCTTTTGATTAATGTTGGTTGAAAGGCTATTTTGTTAGATATTAGATCAGCTATCCCAGTTTGTGTCTTGAGTCCAATTGCTTAGGAAATCAATTTTCATCCCTTTACACTGAGGAAATATCCATGTTTGACATTTAGGAGTGTTTCTTGTATGCAGCATAATGATGAATACATTTTTCACATCCATTCTGTTAGCCTGTGTCTTTTTATGAGGGAATCAAGTCCATTAATGTTGACAGATATTAATGAACAATGATTGTTAATATCTGTTTTGATGTTGGTGATGATAGTGTGTGTGTGTGTGTGTGTGTGTGTGTGTGTGTGTGTGTGTACACATTCTCTAGGATAAGATTTATGAATGAATGTTTAAATTTACTTTTTCTCATAGATTATTTTGTTTTCTGCATCTGTGGGGACTGAAAGTTTAGCTGGGTTTAGGAGCCTTGGCTAACATCTGTGGTCTCCTAGAATCTGAAAGACATCAGTGTTCCTCTGGCTTTTAGAATCTCTGTTAAGAAGTCAAGTATAATTCTAATAGCTCTGTCATTATGTGACCTGACAATTTTTCTTTGCTGCTTTTAATATTCTTTATCTGTATGGTATATTTGCTGTTTTGATTGTTATGATAGGGAGACTTTCTTTTCTGGCCCAAACTACATAATGTTCAGTAAACTCCTTATACATTTTACACATCTTTCTTTAGGTAAGAAGAATTTTCTTTCATGAATTTATTGAAATTATTTTCTGGGCCTTTGATATGAAAAACTTTCCTTGTTCTATTCCTATTATTCTTAGGTTTTCTCTTTTCATAGTCTACTAGAATTCTTCAAAGTTTTGTGTCAAGAACTTTTTAGATTCAACATTTTCTTTGACCAAATGTGTCAATTTCTTCTACTGTAAATGCTATGCTTCAGATTTTCTCTTGCATTTCTTGTATTCTATTTGTGATGCATGCATCTGTAATTCCTGCTTGCTTATCTAGTTTTTCCATTTCCAGAATTCCTCCAGTTTGTGGTTTTCTTACCATTTTCAGGTTTTGAACAGCTTTATTAATTTCCTTCACCTATTTGTTTGTATTTTGCTGGATATATTTAAGGGATTTAATAATTTCCTATTTAAGTAGAATAGGAGGGATTATCTGTGGAACCACAAAAGAAGACAGTAAAAGAAAAAGTAAAAGTGAATAGGAGGAGTGTCTCTGAGAGAAACTATAAAACAAGGGCAATGAACAATCACAAAATTCAGTAAGGGTGACCCTAGCTAAGACTCCTAGCAATGGGAGATATGAAGCCTGAACTGGACATCTTTTGAACAAGATGTCCATGTTGAAGACAAGACTTCAACAGTGAGGGATTAGGGCACCAACAAAGCCACAAGTCTTTCAAACTATTGTCTGGGGTAAGGGTGGCACAGAAATTGTGGGAGGAAACAACCAATGATTGGTCCAGGTTCCAACCAATGACCTGTGCCATGAGAGGGAGCCATTCCTGACACATCCTGGAAGGACAGGATCTAGATTGTGTATAGCCCAGAGGCCCACAATAAAAACAAATATGAATGACAGAACAAACAAACCCCAACAACAACAAAATTAAAAGTCAATAAAATTATTCCTGATGATATTTTGCTATATTCATAGATTCATGTCTATTCCAGTTTTCATGAGAAAGGCTTCAGGTTGTACCTAATGGAAACACATGCAGAGATCCAAGTTCAATGATTAGGAACAGCTTGATGAATACTGAAGAAGAGGGGAAAGAAGAATTGTAAGTCACAGGGAACAAGTACAACATAAGAAAAACATCACAGAATCAAATAACATAGGGCTCACAGACAGTGAACCAGAAACCAAGAAACCTGCATGAAATTGATCTAGGCTGTCTGCACATGTCACACTTATGTAGCTTGGTCATCTTCTGGACTTCTAACAGCAAGAGCAGGAGCTGTCTCTGACTCTGTTGCCTGCCTCTAGGACCCTTTCACCTTCTGAATTGCCTTGTATAGCCTTAGTAGAAGAGGAAGTGCCTAGTCTTACTATACCTGATATGACATGGCTGGTTGATACCCATGGGAGGCCTGCCTTTTTCTGAAAGAAATGAAGGAGGGGTGGATAAAAGTAGGGGTGGAGGGAACTGGGAGAGGAGGGAAATTGATGTAGAATGATTAACTGATTAAATAAAACACTAAATGCACAACATTTTCTTATTGCATCTAGTGCCTTTATATAAAAAGATTTTAGCATGTTTATTTTGAAACAATTTTAAGATTGTTTGAATTATTCCTCTCTCATATATGCTTATAATCATAACATAATGATAATAAAGTGTAAAAATCTGATTTTAAACTCTGATAATTTAGTTAGTGGGATTATCAGATCTAAAAGTTTTAGAGGAGTCTTGGGGTCTTTTAGATAAAGAATAAAGTCATCTTTAAATATGGATAGTTTGACTTCCCTTTTTAATATTTGCCCTTCCCATTATTCTCAATGTCATATTTCTCTTTGCAGAACATTGCAAAAATTGCCACTGGGAGATGAACAATGACTAAACCAGCCACTATCCAGAGGCAAAAATCCCAATGAAAAGCACACGTAAGATGAGACTGGATTAGACAAAATGCTAGACAAGAAATTCATCATAAATAAAGGAAGAATTATAGATAGATAGATAGATAGATAGATAGATAGATAGATAGATAGATAGATAGATAGATAGTTGTGTGTGTGTGTGTGTGTGTGTGTGTGTGTGTGTGTGTGTGTGTGTGTGTTCAAAGGAATTAATAAGGGCACCAATAGGAAGCTGAAATAAATTAGGAAAAAAAAACTGAACATGAAAAGGAACGCAATAAAAATAAGTGGATGGAGAGGAAAGTGAATTGTACCAAAACCTATAAGATATTGTCAGGGGCTGCTTTGCTTATACACTGAAGGCCTAACATCAACCATAGGCATAAGTCAGCCTACTAACACAAAGTCTCAGGTATCTGTGGAACAACACTGAAACAGATCACTATGAGATATTGTAAACAGGCAGCTTTGGTGGAAATTTACCAGCATAAATATTTACCAGGGTTGATAGGCACAAGTAGTCAAGGTCTTGTGGATAGTCATAGACCTTGGGTAGCCTTGGTGGATAGTACCAACTTAGATAAGGACAAGTGAATCATAGGCGGAGTCATAGTGACCTGTCCCATGAACCTTTACTGATACTCTGTTCTGGAAAATGTCTGTACTCCCCCTGAATACTTACATTCCTGCATCATCCCCTTCCCCCACATCCTGCCTTTTTGTGTATATAACCCTGTGTGAAAAGGTTAAAAACTTCAGTTTGATCAGCCTATAGACAAGCTGTGGTTCTTTGCATTTGCCCGTTTTTCCCCCATTCTCTCTTAGGTGATCTCCCTGGACTCTGTTTAATGCCCTGCTGGACAGGACAAGATATAATGAACATAGTTCTAAGAGGAAGGTTTATAGCTACAAATGTCTATACTAAAAAAATCATGAAGGAATGAGAAATGATCTAGGATAAAGTGCTAGGCTTCTGGAATACAACTCTTGGGAAAAGCTACAGACCCAGGGAAGAGACCAGAGACCATCCAGAGCAAAGATCTTGGTGAGAGTGCTCTACAACTCAGACTGTTCAGACCTGACCAAGAATAGAGCACCCATGTAAGGGAACCTCCAAAATAACAGGCATAACCTATGATCCCAAGTAAGGAAAAGGTGCTGGCCTAATGTAAAGGGCACAGGTGTCAGAGTTTGGGAGTTCAATAACAAATGACACAAGTTGCAGGCCTAGGGAGGAGAATTGATCCCAGAGTAAGGAATCTAGGAATGATGATTTCAAAATTTGTAGAAGATGTCAAGGAAGCAGAGGGTAATGAGTAGACCAAAAGTGAGGACTTCAGAGGTATGGGAATGTCCACAATTCACAGTTGACTGTTGATCCAGGGAGAAAACTGAGTCTGACTCAGGGAAGGGCATACAGGGCTGGAAAAGTTTATAATTCAGACCACAAATTTTGAACTGAGGGAGACAAGTTGACCCGGGTATAGGCACACAGATTCATGGACTTTGACAAATCATAGCAGAAGCTCTGGACCAAAGGGGAGATACAGTCTAAAGCTGAACGAGGTACCCAGGCACAGGGAGGTCCACAGTTAATGCCAGAAACTATGAATCAGGAAGGAGAGTAGAACTGATACAAGACAGTAGCTGACTTCAGAGAGAAAATAGAGGTAGAGTTTGGATCCTTAAATACCATTCCCAGGGAAGAAAAGCAGAGCTCAGTCTTAACTGAAATCTGTGAACTTTATGAACATTGCAAATACCTGACTGAAAAATAGATAATTTTTTGAAGGATCATCAACAAAAACATCCTAGACTAATTGCTCCCAATGAGAACAAGTTGAACAAACTTAAACAAATATTTAAAAGAACAGTTAAAATTATGAGAACATGTGGGATATAAAACCATGCCAGAATTTTGGTAAGGTAGAGCAGATTGAGACAGAGTGACTCAGTGGGCACACACCTGAGGTTTAGGTGACTCACAGCTCCCTGTAAGACTCCTAACTGAGAACACTTGCTATGCTTCTCATATAGAAAAAAACATGGCCTTTGGCCATGTAGGTTCAAGAAAGAGTTCTCTATGCTAATGAGATATCTAAAGGCCCAGAGGGCTTAGTCAATAAGCTTCCCTTCCCAGCTATTCCTCCCTGCAAAAGGTATTTAATCTCAGGCCAACCCTGAGAAGTCAGGTATCATTTTACACATTCATTTTCCACCATGACAATAAACTGTTTCAAACCTTAGATTGTCTGTTTTTTCCAGAATTTTCTGTAGAGAGCAATGAATAGGGCCTTTGCCTACAGAGCAGCAGCCTAATCTCTGGTAGAAGGCCTCTCTGTACTTCTAGCCACAATAACCACCAAGCCTGCCTCTAAAAAGGTAAAAAATCCATGGGGGACAGGGGACAAGCAGGATCTCCAGTTTTCCCCTGGCCACAGGATAGAAACTGTCCACAGGCATCTGGGCTCCTTCTATATTCTCTATGCTTTCTAGACTCCCAGAAGTGCCTGGATGTCCAACTGTCTGTGAATATCTTAGTCCCAGCTTCTATGAAGGCCCAAGACCCTCAAGCCAGTCCAGATCATCCCATAACTCAGGGTGAGCATTCCTACTGGAGCAGTGTCATGGTGCTTCCTATTACCCAGCACCTGCCCAAGTTGGCAGGAAGGATTAAGAACAGTCAAAAACATGCATTCTGGTCTGGCATTTTCTCAGAAAATTGGACATAGTACTACCTGAGGACCCAGCCATACCACCCCTGAGCATATACCCAAAAGATGATCCAACATATAGCAAGGCCACAAGCTCTACTCTGTTCATAGCAGCCTTATTTATAATTGCCAAAACCTGGAAACAATCCAGATATCCCTCAACAGAGGAATGGATACAGAAAATGTGGTACATTTACACAATGAAGTACTACTGAGCTATTAAAAACAATGATGTCATGAAATTCACAGGCAAATGGACGGAACTTGAGTTGATTAAAGAGGAAACAAATCCTTAAAGATATATAGGAAAATTCAATTAAATAGTTGAAAAAAATAAATAAAACTGTGCAAGAACTAAAAGTGGTAATTGAAATGATAAAGAAAACACAAACTGCAAAAATCTTGGAGATGGAAAACCTACAGACAAGAGCAGGAACAATAGCATCAGCAACAGATAAGAAAATGAAAGGGATAATTTAAGGCATAAACGATACAATAAAAGAAACTGATACATCAGTCAAAGTATATGTTAAACCTAAATCATTCCTGACACAAAACATCTAGAAAATCTAGGATATCATAAAAAGACCTATCCTAAGAATAATAGGAATAGAAGTTAAAGAATCCCAGCTCCAAGGCCCAGAAAATATTTTTAAAAAATAGAGGAAACTTCTCAACAAATTACATGCCTATAAACATACAAGAATCATGTAGAACACCAATTAAGACTAGAACAGAGTAGAAAATCCTTTCGCCACATAATAAACCAAATTTAAAATGAACAGACCAAAGAAAGCAGTAAGGGAAAATGGCAGGTATCATACAAAGACAGACCTATCAGAATTATACCACAGTGATCAACAGAGCCTCTAAAAACTAGAAGGACCTCTAAAAAACAACAGGTATCCACATAGATTACTATATCCATCAAAACTCTCAATCACCATAGATGGAGAAAGCAAGATATGTCAAGACAAGTCTAAATTCAAGCAGTATCTATCCACAAATGATCACTACAGAAAATACTAGAAGGGAAACTCCAACCCAAGCAGGATAGCTGCATCCAAGTAAACACAGTAAATTAGTAATTTTATACAAGCAAAAGTGAGGGAAGCATAAACAAACACAGCCACACATACATATACACACTAACTAATGCCACAAATATCAAAATAACAGGAAATAACAGTCACTGGTCATTAATATTTCTCAAAATCAATGGACTTAATTTCCCAGTAAAGACAGAGACTAACAGTATGGATATGAAAACAAGGATCAATCATTCTGCTGCATAAAAGAAACATACCTCACCAATAACTATAGACATTACCTCAGAGTAAAGAGCTGCAACAAAGTTTTCCAAGCACATGGACCCAAGAAGCAAACTGGATAGCCATTCTAATATCTAACAAAATAGACGTTAAACCAATATTAATCAAAAGAGATAGGGAAGGATACTTCATATTCATCAGAGGAAAAATACACCAAGATGATATCTCAATTCTGCATCAAAGCCCCAAACACAAGGGTACCCACATTTAAGAAAACATTGCTGAAGTTAAATTGCATATTGAACTCAACACATTAATAATGGGAGACTTCAACACCCAATTCTCACCAATTGACAGGTCATCTAGACAAAAACTAAACAGAGAAATAATGAAATGAAAAGAAATTATGAATTAAATGGACCTAACAGACATCTATAGGAAATTTCACTCAAACACCAAGAGTAAACCTTCTCAGCATCTCATAAATCTGTCTCCAAAACTAACCTTATAGTTTGTCACAAAGCAAGATTCAACAGATAGAAGAAAATTGAAACAATGCCATGTACCTTATCAGACCATCATGGATTAAATCTGGACTACAACAACAATAGAAACACTAGAAAGCCTATACACTGTTAATAATTAAACAACTCTCTACTCAATACCTCTTGTTCAGGGGGAAAATAAATAAATTAAAGACTTTCTATAATTCAATGAAAATGAAGGCACAACACTGGAGGATCCCAGACATCAGGGAATTGAGAGGCTGCCAGAACCCAATGGGGATGACTTTATTCGAAATGCACAGGAAAGGAGAGGTAGAACCTATAGAGACCACCTCCAGTAGAAGGCATGGCCCCTGGTTGAGGGATGGGGACACACACAGCTCAAAGTTTTTAACCCAGGAATCTTACTGTCCAAAAAAAAGATAGGAACACAAATGGAGCAGAGACTGAAGGAAGGGCCTTCTAGGAACTGCTCCACATGGGGATCCATGCTGTCTGCAGGCACCAAATATGGACACTAGTTGCCAAGAGGTGCTTTCTGACAGGAACCTTGTATGGCTTTTACTAGGGACATTCTACCAGCAACTCACCAATGCAGATGTGGATGCTTGGTGCCAACCTTCAGATTGAGCTCTGGGACCCTGATGTGGGAGCTTGCAAAAGGACTGGAGGAACAGAGGTGGATTGCAACCCCTTAGAAAGAACAATGTTGGCTGACCAGAGCACCAAGTATTTCCAGTAAATAGATTACAAACCATGGAGTGTACAGGGAGGTATCTATGGCTCTAGACACAAATATAGCAGAGGATGTCCTTGTCTGACATCAATGGCATGGGAAACCCTTGTTCATGTGAAGGTTTGATGCTCCATCATAGGTGGATGATAGAGCAGTGAGGCAGGAGAGGGTGAGTGTGTGGGGGAACATTCTCATAGAAGCAAAAGAAGAGGGCTGGTGTGGAAAGGGTATGTGAGTCAAGGTAAATAGGAAGTAGGATTTCATTTGAGATGTAAACAAATGGAATGATTAATAAAAAAGAAAAAATAATAAAATAATTTTAAAATTAAAAAAAGAAAATAAAGTCACAAGACAAATAAAATAATGGGAAAAAGAAAGGAAAGCACTGCTAAAAGGAATGTTCAGAGCTCCTATAAAGTGTTCCCAAAAAGAAATTAGAAATTTCCCATACCAGCAGTTTAAGAAGCTAGAATACCAAATAGAAGTAGAAGCTAGGAAATAACCAAAAAATCAGGACTGAAATCAATTTGTTAAAAAAATTTTAAAAAATCAAAGAAAACAAGAACTTATTTTTTGAGAAAATCTAAAAGATAGTTAAGCTCTTAACCAAAATAACCAAGAGACAGAGAGCCAGCATTCAAACAACAAACAAACAAAATAAGAAATGAAATGGGAGACATAACAATAGACACTGAAAAACTTCAATGAATCATTATATCTTACTTCAAAAGCCTGTACTCCAAAAATTGGAAAGTCTTGATAAAATAAATAATTCTCTAGACAAATACCACTTATTAAAGTTAAATCTAGATCAAGTAAACTAGTTAAATATCCCTATAACCACTGAAATAATAGAAGCAATCATTAAAAGTCTCCCAACAAAGAAAAGCACAGGGGGTTGGTTTTAACACAGAATTTTACAAGATTTTTAAAGAAAGCTAATTCTAGGATTCCACAAACTATTCCATTGAAAAGAAACAGAAGAAATATTGGTAAACTGAGTCTATGAAGCCACAGTCACTCTAATACCTAAACACAGACAAAGATTCTGTTGGGGCCCATTTTCACCTGGTGTGGGCCTGGAGGACAAACCAGAGCCTTGCTTGGGTTTCTGCGGCCTTGTGAGAAGTCCTAAGCCTGGTTAGCATTTGAGACCTGTATTAGTCACATCCTTACTGGAGTGACTCAACAAGACCTGTTTGGCCTTGCTTATGCCCCACCTTTGCTAATGTAAAGTTTTGACACTGGCCCTGTCAGTCACCTCATACCCTCCATCACCATTCCATGCCTCCTACATCATCTCACCCCACCAAAAATCCCCCTCCCTATGCTCCAAGTTTATATAAGTGAGAGGCTGATGCAATAAAGTTGAGTTCCTGTTTTGACAAGACTCCTGGCCCGGTGTGTTTCTTTTGAGACTTCAAAACTTGCCATCCAGCTAAGTCCCAGAAAAACTTGGCATAACAGGGACCTCTCTCTTCTTGCCTTGACCTGCCAACAAGGAGCCTACAAGACAAAGAAAAAGAACATCAGAACAGTTTTATTTATGAACATTGATGGAAAAATACTTGATGAAATACTAGCAAACCAAATCCACAAACACATAAAAACCACAATCCATCAAGATCAAATAGGATTCATTGCAGGGATGCAAACCCAATCCAGGCACATGTAAAAAACATCATTCATCATGATCAAGTAGTCTTCATTCCAGGGATGTAGAGATTACTCAATATATAAAAATTCATGAATAATCTACCATACAAAGTGAAAGAAAAATTACATGATCATCTCACTACATGCCGAAAGAGCCTTTGAAAAAATTTAACACTCCTTCATGTTAAAAGTATCACAGACATCAGGGATAAAAGACACACATCTAATAATAATGAAAATAATGTGCAAGTCAAAGGCCAACATTAAGCAAAATGCAGAGAAACTTAAAGGAATTCCACTAAAATCAGGGAGAAGATAAGGCCTACAATTGTTTCCCTCTCTATTCAATATACTACTTGACATTCCAAGAGCAATAAGTCAACTAAAAGAGATCAAGGGGATACAACGTGTAAAAGAACAAATCAAAGGATCACTATTTGTGGGTGATATGAAAGTATACATGATTGACCCAAAAAATTCTACGAGAGAACTTCTAAAGCTTATAAAACAGCTTCAGCAGAGTGGCTGCATACAAAATTAGCTCAAAGAAATCAGTAGCCCTGCTGTATATTAATGATAAACTTACTGAAAAAGAAATTAAGGAACACCACTCTTTATAATAGCCACAAATAATATGAAATACCTTGGTGTAACTTTAACCATGAAAGTAAATAATCTCTATGATAAGAACTTTAAGTCCCTGAAGAAAGAAATCACAGGAGACATCAGGAGATGAAAAGATCTCACATGATCATATAAAGGTAAGATTAAGAGTGAACATGACCATCTTACCAAAAGCAATCTACAGATTCAATGCAATCCCCATAAAAATTCCAACTCAATTTTTATAGTCCTTGTAAGAGCAATTCTGAACTTTATATGGAAAAATAATAAACCCAGGAAAGCAAAAACAATCTTGAACAATAAAAGACCATAGGGAGAAATTACAATCTCTGACCTCAACCTGTGCTACAGATTAATACTGATAATAAAAATTGCCTGGTATTGGTACAGAAACAGACACATTGATCAATGGAATTAAATCGAAGACCCCAAAATAAATCAACACACCTATCACACTTGATTATAGATGAAGAAGCTCAAGCCATACAATGGACAGCAGAAAGCACCTTCAATAAATACTACTGGTGCAACCATGTCTACATGTAAAAGAATGAAAGCAAATTCATATTTATCATCCTGCACAAAACCCACATCCAAGTAGATGAAGGACCTCAACATAAAAACAGGTACACTAAACTTCATAGAAGAGAAATTGGCAAATACCACTGAGTGCATTGGTACAGGAGACAGTTTCCTGAACAGAATACCAGTGGCTCAGGTTCGGAGATCACAAATCGATAAATGGAAATTAATGAAAGTACAAAGCTTCTGTAAGGCAAAGAGCACTGTCAATAGGACAAAATGGCAGCCAACAGATTAAGAAAGTGGTTTTACCTCTCCTACATCTGACAAAGAGCTAATGTCCAAAATTTACAAAGAACTCAAGAAGTTAAACAACCCAAATAACCCAATTAAAAGTGGAACATAATCCTCAACAGAGGAATCTCAAGTGGCCAAGAAAAAGTTAAAGAAACAATGAAAATCCTTAGTCATCAGGGAAATGCAAATCAAAACAACTCTGAGATTCTATCTTACATTGGTCAGAATGGCTAAGATTAAAAACTCAAAGGATAGCACATGCTGGCAAGGATGTGGATCAAGAGAACACTCCTCCATTGCTGGTGGGAGTGCCAATTTGTACAGACACCTTGGAAATCAGTTTGGCAGTTTCTCAGAAAAGTGGGAATAGTTCTACCTCAAGACCCAGCTATACCACTCATGGGCATATACCCAAAAAATGCTCCATAATCCCACAAAGATACTTTCTCATCTATATTTATAATAGCCAGAAACTAGAAACAACTCAGGTGTTCCTCAACTGAACAATAGATAAAGAAATGTGGTATATCTACACAATAGAATACTATACAGCTAAGAAAAACAAGGGCATCATAAATTCTGCAGGCAGATGAATGGATATTGAGAATAACATTTAGAATGTGGTAACCCAGTCCCAAAATGACATGCATCATATGTATTCACTTATAAGTGGATATTAGCCATACAGTAATAACACCAATGCTACACTCCATTGACCCAAGGAGTCTGGACAGGAAGGAGGGCACAAGCAAGGATGGTTGTAACTCACTTGGAATTAGGAATAAAAATATAGTGGAAGGCCAAGGGTGGGAAGGACCTGGGTAGCACCAGGGATGTGCAGGGAATTGGGTGGTTTGGAGGCAGATGTGAGGAGGGGCAGAGTGGAAGTGGTGAAAATGAATATAATTCATCAAGAGATGAAGGGGAGTGTAGACTGCATCTCAAGGAAGAGAAAGTGACCAGAGATAGGGGAGGTGCCAAAGAATAAGTGGGCAGTGTCTTTAGCTGTTACTCATAGCATTAGATCTATAGAGCCTAGGGAGGCTACTTCCTGTGGCCAAGCAGTAACCCTCATGGAGTGATATGAACACCAACTCACCCACAAAAACATCAACCGAAAAATGTATCCTGTCTACAAGAAATGCAGAGATTCTTGATAGAGCAGAGACTGAGGGAATGGCCAACCATTAACTGGCACAACTTGATATCCATCCATGGACAAGCACCAATCCCTGACAATATTAATGATACTCTGTTATATTTGTAGACAGGAGTCTCTGAGAGGCCCCACACTCCAACTAACTCAGATAGAGGCAGACAACCACATGGAAGAGTAGAATGAAATATTGGGGCACTCACAAGAATAGGAACTCCACAGGAAGACCAAGAGAATCACCTGAACTGGACTCTTGGGGCTCTCAGAGACTGAACCACAACTTAAGAACATATAGGGGCTAGACCTAGGCCTCCCAGAACATACTTAATAATGTACAACTTTGTCTTGGTCTTCATGTGGATCCCAAACAAATGGAGTGGGAGCTATGAAAAATCCTGTTGCCTGTCTATTGGATATGTTCTTGAATCTGGGCTGCCTCATTCAGCCTATGTGGAAGAGGATGTGCCTAGCCTCTCAGAGACTTGATTTAGTATGGAAACCCACCCTTTCAGAAAAGAAGGGGAGATGGAATAGGGGAAGAATTGTGGGTGGGGGTGACCACAAGAGTACAGTAAGCAGAATATAAAGTGCATAAGTAAATAATAATAATAATAATAATAATAATAATAATAATAATAATAATAATTTAAAAATACCAATATGGCACCTCAGAAAATCAGAAAGTACCAAAAGCAGGGTGGTCATGCCTGCCTTCTACCTGCCTTTCTTCCCTAAAGGAAGCCAAAACCCTGACCTCTGCCCCCTTATCCCATCAAGACTCCCAAGTTTCAAGGGCTCTACTCGTGAAAAACAACTGTGCAGGCCTTATAAGTTCCCCTACTTTATGAGCAGTAGGTTTTGCTTTGTTTCCTAAATTACACATTTTGCTCCCTACCTCCGGGATTATCAAACACATTGTCAGACTAAGCAAAACATAGATTTCCATTTCTTTATTTCTGAATAACCTTGTGTCTTGTGAAACTAAATGTATTTGTGTATGATTTTATGTGTTTCTCTTATAACTATCTCCATAGATAGATAGATAGATAGATAGATGATAGATAGATAGATAGATAGATAGATAGATAGATAGATAGATATGACTTCAGATTGTCCTCTGATGTATAGATCTCTACATGAAGGTAATTTAATAAAAATTAGTATAACAATGAGAAAAACACCAAACAATGAATCAAATCAAGGCATTTTTAAAATATATTGGTCACAATTATAGTTAACTCAGTCATTCTGGATTTCTGACGGGGTTGAAAACTTATAGCCTCATAGCCAATCCTGGCTATTTACCTTGAGAGAAAAGATTTGAGTGGGTGGTCGTCAGCTGACATTCATCCTAAAGCCAGGTTCAGAACTAAATGTTTTAGTTAGGATAGACAACAGAGGTGCTGGTTAGTCAACAAAAGGATGGACTGGGTATTAGGACTATCTTGTACCTCACTGGTATAAATTGGCATAATTATGCTCTAATTGTATTTTGAGAGAAAAGTTTCATTTTAACAGGAAGGGTGATATGTAGGAGGAGCTAAGGTGGGAAGAGTACTAAGAGGAAAAGGAGTAAGAAGAGGAGGAGAAGCAGGAGAGGAGAAGTTAGGTGATGAAAGAGAGAAAGAGGGGGGAGACAGGGAGGCAGATGTTCATGTCTCTCCACCAGTCAAAGATAGTTGATATATCTAGGTTGGGTAGTGGGTTACACCTCTGATTGAACAATACCAAACTTATAAAGCCTATGATTAACATTTTTTAAAAAATGTATAAATGCAAAAAGGAAAAGGGGGAATGGGATAGGGGTTTTCTAAGGGGGGAATGGGGAAAAGGGATGGCATCTGAAGTGTAAATAAAATATCTAATAAAAATGGAAAAAAAAATAAAAAATAAAGAAAGGAAAAAATATTATGTATGCCAGATTATTTTATTATTCCCTGGCATGTGCTACCTAGAATGAAGAAAATATGTTGCATGGTATTGCATTGTCTTATATGCACTAAAACTACAAAATAAAAGCAAGCAGAGATCTGGACATTCTTAGAAACACATTAGTGAAGATTAAAGTGTAAATGAACCTGATTTTTCCCTTCACTTGATAATTTAATTATAAATACAGTACTTGATCATGGCAATGTGAAAATGCAGTCAGAAAGTTTAGAATTAAATTATAGAAAAGAGTAGCAACAAGAAGTCTTTTTAATTTTGATTTTTAGCAGTACCTAATTAGTACAGAGCATAAGGAGTCCAGTGCAGTTAATCACTTAAGGTTTAAAACTCTAACCACTATTGCTACTAGATAACAAGGGTAAAATATGAACTACGGTATATATTTTCATTCATTATGCTCTGAATATATGTTGTCTATATTTGAATATAATGGGCATCACTCTTTTTCCTCCACAAATTTTGTATTTATGAATTATATAAATACCTGCCCTCAGTAATATATATATATATATATATATATATATATATATATGAAAACCATGTAGACCTGTTACAGCAAAGCAGAGAAAATCCTGTAACAGGTTTCAAGTGTTATCTGATGACACTCTCAGCTTCAGGGTACAGCAAACTGTCCTCAAGAATTTATTTATGGACTTTACATCTGGTGGTAAAAAACACAGTTTCTCTCACCTATAACTATAAGCACTAAATAAAATGATAAGAAAACAAAAACTCAAAGGCTGTTATACTAAGTCCAGGTGTATGAACACATGCCTGGGACAGCAGCCTATATCTTGAAAATTCTACTCATTTTCTGCTGTAGCAGTTTGCAAATGTTAGGGCTTGAGTTGAGGTGTCTGATCCACTTGGAACTGATTTTTGCAGAGTGAGACATATATATCTAGTTTAATTCTTCTACACATGGATATCCAGTTTTCTTAACACAAGTTATTAAAAATGTACATTTTCTCCAGTAAGTATTGTTTATGTATCTGCCAAAAATCAGGTGGCTGTAGCTCCATGGGTCCATATTTGGATCTCCTAATATGTTCCATTGATTTCCATATATATCTTTTGCCACTGCCATGCTGTTTTTGTGACTATGACTCTATAATATATCTTGAAACAAGAATAGAAACCTTCAAGGTAAACTATCTTTCATCTCAAAGGGAATAAGAAATAATTTATTATAATCCAAATATGAGTGGCTGTACCCTAGGAACATGAATTCAATTTGCCCTCAAATAATGTATTTCTTCATGGAAGTGATGATATGAACATTTACAGTCATATAAGTACAACAATGCTAACAACAAAACATAGATTAAGGTAATTTGAAAATATATTGGTAGGAAAACAGCCTGAGGCAGTCTAGAATATGACACCAGACAAAATCCAGGGACAGAAATATATGCTTACATGGTGTCACTAAACACACACACACACACACACACACACACACACACAATGTGAATGACCAAGGCAGTATGTGCTCTCACAAACACACTAGACTTATAGAAATGCCCACAACTAAAATGTCACTGAACCTTAGGAACAAGAATTTAAAGAACAATCACAAATATCATCAAATTAGAATTTAAAGAAGAAAAGAAGAAATGAACAAGAATCTCAATAATCTTCAAAGCAATAAGAATAAATTGCCTGAGTTATTTTCAAGGAAACACAATATGCAGCTGAACCAAATGATGACCTCAATTCCAGATGTGAAAACTGAACTCAGAAAAGAGATAGACTTATTGAAGAAAATTCAAGATTAAATGAAGATAGAATATAGTCACCCAACATTCATTTAGTACACTGAATGGAAAGCCTTACAAGTCAAATTGATAAAAATTAAGATAGAATATCAGGACTAAAATCTAAGCTACAATTGGACCAATCAAGGCAAGAACAGAGAAAACATAAACACACAAAAAAATCTGGAATGTGAGACATTATCAAAAGACTAAATCTTTGAATTATAGGCACAGAGGAAGAACAACCCCAGTTCAATAGCATAGACCAAATACTTAACAAGATAATAGAAGAAAATTTTCCCAAATATACAGATCCAACTGTACAGATCCATGAAGAACATTGATTGGACAGAACCAGAGAAGAAAATCCACAAGGCATATTACAACCAAACATCAAATATATAGAACAGAGAGGGTGCTGATAGCAACAACAACTATAACAACAAAAACCCACAAAAAACATGTAAAGGAAAAACCAACAGAACATTAGCCAATTTCTCATAGTATGCAAGTATAAATGTATATGTAAGTATATAGTAGGTATAAGTATATACTACATGACTACTTAAAATGTTTTTAATTGAACATATTTATGAATTCACTTTATAACTGAATATCAGCCCCAATTCTTCTTCCAGGATTTCCTCATACAAGTTCTTTCCCCATTCCCCTTTCTCCTCCTTCTCCCTTGAGAAGGGGAAGCCACACTGGGTGTCAACACTCCTCATGTCCCCTGACTTCACTTTGGGGCTCTGCAGATACTTTCCCACTGAGGCCAGAAAAAGCTACACATTAGGGCCACAGGGTCTAAAGGCAGGCAGGAAGGTAACAGACAAGGGACAGCCCCTGCTTCAGTTGTTGAAGACCAAGCTGCTCATCTGCTACATGTGTTCAGGGAGCCAAGATCTAGCCAATGTTCCCTCTGGTTGGTGATTCAGTCTCTGGGAGCTTCAGTGCTCCAGGTTAGTTGATTTTTGTTCTTACTATGGAGACCCTATCCTATTTGGGTCCCTCAGTCTTTCTCCCAACTCTTCCATAAAATTCCTTGAGATCTATCATATGTTTTGTGGTGAGTTTTTGAATCTCTTTTAATTTCTTGCTGGTTGGAATGTCTCAGAGGACAGATATGTTAGGTTCCTGTCTGCAATCATAAAGCACTACCATTAATAGTATCAGAGATTGGTTCTTGCCAATAAGATGTGTCTCAATTTGGGGCAGTCATTGGTTGGCCATTCCCTCCAACTCTGTTCCATCTCTTTCCCTGCACATCTGTAGTTTTACTACATTCTTGGATATTTATTTTCTTTTATCACTTACCAAGCTGCAATTTTGTTTTTTATAACTGAGTCTACTCTAAGCAGAGGGAAAAAGAAGTTGAATAACTTTTTAGACAGTAAATTACTTCTTGTTTCACTTTGTATGTTCAGCACTGGAGATAGGATCCAGGGTCTAGACAAGCCCAGCAAACACTCAGCCACCAACATGTCCCAGCACCTTTCCAGGCTCTTTTCAAAGCTTTGTTAGGTAGGAAGACAGAGAGTAGTCCTTATTCTACAGCTGTTCAGTGTTATTAACTCTTCTTTCCCTAGATGGTCTCTAAAGACTGTAGGCTCTATGGTGGAATATAATAATTAAAGGGTATCAGGAAAATTAAGATGGTATGGATCTGAATTCTCCTTCTATCTCAGAATAAGAGCAGACAGACAGATCTTGGGCATTCTCAATTTAGAAGATTTGCCCATTGGCAGGATGTCCAGGAAGGCTGTACAGACAGAGCTGCAACTCAGCACACTCCCCTTCAAGGCCCAGGACACTAGGATACAAACCCAGCAGACTCAGCCAGAGCCACACTCACCCTCACATTTAGATGTGTTGCCTATCAGAAGGTCACATAGGTGCCAAGCATGACTTGTACCCTTACAGAGCTCTGTGGCTTTAGATGCCCCATTGAATAAAACTGATTTTCACTTAGCCTTCAGGTATCAATTGCAAATGGCTTCTCAATTAGGGGGTAGGACTGAGTGTTCACTTCTTCCTCTCAGTGCTTAAGTTCTAGCTGTTTGAGCCTATAGTGGTTTAGTACATGTTGCCACAGTCTCTGTGAGTTTACGTATGTGCACACCAATCCCTTCTCTCTGGAAAGCACAGTTTTTACTCCAAATCATCCCACACCTTTGGCTCTCACAATCTTCATAAATCCCTGAGCTTCAAGGGGACAGGTTTGAGGAATGCAACCTATTTAGAATTGGGTGTTCCAAAAAGACCAACACTTAATAAATGGATTTGATGCCTAAAAAAAGCACTTGTGGAAACTATTGAAGTGGATTCCTGCAAAGGCAGGCAGTGTCTTGGTAAGAGAAACTTTACAGCAGAGAAGGTAAAACAAGCAAACCATCAACATTGGCATGGTTACAGGCATGGACATGGACACAGTCAAACCTGTTTTTTTCAGTCTTTAGAAACCCAGGCAGTAGGCAGACTCATTACTCTCAATATACTCAAAACAAACAAGAGTATGTTGAAATTTCCAAAAGGAAACATTTCATGAGAGGGCTGGGCAAACTTGAGAAAAGACTGACACTTGCTGTTGATTTTAAGCTGGAACTCACTGCAATCTATTTGTTCACATTCTCTGGGACACTGCACAAAGATCATTCCTATTTTTCAGATTGAAACTGGAGCCACAAACTACACCTTTCCATCAGAACCGCTTGTTCCATAACACATCACAATGTGGTGAGGAATTTGAAATCATCCTACTATGAAAAATATGCTGACTGGCAGTATAATATTTGCTTATCTTTTTTGTTATTCTTGACTTTTTTTTTTAATCTTCACTCTTACATACATGACTTTTTTGCTTTTACTTTTATAATAAAATAAGTAAGATAAAATAAAAACATCAAAGTTGAACAAGACAAACCAACAGAAGAAAAGAGACAAAGAGACTGCAGAACAATCAGAAACCAAGATTGCAAACTCATGAACCCCATAAAAACACTAAACTAGAAGCCATGATACATACACACAGGATGTGGTTTTAACCCAAGAAAGCCCTATGCATGCTGCTTTAGTCTTTGTGATTTCATATAAAATTTGCTCAGTTGATTTCGAGTACTGGTATTTCTTGATGTTTTTCACCCTCTTTAGCTCTTATATTCTTTCTGCCTCCACTTCTGAAGTGTTTCCTGAGCTCCAAGAAAAGGGATTTTATAAAGACATCTCATTTAGAGCTGAGTGCTCCAAGGACTCTCATTCTGAGTAATGTATGGCCATGAGTCTCTATGTTTGTTCCCATCTGCTGAGGAGGAAGCATCTCTAATGATGGTTGAATAAGGCACTGATATATAATTATAAAAGATTATCATTAGAGGTCATTTATTAGTAGGATTTGACTACTATTGTTAGTTTTTTCCCCTTAGGCACCTGGGCATTCTACTCTCAGGATCTTGGTCACACAAGCAATGTCAAGTATGGATTCTACCTTGGGGAACATCAAATCAGTTATTACTTCTTTACAGCAACAAGTTTTGTGCCAGTATTGCCCTAACATATCTTACAGGTAGGACACCATTGTAGAGCAAAAGGATTTGTGGCCAATTTTGTACCTCTTTTGAGAATGTGCAGAGGATCCTCCTGCTTTATGAAGACACATCCTTAACTTCTCCATGTTCAGTGAGTTGTGTAAGTGTTGGGTTTTGCACTAGGGACTTGCTGTCAGTTTGTGGAGAGCAAAGTACTGTCTGGGCAATAACCTAGGTTGTTTGGTAATTGAGCTCCACCACACATTGTAACCATGAAATGTTCTGTAACAAACACGCCAAAAATATTTCTTGACTGTTTTGTAAAATCCTAACCACCTAGTCTTGTTTCTGTAACCAGGCTTGCATGAAAGGATCTCCCATTTTGTGGTTTTGCCCTATAAAAAAGGCCTTCCTGTCTGTGCCTAAGCACTGAGCAGATCTTGAGTATCAGGTCTGCACTCAATCTCACAAAACCCAGAGGAGGCTGGACTCCCAGGAGTTCTAACCTGCCTAGGATTTTAGATAAGATAGCACCAACACTCTCCCCAAACAGGGAGTAACTGGGACACACAGGGACCCAGGAACTCACACCTGCCCAGGGGTACCAGTTCCTTCCTGTCTGTGCTTCAGCACTGAAAATCTTGAGTGTCAGATCTGCATCCAACCCCACAAAACTCAGAGGGGGCTGGACTCCCAGGAGCTCTAACAACTCAGAAACATAGGATCATAGGATCACTGGATCTCAGGAAATTATTCAAACCAGGATTTCAGGATCCTAGAGGCAGAATGAATCTTGGGAGCTCTTACAGCCGAGATCTTAGGATCACAGGGTTACAGATACAGCTGGACTCTGAGGAGTTCTGACACAACCAAGATAACAGAAAAGACAAGCTTCAGTCAGAGACAGTAAGTGCAGAAAGAAAAGCAAATGGCACAAGGCAAGCACAAGAACATAAGTATCAGCAGCCAAGAGTAGTACTTGGGATCTTCAGAACATAGTTCTCAGAACATAACAAGTCCCAAATACCCCATCACAAGGAAAAATGAAGATTCAGATTTCAAATCATTGATCATGATGATGATTGAGGAATTTAAGAAGGATATAAATAACATTTTCAAAGAAACAGAGGAGAACACAGGTAAACAGGTAGAAGCCCTTAAACAGGAAACACACACACACACACACACACACACACACACACACCCTTACGAAATTACAAGAAAACACAACCAAACAGTTAAAGGAATTGAACAAAAGCATCCAGGACATAAAAGTAGAAGTAGAAACAATAAAGAAATCAAAGGGGGAGACTACCCTGAAGATAGGAAACCTAGGAAACAGATCAGGAGTCATAGATGCAAGCATCACCAACAAAATACAAGATGTAGCAGAGAGAAACTCAGATGCAGAATATACCAAAGAAAATATCGACACAACTGTCAAAAAATGCAAAGTGCAAAAAGCTCCTAACCCAAAACATCCAAGAAATCCATGACAATATGAGAAGACCAAGCCTAAAGATAATAGGTGTAGATGAGAGTGAAAATTCCCAACTTAAAGGGCCAATAAATATCTTCAACAAAATTATAGAAGAAAACTTCCCTAACCTAAAAAAGTGATGCCAATAAATATACATGAAGCCTACAGAATCCCAAATAGACAAAACCAGAAAAGAAATCCTCCAGTTACATAATAATCAAAACCCAAAATGTACAAAACAAAGAAAGAATCTTAAAAGCAGTAAGAGAAAAACATCAACTAACATATAAAGGCAGACTTGTCATAATTACACCAGACTTCTCACCAGAGTCTATAAAAGCCAGAAGATGCTAGACAGATGTCATACAGACCCTAAGAGAACACAAATGCCAGCACAGGCTACTATATCCAGGAAAATTCTCAATTACCATAGATGGAGAAACCAAGATATTTCATGACAAAACCAAATTCACACAATGTCTTTCCACAAATCCAGCACTACAAATGATAATAGAAGGAAAATTCTAACACAAGGAGGGAAATTATACCCTAGAAAGAGCAAGAAAGTAATCTTGCTCATCCAACAAACCCAAAAAAAGATAGCCACATGAACATAATTCCACTGTTAACAACAGAAATAATAGGAAGCAACAACCATCTTTTCTTAATATCTCTTAACATCAGTAGACTCAATTCTAAAAAAAAAAAAAAAAAAAAAAAAAAAAAAACCATAGACTAACAGACTGGATGTGTTAACAAGACCCAGTATTTTGCTGCATATAGAAAACACACTGCAGTGACAAAAACAGACACTACATTAGAGTAAAAGGCTGGAAAACAATTTTCCAAGCAAATGGTCCCAAGAAACATGTTGGAGTAGCCATTCTAATATCTAATAAAGGCAACTTTCAACTTAAAGCTATCAAAAAAGATAAGGAAGGACACTTTATACTCATCAAATAAAAATTTAACCAAGATAAACTTACAATTCTGAACATCTATGATCCAAACACAAGAGCACCCACTTTCATAAAAGAAACCTTACTAAAGCTCACAGCACATATTGTACCTCACACAATAATAGTGGGAGACATCAACATCCCATTCTCAGCAATGAACAGATCAGAGAAACAGAAACTAAACACAGACATAGTGTAAGAGAAGTTATGAACCAAATGGATTAACAGATCTACAGAACATTTTGTCCTAAAACAAAAGAATACACCCTCTTCTCAGAACCTCATGGTACCTTTTCCAAAGTTGACCATATCATCAGTCACAAAATAGGCCTCAAGAGATACAAGAAAATTGACAGAATCCCATGCATCCTATCAGATGACCATGAACTAAGACTGATCTTCAATAACAACAAAAACAATGGAAAGCCCACATACATGTGGAAACTGAACAGCTCTCTACTCAATGATAACTTGGTCAGCAAAGACATAAAGAAATTAAAGACTTTCCTTCTGCCCCTTACCTGGTTTTTGTGGCTGGAGCAGACACCCAGCTGGTCTACGCCCATGTGGACACCGTATCCTGAGACATCCTAGAGAGGCCACTGACCTCAGAGTGGCAGGTAAGAACAGTCGCCCACTGACCTATGCCCCAGAGCTACAACTGGGAGGAGGGAGCACTTAGGACCCACCAGGCACCCAAACCCCTCCCCCTTGTGGAATAACACTCCCCTTCCTTCCCTTGCCTGGTCCTTGTGGCTGGGGCAGACACCCAGCTGGTCTGGTCCCGTGAAGAAACCTTATCCCAAGACATCCTAAAGGAGCCACTGCACTCAGAGCAGAGAACACCATATCCTGAGACATTCTAGAGGAGCCACTACACTCACTCAGACCAGCAGAAACCTAGCTGGACTGCTCCCGTGAAGACACCATATCCTGAGACATCCTAGAGAAGCCACTGTACTCAGAGCAGGTAGAGCTCAGGATCACAGGATCACAGAGACATCTGGACCCTGAGGAGTTCTGGCACAAGCAAGATAACTGGAAAGGCAGGCTCCAGTCAGGGACAGTGAGTGCAGGTAGCACTAGAGTGAACCAGATGGCGAAAGGCAAGCACAAGAACACAAGCAACAAAATCCAAAGTTACTTGGCATCATCAGAACCCAGTTCTCCCATCATAGCAAGCCCTGAACAAACACATCACACTGGAAAAGTAGGATTCAGAATTTAAATCACTTCTCATGATGATAATAAAGGACTTTAAGAAGGACATAAATAACACTCTCAAAAAATTTGAGAAGAACACAGGGAAACAGGTAGAAGCCTTTAAAGAGGAAACACAAAAATCCCTTAAAGAATTGCAAGAAAACACAAACAAGTGAAGGAAATAAACAAAACTGTCCAGGATCTAAAAATGGAAGTAGAAACAATAAAGAAATTTCAAGGGATTCCACCGGAGACACCCTGGAAGCTCTACTGATCCCAGAGCCATAAGTAGGAAGACCCACACACTGCCCTATGCCCATAGCTGGGTGCTGGGAGCGCTCAGATACCAGCAGATACCCAAATCCCCACCCCTGCAGAATAGCAAGCCCCTTCAGCCCCTCTCCCAGATCTGAGGCCTGGAGCAGACCTCTTCCCAGTCTGCTTTTGTGTGCACACTGGATTCAGCCCAAGACATTCTGGAAGGTCCACTCAACCCAGAGCTGCAGAGATACCACTGAACCCAGAGCGGCAGAGGAACAACTGAACTCAGAGTGAAAGACAACATATCCTGAGATACCCTAGAGGAGCCACTGCACTCAGAACAGTGGGCACCTTATCCTGAGACATCCTAGAGTAGACACTGCACCCAGAACAGCGGGCACTTAGCTTGTCTGCTACCTTGGAGACACCTTATCCTGAGTCATCCTAGAGGTACCACTGTACTCAGAGCAGCTAGAGAAGATCACAGAGACATCTGAACCCCGAGGAGATCAGACACATGGAAGATAACTGGAAAGGCAAACTTCAGTCAGAGACAGTAAGTACAGATAGCACTAGAGTTAACCAGATGGTGAAAGGCAAGTGTAAGAAGGTAAACAACAGAATCCAAAGTTACATGGCATCATCACCACCCACTTCCCCCATCACAGCAAATCCTGAACACCCCATCATACTGGAAAAGCAGGATTCAGAATTTAAATCACTTCTCATGATGATGATAGAGGACTTTAAGAAGGAAATAAATAACACTCTCAAAGAATTTAAGGAGAACACAGGTAGACAGATAGAAGCCCTTAAAGAGAAAACACAAAAATCTTTTAATGAATTGCAAGAAAACACAACCAAACAGGTAAAAGAATTAAACAAAACCATCCAAGATCTAAAAATGGAAGTAGAAACAATAAAGAAATCACAAAGGGACAATACCCTGGAGATAGAAAACCTAGGAAAAAGATCAGGAGTCATAGACGCAAGCATCACCAACAGAATACAAGAGATAGAATCTCGTGTGCATAAGATACCATGAAAAATATTGACACAACGGTCAAAGAAAATGCAAAATACAAAAAGTTACTAACCCAAAACATACAGGAAATCCAAGACACAATGAGAAGGCCAAACCTAAGGATAATAGGTATAGATGAGGGGGAAGACTCCCAACTTAAAAGACCAGTAAATACCTTCAACAAAATTATAGAGGAAAACTTTCCTAACCTATGGAAAGAGATGTCTGTAAATATACAAGAAGCCTACTGAACTCCAAGTAGAGTAGACCAGAAAAGAAATACCTCCTGTCACATAATAATCAAAACATCAAATGTACAAAACAAAGAAAAAGTACTAAAAGCAGTAAGGGAAAAAGGTAAAGTAACATATAAAGGCAGACCTATAAGAATTACACCAGACTTCTCACCAGAGACTATAAAAGCCAGAAGATCCTGGACTGATATCATACAGACCCTAAAAGAACACAAATGCCAGCCCAGACTACTATACCCAGCAAAACTCTCAACTAATATTGATAGAGAAACCAAAATATTCCATGACAAAACCAAATTTACACAATATCTTACCACAAATCCAGCACTTCAAAGGATGATTGGTGGAAAACTCCAACACAAGGAGGGAACTACAACCTAGAAAAAGCAAGAAAGTAATCTTCAAACAACCCTAAAAGAAGATAGCTACATGAATATAACTCCACCGCCAATAACAAAAATAACAGGAAACAACATTCATTACTTCTTAATATCTCTTAATATAAATGGCCTCAATTTTCCAATAAAAAGACATAGACTATCAGACTGGATACATAAACACGACCCAACAATTTGCTGCACACAAGAAACGCACCTCTGTGAAAAAGACAGACATTACCTCAGAGTAAAAGGATGTAAAACAATCTTCCAAGCAAATGGTCCCAAAAAACAAGCTGGAGTAGCAATTCTAATATCAAATAAAATCGATTTTCAACCAAATGTAATCAAAAAAGATAAAGAAGGACACTTCATATTCATCAAAGAAAAAATGTACTAAGAGGAACTCACAGTTCTGAACAACTATGCCCCAAATGCAAGGGCACCCACATACATAAAAGAAACTTTACTAAAGCTTAAAGCATGCATTGCACCTCACACAATAATAGTGGGAGATTTCAACACCCCATTCTCAGCAATGGACAGATCATGGAAACAAAATCTGAACCAAGACACAATGAAACTAACAGAAGTTATGAACCAATTGGACTTAACTAACATCTATAGAACATTTCATCCTAAAGCAAAAGAATATACCTTTTTCTCAGCACCTCATGGTACCTTCTCCAAAATAGACCATATAATTGGTCACAAAACAGGCCTCAACAGATACAAAGAGATTGAAATAATCCCTTGTACCCTATCAGATTATCATGGACAAAGACTCATCTTTAATATGGACAAAAACAATGGAAACCCACATACACGTGGAAACTGAACAATGCTCTACTCAATGATGACTTGGTCAAGGAAGAAATAAAAAAGAAATTAAAGACTTTTTAGAATTTAATGAAAATGAGGATACAGCATACCAAAACGTGCAGGACTCCATGAAAGCAGTACTAACAGGAAAACTCATAGCTCTAAGTGCCCACAAAAAGAAACTGGAAAGAGCATACACTAACAACTTGACAGAACACCTGAAAGATCTAGAACAAAAAGAAGCAAATATACCCAAGAGGAGTAGACGGCAGGAAATAATCAAACTCATGGCAGAAATCAACCAAGTAGAAACAAAAAGAACTATCCAAAATATCAACAAAACCAGGAATTGGTTCTTTGAGAAAATGAACAAGATAGATAAACCCTTAGCTAGACTAAACAAAGGACACAGAAACAGTATCCAAATCAATAAAATCAGAACTGAGAAAGTAGACATAACTGTGGTGGATAGCCCTAGCCTCTTGTTGTCTTGGTAATTCCACTCCTGGGAGGGGCTATGAAGGAGAAGTGAATCTTGTAAACCTTCTGTCCAATCAAATTTGTTAAATAAAGGCTACAGCCAGTGATTGGGCAGTAGAAGAGGAGTGGGAGGAGCCAGAGGCAGAAAAAGTGGAAAAGAGGATAAGAGCCGTTGGAGGAGTGGGCAGTTGGTGGAAGGGGAGAAGACAAGACCTTGACCTAGGAAACCACAAGTTGTTAAGAGCTCTCTTAGCTGGGGAATAGTGTAGTTTAATGGTAAATCTGCCCAATCTAGGCATGCAGCATTCATTTGATATATACTGACTTGTGTCTTTTCTTCTATGGACTTCCTATGGGCAAGAGATTTAATGCAACACGTAACAACAAAAATTGAGGAAATTTTAAAAATCATCAAATCCTACTACAAAGGCATATACTCAACAAAATTGGAAAATCTGGATGGAATGGACAATTTTCTATACAGGTACCAGATACCAAAATTAAATTAGGAGCAGATAAACCATCTAAACAGTCCAATAACCCTAAAGAAATAGAAGAAGTCATTAAAAGTCTCCCCACCAAAAAAAAGGCTGGGGCCACATGGTTTTAGTGCAGAATTCTATCAAACCTTCAAGGAAGACCTAATACCAATTCTCTTCAAGCTATTCCATTGAATAGAAACAGAAGGAACACTACCCAATTTATTCTATGAAGCTACCATTACGTTCATACCTAAACCACAGAAAGACCCAACAAAGAAAGAGAACTACAGACCAATCTCTCTTATGAATATTGATAAAAAATACTCAATAAAATCCTCAAAAACTGAATCCAACAACACATCAAAACAATTATCCATCATGATCAAGTAGGTTTTATCCCAAGAATGCAGGGATGGTTCAATATTCAGAAATCCAACGATGTAATCCACTACATAAATAAACTCAAAGAAATAAACCACATGGTCATCTGACTAGATGCTGAGAAAGCATTTGACAAAATTCAACATCCCTTCATGTTAAAACTCTTGGAAAGATCAGTAATTCAAGGCCCACACCTAAAGATAGTAAAAGCAATATACAGCAAGCCAGTAGCCAGCATCAAACTAAATGAAGAGAAACTTGAAGGAATCCTACTAAGATCAGGGACTAGACAAGGCTGCCCACTCTCACCTTACCTATTCAATATAGTACTGGAAGTCCTAGCTAGAGTAATTAGACAAGAAAAGGAAGTCAAAGGGGCACAAATAGAAAAGGAAGAAGTCCAAATTTCACCATTTACAGACGATATGATAGTATACTTAAGTGACCCTAAAACTTCCACCAGAGAACTCCTAAACCTGATAAACAACTTCAGCAAAGTACCTGGATATAAAATCACCTGAAACAAATCAGTAGCCTTCCTCCACTCAAAGCATAAACAGGCTGAGAAAGAAATTAGGGAAATGACACACATCACAATAGCCACAAATAAAATATCTTGGAGTGAATCTAACCAAGCAAGTGAAAGATCTGTATGACAAGAACTTCAAGTCTCTGAAGAAAGAAATCAAAGAAGATCTCAGAAGATGGAAAGATCTCCCATGCTCCTGGATGGACAGGATTAATATAGTAAAAATGTCCATCCTGCCAAAAGCAATCTATAGATTCAACACAATCCCCATCAAAATTCCAAATCAATTCTTCATAGAGATAGAAAGAGCAATTTACAAATTCATTTGGAATAACAAAAAAACTAGGATAGCAAGAACTATTCTCAACAATAAAAGAACTTCTGGGGGAATCACCATCCGTGACCTCAAACTGTCCTACAGACCAGTAGTGATAAAAACTGCATGGTATTGGTATAGAGACAGGCAGGAAGATCAATGGAATAGAATTGAAGACCCAGGAATGAACCCGCACACCTAATGTCACTTGATCTTTGACAAGGGAGCTAAAACCATCCAGTGGAAAAAGGACAGCATTTTCAACAAGTGGTGCTGTCTCAACTGGAGGTCAGCATGTAGAAGAATGCAAATTAATCCATTCTTATCCCCTTGTACAAATCTCAACTCCAAGTGGATAAAGAAAGGACCTTCACATAAAACCAGATATACTTAAACAAATAGAAGAGAAGTTGGGGAAGACTCTCGAATACCTAGGCACAGGGGAAAAATTCCTGAACAGAACACCAATGGCTTATGCTCTAAGATCAAGAATTGACAAATGGGACCTCATGAAATTCCAAAGCTTCTGTAAGGCAAAGGACACTGTCAATAACACAAAACAGCAACCAACAGATTGGGAAAAGATCATTACCAGCCCTAGACTTGATAGAGGGCTAATATCCAATATATAAACAGCACTCAAGAAATTAGACACTGACAACAAAATAACCCCATTAAAAATGGGGTACAGAGCTAAACAAAAAATTTTCAACTGAGGAAACACAAATGGCCGAGAAGCACCTTAAGAAATGCTCAACATCCTTAGTCATCAGGGAAATGCAAATCAAAACAACACTGAGAAACCACCTCACACCAGTCAGAATAGCTAAGATCAAAAATTAAGGTGATAGTAGATACTGGCGAGGATGTGGAAAAAGAGGAACACTCCTCCATTGTTGGTGGGCTTGAAAACTGACACAACCAATCTGGAAGTCAGTCTAGGGTTCCTCAGAAAATTGGGCATAGCACTACCTGAGGACCCAGCTATACCACTCCTGAGCATATACCCAGAAAATGCTCCAACATATAACAAA
Organism: Arvicanthis niloticus; assembly: GCF_011762505.2. NCBI lineage: Eukaryota > Metazoa > Chordata > Mammalia > Rodentia > Muridae > Arvicanthis > Arvicanthis niloticus. The sequence continues at coordinate 61,631,826 of NC_047666.1, forward strand.
GACATATGCTCCACTATGTTCATAGCAGCCTTATTTATAATAGCCAGAAGATGGAAAAAACCCAGAAGCCCTTCAACAGAGGAATAGATACAAAAAAAAAAAAATGTGGTACATTTACACAATGGAATATTACTCAGCCATTAAAAATAATGAAGTCAAGAAATTTTTAGGTAAATGAATGGAACTAGAAAATATCATCCGGAGTGAGTTAACTCAATCACAAAAGAACACACATGGTATTTACTCACTGATAAGCGGATATTAGCCCAAAAGTTTGAAACAACAAAGATTCAACTAACAGACCACATGAAGCTCATGAAGAAGGAAGAACAAGTGTGGATGCCTAGGTCTTTCTGAGAAGGAGTAACAAAATACCCAAAGAAGCAAATGTGGAGCCAAAGTGTGGGACAGAAACTGAAGGAGAGGTTGTATGGATACCATTCCACCTGGGTATTCATCCCATGTGCAGTCACCAAAAATAGATGCTGATATGGATGACAGGAAGTGAATGCTGACAAAAGCCTGATATAGCTGTCTCCTTAGAGGTCTGACAGAGTCTGACATATCCAAAGGCAGATGCTCACAGCAAACCACTGATCTGATCAAGGGTTTCTCAGTGGAGAACTTAGAAAGAAGACTGAAGGAGCTGACAGGGTTGGTAGCCCAATGAGGAGAGCAAAAATACCAACCAACCAGAGCTCCCCAGGGTATAAACCACCAGCCTAGAAGCACATATCGAGGGACACATGACTCTAGCTGTATATGTAGGAGAGGATGGCCTTGTTGGGCATAGGTGGGAGAGGAGATCTTTGGTCCCATGAAGGCTGAACACTGAGTGGGGGTGGATCTGAGGGTGGGAAGGTGAGAGTGGAGGGTAGGTGGGTGGACAACCTCATAGAAGCAGGAGGAGGGGGGATGGGATAAAAGATTCCTGGGTGGTGGGGGGAATGGGGTAAGGAGATAAAATTTGAAATGTAAATATTATATCCAATAAAAAAAGGGGGTGAAGAAAAGCTGTTAGAACCAACATCTTTAATAAAATGTCAGCCTCTTTTTAAAAAAAGAAATTTCAAAGGGAGACTACCCTGGAGATAGAAAACCTAGGAAAAAGATCAGGAGTCATAGACGCAAGCATCACCAACAGAATACAAGAGATAGAAGAGAGAATCTCATGTACAGAAGATACCATGGAAAACATTGACACCACTGTCAAAGAAAATGCAAAATGAAAAAAGCTACTAACCCAAAACATATAGGAAATCCAGGACACAATGAGAAGGCCAAACCTAAGGATAATAGGAATAGATGAGGGGGGAAGACTCCCAACTTAAAGAGCCAATAAATATCTTCAACAAAATTATAGAGGAAAACTTCCCTAACCTAAAGAAAGAGATGTCCATAAATATACAAGAAGCCTACAGAACGCCAAGTAGACTAGACCAGAAAAGAAATACCTCCTGTCACATAATAATCAAAACATCAAATGTACAAAACAAAGAAAAAATACTAAAAGCAGTAAGGGAAAAAGGTAAAGTAACATATAAAGGCAGACCTATAAGAATTACACCAGACTTCTCACCAGAGACTATAAAAGCCAGAAGATCCTGGACTGATATCATAAAAGAACACAAATGCCAGCCCAGACTACTATACCCAGCATAACTCTCAATCACTATTGATGGAGAAACCAAGATATTCCATGACAAAACAAAATTTACACAATATCTTACCACAAATACAGCACTTCAAAGGATAATGGATGGAAAACTCCAACACAAGGAGGGAAACTACAACATAGAAAAAGCAAGAAAGTAGTCTTCCAACAACACCAAAAGAAGATAGTTACACAAACATAATTCTACCTCTAATAACAAAAATAACAGAAAGCAACAATCATTTTTTTCTTAATATCTCTTAATATCAATGGCCTCAATTCTCCAATAAAAAGACATAGACTATCAGCCTGGATACATAAACATGACCCAGCATTTTTCTGCATAAAGGAAACACACCTCAGTGACAAAGATATACACTTCCTAAGAGTAAAAGGATAGAAAACAATTTTCCAAGCAAATGGTCCCAAAAAACAAGCTGGCAAAAAACAATGAAAAGCCCACATGCATGTGGAAACTGAGCAACACTCTACCCAATGATGAATTGGTCAAAAAAGAAATAATGAAAGAAATTAAGACTTTTTAGAATGTAATGAAAATGAGAACACATCATACCAAAACTTGAGGGACTCCATGAAAGCAGTACTAAGTGGAAAACTCATTGCTCTAAGTGCCTACAAAAAAGAAACTGGAAAGAGCATACACTAACAACTTGACAGCACACCTGAAAGTGTTAGAATAAAAAGAAGTAAATATACCCAAGAGAAGTAGATGGCAGAAAATAATCAAACTCAGGGCTGAAATCAACCAAGTAGAAACAAAAAGAACTATACAAAATATCAAGAAAACCAGGAGCTGGTTCTTTGAGAAAATCAACAAGATAGATAAACCCTTAGCCAGATTAACCAAAGGGCACAGAGACAGTATCCAAATTTATAAAATCAGAACTGAAAAGGGTGACATAACTACAGAAATTGAGGAAATTAAAAAAAACCATCAGATCCTACTACAGAGGCCTATACTCAACAAAATTGGAAAATCTGGATGAAATGGACAATTTTCTAGATAGATATCAGGTACCAAAGTTAAACGAGGAGCAGATAAACCATCTAAACAGCCGCATAACCCCTAAGGAAGCAGTCATTAAAAGTCTCCCCACCAAAAAGTCTGGGGCCAGATGGTTTTAGTGCAGAATTTTATCAGACCTTCCAGGAAGACCTAATACCAATTCTCTTCAAACTATTCCACAGATTAGAAACAGAAGGAACATTACCCAATTCGTTCTATGAAGCTACAATTACACACATACCTAAGCCTCACAAAGACCCAATAAAGAAAGAGAACTACAGACCAATCTCTCTTATGAATATGCAAAAATACTCAATAAAATTCTTGCAAACTGAATCCAAGAACATATCAAAGCAATCATACACCATGATCAAGTAGGCTTTATCCCAAGAATGCAGGGATGGTTCAATATTCAGAAATCCATCGACGTAATCCACTACAAAAATAAACTCAAAGAAAAAAAAACACATGATCATCTCACTAGATGCTGAGAAAGCATTTGACAAAATTCAACATCCCTTCATGTTAAAACTCTTGGAAAGATTAGGAATTCAAGGTCCATACCTAAACATAGTAAAAGCAATATACAGCAAGCCAGTAGCCAACATTAAACTAAATGAAGAGAAACTTGAAGGAATCCCACTAAGATCAGGGACTAGACAATGCTGCCCACTCTCACCCTACCTCTTCAATATAGTCCTGGAAGTCCTAGCCAGAGCAATTGGACAACAAAAGAAATTCAAAGGGATACAAATAGGAAAGGAAGAAGTCCAAATTTCACTATTTGCAGATGATATGATAGTATATTTAAGTGACCCTAAAGCTTCCACCAGAGAACTCTTAAACCTGATAAGTAACTTTAGCAATGTGGCTGGATATAAAATCAAGTCGAACAAATCAGTAGCCTACCTCTACTCAAAGGATAAACAGGCTGAGAAAGAAATTAGGGAAATGACACACATCACAATAGCCACAAATAATATAAAATATTTTGGAGTCTAACCAAGCAAGTGAAAGATCTGTATGACAAGAACTTCAAGTCTCTGAAGAAAGAAATCAAAGAAGATCTCAGAAGATGGAAAGATCTCCCATGCTCCTGGATTGGCAGGATTAATTTAGTAAAAATGGCCACCTTCCAAAAGCAATCTACAGATTCAATGCAATCCCCATCAAAATTCCAAATCAATTCTTCATAGAGATAGAAAGAGCAATTTATAAATTCATTTGGAGTAACAAAAACCCCGAGATAACAAGAACTATTCTGAACAATAAAAGAACTTCTGGGGGAATCACCATCCCTGACCTCAAACTGTCCTACAGACCAGTAGTGATAAAAACTGCATGGTATTGGTATAGAGACAGGCAGGAAGATCAGTGGAATAGAATCGAAGATCCAAAAATGAACACACACACCTATGGTCACTTGATCTTTGACAAAGAAGCTAAAACCATCCAGTGGAAAAAGGACAGCATTTTCAACAAATGGTGCTGGTTCAACTGGAAGTCAGCATGTAGAAGAATGCAAATCTTATCCCCTTGTACAAATCTCAACTCCAAGTGTATAAATAGAAGGACCTTCACATAAAACCAGATACACTGAAACTAATAGAAAAGAAGTTGGGGAAGACCCTTGAATACCTAGGCACAGGGGAAATTTCCTGAACAGAACACCAATGGCTTATGCGCTAAGATCAAGAATTGACAAATGGGACCTCATGAAATTCCAAAGCTTCTGTAAGGCAAAGGACACTGTCAATAAGACAAAACGACAACCAACAGATTGGGAAAAGATCATTACTAATCCTATATCTGATAGAGGGCTAATATCCAATATATACAAAGAACTCAAGAAATTATACTCCAGACAACCAAATAACCCTATTAAAAATGGGGTACAGAGCTAAACAAAGAATTCTCAACTGAGGAAACACGAATGGCCGAGAAGCTCCTTAAGAAATGCTCAACATCCTTAGTCGTCAGGGAAATGCAAATCAAAACAACCCTGAGATACCACCTCACACCAGTCAGAATGGCTAAGATCAAAAACTCAGGTGATAGTAGATGCTGGAAAGGATGTGGAGAACAAGGAACACTCCTCCATTCTTTACGGGATTGCAAACTTGTACAGTCACTCTGGAAATTAGTCTAGCAGTTTCTCCGAAATTTGGACATAGCACTACCTGAGGACCCAGCTATACCACTCCTGAGCACATACCCAGAAAATGCTCCAACATATAACAAAGATATATGCTCCATTATGTTCATAGCAGCCTTATTTATAATAGCCAGAAGATGGAAGGAACCCAGATATCCTTCAACAGAGGAATGGATACAGAAAACATGGTACATTTACAATATGGAGTACTACTCAGCTATTAAAAATATGAATTCAAGAAATTCTTAGGTAAATGAATAGAACTAGAAAATATCATCCTGAATGAGGTAACCCAATCACAAAAGAACACCCATGATATTTACTCACTGATAAGGCGATATTAGCCCAAAAGCTTGAAATAGCCAAGAGTCAACTCACAGACCACATGAAGGTCATGAAGAAGGAAGACCAAGTGTGGATGCCTCAGTCCTACTTAGACAGAGTAACAAAATACTCAAGGGAGCAAATATGGAGACAAAGTGTGGAACAGAAACTGAAGGAGGGGCCATCTGGAGACCATTCCACTTGGGTATCCATCCCATGTGCAGTCACCAAAGTTAGATGCTAATGTGGATGTCAGAAAGTACATAATGACAAGAGCCTGATATATATGTCTCCTTAGAGGTCTGCCAGAGTCTGACATATTCAGAGGCAGATGCTCACAGCTAACCACTTATCTGATCATGGGTTTCCTAATGGAGAAGTTAAAGAGAAGATTGAAGGAGCTGAAAGGGTTGGTGGCCCCATGAGGAAAGCAACAATACCAACCAACCAGAGCTCTTCAGGGTCTAAACCACCAGCTTGGGAGAACATAGGGAGGGACCCATGACTCCATCTGTATATGTAGGCGAGGATGGCCTTGTCAGGCATAGGTGGGAGAAGAGATCCTTTGTCCCATGAAGGCTGAACACCAAGTGTGGGGGGGGGGAATTCGAGGGTGGGAAGGAGGGATTGGGAGGTAGGGGAGACATCCTTATAGAAGCAGGAGAAGGGGGATAAGATAAGAGGTTCTTGAGAGATGAGGAAAATGGGGTAAGTGTGGAGAGCTGCTCTCAGAAGATGGCGCCTAGCAGGCAGCCAGGCAAAAATGCTTGAACCTATAAACAAGCCTTATAAGGTATATATAAACAATATGCAGCTTTCTCTGGTAGAGTGCCCATAGTATTATGCCACGTGGCTGAGAATTGTTGGCTGGCCTTTAGGGGATATAAGCCAGACGCGGAAGGGGAAAGGGAGCCATTATTCTTTGTATCAAAAACCTGATTAAACTGCTTGGGGAAGAACTCGGAGTCACGTTTACTTTCTGCTGGTCAGAGAGGAGTAACAGCGACAGGTAAGGAGATAAAATCAGAAATGTAAATATAATATCCAATAAAAAAAGAATTACAAGATAACACAACCAAGCAGGTGAAGGAATTGAACAAAACCATCCAGGATCTAAAAATGGAAGTAGAAACAATAAAGAAATCACAAAGGGAGACTACCTTGGAGATAGAAAGCCTAGGAAAGAAATCAGGAGTCATAGATGCAAGCATCACCAACAGAATACAAGAGGTAGAAGAGAGAATCTCACATGCAGAAGATACCATAGAAAATATTGACACAACTCTCAAAGGAAACTCAAAATGCAAAAAGTTCTTAACACAAAACATCCAGGAAATCCAGGACACAATGAGAAGACCAAACCTAGGGATAATAGGTATAGATGAGAGTGAAAATTCCCAACTTAAAGGACTAATAAATATCTTCAACAAAACTATAGAAGAAAACTTACCAAATCTAAAGAATGAGATGCCCATAAATATACAAGAAGCCTATAGAATGCCAAATATACTAGACCAGAAAAGAAATACCTGCCATCACATAATCAAAACACCAGGTGTACAAAACAAAGAAAGAATAATAAATGCAGTGAGGGAAAAAGGCCAAGTAACATATAGAGGCAGACCTACCAGAATTACAACAGACTTCTCACCAGATGCTATAAAAGCTAGAAGATGCTGGACAGATGTCATACAGACCCTAAGAGAACAAAAATGCCAGCCCAGGATACTATACCCAGAAAAACCCTCGATTACCATAGATGGAAAAACCAAAATATTCCACGACAAAACCAAATTTACACAATATCTTTCCACAAACCCAGCATTACAAAAGATAATAGCAAAGGTGAGGCTTATGCTCTGAGATCAACAATTGACAAATGGGGCCTCATAAAGTTGCAAAGCTTCTGTAAAGCAAAGGACACTGTCAATAAGATAAAGCAGCAACCAACAGACTGGGAAAAGATCTTTACCAATCCTACATCTGATAGAGGGCTAGTATGAATGTATACAAAGAATTAAAAAAATTAGAATCTAGACAATCAAATACCCTGATTAAAAATAGGGTATGAAGCTAAACAAAGAATTCTCAACAGAGGAAATTCGAATGGTCAAAAAGCACCTAAAGAAGTGTTCAACATTCTTAGTCATCAGTGAAATGCAAACCTAAATAAACCTGAGATACCATCTCATGCCAGTCAGACTGGCTGATATCAAAAACTCAGGTGACAGCAGATGCCAGAGAGGATGTGGAGAAAGAGGAACACTCCTCCATTGTTGGTGGGATTGTAAGCTAGTACAACAACTATGGAAAGCAGTATGGTGGTTCCTCAGAAAATTCAACATAGTATTACCTGAGGACCCACCTATACCACTCCTGGGTATATACCTGCCACACCTGCCTTGCCATCCATGCTGACTATGGCATCAGTGTGACAAAAATGCGCACGCAGAGGCTACTGGGGAGTTCCAGTGTTACAAAAGCACTGAACTTACACCCATGTTTGGGCATGAGTGTTGAGCAGAAGCCTGGATACTTGTAGAGACGAGTGCCTCAGGTTCCTGAGAAGATTGGGAAATATATCTTAATGCTAGGTGTATTATCTATAATTCTTTTTTTTTGTTTTGTTTTCCTCTTTACTTTTTAAAATAAAGGGCCTTATAGAGTTTTCTTATTATAGTGCCACCCCTAAAATTTTTATAGGAAGATATGATAGAGATATGCAGAGATGGGTAATATACAGGAGAAAGATAGTTCGATTTTATTCCTTAAGCCAGTGAGAAAAAAATAAAAAGATTTAGGCCACTTTGGTGTATGTTGGAACCCCAAGAAAAGGAGGAAGTCCTGAGAGATATTGCTGATGCCACCAGCAAGCATACAGGGAGCAGGTGGTGCAGAACATGGCCACCTAGTCCAAAAATAATGTGCACAACCATTACAGAAGTGGCACGATTGTTAGAGAGGATACAGACAGACTGGCCATGGACCCTGTGCCCACAAATACCCACAAACTATGAATAGGTTTTGAGGCTGTCTACATAGGCTGACCACTGTCTGACATGTTGACAGGGCAATGTATTTTTGTTGTTCATGATGTTATGATTCTTTGTGCAATGCATTTTGTAGAGAAATTGCTGATACTTTGACTTGACACAATACCAAGCCTTTCAGTTCCTGATTTGAATATATAAATTTTTGCCTGAAACTAATAAAGTTTGCAGCAACATCGAAACCCTCCGTGTGTTCATGTTGTCTGTCACGCCGAATCCGTTCCCTCACCTGAGTATCTTCCCATTCCCTAAATCGATGCTGACACCCATTATGTGGTCCGCAGCAGCTAGCGCCCGAACAGGGACTTGAAGACAGGTGAGAATTTTCCCTTCTTTCTTTCAGGAACTGATAGACTCCTGCTGAGGGTTCTGCAGACCCGCCGGTAAAGGCTGACTGGTTACAGGGCAGGTAATCAGAACAAGGACAAAATGGGGCAGTCAGATAGTAAGGGCAAGCAAATGTTCTTGTCCGTGTTGAGACATATGGTGGCTGAGCGAGGCTTAAAAGTGTCTGATGACATTGCAGGAGAATTTTGAGTATATGATGAAGGCAGCTTCTTGGTTCCCTCGGGAGGGGACTCTCTCCTTGCCAGACTGGAAGCGCTTGGGGAAGGACTTAAAGCGGTATGCCACTAATCACGCTGAGGAGCCAGTGCCCAGACAGATGTTTCCTACGTGGTTGCAGATAAGGGACGCCTTAACTGACAAGTCTGACCTTGAGTTACTTGCTGAGGAGGTACAGTCATTAAGTGAGCAAGAGAGCCGCCCCTTAGTGTCTACTGGTTCTGGAGGCTATGGGACTAATAACCCAGCAGAGGTTACTTATGCAGAAATAGAAGATAATGATGATGAAGAGGGAGACCTGGAGGAGCAAGAGAGGCAGTATGACGAAGCTATGTACCCAGAGGAACGAGATCACCATGGTGGGCGTGTACAAGCTGTGAATCTGACCGCTATCCCAAAGAAAGGGAAAAAACCTCCTCTAGTCCCTAAGCTGCGGCGAAAGTTGTTACCACCAATGGGGTTTCAAGCCACAGTGCAGGAGGCCTGACGACAGGGAGATTTATCCTTGGTATGTCCAGTGGTTACTATTTCTGATTTTGATGATGATGAACCACAGTGGGAGCCATTGTCTCTAAAAATTTTAAAGGAATTACAATCAGCTGTAAAGTCCTCAGGGGCTTCAGCTCCCTTCACATTGCAGCTGGTTGACCTTGTGGCTAGTCAATGGTTAACACCAAGTGACTGGCATCAGACAGCTCGGTCCACATTGTCCCCAGGGGACTACATACTGTGGAGGACAGATTATGAAGAAAGGAGTAAGGAGTCTTTGAGAAAGAACCTGCTGGGAACCAGTGCTAATAGAAGAGGACCTAAACCCCCTACAATGGACATATTTCTGGGCACAGGTGAATATATTGATCAACAAAGTCAAATAAAAATCCCTAAGCAAATACTTAAAGAAGTTACTACAAATGCAGTACTGGCTTGGAGAGCTATTCCTCCTCCTGGAGTGAAAGGGACCACCTTAGCTCACATTAGACAACAATTAGAGGAGCCATATCAGACATTCATCTCCAGACTGGAAAAGGCGATCAATAAAATGATGCCTCCCAGTGAGGGGACAGACCTGCTGATTAAACAATTGGCGTGGGAAAATGCTAACTCCCTATGCCAAGACTTGATTCGTCCCATCAGGAGGTCTGGATCATTGCAAGATTATATCAAAGCCTGTATAGACGCCTCACGAGCCATAGTGCAGGGAATGGCCTATGCTGCCGCCATGCAGGGGCAGCCTATGAGCAAATTCATTAAAAGGACGTATAGGGGAGGTAACAGGTCCCCCACCTGTTATGGCTGTGGCCAACCAGGACATGTAAAAAATGACTGCCCCAAAACAAAAGGAAAAGGAAAGGCCAAAACGGCCCCAGGACCATGTCCCAGATGCAATAAAGGAAGACACTGGAAAAATGAATGTAAGTCTAAATTCCATAAAGATGGCACACCGTTGCCCCCTGTTGGACAGGAAACAGAGGAGGAAACAAAAAACTAGGTCAGGGGCGTCCTCTTAGCCCCACACCAAGAAAGGAAAAGGAGCCTCAGTCAGAACTCAACCCTGGAGCCCCGGAATTCGAGATCAAGGATTTGCCCAGGGCCTCTCCAGGGAGTGCAGGTTTGGACCTTGCTGCAAGCAGAGATGCTGTTATTTCTTCCTTGGAGGGGGTAGTTTTAATAGAGACCCGAGTCCTGGGTAAACTCCCAGAAGGAATGTTGAGACTAATATTAGGAAGAAGCTCTAACATTGGCTTAGGGCTTGAAGTTATTCCAGGAGTTCTGGATTCAGATACTACCTCCACTGTCAAGGTGGTAGTTACAGCAAATAAAGATACAGTTGTTCTGGGGAAGGACCAAAGGATTGCCCAACTGCTTTTATCGCCATATTTTAAAACACCAAACCCAGTTTTAATGCCCCACAGGAAAGGTCAGTTTGGCTCTTCAGATATAGTGACATGGACCCAGGAAGTTACTGCAGAACGACCCTTTCTAGAAGTTAGGGTAAATGGAAAATTGATCAAGGGTCTTTTGGACACTGGAGCTGACAAGACATACATTGCTGGTAAGGATTGGCCATCATCTTGGCCAGTCATTAGGACAGCTTTCTCCTTGGCCGGCTTGGGGTTGGCATCTAATGTTGCTAAAAGCTCTGGTTTGATACCTTGGAGCTCAGGCACTAAGTCTGGCCATATTCAGCCCTATGTGATCCCCTCGCTTCCTTTTTCATTATGGGGGAGAGATATAATGCAGGAATTAAATGTCATTATTACCACAGACCCTGTGACTGAGCAGTATTTTACTTAGGGGTCATTGGCAGCACTTATTATGCTGACAAAATAATTTAGAAAAATGATGAGCCTGTATGGCTGAATCAATGGCCCCTGACAGAAGAGAAAATACAGGCTATAGAGGCAATAGTTAAAGAATAATTAGACAAGGGACATATTGAGGAGACCTCTAGTCCCTGGAATACTCCTATTTTTGTAATTAAAAAGAAGTCAGGAAAATGGAGACTTCTACAAGATTTAAGGACAATTAATTTGACTATGAAAGATATGGGAGCCCTGCAGCCAGGTCTCCCATCCCCTGTGGCCATTCCTAAAGAACATTATATTATAGTAATAGATCTACAAGATTGTTTTTTCACCATTAAGTTGAATCCAGAAGATTGCAAACGTTTTGCTTTTAGCATACCCTCTGTTAATCATAAGAAGCCCTATAAGAGGTATCAGTGAAAAGTTTTGCCGCAAGGGATGAAAAATAGCCCCACGTTATGTCAAAAATTTGTGGATTTGGCTATCCAACCCATTAGGCAGGAATTTCCCGAGACATATATAATCCATTATATGGATAATATTTTAATTGGACATGCTGTTAGAGAGATTGGTCAACTAATCTTAATAAAACTGACAGAGAGCCTGACCCATTACAGATTATTGATTGCTCCAGACAAAATACAACAAAATAGACCCTTGAATTATTTGAGACATTCAATTATAGATTCTTATGTTACTTCTCAACACTTACAGATTAGAGTAGACAAATTATAGACATTAAATGATTTTCAGAAATTATTGGGAAATATTAATTGGATCAGACCATATTTAAAATTATCAATGGGAGAATTAAGTCCTCTTTTTTTCTATTTTAATTGGTGATGCCCATCCAAGGTCCCCTAGGAAACTTACTCCTGAGGCTAAGAAAGCATTGCAGAAAGTACAACAAGCTCTTACTCAGGCCAAAGTGACTCAAGTCAGTTACAGTAAACCATGGGATCTGTTGATCCTCAAAACCAAATATACTCCTACAAGATGTTTGTGGCGGGAGGGAGTGTTAGAATGGATTCATCTTCCCCATTCCCTACACAAAAATCTGTTGGCCTATGCTACTCTGTGTGCACTTTTAATTGTGAAAGCACACAACCGTTCAAAAGAAATATTTGACAGAGATGTAAATAATATTATGATTCCCTTTACTAGAAAACAATTTGAATATTTATTACAGGAAGATGAAGATTGGGGTATTGCCTTAATTAGATATGTGGGTCAAATTTTGTATCACATTACTAAACATCCATTGTTGGAGTTTGTTAAGGAAACTCCCTTGATTTTCCCAACAAAGTGTTCTATGGAACCTTTACAAAATACAATTCTGCTGCTCACAGACGGCTCTAATCTGTGGTTTGGACAAAAGGGAAGTCCCCTTTAGTGGCTCAAACAGATAAAATGTCTGCTCAGCAAACTGAGCTGACTACAGTTTTGTTAGCCTTTAGACATTACATGCAACCCTTTAACCTTTATACAGATTCAAAATATGTTGCTGGACTGTTTCCTACCATTGAGACAGCTTTAATTTCCAGCTCTTCATGTGTTTCCACTTTATTGATAGAATTACAACAAGAAATTTTGAAAAGAACAGAAAAATTTTATGTGGGCCATATTCGGGGACATTCCAGCCTCCCAGGCCCACTTGCACATGGAAATGATATGACAGATTTTTATACAAAAATTCTTGTTGCCACAGCACTAGAGGAAGCTAAGGAGAGCCATGCCCTACATCATCAGAATGCTAATGCATTAAGGTTACAGTATAAGATAACCAGAGACCAGGCTCAGCAGAGAGTTAAAAACTGTTCTGCCTGTCCACCATGTAATCATGGGACCAAAATGGGAGTAAATCTGCAAGGCCTAAAGCCAAATGCTTTATGGCAAATGGGTGTTACACATGTGCCAGAATTTGGAAAAATGTCTTATGTACATGTTTGTGTGGATACTTATTCACACGCTATTTACGCCTCAGCTAGGACTGGAGAAGCTGTTAAAGATGTTTTACAACATTTGCTTGCTTGTTTTCTGATGATGGGGAAGCCTATAAAAATTAAAACAGATAATGGCCCTGCTTACACTTCGCAAGCTTTTGCTTCCTTTTGTTGACAGTAGAACATTGTCCACACTACTGGCATTCCCTATAATCCACAGGGACAAGCTATCATAGAAAGGACTCATCAAGAATTAAAACTACAAATACAAAGGTTGAGAGAAACAAATAATATTTAACTCCTCATCATGTTTGACACATACATTATTTATCTTGAATCATATCAATGTATCAGAGTCCAGAATGACCCGGATGCTGAAACATTGGACCCCAGAAAATTCTTGGACCCCAGAAAATTCAGGGGTTAAACCCCTGGTCCGGTGGAGAGATTTATTAACAGGAAAATGGAGGGGACCAGATCCTCTAATTACCTCGGACAGGAGATATGCTTGTGTTTTCCCACAAGATGAAGACTCACCCATCTGGATCCCAGATCGCCTCCTCCGCCCCTTTAACCAAGAGTCAGAAAAAGAGACACATTTACAAGAGAATGAAACTTCTCAGATGAAAGTTCCTGCTCTGCTGATCTCGGAGAAGAAGACAGAGAGAGGGGACTTCCATCATCGACACAGCTGATTAGCTTGGTTGCTGAAGCAATGAAAGTGGTTAACTCAGCGGGAAAACCTTTGTCACCCGTCACTTTGCTTCTTGCATGTTTGACCCTACTCTCTTGTACCCCGGTTCAGGGTGAGATATATTGGGCTTACGTTACATCCAGTTACCCGACAGGAAAAAACTCATATTAAGGTTATGACAAATGTCACTGAAGTTTTGGGGGGATCTCCCACATTCATGTTAAATGTTAATCAATCTTCTGTGGTTTCCTTTGAGGGGAGGGCCGACTCCGCCCCCATCTGTCTTAGTTTATCAGGCGCTTCGGTGCCTGGATGCTTGCCTATAAGCTACCGCACCTTCTTGACAGACGCCCCAGAGCACAAGTCCTCTGGGAAAAAGGACTCTACAGGAAAGAGCTTAGTCTGGAAACTACAGATTAAAACTTTAAGATGGTTTCAAGAAAATGAAACTACCACAAAAACAGAGCCGCTTCCATACTTAGACTGCTTAAAGAAGTACAGAAATCAAGATAGACCGTGGGTAAATAAAAACCAGGAACCTACCTGGTTGCCTTGTAGATTTAAAGACAAAGACATCTCTTTTCCCATTACTGATACCACTGAAAAGGTTTGAGATTTTTCTGTTTCTTCTCCCAATTATAATTACAGTGCCAATTTTAAAAATAAGATTCAAGGAAATAAATTTAATGGCTATACGCCCTCCTTAGGTTCTAAGATACATAGACATTTTACTGCAGGTTTTGTAGAGCCTATTTAGACAGGAAAGGATGGAGATAACCTTACCTATCCTCATTATGGTTTGTTTCACCTTGCGGCTGCCACAGATATTATACTTTTACAAAAACCTAAGGAAATTAAACCTTCCCCAATAGCTGCTTCTGCTTGTGTAGGCTATCCATATGGAATTCTTATGGGAAGACAGAGATTTTTAAATATTACTCAATTGCCTTCTGGTTCTTTTCATGTTATATGTTCTACATGTATGTTGACAAACTGTCCTAATAATGATTTGAATAAAGATTTTAATGTTCTTTTTATAGTTAAGAGACCCCCATATATTATGTTGCCTGTAGATTTAGAGAATGAACATTGGTATGAGGATACTGGGTTAGAAACTTTGAAACAGTTGAATCAATTGATCAAGCCTAAAAGATTTGTTGTTTCTTTGATTTTAGGAATTTCAGCCTTAATTGCTATTCTTACTTCTTTTGCTGTGTTTGTTGCCACTTTGGTTAGAAATGTACAGACAGCATTTTTTTTTGTAAATGATATACATAAAAATATTACCTTAGCCTTAACAGAACAACATATTATTGATAAGAAGCTCGAGGCAAAGCTTAATACATTAGAGGATGTGGTACTTTCTCTGGGGCAGGATGTGGCTAATCTCAAGACCAAGATGTCAACAAAGTGCCATGCTTCCTTTAAATATATTTATGTGATTCCTACGGTTTATAATGCTTCAGATGATTGGAATAAAACCAAGACACATTTGTTGAGAGTTTGGCGAGATGCTAATATCACATATGATTTACAGACATTACAAAAACAAATATCAATAATGAGTAAACAACAATTGGACTCTTATAGTTTTGAAGACTTAGCCCAGAATTTGTACTCCAATCTTAAATCTCTTAATCCTCTCGATTGGTGACATTACGTGGTTATAGGAAGATTTTTACTTTTAGTTTTGGTTGTGGTGTTTATGATATTTCCTTTTCTTTTTAGATTGATTCTAATTTCCCTATATCATGCCCGGAGAGATCTTGAGGAAATTCATCTTAAAAACAAAAAACCGAGAACTGCCACACCTGCCTTGCCATCCACGCTGACTATGGCATCAGTGTGACAAAAATGCGCACGCAGAGGCTACTGGGGAGTTCCAGTGTTACAAAAACACTAAACTTACACCCATGTTTGGGCATGAGTGTTGAGCAGAAGCCTGGATATTTATAGAGACGAGTGCCTCACGTTCCTGGGAAGATTGGGAAATATATCTTAATGCTAGGGGTATTATCTATAATTCTTTTTTTTTTGTTTTGTTTTCCTCTTTTTAAAATAAAGGGCCTTATAGAGTTTTCTTATTATAGTGCCACCCCTAAAATTTTTATAGGAAGATATGATAGAGATATACAGAGATGGATAATATACAGGAGAAAGATAATTTGATTTCATTCCTTAAGCCAGTGAGAAAAAATAAAATGATTTAGGCCACTTTGGTGTATGTTAAAACCCCAAGAAAAGGAAGAAGTCCTGAGAGATATTACTGATGCCACCAACAAACATACAGAGAACAGGTGGTGCAGAACATGGCCACCTAGTCCAAAAATAATGTGCACAACCATTACAGAAGTGGCACAATTATTAGAGAGGATACAGACAGACTGGTCATGAGACCCTGTGCCCACAAATACCCACAAACTATAAATAGACTTTGAGGCTGTCTACATAGGCTGACCACTGTCTGACATGTTGACAAGACAATATATTTTTGTTGTTCATGATGTTATGATTTTTTATACAATACATTTTGTAGAGAAATTGCTGATACTTTGACTTGACACAATACCAAGCCTTTCAGTTCCTGATTTGAATATATAAATTTTTGCCTGAAACTAATAAAGTTTACAACATCGAAACCCTTCATGTATTCGTGTTGTCTGTCGCGCCAAATCCGTTCCCTCACCTGAGTATCTTCCCATTCCCTAAATCGATGCTGAGACCCATTAGGTGGTCTGTGGCATATACCCAAAAGATGCTCCAACATATAACAAGGACACATGTGCTTCTATGTTCATAACAGCTGGATTTATAATAGAAGCTAGAAAGAACCCAGATGTCCTTCAACAGAAGAATGGATACAGAAAACATGGTACATTTACACAATGGAGTACTACTCAGTTATTAAAATCAATGGATTCATGAAATTCTTAGGCAAATGGATGGAACTGGAAAATATCATCCTAAGTGTGGCAACACAATCACAAAAGAACACACATGATATGTACTCACTGATAAGTTGATATTAGCCCAAAAGCTCACAATACCTAAGACACAGCTCAAAGAATACATGAAGCTCAAGAAGAAGAAGGACTAAAGTGTGGGTACTTTGGTCCTTCTTAGAAAGAGTAACAAAATACTCATGGTAGCAAGTATGAAGACAGAGTATGGAGCAGAGACTGGAGGAAGGACTTTCTGGAAAAGACACCACCTGAGTTTCCATCAAATATATAGTCAGCCAATGCAGACACTGTTGTGAATGCCAGGAAGTACATGCTGACAGGAGCCTTACATACCTGTCTCCTGAGAGGCTCTCCCAGTGCCTGACATAAACAGAGACAGCTGCTCACAGCTAACCATTGAACTAATCACAAGGTCCCCAATGGAGAAGTTAGAAAGAAGACTTAAGGAGCTGGCAGCCCCATGGGGAGAGCTACAATACCAACCAACCAGAGCTCCCAGGGTCTAAATCTTCAGCCTGAGAACACAAAGGAAGGAACTCATGGCTCCACCTGTATACATAGTTGAGGATGGCCTTGTCAGCCATCAGTGGGAGAAGAGGGCCTTGGTCCCTTGAAGGCTTGATGCCCTAGTGCTGGGTAATTTGAGAATAGGGAGGCAGGAATGGGTGGATGGATGGGGGCACACCCTCATAGAAGTAGGAGGAGGGGAAATGGGATAAGGGGGTTTGTGGGGAAAATAGGAAAAGGGGATAACATATAAAAGGGAAATACATAATATATCCAATAAAAAATAGGTAATTAAACTGGTTGTAGTCGAGCACTTGAGACTTTTTGTCAACCATTTATTATAGGGAGTCCTGATAATCCTCAAGGACAAGGTATGGTGGAACGGGCCCATGGAACTTTAAAACAATATCTTCATAAAATACAAAAGGATGAGGTATTCCCCATATATCACAAATTTACTTAAATCATACTCTATTTATTTTAAATTGTTTAAAAATTTGGATGCCAGGGAACTTTTTGCTGAGTGTCTATGGCACCCTATAACTTATGCCTATGTGAATAGGAATACTTATGCCTATGTGAAAAGGAAGGATCCACTTACTAGCATACGGCATGATCCTGACCAGGTATATAATATCGGGAAGAGGGCATTTATGTGTTTTGTCTGCAGGATGCTGAAGGATAATTGTGTCTGCCAGAATGATTGGTGAGACATGCTGTTGCTTAGAAAAAGAATAATAATGCTGACCTGTGAGCTTACTGAGTGCCCTGACAAGGGTGACTGGGAAGCTGTATTGGACATATGTTCCTGTCCCACCTTTGCTTGCCTATATCTCAGATGGGACAACCTTCCTTGTCCCAAGTGTTTAGACCTTGAGAGACAGAGAATCAAAAAGACAAGTGATAATGATTCTTGTAGTTTTCGTAAAGGTGACCAGTTATTTGGACTCAATCATGTATTGGACTAGGAATCAATCCAATATTGGAAATAGCAGTCTTCATTTGGAAGGCTGGATCTGGACATTTTCAGAGACATATTTGGAAATCAGCTGCAGTTCTCTATGACGTTATGATAGCAAGAGATAAAGTTGGGACAGGATCTGGATTTCAAACAAGTGTTAGTGCATGTGTTAAGACTCTTTTAATTGTCACATTAAAATTACTTTTTTCTCTTCTATGGTATTTATTGTATGTTACATTGGCTGTACACTTTCTATGTGTTAGTGTGTTGAAACCTGGCATGTCTGTTATGGGGGTCTATCAATTAGATTTTGTCTTACTGCCCTGAGCATTAAAAAACCTTGATTTTCTGACAAAAAACTTGCAAGTGCTGGAAGAAGTAAGTTAAGCTTAAAGCAGAAGCAAGAGGGTAGTGGGGCTTGATTATTGCTGATATAATAGCTTTGATTACATTAATTGCTAGCATCACTGCTTATGCAACAGCTTTGACACAGGAAGTTAAGACAGCTACTTTTGTTAAACATTTAGCAAAAAAATTGACTACTGTGTTGAGTATACAAGAGGATTTATATAGGTGCTTGGAAAAACTGTTTGTTACTCTATATCCAACTCAAATTATCAGAAAAAGGTTCAGGGTTTAAGAGTTAGGAGCCATCTCGAGTGTCGTGACAAATACCACTGGAGATGTGTTACTCCTAAAATTTACAATGATAATCATTATAATTTAGAAAAAAAGTTTAAAGACACTTGTAGGGTATTTGGCATAATTCTAACACCTCTCTGGGTGTTAAATTTGCATAGTGAGATTATGAATTTAAAGAATGCTGCTCTGCTGATCTTTGATGCTGCAGATAATGAAGATAAAATGATCTATGGCTTGAGGTAAGTATTTCCATTTTGGTCAAACCTCAGAAATGGCATATATAGCTTTATCATGCTAACCCTTTTTGACCTGGGAATGTTTTTATTTATGCCCATCTTGTTAAAGCTTCTCTCTAACAACATTAACATGTTGGAAAGTACATGACTTGAAGTGAAAAATGGACCCTCAGACAGAGTTATTAATTTAACAGGCTGGCAAGCCAAGGATGGGTAAGTTTTGCACAGACCCTTAACAACCTAAGTACATTGCTTTGGATAATGCATATTCCATGATGGGAAAGAAAGGAATTCTTGTCAGAACCACCTAAGACAGGCTCAGTATGGTTTATGCAATAAAAAGGGGGAGATGTAGAGAGCTTTTGGGGCTGCCTGGGAGGAATCTAACATTGGTAAAGGACAAGGAAATGAACTGCAGGCAAGAATGTGACATTAGGCTAGAACAAAGAAGTAATTTCAGGCATAAATCTAAATCTTAGGCGAGAAGAAAGAAGTAGGCTTCAGGCATGAAAATCACTATGGGCTAGGACAGGAAAGCAGGCTCAGATGTTTTGGTCATCTTAATAAGCCCTTAGAAATAGTGATCACAGGACTCTCTTTATTGTCCTGCTTGTTCTTTTACTATCTGGGTTTATTGTCTTGCTTGTTCCTTGACTATTTGCATCTATGGTATTGCTAGTTCCTCACCCTAGAACTGACTTTAATATTTGCATGCAATGTAAACAGTATAAAAGGGAAAAACGAGAAGGGATGGAATAGGGGCTTAATTGGGAGGCGGGGAATGGGGAAATGGAATAACATCTAAAAGGTAAATAAATAAAATATAGAATAAAAGAAGAAATTGGAAAGAAAAAAAGAAAAGGAAATGGCTCAAGGTGAATGTCATAAATCCTTTCTTAAGGGGAGATAGCTCTGATGTGCACATAAATAAGGATTCTTTTTTATTATTAATTTTATTTATTTATATTTCAAATGTACTCCCCCTTCCAGGTCCCTTCTCCATGAACCCCCCATGTTCTTGCCCATCCCTTTGCCTCTAAAAGGGTACTCCCCCACTCCCCTACTCATAAATCACCTCTCTAGCATCCAAGTTCTCTGGAGCATTAAACCTCCACAGGACTAAGTTCATCCCCTCCCACTAAGCCTGACAAGTCAGTCCTCTGTTATATATGTAGCAGGGACCACCAACCAGACAGAGTATACTATTTGGTTGGTAGCTTAGTCCCTGTGAGCTCGCATGGATCCCATTAGTTGATACTGCTGATCTTCATATAAGATTGCAATCCCATTCAGCCCCTTCAGTTCTTCTACTAACTCTTCCATTGGGGCATTAAACAAGGGTCCTTGGAGGTCACTTGAAAGAGAGAATGGGGGAAACAAGCAGATACCAAGAACCACGGCTTGTCTTTAGTCTGATCAAACCAATGATTTTACTTTTTTCACACAAGGGTTATATGCACATAGAGGCAGGATGTGGGGAGGGGGATGGCACAGGAGCATAGGTGTTCAGGGGGAGTACAGATATCTTCCAGAATAAGGTATCAGCTGGGTGAAGGTTCATAGGACAGGTCACTATAACTTCACCTATGTTTCACTTGTCCTTATCTAAGTTGGTACTATCTACCAAGGTTACCCAAGGTCTAGGACTATCCACAAGACCTATGAATACTTGTTCTTATTCAGGCTGGTGAATTTCCACCAACACTGACTATTTACAATATCTTATAGCTTTCTGTTTCAGTGTTTTACCATTGAGACCCTGTTAGGAGTTACAGTGAGCGTGACAACATTCACCATTACAAGATGGCGCGGGCATCCTGTGCTCCCACAAGTAAACAACTAACTGCGCAGGTGCAAAAGGCAAAAGTGCGCCATGTGAAATTGAGAATTTCTCTTTCAAGGTCTATAAAAAGTTGCTTTAGAATTTTGATGGGTGTTGCACTTAATCAGTAGATTGCATTTGGTAAGATGGTCATTGTCACTATTTTATCCTACCTATGCATGGGCATGTGAGACCTTTCCATCTTCTGATGTCTTAGAGTTAGAGAAGATATTTTATGTTATTTGTGGCTATTGTAAAGGGTGTTGTTTTCCTAATTTCTTTCTTTCTCAGCCAGTTTATTATTTATATAATGGAGGGCAATCAATTTCTTAGAGTTAGCTTTGTTTCCAGCCACTTTACTTGTGCTGTTTAACAGCTGCTACTATTCTCTCAGAGAATACTTGGAGTCCCTATTTTATACTATCATATCATCTGCAAATAGAGACACTTTGATTTTTTTTATTTGTATCCCATTGTTGATTATCTTATCACAGTTTATGTTGGATTTTCTGGATTAAAGGTTATATAATTTATCAATAGAGGTAATTCTGTATCTTCTTCTACAATTGCTATTCTTCTAGGTATTTTCTCTCTTCATAATAAATGCCTTCAATCCCAGGGCTTAGGAGGCAGAGGCAGGCAGCTGTCTGTGAGTTTAAGGCTGATTGATTCATATAGTGAGTTCCAGGCTAGCCAATGATACTCATTATGGCAATACATTGTTTCAAAATAAATTTTCTCCTTTTAAAAAGTATATTGATGAGCTTTCAAGCAAGCAGTCTCCACACTGGCATTGTCTGCTATACAGCAAGGAAGAAACTGAGTAAAAGCTATGTGAAAATGAGAGTGATACCCAAATATCTCACAGTGTCTCAGTGTGCAGCTTTGGCTGTTCTAGAACTCACTATAGAGAACCTTCTGGCAATGAATTCATAGAGATTCATGTACCTCTTCTTCCCAAGTGCTGGAAAAAAGGTGTGCACCACCATATCTTGATTTTTCTCTTGCGAATCTTAATTTATTCTTATGGTGTGTGTGTGTGTGTGTGTGTGTGTGTGTGTGTGTGTGTGTGTGTGTGTGTTTGCCTGCCCGTATGTCTTTTTCCCACAGAGGTGAGAAGAGGGTGTCAAATCCCCAGGAAATGAAATAAATGAACTCAAGCACAAAAATCACATAATCATCAATTAGATCAAAAAGGGTACTAATAAAACTTAATACTCCTTCAAGGCAAAAGCTCTGAAGACACTCAAAAGAGAAGAAAAACTTCTCAAAAAAAGGCTAAAGTTAACAAATACACAGCTAATCATTCATAGATCATACTGAATGTGAGGTAATCAAAAAATTTATTCTTGATTTCTCATAAAATCAAGAATAAAAAAGGGTGTCTGTCATCTCTACTCACATTGAATTAAGAGCTTTAGCAATAAAACAAGAGACAGAAATTAAAAGAATATAAATAAGTAAGGAAGAGGCCAGCTTGTCTTTATTTTCAGATGGCATGGTTCTGTGAGTGAAGATTCTAAAATTCCACCCCATTCACATTTTCTAAAAAGTCCAACAAAGTATCAAGATACAAACATGATATTAAAGAAATTGTTATCTCCTATAACTAGCAGCAAATACATTGAGATAATCATGTGCTCTTATCCTCAAATGAAATACAAAGTATAATTTAAGTGACATGAAAAGAGAACATCAGTCTAGATATTGAGAAAGCCCAAAAACTCCTAAATGGAATGGAAAACAAAAACTATTTTTATATCATTGTGGAACTGAAGACTTTCCAAATAGAAATCTAGAATTTCCAAATAGCAATCTGATTATTCATTATGTAAGTGTAAGTTAAAACAAAATGAAATATCATTTTATAATCCCAATGTGACCAAAGTTAAGTTTGACATTGAGTAAGAAATTTGTACAGATTGCATATTTTAGACACTGTATTGAGGCCCCAATTATTCAAATATAATTTAGAAAATAATTCAGTAGGTACTGACAAATTAATATTTATCACTACAATAATAATCATAAATTAAAATTCTAAATAATCTAAATAATCTGTATACCTATATACCAGTAGTCTAATCTAGAAATGGAAAAAACTTCACTAGCAATAGGAAAATGATAAAAGTTACAATTTGTATCATGAGGAGAATCTGGTACCTATTCAAATAATTGTATGTACAGAGATTTGATACTCATCTGTGGAGAAGACTGAATATAGCAACATTATAGATGACTACATGTGTAAACTCCTAACGCTGACTTAAGACGAGTGGTAAATCAGAGAATGCATAAAGTATGCCATATTTACTTAACACTGAAAACTGGCAATTTTACAATGTATCACTTAAGAATGGAAATTAATATCTAAGACAGAGCAAAAAAATCAACACAAAGGTTCAATGAGGCTTCCCTATGAAGAACTGCAATGACCGGAACATGGTTAAAGGGGGGAAACAGGTGGCTTCAATCGTGGTAATATTTCTTAGGGAAAGTGGCACACAATGATTGTTTAAATAATGTAAAGTTTCAAAAGAATTTATGAAATTTTAAGATGATATTCCTCCATGTACTCATAAGTCAAAATTAAGTAATAAACTTGTATTGCTTTTGAGAGATTACTGGATAATGAATAGTCTCCATTAACCATACAGTGATTGCCACAGTGTACCCATTTACAACACACTTGATTGTCTGAACATTTAGTGAGCAACATATATTTGATGAATAGTTACTTAATCTTTCAGTAATACTCAAACCAGGGTGTAAGATTCCTGCCAGCCACCTAGAACTGCCCCCTGTAGAATTCTATCTCTCTCACTCTCACACCTCTACTTGGCTTGTAACATAATGGTCCCCAGCTACAGAAGAGAAACTGGCTCTAGTGAACAGGGATTTCTTTATATTCATAATGTCAATCTACCTGGCAGCAGTTCAGAGTGAAGTATCTTTCTGTTTAAGGTGGTAAGACCCCATGAGTGCATAGTTTCAGATGCTTTGAACATAAGTATTTCTAAGCCCATCAAGTAATACAACTGGAGCAAAGTTTATTTTAACTGTGTCAAAGCAGATTCCATGGAACATTCTGTGCTGTTTTTATGGCAAATTGAAGCAACTCAGTTTAATATGAAATGTTTGCATAAGTGAAAGATAAGCAATAATTGAGACTCAAAGTAACCTCAGAATACCTAAATGTTTCTTGGTCTAACTATGGTTCTGTGTCCAATGTTATAGTGTTCAGATACTCTGGAGTTAAAAACTATGGGAGATATAACTAAGTTGTTCTAAAGCATAAACAAAACCAATTTGTTCATGTAGCCATTTCTGAGCTTGCTTTTGACCATGGTTGAACAGTGATTTCTCCAAATGTTGCAAGTCCAACTTGAGTTTGCCCTTGGTATAATCTGGTAATCATGTGTACAGCAAATTTTTTAGAGAAAAGTAAAATCCTGAAAATCCTCATGGTCTAGGACGCATGATTCCAGAATTCTCCATGTCCTATTGAATCCCTGGCCTTATACCACTTCTCCATGCTCACATTTACCATCATATACATTCCCTCCTTGAGAGTAGATTCTAATATGTGCAAATGACTTTCACTATAAGAAGACAATATGAAACTCCTAACTCTAATAGAGAAAAGCACTTCTCATGAAGGCTGTTTGCTCTCTTGGGAGACTCTCTATCTACTGAAGTGTTGAATATCATCAAAGTAAAGATGTCTGTGTTTCCCCTGGGACTCTGCCTAAGCTCTCATCCATGTTATTCCACCTGAGCATAGAGAAGAGCACAGAATCCTCCCAAGACTACAAAATTTACATTCTCTTTTCTCTTGTTTGGGAGTACCTTCAAAATGGAGAAAAAGACCATGAAACTTTTGTTGTAGCATTGTGATTTTATTGAAATTATTTTGTGTGGAATACAAAGGGTTGCCCTGCATATGACTTACAACGAGGAAGCACATTTGTAAACATCTGTTACTTTGTTTTCAGACTAATGATGGACTCATTCTTAAACTTAATCTTTTCAGTCCTGTTACATTATGTTTTAAAAGATGTTAAAACTGGGTTTTAGAAAACATCTACTAGACACACCAAAAATTTACCTGTAGGTGGCAACTATCTAATTTGTGGTGCCTTGATTTACTATGTCTAGTTGTCTCCATTGCAGTTGCCATTATTTAGTAAAACACATTGACTATACACCACTCTTTTGAATATTCCTACATGGTTCATTTCACACAAATCACAATGAATTCCGTCATCTTAAAGAAGTCATTTAAGGAGCTTCTTTCTAGAATGGCCACCTGACTTTAGAAGGATCACATAGCATTTGGGAAGAAATATACAGCCCAGTAAGCCAGCACTGGAGGCCAGAATTGAAAGAATTTCCACAGCCACCATGGTTTTGCCTTTGGAGCTCAGGTAAGCGGGGACAAAAGAAATCCACACACTGCAGAAAACCAGCATGCTGAATGTGATTGTTTTTGCCTCATTGAAGCTGTCAGGTAGCCTTCTTGCCAGAAAAGCAATAAGCAAGCTCAGACTGGCCAGAAAGCCCAAGTACCCCAGAACACAATAGAAAGCAAGGGTGGACCCCTCATTACACAACAGGATGATTTGCCCAAACTCTGACTGCATGTCAACATCAGGGAAAGGAGGATATGTTCCCAGCCAGACTGCACAGATGCACACTTGAATGATGGAACCACAGCAGACTATAGCATTTGAGAGTCGGGTCACCATCCACATTCGTAAGGTGCTTCCTGGTTTGATGGCTTTGAAGACCACAACCACAATGAAGGTCTTTGCCAAGATAGCAGAAACAGCAACAGAGAATACAACCCCAAAAATCACTTGTCTCAAGACACAAGTGACTGTGCTAGGTTGACCAATGAATATTAATGAGCAAAAGAAACAGAACATTAGAGAAACTAGGAGGAGATAACTGAGATTTCTGTTATTTGCTCTGACAATGGGTGTGTCCTGATAGCGGATAAATAATCCTAAAATCATGGCTGAAAAGGCAGCTAAACTAATGGCCACAGAAGTCAAAACAGCTCCCAGAGTATCTTCATGGGACAAAAATGCCTTAATTTTAGGGAGACACTGATTCCTCTGCTTATTTGGATACTGGTCTTCAGGACACTTGATGCAATGATCCATATCTGAAAGGGAGGCAGATTGGTTTATTACATTCCACCAGTCACTCTCCAGATAAACCTATGGGACATATATCTTGTGCAGAACAATTGTTGTATTAGAAAGGAAATGGATACATATGTAAACAATCTCTGTTGTAAACTTCTCATTCCACTTATGATTGGAATTTATTTTTGTACTTTTAGAGAACTTTTGTTAAAAAAAAAATAATCATGGTTGGAAAAACCATGTGATCTAATATCTATTCCCCTAGAAACTGCAACATACTAGGAATGAATACCTTGTAGGCCATGATTACATTCTCTCCTGCTTGGATGTAATCATGGGACAGGAAGGAGAAGGACAGCAGAGTAGAATAACTTACTAATTAAAAGGGAACTTAGAAATTCAGAAGAAAATTTTGGAGACAGAGTTTTTGGAAGAGAGAATATTAGGAGAAGAATTTAGAACTAAAGATTAAAATCCCTTTGAAGAATGTCCCATTTTCTTTCTGAGATTTTCCCTAGCAGGCTGGGAGTCCCAGCCTCCAAGTTCCTGTAGAGATAAAAACAAAGGCTACTTTATTTAATCCCCAACTGCTATGAGGTGCTAAATGTCAGAAGCTACAGTTTCTTTCCTCAAGAGGAACTGAGAGAGGCAGGCCAGCTACCACTGCAAAGTAACTTAGACTTAAGACAGGGATATGTTTCATTGTTAAACAGAAATCCTAAATATCTCTTAAACCAAGTGTTCCCCCCTCCCCAACACTCTTTCCCCACTCAGCTACCTCCAAGAGAGAACTAGACTCTCAAAGCAGGCCTCGGACAGGAAGGCCTAGTAACTAAAACTTCCTAATATTTACTGACATCTATGTTTAAACTGGGTATTTTCTTTTGATTCTTGCATTTTGATTTTTACCAGAAGATACATCATTGTTTGAGAAATAGTGCTAGGGGAAATACATTTTAATTGAATAGTTTTTCTTAGGAAAAAAACCCTGCTTGCTTTGGTGAGTTCCTTAATATCTTTGATTGAACACTGATTATAAGTTTATTAAAAGAAAAATAATTTTGCACTTAGTTTTCAATAAATATTTATTACCTATATTTAAATTACCTGAGTTTACTGTACTTTTACATAAATATTTAGGAATTTTCTTCACATAGTGTCTTTTTTAAAAGGATGCAGGTAAAGCTAAGTCTTGAATATTTAAGATGAATGCAGTGGAATGGGAAGCCTTACTCACTAACCTTAGACTTCATCCACTCTGAAGACACTTGCAGGGATCCATTGTTAATTAGAAAAATAATTACAGCAAGGCACCATACTGCACACCTGTAATTCTAGCACTCAGGAGGTCTAACAGCCAGCCTGGTTTACACACCACAGGCCTGGCAAAACCACAAAGATTTTACTGTGAGGCCCTGTCTCAAAATAAGACAAAATGGAAGAAAAGGAAACAAAAGAAAAGAAAAAAGGAAGGACCAAAAACTATTGCATATTCAACTGAGTTTATATGCCCCAAAATATTTTTTAAAATACCAGCAAAGAATTGATCATTCTATACTGTTAATTCCTCTTCCAAAGGGGAATTCAAACCAGGATTTTTCAGTGTTATAGACAGATTGTTTTCAGGGATAATGGTTTCTTTATGGTCATGATCCAAAGTCTATGTGTTTGGCTATCAATTCTGCTCATTGTCCTCTTTGATTTTGAAGAACATTTCATTTGATATAAGAAGGTAGACATTGGCGGTTTGAAGAAAAATGATACACTGGAATAAAACTGGTTGGACTCCTACAGGAGAATAGATGCAATGTTCTACAAGGAATATAGTGGAGTATTAGCAGCCACTGGAAAGTCAGCGGGCCAAGAACCAGCACTGGATCTATTTTAAAAAGTATATGGTGAATCCAATTGAATTTAGTTTATGAAGTGAAACATTTTTCTGGCAATAATTGCATGATCTGTGGAAACAGCTGAGTCTAGAGCTCATGCCTAGCATATATAAGGCTTTAGGTTCTATTCCCAGCACAAAAAAGTGTTAAATGCATGATGACAATAAAAATATTTTTCTCAGACTCATTTAGTAAACTGGGATTATATCACCCAACTAAAATCCTGATTTTCAGTAAATGTAAACATGCATACTTTCAAACTGCTTTTTGAAAATTAATGTTTTAAGGCAGAGCACAAAAATTATTGTTCCAGATTATGAATTTAAAAGTACTGAAGTTCTAGGAAATTGTACATCAATATTTGGTAGATGTAAGACTATGAAGAAAAAAGATATTCAGTCACATATTCTTGGAAACATCAAGCCTTCTGTTGATGGCTCAGAAAATACTGCTTTGGGGTAAAAAGGGAAACATTCCACAGCATATTAGGTAAACTAAAGGCACCTTAAAGAGATGCTATTTCTAGGGAGTATGAGGAAGACACCTTTTCTTGTCTTTTTACTCTACCAGCGTATCTCTAAGAAAATGGTGGTATTTGAAATGGTGAAGAAATGGAAAACAAAGACAAAAATAGCTGTGGACACAAGGAATTTAGGCAGAACTGGAGCCTTGAGGGTAATTAGAAACAGCCATAAGGAAAAGGTCCCAACTGGGACTCTGATTGGGTCCTGGCCTGTGCTGCCACTGGAGGCCACATCCATTTGTGTGACCCTGCTGCAGCAGGAGTCTGTTACCAAGGCCAGGTGGATGTCCCTGGTCTGGCTTGCCACCTAGAGATATGCTGATGTCTGAGGGCTGTGTAATGATGGCCCCATCCCTTACCTGAATATGGTGGGAGAGCTGGCTCAGGGGACATGAAAGCAGGAGAGCTGACTGGAGTGATGCATTACTCAGGATGGTGGTCCCTACAGACCTCTGGAGTAACAGGGGAGTCATGCACCCCGCCATGGGAGACTTAGCCCTACCTCTTGTCTCTGCAATGGGTAGATGATGGGAGATACTTGTCCCCACTTTTGTCCTTCAGCAGCTGCAGCACTCAGGAAAAAGAGCCTGTTGTACTTGTGAGCAGCACAATAGATTTGACCATCGAGATGTGATGTGGGGCACAACTGAGCCCATCCACAAGGGCAAGAATATGGCAGAGTGAAAAGCTCTTGACTGCCCTGAAGTGACATGCATGAGGGAGGGATGGAAAGATGAGTGGGATGAGGGTGTATGATGTGAAATTCACAAAGATCCAATACAAAATTATTTTTTAAAAAAACAAGTATGAAGAATAAGGACTTGGCAGTGCTTATCTATAAGCCCAGGACTCAGGACCTAGATAGTCTGGCCTCCCATTACCTTGCTACTAAAAAAGGCAAAGAACATCATTTACATAGACTTTGGTAAGTAATGATTTCATTTGGGAAAATAACATGGTCATGACAACATATCTACTTTGAAATAGATGTTTATGTGAAGTAAGGATACAAAAAACCTGGAAGAAAATTTTGTTGCTGTACTCTGGAGAGACTATGAAATTAGAATCATTTTGAGGAAGAAGTGACAGCCAGGCAGTAAGAGGACAGTATGATCATAGCAATTTATAGAGTTTCTCTGAAATGTAATTTTTCTGTGAATAAAATGTTGGTTATTTTTAGTTATTAATTCTAGCATGAGATAAGGTCATATTTTATAATGTATCTCATAGTTTAGGCTACACAGGGAGCACTAACTGTTTACAATATACAGAGAGCACTAACTTCACTCATTAATACTGCTACAGCTGGAATTGAACCATTAGTTAAAAGCAGGAATACAAAGAAAAGAAACTTAAACTCATTGCAGATGTGCAGAAGACAAAGTCTTATGCAGGAGCACATTCCTGTGGTCTTAGTCAGTCATGAGGCTGAGCCTGAAGGATTGCTGGAGCCCAGGAGTTTGAGACCAATACACACACCATGTCAAATAAAACAATCAGATAAACAAACATCAGTAACAAAAATGTCTGGGTTGAAATCAAGATTTTTTTGTTTGTTTTTGGTGAGTTTTTCAAGACACAGTCTCTCTGTGTAGCCCTGGCTATCCTGAAACTCACTCTGTAGATCAGGCTGGCCATGAACTCAGACATCCACATACTGAGAGTTGTGATTAAAGCCTCTGCCACTTACACCTCACAAGAACATGTTTTAAAGTATTGGGACTTAGCTACACAAATATAACTGTGTCTTCAGGTGTTGTGTTACTCAGCCTTACCCTGTGTGTACCTCATTTCCACATTCAGACTCATTTTTATAAGTGGCCACATTCAGAACCATTTCTAGAAATTTCCACATTCAGAAACATTTCTAGAAATTTTCACATTAAGAATCATTTTATAAATACCTGTTTCATTTGCAATCTCTCCATCTGGACATAGGGCACAATCAAAACAACAAAATGGTTTCCCCTCAACAGGTGTTTTCCTAAATCCAAGTGGACAACTTTGACTGCAAACAGATACAGGAGTCTGTGTAGGGGACATGAGAGGAGGGAATGCAGTCAACACATGACATTCAGTATTGGCATCCAGATGGTAATTTTCAACAGGACAACTGTATACTGTGACAACCACGAACTACCATCCTTTTACCATCCTTTTAGAGAGCGTGAAGACAAAGTGTGTTTCTCTCTCTCTCTCTCTCTCTCTCTCTCTCTCTCTCTCTCTCTCTCTCTCTCTCTCTCTCTCTCCTGCTTTATATTTGATACAATTTTAAAGTTTACATATATCAAGTACATCCCCTACACTATGTCTGTACAGGTCCTCTCTCTCTCTCCCAACCCACCAAAATTTATGTTCTTTCTCAAAAATAAAACTGAAACACAAAAAACATGACTGTTACACTTGT
Organism: Arvicanthis niloticus; assembly: GCF_011762505.2. Lineage (NCBI taxonomy): Eukaryota > Metazoa > Chordata > Mammalia > Rodentia > Muridae > Arvicanthis > Arvicanthis niloticus. The sequence goes on from NC_047666.1 coordinate 61,662,646, forward strand.
GGGCCAGAAATGTTGAGAACTGCACTGTCCCACGTTGGGCACCAAAAATGTTGCACCCTGAGCTGCCCCACATTTGGGGGCCCAAGTGTCTAGGACTGTTCTGTCAGTGTTGGAACCCGCACTGCCAAAAGCCTTGGGGACTAACTTGTTAGCCCGCACTGCCCCAAGCAGCTCTGGTCTGTGGGTTGGGGTTCAGCAAGAGAGAGAGTGAGGACAGATGTGAGGAATAAAGACCAGTCAGAGTGTGATTCAATCCCATTTATTCTTCAGTCTCTGTTCTTCTCTCCAAGTCCTAAGTCTTGAGTTCCTAGTCCCTAGTTCCTAGTCCTTAGTGCCTCCAAGTTCCAATTTCAAAGTTTCTTTTTCCAAGTGCTAAGTGTCTAATGTCTAATAGCTAACCAAGTTATACTATAAGTTGTACTCTCTAACCTAATTTCTAGTTCCAAGTTGTACTGCAAGTTGTACTCTAAGTTGTTTCCAAATTGTTCTCTCTAATGTCTAATAACTACTCCCAAGTTGTACTCTAAGTTGTTCTGTCTTAATGCCTAATCCTACTCCAAGTTGTACTCTCTGAAATGTCTGATTCTCTGATCTCTCTTCTGTCTGTCTCTCGCCTTTTATGTTTCACATCTGAGCCACGTCTTTAGGTCATGCCTTTAAGTCATGCCCTTAGGCCTTGTCTCTAAATCTGATCTCTCTTTTTTTTGTTTGTTTGGTTTTTGTTGTTTTTTTGTTTGTTTGTTTTGTTTTTTTGAGACAGGGTCTCAAAAGGTGTTTGTTTTTTTGAGACAGGGTGTAGTCTTGGCTGTTCTGGAACTCACTCTGTAGACCAGGCTGGCCTCGAACTCAGAAATCCGCCTATCTCTGCCTCTCAAGTGCTGGGATTAAAGGCGTGCACCACCATACCTTTTCAAAAGGGAAGGCTGGGGAAACTTACAGAGACCGTGCCTGTCTTTGGTTGGAACAAATGACCCCAGCCTCCCTTTCCCGTCTTTGGATGACTCAACAGCCATTGGTTGAGCTCCTGTCTTAGGATTGTGAAGCCTACATTTTTAGGGGCAAGGGTCTTGAAGTGTTCTTTTACCCGTCATTGATTATCCGGCTTAGCGGGTAATTTAGGGGATATACCTCGTTATTCTTGATGACAGAAGTTTTAAAATCCCCTACTTCCAGCCTGTAATAACAGACCTGTGTGGGTTTCATTTGAAACAAAAGCCATCAGTTTGTGAACAGCATGGACCCGAGAGACAAGTGACTTAACAATGCCTGAACAGTCAGTATAACAGCAACATTCTTTTTTAAGGGCAACACATAACTCTCTTCTATTCTGTCTACAAATGTGTTATATCAGAATCTAAATCTATAGAAATACAAAACTGATCATAGCTTTGATCTGAACAAAACAAGTAGAGAAATCCCTGTTCCTGTTCTAGTCAATCTCAAACCCAAAAAACAACTATAGTGACTGTGATAGTGGGTTTTCTCCTAGGTCTAAACAATGTTCTCCACTAAATCATAAGTTGGGGAACTAAGAGTCCAATAGAGCCACCCTGGAGGTACAGGTGGTGATGTCTCCTTTTACACTGGGGACTTCCCAAGTCAGGTTTGCTGGTTGATCTGTTCCACTTTAAAGGCAATTGATAAGCATCTTCATGTTTCCTGCAAAGAAAAGTTATGCTTCTCAGGGGGGTTCTTCTCCCTGGATTTGTTATTGTTGTCTATTTGTTTAATCAATCTCTTTGGCAGCCAGCGTGCAGCATCTGCAGTTTGGGAATATATGCAGACAGAACTTATTCCCCAGATAAGCACTGGATCTGGCCCATTCCAGGTTCCAGTTAATGGGTCTTTCCAGAGGACTGTTGCAAAATTCTATTTGGTATCAGGATGCCAGAATCTATCTGCAGCAGATTTTCCTTCAGAATCTAAAGTTAAAAAATTTAAAATAAAGAGCATGTAATGAAGGATATTTCTTGGGGATCCCTTGGTAGGGTACAATTTCCCCTTTTTAATTTTTTCAAATTGACATTTAATGGTTCAATGCGCCCTTCCTGCCATACCTTTGCCCTGTGGATTATATGGAATACCTGTTTTATGTAGTATTCCCAATTTTTCACAGGATTGGTGGAAACTGGAGCTTGTATAACCTGGGCCATTATCAGTCTTTATCTGTTTAGGCACACCCAATACAGCAATTGTAGCAAGCATATGAGTGATCACATGCTTGCTTGTTTCTCCAGATTGTAATGTTGAATAAATGAAACCACTGTATGTATCTACACATACATGTATATATTTTTGATTGCCAAATTCATTATAATGAGTAACATGCATTTTCCAGAGACTGTTTGGTATCAGACCCTTTGGATTTAGGCCCAAATGAGGAACTGGTAAAAGTGTAATTCATGATTCACATTGTTTAACAATTTGTCTAGCTTCTTCTCAGGTAATTTTAAACATAATTTTCTAAAGTTTTAGAATTGAGGTGATGTAACTCATGAGCCTTTATGGCCTGATCCAAGTTAGATAATCCCTTCTTCACTTTTTCCTAATTCTTTCCCTGGGGGAAAATCCAGAGTTTGTCATTTGAGCCATGATTACTTCATTAGGGCTGCACATAATCAATGGCAACTGGGATAACAGATCTCTGCCTCAGAGATTAATAGGAAGACCCCTGATGACATAGGGTTGTATATTCCCTGTATTACCTTCTTTATCTTTCCATGTCAGTACCTTAGAGCTTTGTTGTGGATTTTGACTTTGGCCAATACCCCTTAGGTTGGTTAAGATTGGAGTCAGACCACGTAGCAGGCCAATTGCTTTGTTTTAGGATAGTAACATCAGCTCCTGTGTCAACCAAGCCTTGGAATGCCTTTCTATCCAGCCATAGTGTCATCATAGGTTTTTGTTTAACTATAGGCTGTACCCAATATGCATCAGAGGAACTAAAGCCTTGATCCAATCTTTTAGCATTCTTATATTTTTGATTAGTAGCATACAATGGAAGTAACAATAGTTGAGCTACCCTTCTTCCTGTAGGAATGGTGACTATATTCTGAATTGCCTGTGCCATTCCCTTAATCTCACCTTCATAATCATTGTCTATAACTCCAGGAAAAATTTGCAGTCCCTGCATAATAGTACTGCTTCTTCCCACTATCAGATCAAACACATTTGGATAGAATGACCAAACATTCCAGTGGGTAAGGCCTGAGGTCCCATTTCTTGAGTTAATACTATGTGGGTGGCAGAACTGAGGTCTAGTCCTGCACTTCCTGGTGTTGCTCAACTAAGTTCAGACAGGGATTGTTGTTTGTTGGTATGAAACTGGCTGCTCCATAAGCCTGTTTTGGCTTGCATTGGTTCGGGGCCTGAAGCTGGCCCCTGTTCCCGTTACCCTGATTATGGAAAAGGGTGTTTCCTTGTGCATCTCTTTTGGACCTACATTCACTAGCCCAGTGCCTTCCACGTTTGCAAAGTGGGCAGAGCCCAGGCTGTTTTCTGGGCTGTCTCTGGGTTAACTCATTTTCTGCCTCACAATCTCTTGCAAAGTGTCTAGGCTTGCTACATTTAAAACAGGCCTTTTGGTTTCTACTAGCCAAAAAATCTTTTACTGATTGTCCTTGCATGGAAGCAGCCATAGCTAAGCCCTGTTGGTAGGAGGGCCCTATGTCAGAACAGAGTCTGATATACCCTCTAAGGTCTGTCTTTTTCCTATAGGGTTTAATGGCCAATTGGCAGGCAGGATTGGCATTTTCATATGCAAGTTGTTTCACATAATCTACACCTGCCTCTGCATTACCAAAAATCCTCCCTGCTGTTGTCATTAATCGATGAACAAAATCAGAAAATCATTCATCAGGTCCTTGTCTGACTGCTGTTAAGGATGCACCAGGGTCTCCCTTTGCCGGGATTTTGCGCCAAGCCTTTATGGCTTCGTTTTGAATTTGAGCAAATAATCCTGGGTCACACTGCATCTGGTTATCACTAGAAGCAAATTGCCCTTCTCCTACTAAGGCATCAAAGGACAAACCATTGCCTGCCTGAATGTTTCTCCTAGCTGTTTCTCTACAATTCTCATGATACTATGATTTCCAAATAAGATAGTCACCACCACTAAGAACTGTTCTCACTAATGTATTCCAATCACTAGGAGTCAGCCACACCTCTGGGGCAGACTCTAAAATTGCAAGAGTAAAGGGAGCAGTGGCACCGTATTGTGATACTGCATTTTTTAATTCCTTAATAATTTGAAAATTAAATCCTGTGTGATGTCTCCAAGCAACCCCTTGATTGTCTCTGGTCTCTGATACAGGGAAAGCCTGAGCATCTCCCTTCTCTGGATGATCTGTGGCTAATCTTAAGCTAGGGGACAGGGACTTCCGTTGGACTCCTGGTTGAGGAACACAAAAAGCTGGGGGATTTTCGCAGTTTACCTCTCGAGACATCTTCCCTGTCTTTAATTTTTGTAGCCAATTACTTAAGTCCTGATACTCTTTTTCTAACTGTACTTGTTGTTTAAGAACAGATATCTTTTCCTGTAACTCCCTTATGGGATCTATTACCACCGTCTCCATTGTGGGAGCATTTTGGAGGGGGAGGCACATAGGGAGGGGGTCTTCCAGAAGAGGGCCATTCAGGGTTGTAATATTCGGCTGCCTCTTCCTCTAGGTCAGCACAATCTGGCTCTAAGAATTTGTCATCAACCTTTAGTTGTATTTTAGATTCTATTTTACGTTTCTTTTTATTTTGAACATGAAAGACAGCATTCAAACAACGAAGCAAAAACAAACAATTAACACACGTGAGCAGCAAACAACAAAACAAAAACAGAGAGTTGAGTTCAGGCTGACTTATTTCTTGACCCATTTTCATTAACATGACTTACCTTTCTCGAAGCCACAGATTCTTGCAGTGATCACCTTTGTTTCACTTCTGAATTTTCAGATTCTTCTTTCTGTAAAGTCCTTCACTGGGTCTTTCATTCTTGCTGCCCCACATTAGGCACCAAAAATGTCGCGGCCCAAGCCACCTTACACTTGGGGGCCAGAAATGTTAAGAACTGTACTATCCCACATTTGGGGGCCAAAATGTCTCCGTCCTTTCTGTCAGTGTTTGAAACCACACAGCCAAAAGCCTTGGGGGCTAAATTGTTAGAACCCTACTGCCGAAAGCTGCTCCAGTCTGTGGGTCAGGGTTCAGCAAGAGAGAGAGTGAGAACAGACTTGAAGAATGGAGACCAGACAGAGTGTGATTCAATCCCATTTATTCTTCAGTCTCTCTTCTTCTCTCCAAGTCCCTAGTTCCTAGTCCCTAGTGCCTCCAAGTTCCAAGTTTCTTCTTCCAAGTGCTAAGTGCCTAATGTCTAATTCCAAATTGTACTCCAAGTTGTACTGTCCTAATGCCTAATTCCTACTCCAAGTTTTACTCTCTGAAGTGTCTGATTCTCTGTTCCAAATTGTTCTGAACTCTCCTGTCTGCCTCTCACCTTTTATATGTCTCACTTCTAAGCCATGCCTCTAAGTCACGTCTTTAATCATGCCCTTAGGTCTTGTCTCTAAATCTGATCTCTAAGTCACAATCTTAAGTCACACACCTTTAAGTCTCACACACCCAAGGGAAAATCCTGGGTATCTAAAGCAAGATGTTATCAGAGTGTGCTCAGCTGTTGCAGGCTAATGTAACCAAGTCTCTTATCAGGGTATATGACTCAAGATGGCTGCAAGGATGATAGCCGCCTTCTGTCGGCTCCCTACACATAACAAATTACCTAACTCCTAGAAAATAAAATATAAAAGCACAGAAAGATAAACAAAGCAAAACAAAGCTCACCAAAGTACAACCAAATATTTATATACTGTGGATTCCCTTCTTGTGCTGTCCAACTACTACTGAACATGAGTCCTACCTTGGCGTGGTTGATGTACCCAGAGTTTTACATTGGTGAAAACTTACCAGGTCTTGTGAAGACCATAATGTTCTGCATTACTATGTATTACCTCTTCTTATCAAATCACAGAGATGTTCATGGTGAGCAAATCCAACAAAAAGAATGTAAATGTGCATATAGATTTAAAATTCAAATCCAAAAATGCCTGTTACAGGATATTTAATCATGCTGTGAACCCTGAGATAATTTTATTTACTGAAAAAATCTGTTTCTAGTTGTGGTATGGCTCAGCTCTAGAATACATCCTTAATTCCAAATAAAGAAAGTACAGTTAGCTTGAAGAATGAAATATCCATGATTGAAAGTAACTCCTAATTAAGAGGCAGAAAATGGAAGGACAAATCAGAGAAAGATTTGACAGAATCAGTCAGAGATAGGATACCCATAGGCTCTCATAAGAGTAGTCATGAAGAGACACTATTGATTGGCATCCTACAGCAGAAAAAGATTACTCCAAGCCTTTATTTATTTATTTGGTTCCAGGTTTGTATAGCTTTTTTAGTTAAAAAAAAAAAAACTTCTATGTAAGAAAAAAATTACCTCATCCATAAAATGTTAAAGAAAATGGCTTACAGCACAAAGGATATTCTAAGTTCAAAGCAGTGTTTCATTGTGTGAGTTCAATATAAGTTCAAAGCAGCAGTTTCATATGGCCTTGCTTTTCCACAGTGAACACCTGTGGCCTATTTCTTGGATCAACTGTAGAATAAATGTTTTCTCATTGCTCATTCATTTCTTCAAATCCTGTTTCTTTCCCTAGTACAATTAGTCCATAACACATAAAGGTATATAAAGTTCTATTTGCAACTTTTATTCTATAGGGTGCTTGAGAATATTTGTATCAATTAAGGAGCTCTATAAAGTGATGATCAGAAATTAGGAAATAGTCAATTCATTTAAACAGTATTACTACATAAAAGTCCACCTTCATACTGATTCTTCAGGAAATTGACCCAATGGAGTGGGTAAATACCCAGAAAATCATGAAGCTATGTAATCGTGAGAAGAAACAAAAGCAATATCTGAGTCAAAATCTCTGGGATCTTTGCTTCTCAGAGTGCACCCATTGCAGCCACCCAAACTTGTGGGATATCTCCAGAAATCTTACTTCCTTGTCAGAGCCTTTCCTAGATGACTTCTGACAGCAACTTAAGGGAACAGGGCATAAAGTCTGGGGGCAGAGCATGCAGGGAGTATTACTAGGACAGTTGTATAGAGACAGGTTGCAGAGAGAACAAGCTAGCCACAGGTAAAGACAAAAGAAGCCAGAACTTGAAAAGGAGCCAAAAGATTAGAACATATTACCAAAATTACTATTAAGGCAAGCAGAGCAAATCCAGTCAGAAACTGAGAGAAGTCAGATTTAACCAGTTAGTCATCTTGGAGAAAAGTTTGAGCCACAATAGCCAAGTTGAAGCAGCCAGCCAGAGCTCAGAAAGAGGTAGAGAGGGTGAGCTTATTCAGCATTAAGTCTCAATGCTGGTGTGTCTATTTTTGGGTTGTTCATTTCTGGTGTGTTAGAAATCTGTTAGACTTAGTCCAGCATAGGCTGGCCAAGTCGTCTGAATCTGTTAAATCTAAATCTGTGAAGACTGACCACGTTGTCTGGTTATTAGAGTCTTACTTGAGAGTCAGAGGCAGGCAGATTTCTGGCTATCTTTCTATGCCCTTATTGTGTAACTTGGTCTCTGCGCCCGTGGCAGGGGCGAGAACTGTCTATATCACCTGGTTTATGTGCCACCTGTGGGAGGGGTGAGCTATCTCTGTTGGTTTTTTTTTTGTTTGTTTGTTTGTGTGTGTGTTTTCTTGGCAAATTGTCTGTGTGTTAGCTGTGAATCTACTGTGTTAAACATCCTGAGTTAAAAAGAGATAACATGATCACTGGCAGATAAAGAGATGAAGCCGATGGTGCAAGAGTACTGCTGCAGAGAGGCAGGCATGTCCTTTAGTAAGGGGCACCCACCACAGTTCATGTTCAAGGTTCATGTTCAGAAAGCCTGCCTACCGCATATAGGGTATCCTCCAGGTAACACCACATGGAGGGTGCCCTTGCCCAGCCCGCACTTGGCAGGCGACAGCTCATGGTTCCCCAGCACAGCCCCCTTGACCCACCCAGCCACGAAAGTTGGCCACCACCTAATTTGGTTTGTATAACTGTACTTGGAACCTGGGGTCACTGCTGTAACAATTCGGTGGTTTTCCACCTGCCACCTATGAAGTTAGATAGGGCCCAAGTGATAAAAAAAAAAAAAAAAAAAAAACTGACAGTGGAGCCAGGGCAACTAGACAAACAGTCCCAGAAAGATTATTCACCTGAGAGTTATATTTATATATTTTTTTAATCAAAAATATAGTGAATGACTAGCTCTGAAATTTTGAAAAAAGAAAAATATGAATAAGTAGCACTAAGACAAGTCACATGATGTGTCTCCAGCTTAACACTGAATGAACAAACCTGCCTGCAGACAGGTCAGACAGGTCAGGCAGGATGCCTACTACAAGAAGTTACAGGCTGTCCTGAGTCAGAGAGCCAAAAGAATAGGCCTCCATTTTGGCACAGATACAAATTTATAGTAAAAAGTAAGTTAGTTATCAAAGCAATAGATAGGCCATGATGCCTCAGGCACCTAGATCTAGTGCCCAATATAGTCACCTAGATAAATCTAGTAGAAGAATCCCCTTCCCCCCATAAAAAGCCTTTCTTCTGCAAGACCCTTGTAGGTTCTGGTCTTCAGGAGTGAAGAACAAGAGAAGACACTGGAAAAAGAATGTTCCCTCAGACATGGGGACCCCATCAATTGATCAGGCCATGGTCAATAGCAGGTTACAGAAGGTAAGGGACACCCAAAGGCCCACACCAGATCCCATTGATAGATCTTGAGAGAGAAAGAGCAAGCTACATGAGACCCCATTAATTTTGACCAAGGTACATGAGGTTAAACAGGGAGGGTAGAGAGACTACAAGATAAGTCATTAGAAGGTTTAGTGTAAGATAAAAGGTCTAGTGTAAGTTGCTGAGAATAGAGAGAGGTGAAGAAAAAGAAAGGTAACAGGAAAAGAATTTACAGAAAGCAGAGAAGAGGGACTCCAATCAAAGGAAGATGAGAAACTCCTTTAAAAAGACCAGTGTGCACATTGCAAGTGAGGGAGCCAGCATCATGGTCCAAGAGGGCCCCAACAAATAGAAGCCAAGGCCAGGAAATCCCAGGACTTGAAAAACACCCCAAATGGTGAAGATATTAGGTCTGTATGAAGACAGCTATTGAGATAGATGGGGCGGCTTGGAGCCACCCAACTCTTGATAGACACAGGGTCCTCCTCCAGGCCAATGGGCCAAAATGTATTCATGGACTACCTGAAAAATGGTGAACTAAGAGATGGGCTGGATGTCCCATTCATTTATGGTCATCCTAGACTGCTCCTACCCTCTGTTGGGTTGAGACTTACTCCCCAGGATGGGCGTCCAGATACACTTCCTACCCGAAGAGCTGCAACTAACTGACAAGAACTCAAGGGTAGAGGAAAGGCTTCTCCTACTGACTCCAACTGAGAGCTAAGGAAACCTGTTTTAGAGATGGGAACAGTTTTCTCCATGCTGGTCAGAGACAAGGCACCACTACTGTGGTGGACACAAACGTCATCTGGGCTGACTCCCCACCCCTGAGATCGTTGGTGCAGAGAGCAACCTTGGAACCTGGGGCAGACAAGCAGGTATGCTTTTGCCACAGCCTATGACTGCAGGGCTATATACCAAGAGAGGAAACCCTGATGAAGTCAGCAGCTGTAAATATTCTTTGCCCAGGATGCCAAAAGGGAGGAGACTCGGTGGCCTGAGGCAATAACCGGACAGATCAAGTGGCTTGATACAGGAGCCCTTTCCAGTTTGGGGCCTAAGAGATGGCCTCACTTGAAACACAGAGTAAGAGAAAGAACTCAGATTGCTAGCCATCCTGCCAGCTACTATCTAGAGGAAAAGAGGCAATGGTGCACACAAGAAGGGAGAACTATACTCCCCAGAAAACAAAAGACTTACCAGACTAAATGCACAGATGGACTCTTAAGATATGAGTGCAACCAAGCTGCTAAGAGATTTAAAGCATATAATGGACCTCAGTTTTGGGGCCAGAGAAATGATAAGACAGTGTAAGATATGCCAGCAAGCAAACACTTGTGAGACTTAGAATAAATAAGAAAATACCTAGGAGAAAACAGCCTAGAATAGGGACCTTCCTGAGGTTTCAAGTGTCGTAGGTAATTAGATCAGATAGCAGTTTTAAGGTAAGTCAGGAATTGTTGGAAATATTAGAAGCTCCACTGTTTATACTGTCTCCAAAGCTCAAGACAGGTAGCAAGAATATACAGAATCCTAAAACTAAATTGCCCTCGGGAACTGGCACTGGCTAGAGTGTCCCTTGTTCTTGTTCCACACCCAGAATGTCCCTTTTGTGTGAGAAATGATTTTTCATGCTACTAAGAGACTTCCTGGCGCTGGTCACCATCTGACCTCCTTGAAGTCCACCAACACCTGTGCCTGATGCCAACTGGAGAACATCCAGATGCCTGAGCAGCTCAAGGTCACCTGCTATTCTACAAGGCCAAAGAGCAGCAGGACTTGACTCCTGAGACATCCCCACTCTGGAGGTACAGGGGAAATGCCACCTTAGAGGATGGGGCTTAGTGTGTATACACCCAAAGTTAAATGACAGCTTGTGATTCCAAGATTGAAATTGAAATGTGAATCTACAGTTATATAGATTTGTTCCTTTTTGCAATTTCTCTTTATTATATATGTGATTTTATGTATATGTAGACAACTATGTGTCACCAAATATGTAAAAGTCAAAGGACAACTTTAAAAGTGTGTTTGAAAGAAATAGAAACTTTTTGAGACCCCCTAGTCAATAAAATAGAGCCTGAGGACCCCTACTAACAGATACTTAGTGCCTAAGATAGATAAATGGTAGGCTTGCAGCTCTGGGCTAACACCATGTGTCTCCACTGCTATCTTTGATGAGAGCAAAATTATTGTGTACCTGTCCAGCTAGTTCCCCAGGTTTTCTACAACCCTACAGGTATTCTCGAACATGAGTTTGAGATGCACCCTAGATGCTTCTGAAGAGAGCCTATTTTCCTTGACTCTAGCTGTTACATTGAGACTAGGAGTAGTCGCATGTATGGAGACAGGTGCTGCTAAGAGGACTAGACTTGCTGTTTCTTAAAGAAGAAGGTCTGTGTGCTGCTCTAAGAGAAGAATGTTAAGGTTGGACTAGAGACAGAAAGATAGGTGCAGCAAAGTTGATTTGAGAGTTGGTTCAATAAGTCCCCTTGGATGACGACCCTATTATCCTCCCTTGCTGGACCACTTGTGAACCATAGGTCCTTGCATTTTAAATAGATTAGTAACTTTTGTTAGAGGAAGGATGAGTGCTGTTCAGCTTTTTGTGTTACACCATCAATATAGAGCTTTAGGTCAAGAAAATGATAATTATGATGACACTGGAGTTTAAACATTTGTAAAGATCCACATCAGACAAAGTGGGGTGAGAATGGGCTTATTAATAATTGAGTTTTTATGATTAAAAAGCTAACCTAATCAGAAAATGGGGGATGTAGAGTGAAAAATTATAAAGACCATTTTATAAAATATATATAGGCTTTTTCTTTACCCTAAACCTGAGCAAAAGAATGCAAGTTCCAGAAAGTGGAACTAGATGTAAGATTTCGGGCTTTCACTGCCCCAGGACACATTCCGGGTGGAGGGCATTATCGCTGAATCAGAGGACACTTGCTGGATTAACATTCCTCAAGCCTCAGGGTGGGGCTATGGCAAGTGAGAAATAGTTAACTTGAAATAGTTGGTAATGACAGGGTATGGCACAGTGACATGGTAAAACTACATTTTTGAGAAGAATGAGTATGCAGAGTGATTTTCATGTGGCTCTAAATCATTTAGGATGGGTTCCTCTGAAATCTTCCACTCTTCTTGGTTACCCCGCCCCTTTGTGTTTTTTCCAGTGTTACAGCCTGCTGATGTTCAAAATTTGTAAAACAACCAATCATGTGTAACCACGTGAAAATACAACCAATCATGTGTAACTGCAAAAAAATTCCTTCTTTTCCCCACCCCATGCTATTGAAAAAAAAAAAAAAAAAAAAAAAAAAAAAAAAAAAAAAAAAAAAAAAAAACCCTTAGCTTGCTGGCCTTTTGTCAAAATTCTGTTCCTGCATGGATGAGCAGTTTTGACCTTGGCTAGCCAACTCTCCCCAATAAACCTCTGCTGATTGCATCCAAAAACTGTCTCAATGCTGAAAACATTCTAGAATAGATTGTAATGAGCCTAGATGCATCAACAAATAGGCTTAGGTTAGCATATAAAGGCAGTAAGCCTCAGAGATGACAATTAACTTCATGAAAATCAAAGTTATATTAACAAATCCTTATTTGCAGACACTAGCTTCATCCACACATCTTTATTTATTTACCAAAGGCAGTTACTTCCACTAAAGTCTTGATCACTATGATCCTTTCAGAAACTACCCAAGATATTTCTTTTTTTCTTTTTTCATTCAAGGTAGGCCATGTGTATATTTGATCATTATAAAGATAAAACCATCTAAAGCATTAATCCAAAACGTATCAATAATTCTTACAGTGAATCTGCAGGCAGAAAGTTGTGGAAATTAGAATTAGAAAAGACAAAGTAAGGGCACTCTCAGCCTGATGGCACTCAGCAGTCCCCTTAACCCTGTTCTCTGCAGAATTCTACTCTGAGCACAACACACAGTGCTGACTTTAAAGATATTCACCTGACTGAGGTTTTCACCCCAAGTTATGAGTTCCTCATTTAAGGAAAGACGCTGAACTCTGTGAGATTCAAAGACAAACTCGCCAACTTTCACTTGAGCTTTGGTACCACTTGTCAGAGACTGGTAATTAAAGATGTCAAGCTTGGTTGCTGAAACCTCCTTGTTCATAATGTTCCCTGTATTAGAGCTTCTCCCAAGTTGGCCCTGTTGTAAGAATGGATGAAGCTGAAAGAGAAAATAATGTTCAAAACTTGCAGTATAAGTCATTGAGAGGCAAGTAAACCTGGTTACTTTAACTGCCACGTCTTTCACTCACTGTATGTTCCTGTGGCTTTGATTTTTGTTCCATTAATAAAACATTTATTGTAAGGCTAATGGATGCTATTTACCAACACTATTATCACTATTCAAATTTGAAAACTGAACTTTTCTCAGTCACTCAGTGATGAAAGAGATACTCTGGCCACCAGAGTCTAATATTTATGAAAAGTAAGAACAATTTAAATGCAGTATTTTAAACATTTGCAGAAGAGCTTTTTCAGAAAAATTACAATATTTTTTCAACTATAAATTACTTGAGAAAGTTCTAATAAGATAAAAATTTCAGATTTTAAAATATGAAAGTTGTAACTAAAGAAGGAAGAAAAAGGAGAACACATGGGGTATAGAAAAGCAGAGGATCATGTGATGGAGGGTGTCAAAGACAGATGGGAGTCAAAGAGAATAGAGTGGACAAGGTTAACCAAACCTGAAAATATATAAAGAAGTCATACATATAGCTACATCTTTAAGCTAGTTAGAAAGAACAATATAATTTAAAAAGAATTTGAACAGAGTTATTACGGTTTATTTTATATAAAATATCCCTGTGGCCATTAGGAAGCCACCAAAAGACCCCAACACTATGCAGGTTATGATCATTGCCCTGGGTTACACAGAAAAATCAGATAGGAAGACCTTATTGCTGAAGACACCACACACCTTGACTTGAGGATCCAATAGTGAGGCTGGAAATAAGGTGAAAACTTTCTCCCCATTGTCTGTTCTGCTTGTCTGTCTGTCTGGCACATTTCACACTGGCAGAAGCTGAACTGAAAGCTGCTGGGGAAGAAAACTCAGCAGAGGCCTCTCCCAACTATGGACCTTGAATTCTATAATACCAACTTCCCAGATACAATGTGCACACTGAAAAACTACTAGCACAATAATCATGGGAATAAACAACTGCTAACTGATTACATTTGAGGACTTCTTTATAAAGGAGACTCATGCCTGTTTCTGCAAACCTATTCAATATCCATGTCTGGGGAGATCAGAAGTCCTATGGCTGAGCCTACTTCTTTTGTTCAGCTAAGAAGACACATTATTGAATTGACTCATGAATATTTACATACATAGAATAGTCCTATTGTCAGAGAATCTTCTCTTTGCCAGAAATATCAGTGCTAGAGGGAAAAAATGACTATTGAGGGCTCATATTGAAATGAGACAGCCATGTGGCTGCTCCCAAAGCACAGGAGACATTGTGAAAGAAGGAATGAAGAGAATGCAGGAGAAAGATGCTGGGGAAAAGGTCCATGAAATGCTGTCTTCTAGGTGTAACATGGTTATGGAACTCATGTGTTTATGCAGTTAAGTTTGCCTCTATAAGATCAGCACAAGACTGAGCCAATAAAAATGTTAAACCACAGAGGAGAAAGGGGGCTTATGGAGTCTAGCCCCTCACAAGAGCAATCTTAGAAACTAAAGGATTCTGAAGGAAAAGAAGTCATTGTGGTCAAAAATGCCATCATTTTTTATTCCTTCTGCCTCATTGGATAGCTGAATATTCATGCCCACATGGAAGACCCTGTGGGTCATAAATCTAGTCAGTCATTAAAAAACAAAAGACATGACTATAGGATAGGGACATGGTGGGAGAATGGAGGATCTGTGAAGATGGAGAGAGCTAAGGGACTGAGGGAAATGGGCATGAGCAGAAGTTATTATGTACTGGTATGCTTATATGTTACTGTCAAAGTATACATTATTTTAATAGACCATATAGGATAGATATAAAAATGACTATGTCTGACCTAATCATTTAAGTTTTACAAAGCAAAAACCCCACAATTCTCTGAAAAAAATAAGTGAAAAATATTCCTTCCTTAGAGAGGAGGATGATTTACTTTTTGAGATTGAATCAACAAAATTGTCCTCTTAAAGTGAAGAGAAAATGAATATGATCTGAGATTTAAAATAAACAGCAATAAAATTTTGTTCATGTTCCAGTCTTGTAGCAATGTTAAAGGAAACTTTCAGAGAAAAGGAAGATTGTATAAGCAAGTAAATGAAACTGACATAGAGATAAGAATTGCAATGAAGCAGAATACCGTAGTAAAATTGGGAATTTTGTTTTTTTTAATTTCTCTAGTAGAGTAAACTCTGCTCAGAACCACAAAATAAATACAATACCATGTGGCTATGTTTTTAGATAAATGAAACATTTTACAGAACTGTTACAACAAATAGAAAAGAGAAACAGAACAAATTCAGTAAAACACTATACTCAACCAGAGCAACAAAAATCTGCTAAGACCTAAGACCTGACTGTATGCTCGTTAGCACAAAATCCACAGGGAATCTCAGTGTTCCTAACACAAAACTTCCAAGAAATATAAGACACTGGGAAAGAACAAAATTAATAGAAATAAAAATAGGGATAATAGAAATAGAAAAAATACCAGCTCAAAGGCTTATTTTTAACACAATCAAAAAAGAAAATTATCCTAACTCCTCCTATACAAATTCATACAAACGTATACAGACACCAAATAGATTGGATAGAAAATAAACTCATTTCGCACCATAATAATTAGAACACTAAACATATAAAATAAAGAAAAAATAATAAATGTTTCAAAGGAAAAAGGCCAAGTAACATATAAAGTTCAATATATTCTAATTGCTCAACTTTCTCAGTGGAGACACTAAAAGCCAGAAAGGTCTTGGAAATTCCACTGCAGACTCTAAGATACCATAGATGCCCAGATCACTATACCCAGCAAACTTTTCATCACCATAGATGAAGAAAACAAGATATTCCATGATAAAATCAAAATTTAAATATCTATCCACAAATCCAGCACAACAGATGGTTCTAAAATGAAAACTCCAACACTGGGAGGCAAAGTATATCCTTGAAAACACAGAAAATACACAGTATCACAGTAACAAACTCAAAAAATGGTTGTAAACACACACTTACCCATACCACCACTTCTAGAACTAGATTACAAAATCATTATTGATATCGCTCAATATCGATAGATTCAATTCCTCAATAAAAAACACAGCTAACAGAATGGATAGGAAAACAGGATCCAACCTTCCAAAGCACATAGGAAATACATCTCAATATCCAAAATAGTTGTTACCTCAGAGTAAAGGGTTGGGGAAAGAGTTTCTAAGAAAATGAACCTAAAAATCAAGGTAGTGTAGATGTTCTAATATCTCAGAAAATAGACTTCAAATAAAAATTAATCAAAAGCGATAGGGAAGAACATTTATACTCATCAAAAGACAAATCCATGAAGATGACATCTCAATTGTTAACATATATGCCACAAACATATATATACAAGCCTGCTAAAGAAACACAATTAAATCTAAAATCACACATCAATCGCACACATTGATAGTGGGAGACTATAATACCCTACTGTCACCAATGAATGACATATCCACACAAAAACACAGTAAATACTGGAGCTAAGAGATGTTATAAACAAATTGGACTTTACACCAATAAGATATCAGAAGGAGAGAAAAAATATAAATAAGAAAATGAAAATTCAAGATATCATTATTTACAGATTATATGATAGTGTACATAACCAAACACCAAAATTCTACCAGGGAACTCATATCACTGATGAACATTGTAAGCAATGTGCCTGGATACAAGATTAACTCAAAAAAAAAATTAGTAGCCTTCCTATATACAAATAACTACAAGAATGTAAAATATTTTTGGGTACCTAAATCAAGGAAGCAAAACTAGTATGAAAAGAAGTTTAAGTCTAAAAAATGTATAAAAACCTAAAGAAGATATCAAGAGGTGAAAATATCTTCCATGCACATGGATCAGTAGAATTGACATAATAAAAAGTAAAAAAAAAAAAAAACAAAAACCTTCCAAACATACATACCACCATCCCTAATTTGAAAGTGTACCAGAGTGTTGTACTAATAAAATCCACAAAGTATTCTCATTAAAACAGACATGTTGAACAATGGAATCAAATTGAAGACCCAGACTTAAATCCACACAGCTCTGAACACATTACTTTTTTATAAAGAAGCCAGAAATACACAATAGAAAAAAGATAGCATCTTCAAAAATGAAGCTGGTCTAAATGGATGTCTCCATGTTGAATACTAATAGAGCTATGATAGCCCTGTGCAAAACTCAAGGCCAAATGAAAATCACAACATTAAAACAGATTTGAGGGAACACTAAACTTGATGGAAGAAAACATAGAAAATGGCCTTGAAAATATTTATAACTGCCTATATTATGAATGCTAATTACATTCCCCCAAAAAAAGACTGTTTACATGAGAATATGACATGCAAACAGCTTCTGAAAACCTGTCCCCAATTGGTTCTGATTGGTAAAGAAAGATGCTGAGAGCCCATGTCAGAGCAGGTCAGAGAGAATTAAGACTTTTATGATTCCCTGGCAAGGGATAGGGAGGAAAAAGAAGGAGAAAGAGAGCCACAATGACAGGAGAGGTAGAGAAGAAAAAATGTCTTGACTGAGAAGTTTCAGGATGGAGACAGAGCTGCCATGTAGGTGTCAGAGAGAGTGAAGCCAAAGAAGTGTACCCAACTGGGTCCAGAACAGCCAAGGTAAAATACAAAATGTAATAAAGGAAAACTCAGGATAATCTGAAGGAGGTGGATTATCCAAATGGAGGTTAGGAGGTAGCACAACCATTGAGCTGTTTAAGTCATATTAAAATATAAAGGCTGAGTGTGTAAATTTCAGTTGAGAACCCAGAGCTTTGGGAAAGGTAGAGTGGAATTAGCTGTCAAAATTTATTTAATTCTACACATACTGGCACAGGAGACAACTTTCTAAAGAGAACACTGATAGGTTATGAATAAATGGGACCTCATGACACAGAAAAGCTTATTCAAAGAAAGGACAACTTCGATAGGTTAAAATGGCAGTCAACAGAAAGGAAATTTTTTTTTTACCAACTCTAAATCTGACAGAGAGCTAATACCCAAAATATATATAAAGACATGAAGACACTAGGTATCAACAAACCACCAATCCAATTTTAAAAATAAGGTTTCGAGTTAAACAGAGAGTTCTCAATAGAAGAATCTTAAAGGGGTGAGAAACATTTAAAAATAATATCCAATATCCTTATCCATTAGGGAAATGCAAATCAAAACTACTTTGAGCTTTCATCTTATACATGTCAGAATGACTAATATAAACAGTAGAAGTGGCAGCGCATGATGGCAAGGATGTGGAGCAAGGGAACACTCTTGCATTGATGGAGGGAGTGTAACATGGCATGGTACAGCCACTGTAGAAATCAATAAGATGGCTCATCAGAAAACTGAAAATCAATCTACCTCAAGACCCACCTATAAAACTCTTGAGCATATAGACAAAAAATTATACATCTTACCACAAGGACACTTGTTCAATTAGTTCATAGTGGCTCTATTTAAAATAGTAATAAAGGATATGAAACCTGAACTGGCCATCTTCTGTAACCAGGCAAGGCTCCCAGTGGTACACCTGGGACACCAACTAATTCACACAACCTTGGACCCACAAGCTGTCTTGACTACAAGATGTGCTGGTGCAAGTGGGCTCCAAATTTGTGAAAGTGACAAAGCACTGGTCTAACTTAAGGCTCAAGCCATGAGAGGCAACCCATGAAAGACAGTCCCTGGATGGCCATGAGCATGAAGCTGGGTGGCTCAGAGACCTAGGGTAGAAACAAATACAAAAGAACACAACAACTGGAACAAGTCAAAGATCAAATTCCTAAGGATATTCTGATAAAGTCATAAAGCAGTGCCTAATCCAGTGTTCATTAGAAAGATTTCATCTTGCAACTGAGGGGAGCCTCTACAGCCTTGATGTCTTCAAACTCATGATCTTTCTCTACCCATAGGCTGGAGAACAGTCATGGATGATATTGTCTAGCCTGATAGAAGCTATGTGTTCTTCTAGGATTTGTTGATCAAAACAAAACAAGCTTTTGACCTCAAATGTACCTGAAATCCCTTAAAATATGCCATATTTAAACTTGTACAAGTCTCTTTTATTGTGTATTATAATTATATCACAAAACATTAAGATCAGTAATGAAAAAGATGGGATGGTTAAATAGCATAAATATTATTGTTTGAATGTGCCTAAACTAGGAAGCCACTTTTCAACATCATTCACATATTGTTTTCTGAAAGAAATGTTAGCTCAAGGATCCTTCTGGTTTCTGTCTGTGCCTGGAGCTGATCCTGTGCCACACTGCTTCATACCCAAATATCTCTGGGAGAGAGCTCATCTCCCAGATGTGCAGGTACATCTGTGAGCACAGGTAATACCAACATTTCTGTTCAAATTTCTGGCCCAAGAAGGACACGTTCAGAGTCATCAGGACACAGGAAACAAGGAACATCCAGAGACAGGATCCTTCAACTTTCCATCTGCCCCTCAGAGCTGACCCTGTACCATAGCTCCCCATATCCAAATACATCCAGGAAAGAATTGGTCACTCAGGAGTACTGACACACAGGCTTGAAAAAGGGTCAGGACACAGTCAGAGATAGCAAGACTAACTAACACCAGGGATATCTAGAAGGCAAGAGGCAGGGCAAGAACATAAGCAACAGAAACCAAGACTACTTGGCATAATCAGAACCCAGTACTCCTCCCAAGACAGCAAGCCCTGGATACCCCAACACACCAGAAAAGCAAGACTCTTACTTAAAGTCACATCTCATGATGATGATAGAGGACTTTAAGAATGACATAAATAACTCCCTTTAAGAAATTCAAGAGAACACAAGTAAACATGTAGAAGTTAAAAGAGAAAACACAAAATCCCTTAAAGAATTGTAGGAAAACATAACAAAACAGGTGAAGGAATTAAACAAAACTATCCAGGATCTAAAATATGGAAATAGAATCAATAAAGAAATAACAAAAGGAAACAATACTGAAGATTGAAAATCTAGGAAAGAGATCAGGGACAGAGATGCAAGCATCATCCAGGGAATACAAGAAATAGAAGAGAAAATCTCAGGTGCAGAAGATACCAGAGACAACACTGATGCAACAGTCAAAAAATGCAAAATGCCAAAAGCTCCTAACCCAAAACATCCAAAAAAAATCTAGGACACAATGAGAAGAACAAACCTAAGGTTGATAGGTATAGAAGAGAACAAAGATCCCCCAATTAAAGGGCCAATAATTATTGTCAACACAATTATAGAATAAAACTTCCCTAATCTAGAGAAAGAGATGCCCATAAACACACAAGAAGCCTACAGAACTCCAAATAGATTGGACCAGAAATGCAATTCCTCCCGTCACACAATAGTCAAAACACCAAATACACAAAACAAAGAAAGAATACTAAAAAGCACTAAGGTAAAAAGGTCAAGTAATATACAATGGCAGACCTATCAGAATTACACCAGACTTCTCACCAGAGACTATGAAAGCAAGAAGATCCTGGGCACATGTGATACAGACCCTAAGAAAACACAAAGACCTGCACAGGCTACTATACCCAGCAAAACTCTCAATTACCATAGATGGAGAAGCCAAGATATTCAATGGCAAAAACCAAATTTATATAATACCTTTCCACAAATCCAGCCCTACAAAAAATAATAGATAGAAAACTCCAACACAATGAGGGATATTACACTCTAGAAAAAGCAACAAAGTAATCATCTTTCAACTAACCTAAAAGAAGATAGCCACATAAACATAATTCTGCATCTAACAACAAAAATAACAGGAAGTAGCAATCATTGTTTCTTAATATCTCTTAACATCAATGGACACAATTCCCCAATAAAAAGACATAGACTAACAGACTGAATATATAAGCAACACATAGCATTTTGCTGCATATAGATAATGCACCTCAGAGTCAATGACAGAAACTACCTCAGAGTAAAGGTTGGGAAAACAAATTTCCAAGCAAATGTTCCCAAGAAACAAGCTGAAATAGCCATTCTAATATTGAATAAAATCAACTATCAAACAAAACTATCAAAAAATAAGGAAAGACACTTCATATTCATAAAAGGATAAATCTACCAAGAAGACATCTCAATTCTGAACATTTATGCTCCAAATGCACGGGCAGCCACATTCAAAAAACACTTCACAATGCTGAAAGCACATATTGCACCTCAGACACTGAATACTGGGAGACTTTGATATGCCACTCTCAGTAATGAGCAGATCACAGTAAAAGAAACTAAACAGAGACATTGTAAACTAACAGAAGTAATAGACAAAATGGATTTAACAGATATCTATAGAACTTTTCATCCTAAAACAGATGAATATACCTTAATCTCAGCATCTCATGGTACCTCCTCCTAAATAAACCATATAATCAGTCACAAAACAGGTCTCAAAAGATGTAAGAAGAATGAAATAGTCCCACACATCCTATCAGATCACCACAGGCTAAGGCTGATCTATAGTAACAACAAAAACAACAGAAAGCCCACATAAACATGGAAGCTGAATAGCACCCTACTCAATGATAACTTGGTCTAGTAAGAGATAAAAAAAGAAATTAAAGTCTTTTGAGAATTTGATGAAAATGAAGGCAGAACATACCCAAAGTTATGGTGCACAATGCAAGCAATGCTAAGAGGAAAACTGATAGCTCTCACTGCCTCTAAAAAGAAACTGGAGAAAGCATACACATACACTAGAAGCTTAACAGCACACCTGAAAGCTCTAGAAAAAAGAAGCAAATACACCCAAGAGTGGTAAGCAGCAGGAACTAAAACACAGGGCTGAAAACAACCAAGAAGAAACAAAAAGAATTATACAAAAAAACAACAAAACCAGGAGCTGGTTCTTTGAGAATATTAACAAGAGAGATAAACACTTAGCCAGACTAACCAGAGAGCACAAAGACAGTATACAAATTAACAAAATCAGAAATGAAAAGGGAGACATAAGAACAGAAACTGAGGAAACTCAGAACATCATCAGATCCTACTACAAAAGACTATACTCAACAAAACTAGAAATTCTGGATACAATGGATAGTTTTTCAGACAGACACCAGGTATCAAAGTTAAATCAGGATCACATAAACCATCTAAACAGTACCAAAACCCCTAAAGAAAGAGAAGCAGTCATTAAAAGTCTCCCAAACTAAAAACACCCAGGACCAGACATGTCTAGTACAGAATTCTATCAGACTTTCAAAGAAGGCCTAATAACCAATACTCTTCAAACTATTCTACAAAATAGAGAAGGAACACTACTCAATTTGTTCTATGAAGCCAAAGTTACACTGGTACCAAAATGACACAAAGAGCCAACAAAGAAAGAGAAGATCTTCAGACCAATTTTCCTTATGAATATTGATACAAAAATACTCAATAAAATTCTCACAAGCTGAATCCTAAAAAACATCAAAATGATCATTCAACATGATCAAGTAGGCTTCATCCCAAGGATTCAGGGATGGTTCAATATATAAAAATCAATCAATGTAATCTACTACATAAAGAAACTGAAGAAAAAACCATGGTTATCACATTAAATGCTGAGAAATGATTTGACAAAATTCGACAGCCCTTCATGGTAAAAGTCTTGGGAAGATCAGGAATTCAAGGCCCATACCTAAACAGTAAAAGCAATACACACCAAGCCAGTAGCTAACATCAAACTAAATGGAGAGAGACTTAAGCAATCCCACTAAAACCAGGGACTAGACAAGGCTGCCCACTTTCTCTATACCTATTCAATATAGTACTGGAAGGCCTAGCCAGAGCAATTAGTCAAGAAAAAAAGGCCAACAAAATACAAACTAGAAAGGAAGGAGTCAGAATATCACTATTTCTAGATGATATCTGGTATACTTAAGGGACCCCAAAATTTCCACCAAGGAACCCCTAAACCTAATCAACAATTTCAGTAAAGTGGCCAAACAAAAAAATTAACTCAAAAAAATCAGTAGCCTTCCTCTATTTAAAGGATAAATGGGCTGAGAACGAAATGGAAATGACACCCTTCACAATAGTCACAAACAATAATATAAAATATTTTGGTGTGACTCTAACTAAACAAGTGAAAGATCTATACAACAAGAACTTGAAATCTTTGAAGAAAGAAATTGAAGAAGACCTCAAAAGATTGAAATATCACCCATGCTCATAGATTAGCAAGATTAATATAGTAAAAATGGCCATATGGCTGAAAGCAATCTACAAATTAAATGCAATCTCCATCAAAATTTCAATTCAATTTTTCATAGAGTTAGAAAGAGTAATTCTCAAATTCATTTGGAATAACAAAAAACCCAGGATAGCGAAAACTATTCTCAACAATAAAATAACTTCTGGGAAAATTACCATTCGAAGCTATATTACAGAGCAATGGTAATAAAAACTGCATGGTATTGGTACAGTGACAGGCAGGTGGATAAATGGTCTAATATTGAAGACCTAGAAAATGAACATACCATCACTTGACCTTTGACAAAAGAATTAAACCATACAGTGGAAAAAAGAGAAGTTTTCAACAAATGGTGCTGGTTCAACTGGAGTTCAACATATAGAAGAATGCAAAATGATCCATTTTTATTTCCCTGTACAAAGTTGAAGTCCAGGAGGATCAAGGACCTACACATAAAACTAGACACACCAAAACTAATAGAAGAGTATATGGGGAAAAGCTTTGAACACATGGGCACAGGAGAAATTTTTCTGAGCAGAACACCAATGCCTTATGCAGTAAAAACAACAATAGACACTAAGACTTCATAAAATTACAAGGCTTCTGTAAGGCAAAGGACACCATCAAAAGGACAAAAAGGCAACCATCAGATTGAGAAAAGAGCTTTACCAATTCTACATCCAATACAGGGCTAATATCCAATAATACATAGAACTCAAGAAGTTAGACTCCAGACAACCAAATATCTCTATTTAAAAATGGAGTACAGATCTAAACAGAGAATTTTCAACTGAGGAAACTGGATAACCAAGAAGTACCTAAAGAGCTGTTTAATATCTTTAGTAATCAGGGATATGCAAATCAAACTACCCTGAGATTCCATCTCACACCACTGAGATTGCTAAGATCAAAAACTCAGGTAATAGCAGATACTGCAAGGGTGTGGAGAAACTCTATTGTTGTTGGGTTTGCAAGCTGGAAGAAATACTCTGGAAAACTGTCTGATGGTGCCTCAGAAATTTGGAGATAGTGCTACCTGAGAACACAGCTATACCACCTCCTGGGAATATACCCAAAAGATGCTCCAACATGTAATAAGGACACATGCTCCACTATGTTCAGAGCAGCCTTATTTATAAATGCCAGAAGCTAGAAATAGCACACATGTCTCTCAACATAAAAATGGATACAGAAAAATGTGCTGCACTTATGTAATGAAGTACTACTCAGCTATTAAAAACTACTTCATGAAATTCACAGGCAAATGAATGAAACTTGAAAATATTATCCTGAGTGAGATAAACCAGTCACTAAGAGAACACACATGATATGCACTCATTGATAAGTGCATATTAGCCCAAAAGTTTGAAATATCAAGATAAAATTCACAGACCATATGAAGTTCAAGAAGAGGGAAAACCAAAGTGGGGATGCTTTATTCTTTCTTAGAAGGGAAACAAAATACTCACAGGAGGAATTATGGAGATAAGGTGTAGAGCAGGAACCAAAGGAAAGGCCATCCAAAGACTGCCCCACCTGGGGATCTATCACATATAGAGTCCCCAAACCTGGATGCTATTTTGGATGACAGAAAGTACTTGCTAACAGGAGCCTAATATGGCTGTCTCCTCAGAGGCTCTGTCAGAGTCTGACAAGTACAGAGGCAGATGTTCACAGCCAACAATTAGACTGAGTGTGGGGTCCCCAATAGAGGAGATGGAGAAGGGTCTGAAGGAGCTGATGGGGTCTGCAGCCCCATGGAGAGAGCGACAGTGTCAACCTGCCAGACCCCCAGAACTTCTGAGGACTAGACCACCAACCAAAGTGTGTACATAGAGGGACACATGACTCTGGTCACATATGTGGCAGAAGATGGCCTTATTGGACATTAGTGGGAAGAGTGGTCCCTGGGAAGGGGGGGGCTTGATACCACAGTGGAGAGGAATGCCAGGGCAGGAAGGCTGGAGTGGGCAGGTTGGTGGTGGAGAGTCAGGGAAAGGGGTATTGGGATAGAGAGTTCTTAAGGGGAAACCTGGAAAAAGATAATATTTGAAATGTAAATAAAGAAATTATCCAATAAAAGGAAAAAATAAATTTTAGATCAACTTTAAACACTACATTGTATTTTTTCTAACTCTATATCTATATGCTAGTTTATGCTACTGAAATAAACATGAATTCTTTGAGGAAAGAGATAGTAGCATAAAGAAACATGGTAGCATAAGAAATATTTTTCTAACACTATGATAGATCATGAATCAAAATGCAGAAATTACAAGCCAGGGTCCAACACTCTAGGAAACTATAAGAACAACTACTACTACCTTCCATGGGAGAGGAGCCTGGAGGACACTTTTATCAAGTGAGCCTCCTTCCACTCTGAGTGACAGCTCCTCATGGAGTGCCTGGGCAATGGCATGTACAGCAGCATGGACTTTGTAGCTCGGGGGTGAGGTATTCATATCCCAAACATTCAGAGGACGGGTGCTCAGGCTGCCATTTTGCTCACATTGACTTAGTTCCGTGACATTGTCCTCAGAAAAACGTGGACATTCAAATATGATCGACCACACATCCTGCATAAAGATATCATGAGGGTATTTTCTAGGTTGAACACTTCCAAGAAAATCCTTGAATCCCAGAATTTCATTCATGTGATCTGAAAATGATAATCCTGCACTAAAGTATGAATAAACTAGATCTTGTTCAAAGGGTAATGCAGTGATATACCAATCAGAGGTTGTGATCCACACATTATCAAAAGTACTATACAAACTGAGGATAGGGAAAAACGTATGAAAATCATGTGTGACACCAAATGCAAGCATCACACGTGGCAATGGGACTCTTTTCAAAAAAGTTTTCCAGTATTCTATGTCCTCTGCATTATATAATTCGCCCTTTTCTGCAAATGCAACACAAAGTCCATGGTTGGTCATCTCCTCTGTGATGTCCCTAATGAAGACTTCTCCCCTTATATCATCTGGAACCAACAGACCAACCCAGACCCAAGAGAAATATAGCAGCAGTTGAATAATTCCCTGATACAGAACTGTAGTGGGCGAAGGAAACTGGTAAGGAGACTGGAGCTGGACTCTGGTCCCAAGACTCTGGTCAAAAGGAGCATAGCTGATCTAAAGAGAAAAAAAGTTACAACTCAAGTCAAGACAATTAAATTTATCGTCCTGTGATTTGCTTTACCTTTTCTGTTTATTCACTCTAGGAGAAATTAAACAGTTAAATAACTTTACTAAGAAATACCAATTTGTTACTTATGTCACTTGCTACTCACTGTGTACATGAAATGTATCTTAATCATTGTACTTTTATAGAATATATCAAAAAGGGACACGGAGTGTCTATCTCCTGATCTCAGTTAAGGTAATTACAAGCTAAACATGAGAATTTGCCAATCTGTCACTTCCCATACCAAAACATTCATCTTCCTGATAATGAAAGTGGAAAAATATTAACAAAAAAGGCCCTTTCACTTGAAGTCACAAATCCATCACTAATTAATCAATAAACAAAAATCTAAGAAGCATTGTAAAATCCTCTAGTGAAGTCTATATTTGGCTAGAAGTTCCTATGTATTTGTCTTTCTGTAATGCTTATTGCATAGTCAACTAAAATAAGCTTGCTTAGGTTGGAAGGCTGACTATCTACCACAATGCTTGTTGTAAAGTCTCTCTTTTAACAGGAACCTCTGGTCACTCCCATCACATTGCTATCCTTTTTAACAGAAAACTTGAGTTGAGTTGTCTACAATGTCATTCCTACATACTTCAGGGCATCTCCTTTGGGATGAGGGGATAGACTAGATCATTAATTACCTAATCTGCTATATCCAATGACAAATTACCAAATTCACTTCACTTAATCTAGTATTGGCATGAAACAATCCTTTTCCTTAAAATGTGCTCTTTAATGAGTTCCAGGAATCTTTTTTAGTAAAGGAATGAATTTCCAAGGTTTGGACGACACTATCAGTCTGCCTTACTGAATTTTCCATCTCTCTCTACACTGGTGGTATCAGAATATCCTTGTGTCCCATGGTTCAGATTGGGACTTGATCCCCTTTCCACACATATTCCCTAAATAATATTCTCCTAAAATCAGATGCCCACTAGGTCATGCACTCATGCACAGTTCATACCCTGGGTTTATGCACTGTTTTCTCCCCAGGCATCTAAGTATAGATCTTTAGTGAACATTTCACTTATTGGATCCAAAATCATGATACTTGAATACAGACATTCAATATATGTTAACTGATTGTGGGGAGAGGGGTGGGTGAGGAGAAGAAATGGAAAATCACAATGATAACAAACTGAAGAGTTAGGAGGAGGCTTGGCTCAGGCAGTTTATGGAGGAGGATTTAGTTCACTAACTTGCTGACTAGGAACTAACCTCAGAATCAGACTGTAACTGTGGATTCTGATAGGCCCAAGTCTGAGGGGACTGAAAAGTAAACTATAGAGCTATGCATGCCTGAAGATGTCTGACAAGTCCATTTTTTTGTAAGATACATGCATTATATAATCATGAGGCTGAGGAGGTGGCTCAAGGCCTGCATTAGAATCCTCAGCATCCCCATAACAAGTCAGACACAGCTGTGTGTGCTTATACCCTAACATAGCAGGGCAGAGACTGTAAATCCCTAGAGCCTCCTGACTAGTCAGCTCAAAATTTGAAGCTTCCGGTTCTGTAAAAGACTCTGATTCAAGGCAGCAGTGCAGAAAGTGATAAAGTAATAATATCTGGCATCCATGTGTACTGACATGATTCCTGCACACACATACCACACATGCCACACATACCACACAAACATGCACAACCATACACAAATGGGCACACACACACTTATGTCCACCCACAAGTGCACACATGTGTGCCCACATGCACACACATGCACACACAATCACATACACGAAGGTACACACATGGAGAGAGAGAGAGAGGCTAAGAGAGAGAGAGACAGAGACATAGACAGAGAGGGGGGAGGGAGACTAAGAGAGAGAAAAAACAAACAACTATGGCACCTCCATGAAGTGTTAATTCCTCAGTACCAGATATCAAAGAGAATAAAAAAATGACATGAAAGCAGATGCCAGAGTTGCTTTGTTGTGTAGAGTAATCAATATTCACAAATAATCAAAAGCACAGCTCACATAAGCATGTAGATACAATAAGAGAATCAATTCTGAATCTAAATAGAACTTATCAAACAGGTATTTGCTGGAGAAATTTTAAAATATGGAGGAAAAAATCTGGAAAAAAACCAAGATAACCAAATAAACTTGCTGAAAATTAAAATCCAAGTCAGTCAAATGAAAAACCACCACTGAACAACCTTTATAAACTTTCTTCAAATCAAGGATGCACTCTGAAAAATATGAAAATGAATCCAGAAACAAAGATGTCTGACTTTGCAAACAGAAGACCTAAATACAGAACTTATTGAGAACAGACATACAGCACTCAGGCTGGAGAAAAGAATAGAACATCCATAATATGTACAAATGCAGGGGATGTGAGAAACTCCAAACACCCAATTGGGATGACATTAGCTGCAATAACCAACAGAGGAGAGATAGAAACTGAAGAGAACACCTCCAGAATGGACACCAGTTGAGGGATAGGCCACAAATCCATCTCAAAATTTTTAACACAGGATTGTTCCCATCTAAAGGAAACTTGGGGACAAAATAATGGAACGGGGGCTGAAAAAAAGGCCATCCAGAGGATGCCCCACCTTGGAGTCTACCATATCTGTAGATACCAAACACTGAAACTATTACTGATGCCAAATACTTGCAGACAGAAGCTGAGAGCCTCTGCCAGCACCTAACTGAGACACATGCAGATACTCACAGCCAACCATTGACCTGAGCCTGGGAACCCCAGTGGGAGAGATAGAGAAAGGACAGAAGGAGCTGAAAGTGATTGAAGCCCCATAGGAAAAACAGTTCCCATGGATTGAACCACCAAACAAAAAGTATACGTTGGAGGATGTATGGCTCCTGCCACATATTTGGCAGAGGATTGCCTTATCTGGCACCAAAGGGAGGGGAAGCACTTTGTCCTGTGGAGGCTTGTTGTCCCAGCAAAGGAGGATGCTAGAGGGGTGAGGCAAGAGGGCATGTATATTTGGGGAAGTACTTTCTTAGAGTCAAAACCAGGGGCATTGGAATGGAGGTTTGAGGGAGCTGAGACCAGGTAGGGGGACAACATTGAAATGTAAACAAATAAAATAACTAATTTTTTAAAATTAACTCATAAAATCTCATAAATATAAAAATCTAGATAGAGCATAATGGTGCATGCCTGGGAAGCAAAGGCAGAGGATCGCTGTAAGGCTATCCTGGGATACATAGGATGTTCAAGGCCACGTAAGTTGGCATGATGAGAACCTGTCTCAGAAATGAACAAATAGGTAAAAATCAAAAATAAAAAATATAAACCACCATGGGGGCCTAGTTCATTTACTAAGAGTTAAGTAACTTCACTGAGAATATCAGGAAACAGTTCATGCTGGGTCACAGTTATTTGCAAATTAGTAGATTTCTAGTAGCCCTTTTCAATTTTGTTATAATTAAGATGAATCTGACTTGTAAATGCTAGCTGTCTAGCATTGCCTCTAAGAAATCCTTACTGATCAACAGAGAGATTTTTAAACAAATACAAAACCATAAAACTTTCCTGCCAACAGGTGAAAATTACAAAGAGCCCCAACATCGAGTCAGAGTAAGTCTGACCCATGGTTCTTTGTAAAAATGAATGTTATGAATACTGAGCTAATACAACAGTAAAATAGCCAGAAATATGTCCATAGTAGTTACTGTGAAGATATGTTAGTAGAATTATTATAGTTCTCGTGCTTTGTGATGCTCT
The DNA here is from genome assembly GCF_011762505.2 of Arvicanthis niloticus. NCBI lineage: Eukaryota > Metazoa > Chordata > Mammalia > Rodentia > Muridae > Arvicanthis > Arvicanthis niloticus. The sequence continues at coordinate 61,692,753 of NC_047666.1, forward strand.
AAAATTGGATACAACAGAAAGACAGCTTTAACAATGGTAAAAAGCAAAGGGAATTTCTTCTTGGAGGGGTAAGAATACAGGCTGTCATTACTTTGATTTATACTTTTTCAATTTTGAAGTTTTGAAATTACATTTATTATATAAACATGATTTCATCTTATAAATGAATTATACTTCACACTTAAAATGATAGCTAAAAAGTAAGTGATTAAGCACCTCATCACTAAACAATGATTGAATTAATTAGCATTGATTACTATGCTATTATGTTTGACCTAAAGAACCATGATGCTTTGCATACCTGTGGGACATTGTAGAGACTTAGCACTAGGGAGATCTGAGTTGATATTCCTGTTGAAATGCCTCCTATCACAGCAACCAGCTTATCAGTCTTCTCAGGCCTGCAGCTGTAGTTAGGAACTGGGGGGCTCTCTCCTGAGAGCAGAGCCAGAGAACTCTCCACAGCCTTCACCTCAATAAAGTCAACATTGAAGAGATAAAATCCCAGGGACATATTGAATAGAATATTTTGGTCCTTGTTAATATTTTCTATAGCAAAAACCATTGCCAACATGTGCTGATAATTTTTAGTGAGATCCCTAGGAGGAAAAAATGGAAAGACCATTTTTATGTTATATTATTATTATGAATTTGTAATTAGATGATAATTACATCCTTTACCTTCCTCTCTTTTCTCCATGCAGTTCCTGCCATGCTATCTCCCAAATTCTGGATTTTTTATAACAGTCTAAGTCATATAAGAATATTCATGATATTCCAAGATACAAGCAAGATATTCTATATTTAAAATTTAAAAGAAAAGAGTCATAAAAAAGAAGATTCATAGTACAACTTACTATCAAATTCAAAATATTTTTTTTTAATTTTTTTGAGACAGGATCTCACTTATTCAACCCAGACTGACTTTAAACTCACTATGTACAATAGGTTAAACTCAGGCTCACAGAGATCCACCTGCCTCTGCTTCTCAAGTTCTGGGGTTAAAGGTTTGCACCACCATATACTATCAAATGTACAATTTTTACTTTTTACTGTGCAATTTGTGTCTGAGAAATAAAAATGGAGGAGTAAAGCATGTGGGAAATAGCAAACATTAAAACTTCGTATTTCATGTGGTCTTCTGAAATAGGATAAACCTCAGGAAAACTCACAGTGCTTGATCAACCATAGCAATTGAAAGAAAATAGCGTCAAATACATCAAAACAGGAAAACTAAAATGTTCTCAGTACAATACACTAAATAACTACAAAGAAAAACTATTTTTGACTGCAAAGTGCTTTCAAAACCTTCTTACATATTTAAGAAAACTCAGAGTGAGTAGGGGAGAGACACACAGAGAGCCCATCATGGCTGAGTAGTTCTTGGCATTTGGAGGCTACTGGGGAAGGGAGAATCAGTTTCCTTAGGAGGTTGCCCTAGTAGCTTGCCTATACTCTATATGATGTCCTATACTCCTGCACTACTGGCATGTCTAAAGGAACTCAGGAGATTAAAAGGTAAGAAAGTGTGCAAGACTGTGAGAGGCACAGAGACAAAAAGACCCCATAAAGTTTAAGACAGTAGACATGGGAGGAGAAGCAGTAGAGGTGGGTGAGATCAACATACATTGTATACATGTAGAAAATCCTTAGAGAAGCCAAACACTTACTCATAAACAAATTCTGGAAAATACCATGTATCATTAAAGTTACATGTATATCTATTGTCTCCAGAGGTCACTCTAAGGGAAAAGAGTCCTCCAATAACAAAATCCCCATCTTGATAGTAGCCAGGAGAAGCAGGTATATTCAAGGAGAAACAAAAAATTTGTTCCTGGAATATAATGAGAACAATCAGGAGAGAGAGTAATTTCATACTAACATTGATAAATAATTAATAAAACCCAGAGATCTGTTCAGTTGAGAATCTTGGACTAATCAACCCAACAGCACATCAGCAACCTGATAAAACGTGTGTGTCTGGTCAGTGTGAATCAAGGTTATAAAGCATCGTTTTGTCCAGTACAGACCCACCAGTACCAAACACTCGCTCAGTTCCTGGGAGGATAATCTGTGTTGCACATACTTAGCCCTAGATATTGTGTCCCCATCACAGAGTCACTGTGAGTCTCAAAGGGCTCAGGAACCTCTCACTTGGCACCTGGGAATCCTGATTCTCAGCAGGAAAACACACAATTAGAAAAAGTGTGAAGTCCTCTAAAACACCTGCAGGGTGTGTGTGTATACTCACGGAGCTGAGACTTCTCAAGGTCCAAGGTAAAGGGAGACTGACCAGTTCAAGCACAATTAAGTCATGAAGGGTCATTTGAAGGAAGCATCAACAGACTCAGTGTTTGTGGGGGGAAGGGTTGGACCCTTAATCATTTAACATAAGTGTCATTTTAGAGTATTTCTGTGAGGCAAAGCCAAAGCCTTACATTAGAAAACATTATTTCTCATCACTATATTGGATCAAATATCAACTTGTGTATTTTTATTGGATATTTTATGTATTTACATTTCAAATGTTATCACCTTTTCTGGTTTCTCCTCCAGAGACTCCCTATCCCATTCCCCTGCTTCTATGAGGGTGCTTCACCACCCACACACACACTTCCACCTCACTGACAAGTCATTTCCCTACACTGGGAAAACTAGCCTTCACAGGACCAAGGGCCTCCCTCCCATTTATGCCAGACAATGCCGTCCTCTGCTACATATGTGGCTGGAGCCATGGGTCCCTCCATCTCTATGCTTTGGTTGGTGGTTTAGTCCCTGGGAGCTATGGGAAGTCTGGTTGGTGGGTATTGTTGTTCTTCTATGGGATTACAAACACATCCAGCTCCTTCAGTCCTTTCTCTAACTCCTCCATGGAGGAGGTCCCTGTGCTCTGTCCAATGGTTGAATATGAGTATCTGCCTCTATATTTCTCAGGTTCTAGCAGAGCCTCTCAGGAGACAGCTATATCAGGCTCTTGACAGTAAGCACTTCTTAGCATCAGCAATAGTGATTGAATTTGGTGGCTGCATATGGAATGGATCCCCAGGTGGGAAAGTCTCTGGATGGCTTTTCCTTCAGTATCTACTCCACTCTTTTTCCCTGTATTTCTTTTAGACAGGAACAATTATAGGTTAAAGTTTTTAAGAAGAGTATGTGGACCCATCCCTCATCCGAGGTCCATGCCTAACCTATGAATATGATCTGGACAGGTTCTCTCTCCCCTTTGTTGCATATTTCAGCTAATGACATCTCCATTGGGTCCTGGGAGCCTCTTGTTTTCATGGGATCTAGGACTTTCTGGTGGCTACCCCCAGTTCCCCATCCCTCATTGCTATACACCTCTGTTCAATTTCTTGACACTCTGTAGGTCTCCCCTGTTTCCTCTCATATGTGATCCTGCCCCCCTTCCTCTCCTCCTCCTCACTTCCTCCCAAGTCCCTCCCAATCTCAATTCCTGTGATTACTTTGTTCACCTTCTAAGGACTGAAGCATCCACACTGTTTCTTAATTCTTCTTGAGTTTCATATTGTCTGTAAGTTATATCATGGGTATTCTGAGCATTTTTCCTAATACACACATATAAGTGAGTACATACCATGTCTGTGTTACCTCACCCAAAATAATATTTCCTAGTTTCATGCATTTGCTTATGAATGTCATTATTCATTGTTTTTAATAACTGAGTAGTACTCTGTTGGGTAAATGCACCACATTTTCTGTACCCATTCCTCTGTTGAGGGACATCTGGGTTGTTTTCAGCTCCTGACTATTATAAATAAGGCAGCTATGAACAAAGTAGAGTATGTGTCTTAGTTATAAGTTGAAGCATCTTTTGAGTATATGCCCTGGAATGGAATAGCTGGGACCTCAAGTAGTACTGTATCCAAATTTCTAAGGCTGGGCTATGAAAATTCACTAATCTCCACTCCAGGCACAGGGAGATCTCAGTCTGAGGTCCAGCTGAGGCAGAGCTCTTGGGTCAGAGGTCTCTGGGCCAAGGCAGCTGGCAGGAGTCAGGTGGTCCCAGGCCTTGGGCACCCAGGCACCACTGGGAAACCGCAGAAGGACTGAGATGAGGAACAAATGGACTAGACCAGCCCGTAGCCAAAAGGGGCGAGGGGGAGAAGCTCCAATGGTGCCCCCAAGGAGTTGATGAGACTATTGGTCGAAGTGACTTGCTTGGCTGGGTCATGGCTGGCTCCACTAGCTTGCTTGAGTTGGTGGGCCTCCATGGCTGGAACCTAGAGAAGTCCTCCAGCAGGAGATTAGGTGGCAGCTCATGATTTGAGGGCCCCCTCTATGGTTCTTTAAGGAAGGTCCCAAGTATAAAAGGAAGTCCATGGTTTTAAAAGGTTTATTGTCATGGCGGAAAGTGGATGAAGTACCCTGTGTCCTCAGGGTGGGCCTGATGTTAAATAGCTTTTGCAAGGAGGGGGTGTAAAAAGGAATGCTTAATTAGCTACACACTCTGGCCTTTAGGTATCTCATTAATAAGGAGATCTCTTGAGGCTCTGTGACCTGTAGTCATGCCCTCTACTTTTGCTACCTGTGCTATGTGACCTAAGGCCACAAACCTTTCTCTGGGAGGGTCTGTGGATAAGTGAAAGAAACCTGTCAGGGGCCATAATGGGACAACTAATAATTAGCAGATGATCATCCTGAAATGCTTGCCTCGGATTATTATATAATCTGCAACGAGTGTGCTCCATCCAGCAAGGCTGTGGAGACATAATTTTAGGAAAGATTCCTGCTATTAATATGCGTTTCCTATTATTATTATTATTATTATTATTATTATTATTATTATTATTAAACATATGTAACAATCACTAAGCAACAGCACACCCCTTTGGAGCACATCTCTGCCTATCCACGAAGATGTACTGTCTTGTAGTGATACTATATAGACAGATAGATGACTTCTTAAGTCTTAATGATGATCCTATAAAAATTCCTAAAATTATATCAATGATTATTAAGCTCTTTTATAACGGGACTGCTGTTAGGTTCCTCATGCATAGTCAAAACTGCAGTGAGAACTCTGCCAGTCCCCTGAGTGTCATCAGTTAATTGCTCTGAAAGAGACAGTAACCAGACATTCTCCTGTTCAGAGCACATTCCAAGAAGTTGTAAAACAATTAACAAAGGGTCACTAAAAGGGAATTAATGATTTTTTTTTATAGGTACCAGAACAGAAGAGAAAATACTGCCTGGGTTTGTCTATACAAAACTTCACTAATTTCTTAAGTTATAGTTTCAAAGTCTCAGCGAACCTCTGGAGCTAGACAGGTGATGAATGTCTAGCTAGATAATTACTCCTAATGGGTGTTCATGTAAACATTCTGTGTTGTAAACTTCTATTTCAATTTATGATTTGAATGTTGGTGTGAACTTGTGATGAACTTTGTAACATGTGATCATGTACTCTGAATGATGTATAAGTATTGAAGACAAAGACAAAAAAAGTAGTAGTCGTTAGCAGTAGCAGTAGAGTAGTTGTAGATGTATGAAGAAGTTTGTTAGGAGCTGTTCATCCTTTCCTTTTCTTTTCCCATGCCTAGAATTTTTCTCCCTCAGAACTTTTACTTGTTAGAATCTTTTCCTTTTCCTCTCCACCTTTCTCATCAGATAGCTTCATAGGATACTTTTTACACTTAAATAAATCAATGGCAACTTTTAAAAGTGTCTTTTCTTCCTTTGACCTCAGATTAGCAGATGTAAATTAGAGCCCAGCAGTTCCTGCTGAGATAAAACAAAGGCCACATTGCCTAATCCTCTGCTGGTAGGCTACAACTGTTAACCACCCTAGCCTGTAGTCTCTTACCCTCGGAAGAAATTTTTAGGATAGTACAAGGCTATTTACTTAACCCCTTGCTGGTCTTAGGGCTGGGATGCAAGTGCCAGTTTCTGACCACAGGATCACTGACTACAGGCCAGCTACAGTAGCATAGGGCTGCCTCAAGAAGAACTGACAAAAGGAGAAGAAAGAAGAAGCTACTTCTCCCCCACCTCACCCACACTGGGGCAGACCCCCGGCAGGAACCAGGGCTCAGGAGCAAGGCCAAACTCCTACAGTGCCATTAGGGTCACCAGGGTTCAAAGCCTACACTCACCCAAGTACCCAGCTGCCTCTTACAGCCCAACACCCCACAGAAATGGTTAATTTTCTAGACAGATACCAAACACCAAAGTTAAATCAGGATCAGATAAACCATCTAAACAGTCCCACAATCTCTAAAGAAATAGAAGCAGTCATTAAAAGTCTCCCAACCAAAAAAAGCTCAGGACCAGACAGGTTTAGTGCAGAATTCTGTCAGATCTTCAAAGAAGACCTACTACCAATACTCTTCAAACTATTCCACAATATAAAACCAGAAGGAACACTACCAAATTCATTCTATGAAACCACAATAATGCTTATACCTAAACTACACAAAGACCCAACAAAGAAAGAGGACTTCAGACCAATTTCCCATATGAATATCAATGCAAATATACTCAATGAAATTCTTGCAAACCAAATACAAGAACACATCAAAACAATCATTCAACATGATTCATCCCAGGGATGCTGGGATGGTTCAATATATAAAAATCCATCAAAGTAATCCACTATATAAACAAACTCAAAGGAAAAAAACACATAAAATCTCATTAAATGCTGGGAAAGAATTTGACAAAATTCAACACGCCTTCATGGTAAAAAGTCTTGGGAAGATTAGGAATTCAAGGCCCCTACCTAAAAATAGTAAAAGCTATATACAGCAAACCAGTAATTAGCATCATACTAAATGGCGAGAAACTTGAAGCAATCCACTAAAATCAGGGACTAGTCAAGGCTGCCCACTCTCTCCCTACCTATTCAATGGAGTACTTGGAGTTCTAGCCAGAGTAATTAGACAACAAAAGTAGGTCAAAAAGATACAAATTGGGAAGGAAGAAGTCAAAATATCACTATTTGCAGATGATATACTTAAATGACCCCCAAAATTCCATCAGAGAACTATTAAACCTGATAAACAACTTCAGCAAAGTGTCTAGATATAAAATTAACTCCAGCAAATGAGCCTTCCTCTACTCAAAGGATAAACAGGCTGAGAAAGAAATTAGCTAAAAGAAACTTTTCACAATAGCCAAAAATAATATAAAATGCCTTGGTGTGACTCGAACCAAGCAAGTGAAAGATCTGACACGAACATCAAGTGCCTTAAGAAAGAAATTGAACTTGTATATTTTTAACATCTTACATTATATATGCTCAAGAAATACAATGATATGAAATATATATACATTGTGAAAAATAAATATAAATTTTTAATTCACATAGTTTTTTTCAAACACTGGTATTATTTCAATTTATGTACTTCAAAGAACATAAATCAAAGGATATTACTACCTTTAAAAAAAGTCTATTGTGTATTAGGTCCAATGAATTAATCTTTTGTTTTTTACTCTTTAATCTTTTTATACAGTCCAGACTTGATCCCTCTCCTGGTCTCGGCCCCAACCCCTACCCATCCCATACCTCCTGCATCCCCCTCCCATGTTAATTTTTTCTCTTTCTTTCTTTTTTATTTATTCATTTCTCTCCTTAACTCACTCACTCAATATTCATTCATTCATTCATTTTTTGTTGTGGACACTGTGGGAGATGGACCCTAGAGCATGGTACATGCTAGACAAGTACTCTACCACAGTGTCACAGCCTTTATAAATCTCCAAAAGACAATGTTTCCCAGGTTGTCCTTGAATTTGTGCCCATCCTGTCTCAATCTTCTGATTAGTCAAGGTTACATGTGTGCATCACCAAGCCTGTTAACATATTTTGATATAAAAAATACACATTTGCAATAACAAATTCAAATGTGTAGAGAGAGATGTCATTTTTTTCAAATTACATTAAATACATTCACATGAAAAATCCACTTCATCAAAACCCTTAAGATGGTAAGTACCTGTAGAAAAAAATGTGTACAGAGGCTTAGAACATTAAAAAACAATCACAGCTTATTCTGAGCTTATTTCTTTTGGTATGAGGATTACAGCATGGTTATCTTTACTTTACAGCTAATATCCACATATAAGTAATATCATACCACCTTTGTCCTTCTGGGATTCTGTTATCTCAGTCAAGATGATATTTTCTACTTTCAGTTTTTGCCGGCAAATTTCATGCCATTGTTTTTAGCAGATGAGTAATATTCCATTGCGTAAATGTACCATATTTACTTTCTCCACTCTTCAGCTGAGGGATGTTTATGTTGTTTCTAGTTTTTTACTGCTGCTATGAACAGAGTTGAGCAACTATACCTGTAGTACAGGGGAGCATTCTTTAGGTATATGCCAAGGAACTGTATAGCTGGGTCCTGAGGGAGAGCCATTAGGTTCCACGTTGCTTGTATCTGTTGAGCCTTGTTTTGTCACTTCTCAATTTGGGTGTAGTTTCTATAATGTCCTGAGAAGAAGGTATTTCCTCTGTGTTTATGTGAAGTATTCTGTATATATGTGTTAGGTCCATCTGAGTCATAACACCTGTTAGCTCCATTATTTCTCTGTTCTGTTTCTGTCTAGATGACCTTTCCTTTGGTGAGACTGGGGTGTTGAAGTGTCTCACTATCAATGTGACAGGGTGAATGTGTGCTGTGAACTTTGATAATGATTTTTTATGAATGTGAGAGTCCTTGAATTTGGGGCAGAGATGTTGGGAATGTAAACACCATCTTGGTAGATTTTTCCTTTGATGAATATGAATTGGCTTTCCCCATCTCTTTTGATTAATGTTGGTTGAAAGTCTATTTTGTTAGATATTAGATCAGCTATCCCAGTTTGTGTCTTGTGTCCAATTGCTTAGGAAATCAATTTTTATCCCTTTACACTGAGGAAATATCAATGTTTGACATTTAGGAGTGTTTCTTGTTTGCAGCATAATGGTGAATACATTTTCCACATCCATTCTGTAGGCTGTGTCTTTTTATGAGGGAATCAAGTCCATTAATGTTGATAGATATTAAAGAACAATGATTGTTAATTCCTGTTTTGATGTTGGTGGTGATAGTGTGTGTGTGTGTGTGTGTGTGTGTGTGTGTGTATGTGTGTGTGTGTGTGTGTGTATGTGTGTACATTCTCAAGGGTAAGATTTATGAATGAACATTTAAATTTACTTTTATCATGAAATATTTTGTTTTCTACATCTGTGGGGACTGAAAGTTCAGGTGGGTTTACGAGCCTTGGCTAACATCTGTGGTCTCCTAGAATCTGAAAGACATCAATGTTCCTCTGACTTTTAGAATCCCTGTTAAGAAGTCAGGTATAATTCTAATAGCTCTGCCATCATGTGACCTGACAAATTTTTTTGCTGCTTTTAATATTCTTTATCTGTATGGTATGTTTACTGTTTTGATTGTTATGATAGGGAGACTTTCTTTTCTGCCCCGAACAATATAATGTTCAGTAAACTTCTTATACATTTTACACATCTTTCTTTAGGTAAGAAGAATTTTCTTTCATGAATTTATTGAAATTATTTTCTGGGCCTTTGATCTCAAAAACTTTCCTTGTTCTATTCCTATTATTCTTAGGTTTTCTCTTTTCATGGTCTACTAAAATTCTTCAAAGTTTTGTGTCAAGAACTTTTTAGATTCAACATTTTCTTTGACCAAATGTATCAATTTCTTCTATTGTAAATGCTATGCTTCAGATTTTCTCTTGCATTTCTTGTATTCTATTTGTGTTGCATGCATCTGTAATTTCTGCTTGCTTATCTAGTTTTTCCATTTTCAGAATTTCTCCAGTTTGTGGCTTTATTTATTGGTTTTCTTTCCATTTTCAGGTTTTGAACAGCTTCATTAATTTCCTTCACCTACTTGTTTGTATTTTGCTGGATATATTTAAGAGATTTAATAATTTCCTGTTTAAGTAGAATAGGAGGAATTATCTGTGGGAACCACAAAAGAAGACAGTAAAAGAAAAAGTTAAAAAAAAAAAAAAAGGAGGAGTGTCACTGAGAGAAACTATAAAAACAAGGGCAATGAACAATCACAAAATTCAATAAGGGTGACCCTAGCTAAGACTCCTAGCAATGGGAGATATGAAGCCTGAACTGGACATCTTTTGAACCAGACAAGACTTCAACAGTGAGGAATTAGGGCACCAACAAAGCTACAAGTCTTTCAAACTATTGGCTGGGATAAGGGTGGCACAGAAATTGTGGGAGGAACCAACCAATGACTGGTCCAGGTTCCAACCAATGACCTGTGCCATGAGAGGGAGCTATTCCTGACACTTCCTGGAAGGACAGGTGTGTATATCCCAGAGGCCCAAAATAAAAACAAATATGAATGACAGAACAAACAAACCCCCAACAACAACAAAATCAATAAAATTATTCCTAATGATATTTTGCTATATTCATAGATTCATGTCTATTCCAGTTTTCATGAGAAAGGCTTCATGTTTTACCTAATGAAAACACATGCAGAGATCCAAGTCCAGCGATTAGGATTGTAAGTCACAGGGAACAAGTAAACCATACGAAAAAAAAATCACAGAATCAACTAACATTGGGCTGTGAGACAGTGAACCAGAAACCAAAAAACCTGCATGGAATTGACCTGCGCCCTTTGCACATGTCACACTTATGTAGCTTGGTCATCTTCTGGACTCTGAGAGCAGGAGCTGTCTCTGACTCTGTTGCCTGCCTCTAGGACCCTCTCACCTTCTGAATTGCCTTGTGTAGCCTTAGTAGAAAAGGAAGTGCCTAGTCTTACTGCACCTGATATGACATGGCTGGTTGATATCCATGGGAGGCCTGCCTTTTTCTGAAAGAAATGGAGGAGAGGTGGATAGAAGTAGGGGTGAAAGGAACTGGGAGAAGAGGGAAATTGATGTAGAATAATTACTTGATTAAATAAAACACCAAATGTACAACATTTTCTTATTGCATCTAGGGCCTTTATATCAAAATTTTTAGCATTTTTATTTTGAAACAATTGTAATACTGTTTGAATTATTCTACTCTCATATATGCTTGTAATCATAACATAATGATACTAAACTGTAAAAATTTGATTTTAAACTCTGATAATTTAGTTAGTGGGATTTTCAGATCTAAAATTTTAGAGGAGTCTTAGGGTCTTTCAGATAAAGAATAAAATCATCTTTAAATATAGATAGTTTGACTTCCCTTCCTAATATTTACCCTTTCCATTATTCTCAATGTTATACTTCTCTTTGCAGAACACTGCAAAAATTGTCACTGGGAGATGAACGATGACTAAACCAGCCACTATCCAGAGGCAAAAATCCCAATGAAAAGCACAAGTAAGAGAATGGATTAGACACAATGCTAGACATGAAATTCATCATAAATAAAGGAAGAATATATATATATATATATATATATATATATATATATATTCTTCCTTTATTTATGATATATATATATATATATATATATATATATATATATATATTCAAAAGAATGAATAAGGGCACCAATATGAAGCTGAAATAAATTAGGAAAGAAAAACTGAACATGAAAAGGAATGCAATAAAAATAAGTGGATAAAAGGAAAATGGATTGTACCAAAATCTATAAGATATTGTCAGGGACAGCTTTGCTTATACACTGAAGGCCTAAAATCAACCATAGGTGTAAGTCAGCCTACTAACACAAAGTCTCTGGTCTCTGTGGAACAACACTGAAACAGATCACTTTGAGATATTGTAAACAGGCAGCTTTGGTGGAAATTTACCAGTGTGGATAGGTACATGTAGTCATAGGTCTTGTGGATACTCATAGACCTTGGGTAGCCTTGGTGGATAGTACCAACTTAGATAAGAAGAAGTGAATCATAGGCAGAGTCATAGTGACCTGTCCCCTGAACCTTCACCCTGCTGATACTCTGTTATAGAAGATATCTGTACTCCCCCTGAACACTTACGTTCCTGCATCATCCCCTTCCACCATATCCCACCTTTTTGTGTATGTAATCCTGTGTGAAAAGGTAAAAATTTCGGTTTGATCAGCCTATAGACAAGCTGTGGTACTTTGAGTTCACCCGTTTTTCCCCCATTCTCTCTTAGGTGATCTCCCTGGACCCTGTTTAATGCCCTGCTGGACAGGACAAGATACAATGAACACAGTTCTAAAAGAAAGGTTTATAGCTACAAATGTCTATACTAAAAAATCATGAAGGAATGAGAAATGATCTAGGATAAAGTGCTAGGCTTCTGGAATACAACTCTTGGGAAAAGCTACAGACCCAGGGAAGAGACCAGAGACCATCCAGAGCAAAGATCTTGGTGAGAGCGCTCCATAACTCAGGCTGTTCAGACCTGACCAAGAATAGAGCACCCATGTGAGGGAAACTCCAAAATAACAGGCAGAATCTATGATCCCAAGTAAGGAAAAGGTGCTGGCCTAATGTAAAGGGCACAGGTGTCAGAGTTTGGGAGTTCAATAACAAATGACACAGGTTGCAGACCTAGGGAGGAGAATTGATCCCAGAGTAAGGAATCTAGGCATGATGAGTTCAAAATTTGTAGAAGATGAAAAGGAAGCAGAGGGTAATGAGTAGACCAAAAGTGAGGACTTCAGAGGTATGGGAATGTCCACAATTCACAGTTGACTTTTGATCCAGGGAGAAAACTGAGTCTGACTCAGGGAAGGGCATATAGGGCTGGAAAAGTTTATAATTCAGACCACAAATTTTGAACTGAGGGAGACAAGTTGACCTGGGTATAGGCACACAGATTCATGGAGTTTGACAAATCATAGCAGAAGCTCTGGACCAAAGGGGAGATGCAGTCTAAAGCCGAACAAGGTACCCAGGCACAGGGAGGTCCACAGTTAATGCCAGAAACTATGAATCAGGAAGGAGAGTAGATCTGACACAAGACAGTAGCTGTCTTCAGAGAGAAACTAGAGGTAGAGTTTGGATCCTTAAATACCATTCCCAGGGAAAAAAAGCAGAGCTCAGGCTTAACTAGAATCTCTGAACTTTCTGAACATTGAAAACACCTGACTGAAAAATAGAGAACTTGTTTGAAGGATCATCAACAAAACATCCTAGACTAATTGTTCCCAATGAGAACAATTTGAACAAACTTAGGCAATTATTTAAAAGAACAGATAAAACTATGGGAGCATGTGGGACATAAAACCATGTCAAAAGTTTGGTAAACTGGAGCAGATTGAGACAGAGTGACTCAGTGGGCACACACCTGAGTTTTAAGTGACTCACAGCTCCCTGTAAGACCCCTAACTTGAAACACTTGTCATGCTTCTCATATAGAAGAAACATGGCCTATGGCCATGTAGGTGCTAGAAAGAGTTCAGTTCTCTATGCTAATGAAATACTTAGAGGCTCAGAGGGCTTAGTCACTAAGCTTCCTTTCCCAGTTATTTCTCCCTGCAAAAGGTATTTAATCTCAGGCCAACCCTGAGAAGTCAGGTATCATTTTATGCATTTATTTTCCACCATGACAATAAACTATTTCAAACCTTAGATTGTCTATTTTTTCCAGAATTTTCTGTGGAGAGCAATGAATAGGACCTTAGCCTACAGAGCAGCAGCCTAATCTCTGGTAGAAGGCCTCTCTGTACTTTTAGCCACGATAGCCACCAAGCCTGCCTCTGCCAAGGTAAAAACAATCCCTGGGGGACGAAGGGACAAGATAGATCTCCAGTTTTCCCCTGGCCACAGGCTAGAAACTGTCCTTAGGACTCCAGGCCCTTTCGATGTTCTTTATGCTTCTTAGACTCCAAGAAGTGAATGGATTTCCAAGTGTCTGTGAATCCCTGAGCCCCAGCTTCTTCAGAGGCATAGGACCCTCAAGCCAATCCAGATCATCCCACATCTCAAAGTGAGCTTTCCTAACACTGGAGCAGTGTCTTGGTGCTTCCCTATCATCCAGCACCTGTCCCAGTTGGCAGGGAGAATTAAGAACAGTCAAAAACATGCATTCTGATCTGGCATTTTCTCAGAAAATTGAACATAGTACTACCTGAGGACCCAGCCATACCACTCATGGGCATATACCCAAAAGATGATCCAACATATAGCAAGGACACAAGCTCTACTTTGCTTATAGCAGCCTTATTTATAATTGCCAAAACCTGGGAAAAAATCCAGATGTCCCTCAACAGAGGAATGGATACAGAAAATGTGGTACATTTACACAATAAAGTACTACTCAGCTATTAAAAACAATGACTTCATGAAATTCACAGGTAAATAGATGGAACTTGAGCTGATTAAAGAAGAAACAAATCCTTTAAAGACATATAGAAAAATTCAAGTAAATAGGTGAAAAAAATAAATAAAACTGTGCAAGACCTAAAAGTGGAAATTGAAATGATAAAGAAAACACAAACTGAAGAAATCCTGGAGATGGAAAACCTATAGATGAGAACAGGAACTATTCGTGTAAGCATCATCAACAGATAAGGAGATGAAAGAGATAATACAAGGCATAGAAGGAACAATAGAAGAAACTGATACATCAGTCAAAGAAAATGTTAAACCAATAACATTCCTGACACAAAACATCTAGAAAATCTAGGATATCATGAAAAGACATCTCCAAGAATAATAGGAATAGAAGTTGAAGAATCCCAGCTCCAAGGCCCAGAAAATATTTTTTACAAAAAGCATAGAAAAACACTTTCTCAAAAAATTACATGACTATAAACATACAAGAATCATGTAGAACACCAGTAAGACTGGACCAGAAAAGAAAATCCTTCCACCGTATAATAAACCAAACTGAAAATGAACAGACCAAAGAAAGCAGTAAGGGAAAAGGGCAGGTATTATCCAAACACAAACCTATCAGAATTGTACCCGACTGCTCAACAGAGCCTCTAAAATCAAGAAGGACCTCTAAAAAAACAACAGGTATCCACATAGAATACTATACCCATCAAAACTCTCAATCACCATAGATGGAGAAAACAAGATATGTGGAGACTAGTCTAAATTCAAACAGTATCTATCCACAAATGATCACTACAGAAAATACTAGAAGGGAAACTCCAATCCAAGGAGGATAGCTGCATCCAAGTGAACACAGTAAATTAGTAATTTTATACAAGCAAAAGCAAGGGAGGCATAAACAAATGCAGACATACATTCATGAACTAACTAATACCACAAGTATCAAATTAACAGAAAATAACAATCACTGGTCATTAATATTTCTAAAAAACAATGGATTAATTTCCCAGTAAAGACACAGACTAACAAGATGGATATGAAAACAAGGATTAATCATTCTGCTACATAAAAGAAACATACCTCACCAATAACTATAGACATTACCTCAGAGTAAAGAGCTGCAACAAAGTTTTCCAAGCAAATGGACCCAAGAAGCAAGCTGGATAGCCATTCTAATATCTAACAAATAGATGTTGAACCAATATTAATCATAAGAGATAGGGAAGGATACTTCATATTCATCAGAGGAATAATACACCAAGATGATATGTCAATTCTGCATCGAAGCCCCAAACACAAGGGCACACATATTTAGGAAAAAACCATTGATGAAGCTAAATTGCATATAGAACTCAACACATTAATAGTGGGAGACTTCAATACCCAATTCTCACCAACTGACAGGTCATCTAGACAAAAACTAAACAGAGAAATAACAAAATGAACAGATATTATGAATTAAATGGACCTAACAGACATCTATAGAAAATTTTACTCAAACACCAAGAGTAAACCTTCTCAGCATCTCATAAATCCATCTCCAAAACTAACATTATACTTTGTCACAAAGCAAGACTCAACAGATAGAAAAAAATTGAAACAACGCCATGTACCTTATCAGACCATCTGGACTACAACAATAGAAACACCAGAGAGCCTACACACTGTTACTAATTAAACAACTCACTACTCAATACCTCTTGTTCAGGGGTAAAATAAACAAACTAAAGACTTTCTAGAATGCAATGAACATAAAAGCACAAGACTGGAGGCTTCCAGACATCAGGGAATTGAGAGGCTCCCAGGACCCAATGGGGATGACTATTCAAAATGCACAGTGAAGGGGACATAGAACCTATAGAGACCACCTCCAGTAGAAGGCATGGCCCCTAGTCGAGGGATGGGGCCACACACATAGCTCAAAGTTATTAACCCAGAAATCTTACTGTCCAAAGAAAAGATAGGAACACAAATGGAGCAGAGACTGAAGGGAGGGCCATCTAGGAACTGCTCCACATAAGGATTCATCCTGTCTGCAGGCACCAAATATGGACACTGCTTGTCAAGAGGTGCTTTCTGACAGGAACCTTGTATGGCTGTTCCTTGGGAGCTTCTACCAGCAACTCACCAATGCAGATGTGGATGCTTGGTGCCAGCCTTCAGACTGAGCTCTGGGACCCTGATGTGCGAGCTTGCAAAAGGACTGGAGGAACAGAGGTGGATTGCAACCCCATAGGAAGAACAATGTTGGCTGACCAGACCACCAAGAGCTTCCAGTAAATAGACCACAAACCATGGAGTGTACAGGGAGGTATCTATGGCTCTAGACACATATATGGCAGAGGATGTCCTTGTCTGACATCAGTAGGATGGGAAACCTTTGGTCCTGTGGAGGTTTGATGCTCCATCATAGGTGGATGCTGGAGCAGTGAGGCAGGAAAGGGTGAGTGTGTGAGGGAACAATCTCATAGAGGCAAAGGGAGAGGGCTGGTGTGGGAGGGGTATGTGAGTCGGGGTAAACAGAAAGTAGGATTTCATTTGAGATGTAAGCAAATGGAATGATTAATAAAAAAGAAAAATAATAAAATAATTTTAAAATTTGAAAGAAAAGAAAATGAAGACAAGATAAATAAAATAATGGGGAAAAAAGGAAAGCACTGCTAAAAGGAATGTTCAGAGCTCCTACAAAGTGTTTCCAAAAAGAAATTAGAAATTTCTCATACCAGCAGTTTAAGAAGCTAGCAGACCAAATAGGAATAGAAGCCAGGAAATAACCACAATCAGGACTAAAATCAATTTGTAAAAAATTCAATGAAAGCAAGAACTTATTCTTTAAGAAAATCTAAAAGGTAGGTAAGCCCTTAACCAAAATAACCAAGAGATTTGATTGTTTAGACCACTAATGTTTTTTTTTCTCCCTTAGGCACCTGGGCAATCTACTCTGAGGATCTTAGTCACACAAGCCGTGTCAAGTATGGGTTCCACCTTGGGGAGTGGACCTTAAATCAAATCACTTATTACTTCTTTACAGCAACAAGTTTTGTGCCAGTATTACCTTTACATATCTTACAGGTAGGACACCACTGTAGAGCAAAAGGATTTGTGGCCAATAGTGTACCACTTTTGAGACTGTGCAGAGTTCCCTCCTGCTTCATGAAGATACCTGTTTAACTTCTCCATGTTCAGTGAGTTGTGTAAGTGTTGGGTTTTGTAAGGTAGGGCATTGCTGTCAAAGTTTGTGAAGAGCCAAGTACTGTCTGGGCAATGACCTAGGTTGTTTGGTAATTTAGCTGCACCACACATTGTAACCATGAAATGTTCTGTAACAAACACTCCAAAAATATTTCTTGACTGTTTTGTAAAATCCTAACCACCTAGACTTGCTTCTGTAACCAGGCTTGCATGAAAGGATCTCCCATCTTGTGGTTTTGCCCTATAAAAAGGGAATCAAAAATGGCTCAAGGGCCTTCCTGTCTGTGCCTAAGCACTGAGCAGATTTTGAGTATCAACTCTGCACTCAATCACAAAAAAAAAAAAAAAAAAAAAAAAAAAAAAAAGGAGGCTGGACTCCCAGGAGTTCTAACCTGCCTAGGATTTTAGATAAGAAGGCAGCAATACCCACCCCAAACAGGGAGTAACTGGGACCCACAAGGACCCCAGGAACTCACACCTGCCCAGGAGTACCAGTTCCTTCCTGTCTGCACTTCAGCACTGAAAACCTTGAGTGTCAGCTCTGCATCCAATCCCACAAAACTCAGATGGGGCTGTACTCACAGGAGCTCTAACACACTCAGAAACATAGGATCATGGGATCATAGGATCACAAGATCTCAGGAGATTATTCAAACCAGAATTTCAGGATCTTAGAGGCAGCCTGACTCCCAGGAGCTCTTACACCATAGATCTTAGGATCACAGGGTCACAGAGACAGCTGGACTCTGAGGAGTTCTGACACAACCAAGATAACAGAAAAGACAAGCTCCAGTCAGAGACAGTAAGTGCAGGTAGCACTAAAGATAAGCAGATGGCATAAGGCAAGCACAAGAACATAAGTATCAGCAGCCAAGAGTACTTGGCATCATCAGAACATAGTCTTCTCAACATACCAAGTCCCAAATACCTCATCACAAGAAAAAAAGCAAGATTCAGATTTCAAATCACTGCTCATAATGATGATTGAGGACTTTAAGAAGGATATAAATAACATTTTCAAAGAAAAAGAGGAGAACACAGGTAAACAGGTAGAAGCCCTTAAAGAGGAAACACACACACACACAAACCCTTAAGGAATTACAAGAAAACACACCCAAACAGTTAAAGGTATTGAACAAAAGCATCCAGGACATAAAAATAGAAGCAGAAACAATAAAGAAATCAAAAGGGGAGACTAACCTGGAGATAGAAAACCTAGGAAACAGATCAGGAGTCATAGATGCAAGCATCACCAACAAAATAGCAGAGAGAATCTCAGATGCAGAAGATACCATGGAAAATATTGACACAACTGTCAAAGAAAATGCAACATACAAAAAGCTCCTAACCCAAAACATCCAAAAAAATCCATGATAAGATGAGAAGACCAAACCTAACGATAATAAGTATAGAAGACAGTAAAGATTTCCAACTTAAAGGACCAGTAAAAATCTTCAACAAAATTATAGAAGAAGTCTTCCCTAAACTAAAGAAAGCGATGCCCATAAACACACAAGAAGCCTACAGAATTCCAAATACACAAAACCAGAAAAGGAATGATCCCATTACATAATAATCAAAACACCAACTGCACAAAACAAAGAAAGACTATTAAAAGCAGTAAGGGAAAAAGGTCAAGTAACATATAAACCTAGACCTATCAGAGTTACACCAGACTTCTCACCAGAGACTATAAAAGCCAGAAAATGCTGGACAGATGTCATACAGACCCTAAGAGAACACAAATGCCAGCACAGGCTACTATACCCAGCAAAACTCTCAATTACCATAGATGAAGACACCAAGATATTCCATGACAAAATCAAATTCACACAAAAGCTTTCCACAAATCTAGCACTACAAAGGATAATAGAAGGAAAATACCAAAACAAAAAGGGAAATTATACCCTAGAAAGAACAAGAAAGTAATCTTCCAACAAATCCAAAAGAACATAATTCCACTGTTAACAACAAATTAACAGGAAGCAACAACCACTTTTCCTTAATATCTCTTAACATCAATGGGCTCAATTCTCAAAAAATAAATAAATAAAGACATAGGCTAACAGACTGGATGCATAAAGAGGACCCAGCATTTTGCTGCATACAGAAAACACACCTCAGTGACAAAAACAGACTTTACCATAGAGTAAAAGGCTGGAAAACAATTTTCCAAGCAAATGGTCCCAAAAAACATGCTGAAGTAGCCATTCTAATATCTAATAAAGGCAACTTTCAACTTAAAGCTACCAAAAAAGATAAGAAAAAGTACTTTATAATCATCAAATAAAAATTAACCAACATAAACTTACAATTCTGAACCTGAACATCTATGATCCAAACACAAGAGCACCCACTTTCATAAAAGAAACCTTACTAAAGCTCAGAGCACACATTGCACCTCACACAATAATAGTGGGAGATGTCAACATCCCATTCTCAGCAATGGACAGATCATGGAAACTGAAACTAAACAGAGACACAGTATAAGAGAAGTTATAAATAAAATGGATTAACAGATCTACAGAACATTTCATCCCAAAACAAAAGAATACACTTTCTTCTCAGAACCTCATGGTACCTTTTCCAAAATTAATGATATAATCAATCACAAAACAGTCCTCAAGAGGACTAACAGAAGCCCATGCATCCTATCAGATGACCATGAACTAAGACTAGTCTTCAATAACAACAAAAACAATGGAAAGCCCACATACATGTGTAAACTTGAACAACTCTCTACTCAATGATAACTTGGTCAGCAAAGAAATAAAGAAATTAGAGACTATTTGGAATTAAATGAAAATGAAGACAAATCATACCAAAACTTATAAGACACAATGAAAGCAATGCTAAGAGGAAACTTATAGCTCTAAGTGCCTACAAAAGAAGCTGGAGAGGAGAACATACACTAGCAGCTTGAGAACACAATTGAAAGCTCTAGAACAAAAAGAAGCAAACACACCAAATAGGACTAGACGGCAGGAAATAATCAAACTCAGGGCTGAAATCAACCAAGTAGAAACAAAAAGAACTATACAAAGAATCAATAGCCACCAGGTGCTAGCTCTTTAAGAAAATCAACAAAATAGATTAACCCTGAGCCAAACTAATCAGAGGACAGAGAAACAGTATTCAAATTAATAAACTCACAACTGAAAAAGGAGACATAACAACAGAAACTGAGGAAATTTCAAAAATAATCAGATCCTACTACAAAAGCCTATACTCAACAAAACTGGAAATTCTGCATGAAATGAACATTGCCTAGACAGATACCAGTTACCCAAGTTAAGTAAGGACCAGATAAACCATCTAAACACTCCCATAACCCCCACCAATAAAAGTCCTGAACCAGATGGTTTTAGCGCACAATTCTATCAGACGTTCCAAGAAGACCAATTACCAATTCTCTTTAAACTATTCCACAAAATAGAAACAGAAGGAACATTACACAATTTATTCTATGAAGCCACAATTATGCTCATACCTAAACCACACAAAGACCCAACAAAGAAAGAGAACTTCAGACCAATCTGCCTCATGAATATTGATGCAAAAATACTGAATGAAATTCTCACAAACCAAATCAAAGAACACATCAAAACAATCATCCATCATCATCCAGTAGTCTTTATCCCAGGAATGCAGGGATGTTTCAATATATGGAAATCCATCAATGTAATCTACTATATGAACAAACCCAAAGGGGAAAAAAACACATGATCATATCATTAGATGCTGAAAAAAGCATTTGACAAAATTCAACATCCTTCATGGTAAAAGTCTGGGGAAGATCAAGAATCCAAGGCCCATACTTAAACATAGTAAAAGAAATTAAAAAAAAAAAGTAGCCAATATCAAATTAAATGGAGAGAAACTTGAAGCAATCCCACTAAAATCAGGGACTAGTCAAGCTGCCCACTCTCTCCCTACCTATTCAATATAGTACTTGAAGTCCTAGCCAGAGCACTTAAGCAACTAAAAAAAGGTGAAAGGAATACAAATAGGAAAGTCAAAATATCACTATTTGCAGATGACATGATAGTACACTTAAGTGATCCCAAAACCTCCACCAGAGAACTTCTAAACCTGATAAACAACTTCAGCAAAGTGGCTGGATATAAAATAAATTCAAATAAATCAGTAGTCTTCTTCTACACAAAGGATAAGCAGGCTGAGAAAGAAATTAGGGATACAACACCCTTTTCAATAGTCACAAATAATATAAAATACCTTTGTGTGAATCTAACCAAGCAAGTGAAAGATCTGTATAATAACAAGTTCAAGTCTCTGGAGAAAGAAATAAAAGCAGATCTCAGAAGATGAAGAGATCTCCCACACTCGTGGATTGGCAGAATTAATGTAGTAAAAAAAAGCAATCTATATCTCTATGAAGAATTGATTTGGGATTTTGATGGGGATTACATAGAATCTATAGATTGCTTTTGGCAAGATGGCCATTTTTACTAAATTAATCCCAATCAAAATTCCAAATTCAATGCAATCCCCATCAAAATTCCAAATTCATTCTTCATAGAGATAGAAAGAGCAATTTGCAAATTTATTTGGAACAACAAAAAACCCAGGATAGCAAGAACTATTCTCAACAACAAAAAAACTTCTGTGAGAATCACTGTCCCTGACCTCAAACTATACTACAGGGCAATAGTAATAAAAACTGCAGGGTATTGGTACAGAGACAGACAGGAAGATCAATGGAATAGAATTGAAGATCCAGATATGAGCCCACACACCTATGGTCACTTGATCTTTGACAAAAGAGCTAAAACCATCCAGTGGAAAACGGACAGCATTTTCAGCAAATGGTGTTGGTTCATCTGGAGGTCAACATGTAAAAGGATGCAAATCGATCCATTCATATCTCCTTGTACAAAGCTCAAATCCAAGTGGATAAAAGACCTTCACTTAAAACCAGATACACTGAAACTAATAGAAGAGAAGGTGGGAAAGACCCTCGAATACCTAGGCACAGGGGAAAAGCTCCTGAACAGAACACCAATGGCTTATTCTCTAAGATCAAGAATTGACAAATGGGACCTCATCAAATTGCAAAGCTTCTGTAAGGCAAAGGACATTGTCAATAAGACAAAACGGCAACCAACATATTGGAAAAAGATCTTAACCAATGCTATATCCAATAGAGGGCTAATATCCAAGATATACAAAGACTCAAGAAATTATACTACAGAAAACCATACAACCCTATTAAAAAATGGGATACAGAGCTAAACAAAGAATTCTCAACAGAGGAAACTCAAATGGCTGAGAAGCACCTTAAGAAATGCTCAACATCCTTAGTCATCAGGGAAATGCAAATCAAAACAACCCTGAGATACCACCTCACACAAATCAGAATGTCTAAGATCAAAAACTCAGGTGATGGTAGATGCTGGAAGGATGCAGAGAAAGTGGAACACTCCTCCATTGTTAGTGGGATTGCAAGCTGGTACAACCACTCTGGAAATCAGTCTGGCGGTTCCTCAGAAAACTGGACATAGCATTACCTGAGGATCCAGCTATACCACTCCTGGGCATATACCCAGAAGATGCTCCAACATATAATAAAGACATATGCTCCACTATGTTCATAGCAGCCTTATTTATAATAGCCAGAAGCTGGAAAAAACCAAGATGTCCCTCAACAGAGGAATGGATACAAAAACTGTGGTACATCTACACAGTGGAGTATTATTCAGCTATTAAAAATAATGAATTCGAGAAATTTTTAGGTAAATGGATGGATCTAGAAATTATCATCTTGAGTGAGTTAACCCAATCACAAAAGAACACACATGGTATTTACTCACTGTTAAGAAGATGTTAGCCCAAAAGCTTGGATTAGCAAAGACTCAACCTGCAGATCACATGAAGCTCATGAAGAAGGAAGACCAAGAGGGGAAGCCTCAGTTCTACTCAGAACGAGTAACAAAAATGTTCAAGGGAGCAAATATGGAAACAAAACATGGGACAGAAACTGAAGGAGGGGCCATCAGGAGACCATTCCACCTGGGTATTCATCCCATGTACAGCCACCTAAGCTAGACACTGATGTGGATGGCTGGAAATGCATGCTGTCAGGAACATGATATAGCTGTCTCCTTAGAGGTCTGCCAAAGACTAACACACTCAGAGGACAATGCTCACAGTTAACCACTGATATGATCAGGGATTTCTCAATGGAGAACTTAGAGAGAGGATTGAAGGAGCAGAAAGGGTTTGTGACCCCAGGAGGAAAGCAACAATACCAAACAACCAGAGCCTCCCAGAGTCTAAACCACCAGCCTGGGAACACATAGGGAGGGACCCAAGACTCCACCGGTATATGTAGGGGAGGATGGCCTAGCCAGGCATAGGTGGGAGAGGAGTTTCTTGGTCCCATAAAAAATGAACACAGAGTGGGGGGGGGGGGAATGTGAGGGTGGGGGGTAGTTGGCGGATAGGTGCAGGCACTGCCTCATAGAAGCATGAAGAGGGGGGATGGGTTAGGAGGTTTCTGTGTGGTGGGAGAAAGTGGGGTAAGGGGATAAAATCTGAAATGTAAATATTACAACCAATTTTAAAAAGGGAAAAAAAAGAAAAATTGTTAAAACCAGCATCTTTGAAAAAAAATGTCAGCCCTCTAGAGAAAAAAAAATTTTTTTTCTTGATACTAAAACTTGTTCTGAGAATTGTATATTGCAGAATACACAGCCTTGGTGTGTCTACTCATCAAGCATACTGAGCAGACCTGCCCAAACCTCCAATGTCCTGGAATTCCATCTGGATTCAGTGAAGACAGAGTCAGAGGCTTATCAACTTGTTCTTCCCCCCACCCCTCTTCTAATATCTCAATGCCTGTAATCAGCTTGAAGAAGTTAAAGAAGAGTCAGCGCCCCTATTCCCTGGGCTTGGGGACTAATGTGGTTAATATTGGTCTGTCTTTCTAGGGAAAAGTAGTGGGTTTGTTGGTTCAGGGAGGATTAGCTAGGACTTGCTGCATAGCCATAACCTATTGGTAGACATCTGTATAATTAATATCAAGATGAAGTTATAATTTCTTAAATGGTACAAAATTTGCTTTGATTTCAAATTTAAGGTTTTCATTGGTATGAGCTTCTTATTAATATAAAAGTGAGATGAATATTGATACTCTCATGAACATTGTGCCTGTATAACACATTTAGGAATACAAGGCCTAGACCCAGTCCTTCTTTAACTTTTTAAACTGATTTGAGATGGTTAACCTATGAGTTAAGGGACTATAGCAAATGCATGGCTTTGAGTTTATTGTTAGGATGTTTCCCATATTTTATTTAGAAATAGCTGAGAGGAGTTAACAGACAACAGTCCAGGTTACCTTACATGGATAGTTGGTTTTCAAAATGTCAAAAGTTCATAGAATTGACGTTACAAATATTTATATATTAATGTCCATTCTGATTAGAGACCTGTCTGCTCCTGACAGCTTCCTGTTGTGGATTCTAAGAAGAAATTGAGCATCCTTGGAGTTACTCCACTTGTTCAGTGACAGCCACTAGGCAAGAATTGCCTCTTTCCATCTACAGACAAATTACTGTCCAGAAAAGGACACACTTGTAGAATAGTCGACTGGTTATATCTGCCAAGACAGAGTAATAAGCCCTTAATAATTCTGCATCACTAAGGTCTGTCAGATGATTCTGGGCCAGAAGGCTGAAGATTTGATGCTCCAACGTTCGGTAGTATAGGGGCTTTCCAGGTGTTCAGCTGTCTCTATAAATTGGCTAAGTTTTAGAAGCTATGTTTAGTGCTTCCCATAATTTCAGTTAACTCAGTCATTCTGGATTTCTGATGGGGTTGAAGACCTAAAGTCTCATAGCCAATTCTGGCTATTTACTTTGAGAAAAAAGATCTGAGTAGATGGTTTTCAGCTGACATTCATTCTAAAGCCAAAAAAGCCAGGATCACAAGTCAGTATTTTAGTTAGGAGAGATGACAGAGATTCTGGTTAGTCAACAAAATGATGGACTGGGCATTAGGACTATCTTGTACCTCACTGGTACAATTAGGAATAAGTATGCTCTAATTGTATTTTGAGAGAAAAGTTCTACTTTAACAGGAAGAGTGATATGTAGGAGGAGCTAAGTGGTAAGGAATACTGAGAGGAAGAGATGGAGTAAGGAGAGAAGATGAAGGAGAAGCTAGGTGATGAGAGAGAGAAAAAGAGAGAAAGAGAGGGGGGTATGGAGGCAGATGTTCACATGTCTCCACCAGTAAAAGATAGTTTTTATATCTAGGTTGGGTATTGGGTTACGCTTCTGATTGAGCATTACCAAACTTATAAATCCTTTGATTAACATTTTTAAAAATTGTATAAAAGCAAAAAGGAAAGGGGGCATGGGACAGGGGTTTTCTAGGGAGGGGAAATGGGGAAAGAGAATGGCATCTGAAATGTAAATAAAATATAAAGTATATTTTTAAAAAGCAATCTATAGATTCGATGCCAAAAGCAATCTATAGATTCAATGCAATCCCCATCAAAATTCCAACTCAATTCTTCATTGAGTTAGACATAGCACTTTGAAAATTCGTTTGGTATAACAAAAAAATCCACAATAGTAAGATCTATTCTCAACAGTAAAAGAATTTCTAAAGGAATCACCATACCTGATCCCAAGCTGTACTACAAGAGCAAAAGTGATTTTAAAAATACAGCATGGTATTGATACAGAGACAGGCAGAAAGATCAATGGAATAAAATTGAAGACCCAGAAATGAACCCACATACCTATGGTCACTTGATCTCTGACAAAGGTGCTAAAACCATACAGTGGAAAAAAAGACAGCATTTTCAATAAATGGTGCTGGTTCAACATGTAGAAGAATTGAAATTGATCCATTCTTAACTGCTTGTACAAAGCTCAAGTCCAAGTGGATCAAGCACCTCCACATAAAACCAGTTACACTGAAACTAATAGAAGAGAAAATGAAAAAAAGCTTTAAACATGTGGGCACAGAGCAAAAGTTCCTGAACAGAACACCAATGGCTTATGCTCTAAGATCAGGAATTCACAAATGGGACCTCATAAAATTGCAAAGCTTCTGTAAATCAAAGGACACCATCAATAGGACAAAGCACCAACCAACAGATTGGGAAAAGATCTTTACCAATTCTACATCTGATAGAAGGCTAATATGAATGTATACAAAGAATTGAAAAAAATTGTACTCTAGAAAATCAAATAGCCTGACTAAAAATGGGGTACAAAGCTAAACAAAGAATTCTAAACAGAGGAAATTCGAATGGTCAAAAGGCACCTAAAGAAGTATTCAACATTCTTAGTCATCAGGGAAATGCAAATCAAAACAAACCTGAGATTCCATCTCATACCAGTCAGACTGGCTAAGATCAAAAACTCAGGTGATAGCAGATGCTGGAGAGGATGGGTTGAAAGAGGAACAATCCTCCATTGTTGGTGGGATTATAAACTGGTACAACCACTATGAAAAAGAGTCTGGCAGTTACTCAGAAAATTCAACATAGTATTACCTGAGGACCCAGCTATACCACTCCTGGGTATATACTCAAAAGATGCTCCAACATATAACAAGGACACATGTGCTACTATGTTCATAGCAGCCTGATTTAAAATAGTCAGAAACTGGAAAGAACCCAGATGTCCTTCAACAGAGGAATGGATACAGAAAAAATGGTACATTTACACAATGAAGTACTACTCAGTGATTAAAATCAATGAATTCATGAAATTCTTAGGAAAATGGATGGAACTGGAAAATACCATCCTGAGTGAGGTAACACAATCAGAAATGAACACGCATGATATGCACTCACTGATAAGTTAATATTAGCCCAAAAGCTAACAATACCTAAGATACAACTCAAAAAACACATGAAGCTCACGAAAAAGAAAGACTAAAGTGTAGGTGCTTTGGTCCTTCTTAGAAGGAGTATTGAAATATTCATGGTAGCAAGTACGGAGAATGAGTATGGAGCAGAGACTGGAGGAAGGACTGTCTGGAAAAGGACCCACCTGGGTTTTCATCAAATATGCAGTCAGAAAATGCAGACACAGTTGTGGGTGCCAGGAAGTACATGCTGACAGGAGCCTTACATAGCTGTCTCCTGAGAGGCTCTCCCAGTGCCTAACATAAACAGAGGCAGCTGCTCACAGCTAACCATTGAACTAATCACAAGGTACCCAATGCAGAAGTTAGAAAGAAGACTTAAGGAGCTGAAAGCCCCATGGGGAGAGCTACAATACCAACCAACCAGAGCTCCCAGGGTCTAAATCTTCAGGCTGAGAACACAAAGAAAGGGACTCATTGCTCCACCTGTATAGATAGTTGGGGATGGCCTTGTCAACCATCAGTGGAAGAGGAGGGCCTTGGTTCCTTGAAGGCTTGATGCCCTAGTGCTGGGTAATTTGAGAATATGGAGGCAGGAATGAGAGGATGGATGGGGGCACACCCTCATAGAAGTAGGAGGAGGGGAAATGGGATAAGGGGGTTTGTGAGGAAAATAGGAAAAGGGGATAACATATAAAAGGGAAATACATAATATATCCAATAAAAAATAGATAATGGAACTGGCAATTGTAGTCGAGCACTTAAGACTTTTCGTCAACAATTTATTACAGGGAGTCCTGATAATCCTCAAGGACAAAGTATAGTAGAACAGGCCCATGGAACTTTAAAACAATATCTTCATTAAATAAAAAAAGAGGAGGTATTCCCTATGTACAACAAAATTATTTAAATCATACTTTTTATTTTAAATTGTTTAAAAATTTGGATTCCAGGGAACTTTTTGCTGAGTATACATGGCACCCTATAACTTATGCCTATGTGAATAGGAATACTTATGCCTATGTGAAAAGGAAGGATCCACTTACTAGCATACGGCATGATTCTGACCAGGTATATAATATCGGGAAGAGGGCATTTATGTGTTTTGTCTGCAGGATGCTGAAGGATAATTGTGTCTGCCAGAATGATTGGTGAGACATGCTGTTGCTTAGAAAAAGAATAATAATGCTGACCTGTGAGCTTACTGAGTGCCCTGAAAAGGGTGACTGGGAAGCTGTATTGGACATATGTTCCTGACCCACCTTTGCTTGCCTATATCTCAGATGGGACAACCTTCCTTGCCCCAAGTGTTTAGACCTTCAGAGATAGAGAATCAAAAAGACAAGTGATAATGACTCTTGTATTTTTTGTAAAGGTGACCAGTTACTTGGACTCAATCATGTACTGATCTAGAAATCAATCCTGTATTGGAAATAGCAGTCTTCATTTGGAAGGCTGGATCTGGACATTTTCAGAGACATATTTGGAAATCAGCTGCAGTTCTCTATGATGTTATGATAGCAAGAGATAAAGTTGGGACACGATCTGGATTTCAAACACGTGTCAGTGCATGTGTTAAGACTCTTTTAATTGTCAAGTTAAAATTACTTTTTTTCTCTTCTATGGTATTTATTGTAAGTTGCATTGACTGTACACTTTCTATGTGTTAGTGTGTTGAAACCTGGCATGTCTGTTATGGGGGTCTATCAATCAGCTTTTGTCTTACTGCCCTGAGCATTAGAAAACCTTGATTTTCTGAAAAAAGCTTGCAAGTGCTGGAAGAAGCAAGTTAAGCTTAAAGCAGAAGCAAGAGGGTAGTGGGACTTGATTATTGCTGATATAATAGCTTTGATTACATTAATTGCTAGCATCACTGCTTATGCAACAGCTTTGACACAAGAAGTTAAGACAGCTACTTTTGTTAAACATTTAGCAAAAAAATGTGACAAATGTGTTGAGTATACAAGAGGATTTATATAGGTGTTTGGAACAACTGTTTCTCTATATCCAATTCAAATTATCAGAACGAGGTTCAGGGTTTAAGAGTTAGGAGTCATCTTGAGTGTCATGACAAATACCTCTGGAGTTGTGTTACTTCCAAAATTTACAATGATAGTCATTATAATTTAGAAAAAAACTTTAAAGACACTTGTAGGGTATTTGGCATAATTCTAACACCTCTCTGGGTGTGTTAACTTTGCATAGTGAGATTATGAATTTAAATAATCCTACTCTGCTGAGCTTTGATGCTGCAGATAATGCAGATAAAAAGATCTATGGCTTGAGGTCAGTATTTCCATTTTGGTCAAACCTCAGAAATGGCATATATAGCTTCATCATGCTAGCCCCTTTTGACCTGGGAATGTTTTATTCCTGCCCATATTGTTAAAGCTTCTCTCTAACAACATTAACATGTTAGAAAGTACATGACTTGAAGTGAAAAATGGACCCTCAGACAGAGTTATTAATTTAACAGGCTGGCAAGCCAAGGATGGGTAAGTTTTGTACAGATCCTTAACAACCTAAGTCAGAAGTGCATTGCTTTGGATAATGCATATTCCATGATGGGAAAGAAAGGAATTCTTGCCAGAAAACCTAAGACAGGCTCAGTATGGTTTATGTAATAAAAAAGGGGGAGATGTAGAGAGCTTTTGGGGCTGCCTGGCAGGAATCTAACATTGGCAACGGACAAGAAAATAGAGTGCAGGCAAGAATGTGACATTAGGCTAAAACAAAGAAGTAATTTCAGGCAGAAATCTAAATCTTAGGCGAGAAGAAAGAAGTAGGCTTCAGGCATGAAAATCACTGTGGGCTAGGACAAGAAAGTAGGCTCAGATGTTTTGGTCATCTTGATAAGCCCTTAGAAATAGTGATCACAGGACTCTGTTTATTGTCCTGCTTGTACTTTGACTATCTGGGTTTATTGTCTTGCTTGTTCCTTGACTATTTGTATCTATGGTATTTCTAGTTCCTCAACCTAGAAGTGACCTTAATATTTGCATGTAATTTAAATGGTATAAAGGGGGAAAAGGAGGAGGGGCAAAGTAGGGGCTTAATTGGGAGGTGGGGAATGGAGAAAGGGAATAACATCTGAAATGTAAATAAATAAAATATAGAATAAAAGAAGAAATTGGAAAGGCAAAAAGAAAAAAGAAAAGAAAATAGCTCAAGGTGGATGTCATAAATCCTTTCTTAGGAAAAGATTGCTCTGATTGCACATAAATAAAGATTCGTTTTTATTATTTATTTTATTTATATACATTCCAAAAGATGTCCCCCTTCAACGTCCCTTCTCCATGAGCCCCCCCATGTTCTTGCCCATCCCTTTGCATCTGAAAGGGTACTCCCCCACTCACCCATTCCCAAATCATCTCTCTACCATCCAACTTCTCTGGAGCATTAAACCTCCACAGGACTAAGTTCATCCCCTCCCACTAAAGCCTGACACGTCAGTCCTTTGTTATATATGTAGCGGGGACCACAAACCAGACAGGGTATACTTTTTGGTTGGTAGCTTAGTTCCTGTGAGCTCTCAGCGGTCCCATTAGTTGATACTGTTGTTCTTCATATAATATTGCAATCCCATTCAGCCCCTTCAGTCCTTCTACTAACTCTTCCATTGGGGCATTAAACAGGGGTCCTGGGAGGTCATCTGAAAGAGAAAAGGGGGGAAACAGACAGGTGCAAGAACCATGGCTTATCTATAGTCTGATCAAACCAATGATTTTACTTTTTTCACACTAGGATTATATAACACATAGTGGCAGGATATGGGGAAGGGGATTACACAGGAGCATAGGTGTTCAGGGGCAGTACAGATATCTTCCAGAACAAGGTACCAGCTGGCTGAAGGTTCATAGGACAAGTCACTATAACTCCACCTATGATTCACTTGTCCTTATCTAAGTTGGTACTATCCACCAAGGTTACCCAAGGTCTATGACTATCCACAAGACCTATGACTACTTGTTCTTATTCGAGCTGGTAAATTTCCACCAACGCTGACTATTTACAATATCTTATAGCTATCTGTTTCAGTGTTTTATCATTGAGACCCAAGACTTTGTACTACCAAGCCGACTTAGGCCTATTGCTGATTTTAAGCCTGCAGTGTATAAGCAAAGCTGTCCCTGACATTTCCATGTGAAACTGAGAATTTCTGTTTCAAGGTCTATAAAAGGTTGCTTTGAAATTTTGATGGGTGTTGCACTTGATCAGTAGATTGGTAAGATGGTCATTGTCACTATTTTATCCTACCTATCCATGGGCATGGGAGACCTTTCCATCTTCTGATGTCTTCTCTGATTTCTTTCTTCAGGAATTTTAAGTTCCTGTCATACATATCTTTCACTTGATAAGTTGGAGTTAGAAAAGATATTTTATGTGATTTGCGGCTATTGTAAAGGGTGTTGTTTTCCTAATTTCTTTCTCAGCCAGTTTATTATTTATATAATGGAGGGCAACCAGTTTCTTAGAGTTAACTTTGTTTCCAGCCACTTTACTTGTGCTGTTTAACAGCTGCTACTATTCTCTCAGAGAATACTTGGAGTCCCTATTTTATACTATCATATCTTCTGCAAATAGAGACACTTTGATTTTTTAAAATTTGTATCCCATTGTTGATTGTCTTATCACAGTTTATGTTGGATTTTCTGGATTAAACTTTATATAATTTATCAATAGAGGTAATTCTGTATCTTCTTCTAAAATTGCTATGCTTCTAGGTATTTTCTTCCTTCATAATAAATTCCTTCAATACCAGGGCTTAGGAGGCAGAGGCAGGCAGCTGTCTGTGAGTTTAAGGCTGATTGATCCACATAGTGAGTTCCAGGCTAGCCAGTGATACTCATTATGGCAATACATTGTCTCAAAATAATTTTTCTCCTTTTAAAAAGTATATTGGTGAGCTTTCAAGCAAGAAGTCTCCACACTGGTATTGTCTGCTATACAGCAAGGAAGAAACTGAGTAAAAGCTATGTAAAAATGAGAGTGATACCCAAATATCTCACAGTGTCTCAGTGTGCAGCTTTGGCTGTTCTAGAACTCACTATAGAGAACCGTCTGGCAGTGAATTTATAGAGATTCATGTACCTCTTCTTCCCAAGTGCTGGGAAAAAAAGGTGTGCACCACCATATCTTGATTTTTCTCTTGCGAATCTTAATTTATTCTTATGGTGTGTGTGTGTGTGTGTGTGTGTGTGTGTGTGTGTGTGTGTGTGTGTTTGCCTTTCCCTATGTCTTTTTCCCACAGAGGTGAGAAAAGGGTGTCAAATCCCCAGGAACTGGAATAAATTAACTCAAGCACAAAAATCCCATAATCATCAACTAGATCAAAAAGGGTACTGATAAAACTTAACACTCCTTCAAGGCAAAAGCTCTGAAGACACTCAAAAGAGAAGGAAAAATTCTCAAAAAAAAAAGGCTAAAGTTAACAAACAAACAGCTAATCATTCATAGATCATACTGAATGTGAGGTAATCAAAAAATTTTATTCTTGATTTCTCATAAAATCAAGAATAAAAAGGGTGTCTGTCATCTCTACTCACATTGAATTAAGAGCTTTAGCAATAAAACAAGAGACAGAAAATAAAAGAATACAAATAGGTAAGGAAGAGGCCAGCTTGTCTTTATTTTCAGACGGCATGGTTCTGTGAGTGAAGATTCTAAAATTCCACCCCATTTAGATTTTCTAAAAAGTCCAACAAAGTAACAAGATACAAACATCATAATAAAGAAACTGTTATCCACTATAACCAGCAGCAAATATATTAAGATAATCATGTGCTCTTATCCTCAAATGAAATACAAAGTATAATTTAAGTGACATGAAAAGAGAACATCAGTCTAGATATTGAGAAAGCCCAAAAACTCCTAAATGGGATGGAAAACGAAAACTATTTTTATATCATTGTGGAACTGAAGACTTTCCAAATGGGTATAAATTGCAATCTGATTATTCATTATGTAAGTGTAAGTTAAAACAAAATGAAATATCATTTTATAATCCCAATGTGACAAAAGTTAAGTTTGACATTGACTAAAGAATTTATACAGATAGCATCACTGTATTGAGGCCCCAACTATTCAAATATAATTTAGAAAATAATTCAGTAGGTACTGACAAATTAATATTTATCACTACAATAATAATTATAAATTAAAATTCTAAATAATCTGTATACCTATATACCAGTAGTCTAATCTAGAAACGGAAGAAACTTCACTAGCAATAGGAAAATGATAAAAGTTACAATTTGTATCATGAGGAGAATCTGGTACCTATTCAAATAATTGTATGTACAGAGATTTGATACTCATCTGTGGAGAAGACTGAATATAGCAACATTAGAGATGACTACATGTGTAAACTCCTAAAGCAGACTTAAGACGAGTGGTAAATCAGAGAACGCATAAAGTATGCCATATTGACTTAACACTGAAAACTGGAAATTTTACAATGTACCACTTAAGAATGGAAATTAATATTTAAGACAGAGCAAAGAAATCAACACAAAGGTTCAATGAGGCTTCCCTATGGAGAACTGCAATGACAGGAACATGGTTTAAGGGGGGAAACAGGTGGCTTCAATCATGCTAATATTTCTTAGGGAAAGTGGCACAAAATGATTGTTTAAATAATGTAAAGTTTCAAAAGAATCTATGAGATTTTAAGACAATATTCCTCCATGTACTCGTATGTCAAAATCAAGTAATAAACTTGTATTGCTTTTGAGAGATTACTGGATGATGAATAGTCTCCATTAACCATACAGTGATTGCCACAGTGTACCCATGTACAACACACTTGATTGTCTGAACATTTAGTGAGCAACATATATTTGATAAATATTTACTTAATCTTTCAGTAATACTCAAACCAGGGTATAAGATTCCTGCCAGTCACCTAGAACTGCCCCTGTAAATTCTCTCTCTCTCTCTCTCTCTCTCTCTCTCTCTCTCTCTCTCTCTCTCTCTCTCTCTCTCTCTCTCTCTCTCTCAAATCTACTTGGCTTATAACATAATGGTCCCCAGCTACAGAAGAGAAACTGGATCTAGTGAACAGGGATTTCTTTATACTCATAATGTCAATCTACCTGGCAGCAGTTCAGAGTGAAGTGTCTTCCTATTTAAGGTGGTAAGACCCCATGAGTGCATAGTTTCAGATACTTTGAACACAAGTATTTCTAAGCCCATCAAGTAATACAACTGGAACGAAGTTTATTTTAACTGTGTGAAACCAGATTCCATGGAACATTCTGTGCTGTTTTTATGGTAAATTGAAGCAACTCAGTTTAATATGAAAGGTTTGCATAAGTGAAAGATAAGCAATAATTGAGACTCAAAGTAACCTCAGAATACCTAAAGGTTTCTTGGTCTAACAATGGTTCTGTGTCCAATATTACAGTGTTAAGATACTCTGGAGTTAAAAACTATGGGAGATATAACTAAGTTGTTCTAAAGTATAAACAAAACCAATTTGTTCATGTAGCCATTTCTGAGCTTGCTTTTGACCATGGTTGAGCAATGATTTCTCCAAATGTTGCAAGTCCAACTTGAGTTTGCCCTTGGTATAATCTGGTAATCATCTGTACAGCAAATTTTTTAGAGAAAAGTAAAATCCTGAAAATCCTCATGGTCTAGGATGCATGATTCCAGAATTCTCCATGTCCTATTGAATCCCTGGCCTTATACCACTTCTCCATGCTCACATTTACCATCATATACATTCCCTCCTTGAGAGTAGATTCTAATACGTGCAAATGACTTTCACTATGGGAAGACAATCTGAAAGTCCTAACTCTAATAGAGAAAAGCACTTCTCATGAAGGCTGTTTGCTCTCTTGGGAGACTCTCTATCTACTGAAGTGTTGAATATCATCAAAGTAAAAATGTCTGTGTTTCCCCTGGGACTCTGCCTAAGCTCTCATCCATGTTATTCCACCTGAGCATAGAGAAGAGCACAGAATCCTCCCAAGACTCCAAAATTTACATTCTCTTTTCTCTTGTTTGGGAGTACCTTCAAAATGGAGAAAAAGACCATGAAACTTCTGTTGTAGCATTGTGATTATATTGAAATTATTTTGTGTGGAATACAAAGGGTTGCCCTGCATATGACTTACAACGAGGAAGCACATTTGTAAACATCTGTTACTTTGTTTACAGACTAATGATGGACTCATTCTTAAACTTAATCTTTTCAGTCCTGTTACATTATGTTTTAAAAGATGTTAAAACTGGGTTTTAGAAAACATCTACTAGACACACCAAAAATTTACCTGTAGGTAGCAACTATCTAATTTGTGGTGGCTTGATTTACTATGTCTAGTTGTCTCCATTGCAGTTGCCATTGTTTAGTAAAACACATTGACTATACACCACTCTTTTGAATATTCCTACATGGTTCATTTCACACAGGTCACAATGAATTCCTTCATCGTAAAGAAGTCATTTAAGGAGCTTCTTTCTAGAATGGCCACCTGACCTCAGTAGGATCACATAGCATTTGGGAAGAAATATACATCCCAGTAAGCCAGCGCTGGAGGCCAGAATGGAAAGGATTTCCACAGCCACCATGGTTTTGCCTTTGGAGCTCAGGTAAGTGGGGACAAAAGAAATCCACACAATGCAGAAAACCAGCATGCTGAATGTGATTGTTTTTGCCTCATTGAAGCTGTCAGGTAGCCTTCTCGCCAGAAAAGCAATAAGCAAGCTCAGACTGGCCAGAAAGCCCAAGTACCCCAGAACACAATAGAAAGCAAGGGTGGACCCCTCATTACACAACAGGATGATTTGCCCAAACTCTGACTGCATGTCAACATCAGGGAAAGGAGGATATGTTCCCAGCCAGACTGCACAGATGCACACTTGAATGATGGAACCACAGCAGACTATAGCATTTGAGAGTCGGGTCACCATCCACATTTGTAAGGTGCTTCCTGGTTTGATGGCTTTGAAGGCCACAACCACAATGAAGGTCTTTGCCAAGATAGCAGAAACAGCAACAGAGAATACAACCCCAAAAATCACTTGTCTCAAGACACAAGTGACTGTGCTAGGTTGGCCAATGAATATTAAGGAGCAAAGGAAACAGAGCATTAGAGAAACTAGGAGGAGATAACTGAGATTTCTGTTATTTGCTCTGACAATGGGTGTGTCCCGATAGCAGATAAATAATCCTAAAATCATGGCTGAAAAGGCAGCTAAACTAATGGCCACAGAAGTCAAAACAGCTCCCAGAGTATCTTCATGGGACAAAAATGCCTTAATTTTAGGGAGACACTGATTCCTCTGCTTATTTGGATACTGATCTTCAGGACACTTGATGCAATGATCCATATCTGAAAGGGAGGCAGATTGGTTTATTACATTCCACCAGTCACTCTCCAGATAAACCTATGGGATATATATCTTGTGCAGAACAATTGTTGCATTAGAAAGGAAATGGATACATATGTAAACAATCTCTGTTGTAAACTTCTCATTCCACTTATGATTGGAATTTATTTTTGTACTTTTAGAAACTTTTGTAAAAAAAAAAAAATCATGGTTGGAAAAACCATGTGATCTAATATCTATTCCCCTAGAAACTGCAACACACTAGGAATGAATACCTTGTAGGCCATGATTACATTCTCTCCTGCTTTGATGTAATCATGGGACAGGAAGGAGAAGGACAGCAGAGTAGAATAACTTACTAATTAAAAGGGAACTTAGAAATTCAGAAGAAAATTTTGGAGACAGAGTTTTTGGAGGAGAGAATGTTAGGAGAAGAATTTAGAACTAAAGATTAAAATCCCTTTGAAGAATGTCCCTTTTTCTTCCTGAGATTTTCCCTAGCAGACTGGGAGTCCCAGCCTCCAAGTTCCTGGAGAGACAAAAACAAAGGCTACTTTATTTAATCCCCAACTGCTTTACTTTGAGGTGCTAAATGTCAGAGGCTACAGTTTCTCTCCTCAAGAGAAACTGAGAGAGGCAGGCCAGCTACCACTGCAAAGTAACTTAGACTTAAGACAGGGATATGTTTTATTGTTAAACAAAAATCCTAAATATCTCTTAAACCAAGTGTTCCCACACACACACACCCCTACACTCCTTCCCCACTCAGCTACCTCCAAGAGAGAACTAGACTCTCAAAGCAGGCCTCTGACAGGAATGCCTAGTAACTAAAACTTCCTAATATTTACTGACATCTATGTTTAGGAACTGGGTATTTTCTTTTGATTCTTGCATTTTGATTTTTACCAGAAGATATATCATTGTTTTAGAGATAGTGCTAAGGGAAATACATTTTAATTGAATAGTTTTTCTTAGGAAAAAAACCTGCTTGCTTTGGTGAGTTCCTTAATATCTTTGATTGAACACTGATTAGAAGTTTATTAAAAGAAAAATAATTTTGCACTGAGTTTTCAGTAAATATTTATTACATATATTTAAGTTACCTGAGTTACTGTACTTTTACATGAAGATTTAGGAATTTTCTTCACATAGTGTCTTTAAAAAAAAGGATGCAGGTAAAGATAAGTCTTGAATATTTAAAATGAACGCAGTGGAATGGGAAGCCTTACTCACTAACCTTAGACTTCATCCACTCTGAAGACACTTGCAGGGATCCATTGTTAATTAGAAAAATAATTACAGCAAGGCACCATACTGCACACCTGTAATTCTAGCACTCAGGAGGTCTAACAGCCAGCCTGGCTTACACACCACAGGCCTGGCAAAACCACAAAGATTTTACTGTGAGGCTCTGTCTCAAAATAAGACAAAATGGAAGAAAAGGAAACAAAAGAAAAGAAAAAAGGAAGGACCGGAAACTACTGCATATTCAACTGAGTTTATATGCCCCAAAATGTTTTTTAAAATACCAGCAAAGAATTGATCATTCTATACTGTTAATTCCTCTTCCAGAGGGGAATTCAAACCAGGATTTTTCAGTGTTATAGACAGATTGTTTTCAGGGATAATGGTTTCTTTATGGTCATGATCCAAAGTCTATGTGTTTGGCTATCAATTCTGCTCATTGTCCTCTTTGATTTTGAAGAACATTTCATTTGATATAAGTAGCTAGACATTGGCGGTTTGAAGAAAAATGATACACTGGAATAAAACTGGTTGGACGCCTACAGGAGAATAGATGCAATGTTCTACAAGGAATATAGTGGAGTATTAGCAGCCACTGGAAAGTCAGCGGACAAGAACCAGCACTGGATCTATTTTAAAAAGTATATGGTGAATTGGATTGAATTTAGTCCATGAAGTAAAACATTTTTCTGGCAATAATTGCATGATCTGTGGAAACAGCTGAGTCTAGAGCTCATGCCTAGCATATATAAGGCTTTAGGTTCTATTCCCAGCACAAAAATGTGTTAAAT
This sequence comes from Arvicanthis niloticus, assembly GCF_011762505.2. Taxonomy (NCBI): domain Eukaryota; kingdom Metazoa; phylum Chordata; class Mammalia; order Rodentia; family Muridae; genus Arvicanthis; species Arvicanthis niloticus. Next base: position 61,731,385 of record NC_047666.1, read on the forward strand.
GCATGATGACACTAAAAATATTTTTCTCAGACTCATTTAGTAAACTGGGATTATGTCACCCAACTAAAGTCCTGATTTTCAGTAAATGTAAACATGCATACTTTCAAACTGCTTTTTGAAAATTAATGTTTTAAGGCAGAGCACAAAAATTATTGTTCCAGATTATGAATTTAAAAGTACTGAAGTTCTAGGAAATTGTACATCAATATTTGGTAGATGTAAGACTATGAAGAAAAAAGATATCCAGTCACATATTCTTGGAAACATCAAGCCTTCTGTTGATGGCTCAGAAAATACTGCTTTGGGGTAAAAAAGGAAACATTCCACAGCATATTAGGTAAACTAAAGGCACCTTAAAGAGATGGTATTTCTAGGGAGTATGAAGAAGACACCTTTTCTTGTCTTTTTAATCTACCAGCGTATTCTCTAAGAAAATGGTGTATTTGAAATTTGTCATAGTACAAGCAAGGCATGCTCCTAGAAGTGTTGCAGGTATAGCTGCTATGTCACATCTGCATCAGCAGGTGGCAGAGAGGAGACAGGAAAAGGCTACCTTCAGAGTTCCAACTTATGATTAGTAGCCAAACACTCAGGAGCATTTCCAACAGCCTGGTCTACACACCACACTCCTGGGCAGGCCAGAACGATTTTGCAGTGAGGCCATGTCTCAACATAAAACAAAAGAAAAGGAAAGGAAAGGAAAGGATAGGGAAGGAAAGAAAAAGAAAGGAAAGGAAAGAGAAGAGAAGGGAAGCAAAGCAAAGGAAATAAACAAGAAAGGAAGGAAAACAATTGCACATGGTGGGGCAGTGAGCTGTGAGAAGCAGCTGGGTGCTTGGTCTAGCATCAGCTTGGAACCACGGAACCTTATTGGACAGCAGGAATTCAGCTCTGCACCCAGGCCCTGGTTCTTTTTATTTAGCTTCAGCCCTCCAACAACCCCTCCCACAGAAAGTCTATGGCCAACAGTCATGAGGAACAGGCTTCAGGCCCTAGAGAGATTTACATACTAATGAAGTACCTGAGGGCCAGAGGGCGGAGCCAATTAAGCATTCTTCCCCAGCCCCTCCCCCTTCTCTCCCTCCCTATTTAATTCAGGTCTGCCCTGGGTTGGGGGTGGGGGGGCTGCATCCACCATAACATTAAAGCCTGTAAAAAAAAAAACCATGGACTATCTTGTGTCATTGGAACCATGCCCATGAGGAACCATGGAAGACGCCTTTAATGAGCCACAGCCTTGGCACATAACTTCCCCGTGCAACAACCCTCAGCCAATTACCCACAGAATATTCAGAAAAAGACAGGTTGAGAGACTATGAGACAACCAGTCCAGTGCTATAGAGGCCTCAATGGCTCCCAGGACCTGAAGTAAGCCAGTTACTAGAAGAACTATTTGTGGGGCAGTCTGATGAGGCTACAGTCCAGATGAGGTGGAAGACCAGGATAACCACAAGACCAGTGCCATTGGGCCTGGACAGGGAGCTAGCCTGGGGACCATGAGACGACCATGAGACAGGCACTGTGCAGGGCTGAGGGGGAATGCAGACCTTGCCAGCTATAATGTTTGCCTGGCACTATAAAGCATGAGCAGGAAACAGCTCCTGAGAATACTCCTGAGACAACCTCAGACACTCAGAGACCCAGCGCACCACAAAGAAGAACAATTAGGTGGTGAAGAAATGGAAAACAAAGGCAAAAATAGCTGTGGACACAAGGAATTTAGGCAGAACTGGAGCCTAGAGGGTAATTAGAAACAGCCATAAGGAAAAGGTATCACCACCTGGGACTCTGATTGGGTCCTGGCCTGTGCTGCCACTAGAGGCCACATCCAGTTGTGTGACCCTGCTGCAGCAGGAGTCTGTTACCAAGGCCAGGTGGATGTCCCTGGTCTGACTTGCCACCTAGAGATATGCTGATGTCTGAGGGCTGTGTAATGATGGCCCCATCCCTTACCTGAATATGGTGGGAGAGCTGGCTCAGGGGACATGAAAGCAGGAGAGCTGACTGGAGTGATGCATTACTCAGGATTGTGGGCCCTACAGACCTCTGGAGTAACGGGGGAGTCATGCACCCCGCCATGGGAGACTTAGCCCTACCTCTTGTCTCTGCAATGGGTTGATGAGGGGTGATACCCTTCCCCACTTTTGTCCTTCAGCAGCTGCAACACTCAGGAAAAAGAGCCTGTTGTACTTGTGAGCAGCACAATAGATTTGAACATCGAGATGTGATGTGGGGCACAACTGAGCCCATCTACAAGGGCAAGAATATGGCAGAGAGAAAAGCTCTTGACTGCCATGAAGTGACATGCATGAGGGAGGAATGGAAAGATGAGTGGGATGAGGGTGTATGATGTGAAATTCACAAAGATCCAATACAAAATTATTTTTTAAAAAACAAGTATGAAGAATAAGGACTTGGCAGTGCATCTCTATAAGCCCAGGACTCAGGACCTAGATAGTCTGGCCTCCCATTACCTTGATACTAAAAAAGGCAAAGAACATCATTTACATAGACTTTGGTAAGTAATGATTTCATTTGGGAAAATAACATGGTCATGACAACATATCTACTTTGAAATAGATATTTATGTGAAGTAAGGATACAAAAAACCTGGAAGGAAACATTGTTGCTGTACTCTGGGGAGACTATGAAATTAGAATCATTTTGAGGAAGAAGTGACAGCCAGGCAGTAAGAGGACAGTATGATCATAGCACTTTATAGAGTTTCTCTGAAATGTAATTTTTCAGTGAATAAACTGTTGGGTTTTTTTAGTATTAATTGTAGCATGGGATAAGGTCATATTTTATAATGCATCTCATAGCTTAGGGTACACAGGGAGCACTAACTGTTTACAATCTACAGAGAGAACTAACTTCACTCATTAATACTGCTACAGCTGTAATTGAACCATTAGTGAAAAGCAGGAATACAAAGAAAAGAAACTTAAACTCAATGCAGACGTGCAGAAGACAAAGACTTATGTAGGAGCACATTCCTGTGGTCTTAGTCAGCCATGAGGCTGAGCCTGGAGGATTGCTGGAGCCCAGGAGTTTGAGACCAATACACACAGCATGTCAAATAAAACAATCAGATAAACAAACATCAGTAACAAAAATGTCTGGGTTGAAATCAAGATTTTGTTTGTTTTTGGTTAGTTTTTCAAGACACGATCTCTCTGTGTAGCCCTGGCTGTCCTGAAACTCACTCTGTAGATCAGGATGGCCATGAACTCAGACACCCACATACTGAGAGTTGGGATTAAAACCTTTGCCACATACACCTCACAAGAACATGTTTTAAAGTATTGAGACTTGGCTACATAAATATAACTGTGTCTTCAGGTAGTGTTACCCTTACCCTGTGTGTGCCTCATTTCCACATTCAGACTCATTTTTATAAGTGGCCACATTCAGAACCATTTCTAGAAATTTCAACATTCAGAACCATTTCTAGAAATTTCCACATTCAGAAACATTTCTAGAAATTTTCACATTGAGAATCATTTTATAAATACCTGTTTCATTTGCAATCTCTCCATCTGGACATAGGACACAATCAAAACAACAGAATGGTTTCCCTTCAACAGGTGTTTTCCTAAATCCAAGTGGACAACTTTGACTGCAAACAGATACAGGAGTCTGTGTAGGGGACATGAGAGGAGGGAATGCAGTCAACACATGACATTCAGTATTGGCATCCAGATGGTAACTTTCAGCAGGACATCTGTATACTGTGACAACCACGGACTACCATCCTTTTAGAGAGTGTAAAGCCAAAGTGTGTTTCTTTCTTTTTCTCTCTGTCTCTCTGTCTCTCTCTCTCATTGTCTCTCTCTGTCTTTCTCTCTCTGTGTGTCTTTCTCTCTCTCTCTCTCTCTCTCTCTCTCTCTCTCTCTCTCTCTCTCTCTCTCTGTTTGTGTGTGTATGTGTGTGTGTCTGTCTGTCTGTCTGTCTCTCACCCCTGCTTTATATTTAATATAACTTTAATGTTTACATATATCAAGTACATCTCCTACACTATGACTGTACAGGTCCTCTCTCTCTCACCCAACCCACCCAAATTTATATTCTTTCTCAAAAATAAAACTGAAACACCAAAAACATGACTGTTACACTTGTGGGCCAGAAATGTTGAGAACTGCACTGCCCCATGTTGGGCACAAAAAATGTTGTGGCGTGAGCTGCCCCACGTTTGGGGGCCCAAGTGTCTAGGACTGTTCTGTCAGTGTTGGAACCCACACTGCCAAAAGCCTTGGGGACTAACTTGTTAGCCCGCACTGCCCCAAGCAGCTCTGGTCTGCAGGTTGGGGTTCAGCAAGAGAGAGAGTGAGGATGGACGTGAGAAATGGAGACCAGACAGAGTGTGATTCAATCCCATTTATTCTCCAGTCTCTGTTCTTCTCTCCAAGTCCTAAGTCTTGAGTTCCTAGTCCCTAGTTCCTAGTCCCTAGTGCCTCCAAGTTCCAAGTTTCTTCTTCCAAGTACTAAGTGCCTAATGTGTAATAACTAACCAAGTTATACTATAAGTTGTACTCTCTAACCTAATTTCTAGTTCCAAGTTGTACTGCAAGTTGTACTCTTAGTTGTTTCCAAATTGTTCTCTCTAATCTCTAATAACTACTCCCAAGTTGTACTCTAAGTTGTTCTGTCTTAATGTCTAATTCCTACTCCAAGTTGTGTTCTCTGAAATGTCTGATTCTCTGATCTCTCTTCTGTCTGCCTCTCGCCTTTTATATGTTTCACATCTGAGCCACGTCTTTAGTTCACGCATTTAAGTCATGCCCTTAGGCCTTGTCTCTAAATCTGATCTCTAAGTCACACCCTTAAGTCACACACCTTTAATCTCTCACACCCAAGGAAAGATCCTGGGTATCTAAACCAAGCAAGATGTTATCAGAGTATGCTCAGCTGTTGAAGGCTGATGCAATCAAGTCTCTTGTCAGGGTATATGGCTCAAGATGGCTGCAAGGATGATTGGACCTTCTGTCGGTTCCCAACACGTTCCCATTTTTAAATTTTTTTCAAAAGTGAAGGCTGGGGAAACTTACGGAAACCGTGCCTGTCTTAGGTTGGAACAAATGACCCCAGCTTCCCTTTCCCGTCTTTGGATGACTCAACAGCCATTGGTTGAGCTCCTGTCTTAGGATGGTGAGGCCTCCCTTTTTAGGGGCAAGGGTCTTGAAGTGTTCGGGTTAGCGCATAAGTTAGGGGATATACCTCTTTAGTCTAGATAACAGAAGTTTTACAATCCCCTACTTCCAGCCTGTAATAACAGACCTGTGTGTGTTTCACTTGAAACAAAAGCTATCAGTTTGTTGAACAGCATGGACCCAAGAGACAAGAGACTTAAGAATGCCTGAACAGTCAGTATAACAGCAACACTCTTTTTTAAGGGCAACACATAACTCTCTTCTATTCTGTCTACAAATGTGTTATGTCAGGATCTAAATCTATAGAAATACAGAACTGATCATAGCTTTGATCTTAACAAAACAAGTAGGGAAATCCGTGTTCCTGTTCTAGTCAATCTCAAACCCCAAAAACAACTATAGTGACTGTAATAGTGAGTTTTCTCCTAGGTCTAAACAATGTTCTCCACTAAATCATAAGTTGGGGAACTAAGAGTCCAATAGAGCCACCCTGGAAGTATGGGTTCTAATGTCCCCTTTTACACTGGGGTCTTCCCAAGTTAGGTTTGCTGGTTGATCTGTTCCACTTTGAAGGCAATTGAGAAGCATCTTCATGTTTCCTGCAAAGAAAAATTATGCTTCTCAGGGGGTTTCTCCTCCCTGGATTTGCTATTGTTGTCTATTTGTTTAATCAATCTCTCTGGCAGCCAGCATGCAGCATCTGCAGTTTGGGAATATATGCAGACAGAACCTATTCCCCAGATAAGCACTGGATCTGGCCCATTCCAGGTTCCAGTTAATGGGTCTTTCCAGAGGACTGTTGCAAAATTCTATTTGGTATCAGGATGCCAGAATCTATCTGCAACAGATTTTTCTTCAGAATCCAAAGTTTAAAAATTTAAAATAAAGAACGTGTGATGAAGGATATTTCTGGGGGATCCCTTGGTAGGGTACCATTCCCCATTTTTAATTTTTTCAAATTGACATTTAATGGTTCATTGTGCCCTTCCTGCCATACCTTGGCCCTGTGGATTATATGGAATACCTGTTTTATGTAGTATTCCCAATTTTTCACAGAATTGGTGGAAACTGGAGTTTGTATAACCTGGGCCATTGTCAGTCTTTTTCTGTTTAGGCACACCCAATACAGCAATTGTAGCAAGCATATGAGTGATCACATGCTTGCTTGTTTCTCCAGATTGTAATGTTGCATAAATGAAACCACTGTATATATCTACACATACATGTATATATTTTTGATTGCCAAATTCATTATAATAAGTAACATGCATTTGCCAGAGACTGTTTGGTATCAGTCCCTTTGGATTTACGCCCAAATGAGGAACTGGTAAAAGTGTAACACATGATTCACATTGTTTAACAATTTGTCTAGCTTGTTCTCTGGTAATTTTAAACATAATTTTTAAAGCTTTAGAATTAAGGTGATGTAGCTCATGAGCCTTTATGGCCTGATCCAAGTTAGATAATCCCTTCTTCACTTTTTCCTAATCCTTTCCCTGGGGTAAAATTCAGAGTTTATCATTTGAGCCATGATTACTTCATTAGGGTTGCATATAATCAATGCCAACTGGGATAACAGATCTCTGCCTCAGAAATTAATAGGAAGGCCCTGCATGACATAGGGTTGTATATTCCCTGTATTACCTTCTTTATCTTTCATGTCAGTACCTTAGAGCTTTGTCGTGGATTTTGACTTTGGCCAATACCCCTTAGGTTGGTTAAGGTGGGGTCAGAGGCCAGGTGGCAGGCCAATCACTTTGTTTTAAATAGTCACATCAGCTCCTGTGTCAACCAAGCCTTGGAATGCCTTTCCATCCAGCCATAGTGTTATGATGGGTTTTTGTTTTACTATAGGCTATACTCAATATGCATCAGAGGAACCAAAACCTTGATCCCCTCTTTTAGCATACTTATATTTGTGATTAATAGGCTACACTGGAAGTAATAATAGTTGAACTATCCTTCTTCCTGTAGGAATGGTGACTATATTCTGAATTGCCTGTGCCATTACCTTAATCTCACCTTCATAATCATTGTCTATAATTCCGGGAAAAATTTGTAGTCCCTGCATAGTAGTACTGCTTCTTCCCACTATCATACCAAACACATTTGGATAGAATGATCCAAACACTTCAGTGGGTAAGGCCTGAGGTCCCATTTCTTGAGTTAATACTATGTGGGTGGCAGAACTGAGGTCTAGTACTGCACTTCCCGGTGTTGCTCGACTAAGTTCAGACAGGGATTGTTGTTTGTTGGTATGAAACTGGCTGCTCCATAAGCCTGTTTTTGGCTTGCGTTGGTTCGGGGCCTGAAGCTGGCCCCTGTTCCCGTTAACCTGATTATGGAAAAGGGTGTTTCCTTGTGCATCTCTTTTGGACCTACATTTACTAGCCCAATGCCTTCCACGTTTGCAAAGTGGGCAGAGCCCAAGCTGTTTTCTGGGCTGTCTCTGGGTTAACTCATTTTCTGCCTCACAATCTCTTGCAAAGTGTCTGGGCTTGCTACATTTAAAACAGGCCTTTTGGTTTCTACTAGCCAAAAAAGTCTTTTACTGATTGTCCTTGCATGGCAGCAGCCATAGCTAAGCCCTGTTAGTAGGAGGGCCCTATGTCAGAACAGAGTCTGATATACCCTGTAAGGTCTGTCTTTTTCCTGTAGGGTCTAATGGCCAATTGGCAAGCGGAATTTGCATTTTCATATGCAAGTTGTTTCACATAATCTACACCTGCCTCTGCATTACCAAAAATCCTCCCTGCTGTTGTCATTAATCGATGAACAAAATCAGAAAATTGTTCATCAGGTCCTTGTCTGACTGCTGTTAAGGATGCACCAGAGTCTCCCTTTGCTGGGAGTTTGCGCCAAGCCTTTATGGCTGCATTTTGAATTTGAGCAAATAATCCTGGGTCATACTGCATCTGGTTATCACTGAAAGCAAATTGCCCTTCTTCTACTAAGGCATCAAAGGACAAACCATTGCCTGCCTGAATGTTTCTCCTAGCTGTTTCCTTGCAATTCTCATGATACTCTGATTTCCAAATAAGATAGTCACCACCACTAAGAACTGTTCTCACTAATGTATTCCAATCACTAGGAGTCAGCCATGCCTCTGCAGCAGACACTAAAATTGCAAGAGTAAAGGGAGCAGTGGCACCGTATTGTGATACTGCATTTTTTAATTCCTTAATAATTTGAAAATTAAATCCTGTGTGATATCTCCAAGCAACCCCTTGATTTTCTCTGGTCTCTGATACAGGGAAAGCCTGAACATCTGCCTTCTCTGGATGATCTGTGGCTAATCTTAAGCTAGGGGACAGGGACTGCCTTTGGACTCCTGGTTGAGGAACGCAAAGAGCCGGGAGATTTTTGCAGTTTACCTCTTGAGACATCTTCCCTGTCTTTAATTTTTGTAGCAAATTAATTAAGTCCTGATACTCTTTTTCTAACTCTATTTGTTGTTTAAGAACAGATATCTTTTCCTGTAACTCCCTTATGGGATCTATAACCACCATCTCCATTGCGGGAGCATTTGGAGGTGGAGGCGCATAGCGAGGGGGTCTTCCGGAAGAGGGCCATTCCGGGTTGTAATGTTCAGCTGCCTCTTCCTCTAGGTCAGCACAATCTGGCTCTGAGAAATCATCATCAAACTTTGGTTGTATTTTAGATTCTATTTTACATTTCTTTTTATTTTGAACATGAAAGACAGCATTCAAACAATGAAACAAAAACAGACAATTAACACATGTGAGCAGCAAACAACAAAACAAAAACAGAGAGTTGAGTTCAGGCTGACTTATTTCTTGACCCATTTTCATTAACATGACTTACCTTTCTCGAAGCCACAGAGTCTTGCGGTGATCACCTTTGTTTCACTTCTGAACTTTCAGATCCTTCTTTCTATAAAGTCCTTGACTGGGTCTCTCATTCTTGCTGCCCCACATTGGGTGCCAAAAATGTCACGGCCCAAGCCACCATACACTTGGGGGCCAGAAATGTTAAGAACTGTACTATCCCACATTTGGGTGCCAAAATGTCTCAGAACTTTCTTTCAGTGTTTGAAACCATACAGCCAAAAGCCTTGGGGGCTAAATTGTTAGAGCCCTACTGCCCCAAGCTGCTCCAGTCTGTGGGTCAGGGTTCAGCAAGAGAGAAAGTGAGAGTGGACTTGAAGAATGGAGACCAGACAGAGTGTGATTCAATCCCATTTATTCTTCAGTTTCTCTTCTTCTCTCCAAGTCCCTGGTTCCTAGTCCCTAGTGCCTCCAAGTTCCAAGTTTCTTCTTCCAAGTGTTAAGTGCCTAATGTCTAATTCCAAGTTGTACTCCAAGTTATACTGTCCTAATGCCTAATTCCTACTCCAAGTTTTACTCTCTGAAGTGTCTGATTCTCTGTTCCAAATTGTTCTGAACTCTCCTGTCTGCCTCTTTGCCTTTTATATGTCTCACTTCTAAACCACACATCTAAGTCACGTCTTGAATCATGCCCTTAGGTCTTGTCTCTAAATCTGATCTCTAAGTCACAATCTTAAGTCACACACCTTTAAGTCTCACACACCCAAGGGAAAATCCTGGGTATCTAAAGCAAGATGTTATCAGAGTGTGCTCAGCTGTTGCAGGCTAATGTAACCAAGTCTCTTATCAGGGTATATGGTTCAAGATAGCTGCAAGGATGATAGCCGCCTTTTATCGGCTCCCCGCACATAACAAATTATCTAACTCCTAGAAAATAAAATACAAAAGCACAGAAAGATAAACAAAGCAAAACAAAGCTCACCAAACTACAACCAAATATGTATATATTGTGGATTCCCTTCTTGTGCTGTCCAACTACTACTGAACATGAGTCCTACCTTGGCGTGGTTGATGTACCCAGAGTTTTACATTGGTGAAAACTTACCAGGTCTTGTGAAGACCATAATGTTCTGCATTACTATGTATTACCTCTTCTTATCAAATCACAGAGATGTTCATGGTGAACAAATCCAACAATAAGAATGTAAATGTGCATATAGATTTAAAATTCAAATCCAAAAATATGTGTTACGGGATATTTAATCATGCTGTGAACCATGAGATAATTTTATTTACTAAAAAAAATCTGTTTCTAGTTGTGCTATGGCTCAGCTCTAGAATACATCCTTAAATCCAAATAAAGAAGGTACAGTTAGCTTGCAAAATGAAATATCCATGATTGAAAGTAACTCCTAATTAAGAGGCAGACAATGGAAGGACAAATCAGAGAAAGATTTGACAGAATCAGTCAGAGATAGGATACCCATAAGCTCTCATAAGAGTAGTCGTGAAGAGATGCTATTGATTGGCGTCCTAGAGCAGAGAAAGGTTACTCCAAGCCTTTATTTTCTTGGTTCCAGGTTTGTATAGCTTTTTTAGTTAAAAAAAAAAAAAACTTCTATGTAAGAAAAAAATTACCTCATCCATAAAATGTTAAAGAAAATGGATTACAGCACAAAGGAGATTCTAAGTTCAAAGCAGTGTTTCATTGTGTGAGTTCAATATAAGTTCAAAGCAGCAGTTTCATATGGCCTTGCTTTTCCACAGTGAACACCTGTGGCCTATTTCTTGGATCAAATGTAGAATAAATGTTTTTTCATTGCTCATTCATTTCTTCAAATTCTATTTCTTTCCCTAGTACAATTAGTCCATAACACATAAAGGTATATAAAGTTCTATTTGCAACTTTTATTCTATAGGATGCTTGAGAATATTTGTATCAATTAAGGAGCTCTATAAAGCCATGACCAGAAATTAGGAAATAGTCAATTCATTTAAACAACATCACTACATAAAAGTACACCTTCATACTGATTCTTCAGGAAATTGACCCAGTGGAGTGGCTAAATAACCAGAAAATCATTAAGCTATGTAATCCTGAGAAGAAAGAGAAGCAATATCTGAGTCAAAATCTCTGGGGTCTTTGCTTCTCAGAGTGCACCCACTGCAGCCACCCAAACCTGTGGGATATCTCCAGAAATCTTACTTCCTTGTCAGAGCCTTTCCTAGATGACTTCTGACAGCAACTTAAGGGAACAGGGCATAAAGTCTGGGGGCAGAGCATGCAGGGAGTTTTACTGGGACAGTTGTATAGAGACAGGTTGCAGAGAGAACAAGCTAGCCACAGGTAAAGACAGAACAAGCCAGAACTTGAAAAAAGCCAAAAGATTAGAACATATTGCCAAAATTACTATTAAGGCAAGCAGAGCAAATCCAGTCAGAAACTGAGAGAAGTCAGATTTAACCAGTTAGTCATCTTGGAGAAAAGTTTGAGCCACAATAGCCAAGTTGAAGCAGCCAGCCAGAGCTCAGAAAGAGGTAGAGAGGGTGAGCTTATTCAGCATTAAGTCTCAATGCTGGTGTGTCTATTTTTGGGTTGTTCATTGCTGATGTTAGAAATCTGTTAGACTTGCTCCAGCATAGGCTGGCCAAGTCGTCTGAATCTGTTAAATCTGAATCTGTGAAGACTGACCACGTTGTCTGATTATTGGAGTCTTACTTGAGAGTGAGAGGCAGGCAGATTTCTGGCTATCTTTCTATGCCCTTATTGTGTAACTTGGTCTCTGCACCAATGACAGGGGAGAGAACTGTCTATATCACCTGGTTTATGTGCCACCCGTGGGAGGGGTGAGCTATCTCTGTTGTTTTTTTGTATGTGTTTTCTTGGCAAATTGTCTGTGTGTTAGCTGTTAATCTACTGTGTTAAACATCCTGAGTTAAAAAGAGATAACATGATCGCTAGCAGATAAAGAGATGAAGCCGCCGGTGCAAGAATACTGCTGGAGAGAAGCAGGCAGGTCCTTTAGTAAGGGGCACCCATCACAGTTCATGTTCGCGGTTCATGTTTGGACAGACCACCTACCGCATATAGGGTATCCTCCAGGTAACACCACATGGAAGGTGCCCTTGCCCAGCCCGCACTTAGCAGGCGAGAGCTCATGGTTCCCCAGCACAGCCCCCTTGAGCTACCCAGCCATGAAAGTTGGCCGCCACCTAATTTGGTGTGTATAACTGTACTGGGAACCTGGGGTCACTGCTGTAACAAATAGGTGGTTTTCCACCTGCCACCTATGAAGTTAGATAGGGCCCAAGTGAAAAAAAAACCTGACAGTGGAGCCAGGGCAGATAGACAAACAATCCCAGAAAGATTATTCACCTGAGAGTTATAGTTATATATTTTTTTTAATTAAAAATATAGTGAGTGAATAGTGCTGAGATTTTGGAAAAAAAAAAAGTGAATAAATAGCACTGAGACAAGTCACATGATGTGACTCCAGCTTAACACTGAACCAACAAACCTGCCTGCAGACAGGTCAGACAGGTCAGGCAGGTTGCCTACTACAAGAACTTACAGGCTGTCCTGAGTCAGAGAGCCAAAAGAATAGGCATCCATTTTGGCACAGATACAAATTTATAGTAAAAAGTAAGTTAGTTATCAAAGCAATAGATAGGCCATGATGCCTCAGGCACCTAGATCTAGTGCCCAATATAGTCACCTAGATAAATCTAGTAGAAGAATACCCTTCCCCGCATAAAAGCCTTTCTTCCGCAAGACCTTTGTAGGTTCTGGTCTTCAGGAGTGAAGAACAAGAGAAGACACCAGAAAAAGAATGTTCCCTCAGACATGGGGACCCCATCAATTGATCAGGCCATGGTCAACAGCAGGTTACAGAAGGTAAGGGATACCCAAAGGCCCACACCAGATCCCATTGCTAGATCTTGAGAAAGAGAGAGAGAGCTACATGAGACCCCACTAATTTTGACCAAGGCACATGAGTTTAAACAGGGAGGGTAGAGAGACTACAAGATAAGTCATTAGAAGGTTTAGTGTAAGATAAAAGGTCTAGTGTAAGTTGAAGAGACTAGAGAGAGGTGAAGAAAAAGAAAGGTAACAGGAAAAGAATTTACAGAAAGCAGAGAAGAGGGACTCCAATCAAAGGGAGATGAGAAACTCCTTGAAAAAGACCAGTGTACACACTGCAAGTGAGGGAGCCAGCATCGTGGTCCAAGAGGGCTCCAACAAATAGAAGCCAAGGCCAGGAAATCCCAGGCCTTGAAAAACACCCCAAATGGTGAAGATATTAGCTCTGTATGAAGACAGTTATTGAGATAGATGGGGTGGCTTGGAGCCACCCAACTCTTGATAGACACAGGGTCCTCCTCCAGGCCAATGGGCCAAAATGTATTCATGGACTACCCGAAAAATGGTGGACTAAGAGATGGGCTGGGTATCCCATTCATTTATGGTCATCCCAGACTGTCCCTATCATCTGTTGGGTCGAGACTTACTCCCCAGGATGGAGGCCCAGATATACTTCCTACCCAACGGGCTGCAACTGACAAGAACTCAAGGGTAGAGGAAAGGCTTCTTCTACTGACTCCAGCTGAAAGCCAAGGAAACCTGTTTTAGAGACAGGAACAGTTTTCTCCATGTTGGTCAGAGACAAGGCAGCACTACTGTGGTGGACACAAATATCATCTGGGTTGACTCCCCACCCCTGGGATCGTTGGTACAGAGAGCAACCTTGGAACCTGGGGCAGACAAGCAGGTATGCTTTTGCCACAGCCCATGTCCGCAGAGCCTGTTATCCTCCCTTGCTGGACCACTTGTGAACCATAGGTCCTTGCATTTTAAATAAATTAGTAACTTTTATTAGAGGAAGGATAAGTGCTGTTCAGCTTTTTGTGTTACACCATCAATATAGAGCTTTAGGTCAAGAAAATGATAATTATGATGACACTGGAGTTTAAACATTTGTAAAGACCCACATCAGACAAAGTGGGGTGAGAATGGGCTTATTAATAATTGAGTTTTTATGATTAAAAAGCTAACCTAATCAGAAAATGGGGGATGTAGAGTGAAAAATTATAAAGACCATTTTATGAAACATATATAGGGTTTTTCTTTACCCTAAACCTGAGCAAAAGAATGCAAGTTCCAGAAAGTGGAACTAGATGTAAGATTTCGGGCTTTCGCTGCCCCAGACACATTCTGGGTGGAGGGCATTATCCCTGAATCAGAGGACTCTTGCTGGATTAACATTCCTCAAACCTCAGGGTGGGGCTATGTCAAGTGAGAAATAGTTAACCTGAAATAGTTGGTAATGACAGGGTATGGCACAGTGACATGGTAAAACTACATTTTTGAGAAGAATGAGTATGCAGAGTGATTTTCATGTGGCTCTAAATCATTTAGGATGGGTTCCTCTGAAATCTTCCACTGTTCTTGGTTACCCCGCCCCTTTGTGGTTTTTCCAGTGTTACAGCCTGCTGATGTTCAAAATTTGTAAAACAACCAATCACGTGTAACTGCACAAAAATTCCTTCTTTTCCCCACCCGATGCTATTAAAAAAAAAAAAAAAAAAAAAAAAAAAAAAAAAAAAAAAAAAAAAAACCCTCAGCTTGCTGGCCTTTTGTCAAAATTCTGTTCCTGCATGGACAAGCAGTTTTGACCTTGGCTAGCCAACTCTCCCCAATAAAACTCTGCTGATTGCATCCAAAAACTGTCTCAATGCTGAAAACATTCTAGAATAGATTGTAATGAGTCTAGACGCATCAACAAATAGGCTTAGGTTAGCATATGAAGGCAGTAAGCCTCAGAGATGACAATTAACTTCATGAAAATCAAAGTTATATTTACAAATCCTTATTTGCAGACACTAGCTTCATCCAGACATGTTTATTTTATTTATTTACCAAAGGCAGTTACTTCCACTAAAGTCTTGATCACTATGATCCTTTCAGAAAACTACCCAAGATATTTCTTTTTTTCTTTTTTCATTCAAGGTAGGCCATGTGTGTATTTGATCATTATAAAGATAAAACCATCTAAATCATTAATCCAAAACGTATCAATAATTCTTACAGTGAATCTGCAGGCAGAAAGTTGTGGAAATTAGAATTAGAAAAGACAAAGTAAGGGCACCCTCAGCCTGATGGCACTCAGCAGTCCCCTTAACCCTGTTCTCTGCAGAATTCTACTCTGAGCACAACACACAGTGCTGACTTTAAAGATATTCACCTGATTGAGGTTTTCACCCCAAGTTATGAGTTCGTCATTTAAGGAAAGACGCTGAACACTGTGAGATTCAAAGACAAACTCGCCAACTTTCACTTGAGCTTTGGTACCACTCGTCAGAGACTGGTAATTAAAGATGTCAAGCTTGGTTGCTGAAACCTCCTTGTTCATAATGTTCCCTGTATTAGAGCTTCTCCCAAGTTGGCCCTGTTGTAAGAATGGATGAAGCTGAAAGAGAAAATAATGTTCAAAACTTGCACAATAAGTCATTGAGAGGCAAGTAAACCTGGTTACTTTAACTGCCATGTCTTTCACTCACTGCATGTTCCTGTGGCTTTGATTTTTGTTCCATTAATAAAACATTTATTGTAAGGCTAAAGGATGCTATTTACCAACACTATTATCACTATTCAAATTTGAAAACTGAACTTTTCTCAGTCACTCAGTGATGAAAGAGATACTCTGGCCACCAGAGTCTAATATTTATGAAAAGTAAGAACAATTTAAATGCAGTATTTTAAACATTTGCAGAAGAGCTTTTTCAGAAAAATTACAATATTTTTTCAACTATAAATTACTTGAGAAAGTTCTAATAAGATAAAAATTTCAGATTTTAAAATATGAAAGTTGTAACTAAAGAAGGAAGAAAAAGGAGAACACATGGGGTATAGAAATGCAGAGGATCATGTGATGGAGGATGTCAAAGACAGATGGGAGTCAAAGAAAATAGAGTGGACAAGGTTAACCAAACCTGAAAATATATAAAGAAGTCATACATATAGCTACATCTTTAAGCTAGTTTGAAAGAACAATATAATTTAAAAAGAATTTGAACGGAGTTATTACGGTTTATTTTATATAAAATATCCCTGTGGCCATTAGGAAGCTACCAAAAGACCCCAACACTATGCAGGTTATGATCATTGCCCTGGGTTACACAGAAGAATCAGATAGGAAGACCTTATTGCTGAAGACACCACACACCTTGACTTGAGAATCCAATAGTGAGGCTGGAACTAAGGTGATAGACCATATAGGATAGATATAAAAATGACTATGTCTGACCTAATCATTTAAATTTTACAAAACAAAAACCCCACAATTCTCTGAAAAAAATAAGTGAAAAATATTCCTTCCTTAGAGAGGAGGATGATGTACTTTTTGAGATTGAATCAACAAAATTGTCCTCTTAAAGTGAAGAGAAAATTAATACGATCTGAGATTTAAAATAAACAGCAATAAAATTTTGTTCATGTTCCAGTCTTGTAGCAATGTTAAAGGAAACTTTCAGAGAAAAGGAAGATTGTATAAGCAAGTAAATGAAACTGACATAGAGACAAGAATTGCAATGAAGCAGAATACCATAGTAAAATTGGGAACTGTATTTTTTTTAATTTCTCTAGTAGAGTAAACTCTGCTCAGAACCACAAAATAAATACAATACCATGTGGCTATGTTTTTAGATAAATGAAACATTTTACAGCACTGTTACAACAAATAGAAAAGAGAAACAGAACAAATTCAGTAAAACACTATACTCAACCAGAGCAACAAAAAGCTGCTAAGGCCTAAGACCTGACTGTATGCTCGTTAGCACAAAATCCACAGGGAATCTCAGTGTTCCTAACACAAAACTTCCAAGAAATATAAGACACTGGGAAAGAACAAAATTAATAGAAATAAAAATAGGGATAATAGAAATAGAAAAAATACCAGCTCAAAGGCTTATTTTTAACACAATCAAAAAAGAAAATTATCCTAACTCCTATACAAATTCATACAAATGTATACAGAACACCAAATAGACTGGATTAAAAAATAAGCTCATTTTGCACTATAATAATTAGAACACTAAACATATAAAATAAAGAAAAAATAATAAATGTTTCAAAGGAAAAAGGCCAAGTAACATATAAAGTTCAATATATTCAAATTGCTCAACCTTCTCAGTGGAGACACTAAAAGCCAGAAAGGTCTTGGAAATTCCACTGCAGACTCTAAGATACCATAGATGCCCAGATCACTATACCCAGCAAACTTTTCATCACCATAGATGAAGAAAACAAGATATTCCATGATAAAATCAAAATTTAAATATCTATCCACAAATCCAGCACAACAGATGGTTCTAAAATGAAAACTCCAACACTGGGAGGCAAAGTATATCCTTGAAAACACAGAAAATACACAGTATCACAGTAACAAACTCAAAAAAATGGTTGTAAACACACACTTACCCATACCACCACTTCTAGAACTAGATTAAAAAATTATTATTGATATCGCTCAATATCGATAGATTCAATTCCTCAATAAAAAGACACAGCTAACAGAATGGATAGGAAAACAGGATCCAACCTTCCAAAGCACATAGGAAACACATCTCAATATCCAAAATAGTTGTTACCTCAGAGTAAAGGGTTGGGGAAAGAGTTTCTAAGAAAATGAACCTAAAAATCAAGGTAGTGTAGATGTTCTAATATCTCAGAAAATAGACTTCAAATAAAACTTAATCAAAAGCGATAGGGAAGAACATTTATACTCATCAAAAGACAAATCCACAAAGATGACATCTCAATTGTTAACATATATGCCACAAACATATATAGACAAGCCTGCTAAAGAAACACAATTAAATCTAAAATCACACATCAATCGCACACATTGATAGTGGGAGACTATAATACCTTACTGTCACCAATGAATGACATATCCACACAAAAACACAGTAAATACTGGAGCTAAGAGATGTTATAAACAAATTGGACTTTACACCAATAAGATATCAGAAGGAGAGCAAAAAATATAAATAAGAAAATAAAAATGCAAGATATCATTATTTACAGATTATATGATAGTGTACATAACCAAACACCAAAATTCTACCAGGGAACTCATATCACTGATGTACATTGTAAGCAATGTGCCTGGATACAAGATTAACTCAAAAAAAAATTAGTAGCCTTCCTATATACAAATAACTACAAGAATGTAAAATATTTTTGGGTACCTAAATCAAGGAAGCAAAACTAGTATGAAAAGAAGTTTAAGTCTAAAAAATGTATAAAAACCTAAAGAAGATATCAAGAGGTGAAAATATCTCCCATGCACATGGATCAGTAGAATTGACATAATAAAAAGTAAAAAAAAAAAAAAAAAAACCAAAAAACAAAAAACAAAAAACAAAAACCTTCCAAACATACCACCATCCCTAATTTGAAAGTGTACCACAGTGTTATACTAATAAAAACCACAAAGTATTCTCATTAAAACAGACATGTTGAACAATGGAATCAAATTGAAGACCCAGACTTAAATCCACACAGCTCTGAACACATTATTTTTTTATAAAGAAGCCAGAAATACACAATAGAAAAAAGATAGCATCTTCAAAAATGAAGCTGGTCTAAATGGATGTCTCCATGTTGAATACTAATAGAGCTATGATAGCCCTGTGCAAAACTCAAGGCCAAATGAAAATCACAACATTAAAACAGATTTGAGGGAACACTAAACTTGATGGAAGAAAACATAGAAAATGGCCTTGAAAATATTTATAACTGCCTATATTATGAATGCTAATTATATTCCCCCGCAAAAAGACTGTTTACATGAGAATATGACATGCAAACAGCTTCTGAAAACCTGTCCCCAATTGGTTCTGATTGGTAAAGAAAGATGCTGAGAGCCTATGTTTGAGCAGGTCAGAGAGAATTAAGACTTTTATGATTCCCTGGCAAGGGATAGGGAGGAAAAAGAAGGAGAAAGAGATCCACCGTGACAGGAGAGGTAGAGAAGAAAAAAATGTCTTGACTGAGAAGTTTCAGGATGGAGACAGAGCTGCCATGTAGGTGTCAGAGAGAGTGAATCCCAAGAGGTCTGCCCAACTGGGTCCAGAACAGCCAAGGTAAAATACAACAAGTAATAAAGGAAAACTCAGGATAATCTGAAGGAGGTGGATTATCCAAATGGAGGTTAGGAGGTGGCACAACCATTGAGCTGTTTAAGGCTTATTAAAATATAAAGGCTGAGTGTGAAAATTTCAATAGAGAACCCAGAGCTTTGGGAAAGGTAGAGTGGAATGAGCTGCCAAAATTTATTTAATTCTACACGTACTGGCACAGGAGACAACTTTCTAAGCAGAACACTGATAGGTTATGAATAAATGGGACCTCATGACACAGAAAAGCTTATTCAAGGCAAAGGATAACTTCAATAGATTAAAATGGCAGTAAACAGAAAGGAATTTTTTTTTACCAACTCTAAATCTGACAGAGAGCTAATACCCAATATATATATAAAGACATGAAGACACTAGGTATCAACAAACCACCAATCCAATTTTGAAAATAAGGTTGTGAGTTAAACAGAGAGTTCTCAATAGAAGAATCTTAAAGGGGTGAGAAAGATTTAAAAAAAATATCCAATATCCTTATCCATTAGGGAAATGCAAATCAAAACTACTTTGAGCTTTCATCTTACACATGTCAGAATGACTATTATAAACAGTAGAAGTGGCAGCGCATGATGGCAAGGATGTGGAGCAAGGGAACACTCTTGCATTGATGGAGGGAGTGTAACATGGTACAGCCACTGTAGAAATCAAGAAGATAGCTCATCAGAAAACTGAAAATCAATCTACCTCAAGACCCACCTATAAAACTCTTGAGCATATAGACAAAAAATACTACATCTTACCACAAGGTTCAATTGTTCAATTAGTTCATAGTGGCTTTATTTAAAATAGTAATAAAGGATATGAAACCTGAACTGGCCATCTTCTGTAACCAGGCAAGGCTCCCAGTGGTGCACCTGGGACGCCAACACATTCACACATCCTTAGACTCACAAGCTGTCTTGACTACAAGATGTGCTGGTGCAATTGGGCTCCAAATCTGTGAAAGTGACAAAGCACTGGTCTAACTTAAGGCTCAATCCATGAGAGGCAACCCATGAAGGACAGTCCCTGGATGGCCATGAGCATGAAGCTGGGTGGCTCAGAGACCTAGGGTAGAAACAAATACAAAAGAACACAACAACTGGAACAAGTCAAAGATCAAATTCCTAAGGATATTCTGATAAAGTCATAAAGCAGTGCCTAATCCAGTGTTCATTAGAAAGATTTCATCTTGCAACTGAGGGGAGCCTCTACAGCCTTGATGTCTTCAAACTCATGATCTTTCTCTACCCATAGGCTGGAGAACAGTCATGGATGATATTGTCTAGCCTGATAGAAGCTATGTGTTCTTCTAGGATTTGTTGATCAAAACAAAACAAGCTTTTGACCTCAAATGTACCTGAAATCCCTTAAAATATGCCATATTTAAACTTGTACAAGTCTCTTTTATTGTATATTATAATTATATCACAAAACATTAAGATCAGTAATGAAAAAGATGGGATGGTTAAATAGCATAAATATTATTGTTTGAATGTGCCTAAACTAGGAAGCCATTTTTCAACATCATTCACACATTGTTTTCTGAAAGAAATGTTAGCTCAAGGATCCTTCTGGTTTCTGTCTGTGCCTGGAGCTGATCCTGTGCCACACTGCTTTATACCCAAATATCTCTGGGAGAGAGATTATCTCCCAGGTGTGCAGGTACATCTGTGAGCACAGGTAATACCAACATTTCTGTTCA
The DNA here is from genome assembly GCF_011762505.2 of Arvicanthis niloticus. Taxonomy (NCBI): domain Eukaryota; kingdom Metazoa; phylum Chordata; class Mammalia; order Rodentia; family Muridae; genus Arvicanthis; species Arvicanthis niloticus. The sequence continues at coordinate 61,752,204 of NC_047666.1, forward strand.
AATTTCTGGCCCAAGAAGGACAAGTTCAGAGTCATCAGGACACAGGAAACAAGGAACATCCAGAGACAGGATCCTTCAACTTTCCATCTGCCCCTCAGAGCTGACCCTGTACCATAGCTCCCCATATCCAAATACATCCAGGAAAGAATTGGTCACTCAGGAGTACTGACACACAGGCTTGAAAAAGGGTCAGGACACAGTCAGAGATAGCAAGGCTAACTAACACCAGGGATATCTAGAAGGCAAGAGGCAGGGCAAGAACATAAGCAACAGAAACCAAGACTACTTGGCATAATCAGAACCCAGTACTCCTCCCATGACAGCAAGCCCTGGATACCCCAACACACCAGAAAAGCAAGACTCTTACTTAAAGTCACATCTCATGATGATGATAGAGGACTTTAAGAATGACATAAATAACTCCCTTTAAGAAATTCAAGAGAACACAAGTAAACACGTAGAAGTTAAAAGAGAAAACACAAAATCCCTTAAAGAATTGTAGGAAAACATAACAAAACAGGTGAAGGAATTAAACAAAACTATCCAGGATCTAAAATATGGAAATAGAATCAATAAAGAAATAACAAAAGGAAACAATACTGAAGATTGAAAATCTAGGAAAGAGATCAGGGACAGAGATGCAAGCATCATCCAGGGAATACAAGAAATAGAAGAGAAAATCTCAGGTGCAGAAGATACCAGAGACAACACTGATGCAACAGTCAAAAATGCAAAATGCCAAAAGCTCCTAACCCAAAACATCCAAAAAACATCTAGGACACAATGAGAAGAACAAACCTAAGGTTGATAGATATAGAAGAGAACAAAGATCCCCAAATTAAAGGGCCAATAATTATTGTCAACATAATTATAGAAGAAAACTTCCCTAATCTAGAGAAAGAGATGCCCATAAACACACAAGAAGCCTACAGAACTCCAAATAGATTGGACCAGAAATGCAATTCCTCTCCTCACACAATAGTCAAAACACCAAATACACAAAACAAAGAAAGAATACTAAAAACCAGTAAGGCAAAAAGGTCAAGTAATATACAATGGCAGACTGATCAGAATTACACCAGACTTCTCACCAGAGACTATGAAAGCAAGAAGATCCTGGGCACATGTGATACAGACCCTAAGAAAACACAAAGACCTGCACAGGCTACTATACCCAGCAAAACTCTCAATTACCATAGATGGAGAAGCCAAGATATTCAATGGCAAAAACCAAATTTATATAATACCTTTCCACAAATCCAGCCCTACAAAAAATAATAGATAGAAAACTCCAACACAATGAGGGATATTACACCCTAGAAAAAGCAACAAAGTAATCATCTTTCAACTAACTTAAAAGAAGATAGCCACATAAACATAATTCTGCATCTAACAACAAAAATAACAGGAAGTAGCAATCATTGTTTCTTAATATCTCTTAACATCAATGGACACAATTCCCTAATAAAAGCCATAGACTAACACACTGGATACATAAGCAACACATAGCATTTTGCTGCATATAGATAATGCACCTCAGAGTCAATGACAGAAACTACCTCAGAGTAAAGGTTGGGAAAACAAATTTCCAAGCAAATGTTCCCAAGAAACAAGCTGGAGTAGCCATTCTAATATTGAGTAAAATCAACTATCAAACAAAACTATCAAAAAATAAAGAAGGACACTTCATATTCATATAAGGAAAAATCTACCAAGAAGAAATCTGAATTCTGAACATTTATGCTCCAAGTGCATGAGCACTCACATTTAAAAAAAAAAAAAAAAACCAACTTTACAATGCTGAAAGCACACATTGCACTTCAGACACTGAATAGTGGGAGATTTTTGATATGCCACTCTCAGTAATGAACAGATCACAGTAACAGAAACTAAACAGAGACATTGTAAACTAACAGGAGTAATAGACAAAATGGATTTAACAGATATCTATAGAACTTTTCATCCTAAAACAGATGAATATACCTTAATCTCAGCATCTCATGGTACCTCCTCCTAAATAAACCATATAATCAGTCACAAAACAGGTCTCAAAAGATGTAAGAAGAATGAAATAGTCCCACACATCCTATCAGATCACCACAGGCTAAGACTGATCTATAGTAACAACAAAAACAACAGAAAGCCCACATAAACATGGAAGCTGAATAGCACCCTACTCAATGATAACTTGGTCTAGTAAGAGATAAAAAAAGAAATTAAAGTCTTTTGAGAATTTGATGAAAATGAAGGCAGAACATACCCAAAGTTATGATGCACAATGCAAGCAATGCTAAGAGGAAAACTGATAGCTCTCACTGCCTCTAAAAAGAAACTGGAGAGAGCATACACATACACTAGAAGCTTAACAGCACACCTGAAAGCTCTAGAAAAAGGAAGCAAATACACCCAAGAGTGGTAAGCAGCAGGAACTAAATCACAGGGCTGAAAACAACCAAGAAGAAACAAAAAGAATTATACAAAAAAATCAACAAAACAAGGAGCTGGTTCTTTGAGAATATTAACAAGAGAGATAAACACTTAGCCAGGCTAACCAGAGAACACGAAGACAGTATACAAATTAACAAAATCAGAAATGAAAAGGGAGACATAAGAACAGAAACTGAGGAAATTCAAAACATCATCAGATCCTACTACAAAAGAATATACTCAACAAAACTAGAAATTCTGGATACAATGGATAGTTTTTCAGACAGACACCAGGTATCAAAGTTAAATCAGGATCACATAAACCATCTAAACAGTACCAAAACCCATAAAGAAAGAGAAGCAGTCATTAAAAGTTGCCCAAACTAAAAACACCCAGGACCAGACATGTCTAGTACAGAATTCTATCAGACTTTCAAAGAAGGCCTAATAACCAATACTCTTCAAACTATTCTACAAAATAGAGAAGGAACACTACTCAATTTGTTCTATGAAGCCAAAGTTACACTGGTACCAAAACGACACAAAGAGCCAACAAAGAAAGAGAAGAACTTCAGACCAATTTTCCTTATGAATATTGATACAAAAATACTCAATAAAATTCTCACAAGCTGAATCCTAAAAACATCAAAATGATCATTCAACACGATCAAGTAGGCTTCATCCCAAGGATTCAGGGATGGTTCAATATATAAAAATCAATCAATGTAATCTACTACATAAAGAAACTGAAGAAAAAAACATGGTTATCACATTAAATGCTGAGAAATGATTTGACAAAATTCAACAGCCCTTCATGGTAAAAGTCTTGAGAAGATCAGGAATTCAAGGCCCATACCTAAACAGTAAAAGCAATACACACCAAGCCAGTAGCTAACATCAAACTAAATGGAGAGAGACTTAAGCAATCCCACTAAAACCAGGGACTAGACAAGGCTGCCCACTTTCTCTATACCTATTCAATATAGTACTGGAAGGCCTAGCCAGAGCAATTAGTCAAGAAAAAAAGGCCAACAAAATACAAACTAGAAAGGAAGGAGTCAGAATATCACTATTTCTAGATGATATCTGGTATACTTAAGGGACCCCAAAACTTCGACCAGGGAACCCCTAAACCTAGTCAACAATTTCAGTAAAGTGGCCAAACAAAAAAATTAACTCAAAAAAATCAGTAGCCTTCCTCTATTTAAAGGATAAATGGGCTGAGAACGAAATGGAAATGACACCCTTCACAATAGTCACAAACAATAATATAAAATATTTTGATGTGACTCTAACTAAACAAGTGAAAGATCTATACAACAAGAACTTGAATTCTTTGAAGAAAGAAATTGAAGAAGAGCTCAAAAGATTGAAATATCACCCATGCTCATAGATTGGCAAGATTAATATAGTAAAAATGGCCATATGGCTGAAAGCAATCTACAAATTAAATGCAATATCCATCAAAATTTTAATTCAATTTTTCATAGAGTTAGAAAGAGTAATTCTCAAATTCATTTGGAATAACAAAAAACCCAGGATAGCGAAAACTATTCTCAACAATAAAATAACTTCTGGGAAAATTACCATTCGAAGCTATATTACAGAGCAATGGTGATAAAAAACTGCATGGTATTGGTACAGTGACAGGCAGGTGGATAAATGGTCTAATATTGAAGACCTAGAAAATGAACATACCATCACTTGACCTTTGACAAAAGAATTAAACCATACAGTGGAAAAAAGAGAAGTTTTCAACAAATGGTGCTGGTTCAACTGGAGTTCAACATATAGAAAATGCAAAATGATCCATTTTTATTTCCCTGTACAAAGTTGAAGTCCAAGAGGATCAAGGACCTACACATAAAACTAAATACACCAAAACTAATAGAAGAGTATATGGGGAAAAGCCTTACACACATGGGCACAGGAGAAATTTTTCTGAGCAGAACACCAATGCTTTATGCAGTAAAAACAACAATAGACACTAAGACTTCATAAAATTACAAAGCTTTTGTAAGGCAAAGGACACCATCAATAGGACAAAAAGGCAACCATCAGATTGAGAAAAGATCTCTACCAATTCTACATCCAATACAGGGCTAATATCCAATATATACAAACAACTCAAGAAGTTAGATTCCAGACAACCAAATATCCCTATTTAAAAATGGGGTTCAGAGCTAAACAGAGAATTTTCAACTGAGGAAACTGGATAACCAAGAAGTACCTAAAGAACTGTTCAATATCCTTAGTAATCAGGGATATGGAAATCAAAACTACCCTGAGATTCCATCTCACACCACTGAGATTGCTAAGATCAAAAACTCAGGTAATAGCAGATACTGGCAAGGGTGTGGAGAAAAAGGATCACCCCTCTATTGTTGTTGGGATTGCAAGCTGAAGGAAATACTCTGGAAAACTGTCTGATGGTGCCTCGGAAATTTGGAGATAGTGCTACCTGGGAACACAGCTATACCACTCCTGGGAATATACCCAGAAGATGCTCCAACATGTAATAAGGACACATGCTCCACTATGTTCAGAGCAGCCTTATTTATAAATGCCAGAAGCTAGAAATAGCACAGATGTGTCTCAACAGAAAAATGGATACAGAAAAATGTGCTGCACTTATATAATAAAGTACTACTCAGCTATGAAAAACTGACTTCATGAAATTCACAGGCAAATGGATGAAACTTGAAAATATCATGCTGAGTGAGATAAACCAGTCACTAAAAGAACACACATGATATGCACTCAGTGATAAGTGGATATTAGTCCAAAAGTTTGAAATATCAAGATAAAATTCACAGACCATATGAAGTTCAAGAAGAGGGAAAACCAAAGTGGGGATGCTTTATTCTTTCTTAGAAGGGGAACAAAATACTCACAGGAGGAATTATGGAGATAAGGTGTAGAACAGGAACCAAAGGAAAGGCCATTCGAAGACTGCCCCACCTGGGGATCCATCACATACACAATCCCCAAACCTGGATGCTATTTTGAATGACAGAAAGTACTTCCTAACAGGAACCTAATATGGCTGTCTCCTGAGAGGCTCTGTCAGAGTCTGACAACTACAGAGGCAGATGTTCACAGCCAACAATTAGACTAAGTGTGGGCTCCCCAATAGGGAGATGGAGAAGGGTCTGAAGGAGCTGAGGGGGTCTGCAGCCCCATGGAAAGAGCAACAGTGTCAACATGCCAGACCCACCAGAGCTCCTGAGGACTGGACCATCAACCAGAGAGTGTACATAGAGGGACACATGACTCTGCTCACATATGTAGCAGAAGAAGGCCTTATTGGGAAGAGTGGCCTCTGGGCAAGGGAGGGGCTTAATACCACACTGGAGAGGAATGCCAGGGCAGGAAGGCTGGAGTGGACAGGTTGGTGGTGGAGAGTCAGGGAAAGGGGTGTTGGAATAGACAGTTCTTAAGGGGAAACCTGGAAAAAGATAATATTTGAAATGCAAATAAAGAAATTATCCAATAAAAGGAAAAAACAAATTTTAGCTTAACTTTAAACACTACAATGTATTTTTTTTCTAACTCTATATCTATATGCTAGTTTATGCTACTGAAATAAACATGAATTCTTTGAGGAAAGAGATAGTAGCATAAAGAAACATGGTAGCATAAGAAATATTTTTCTAACACTATGATAGATCATGAATCAAAATGTAGAAATTACAAGCCAGTGCCCAACACTCTAGGAAAATATAAGAACAACTACTACTACCTTCCATGGGAGAGGAACCTGGAGGACACTTTGATCAAGTGAGCCTCCTTCCACTCTGAGTGACAGCTCCTCATGGAGTGCCTGGGCAATGGCATACACAGCAGCATGGACTTTGTAGCTCGAGGGTGAGGTGTTCATATCCCAAACATGCAGAGGTCGTGTGCTCAGGCTGCCATTTTGCTCACATTGACTTAGTTCCCTGACATTGTACTGATAGGAACGTGGACATTCAAATATGATCGACCACACATCCTGCATAAAGATATCATGAGGGTATTTTCTAGGTTGAACACTTCCAAGAAAATCCTTGAATCCCAGAATTTCATCCATGTGAACTGAAAACGATAATCCTGCACTAAAGTATGTATAAATTAGATCTTGTTCAAAGGGTAATGCAGTGATATACCAATCAGAAGTTGTGATCCAAACATTATCAAAAGAACTATACAAAGTGAAGATAGGGAAAGACGTTTGAAAAGCATGTGTGACACCAAATGCAAGCATCACACGTGGCAATTGGACTCTTTTCAAAAAAATTTTCCAGTATGCTGGGTCCTCAGAAGTATATACTTCACCCTTTTCTGCAAATGCAACACAAAGGCCATGGTTGGTCATCTCCTCTGTGATGTCCCTAAGGAAGACTTCTCCCCTCATATCATCTGGAACCAACAGACCAACCCAGACCCAAGAGAAATATAGCAGCAGTTGAATAATTCCCTGATACAGAACTGTAGTGGGCGAAGGAAACTGGTAAGGAGACTGGAGCTGGACTCTGGTCCCAAGACTCTGGTCAAAAGGAGCATAGCTGATCTAAAGAGAAAAAAAGTTACAACTCAAGTCAAGACAATTAAATTTATCGTCCTGTGATTTGCTTTACCTTTTCTGTTTATTCACTCTAGGAAAACTTAAACAGTTAAATAACTTTACTAAGAAATACCAATTTGTTACCTATGTCACTTGCAACTCACTGTGTACATGAAATGTATCTTAATCATTGTACTTTTATAGAATATATCAAAAAGGGACATGGAGTGTCTATCTCCTGATCTCAGTTAAGGTAATTACAAGCTAAACATGAGAATTTGCCAATCTGTCACTTCCCATACCAAAACATTCATCTTCCTGATAATGAAAGTGGAAAAATATTAACAAAAAAGGCCCTTTCACTTGAAGTCACAAATCCATCACTAATTAATCAATAAACAAAAATCTAAGAAGCATTGTAAAATCCTCTAGTGAAGTCTATATTTGGCTAGAAGTTCCTATGTATTTGTCTTTCTGTAATGCTTATTGCATAGTCAACTAAAATAAGCTTGCTTAGGTTGGAAGGCTGACTATCTACCACAATGCTTGTTGTAAAGTCTCTCTTTTAACAGGAACCTCTGGTCACTCCCATCACATTGCTATCCTTTTTAACAGAAAACTTGAGTTGAGTTGTCTACAATGTCATTCCTACATACTTTAGGGCATCTCCTTTGGGATGGGGGGATAGACTAGATCATTAATTACCTAATCTGCTATATCCAATGACAAATTACCAAATTCACTTCACTTAATCTAGTATTGGCATGAAACAATCCTTTTCCTTAAAATGTGCTCTTTAATGAGCTCCAGGAATCTTTTTTAGTAAAGGAATGAATTTCCAAGGTTTGGACGACACTATCAGTCTGCCTTACTGAATTTTCCATCTCTCTCTACACTGGTGGTATCAGAATATCCTTGTGTCCCATGGTTCAGATTGGGACTTGATCCCCTTTCCACACATATTCCCTAAATAATAATCTCCTAAAATCAGATGCCCACTAGGTCATGCACTCATGCACAGTTCATACCCTGGGTTTATGCACTGTTTTCTCCCCAGGCATCTAAGTATAGATCTTTAGTGAACATTTCACTTATTGGATCCAAAATCATGATAATTGAATACAGACACTCAATATATGTTAACTGATTGTGGGGAGAGGGGTGGGTGAGGAGAAGAAATGGAAAATCACAATGATAACAAACGGAAGAGTTAGGAGGAAGCTTGGCTCAGGCAGTTTATGGAGGGAGGATTTAGTTCACTAACTTGCGGACTAGGAGCTGACCTCAGAATCAGACTGTAACTGTGGATTCTGATAGGCCCAAGCCTGAGGGGACTGAAAAGTAAACTATAGAGCTATGCATGCCTGACGATGTCCTGACAAGTCCATTTTTTTGTAAGATACATGCATTATATAATCATGAGGCTGAGGAGGTAGCTCAAGGCCTGCATTAGAATCCTCAGCATCCCCATAACAAGTCAGACACAGCTGTGTGTGCTTGTAGCCTTACATAGCAGGGCAGAGACAGTAAATCCCTAGAGCCTGCTGACTAGTCAGCTCAAAATTTGAAGCTTCTGCTTCAATAAAAGACTCTGATTCAAGGCAGCAGTTCAGAAAGTGATAAAGTGATAATATCTGGCATCCATATGTACTGACATGATTCCTGCATAGTCCTGACACATACCATATGTGCCACACATACCACACAAACATACACAATCATACACAAATGGGCACACACACACTTATGTCCACCCACAAGTGAACACATGTGTGCCCACATGCACACACATGCACACACACACACACATTCACATACACGAAGGTACACACATGGAGAGAGAGAGGCTGAGAGAGAGACAGAGATGTGAGAGGGAGACTAAGAGAGAGAAAGAACAAACAACTATGGCACCTCCATGAAGTGTTAATTCCTCAGTACTAGATATCAAAGAGAATAAGAAAAATGACATGAAAGCAAATGCCAGAGTTGCTTTGTTGTGTAGAGTAACCAATATTCACAAATAATCAAAAGCACAGCTCACATAAGCATGTAGATACAATAAGAGAATCAATTCTGAATCTAAATAGAACTTATCAAACAGGTATTTGCTGGAGAATTTTTAAAATATGGAGGGAAAAAACTGGAAAAAAACCAAGATAACCAAATAAACTTGCTGAAAATTAAAATCCAAGTCAGTCAAATGAAAAACCACCACTGAACAACCTTTATAAACTTTCTTCAACTCAAGGATACACTCTGAAAAATATGAAAATGAATCCAGAGACAAAGATGTCTGACTTTGCAAACAGAAGACCTAAATACAGAACTGATTGAGAACAGACATACAGCACTCAGGCTGGAGAAAAGAAAAAAATAGAAAAAAAGGCTAATCTGTCATATGTAATAGGAATAATTTGCTTATATTAGGGACTCATTCATCTAATGGGAAGGCAGTATATGTAATTAGATCAAATGTTCATTTTCTTGAGTTTCCTCCTGCTTGAGCACAAATAATTAAATTACGTGCTATAGCCACTGTTTGAAATGCTAAAAAATCAAGTTTTCAATTTGTATGCTCATAGCTAGTATATAGCTCATGATTTATAATTGCTTGAAATTGTGCCTTTTTTTAGATATTGTTAATTCCCAAAATTTACAGTTATTTATACAAACATAGCTTAATTTAAGGAACATGTACTGTTCCTTAACTCTATAAGACATTTAAGAGCTTATATTGAATTGCCTGGACCACAAGGCAATGCCACATCAGATTTGTATACAAGGCAGATTATCGACCTTACAAAACAATTGGCCATACAATCTTATTCTTTACATCATCAAAACAGTAATAGCCTGAGACAACACTTTGGCATTTCTAGAAAGTGTGCAAGTCAAATTGCAAACATGTGTTCTCAGTATCCTCAACTTTTTCAAAATGGTGGTAAGCCTTCAGGACTTATATGTATTCAATTATGGCAAATGGATGTTACTCATTTTTGATTTTAGAAAATTAAAATATGTACATGTTACTTGACACCTTTCAGACTTTCAAGTTGCAACTGCTTTAACAGGAGAAGCAACTAAAAATGTAATAAGTTTTAGCCTACATTATTTTTCTATGCTTGATGTTCCATATCAGACTAAGATAGGTAATGGAACTGGCTATTGCAGTCAAACATTTTAGTTGTTTTTTTGACAATTTAATATTGCTCATATTCCTTATTATCCTCAAGGACAAGGAATTGTGAAACAGCTATTATGGAACTTTAAAATGATATCTTCATAAATCTCTGAGTGTGGGAGGAGCAGCTACTGGTGCTTCTGCCCTGGTTTTGCAAGGAACTGTGAAAAATTAGCTTTTAAAATCTAAAGAAAGGGAGTTATACAATCCAAGGTCACCAATAGCACTCCTTGATTTCCCTTATTTGTTTTAAATTTTTTGCAGACTGATGCTAAATGTTAGTCTGCAGTGGGTTGCCCTGGCATCCAGTCACTTCCAGCTCATTTGCCAGGGTCAAATAGAGAGACCCCCTAACTAACACATGGAAGTGTCCCAACCCTGTTTTAATTTGGGGTCATGGCTTGGTCTGTATTTTTTTCAGAAAAAGAAAATGGAGCCCGATGGCTGCCTGAAGGATTGGTCCATCAAGTGGACACAGATCTTGGGCCTAATAATTATGATTGTAATGATAAAAATGGCTCAAAATCCTTATCAGCCAGCTGATTCAACATGGCATATAGTCTCCACTCTTACTGGAGAGTAAGTGTTTTTTTATCATTATTTAAAACAACCCACTATCTGCTGGCCCAACTTTTTGTCTGATCCCTGCCAATCAGCAGCTAGATTAGATACTAGAACATTCCGGTTTGCAACCTTATTTTCTACAGTGCTTGGATAATCTTGTTGCTATTAATCTTTGAAACTTGTATCTCAAACAGATTGGTTGCCTTCACACAGGATCGCTCTCAGAAAGCTCAGCTATTCACCATGGCAGTTATACACCACTATGAAGAATTGCATTGAGTGCATACTCAAAGGTCCTTTAGTCTGAATGTAGCTTTGGTCTGTATGAGAAAGAGTGTGCCAAAGATGGCCAGTTAGTCAAAGATATGTAAGAGTGTTCTTGAGCTCCTACAGACTTAAGACAGTAACATACATCAATAATACTATGTATATTTTCCTATATGACAGGTAATAAGGAGCAATATAGACACCAACCTAAGCCAGACAAGGTCACCCAGCCACTCTTTACAGAGACGAGATGAAGTCTTGTGCCCCATCCAGCTATGGGCCCTGTTCATCTTGAAAAAACTAAAAAGGGGGAATTGTGCCCTGCCCCCAGCCTTGAGCAGGCCTGAAATACTTTGTATACCACAACAGACCAAGAATAATAGGACCTAGGTGGAGTTATCCACCTTGACTGCACGACAATAGACCAAATAATAGGACCAAGGTGGAGGTACCCACCTTGGCTTCACGTACAGCCTGCTACAGGAACTTAGCAGAATAGATTGCCCACTGATCTTGCCTGGAGATATCTTCAGCTGTGACAAAGGATGGGTTCCTCCACTGATCTCCGACAGTGACTAAAATTGGGTTTTCCCACCCATCTCTAGCTGAATCAAGAAGGGGTACCATGGTGGGACTTTCCCTTTAAATTGAGAACTGATAACTACACTTCAAGCCTTATCAGAGAATTTTGCCTTGCCTTCATCTTTTCTCAGCCTCCGTCCCTTTTTCATTTCCAGTACCCCTTTCAGAAAAACCCAGTTGGTCCATGGCCGCAGGTGGCTACAATTATATTCATTATAAATGCCATTATAAGCATATTTCAAAAAATATATAGATATAGATACAGATACAGATGATGATGCAGATGCAGATGCAGATGCAGATGCAGATGCAGATATAGATATAGATAGATATGAAGAAATAAAATTTCTGAAGATGCAGCTATACTATTACTGGGCATATACCCAAAAGATGCTCCAACATATAACAAGAACATGTGCTCCACTATGTTCATAGCAGCCTTATTTGTAATAGGCAGAAGCTGGAAAGAACCCTGATGTCTCTCAACAAAAGAATGGATACAGAAAATGTGGTATATTTACACAATGGAATACTACTCAGCTCTTAAAAATAATGACTTCACAAATTTTGCAGTCAAATGGATGGAACTAGAAAATATCATCCTGAGTGAAGTAACCCAGACACAAAAGAACATCCATAATATGTACACACACTGGTAAGTAGATATTAGCCCCAAAACTCAGAATACTCCCAGGGTGGTTGGAGGAACCTCCAGAAAGTCCCAAATGCAGGGGATGTGAGAAACTCCAAACACCCAATTGGGATGACATTAGTTGCAATAACCAACAGAGGAGAGATAGAAACTGAAGACAACACCTCCAGAATGGACACCACTTGAGGGATAGGCCACAAATCCATCTCAAAATCTTAACACAGAATTGTTCCCATCTAAAGGAAACTTGGGGACAAAATAATGGAATGGGGGCTGAAGAAAAGGCCATCCAGAGGATGCCCCACCTTGGAGTCTATCATATCTGTAGATACCAAACACTGAAACTATTGCTGATGCCAAGTACTTGCAGACAGGAGCTGAGAAGCTCTGCTAGCACCTAACTGAGACAGATGCAGATACTCACAGCCAACCATTGACCTGAGCCTGGGAACCTCAGTGGGAGAGATGGAGAAAGGACAGAAGGAGCTGAAAGTGATTGCAGCCCATGGATTGAACCACGTATACAAAAAGTATACGTGGGAGGATGTATGGCTCCTGCCACATATTTGGCAGAGGATTGCTTATCTGGCACCAAAGGGAGAGGAAGCACTTTGTCCTGTGGAGGCTTGTTGTCCCAGCAAAGGAGGATGCTAGAGGGGTGAGGCAAGAGACTGTGTATGTTTGGAAAGGACCCTCTTAGAGACAAAACCAGGGGCATTGGAATGGAGGTTTGAGGGAGCTGAGACCAGGTAGGGAGACAACATTGAAATGTAAACAAAATAACCAATTTTTAAAAATTAACTCATAAAATCTCATAAAAATAAAAATCTAGATAGAGCATAATGGTGCATGCCTGGGAAGCAAAGGCAGAGGATCACTGTAAGGCTATCCTGGGATACATAGGATGTTCAAGACCACGTAAGTTGGCATGGTGAGAACCTGTCTCAGAAATGAACAAATAGGTAAAAATAGAAAATAAAAATATAAACCACCATGGGGGCCTCGTTCATTTATTAAGAGTTAAGTAACTTCACTGAGGATATCAGGAAACAGTTCATGCTAGGTCACAGTTATTTGCAAATTAATAGATTTCTAGTAGCCCTTTTCAATTTTGTTATAATTAAGATGAATCTGACTTGTAAATGCTAGCTGTCTAGCATTGCCTCTAAGAAATCCTTACTGATCAACAGAGAGATTTTTAAACAAATACAAAACCATAAAACTTTCCTGCCAACAGGTGAAAATTACAAAGAGCCCCAACATCGAGTCAGAGTAAGTCTGACCCATGGTTCTTTGTAAAAATGAATGTTATGTGGCAATCTGAGCTAATACAACAGTAAAATAGCCAGAAATATGTCCATAGTAATTACTGTGAAGATATGTTAGTAAAATTATTATAGTTCTCGTGCTTTGTGATGCTCTAAAACTGAATACAACAGAAAGACAGCTTTAACAATGGAAAAAGCAAAGGGAATTTTTTTCTTGGAGGGGTAAGAATACAGGTTGTCATTACTTTGATTTATACTTTTTCAATTTTGAAGTTTTGAAATTATATTTATTATATAAACATGATTTTATTTTATAAATGAATTATACTTCACACTTAAAATGATAGCTAAAAAGTAAGTGATTAAGCACCTCATCACTAAACAATGATGGAATTAATTAGCATTGATTACTATGCTATTATGTTTGACCTAAAGAACCATGATGCTTTGCATACCTGTGGGACATTGTAGAGACTTAGAACTCGGGAGATCTGAGTTGATATTCCTGTTGAAATGCCTCCTATCACAGCAACCAGCTTATCAGTCTTCTCAGGCCTGCAGCTGTAGTTAGGAACTGGGGGGCTCTCTCCTGAGAGCAGAGCCAGAGAACTCTCCACAGCCTTCACCTCAATAAAGTCAACATTGAAGAGATAAAATCCCAGGGACATATTAAATAGAATATTTTGGTCCTTGTTAATATTTTCTATAGCAAAAACCATTGCCAACATGTGCTGATAATTTTTAGTGAGATCCCTAGGAGGAAAAATTGGAAAGACCATTTTTATGTTATATTATTATTATTATGAATTTGTAATTAGATGATAATTACATCCTTTACCTCCCTCTCTTTTCTCCATGCAGTTCCTGCCATGCTATCTCTCAAATTCTGGATTTTTTATAACAGTCTAAGTCATATAAGAATATTCATGATATTCCAAGAAACAAGCAAGATATTCTATATTTAAAATTTAAAAGAAAAGAGTCATAAAAAAGAAGATTCATAGTACAACTTACTATCAAATTCAAAATATTTTTTTTTAATTTTTTTGAGACAGGATCTCACTTATTCAACCCAGACTGACTTTAAACTCACTATGTACAATAGGTTAAACTCAGGCTCACAGAGATCCACCTGCCTCTGCTTCTCAAGTTCTGGGGTTAAAGGTTTGCACCACCATATGCTATCAAATGTACAATTTTTACTTACTGTGCAATTTGTGTCTGAGAAATAAAAATGGAGGAGTAAAGCATGTGGGAAATAGCAAACATTAAAACTTTGTATTTCATGTGGTCTTCTGAAATAGGATAAACCTCAGGAAAACTCACAGTGCTTGATCAACCATAGCAATTGAAAGAAAATAGTGTCAAATACATCAAAACAGGAAAAATAAAATGTTCTCAGTAGAATACACTAAATAACTACAAAAAAACTATTTTTGACTGCAAAGTGCTTTCAACACCTTCTTACATATTTAAGAAAACTCAGAGTGAGTAGGGGAGAGACACACAGAGAGCCCATCATGGCTGAGTAGCTCTTGGCATTTGGAGGCTACTGGGGAAGGGAGAGTCAGTTTCCTTAGGAGGTTGCCCTAGTAGCTTGCCTATACTCTATATGATGTCCTATACTCCTGCACTACTGGCATGTCTAAACGAACTCAGGAGATTAAAAGGTAAGAAAGTGTGCAAGACCGTGAGAGGCACAGAGACAAAAAGACCCCATAAGGTTTAAGACAGTAGACATGGGAGGAGAAGCAGTAGAGGTGGGTGAGATCAACATACATTGTATACATGTATAAAATCCTTAGAGAAGCCAAACACTTACTCATAAACAAATTCTGGAAAATACAATGTATCATTAAAATTAAACATATTTCTAGTGTCTCCAGAGGTCACTCTAAGGGAAAAGAGTCCTCCAATAACAAAATCCCCATCTTGATAGTAGCCAGGAGAAGCAGGTATATTCAAGGAGAAACAAGAAATTTGTTCCTGAAATACAATGAGAACAATCAGGAGAGAGAGTAATTTCATACTAACATTGATAAATAATTAATAAAACCCTGAAATCTGTTCAGTTGAGAATCTTGGACTAATCAACACACAGCACATCAGCAACCTGATAAAACGTGTGTGTCTGGTCAGTGTGAATCAAGGTTATAAAGCATCATTTTGTCCAGTACAGACCCACCAGTACCAAACACTCGCTCAGTTCCTGGGAGGATAATCTGTGTTGCACATACTTAGCCCTAGATATTGTGTCCCCATCATAGAGTCACTGTGAGTCCCCAAGGGCTCAGGAACCTCTCACTTGGCACCTGGGAATCCTGATTCTCAGCAGGAAAACACACAATTAGAAAAAGTGTGAAGTCCTCTAAAACACCTGCAGGGTGTGTACACTCACGGAGCTGAGACTTCTCATCGTCCAAGGTAAAGGGAGACTGACCAGTTCAAGCACAATTAAGTCATAAAGGGTCATTTGAAGGAAGCATCAAAGGACTCAGTGTTTGTGGGAAGGAAGGGTTGGACCCTTAATCATTTAACATAAGTGTCATTTTAGAGTATTTCTGTGAGGCAAAGCCAAAGCCTTACATTAGAAAACATTATTTCTCATCACTATATTGGATCAAATATCAACTTGTGTACTTTTATTGGATATTTTATGTATTTACATTTCAAATGTTATCACCTTTCCCGGTTTCTACTCCAGAGACTCCCTATCCCATTCCCCCTTCCCCTGCTTCTATGAGCGTGCTTCACCACCCACCCACACACTTCTACCTCACTGACAAGTCATTCCCCTACACTGGGAAAACTAGCCTTCACAGGACCAAGGGCCTCCCTCCCATTTATGCCAGACAATGCCATCCTCTGCTATATATGTGGCTGGAGCCATGGGTCCCTCCATCTCTATGCTTTGGTTGGTGGTTTAGTCCCTGGGAGCTATGGGAAGTCTGGTTGGTGGGTATTGTTGTTCTTCTATGGGATTGCAAACACATCCAGCTCCTTCAGTCCTTTCTCTAACTCCTCCATAGAGGAGGTCCCTGTGCTCTGTCCAATGGTTGAATGTGAGTATCTGCCTCTATATTTCTCAGGTTCTAGCACAGCCTCTCAGGAGACAGCTATATCAGGCTCTTGACAGTAAGCACTTCTTAGCATCAGCCATAGTGATTGAATTTGGTGGCTGCATATGGAATGGATCTCCAGGTGGGAAAGTCTCTGGATGGCTTTTCCTTCAGTATCTGCTCCACTCTTTCTCCCTGTATTTCTTTTAGACAGGAACAATTCTAGGTTAAAATTTTTGAGAAGGGTATGTGGCCCCATCCTTCAACTGAGGTCCATGCCTAACCTGTGGATATGATCTGGACAGGTTCTCTCTCCCCTTTGTTGCATATTTCAACTAATGTCATCTCCATTGGGTCCTGGGAGCCTCTTGCTTTCATGGCATCTGGAACTTTCTGGGGCTACACCCAGTTCCCCATCCCTCATTGCTACACACCTCTGTTCAATTTCTTGACCCTCTGTACATCTCCCCTGTCTCCTCTCATATGTGATCCTGCCCCCCTTTTCTCATCTCCTCCTCCTCACTTCCTCCAAGTTCCCTCCCATTCTCTGCCTCCTGTGATTACTTTGTTCACCTTCTGAGAAGGACTGAAGCATCCACACTATTTCTTAATTCTTCTTGAACTTCATATTGTCTCAAAGTTATATCATGGGTATTCTGATTTTTCATAATTTTTCATTTTTCCTAATATTCACATATAAGTGAGTATATACCATGTCTGTGTTACCTCATCCAAAATAATATTTTCTAGTTTCATGTATTTGCCTATGAATTTCATTAAGTCATTGTTTTTGATATCTGAGTAGTACTCTGTTGTGTAAATGTAGCACATTTTCTGTACCCATTCCTCTGTTGAGGGACATGTGGGTTGTTTTCAGCTCCTGACTATTATAAATAAGGCAGCTATGAACAAAGTAGAGTATGTGTCTTAGTTATAAGTTGGAGCATCTTTTGAGTATATGCCCAGGAATGGAATAGCTGGGACCTCAAGTAGTACTGTATCCAAATTTCTAAGGCTGGGCTATGAGAATTCACCAAGCTCCACTCCAGGCATGGGGAGATTGAGGTCCCGCTGAGCCAGAACTCTTTGGTCAGAGGTCTCTGGGCCAAGGCGGCTGGCAGGAGTCAGGTGGTCCCAGGCCTTGGGCACCCAGGTGCCACTGGGAGTTGCAGAAGGACTGACATGAGGAACAAATGGGCTAGACCAGCCCGTAGCCAAAAGGGGTGAGGGGGAGAAGCTCCAATGGCGCCCCAAGGAGTTGATGAGACTCTTGGTCAAGGCAACTCGCTTGGCTCAATCATGGCTGGCTCTGCTTGCTTGCTTGCTTGAGTTGGTAGGCCTCCATGGCTGGAACATAGAGAAGTCCTCTAGCAGGAGATTAGACTGTGGCTCATTAGTTGAATGAGCCCTCTATGGTTCTTCAAGGTGGGTCCCAAGTACAAGAGGAAGTCCATGGTTTTAAAAGGTTTATTGTCATGGCGGAAAGTGGATGAAATTGTACCCCGTGTCCTCAGGGTGGGCCTGAGGTTAAATAACTTTTGCAAGGCAGGAGGACTAGGAAGGAATGCTTAATTGGCTACGCCCTCTGGGCTTTAGGTATCTCATTAATATGGAGATCTCTTGAAGCTCTGCAGCCTGTAGTCATGACCTCTATCTTTGCTACCTGTGCTACATGACCTAAGGCCACAAACCTTTCTTTGGGAAAGTCTGTGGGTAAGTGAAAGGAACCAGGGCCCAGGAACCAAGGCTGAGCTCCTATAGTGCCATTAGGGTCACTGGGGTTCAAAGCCTGTGCTCCACCAAGTAACCAGCTGCCTCTCACAGGCCACCACCACACAGAAATGGATAATTTTCTAGAACGATAAAAAAAACACCAAAGTTAATTCAGGATCAAATAAACCATCTAAACAGTACCATAATCCCTAAAGAAACAGAAGCAGTCATTAAAAGTCTCTCAACCAAAAAAAAAAAAAAGCCCAGGATCAGACAGGTTTAGTGCAGAATTCTGTCAGACCTTCAAAGAAGACATATTACCAATACTCTTCAAACTATTCCACAATATAAAACCAGAAGGAACACTACCCAATTCCTTCTATGAAGCCACAATAACACTTATACCTAAACCACACAAAGACCCAACAAAGAAAGAGGACTTCAGACCAATTTCCAATATGAATATCAATGCAAATATACTCAATGAAATTCTTGCAAACAAAATCCAAGAACACATCCAAACAATCATTCAACATGATCAAGTAGGCTTTATCCCAGGGATGCTGGGATGGTTCAATATACAAAAATCCATCAAAGTAATCTACTATATAAACAAACTCAGAGAAAAAAACACATAAACATCTCATTAGATGCTGGGAAAGAATTTGACAAAATTCAACACCCCTTCATGGTAAAAGTCTTGGAAAGATCAGGAATTCAAGGCCCATACCTAAAAATAGTAAAAGCTATGTACAGCAAACCAATAACCAACATCATACTAAATGGATAAAAACTTGAAGCAATCCCACTAAAATCAAGGACTAGTCAAGGCTGCCTAATCTCTCCATACCTATTCAATATAGTACAAAGTCCTAGCCAGAGCAATTAGACAACAAAAGTAGGTCAAAGGGATACAAATTGGGAAGGAAGAAGTCAAAATATCACTATTTGCAGATGATATGATAGTATACTTACATGACCCCAAAAATTCCACCAGAGAACTACTAAACCTGAGAAATAACTTCAACAAAGTGTCTGGATGTAAAATTAACTCAAACAAATAAGCCTTCCTCTATTCAAAGGATAAACAGGCTGAGAAAGAAATTAGCTAAAACACACTTTTCACAATAGTCTAAAACAATATAAAATGCCTTGGTGTGACTCGAATCAAGTAAGTGAAAGATCTGTATGACAAGAACCATCAAGTGCCTGAAGAAAGAAATCGAACTTGTATATTTTTAACATCTTACATGATATATGCTCATGAAATACAATGATTTGAAATAAGTATACATTGTGAAAATTAAATATAAGTTTTTAATTCACATAGTTTTTTTCAAAGATTGAAATTATTTCAATTTATGTACTTCAAAGAACATAAATCAAGGAATATTACTAACTTTGAAAAAGTTTATTGTGTATTAGATCCAATGTATTAATCTTTTGTTTTTTACTCTTTAATCTTTTTATACAGTCTAGACTTCATCCCTCTCCTGGTGTCTGCCCCAATGCCTACCCATCCCATCCTCCTCCCATGTTAATTTTTTCTTTTTCTTTCTTTTCTTTCTTTCTTTTTTATTTATTAATTTCTCTCTTTAACTCACTCACTCACTCATTCATTCATTCATTCATTTTTCGGTGCAGACACTGTGGGTGAAGGACCCTAGATCATGGTGCATGCTAGGCAAGTGCTCTACCACAGTGTCACATCTGAGCCTTTATAAATCTCCAAAAGGCTAAGTGTCCCAGGTTGTCCTTGAATTTGTGCCCATCCTGTCTCAATCTATTGATTAGCCGAGGTTACATGTGTGGATCACCAAGCCTGTTAACATATTTTGATGTGGAAAAAAATACATATTTGTAATAACAAATTCAGATGTGTAAAGAAATATGTCATTTTTTTCAAATCATATTAAATACATTCACATGAAAAATCCACGTCACCAAAACCCTTAAGATGGTAAGTACCTGTAGAAAAAAATGTTTACAGAGGCTTTGTTGCTTAGAACAAAAAGAAAATCACAGACTATTCTCAGCTTATTTCTGTGGGTCTGTGGATTGCAGCATGGTTATCTTTACAGCTATAATCCACATATAAGTGATATCATACCACCTTTGTCTTTCTGGGATTCTGTTATCTCACTCAAGATGATATTTTCTACTTCCATTTTTTGCCGGAAAATTTCATGCCATTGTTTTTAGCAGATGAGTAATATTCCATTGTGTAAATGTACCACATTTACTTTCTCGGTTCTTCAGCTGAGGGACAGTTATGTTGTTTCCAGTTTTTTACTTTTGTGTATAAAGCTGCTATGAACAGAGTTGAGCAACTATACCTGTAGTACAGGGGATCATTCTTTAGGTATATGCCAAGGAACTGTATAGCTGGGTCCTGAGGGAGAGCCATTATGTTCAAAGTTGCTTGTGTCTGTTGAGTACTGCTTTCTCACTTCCCAATTTTGGAGTAGTTTCCATAATGTCCTGAGAAGAAGGTATTTCCTCTGTGTTTATGTGAAATATTCTGTATATATGTATTAGGTCCATCTGAATCATAGCATCTGTTAGCTCCATGATTTCTCTGTTTTGTTTCTGTCTAGTTGACCTTTCCATTGGTGAGATGGGGTGTTGAAGTGTCTCGCTATCAATGTGTGAGAGTGAATGTGCTGTGAACTTTAATGTTTCTTTTATGAATGTGAGAGTCCTTGAATTTGGGGCATAAATGTTGAGAATGTAAGCAGTGTCTTGAAAGATTTTTCCTTTGAAGAATATGAATTGTCTTTACCCATCTCTTTTGATTGAAAAAGTCTATTTTGTTAGATATTAAATCAGCTATCCCAGTTTGTGTCTTGTGTCCAATTGCTTAGGAAATCAATTTTCATCCCTTTACACTGAGGAAATATCCATGTTTGACATTTAGAAGTGTTTCTTGTATGCAGCATAATGATGAATACATTTTCGACATCCATTCTATTAGCCTGTGTCTTTTTATGAGGGAATCAAGTCCATTAATGTTGACAGATATTAATGAACAATGATTGTTAATTCTTGTTTTGATGTTGGTGGTGATAGTGTGTGTGTGTGTGTGTGTGTGTGTGTGTGTACATTCATAATTTTATTTTTTGGCTTTGCTAGCTTACAATTATTGATTACTATATTTTGTTGCATATAGTTAATGTTCTTGGATTAAAGTTTTCCTTATTATACATTCTCTAGGGCTAGATTTGTATATATATATATATATATATATATATATATATATATATATATATATTATTTACATTTCAGATGCCATCCCCTTTCCCCATTTCCCCTCCCTAGAAAACCCCTATCCCATGCCCCCTTTTCCTTTTTGCTTTTATACGTTTTTTTAAATGTTAATCAAAGGCTTTATACGTTTGGTAATGCTCAGTCAGAAGTGTAACCCAATACCCAACCTAGATATAAAAACTATCTTTGACTGGTGGAGACATGTGAACAACTGCCTCCATGCCCCCCCTCTCTTTCTCTCTCTTTCTCTCTCTTTCTCTCTCTCATCACCTAGCTTCACCATTCCTTTTAAAATAAATTTTTTTCGCTCAAAATGCAATTAGAACATAATTATTCCTAATTGTACCAGTGAGGTACAAGATAGTCCTAATACCCAGTCCATCATTTTGTTGACTAACCAGAACCTCTGTCATCTCTTCTAACTAAAACACTTAGTTTTGAACCTGGCTTTTTTCTTAGCTTTAGAATGAATGTCAGCTAAAAACCATCCACTCAGATCTCTTCTCTCAAAGTAAATAGCCAGGATTGGCTATGAGACTATAGGTCTTCAACCCCATCAGAAATCCAGAATGACTGAGTTAACTGAAATTATGGGAAGCACTAAGCATAGCTTCTAAAACTTAGCCAATTTATAGAGACCGCTGAACACCTGAAAAGCCCCTATACTACTGAACGTTGGAGCATCAAATCTTCAGCCTTCTGGCCCAGAATCATCTGACAGACCTTAGTGATGCAGAATTATTAAGGGCTGATTACTCTGTCTAGGCAGATATAATCAGTCGACTATTCTGCATGTGTGTCCTTTTCTGGACAGTAATTTGTCTGTAGATGGAGAGAGGCAATTCTTACCTAGTGGCTGTCACTGCACAACTGGAGTATCTCCAAGGATGCTCAATTTCTTCTTAGAATCCATGACAGGAAGCTGTCAGGAGCAGACAGGTCTCTAATAAAAATGAACATTAATATAGAAATATTTGTAATATCAATTCTATGGACTTCTGACATTTTGAAAACTAACTATCCATGTAAGGTAATCTGGACTGTTGTCTGTTAACTCCTCTCAGCTATTTCTAAATAAAATATGGAAAACACCCTAACAATAAACTCAAAGCCCTGAATTTGCTATAGTCCCTTAACTCATAGGCTAACTGTCCCAAATTAGTTAAAAAAGTTAAAGAAGGACTAGGTCTAAGCCTTGTATTCCTAAATGTGTTATACAGGCACAATGCCCATGAGAGTGTCAATATTCATCTCACTTTTATATCAATAAGAAGTTCATACCAATGAAAACCTTAAATTTGAAATCAAAGTAAATTTTGTACCATTTAAGAAATTATAACTTCATCTTGATAAATTATACAGATTTCTACCAATAGGTTATGGCTATGAAATAAGTCCTAGCTAATCCTCCCTGTTCCAACAAAACCACTACTTTTCCCTAGAAAGACAGCCCAATATTAACCACCTTAGTCCCCAAGCCCAGGGAATAGGGGCGCTGACTCGTCTTTAACTTCTTCAAGCTGATTATGGGCGTTGAGATATTAGAAGGGGGTGGGGGAAAGAGTAAATTGATAAGCCTCTGACCCTGTGTCTTCACTGCATCTAGATGGAATTCCAGGACATCGGAGGTTTGGGCAGGTCTGCTCAGTATGCTTGATGAGTAGATACACCGAGGCTGTGTATTCTGCAATATACAATTCTCAGAACAAGTTTTAGTATCAAAACTTTTTTTTTCCCTAGAGGGCTGATATTTTTTTTAAAGCTGTTGGTTCTAACAACTTTTCTTTTTTTTTCTCCTTTTTAAAATTGGTTGTAATATTTACATTTCAAATTTTATCCCCTTATCCCATCCCCCCCACCACCCAGGAACCCCTTATCCCATCCCCCCTCCTTGTGCTTCTATGAGGGTGTGATTTTCCAGTTTCTATGATGCTGTTTCCATTAACATAAACTGCCTCCTAAATTTGTAATTCATTCCCTTGTGTTATTAAGTCTCCTATTTTTTTTCTTTATTTTTTTCTTTCTTTTTTTCTCTTTTTTTCTCCTTTTTTCCCCTTTCTTTCATCTCTTTTTTTTAATTGGGTATTATATTTACCTTTCAGATTTTATCCCCTTACCCCACTTCCTCCCACCATCCAGAAACCTCCTATCCCATCCCCCCTCCTCATGCTTCTATGAGGCAGTGCCCGCACCTACCCCTCACTACCCCCTTCCCACCTCACATTCCCCTCCCCACTCTGTGTTCGTTTTTTATGGGACCAAGAAACTCCCACCTATGCCCAACAAGGCCATCCTCCCCTACATATACTGCTGGAGTCATGGGTCCCTCCCTATGTGCTCCCAGGCTGGTGGTTTAGACCCTGGAAGCTCTGGTTGGTTAGTATTGTTGCTCTCCCCATGGGGCACACAAACCCTTTCAGCTCCTTCAGTCTTCTCTCTCACTCCTCCATTTGGAACCCCATGATCAGTTCAATGGTTAGCTGTGAGCATTCACTTCTGTATATTTCAAGCTCTGGCAGACATCTAAGGAGACAGCTATATCAGGCTCCTGTCAGCTTGCACTTCTGGCACCCACATCAGCATCTGCCTTTGGTGACTACACATGGGATGGATACGAGATGGAACAGTCTCCATCATGTGTCCTTGTTTTATGTTGCAACATCTTCTGGGTATATGCCCAGGAGTGGTATAGCTGGGTCCTCAGGTTTCAGGGACCACTCTGCCAAATGTTGAAACCCACACTGCCAAAAGCTTGGGGACCAAAATTGTTAGAGCCCGCACTGCCCCAAGTTTTGGGTGCTAAATTGTCCCGGCTCGTACTGCTGCTCCAGTCCACAGGTCAGGGTTCAGCAAGAGAGAGAGTGAGGGCGGATGCGAAGAATGGAGACCAGACAGAGTGTGATTCAGTCCTGTTTATTCTCCAGTCTCTCTTCTTCTCTCCAAGTCCCTAGTTCCCAGTCCCAAGTTCCAAGTCCCGAGTTCCTAGTACCAAGTCTCAAGTCCCTAGTGCCTCCAAGTTCCAAGTTTCCAGTCTCAAGTTTCAAGTCCTCTTCTGTCTGCCTCTCGCCCTTTATATGTCTCACTTCTAAGTCACACCTTTTAGTCATGCCTTTAAATCTCGTCTCTAAGTCACACCTTTAAGTCACACACACCCAAGGGAAGATCCTGGGTATATAAAACAAGATGTTATCAAAGTGTGCTCAGCTGTTGTAGACTGTTGAAAACAAGTCTCTTGTCAGTGTATATGGCTCAAGATGGCTGCAAGGATGATAGCGCCTTCTGTTGGCTCCCCACACTATGTCCAGTTTTCTGAGGAACCACCAGACTGATTTCCAGAGTGATTGTACCAACTTGCAATCCCACCAACAATGGACGAGTGTTCCTCTTTCTCCACATCTGCGCCAGCATCTACTATCACCTGAGTTTTTGATCTTAGCCATTCTGACTGGTCTGAGGTGCTATCTCAGGGCTGTTTTGATTTGTACTTCCCTGATGACTTAGGATATTGAACATTTCTTTAGGTGCTTCTCAGCCATTTGAGTTTCCTCAGTTGAGAATTCTTTGTTTAGCTCTGTACCCCGTTTTTAATCAGGTTATTTTATTGTCTAGAGTCTAATTTTTTTCAGTTCTTTGTACACATTGGATATTAGCCCTCTATCAGATGTAGGATTGGTAAAGATCTTTTCCCAATCTGTTGGTTGCTGTTTTGTCCTATTGACAGTGTCCTTTGCCTTACAGAAGCTTTGCAATTTTAGGAGGTCCCATTTGTCAATTCTTGATCTTGGAGCATAAGCCATTAGTGTTCTGTTCAGGAAATTTCTCCTGTGCCCAGTTTTTCATGGGTCTTCCTGACCTTCTCTTCTATTAGTTTCAGTGTATCTGGTTTTATGTGGAGGTCCTTGATCCACTTGGACTTGACCTTTGTACAAGGAAATAAAAATGGTTCAATTTTTATTCTTCTACATGCTGACCAAGAACTAGTACCATTTGTTGAAAATGCTGTCTTTTTTCCACTGAATGGTTTTATCTCCTTTGTCAAAGATCAAGTGACCATAAGTGTGTGGGTTCATTTCTGAATCTTCAATTCTATTCCATTGATCTTCCTGCCTGTCTCTGTACCAATACCGTGCAGTTTTTATCACTATTGCTCTGTAGTACAGCTTGAGGTCAGGGACGGTGATTTCCCCAGAAGTTCTTTTATTGTTGAGAATAGTTCTTGCTATCTTGGGTTTTTGTTATTAAATGAATTTGCAAATTGCTCTTTCTATCTCTATGAAGAATTGATTTGGAATTTTGATGGGGATTGCATTGAATCTATAGATTGCTTTTGGCAAGATGTCCATTTTTACTATATTAATTCTGCCAATCTGTGAGCATGGGAGATCTTTCCATCTTCTGAGATCTTCTTCGATTTTTTTCCTTCAGGGACTTGAAGTTCTTGTCATACAGATCTTTTACTTGCTTGATTAGAGTCATACCAAGATATTTTGTATTATTTGTGACTATTGTGAAGGATGTTGTTTCCCTAATTTCTTTCTCAGTCCATTTATCCTTTGAGTAGAGGAAGGCTACTGGTTTGTTAGAGATAATTTTATATCCAGCCACTTTGCTGAAGTGGTCTTTCAGCTATAGGAGTTCTCTGGTGGAATTTTTGGGGTTGCTTATATATACTATCATATCATCTGCAAATAATATCTTGACTTCTTCCTTCCCAATTTGTGTCTCTTTGATCTCCTTTCGTTGTCTAATTGCTCTGGCTGGAAGTTTGAGTGCTATGTTGAATAGATAGGGTGAGCATGGGCAGCCTTGTCTAGTTCCTGATTTTAGTGGGATTGCTTCAAGTTTCTCTCTACTTAGTTTGATGTTGGCTATTGGTTTGCTTATATTGCTTTTATTATGTTTAGGTGTGGACCTTGAATTCCTGATCTGTCCAATACTTTTAACATGAAGGGATGTTGCATTTTGTCAAAGGCTTTTTTGGCAACTAATGAGACGATGGTTTTTTTTTTTTTTAGTTTGTTTATATAGTGGATTATGATGATAGATTTCCGTATATTGAACCATCATTGCATCCCTGGGATGAAGCCTACTTGATCATGGTGAAAAATCATTTTAATGTGTTCTTGGATTTGGTTTGTAAGAGTTTTATTGAGAATTTTTGCATCTGTATTCATAAGGGATATTGGTCTGAAATTCTATTTCTCTGTTGGGTCTTTTTGTGGTTTAGGTATCAGTGTAACTGTGGCTTCATGGACTGTATTGGGTAGTTTTCTTTCTGTTTCTATTTTTGTGGGATCATTTTAGAAGTATTGATATTATGTCTTCTTTGAAGGTCTGATGGAATTCTGCACTAAAACCATCTAGCCCTGAGCTTTTTTTTGGGGGGGGGGGGGAGAGAACACTTTGAATGGCTACTTCTATTTCCTTAGGTGTTGTGGGATTGTTTATATGGTTGATCTAATCCTGATTTAACAGTGGTACCTGATATCTGCCTAGAAAAAATTATACTTTTAATCTAAATTTTCCAGTTTTGTTGAGTATAGACTTTTGTAGTAGGATCTAATGATATTTTGAATTTCCTCAGTTTCTGTTGTTATGTCTCCCTTTTCATTTCTGATTTTGTTAATTTTGATACTGATTCTGTGCCGTCTAATTAGTTTGGCAAGGGGTTTATCTATCTTGTTGATTTTCTCAAAGAAGCAGCCCTAGTTTTGTTGATTCTCTGTATAGGTCTCTTTGTTTCTACATGGTTGATTTCAGCCCTGAGATTGATTATTTCCTGACATCTATACCTCTTCGGGTGTACTTGGTTCTTTTTGACATAAAGCTTTCAAATGTGCTGTTAAGCTGGTAGTGTATGATCTCTCCAATTTCTTTAAGAGGGCACTCAGAGCTATAAGTTTTCCTCTTAGCACTGCTCTCATTGTGTCTCATAAGTTTGTATATGTGTGCCTTCGTTTTCTTTAAGTTTTAGAAAGTCTTTAATTTCTTTATTTCTTCCCTAACAAAGTTATCATTGAGTAGAGAGTTATTCAGCTTCCATGAGTATGTGGGCTTTCTGTTGTTTTTGTTGTTATTGAAAACCAGCCTTGATCTTCTATTCTATGATCCAATAGAATACATAGGATTAATTCAATGTTCTTGTATCTGTTTAGGCTTGTTTTATGTCTAATTATATGGTTAGTTTTGGAGAAGGTAACATGAGATGCTGAGAAAAGGAGATATTCTTTTGTTTTAGGGTAAACTGTTCGTACACATTTGCTAAATTCATTTGGTTCAAAACTTCTGTTAGTTTCACTGTGTCTCTGTTTAGTTTCTGTTTCCATGATCTGTCCATTGGTGAGAGTGGGGTGTTAAAGTCTTGTAATATTATTGTATGGGGTCTGATGTGTGCTTTGAGCTTCAGTAATGTTTCTTTTACAAATATGGGCGCTCTTACATTTAAGGCATAGATGTTCAGAATTTCAGAGTTTCTCTTGGTGGAGTTTCCTTTGATGAGTATGTAGTGTCCTTCCCCATCTTTTTTGATAACTTTTGATTGAAAGTCTATTTTATTGGATACTAGAATTGCTACTCCAGCTTGTTTCTTGAGACCATTTGCCTGAAAAAAATTTTTCTGACCTTTTACTTTGAGGTCATGTTTGTCTTTGTCTCTGAGGTGTGTTTCCTGTATGCGGCAAAATGTTGGGTCCTGTTTAGTCTGTGTCTTTTTATTGGGGAATTGAGTCCATTGATGTTCAGAGATATTAAGAACCAATGCTTGTTGCTTCCTGTTATTTTTGTTGTTAGAGGGGGAATTATGCTTGTGTGGTTGTCTTCTTTTGAGTTTGTTGTAAAAAGATTAATTTCTGGCTTTTTCTTGGGTGTAGTTTCCTTCCTTGTGTTGGAGTATTCCTTCTATTGTCCTCTGTAGGGCTGGAATAGTGGAAAGATTGTTTAAATTTTGTTTTGTGCTGGAATATTTTGATGTCTCCATCTATGGTAATTTGGAGTTTTGCTGTGTATAGTAGCCTGGGCTGGCATTTTTGTACTTTTAGTATCTGTATGACCTCTGCCCAAGATGTTCTGGCTTTTAGAGTCTCTGTCGAGAAGTCTGGTGTAATTCTTATAGGTCTGCCTTTATATGTTACTTGACCTTTTTCTCTTGCTGCTTTCAATATTCTTTTTTTTGATCTACTCATTTGGTGTTTTGATTATTATGTGACAGGAGAAATTTTTATTCTGGTCCAATGTATTTGGCATTCTGCAGGCTTCTTGTATGCTTATGGGCATCTCTTTCTTTACGTCGGGAAAGTTTTATTCTATAATTTTGTTGAAGATGTTTGCTCTCCCTTCAAGTTGGGACTCTTCACTCTCTTCTATACTCATTATTCTTAGGTTTCATCGTTTCATTGTGTCCTGGATTGGATGCTTTGGGTTAGGATCTTTTCGCTTTTTGTATTTTCCTTGACTGTTGTGTCAATGTCTTCTATGGTATCTTCTATGCCTGGATTCTCTCTTTTATCTCTTGTATTCTGTTGGTGATGCTTGCATCTTTGTCTCCTGACCTCTTTCCTAGGTTTTCCATCTCCAGGATTATCTTCCTTTGTGTTTTGTTTCATATTTCTATTTCCATTTTTAGATCCTGGACAGTTTTCTCAATTCCTTCACCTGTTTGATTGTGTTTTGCTGTATTTCTTTAAGAGATTTATGTGTTTACTCTTTAAAGGCTGTTACTTGTTTGCCTATGTTCCTCTGTATTTCTTTAAGAGAGTCATTTATGTCCTTCTTAATGTCCTCTATCATCTTCATGAAATGGGATTTTAGATCTCAGTCTTGCTCCTCAGGTGTATTGGGATATCTGGGGCTTGCTGTGGTGGGAGAACTGGGTTCTGATGATGCCAAATAGTCTTGGTTTCTGTTGCTTATGTGTGCTTGCCTCTCACTATCTGGTTATCTCTGGTGTTAACTGACCTTGCTGTCTCTGACTGGAACCTGTCCCTCCTGTGAGCCTGTGATCTTGTGATTCTGTAATCCTAGATGAGTCAGGATTCCTCAGGAGTCAAGCTGCATCTGAGTGTGGGCTGAGTGCCTGTGTATCCAGAGCCCAGGCTACACTCTTGGGCATAGGTGCAAACTGACAGTGGTCATAATTTTTCTGTATCTTCTTGAAGTCACCAAAGTTTAAAAATAACTACATGCATATAAGTTTTACTTTTATAGTACTCACTCTACAAACTAGACACTATCAGAGATTACTTACATCTATTCTTTCTCTTAGTGGTTGACAGTTTGGGGCTTAGCCATTTCTTCACTAATGTCAGTGGCAAATTTAGAATACTTGGTCTTGCTCTATCTACTGGTGCACATTCATTAAACAGAGTACTGGGTTTCACAGAGACATTTTCATATATGTGTATAATATCCTTTGACCATGTTTCCCCCAAACTTCCTTCCCTGTGTTTATCTACCATTACCTAGTCCTTAATCTTCTTTATCCCCTGATGGTTTCATGTAAACTTTCGAGATATATATATATATATATATATATATATATATATATATATATGTGATTTTATATTTCTATATAAAATTGAGGATGTATAACCAAGATAAAATATTCAGTATTTGTCTCTTAGAATCTAACTTAATTTATTTAGTTTGATAACATTCAGTTGCACTCATTTCCCTGGATGCAACATAAATTTGTTTTTCCTTGTTGTGGAATAAGATTCCACTGTGTGTGTTTTCCATGCTTTCTTTATGAGTTGCTCCACTGATAGACATCTAGGTTGACGTAAAACTTCGTGTTCCAGTTCCACTCATCTCCTGCTCCAATATAATCATAATTATCTAGTCTATTTTCCTTTCCTAAACAAGTCTATCTGTACCCTCTTGGGAATATCAGATGCAGGGAGGGGGAATTGGAGGATAAGATATGGAGAGAAACAGAAAAAAATTAAGGTGAATTTGAAGGGTAATCTGAGAAACTAATTCAGTAAAAACTTCTGAAAATATATACATATGTGAAGGTGACATAAATGAAATTGACAAATAATGAGAAAGACAGAGTCCCAATTGGCCATCACTTCTTACCAAATGCAGCTTCCAGTACTAGGATTGGATTACATGTAACTGATTTTTTGGCCAAAGGGTCCCAGAGGAATTTGTTTTTCCCAGATAGTGGAGGAGAAAAGCCACTGACCCAAATTATGGCCAAATTAAAGCAAGCTTTGTTTGTATACATAGACTCTAATCAGAAGCTGTCTTCCTCAGGGGAAGGATCCATGAGACCAACCTTGAGTCATTCTCTATTCCTTCTTTTCTAGGGTAAAATCACAAGATGGAAGATCCTTTCAAGCTCTTCAGAAGAAAGAGGAAACTCTTCAGAAGAGAAGACAAGAAGAGTGTAAGAGCCAAGGGAGATAGAAAACACCAAGAAAACATGACCCTCTAAATCAACTGAGCAAAGCTCATATGAACTCACAGAAACTGAAGCAGCATGCACAGGCCCTGAGCTGGTCTTAACCAGGTTCTATGTGTATATATGATGTATTCTAGTTTAGTGATTTTATGGGATTCACAAGTGTACAAACTTGGTCTCTGATTTTCTGCCCTATCTTGGGCTCTTTTTTTTTTTCTGTTGGTTTGTCTTGTCCAACTTTGATGTTTTTGTTTTTTCTTATTATATTTTGTTATAAAAATAAAAGCAAAAAAGGTATCTATGCAAGACTGAAAATTTAAAAATTCAGAAATAAAAGCCAAGAATAACAAAAGAGATAAACAAACATTATACCACCAGTCAGCATATTTTTCATAGTGGGATGGTTTCAAATTCCCCACAGCATTGTGATGTCTTATGGGACAAGCGGTTCTGATGGAAAGGTGTAGTTTGTGGATCCAGTTTCAATCTGGAAAATACTGGTGATGTTTGCGCAGTGTCCCAGAGAATGTAAACAAATGGATTGTGGTGCGTTACTGCTCAGTCAGCAGCAGGTGTCAGTCCTTCCTCCAGTTTGCC
This sequence comes from Arvicanthis niloticus, assembly GCF_011762505.2. Classification (NCBI taxonomy): domain Eukaryota; kingdom Metazoa; phylum Chordata; class Mammalia; order Rodentia; family Muridae; genus Arvicanthis; species Arvicanthis niloticus. The sequence goes on from NC_047666.1 coordinate 61,783,730, forward strand.
CAGACCTCTCATGGAATGCTTCTTTTTGGAAATTTCTATTTATTATTGTTCCGAGTATGGTGGACAGTTATGAGTCTACCACCTTTCTGGGTTTCTAAAACTGAAGAAGAGGTGCGACTGTACCCATAACCATGTCCCCGCTTGTGACCACACCCATGTTTTGAGTTGCTTGTCTTACCTTCTACTGGAAGTTTTCTCTTACAAGGACTCTGCTTGCCTCTGTAGGAATCCACTTGAACAGTTTCCACAGGTTTCTAGGCATCAGGTCCATTAATTAAGGGTTGGTCTTTTTGGAGCACCCAATCCTAAATGGGTTGCCTTTCTCAAACCTGTCACTTTGAAGCTCAGGGATTTGTGCAGGGCAGAAGCAGATAGATTGTGAGAGCCAAAGGTGAAGAATGATTCCAAGGTAAAAACAATGTCTTCCAGATACAACTGACTGGTGCACAAACACATGAACTCACAGAGACTGTGGCAACCTGCAAAAAACCAACACAGGTTCAAGCCAGATGGGTCCCCAGCACCAAGAGGAGGAAATGGACACTCAGTCCTACCCCTTATTAAGAAGATAATAGTTATTGATACCTGAAGGCAAAAGGAAAATCAGTTTTCTCCAATCGAGTGTGTCTATCAACCACACTCCAAGGCAGGCCCTGTGCCCAGGAAGAATTGGCCAATATAAAATGACCTCCATGAATTTGTTGGGGAGGGAGTACCTTTTATTTCTTTTTGTTTTGTTTGGCCTTCTTGCTTTATTGTTTGTTTGTTTTAAATTTTGTTCTTTGTTTTTGGAAGACTGGAAACATGAAATTGAAAGGGTAGAGAGTGAGTGGGGACTAAGAGTTGGGGGAGGAGAGGTGATCAAAATATATTACATGAAAATAATTTTAAATAAAAAATCCTTAAAAAATTATTGGTCTTACTGGCTGCATTATTAGGGTCATTTTCAGAAAGTCTTTTCCAAAGCCAATGAGTTCAAGACAATCTCTCACTTTCCCCTCTGTCATAGTCAGAGTCTTATGTGGAGGTCCTTGATCCATTTGAAGTTGAACTTTGCAAAGTGAGAGATTAGGATCAAGTTTTAATTTTCTACATGTAACTATCCAGTTTGACCAACATCATTTGTTAAAGATGCTGTCTTTTCTGTAATGTGTATCATTGGCCCATTTGTCAAAAATGAGGTGGCCATAGGAGTATGGGTTTGAATATGCATCCTCCATTCTACTTCTAGAGTTGAACAAAAATGAAAACACAACAGGCTTAAATCTGTGGGACATAATGAAAGGTGTCATAAAGAGGAGGTTTACCAAAGACCCCAAATGGCATTCCTATCTGCCACTACCTCTTCAGTGGCCATCATGTCTACTGTCACTGGTCCAAGTGTCAAAGCAGTTGGTTCAGCAGCCTGGACATGATGAAGACCTTGACATACTTCAGGTATCACTCAGAACTAGTTGCTTTTATTAAGGATCTGATATATCCACCAGAGTAGCACATTCTTATGAAGAATGTGCAACCTCCAAAATCCAAAAGGGATCCTAAGTCTTGCTAGTAGAAGATGCTGGCTGCAACACCTTATCAGCCTGGAAGGACTGTTTCTGCATGACTCATACCACTGGACTCCTAGAAGATTTACTGAGATAAAAGGGCCTTAAAATTGATTTGGATTTATTGCCCCATTTTTTGCTTTACCAGCAAGGCTGAAAGGGTTATTATCACCTACTGTTGTTAGGGTTGGTCTTATATACTGTGTATTCAGATGTTGAGTTCTGTGCCCCAAGATCAGGTTATAGTGAAGACATGGACATTATATTGACCAGTGTGTGATAACAGTGTTCCCCAATAATCTCTGATTTGACAATAGAATGCTAGAGTCTGTGCTTGGGCTGGGGAGAGAGAAAGGTGGGACCTAAGATCAAGTTGGGGGTTCTCAGATAGTGACCACAGGGAAAAGGAAGAAGAGGAGGGAGGATAAGGAGGTAGCCATTAGGCAAGATGAACCAGGAGCACATGGCCAAGAGAAGTTCTCTCTGAGCCCAGGCAACTATAGCAGAAGCTGCCAAGGAGACATTAATTTGGCAAGTAATGTGGCATTCATGTGGGTTTTAACAGCATAGAAGGATTAGTATAGCTCAGAACCAGTCCAGCATAGTACCAACAATTTATTAATAAATTACAGTGTCATTTTCTTAGGAGCGAAACAGGCAAAAGTAGGGTAGAAACCCCTAATAGATGTTAAAAGGCAAAAGGGGGTGTAGTAACCCCACAAAAATATTGATAGCAATATATTACTTTGGCCCAATTAATATAAAATCATCAACATAATATAATAGTGTGATCTCAGCATCCAGATCCCTGTGATCTAAGTTCCAACACAGAAATCGAAAGCTAACATGCTCTTGCTGTAGAACAGTAAAGCAATTGTTCCTGGCTGCCTTTTTATGGACAAGTATTGAGAAAATTTACTTGCAGGATCAATAGCTGCATGCAGGGTATCAGGGGTGTATGAATAGCTGTATACAATGTATCAGTGGTGTATGAATAGCTGTATACAATGTATCAGGGGTGTATGAATAGCTGTATACAATGTATCAGGGGTATATGAATAGCTGTATACAATGTATCAGTGGTGTATGAATAGCTGTATACAATGTATCAGGGGTGTATGAATAGATGTATACAATATATCAGGGCTATAATGAATGTAAACTCAAGGAAATTATATCTGACACAACAGCTGCAATTGAAATCACTAAATTTATGGTAATAAACTGTCATTCATGGCCCACTGGTCTTCTGCATAGGCCAAAGAGAAGAGTTAAAGAGAGGTATGGTGGGATTTATGGATATGCAAGTGTACACTTCTACCGTGGTTAGTGTCTGCCAAATCATATCTAAGAAGATGTCTCTTTGGATTTAGTTTTGGGTAGAGAGTTTTTGCTAGTTTTAGGTAGAAAATTGGTAATGCTGATCACTAAGTTTATCCTGAAGCTTGTATTTTGGGTGATTGAGAGAAAAAGGATGCTTGTTCAGAGGAAGACAACTGATGTTACATTCATGTGTGCTTCCAGAGTGATCTGACTAGATAGCTTATAAACCTTCCTTCTGTTTGGAACAAGTCACTAACTGGTTTGTCAACAGGGCTAAAACAGCATGTGCTTAGTATAGCTGATTTTTTTTTTTTTTTTTTTTTTTTTTTTTTTTTTTTTTTGGTTTTGGTTTTGGTATTTGGTTTTTTGTTTGTTTGTTTTGTTTTGTTTTGTTTTTTTTCCTTCTGACTGACCACAGCCTGACTGAACAAATGGAAACCCTTGGCTTCTGAAAGTTTCTGGCTTTCCATGGCACTCTGTGACCTCCTGACCCTTCTCAGCAGGGGCCTTGGGGCAGGAACCTGAAACTTAGGGCATCACCCAGATGGATCACAGCTGGAGAAGAGGCTCAGAGCTCTCCAAAGGCCTGCTGCTTGCTAAAAGCAGTGCCTTCCCCAGAGTTTAGGAATATTCCAAACATATTTATCACTCCAAGTTTTGACTCTAATTGGAGGCAGGTGGAGAGCCACAGGGCACAAACTTTTAAAGGACTATAATTTTCATTTGCTGTTGGAAAGGAGAGAAAGTTGAGAGTAAGATAACAAAGCAATTAAAAGTTTGCTCTGTAACAGTGAAGAGGCGGGCCCTGAAGGCAGCTTGCATCAGTTTGCAGCAACAGGAAACTCCTCTGGGAGGCCTGGCCCAAGGCGTAGTCTGAAGTCTGAGTTTTGCCTCAGCAGCTGACATCATGATGTCAAGTTCCACTTGTGTTTGTTAGAAGCTGTTCTCCTTGCCCAGGGGGACTTTCTAAGTTCACTCTCTGCCTTTCCGTGCCTCATGGATGTGCAGGCCCTGCTTGGGGGTGGAAAGGGGGGCTCATGGATATGCAGGTTATGCTTGGGAGGGCTTCATGAGTATAAAGGTCCTGCTTTGGGGGGGTCCTCATGTAGATGCAGGCCCTGCTTTGGGGACACACTCCATACTCTAGCCCTCCACATCACCACAGGAGCCTTTAAGTCAGAGCCTAGTGGTTGCATGCTGTGACCCTTCCAAGCCTGTGAACACTGCCTCATCTGAGGCAGCCTTCTCTGTTACATATGCACAAAGTTACATACACCCCACTTAGCATAGGCCCCCTAAAGTCAAATCCTAGGAGGTTTAGTTATGGTTTACCAATTACTTGGGTAGGAAATACTTTTTTTCCAAAATAAATCTGTCTTATTTCCAATATTCCTTTAAAATCTGGTTCTTTTATATAGAGTATTTCATGTCGCCCCATGTACCATGAACTGGACAAAATCTGTCTTAAAGAAACTGGTTCTCTATACATTTGAATATCCACTTCTAAAGATATTTTTCTGTGAATAAAAGATATTAAGCTAGATTTCAAAAAAAAAAAAAAAAAAAAAAAAAAAACAAGACCATGGATCATATGTCTCCCTTTATTCTTGTGCATGTAGTGTTGCTGTTACAGCCACCTTTAATGGTGCTACATGCCACAAATGTTGTGACTCCAGTTCCCAGGAAGTGTCTCTGTGAACTGAAAAGAGCCAGAATAGAGACCTCCACATGGTTGTACACTTTCTGTGGAGAAAACACAAAAGAATGATTACAGTCAGTGCAGAGTGTATTTTTCTCTCATGCTACTCAGTGTCTGAAGAAGGACATGTCTGCATGGCATTTGAAATCATGGTATAGAATGTTAATTTGACAGAGAAGGACACTCAGAAGAAATAAATTTAAAATACATACAGGCACAGAGAAAACTCAGACATGCTTCTATTTTATCCCTAAATTGAGGTGGGAAAAACAGTAGATACAGAAAAATTATGGAAACTAGGTTGTTTTCCAAGTCTTGTCAATACTAGGTGTGCAGGTGACAGATGTATGTGGCCTCCATATTAGATAAATCCTTTAAGAATGATGACTCCTTTACAGACTTGGCTCTTGAAGTTTAGGGCTGGGGATGGCATTCAGTTGGTAGAGTGCTTGCTTAGCATGCACAAGGCCCCAACGTTGCTGTCCAGCACTGCATAAACCAGGCATGGTGATAACACATGTTATCCCAACACTCAAGTGTGCAGGCAAGAGAAGCAGAAGTTAGAGGTCTTCCTCAGCTATGCGGTGAGTTCTAGACCAGTCCCAGCTACACCAAACCTTGTTCTAAAATAGAAGAAGCTGTAGTTTAGAGGACTTGAGTTGTTCAACTGATAAGACCAAGGTAGTTAGAACTGTGTAGATTAAGCTCTGGCAACCGCTTCTTCCAGTCTCTAGTGATATCCAGGTAAGTGACCTCATCCTTTCCAGACATTAGAGTTTCCACAGAAAATGAAGTTTTAGATGCAATATTCCAGATGCCTTCCAGCTCTCTGTGTCTTGACTATGCTGCAGAGAAAGGGTTCTGCTCGCTCTTGTTATAAGATTGTAAAATATATCTTAGCCTCCTGCTTTCTGGACTCTTGTGCAACCACACATTCTCTCTCCCTCCTTTGTCCTCCTCCCCCTTCTTCCCTCCACTTTGATAGTTTTGATATTTTCTCCAGCCTGTCTAGTCCTGCTCACTCCCCTATTTTTAAAGGGCCACTCTACCCCTTTTCTGAAAATACAACAATGTGGCACAGGGCCCTGCCCATCACCTCAATCCAAGAGCTCTCATCATTCTTCATGTTGTTCACTGTATCTAAACTAGGGCATAACCACAATGAGGAGACAGTGGGTTTTTTGTTTTTTGTTTTGTGTGTGTGTGTGTGTGTGTGTGTGTGTGTGTGTGTGTGTGTGTGTTTGCCTACTGCTTCTGCTTCTGCTTCTGGACTCCAGGATACTACAGAAGTGAGACACCCTATGCCTAGATGATCAACATCAAACTTCCAAAACACTTTTCTACCCAAGGAAACTAAAGGAGACCGAATCACTTATGTATAGTCCCATAAACAGTGGTTCTCAACCTTCCTATTGCTGCAACCCTTTTAAAACAGTTCATGTTGTGGTGACCTCCAACCATAAAATTATTTTGTTGCTATTTCACAACTGTAACTTTACTACTTGTTATGAATTATAACATAACTATCTGATGTGAAGAATATCTGATATGTGACCCTTGTGGGGGTCATAGCCCACTGGATGAGAACCACTGATCTAGAACCTATGCTATCAAATAAAACGTGGGATTAAACAGAATAAAAGAAATATTGCTGTTTTCAGATTGGAAATCTATCTACCCAGCAAGCAGTTGAGAGTCTGATACTTATACCCAGAAACCAAGGAGAAAAGAAAATCACAAAACAACTCAGTAAATAATAACATACAATACTTCCTGCCTACAAAGTCTAGAATTGGTATCAAAATAATGGCAGACCTGCACTCCTTATTTATAAACAATATATGTAGAAAGAGATGGACAACAGTTTATGAACAACACCAGTTTTCTTTCTTCCATGAACTTCTATGAGGTTATCCAAAATATTAGTGATTAGAATGAAAAAGATACAAAACCAATATTGAAGTATCTCAGTGCTTTATGTATTGAGGTTCAAACTGGAGGAGACAGAAAGCCTGTAGCTGCTAGAGAGCTCCCTATGGGTGCAGGTGGTGCTTGGTGGCTATGTGACCTTCTCATATATGACACATCTAGACATGGGCTGAGTGCACCTCTGGCTGAGTCTGTTGGGTTTATGTCCTAGTGCCCTAGGCCTTGAAGTGGGGTGTGCTGACTGGCAGCATTGTCTGTACAGCCCTTCCTGGAAATCCTGCAAAGGAGCAGGCCTTCTAAATAGAGGATGCCCAGGGTCTATCTCTCTGCTCCTATTATGTGATACAAGGAGAATTCAGGTTACTATTACCTTAATTTTTTATGATACACTTTACTCAGTATATTCTACTTCTCCTTAGAGACCACCTAGGACAAGAAGAGTTAACAGCCCCAAACAGCTTTAGAATAAGACCTACTTTCTGTCTTCCTACCTAACAAAGTGTTGAAAAAGAGCCTGGAAATGTGCTGGAAGAGGTTGGTGGCTGAGTGTTTGCCTGACTTGTATAGGCCCTGGATCCTATCTCCAGCGCTGAAAACACATGAAACAAAAAAGTAATTTACTGTCTAAAAAGTTATTCAACTTTGTTTTGTCCTGCTTCAAGTAGTCTCTGTTATAAAAAACAAAAATTGCATTTTGGTAAGTGATAAAAGAAAACAAACATCCAAGGATGTGGTAAGAACACAGATGTGCAGTGACAGAGATGGAGCCGAGATACAGGCAATGGCCAACCAATGACTGCCCCAAATTGAGACCCATCCCATGGGCAAGAACCAATGTCTGACACTGTTAGTGATAGTCCATTATGATTGCAGACAGGAATCTAGAACTGTGAGAGGCTCCACCCAGCAGCCAATGGAAAGAGATGCTGAGACCCACAGCCAGACATTAGATGGACCTTGGGGAGTAATACGGAGAATAATTTGGGTACCCAAAGAGAAAAACTAACAGAGCCAACTAACCTGGACCATTTGGGCTCCCTGAGACTGAATCACCAACCAGATGGAGCACAGGCTGGAGCTAAGCAAGGTGCACCATAAGCAGCAGATGAGCAGCTTGGTCTTCATGCCAGTCCCCCAACAACTGGAGTTGTCCTTGAGTCTGTTGTCTGCCTGTGGATCCCATGCCCCTAAATGGACAGCCTTGTCTGGCCTCTCTGGGAAAGAATGTGCCTAGTCCTGCAGCAGCTTGATATGTGTGTTGAGGGGTGGGGGGACACCCAGAAGGATGCTTTCCCTTATCAAAAGAGAAGGGGAAGATGAAATGGGGAAAGGACTTGCATAAGGGGAGGAGAGGAAGGCCTAATATTGGGTTATAAAGAGAATAAATTAATTTTAAAAATATTTTAACTATTTATATACTATATACTGATATATACTATATATTTATATATACCTATATACTTATATATTATATACTTATATATCTATATGCACACATATACCTATGTACTTATATATAATCTGTATACTTATATACTATTTAGCATTAATATCTGCCATTTATTTAAAATGCTTATAATTAATTAGCCATCTCACAGAGATGGTATGTTCTGAGATCTTGAGGATAAAATGAAATAGCAAGAACCTACAGTCAGGAAGTGATAAGGATTGGTTGAGGATAGCTCCATAGTAGTGTGCATGCATGTACAAAGCCCTGGGCTAGACTGTAGTCCAGACAGGAATTCAAAGCTCTAGGAGGTCTGGTTCTCCTCTGTATCCATGTGTGGTGGGTGGCCTATGCCCTCCAGAGACTGAGGCAGGAGGATCCAGGGCGTTCAAACCCCCCCCCCTTTTAATTCTTTTAAAAACTTAATATTTTATTTATTTACATCCCAAATGTTGACCCCTCTTTCCGATCCCCCACAGAGAGGCACCCTCTCGGAGGTAAAGGCGAGGAGGGATGGGGGTCAAGCCGGCCCTTTAGAGTCCCTGGGTTGCTTCTGGTTTAGATTCCCACAAGCCTGCCTTCCATACATCAGCGGGAGCACAGCTCCATCTAGTGGTAGAATGCCTACCAGACAGGTGCCTTGGCTTCGTATGTATTTCTTCTCCCTCTCTATCCTCCCTACTCTTTTCCAAGCTCAGGATCAAGCCCAGGGTGTTGTACATACCAGACAAGGAAGATGGAGAAAGGCCATTGCCAGCTCCAAGCCAGCCTGGACTACATAGATTCTGTTTCAAAAATAAATAAATAGCATTAAAATCAGTGCAGCTAATTGTCACAAAAGCGGTATCTAAGTGAACCTTGCATAGAAATTCATTGGCCTAATGAATAAATCAGGGAGGGGGGATTGGAAAGATAGGTTAAGCCTGACAGATACACTCAAGCGTCCATTAGTTACGTTAGTCTTGTTATGTCAAAAAATTCCTGGGTGTCAGCCAGAGAAAACTGCAAACCAGGTCCTGCGGGTAAGTGACACAAGTCAGAAACCAAAAATGCCTTAGCCTCGGGATATGAGGGAAGTCCTAGGCTAGGAGAGACAGCCATTATAAACTGGTGGTTAGTGGTGTAATCAATCATGCATAAGTGATGAACACATGCACGCATGCGCACACACACACCACCCCATACACAGTCCTCCCAAACATCCAAAGACTTCTGGATGGCTGAGCATGTAAACCCTCCTGAAAATGCTGTGCCCAGAAGACACAGAGGCACCAACCCTCTGCCTTCCTTTGCCCCTGCAACCCTACCATGTATCTGTGTTTTCCCACCAGACTTGACATTGTTTCCTGTAATACAGTGTCACAAAATAACCCGGTGTCAAGTCTTTGCACTTCATAAATGGGGTTAAATTATTCACTGAACAATTATAAAATAAAATGGAGCAGTTTTATCCCAATTGGACACAGTAGTGTTCCTCTACTCCCAGTGTTTTCCAAGATGATAGAGGGACCTGAGTTCAGGGACAGCTAGGTTTTATCAAAAGCCCAAACAAAGACCAACCACCAACAATAGTACTGATAAAAAAAAAAAAAAAAAAAAAAAAAAAAAAAAAAAAAAAAAAAAAAAAAAAAAAACCAAAGTTTTAAAGTAGAATACCAAGTCCATTTTCCCAGTTACTCTAGATACATTTGCTTGCTACTGAAAATAAAAACATCGAGATTTCCTTTTCTGAATAGCTGCTATAAAAATTTGGAGGGGGATTTTATACACAAGTAAAAGGTGTATAAAAGCCCACCCACCCCTGTTCACCCCCTACCCTCATGTGCACTTTATAAATCCCAGGGTCAGTATTGCATGAATATAGGGCCATTCACTGGCATATCAGAGACAAAAACAAAACAAAAAAACAGGAGGAGGAGGAGGAGGAGGGAGAGAAAAAGAAGAAGTAGAAGAAGAAGTTCAAGTCTGATGTCCCTTCCAGGAGCCATCAACAACTGCCTATAGTACCACCTGAGCTATGTGTGTGAGGCTATGATCCCTCCAAATTTCTGCTGGAATCTCACCTGGCTGGATGGTGTGCATGCAGTCACAGCCACTGTGAGTTTATGCGTGCAATAGCTCATTATAGTCATGTCCAGAAAAAGCTACTATGAAGCAGCCCTCTGTAATTTTTTATCTCTTACAATCTTTCTTCCCCCTCTCCTGCAATGTCCCTGAGCTGGGGGGGGAGGGGCAGTGGGTGTGATACTGTCCCATTTGGGGTTGAGCAGTCCATACTGTCTTGTTCTCTTCACTTTGACTACTTGTGAGTCTTTGAATTGATTGACATCTACTGCAAACTAAAGCTTCTCGGATGATGGTTGAGTATGAAGGTGAGAATTTAGAAGGCAGTTTAATAGTGTGCTGATTCAGCAATCAGGAAGTGGTTAGTTGCTCTATTAACCATCTTGGTTTTGGCAAGTGTCACCTGTGGAGTTGGTAGAGCCATGTGCCAGCAGGTGCAGCAAGACAACTCCACACAACTTTCACAGAGCATCTGTTGCTTAGGAGATATTTCAATCGTGTCGACTTTTCCTGACAATAACATCTGGATCCCTCTCTGGAGGGGAAGTCACCCCTAGCCTCTTCCATTCTGGGCCTGGGGTAGATCTTTTGGAAGAGGGGAAGGGAGGGTGATAACTTGGGTTGAGTTCAGTTGTGAAGGTCCTTTGTGCCTGTGAACCCACTGAAAGAGTCGATGGAGATCCACCAGTAGGTGGCGCACTGCCTTCACGTCATTACCCAACTCCCAAACTAGGTCTGATACTGCGCATGTGTACAGTGGACCTGCATTCAACAGGACCTCAAATAAGACAAGAGCTTATCTTTCACATCAGTTCATCCCAAAAAAAAACTTCCCCCATAGCAATGCTGCCTATGTTACTAATTATTAGTGAATAGAAATATTCAGTATTTATCGTATCTCACAATGTCTGTATCAATTTCAAGTAGACCTCATGAAGAAGAGGCTAAGTAGTGTTGTGACTGGGGTAGAACCAAGGTTGTTGAATCTAAGGTAATTAAAGGTTTTGTTTTCTATTTTTATATCATTTTCTTATTACAGAAGAAATTTTAAAATCCGATCAGAAGTGTTTGAAATATTGAGTACTTTAGGCAGTGAGAGGCTGGTCAGTGCTTGCAAAGGTGATCCAGGGTGTATTTGCTCTCCTGACTGGAATAACTGGCACCATCTCCTGAAACTGTGGCCCAAAATCCAAAACTACTTCTTAAAATACAAGTTAGATCCCAACATCCAGGTTTCGTGATGTTTTTATATTTTGTTTCCTCGGGCCTTTAGAATTTCTGTGAAATGTGGTTCAATGTGTAAATTCTACACTCAGTGGTCCTTGATAACATTACTGCACACACATTTAAAAATACTTCCTGACACTTTTGCAGACAGGGTTGGAAAAGGGAATTTCTATTGAAAGGTCCAGGAGCTGTTCAGGGAACATCAGTGTAAGACTGTCACCCTGATACCAGTGTCCTCAGAGGAGTCAGCTTCCAGCTCAGGGAAGGGGTCCACTGAGAGAGCATGGAAGACATTTCCTTATGCTCCTCTTTTAGATGGCACCAGACATGGATAAAAATGTTGATACTATTTACAATAAAAAATACAGGTGGTTCCAGTGAGTCCAAATTTTGTTACCTCACATGATAATAAAATCTATGACATGATTAAATTAGTAACACTCTACCTCTCAAAGAATACAACGTTATAAAGTGATATATGGTGATTCTGTGTGGTATATTATTTGCCATTAGTTGTCTTGATGAAAGAGCACCTAACACAGAGAAAACTTTAAAATTACCTCAGAATTATTTCCTTTCTTCCATCTCTTCCTGTTAATCATTACACAGTCACGCTAGACAAAGGCAGACATTGATCCTATTAGCAAACCTACTATTTCCAAGGCATTGATCAGATGTGACTTTAAGCATGGTGCCTTAGAGAAGAGGACCCACTGCTCTCCATGGAACTAAGAGTCTCAGAGCTAAGACAGCAGAAAGACCTGAAAGGGGCTTCATTTTAGTCCTCATGTCTATATTGGGTTCCCCAGAAATGTCCTAATCCCTCTCATTATTCTCCATCTGCCATGACTGGTGTCCTTAGAGTAGAAGAAGGAAGGGAAGATGGCTCAGTGGGTAACCACTTGATGAGCGAGTATGAGACCTGTGTTGGAATCCTTGGGACCCACAGGAAGCTTAGTGTGATAGTTTGCTTCTGTAATGTCATACTCCTACTACGAGATAAGAGCCTGAGAGAAGAGTCTGCAGAAGCTGGAGAGACAGCTAGATGGGTGTGTCACCGAAAAAAGAAAGACCTTATCTCAAAGAAGGAGAAAAGTGAGGACCAATACCCAAAGTTATCTTCTGACCTCCGTCCGTGTGCTGGGATGAGAGGCTTCATCCAGCAGCTGATGAGAACTGATGCAGAGACCCACAGCTGAACACTAGGTGGAGTTTGGCTGAAGAGTCAAAGGAAAGATTATAGTAATCGGAGGAGTCGAGAAAACCCACAGAATCAACAAACCTGGGCTCATAGGGGCTCACAGAGACTGAACTGACAATCAGGGAGCCTGCATGGGTCTAACCTAGGTCCTCTGTATATATGTTCTAGTGTAGTTTGGTATTTTCAGGGGGCACCTCTAGCAGGGGGAGCAGGGCCTGTTTGGAGACCCTTGTCCTCCTATGGGTTACCTCGTCCAGCCTTCATATGAGGGAGGTGCCTTGTAATCTTACTGAAGCTTCATATGCCGTGTTTGGTTGATATCCTTGGGAGGCCTGCCCTTTTCTGAAGGGACATGGAGGAGGAGTGGATGGAGAGGGAGGAGGTGTGGGTGATGGAGAAGGGGGGCTGAGGGAGGGAGGGAAAACTGTGGTGAGGATATAATACATGAGAAAATTAATTAATAAAGTGCATCATTCTTATATGGTAAATTCCTATATATGTTTGCATACATGTATATACATGAATATATAATGTCATTGAGTCTATAGTTACATTATGTCTCATTCCAGTTGCAGTCTGTTGTTATATAAGTTCACAGTTCCTTTCTCACCCCTTGGCTATCTCATGCATATCTTATGCCTTGATGGTGTCTTTCATCCTCATAATTTCCTGAGAGTCCTCATGCTCTTCCTTGCTAAGAATAAAACTCATGGAAAATAAATTAGGAGTAAATAGCAATAATTTAAATATTGCCCTGTGTTTCATTAAATGTGCGTTTGTTTAAAATAAACTGACAAAAAGCTTACATTCATATTAAAAACATGTTTTTAAATTTTTCTCAAATAATCTAGTGGCCACATTTGCATGTCTCTGCACATAAAGTATTTCTATTTCATCATGGTGGACGATTCATACTTTCTACCAAGCACCGTGTTCTCTGGTGTCCAACCCCTCAGGAGCAGCACTGTGTCCAAATGACCTGCTCTCTTTTACTGCTTTTGGAGTCCTGGCCCTCCATGTCCTTCCTTCATCTGGATCCAGGCAGCTGACCTGCATCCAAAGTCTGTGTGGTGTGGAAAGGCATTCCTGTACTTCTTTTCTTATTGTTGCTGTTTTGTCTAATCTTTGGGGTTTTTTTAGGTTAGTCGAATGCTGTGTTTATAATATGCACTTGGTGTTCCGATTCACATGCATATTAAGTAGCGATCAACTCAAGGTAGCCAGCACATACACTGCCTTAAATTTTACCATTTCTGTTTGGTGAATTCACTCAAATTCACCTCTTCTGTTTCTGAAATACATACTTCGTTAGCACTGAGTATATTCACTCATAAAGAATCAAAGTGTATTCTTCCCGGCAAACAATACCTTTGACCCTTCCACTATTCAGTCACTCTCCTCTGCCCTTATTTCCCTAGTAAGAGCAATAGCCAGTGGAAATGGGCAGGAATTTGGGGAAAACAAAAAGGAGAATGTTCTGGAAGCATCAGATCCTCACTTCTGGTGTTTTCCCTGTAGAAGCTCTCTGGTTCTGTGAGCTCCGCAAACTTTGGCATACCAAACCTACTTGAACTGAGTTTTGGTCATAGGCAGGAAGGAGCCTTACTGTGTATTGTAGTTAATGATTTGTGTCTCAACATAAGCTTCAGGAAGCACATTTACTTTACATTACAGCTTAGTTGCAGTTACTATTGCTGTGATCAAAACATGAAGCAACTTGTGCACAAAACGTTCGTTTACACATCCCGGTAACAATCCATCGAGGGAGGTCAGGGCAGAAACTCGAGGCAGCAATCTGGAGGCCAGAGCTGAATTTAAGGCCATGGAGAACACTACTCACACCTCATTGCTCACTCTGTTTGATTTCTTATACACCCCAGGACCACCTGCAGAGAGGTAGTAGCACCCACAGTGGGCGAGGACCTTTCTCATCAATTATTAACCAAGAAAATGACCCACAGAGCTACCTACATGTGGCATCTTCTCAGCTGAGGCTCCCTGCTCTCAGATGACCCTTAGCTTGTATCAAAAAAAGCTGATCCTTAGTATGGAAAACAAGTTGACAGCACATATTATGTTCTCAAAACTCAAGCAACCTCTGACATAAATGCTGCTTGTAACTCAAAAGAAGTCACATGCTAATTGTTTCAAGAGAGCATGGAAAGTGACCATTCTGACCTTTTAAAACATATGAAAACCATGGTGTATTTCATCCTCAGGATTCAAGAAGGGCTGTCCTGACCAAATAATTGATAATTGTGTAACTACCTGGTGCAGGCCTAAATAAGCCAACCATCCAGCTCAAATGTCTAGAATTCCAAGACTGTAGATTGTACGAAGTCAGTCCATATGCCTGATAAATGGGTATAAAAAGCATGGTATATATACAGTGGACTATTGTTTATCCATTAAGGAGAATAAAATCATGTCATTTTTTTAGGGGAATAGGTGGGATTGGAGAACATCTCATCTAGCAAAATAAGCAAGGCTTAGAAAGGAAAGCATAGTGTGTGCTTTCTCATGTGTAGAATCCAGGCGGGGAAGAGATATAAAAGCAGAAGAGGATGATTCAGGAAATGAAAGGGGATCTGAGAAGTGGGGGGGGGGGGGGAATTAGAGATGACAAGGGTGGATGCCCATGGTCAGCGTGGACTCAGTGTGTGTAAGGAAAGACTCACTGTCGTGTGCATTGTCATGCACAATTAGTACCAGTTAATAAAAGGGAGGATGCTGAATTATATCACTGCTTCTGCTCTTATAAGCAAAGTATAAGTGAACATGGCTGCCATTCTATTACTAGAAAAAGGAATTTAAAACTTAGAAAGTGATCCTAACAGGAAAAATAATGAATTTATGCTAAAATGTTTATTTGGAAACCAAAACTGCACTCGAGTGGGGAAGCAACAAAGCAGGTAAAGTAGATAAGGGTTTTCACATTTCCAGTGTCCTTCTTTTTCACTAGTAATGCTACAACAGCTGAGTTTGAACCCTTCCCCTGGAAACTTGGCTTTATCCTATTTTAACGTTTGAACAGATTTCCGTTTTCAACACAGTGTGCCGGCTGTGTCTAGAATAGGCCTGGAGGACTATTAATGGCAGCTAACATTCATTCACTTCACTGTCTCTCTCAGATCATCCCATGACAATGTCATAACCGTGCTTTACTTACTAAGCAGCGTGTCTCCTGAGGCACAAGCTTCCAGAAGAAATCTCTTTTGCTTAGAGTGTCTATGTTTATTTGTGTCTCAGAAAGTCCACTAAGGATTTTTATGGTGATCTCCACACAAGGCAGGAACGATGTGGAAGAAGGCCAATGTCAGATGAGGCCAACTCGGTTCTGTCTCATACTGAGAGACACACAGGGAAAG
This sequence comes from Arvicanthis niloticus, assembly GCF_011762505.2. Lineage (NCBI taxonomy): Eukaryota > Metazoa > Chordata > Mammalia > Rodentia > Muridae > Arvicanthis > Arvicanthis niloticus. The sequence goes on from NC_047666.1 coordinate 61,799,535, forward strand.
AGGAAGAAGTGCACAGTCTTCCCCTGGTAAGCGTGCTGTGATGCTTTTATGTGGGTCTGGGGGAGGAAAATATTAGAGTACATGATAATGTGTCATAAAAGAATGAGAGCATGACTTATTGAGAGAAGATGGGAGTGCTATAGAAGATGAGAGAGAGTCTCACAAGAGAAACAGAAGATAGTCACACAGAGGGTGTGTGGGAAAGGAACCGAATCGTGAAGAAAGACAGTTATAAATCCATGCTTGCTAAAGGAAGCTGTCTCTGCACTGTTGTACATGTTTTCTACCTACCTCCCTTCCACCCTCCCCTCTCTCTTTCATATACACTCACAAACATACACACACACTCACACACATACACATTCAAACACACACTCACAGACTCACATGTACACAGTCACACGCACACACTCACACGTGTACACACATATGCACATGAATTCATGCAGATGGACAAGACCACAGGAACTACGCCACAGGCCTGCTTTACAGGACGAACTATCAACTACAGTGTGCAGACACAGCTGACAGTAAATGTTTCATTTTTTCAATAAAAACAAATGCTCAAGGGTTAACTGTTTAGAGATAATATGGAGCAATTTTTGGCTTCCACACACACATTTGGAGGCTTAACATATATTTTTACATTTCGTATAAGAAAGAGTTTGTAACATTGAAGGGTTGCATGTGACCCTACACCCCACTGAACTCTCTCCTTGCTTTTCTGTGTCCCATGGTCACATAAAAAACAGCAACAATCAAGTAAGGTCAAATATACTTCATTCCACAGTGTACGGGAATATGAGCCCCCAATTCCAGGATCATAGCCATTGGGTCACATAAGCCTTCCCCGGATCCTGGAATCCTCCGTTGCCTAAATCACAGTGCCATATTCATTTCCTGGCCCTGCTTAGGAAGAGGTCACAGCCCTCATTTCCTCATTCCTTCAGAGCACACTTCCTCTTCATGCCTACTTTCTCCTTTCCTCACTAAGAGACAGGCAGTGTCCAGGGAACACGGCCTGGGGAAGGAAGGGGATCGTGCAAGAGTCAACCACAGATTCTCCTAAACAGTGAGTGTCTCAGCACTCTTCTCAGGCTCAGTCCTGCTGACTCCAACAGGACTCGCCTGCGTCTTGCTGACCCACACTCCCCTTCTCTCACCTCCCAGCGCTGTCTTCCCTGTTCCCTGACTTCATTAGGAAACAGTGCCGAGCACCAGGTGGGTGTGCCTTCCCTGAAAGTTTACATAGAAAGTTGTTATGCCACCCTTGTACATGACAGACAAGCAGGTTGAGTAAAGGCTCAGGTCAGAAGCATTCTCACTGAGCAACCCATGACTCTATATTCGTTTGTTGCCTAGTATAGAGAGTAAGTCTGAGGCCAGCTTAGTTTTGATGTTTGAGATAGCAGGTTGTCTATTCTTGAAATAAACAGGTGTTGGTTTTTTTCCAGAACTGTCCCCTTATACTCAAAAAGATGTCCAAATTGTGCGTGTATGTATTCATTATTTATTTCCCCAAGTAAAAGAGATCCTTTTCGATTCACATATTTAATGTATTTTTCCACACTGAGAAAAGTACTACTATTTTAGTAAACATTCAAATTCTCACTCTATCCCATTCATTGAAATTTCTTCCCAGGTAGGTCTAGGTTTGTGTCAAGTTAATAAAAATCCAACTAGTACAGTGTCTGAAATATTTCTTCCCTCTTCTAAATAACCATTATTTACCTGATTTTAGATTTAGCTCAGTGTGGAGCCAACTATATATAAATTATGAGATAGATATAGATATAGATATAGATATAGATATAGATATAGATATAGATGATATAGATATAGATATAGATATAGATATATACAATGCCATTAGAAACTAAACTCAGGCCACAGGAGAATTCCTCCTTTGCGTTATTGATTAGGGCTGTACAAACCAGTATATGCTATTGCTATTACCCTTGGTTGCCCCCACCACCAGAGGTGGAAGTTAAGTCTCTATTGCTGAAGACACCCACCGTACACTCCAGTCACAGGGCCCAGAACCCCACTAAGCTGAATCTAACCTGAAAACCTCGTCCCTGAAGACTCATGGTACCTGAAGGGCCAGGCAAGCTTTCAAAGGAGGGAAGCAACCAACAGTCTTATCAGTTATGACACACAATTGTGAACCACAACAATGACCAGCATGGTAGGGTAACTCTGAGGATGCAGGAGTGGCACACATACCTTGGCAGTAACCAACAGCTCCTCAATTGGATTGAGAACTCACTCAGCAAGAAGGAAATCATGCATGGTACTGGAAACCTGGCCAACTACCCAGGGCTAGTGAAGTTAGGGAATCTGCAAGACAACCTACAACTGCCACCTTACTAAAACAGGACACTCCCTAATTACATCCGAGATATTTGTCCTTGTACTTACAGATACGTGTAGTCCCCACGCCTTCTCTTTGAAACAGATGGAGACCATTACAGAAAATCACAACCAATCAAAATGCAGAATTGTAGAGCCCATTCCCAAGGGATACAACCCAATGCCAGCATCTGAGCTTCAAGGATCAATGCAGAAAAGAAGGTAAAAAGACTGTCAGTCTCAGAGAAACGGCAAATTTGCTGGGAGATGATGTCTACTAGGTAGGTCAGAAGATGAAGACTCACCCGGCTGCCTAAACAAGACCAATGGCACCAATAGACATGTTAACATGAGTAGGTAAAAGACTCACACAGCCTCAACCCTAAACAAAGAACTACAGGCACCTAAGGAAGCCTGGGAGTGGGGAAAATAGTCTTCCCCAGGGAAGGGCACACCAATTCATTATCCAGTACTAAATGGTCAGCCCTAAAAACATATACACAAACACACAGAGGCAGGTGGATCTTCATGAGTTTGAGGCCAACCTGATCTACAGACTGATTGTCAGCATAGCCAGGACTACACCGAGAAACCCTGTCCCATATAAATAAATAAATAAATAAATAAATAAATAAATAAATAAATAAATAAATGGTATAGTAAATGTCACTTGTAAAATAAAATTCAGTTCCTATTTTATCATTTTAAACTTTTTAAAACCTGAAATTTTCATTTGTTCTTTATATTTTACATATTTGTATAACTACATGTATATTGTATTTTAATAGTATATGTGCAATATTGGAGCTATTTATAAGATATGTTTATGATATTTGTAACCTGCTTAACGTCTAAAATACCATGGATTTTATATCTCTATTTTGAATGTAATAAAGAGCAATGCCAAACTTTGGTGTTAAATATCTACCGTGAAAATCCTCATTCTAGCAAATGTAGTAATTGCCGGGAGTCGATCCTGTCGATCTCCTATCGATCCTGTGCTAATCAAGCTCAAGCAATGGACTATGAGGGGACCAGAGCATGCCTTACATGCCTTACTCGGTTTTCTCCTTTAATAATTTTTGTAATTTTAATTAAAATATAAAGACATCATTTCCGCCCTTTCCCTTCTCCCTCCAACCCCTCCCGTGTACTCTCCCTTCAACCCCTCCCATATCTCCCCTTACTTCCTCTCAGATTCATAGCCCCCTTTTCTTATTTCATGCATATGCATATATACATAAATACAAACACCTGAGCTTTAGCGTTGCTTACATGTACACAATTTCAGGGTTGACCACTTGGTTTTGGATAACCGGATAATGGACTCATCCCTGGGAAGACTAATTCTCCCTCTCGGGAGTCATTGTTTTCCTGTGCTTCTTTGTCTGGAGGTGGGGCCCAGAGAGCTTTCCCCCTTCCCCATTGGCCCGTCTACTGATTGAGTCATGGTTTTGTCGGGTTTTTTCTCAATTTTTTTAGGTAGCTTGTTCCAGTACCATGAGTGTCATTTCTAAAGGACACGCTCTCACTTCCTGGTGGCCTGGCTGTTACTATCTTCCTGCCTCCTTTTCTACAATGTTCCCCGAGCACAGCATTAGAAGCGGGAGCTGAAAACAGGGCACCCCACGACCAGTTCGCCTCTGCATATTGACCAGGTGCGGTTTTCCATGATGGTCTATGTCTGATGCAAAGAGAAGTTTCTCGATGAGGATGAGAGCTACACTTACCAAGCAGACGGCTCATGAACCTGCTTCACTCTCATCTAAGTGTTCCAGTCTGTGTCTTCTCTCCTCTTTGTACTGGTGATCATCTAACACCTTGAACCTCTAGGTGGGCCTTGTCCATACAGTAATAAACTAAACACTCTATTTTTTATTGGATATCTTATTTACATTTCAGATGTTATCCCTTTTCCCCATTCCCCCACACACACACACCCAGGAACCCCCTATCTCATCCCCCCTCCTCCTGCTTCTATGAGGACTTGGCCCCACCCACTGACCCACCTCCCCATCCTCGAATTCCCCCACACTGGGGCATCCAGCCTTCATGGAACCAAGGATCTCCTCTCCCACCTATGCCCAACAAGGCCATCCTCCCCTACATATTCAGCTGGAGCCATGGGTCCCTTTCTATGTGCTCCCAGGCTGGTGGTTTAGACCCTGGGAGCTCTGGTTAGTTGGTATTGTTGCTCTCCTCATTGGCCCATAAACCCTTTCAGCTCCTTCAGTCTTCTAACTCCTCCATTGGGAACCCCTTGATCAGTTCATAATAGCCAGAAGCTGAAAAGAACATAGATGTCCTTCAACAGAGGAATGGATACAAAAAAAAAAAAAATGTGGTACATTTACACAATGGGGTACTACTCAACTATTAAAAATAATGAATTCGAGAAATTCTTAGGCAAATGGATGGAACTAGAAAATGTCATCCTGAGTGAGTTAACCCAATCACAAAAGAACACACATGATATGCACTCACTGATAAGTTAATATTAGCCCAAAAGCTCCCAATACTTAAGATACAACTCACAGACCACATGAAGCTCATGGAGAAGAAAAACCAAAGTGTGGGTGCTTTGTTCCTTCTTAGAAGAAGTAGCAAAATACTCGTTGGACCAAATATGGAGACCAAGTGTGGGACAGAAACTGAAGGAGGAGCCGTCTGGAGACTGTTCCACCTGGGTGTCCATCCCATGTGCAGTCACCAAAGGTAGACGTGCATGTCAGGAAGTGCATGCTGACAGGAGCCTGATATAGCTGTTTCCTTAGAGGTCTGCCAGAGCCTGACATATATAGAGACAGATGCTCACAGCTAACCATTGGACTGAACACTCTTGATCTCAGTTTTACTGAAGACTCTTCCGAGGGTTTCTGAACATAAATGTTAGCCAATTTTCAGATCAGCAAGTCCATGGATTCTCGAGATTTATTTTTTAAATGTCTACATTTAAAAGTATGTTCTTTATTTTTAATTAAAATATGAATACATCTTTCTCCCTCTTCCTTTAACTCATTTCATACACTAATACAGAGGCAGAGGCTTACAGCCAACTATTGGACTGAACACAGGGTCCCCAATGGAGGAGTTAGAGAAAGGACTGAAGGAGCTGAAAGGGTTTGCAACCCCATAGAAAGAACAATAATATCAATCGACCAGATGCCCCCAGAGCATCAGGGACTAAACCACCAACCAAAGAGTACACACAGAGGGACCCATGGCTCCAGCTGTATATGTAACAGAGGATAGCCTTGTCAGGCATCAATGGGAGGAGAGGCCCTTGGTTCTATGAAGGCTCGATGCCCCAGGATAGGGAAATTTGAGGGTGGAGAGGCAGGGGTGGATGGTTGGGTGGGGGAACACCCTCACAGAAGCAGGGGAGGGGAGATTGAATAGGGAATTTGGGGGAGGGGGACAGGAAAGGGGATAACATTTAAAATGTAAATAAAGAAAATATCCCATAAAAAGAATTATTTAAAAAAATAAATAAAAATTTAAAAAAAGAAAAAAATAGCATTCCATTGAATGGCCATCCTAAATTTTACGGAAAAGAAAATCTTTCCTTTAATACATAGCTGTTTCAAAATTTTCGCTGCTGTACAGAACTGCACGTATTTATATTTTAGCATATGACCACATGTTTCTGTGCTGTGAACATTTTGTACTCTTTTTTTTTTATTATTATTATGAGTGAAAAGAAAAAAAGCTGAGCTTTTCAGCAAGTAACTGGATGTGTTAGTCCTGGGTTTTGCAAACCTCTGCTGCTTTGTAAAAGGGGAAGAACATTATCCTTAAAATATCCTTTTTAAAAAAAATCCCTTTGTGAAAACACTCATCTCTATGCTGACAAAATGTAAGGGAAAACTTAAGGATGAGGTTCATGTGCCACTTTGGGAACTCAGTATAAGATGAAACATGCTCACGACCTAACATATTGTACTTTTAGCTATAGAAAATGTTGTTTCCATGCCCGGGGCTTCTTTCTCGCAGTCAAACTGCTGAAGCCTGGAGATGAGGAAGCTAAGGAAGCTTACGCCCATTGCACTTCAGAAGCAGCATCCTTAACTCCTATAGCCCTGGGAGCAACGAAAGGCGTAGTCACCTCTGAACCCTGCCAAGTTATATTTGACCATGTGTAATGGCGCTTCAGAGATGTCAATATTGCTCGGAACGTGGGCTTTCCACTCTTCCTGATTTCTTCGGTCTAACCAAGAGTTTCTAGCCTTTTTGTCTGGGCTTGCGTTCTTCATGCCAGAAATTCATTGTGCAATTAGCCTCATCGTGGATGAAGTTCCGAGTATCTTTATACACAGTTTTTTCCTGATGCTGACGTGGCATTTTTAAATGGAAATGAAAATGATGGTGACATCAAAATGGCAAGCTTTCGATGCTCCTTCTTCTACATACAAAGGCTCCGGAAGACACTTAACCTACTTTAGCCTCAGTGTTTCGTTCTGCAGGAAGCACATTATAAGCAATCTAACAGGGTCATCTGCGAGATTAAAGGAGGGTTCAAAAACGTGCTGCTTACCCCTGAGCGAAGGCCCAGCCGACAGGTTGACCTGAGTCCCACAGAAGCTTTCCCTTCACTGTTTTGTTTTGTTTTGTTTTGTTTTGTTTTGTTTTGTTTTGTTTTGTTTTGTAGGTGGGATGTAAACTTTGTTCCTGGTGCTATCTATGTTTTCTTTACACATTCAAACTCTGCTGTTTTGTTGCTGTTGATCTGTTGTTGTTTTGTGGTGGGTGAGGGACAGTGAGATGTCCTGAAACTTTTACTTCACAGACAGTTCCACAGGCTGGTGGGTGACTGCCACACATACACACACACACACACACACACACACACACACACACACACACACAGCGCCATCTTAGGGTCCACCTCCCTGTCTCCCTGTTCTCCTCCCTCAGCTTCTTCCTACCTTCTCCCTGTCAAGCTGCTGAAGTCTTCAGACAAGGAAGACCAGGAAGCTGCACACTTGCATTTCAGCAACTGCAGGAGGTAATGGGCACAGAAGCACAGCTCCAGGGTCAGTCAGTAGTCTCATCTCCTGCTGTGTGACCTCCACCAGTCAGAGGCTGGGCATCCACAGGGAGCCAGGCTCCCCTTGTCTGTGGCTGCTTTTCCATAGTCTCCTGGGTAACTGGAGTCACCTTGCTCTCACCAGAAAGCACCACCCCTTGCAGAAGTTGACTTTTTCTGAGTTTTTAAAGAAAGGAGTAAGATCTCTGAAAGATTTCTTTTCCTCCTGCATTCTCTGGTAATCTGCCTTCTTGCACGGTTAGTGCACCATCTTGCTTTACAAACCAAGATGTATGCCATCTATTCTAATTCTTTGTGTTATTCCTGAAGCTGGACTCTTCTATCCACATCTCATTTCTGACTGTAAAATTCAAAGCTACCCTTTCATTTATTTTATTTTTTTAAGGTTCTGAATGGGGTCCCTTATCTGGTCAGCTCACTCTGTCCATCTGCATCTGCTATTCTTGTAATTCTTTCCATATTTACTGAATCTACTCTTTCAATGGCCATTTTTATACCCAGCTCTTCTTTCAATTTAAATCTTCAGTTTCTAAATTAAAAATAGACTGAATAGAAATGGGCCATTGGTGTGTATTGCAATCCCTGCACTCAGGGAGGTGGGATAAGAGGGTGGTGAGTTTGAGACCAGCCTGGATTGCCTCAAATAAACACGTTGAAAATTGAGTATTTCCAGTGTGCAGGTTGATTCATGGGATAACCTCATGCTAAAGCCAACATATAGATCAGAACATGTAGATCAAAACTCTTTAGAAAAGTATTGAAAGTCTACCACTTCACAGGACTATCAGGGTAATTCATAATGTCTTTAGTTTAAATATTTCTAAGATTTAAAAAATTATATAGTTTTATTTGTTTCTTGTTTAAAATAGGATTCTATAACATTATTCATCTAGAGCTTGTTTTGAATTCTGAAGAGACTATCAATATCATAGAATACTTATGATCATCCAAGTTCCAGATAAGACATTCAACCCATTTTACATTATATGTTTCTCATCATTGTTAGTATGAATTAACTAACCCATATGAACTAATCTGATGGATAAATAGATGAATAAAGGAATGTGTTCCTTTTGTACATATTTGGACATTATCCTGGAGCAAGATTCAAATGAGGCAATAAATATAAAATACCTTTAAAATAAAGATTTGGAAATTAACATATACTCTTTGTTAACTAAACATTTATTCAAGACTTACTATTAATTATCAGTCTTAAAATGATTGCTACATTAAATGAGTATTAGTTTGCATAAATTTTGTTTCATAATTTTATAAAACTTTTAGGATTTATATTTATATCTCCATGCTTATTTGTGTTGACATCTATTGTGGTTCTCCTTAAGAATTTCCATGGCAGAGTCTTACCTATATAATTTATACCTGTATCTTTCTTTAAAACATTATGTGCTTTTTTGCTTAGTTTCTGAAAGTTTCGTGAACTTTAACTACTTATTTAATAAACATCTGTCAAATATTAATATATTAATGAGCTTACATGTTAGTATCTGTGAAATATTTATATCTTGACTTCAGAATTGGAATATTAGTTTTTTTTCTATAATATTTCATAATTCAAGCAGTTTTATATTTATAGCAAATTGTCATCTCAATGCTCATATTTTATTCTTAACATAAAGGGTAATATTTGAATTATATTTAAAATATCAACTACATTTGTAAGTATATTTAAATGTTAATATAATTTAATATTTTAAGTAAACTTGTGTTTAAGTGAAAGTTTCAGTACTTGAAAGTAATTCCACTCATAATTATTAAAATTATGTTTTCACAGAAATAAAGCAAGGTTCATGCCTATAGCCTCAACATTTCAGATTTGGAGGCACGAGGATCTCAGGAATTCAAGGTCACCCTTGGCTCTACAGATAGTTCAAGGCCAGCCTAGACTATATGCCTCTCCTCAAAGAAAACACAAAAGCAAGGCTTTGCTGATGGCTCAGCAGATAAGAGTACCACAAGCATGGGACCCCAAGTTCAAGTCCCCAGCACCCATAACATGACCATAGCACCCATGAGCTCACTGTTGCTATGGTAACCTGCACAAAATCAGGGCAGCATGATCAATCAACATTCTAATAGACAGCTCTAATTAGACTCAGTGTGTGTGTGTGTGTGTGTGTGTGTGTGTGTGTGTGTGTGTGTGTGTGTGAGAGAGAGAGAGAGAGAGAGGGAGAGAGAGAGAGAGAGAGAGAGAAGGAAGTGAAGAGGAGGAGCTATGTCCAGGGGTCTTGGCAGCACTGGAAGGGGCTTAGGAGGGAGTATGATTACATTCATTGTTTGCACTTGTCAAAGAATAAATTAAAAAATGTTTTAAGAAACAATTATTTTTCTTTGCTTAAATTTCTAATTTGGAACAAGCTAGTGGTTAGCATCCTTTAAGACACACCCTACTTCCTTCCTAGAAACACAGGCTTTCCCTCTACTGAGGCTCTTTACTCACTCTATTCCCAGAAACTGCAGTGGTCAGTGCAATAGCTTGCTGTCTACAACATTCCCGTTACAGTATTTATGAAGGGATAGAAAGCCTGCATACACGAGTCATAGCTGAAAAACATACTGGTGGGTTAGAAAATGGGAACTAGTAATTTCTCATCAAGATTTCAGTATAATTGAAATTGGTGAAAATGATGAAGTGTTGTTCAGTGATGGGGAAGTTGGAATTAGTGAGAATGATGAAGTGTTGTTCAGTGATGGGGAAGTTGTGTAATTGAGTACCTTACACGGCCATTGCCCTTCCCTCTGCTCCTCTCTTTCTTGGGTAGTGACCACTACTGAGGGAAAGGACAAAACTAAGCAAACCACATTAAACCACATTAAATTGTGAAAAGGTAAAAGTCATTTAGCATAGTTAATGAAAACTCAGTTGTTTATTCTAAATTCTTGAATTCTCTCATCTCTTCATCAATAATGATGAATGACTATTTATTGGTGTATTTATACTATCAAGATATATTTTGCATTATCAAATGCAAAGCTCAAGAAGAAGCAAAACCAAAATGTGGGTGCTTTGATCCTTCTTAGAAGGAGTATCAAAATACTCAAACAGAGCTCCCAGAGTCTAAACCTCCAGCCTGGGAACACAAAGGGAGGAACTCATGGCTCCACCTGTATAGGTAGTTGAGAATGGCCTTGTCAGGCATCAGTGGAAGAGGAGGGCCTTGGTCCCTGAAAGTTTGGATTCCCTAGTGTTGGGGAATTCAAGAGCATGGAGGCAGGAATGGGTGGAAGGGTGGGGACACACCCTAATAGAAGTAGGAGGAGAGGGGATGGGATAAGGGGTTGGGGGGGGATGGGAGAGGAAATAACATTGAAAGGTAAATAAATAAAATATCCAATTAAAAAAACAGATAATGAATCTGGCAATTGTAGTCGATCAGTTGAGACTTTTTGTCAACAATTTATTATGGGGATTCCATACAATCCTCAAAGACAAGGTATTGTGGAAGAGGCCCATGGAACTTTAAAAAGATTGGTGAGACATGCTGTTGCTGAGACAAAGAATGATGCTGACCTGTGAGCTTGCTGAGTGCCCTGAAAAGGGTGACTGGGGAGCTGTATTAGACATATGTTCCTGACCCACTTTTGCTTGGCTATATCCCAGATGGGACAAGCTGCCTTGCCTCAAGTTTTTAGACCTTGTGGGATGGAGAATCAAAAAGAGAAATTATAATATCTCTTGTATTTTTGTTAAAGGTGACCAGCTACTAGGATTCAATCAAATGCTGATCTAGAAATCAATCCAATATTGGAAATAACAGTCTACATTTGGAAGGCTGGATCTGGACATTTTCAGAGACATATTTGGAAGTTAGCTGTAGTTTACTATGATGTTATGATCACAAGAGATAAAGTTGGGACAGGATCTGGATTTCACAAACAAGGATTTAAATGACTTAAGGCTCTTTTCATTGTCAAGCTAAAATTGGTTTTGTCTCTTCTACAGTATTTATTGTAAGTTGCATTGACTGTATAATTTCCAATTGTGTTAGTGTGTTGAAACCTGGAATGTCTGTTATGGGGGTCTATCAACCAGCTTTTGTCTTACTGCCCTGAATATTAGAAAACCCTGATTCTCTGAAAAAAAAAAACTCGAAAGTGCTGGAAGAAATGAGTTAGACTTTAAGCAAAAGCAAGAGGGTAACGAGCTTGATTATTGCTGGTATAACAGCTTTAATTTTATTAATTGCTAGCACCACTGCTTCTGCACTAGCATTGACACAAGGAGTTAAGACAACTATTTTTGTTAACCATCTAGCAAAAAAAAAAAAATGTTACTAATGTATTGAGTATACAAAAGGATTAATATAGGTATCTGAAACAATGGATGATGCTCTATAACCTATTCAAATTATCTGAAAGAGGTTCAGGGTTCAAGAGTTAGGAGCCATTCCAAGTGTCATGACAAATACCATTGGAGTAGTGTTACTTCTAAAATTTACAATGATTGTCATCATAATTAGAAAAAAGTTTAAAGACACCTGTAGGGTATTTGGCATAATCCTAACACCTCTCCGGGTGTGTTAACTTTGCATAATGAGATGATGAATTTAAAGAATGCTTCTCTGTTGAGCTTTGATGCTGCAGATAATACTGATAAAATTATCCATGGCCTGAGGTCAGTATTTTCATTTTGGTCATACCTCAGGAATGGCATATATAGCTTGATCAGGCTAGCCCTTCTTGTCCTGGAAATACTTTTATTCCTGCCCATGATGTTAAAGCTTGTCTCTAATTACATCAACAGGCTGGCAGCCAAAGTACATGACTTGAAACTGATAATGGACCCCCAAACAAAGTTATTAATTTAACAGGCTGGCAAGCCAAGGATGGGTAAGATTCTGCACAGAGCCTTATCAACCTAAGACAGAAGTGCATTGCTTATGATAATGCATATTCCACAATGGGTAAGGAAGGCTTTCTTGTCAGAATGATCTAAGACAGGCTCAATCTCATTTATGCAATAAAAAGAGGGAGATGTGAAGAGCTTTGGGAGCTGCCTGGCAGGAATCTGTCATTGGCCAAGGACAAGGAAATGGGCTTCTTAGAAGGAATTTGGCATAGGCCAAGAACAAGGAAATGGACTGCAGGCAGGAATCTGACATTGGGCTGGAACAAAGAAGTAATTTCAGGCAGAAATCTAAATCTTAGGCTATAACAAAGAAATAGGCTTCAGGCATGAAAATGACTTTGGGCTAGGACAGGAAAGTAGACTCAGGTATTTTGATCATCCTAATAAGCCCTTAGAAATAGCAATCACAGGAATGATCACAGGACTCTGTTTATTGTTGTGTATGTTCTTTGATCATCTGGGTTTATTGTGTTTCTTGTTCCTGGACCATTTGTATCTATTGTATTGCTAGTTCCTCAATCTAGAACTTACCTTAATACTTGCATGTAACTTAAGCAGTATAAAGGCAAAAAAAAAGGAGGAGGAGGGATGGGATAGGGGATTAATGGGTGAGGGGAATTGGAAGGGGGTGGCATCTGAAATGTAAATAAATAAAATATCAAAAAAGAAAGAAAAAAGATACATTTTGCATTATTCACACATTTCGTTCCTATATTTCAAGTATGTATAATTGAGTCAGGTATAAGTTAAGGCTGCAACATATTGGTCATTATTGAAACACACATATACTTTATTGATTTAATAATTTATTTAATAATTTATTAAATTATTAATTCAATTATTAATAATTTATTTAATATTATTATTTATTATAATAAATAATATTGGTGAAGCTATCAAGTATATCCCCTCATCTCTACCACATTTCATTTCTCACTAAACTCTATGTGAGTTTATTGACCACTGTTCTTGTTTATTGAGAAGTTAGTTGTTTAAACAGTGGTATTAAATCTACTTTTGTACATTTGCACTTTCCCATACTATAGCCACAGTCACTGTTGAAAGAATTTTGAGCACATCATATATTTATTTTCAGTATCTCCCTTGTCATTTTATATTCTTTATGTACAAATAATTGTTGGAAAGGAGGGTGTCCGATCTGGAAGTAGGCATCAATACAGACAATCAAGTCAGCAAGTGGAATGCAAGCAGATCATATGGCAGAACAATTCCTGGAACTGGCACTTGACAAAGCAGAACTGAGCTACTAGAATCAGGCAAAAACCATCCTCAAGTTCAGGAATCAAAGCCAGCTTTCTGTCAGGAAGCAGGCAATAACCAAAACTTTATATGTAATAAGCATATGTTATATATGTCAGTATTTGCACTTTATAGATTCTCTGTAACTAGCTAAATTTGCAAATACTCAGCCTAAACTCGAATTCAATGTGCTAGAGTAGTAAAGGGAGATAGCCTGAGATAAAAGGTCAACATTGAACTAACTGGGGATGAAGGCATTGCTCTGGGGTATCTTCTGTGGAGAAATTAGATACAGGGATGAGGAAATTTCAAAAATGATGAAGAAGTAATTGTTAATAAAGTTGAAACAAAGGAGCTCTGATCTTCCTCCACATGGGATAACCAGGTCTACTGGCTATTCTCCCTGGACTGCAACTTAACAGAAAGCTTGAGAGCTACAGGAACAGTTTATTCAGCAGTTGATAGAACCTAAGAAAGAAATAAGAAATAAAGAAAGAAAGAAAGAAATAAAGAAAGAAAGAAAGAAAGAGAAAGAGAAAGAGAGAAAGGAAAAAGAAAGCACAGATCAGGAAATAGAATAATCCCATCACTGAAGAAGCTGAGGTATGGACACCATGAGTTAGCATCTTTTTAACTTTTTAAAGTTGTGTCAGCCTCTATTAAATGTCCCTGATAATTTTCTGAATCATTTGTGATTTCTTGAAGCTCATCAAGCTTTGCATAAGCAGTTATTTTTGAATTTTCAGGCTTATCACTTATCCTCAAAGCCTTTGTGTTTGGCTGTTATCACCTTATTCTGTTCCCTTGGAAACAGCATGGCTATTCTTGTGTACACCCAGTATGTGGTATCCTGGGTAGCACAAAGCCATCTTTCCATGGCTTGTAAACAAATAAAGATCAATCTGTTACCCTTTACCATTTGGACTAGTTGTATGCTTGTTTCATTAAAAGTAACACATTATTCGGCCTTTGAACATGATCTGAAGGGACTACCAGGTGCTAAGTGGGTAGTTGTGCTTTCAGTGGACAACGGTTCCTCTGTGTAGGACAATGCTACTAACTTCTATGTCTTTAGAAAGCCCTATTGATATGACAAAATACTAAATACTATTCATTTTCCCAGAGTTCTTAGATATAATTTAACTAGTTCCCGGTTGATTGCCAATATGAGAAATTCCAATACGAACAGTGTGAACTGGAGTATGGTTTCAGTAGAGTAAACAGACAGAGGAGGCAATAAGGAAAACTAGATACCTTGCTTGTTGTAGCGGGAGGTATTAGAAAAGAACACTTCCGGCTGGCTCCCAGCTTAGCCGCCAAGTTCCTGCACTAATGCCGGCTACCAGAGGGCCACCTGGCCCAATCCAGGTGTCCTCATCTCGAGCCGCAAGAGTTCCCTTCACAGCCATGCCAGCCCCATGCAATGACCCATCCACCCCTCAATCAGCCACCACATTACCCATCACCCGGCAAAATCAAGACTCTTAATGCTTATAGTTAACCAACGGATTTAATATATCATTTGGATACACATAACTACCTGAGATTACAAAAGCCACCTGGGCTCATTTCCGGTGCCATTTTCCGCCACCTTTCTCTCCCCCTTGTTTCTCGCTGCATTTCTGTCTCTGCCACCCTTAGCTCTGCCACCCTTTTCCCTATCCAATCACAGGCCTCCCGCTGCAAATAGATGGGACAGGGAAAATTCTGCCACAGCTTATGGCCATTATTTGGAGGAGAATGTACCCATTATACTGAGGTGGTGTGTTTGAGCAAGGTGAAAGCATGGTCGTGGTGGTCATGGTAGAAAGCTGAAGGGAACCTAGGTCACGATCGTGACTGATGTGAGAAGAGGACTCCAGAGGAGATCCATAATCTCCATTAATTTTAATAAACTCTATCAGAGTCCCCTTTGAGCATGGCAACATAAGGTAAATGTTTTATCACAGAATAAAAATTATGCCCAGGAAATTAAATAAATAAGATTACAAAATGTAATTCTAAAATCAAAGGAAGGGAGAAAAAGATGTATTGTAACCAACATGTCTATGTGTGACAGTTTTAGTGTCTGAGGAAAGTCAACTCTGACATAGAAGGTGAGGCATTTTCAAGGACAAGGTCTTTGGCTGGGGTGATGTTGCCTGAGGAACTGTCATCACCCAGTAGTGACATCTGGTACCAGTGCGATGTCACCTACAATGCAGGGCTGGTGTATCATTTTCAATCAGGGAACTAAATTAATATTATGTGAGCCCCTAAATCATAAGCCAAGCAAAGACACAAATAAACTGTAATTGTTACCAGGATGTGGCACAGATGTACCTGACAATTTAGAATATTATATGTTCAAACTGGATGCATATCAAAACAGAAGTTGAGGTGTTTGGAGCACAATCTGTGGTCAATTGGCCTATAGGAGTGTGTCCTCAGTGTGGTCTCCAGCTCTTAAGGAATATGGTATAAGACTGAAAATGTGGCAAGAGCAGGTTAGGGCCCAGGATATAATAGAGTGTCCTAGGGAGATATTTGTTGTACTAGAATTTGAAAAGGAGTAGGAAGAGATGTCATCCAACTCGGCCAGTTATATAGACACTATCATGAGATATAAATGTTCTACTGAGTCCATCTTCTAAAGATCCAGCCCGGGCTATTATCAGTAGTATGTGACACTGGGTTATTTCCAATGTTATAGTTCAGCATAGAGTAGGATATCCTGGCAAGGCCTTTTGCTTTGGTTTTGCTATGTGTGGAGATTCTTATGAGTGCCACTCATTTTTTTTTAATCTTTGACATAAGATACTCCTAGAAGACTTTACTGTGAAGGGAAATGTTTAGGCAATGGCTTAATGGTTTACAGTAATGGAGAAATTAGGACAGACACCTTACTGGCCAGGGTCTCCAGTGCCAAGATAGTGATCTCAAGGGTTGCAAAGTATACAACTTTTTTGGTCTTGTCCTTTATTAAGGACATTTTGAGAAAGTGGTGGGGGAGAACAGCTTCTGTTAATTTAAATTTGTAAGCAAAATTTATCAATGTAAAGCTGGGCATGTGACTTGTGACTACAGTCTCAGCACTGGAGAAGCTGAGGCAGGAGGATCACCTCAGTTCAACTTCAGCTTAGAATACATAGTGAGTCCCAGGCCAGTCTGAGTGCCTGTAAGTCATTGGCTCTTCATTTGGGGAGCCATCACTACTCCTGAGCAATATACTCACGTGCTTTATCCACTAGACAGGAAGAACAAAGGCTGCCTACGTGCTACATCACACAGTCACCCAATAGCTATGTCCAGCTCTGGAGGTAATGTCCAATGATGAAAAACACCATCTTTTGTGTGTTTTAGTGTTTTCACATAGTTTAACTATGTCACTAGTACTATTTTTTTCATGTGTGTATTTAATCTACTAGTCAAACTAAAACTCAAGGGCTGGAGGAATCACTCAGTAATAAACACTTGCCTGATATCTACTTATAGATCCTCCATGTTAGATCCCAGCACTGAACAAAGGAAATAAACTTCAAATGTTAAAAATAGGGTATGGACCCCAAGAAGCTAAACAAGAAGCCCAAACAAGGATGCTTGAATCTCACTTAGAAGTCATAGGAGGCAGAGGGAGGGAAGGACCTGGATGGGAGGACAGGGTGGGGAGGGAAATGGGCAGATCAGGATCAGGCATGGGGAGGGACAGGAGACATGGTCAACGGCCATGAGAATGAATGGAAATCTGCAACTGATGGGGGTGAGGGAGTCGGGGACATCTCCAGGAAGAGACAGAAACTTCAGATGAGAGAGGTACCCAAGAATCAAGGAGGGTGAGCTTAGCTGTGACTCACAGCACTGGGAATATGGAACCTGAAGGGGCAACCTCCTGTAGCCAAGCAGGAATCCCAGTGGTGTGCTAGGGATACCAACCCACTTAAAAAATTTTTGAACCAAAATTTATCCTGTCTTTTAAAAAAAAAATGCAGAGATGGGGGATGGAGCAGAGACTGAGGAAATGGCCAACCAATAACCAACCCAATTTAAGACCCAACCCATGGTCAAGCACCAAACCCTGACACTATTAATGATATTCTGTTAGTCTTGCAGACAGGAGTCTAACCTGGCCGTCCTCTGAGAGGCTCCACCCAGCAGTTGACTCAGATATAAATGCAGACACCAAGAGACAAACAGTGAATGGAGCTTGGGGACTCTTATGGAAGAGTTGGGGGTAGGATCACAGGCTCTGAAGGAGATAGGAATTCCAGAGGAAGACCAACAAAGTCAGCTAACCTGGACCCCTGGGGCTCTCAGAGACTGAACCACCAACCAAAGAGTATACATAAGCTGGACCTAGCTGCCCCCGCCCCCCGACATACACATATGTAGCAGATGTGCAGATTGGTCTTCATGTGGGTCACAAACAACTGGAGTTGGGGAGGCGCTATCCCAAAAGCTGTTGCCTGTCTGTGGGATATGTTCTTGTAGCTAGCTGCACTTCCTTGTCTGGCCTCAGTGGGAAAGGATGTGCCTAGCCCTACAGAGACTTGATGTTCCTGGGTGGGCGGATACCTGGGGGGTGGGGGCTGCCACCCTCTCTGAGGAGAAGGAGATGGATGGAAGGATTGTGGAAGGGTGTGATCAGGAGGAGGGGCAGTGAGTGGGATGTAAAGCGAATAAATCAAATAAAAGGTATCTTAGCCACTAGGAGCACTTGCCACTTTTGTAGAGGACCAAGTTCTGTTCCCAGCACCCACATGGTGGTAAAAAACCTGTTATTCCAGTTCCAAAGGCTCCAATGTTCCTCTCCTGGACTCTGTTGCTACCCACACACATGCGGTATGTAAACATACAAGCAGGCAGATACATATAACATAAGTAAGACATAATCAATTAATTTTTTAAAACTTTTTATTGGTTCTTTGTGAATTTCTCATCAGCACTCAATCCCACTCATCTCTCCCCCCACCCCTACCATACCCACCCTGTATCCTTGCAACCTCCCCTACAACAGAGAAAAACATCTCATTGTGGAAGTTGTAGTGTGTCGATGTGCCCCACGGAATACTCTTTAGTCCACACGTCTTTGCTTGCAAATGGTCATTACAGTGACCCAGTAGTTTGGCTTCTGCTACACTATCCATACTGGATCCTCATTGGGTCTCTTGTCTGATATCCTGTTGTTGCCCGGTGTCGTGAAAATCCTATAGTTCTGGATCTGCCCCTTCACACACTTCAGCAGTACATCATGGGGTAGATATTGGGGTAGGCAACTCAAAGCCCTGGATCTGAGCCTGAAAGATATCTGAGTTGGTCAGTCTGACAGCTCTCCTGTACCCACACCATCAGGGCGAGCTCTCCTACCTGTCCCGGCTAGCCAATCCAATGCTGCAGCCAGTAAGAGGCAGGCTCTTCCGCTCCCATGCCATCAAGGTCAGCTCTACGGTGCTGCACAGGCTAGGTACAGGGCCCACTCTCCTGAGTGCTGCACTAGCCAAGGGGCTAGGCTAGCTGTCCTACTCTCATATCCTTGAGACTGGCTCTCCCACAACCTCCACAACCAAAGCAAGCTCTACCTTACTTCCCAGGTGAGTTGCAGGGCCCGCTCTCCTGATTGTTGAGGCCAGTGAGGGACAGGGATAATTGTTTCACTTTCATGACCCCGGAGCCAGATCTCCTGTGTGCCACAGGTGGTGAGGAACGAGAAAATGGGGAGGGGAGTATCTCTCCCTCATCTGTGCCGCAAAACAGGCAAGATCCAGAGCCGGCTCTCCCATAGTCACACCCTCAGGACCAGCTCACTCACGACTGCCACATCCAGGGACAGTTCTACTGTGCTGTGCAGACAAGGTACAGGTGCTGCAACAGGTAAAGGTCTGAGACAACTCCCCAGCTCTCAAGACCTCCTCCCATCTGCCGTTGGGTGATAAGAGGCTCTTCCCTTGCTGCCACCCCCACACAGCAAACAAGAGGTAGAGCTGAATCTCCCATGCTTTTTGCCTTACAGGCTGACTTACCTGCAATTTCCATTTCCAAGTCCAGCCCTACTGGACAGCCCAGGCAAGGTTTCCCTGAGTTCTGCAGCTGGCTAAGGGTAGGGTCTGCTCTCCTGTTCTCAGGGCCCCAGGATCAGCTCTCCCACAACCCCCAGGCAAAGGGTAGGGCCAGTTCTACACAACCCTCAGACATCAACATGGCCCCAGGCAGCAGCCCAGACCAGGGGTGTCTGTCTGTCTGTCTAGCTTTTGATAGTAACAGACTCCTGCCGTTTCAGGGCCACAGACCCAGATGTGGCCCCTGGTGGTAGCACAGGCCAGTACCCCTGCATGTTCTCAGGTGGTATCACAAGCTACTCACATCAGACTGTTCCTCTCTACCCTCAAGTCTCCAGTTCTGTCTCTCTCCATTGTGTTTCTTCTGTTTCTCTTTCTTTTCCATTTCTCCACCACTCACTTGCTTCTTTTAGTGGTGCCCGGGGTCTCTGAGTGTGTGGGTTCATTTCAAGAGTAGTCTCAGGAGTGCTGTGTTCCACCTGTACATTAGGACACTAGTCAGGGGTCATCTCGGGCACCGTCTGCCCCTAGGCCTATGCTGCAATGGACCAGTGGTCATCTCAAGCTAGATCCATGTTCAGGCCCCAGGGAGCTGGACTGGAGGTCATAATGCCTAGGCCCACCTGAGTGGCTCCCTGTAAGGGTCAGCTGTCTTGGGCTCACTCTCTCCCCACCCCCACCCCCACCCCTGAACCCATGATCCTAGGTAGGGTTCTTATGGTCTCTAGCTCACTCCCTACTCTGGGAGCTCATCCAGGCCTCCAAGGCACCAGACTGGTGGTTGTCTCAGGCTTTCTTTTTTCAAGACATGCTGGGCTACTGATCATTCAGATGCTCACAGATCAGAACACTGAATGTAGCCATAACATCTCTCCTCTCTGCCACCAACTAATGCAGGTGTGACACAGCAGTCATTCCTGCAAATCTCTAAGGTCAGATTGATCAATCAATTGATTAAAATAGTCAATCAAGAGCACCATTTGAATTAATGAATACACTCCTTAGTTTCTGTAACTCTATGAAAACTGTTAAACTTTCCTTTGGTTGTTCTGTGTCCCAAAGTGGGAGGGGAAAGAGGATAAAGGAAACAAAGACTCTCCCTTTAAGGTTGGCTCCTCCCTCCTTCTGGAGCCTCTCTAGTCTTAAGAGTGAGATGATTGTCTCCCTCCGTGGTCGTCCACATTCTACAGAGAATACGTCTATGAAATAGTACCAGGAGACACACGAGCCATCAAAATCATCAAACTTTGGAATGGGCAGGCACAGAATGGTTCTTGGAGGTGCTGGATGTCCTGGTAAAAGTGTCTTATTTATATTTATCCTTTATTTGAGTTATGAGATGTTCTGACAGTGAATGGATATGATTGGCATAGGGGAGAGAAGAAAAGTAAGGGGCATCCAGGTGCTATGGACATGCTTTTCATTGGCCAGAGAGCCCAAACTGAAATCGTAAAGAAGGAGGCAGTGTTTTCATTAATTGTATAAAATTGCTGAGGTGAAATTAAGTCAGAACCAGAACTGTCCTGGGTATGGAACAAGGTTTGTTAGGAGAGATACAGTATAGGAATCAATACTGACTAAAAGTTGATTTCCAATAGGAAATTTGGAAAACCAACTCAGTGCAAAATTCTACTTCATGATATGCACAGACCGGCTAAAATCATACTGCAGTTTCACATGAGTGCTGAACTGTGGTCACTGTGGAGCTCAGAGCTGTACGGCATTTTTTTTATGCTGAATGTGGAGATGATAAGATTAACATTTGAATTTTTTTGGATGTAAAGTTGACTATTTTTCACACAAATGAGAATGTTATTTAGCATGTCCTGTTGGTGGAATGGTCATGATATCAGAAATACCAGCCATTCTTCCATGAAGTTGTTAGGAAACTGTGTGGACCAGAAGACATGCAGGTGGGGGTGGCATGTTTAATTGATGCCAAGAAGGTAGAGAAACAGAGAGCTCAGAAACCTGTCCTATAGTCTACCAAGAACATGCTCCAGAGCTAGTTTTGTTGATGTCTCTTTCAGTAGTGCAGGATTGAGACCTGCCTTTAAATTTTGCTTCCCTGCCTGGTGTTTTCACAAATCCTTACTCCTGGGCTGCACATAAGCAGTTGTATTTATTTCCAAAGCTATTCCACCAGCCCTGTCATTCTTGGTCTGGGTCTTTCCCATTTGCCTTCCATTTTGAAGGAAGGGTCTTTCCTTGTATTGGTTTAGTCTTTGTCAGACCCCCCCAAACTCTGGACCTTCTCTTCTCCAAAGTCTCTTGTTAGTAAACTTCACTCCTGCCCCTTGTTTCACAGGTTGTAAAAGGTTTGTCTATCTAGGTTTCTTTGTTGTGGCCGTGAGCTCGCTTCTCAGCACCTCTGCTGTCACTAATGCTCCTGGTGAGTATTTTGTCTACAACTTACTTTTGTCCTTAGCTTATCCTGATATGAACTGTCAAACTAAATTTCCCTGTATGGTAAACAGCATCTAAAAATCCATCCTCTGCAGAGCTGAAGAACCAAATATCAAAACTACACAATTATATTTTAACCAGACCTAAAATGATTAGCATGCTATTCCCTCATATAAAACAACCCCGTGTTACATAAAGACTGAGAGCAG
Source organism: Arvicanthis niloticus (assembly GCF_011762505.2). Classification (NCBI taxonomy): domain Eukaryota; kingdom Metazoa; phylum Chordata; class Mammalia; order Rodentia; family Muridae; genus Arvicanthis; species Arvicanthis niloticus. Next base: position 61,821,711 of record NC_047666.1, read on the forward strand.
TGTATAGCAGACTAAAAGAAAGGAGAAGAAAGCTCAGAGTTATTTGGACAAAAGGGAGTTCCGGGAACACTTCAATAAATTCAAAACCTAAACATGACATTTTTAAAAAAAGTATTGCAGGAAGCCTGGCTGGTAAGCCTACCAGGTTCCTCAGTTAAGCCAAAATAGTAGCAAAAAGGCAGTTGAAACAGTCTGAGAAGCGGGGAGGAGGAGAAACGTTGTTGCTGCTGCTGTTGTTGTTGTTGTTGTCGTTGTTGTTGTTGTTTGTAATCATAGATAATAGGAAAACAACTCTCTCAATTTCAAATTTAAAAGACTAGTTTTAGTAGATTTCAACTACTATGTGTAAAAATCCATGCAATTTTACATAAATATATAAAATGGTTATTTAATTTCCTTCAACTATCTCCATCCTCATACAATTACTATCAACTCGGTTTCTTTTGAGTTTATGATATGAAGACACATATGTAGTTCACCCTGTAGGACTCTGTGCACCTTCTTTAGATGGTATAAATTGCCACTGCTTAGGATACCCAGCCATACAACTACAATCCTAGATAGCACCATGCCATTAGCTCTCCCAGGTTTGCTATTGCTCCCACTTGAAGCATGTGGGACTAATAGTTCCATCTAGAAGCCCTAAAATGGCATTCTTCTATTATACCACGGTGGGGTCAGAATGGGTCCCAACTCTGATTCTAAGTCATATGTAAGTAATCTAAAAACTGGTCATGCTTTCTGGATGCTTTCTGACCATTTGCTGTGTTAACTTGTTTGTTGCTTGTTACTTGCTGCTTGTTACTTGTTACTTGTTGCTTGTTGCTTGTTGCTTGTTGCTTGTTGCTTGTTGCTTGTTGCTTGTTGCTTGTTGCTTGTTGCTTGTTACTTGTTACTTGTTACTTGTTACTTGTTACTTGTTACTTGTTACTTGTTACTTGTTACTTGTTACTTGTTACTTGTTACTTGTTACTGTGTTGACTTGTTACTGCAGGAGGAATGAAAAAGGAACTGAGACTGGCCGGTGGTGAAAACAACTGTAGTGGGAGAGTGGAACTTAAGATCCATGAGAAGTGGGGCACAGTGTGCAGTAACGGCTGGAGCATGAACGAGGTGTCTGTGGTTTGCAAGCAGCTGGGATGCCCAACGTCTATTAAAGCTCTTGGATGGGCTAACTCCAGCGCAGGCTCTGGGGACATCTGGATGGACAAGGTTTCTTGTACAGGGAATGAGTCAGCTCTTTGGGACTGCAAACATGAGGGGTGGGGAAAGCATAACTGTACCCATGAACAAGATGCTGGAGTGACCTGCTCAGGTAAGGTTTGCCAACGTCAAAGCAAATCCCGTGCACATATTTCTAATTCAGCTTACAGAGTCTCTTGGATTCAATGCTCCATTGAATTCCAGCGCAGTTATTCACTGATGCTAAAACTTCACGCAAATCATTTAATATTTCTAAGCTTCTGGTAACTCAATAATAAAACACATGCCAAGCTCTCTGCACACTCTCTGGTGTATAACAAGTGCTGAAAATATTAGTTTCTTCAGGGACTCTATCTTTCATTACCAAGTAGACTCAGCCATCTTCACCTCTTCCTCGTCATTTATTTTATTATTAATCATTACGATGAAGTAACAAACTAGCTTTTATAATGAATTTCAAAACTATAAGAAATCTTCCCAGTCCTTACCTGTATATAGGACTGTATTCAGCTGCAGCTTAAACGTGGTGCCCTGTGCTCTTATTTTCTTACATAATGAAGAGTGAAGTTAAGCTTACTTTTTGAAGTTTATAAACTTAAAGGTCCAACCAGAACCTGATAAGAGAAACAGAGCCAATAACTACTCCAGGCTTGCTAGTTTTGAGATCCTTCCCCGTAACTGTAACTCTTGCTTAATCTTCAGTGAGTTCACCTCTTGGCACACTAATCAACAGGAAACTGATGCTGGGCCATTCCCCCTACCTCTCTGCCATTCATGTCTTGGCTTTGTCATCTTTCTAGGTGCTCGATGCTATGTCCAACAACTGAGCCTCAGGTTGTTGATCTGTGAAGTGAGCAAACAATGATAATATATAGTGTGTAAACTTGTAAGGATTGAATAATACTGCATGTGATACACTTATATGTACATTGATTGTGACCTATTATAATTGTCAATTATTATGACTCATTGGCCATGATGAAAACAAGCCTTGCTAAGTTGTGGTCTTTGGTTGGAGTTTGGAGCTCATAAAAATTAATTTCTTGTTTAAGAAAGTGCTTCTAAAATTTTGTCCAACTCCACCTTCTCCAGTGCCCCCAGATATCAACCAATTCTCCTTTCTTCATATATTTTTACTCCTCATAAAAATTCATGGCATGAGGAACAAGTTTCACTGTAAAAAAAAAAAAAAAAAAAGAAAAAAGAAAGAAAGAAAGAAAGTCCCTTTTGCTGAAAATGATAGTAAATTCCTTGGGAAGAAAACAAGCTTTGAGTCAGAAAACTGAAATAAATTGCATTTTTTTCCACAATTTTTAAGAACTTGATAGCACACTGTGTTTTGAAGACTGTTGTGTTTATTTAGGCGTTTTAATCTCTTCTTGTTTTCTAATTTCAAATTTAACATCAATTACTCATTCTTAGAACTCTTTTAATATGAATAGGTTAAAAATAAGGAATCTAAACATCTGGTAAATGACTATTTTCTCATTTTTAACAACTTGATTAGAAGGCCAATTAACTTTTTTCTGCTTTTATTTTTTTTTTAGTGAATAATGTGTCTTATTGATTTTTCTATAGTAAAGAGTATTCTGATCTATAATACAACTTGCTTGGAAAGCAGATGTAGAGAGAAATCTTTATTGCTCACTGGGTTTTCACGTGTTAAAATTCTCTGGTATGTGGAGATGGGCCGCATCTAAAAGCCAAACGCTAATTTTTAAATTCCAAGTACCCAGGAAACCCTAAGTGATTAGCTGCTTATGAATGAATTTCACTTCCTAACCTCGGTCTTCTCTCTAGATGGATCTAATTTGGAGATGAAACTGGTAAACAACAGGGACAATCGATGCTCAGGAAGAGTAGAAATCAAGTTCCAGGGAAAATGGGGGACGGTGTGTGATGACGGCTTCAGCAAAAATCATGCTTCTGTGATTTGTAAACAACTCGGATGTGGAAGTGCCATTAGTTTCTCTGGCTCAGCTAAATTAGGAGCTGGTTCTGGACCAATCTGGCTTGATGATCTGTCCTGCAATGGAAATGAGTCAGCTCTCTGGGACTGCAAACACCGGGGATGGGGAAAGCATAACTGTGACCACGCTGAGGACGTTGGTGTGATTTGCTTAGGTAAGGACAGCTCCGTTCTTTCTGCTCTCTGTGACAGACAAAACAAAAAGGTACCAGAAGTATAAGCCTTTGAGAACATAATGAAGTCAGCCTCTGTCACTTCACTATTGTCTAAGTTGTGCTCCCAGCTCTAATATCTGTGAGTTCACTAACTGAAATCAGAAGACTGCAATAGTTGTAGCGGGCCAGGGAGGCACTGGAGCAGAGGCTCATTAATTGATAGTCCTTAAAGCTCTTGTAGAGGACTGGGGTTCAGTTCTCAGCAACCACCTGTAACTCCAACTCACATGACCACCTGTAACTCCAATTCCACAAAATCTGACCCCTTCCTTGATCTCTAAGGGCACTGCATATGCTGCATATACATTTGTTCAGGCACACACATGTACATGTAAATTTTTTAAGTAATAAGCAATTAAAGTGGTTATTGGAAAAATTGAAAGTTATGAAATTTATTTCCATCATAAGGAGAACGTTTAAGAAAAGCTTGATAGGGATTGAAGATGGGGTGAGAAGGGGCAAGAGGGGACTGAGTGGAGAGGTAAAGAAAGGAGAGACGGGGTAAGGAGTGAGCAAATTTTTTAAGGCTTTTGTACATGTGAAAGTTATATTCTGAGCACATTTCCCCCTCATAATCCCTTATCCTTTCCTTGTCTTTCTCCCTCCTGCTAGTAGTCACTGTTCCTTTTAGACTGTTTTATTTCTACTTTCAAGTCACTTCTAAATAAGTAGATAGATGATATAGATGAGAGATAGATTGATAGACAGGTATACAGACAGACAGATACTTAGATGATAGATAGGTAGGTAGGTATGTAGATAGATACATAGATACATGCATACATACATACATACATACATACATACATTAATATTTAGATACATAGGTACATAGATACATAAATAGATACATGGATAGATAGATGATAAGTAGATAGATGATAGATAGACAAATAGATAGATGAATAGAGATACAAATATAGAAATATCAGAAACATAATTGTCTATGTCTATGTAAAAGTCTCTGAACCACCATTGAAATAACATTTGCCATTTGCCTTTCTGAGATTGTTTAAAAATAAACCACTGTCCTCATCATCCTTTATCACCCTCCTTTTTAGCCACATTGACATACTCCTTCCCAAAGCATCAGCTCAAATCCATAGACTTAAATAATAAAAGCAAAAGTGCCAATACATTGGCACCCCACAAAGGCTCAGGCTATCCACGAGCAAGTCCTTCTTCGGTGACTTTAATACTCCACACAAGGTTCCAGGCTGTAGGCTTGTGTTTATCACAGGATACTCTTCAGAACCAAAGAAGGTTTTTTAGGGAGTGTGGATTATAGACAGTGAGATGAGTGGATTAGATAGTTCCTTCTCCCTTTGCTCTGCCTTTAAACTTTGAGTATTCTGGTAGTTATTTTTCTATTTCTGTGGTAATACATCATGATCATGACAACTTCTAGAAGGAAAACTTATTTGGGCTCCAGGGTCTAGAGGGATAGGCAGATGTCCATCACCATCACAATGGGGAAGCATGACAACAGGCAGACCTGGTGAGTGGAGAAGCAAGGTGAACACCCACACCTTAAAACACAAGAGTGGAGCAGAGCAATGAGTAGGAATAGGACAATGCTTTTAGAGTCTTCCCCCAGGAGCATACTTCCTCCAGAAAGGCCACACCTCCTAAACCTCCTCAAACAGTGCCACCAACTGGGGACCAAGTGTTCAAACACTTGAGCCCATGAAGGAACATTCTCACTCAAACTACCACAGGTACTCACTGAAGGGCCTCACTAGCTGGGTAATGTAGCCAGATCATGTCATTAACAATGGAAGCAAATGGCGGATATTTACCCAAACTGGAGTAAGAGGTGAAAAACCTAAACACTGGGAAAGGTACTTTAGCAAAATAGAGTAAGCAATTTTAGCACCCAGTGTGGTGACCAAACAGGCACAAAACTGACTCTGGACAAATCTCTGAGACACTTGCCAAAGTAAGAATTGTCCTTGCTGATACACACCTATCTTTCTTTAGTGACTGGTGATGGAGCTGTAGAACGGCTGCCTCAAACCATCCCACCTCCCCTTCTTTAACTCCACTAGGACTGGTTTTTAAACACCTCATTCTTATTTCCCTTCTGCCAACTTGTTATTTGTTATTGTTATAGAGGGAGCAGATCTGAGCCTGAGACTGGTGGATGGAGTGTCCAGGTGTTCAGGAAGATTGGAAGTGAGATTCCAAGGAGAATGGGGGACCGTTTGTGATGATAGCTGGGATCGCCGTGATGCTTCTGTGGTGTGTAAGCAACTGGGATGTCCAACTGCCATCACTGCCATTGGTCGAGTTAATGCCAGTGAGGGATCTGGACCGATTTGGCTTGACAATCTTGGCTGTGAAGGACATGAGCCAGCTCTTTGGGAGTGTAAACACCAAGAATGGGGAAAGCATTATTGTAATCACAAAGAAGATGCTGGCGTGACATGTTCTGGTAAGTTAGAACAAGTCAAAGAGGTATGACTAGTGTGACAAGTGAAAATCATTAATTCATTGTTGGGAAGTCCTTCATAGCTGGGAAGAATTTGGCACTCTTCATAGGAGGGTTACTTGGTTCCTTTTTCTGTATTATTAGGAGTACTGTTTGGAAGCACACCTTAAATTCTAAATCTATATGGAACTCAGAGAGTTAGTATTTAAGGAATGAAGTGTGTGTGTGTGTGTGTGTGTGTGTGTGTGTGTAATCAATATAGTCCTTAAGAACTATGTATCATTTCTATATGGAATTCAGAGTCAGCATTTGTTTATTAGGCCTCAGTAAATAGGTAACCCAAAATTAGATATGGTGGTATAGGCCTGTAATCCAAGCTACTTAGGAGAGAGACCAGAGCAGAGGGTGGCAAAGGTAAATACATTCTGGGCAACTTACTGAGTAAGATTTAAAACAAAATTTTAAAGAGGTTTCGGGCATACAATCCTCTAGCTTATAAAAGGGACTAGGTTTGAGCCACAGTATTATCAAGAAACAAGCAAACAATAGACGATGAGTAGATCATAGGTTCCAGTGTCGCAGTGTCTGCAAAGGAGAGGAGTAGAAAGTCTTTCAGGAGCTACCCTGCCCAGGTTTCCTCTTTTATGTTTCCTCTGCAGATGGAACAGATATGGAACTGAGACTTGTAGGTGGAGGCAGCCGCTGTTCTGGGATTGTGGAGGTGGAGATTCAGAAGCTGACTGGGAAGGTGTGTAGCCGAGGCTGGACCCTGGCAGATGCTGACGTGGTTTGCAGACAGCTTGGATGTGGATCTGCACTTCAGACACAGGCTAAGATCTACTCTAAAACCAGGGCAACAAATGCGTGGCTCTTTCCTGGCTCTTGTAGTGGAAATGAAACTTCTCTTTGGCAATGCAAAAACTGGCAGTGGGGCGGCCTTTCCTGTGATCATTTCGAAGAAGCCCAAGTTACCTGCTCAGGTGATATTTCCAATCCACTTGTTGAGAAGCAACTTAATTCCAAGGGTACTGTAGACACTGTGGTCATGGTTTACTTTTTATACTCCTGTTTCAACCTTATGAATCAGGATATGCAGGCACATTGCTTGTACTAATGATAGAATTGAGATTTTTTTTAACTTCTTCCTTTGAACTGTTTAAAGATTTGTTTATATAGTACATATATAATATTCTGCCTATATGTGTGCCTGCACACCATAAGAGGACACTAGATATCATTATAAGTGGTTGTGAGCCACCATGATGTTTCTAAGAATTGAACTCAGGACCTCTGGAAGTATAGCCAGAGCTCTTAACCATGGAGTCATCTCTCCATCCCCTGGGGCTTATTTTTAAAATAAATCTGATTGCACTATTTCTCTGAAAATAGTAATGTACTTGACACATATCATTATGTGTCTGTATTATGCATATGTGACATATTGACAGACCATAAATAATTATTCTTCAACTAACCATCTATTGGGGGTGTGGAGAGATGGCTCAGTAGGTAAAGCACTTACCACACACTCATAAAAACCTGAGTTCAGACTGACAGCACACATAAAGGTCTGTGTGCCACAGCGCACACTTGTAAGCTCAGTACTTATGTCTGATCGGAGCTATTCTCAAAGTTGGCAAGAGAATGCTATCCAGTAATGAGGTCAAGGGCCCATTGACAAACACTGATAGGTGCTGATGTCAACCTCTTCCTACCATTGTTTATCTCAGAAGGAAGGCCATTTAAAACCTATGGCTAAATGAAAGCAAAGACCAGAAGGTTACTTTGCTGGGATGCTTGCTACTTCTGTTGTGCAGTACCAATTTTATCTTCTGCTTTGGCTGCATTTTATGATCAACTCAGCAAAGAAACAAGACTCTCGGGATGTTTCAGATGATGAGGATATATTCATCTTTGTGTAGATCATATACTTTGTTACTGAACAAAAAGAGGAAGACCTAACCAATTGTTCTTAAACTTGCTCTTTACTCAGGTTCTCTAGAGAAAGAATAAATGTTGACTTAGCTACTTTGACAGATTAAAACTTAACTGGTTAGTCAAAAGAACCTATGCACAAAATTCTATTTATTGGCTCTTATATAAAAATCAATGAAGTCAAATGTTTGTTGGGAAGAAGTTCCCTTTAAAAAGCTAAGACTCCAGCATTCTGACCATATATATAGTGTGATCTAAAGCTGTGGGTGGATGCATGTTCAAAGTTGAAAAAATGGTGTCCCTGTTTGGGTGGAAGATTTTGGACTTAGATTCGAATGTTTTAGGATTGGGAACAGAAAGAATGTGTATAGAAAGAATTTGCTTTCAAGCACAGTACACGTTTTCACAGAGAAAGAAAGCACATTTGGATTGGTTTTGCTCCTCTCTGATTCTATTTTATTTCATTTGAAAGGCTACATGTGAATACTCCAGAAACCTAGAAATTTAGTTTGGCCCAATCTCAGAAATCACCTTGACTTAAAGATTAAGTCCAATACCAACACACTTACAAAACTTTTGACCTAAAATGTGTCCTGCCTTCAAGAAGTGCAGGGACAAAGATAGAGCAGAGACTGAGAGACTGGCCAACCAAATTGAGACCCATCCCATAGGCAAGAACGAATCCCTCACACTATTAATGACACTGTGTTATACTTGCAGACAGGAGCCTAGCATAACTGTCCTCTGAGAGGCTCCATCCAGAAGATGATAGAAACAGAAGCAGAGACCCACAGCCAAATATTGGACAGACATTGGGGAGTCTTATGGAAGAGTTGGGGAAAGAACTGAGGGACACAGAGGGACTCTACAAGAAGACCAGTAAAGTCAACTAAACTGGTTTCCTGGGGGCTCTCAGAGACTGAACCACTAACCAAAGAGCATACATGGGCTGGACCTAGAGCCCCCACACACATATGTAACAGATATACAGTTTGGTCTTCATGTTATTTCAAATAATTGGAGCAGGGCTGTTCCTGACTGTTGCCTGCCTGTGGGTCCTGTTATCCTAACTGGGTTGCCTTGTCTAACCTAAATGGGAGAGGATGTGCCTAGTCCTGCACATCCTTGACTTGATGTGCCAGAAAGGGTTGGTACAAGGGGGTTGCTCTTTCTTCTCAAAAGAGAAGGGGAAGAAGAGTGGGGAGGGATTGTGGAGCATAGGAGGAAAGGGGAACTGCATTTGGGATATAAAGTGAATAAATAAATTAATGAGGGGAAGAACTGTCCAAGAGAACTCTATACATACTACCAGTGACATCTTAGGGTGATTTTATGCTCACCCAATTCAAATTAAGGACTTTCCAGTTCAATAATCGTTATTTGTATGTAGCATTGTTTGCTTTCAACTTGATCTGCATTTAGAAATCATGGGTTCTTCGTCTCACATTTGGATAAGAATTCACTTTAATCATAAAATGCCATGATGATGAGACATTCTGTTTGCATTTGTAATGCAGAAAGTAGCCGTATCTGGAACATTTTCAGAGATATTTTAGTGTAAGGTAAAAGACACGCAATCTGAAGTGTATACAGAGAGTAGGAACACTGCAAGGGCTCAAGGGCTGGCTGGCTGTCCATCTGTGTACCACAGTGAGGATGGCATCAAAGGTTTGCACAGGCATCTGTGAAGGATGTTTGCTCTTTAGAAGGTCCAACCTCAGATGAACTTCTGGTTTTTAAAGGAAGTGAATTTGAAGTACTTCGTGTTTTCAAGACGCTCAGTGGTTACTGGTATTAAAGGAAGCCCTGCTTGTCTTGATGGTTAAGCCTCATGGTCTGTCGAGGAGCACACCCCCACCTGACAAGGAGCACATCCCAATCTGAGTTCCATATTTTACTACTTGGCATCTCTTTTGTTTACATTTTTAAAGCCCAGCTACATTAAGTGGCTATAGGTTTGTTTTTTCTCTCAGTCATAGAGGCACAAGATCTAGGAGCCCCATGTAGCTCTGTCCTTCCTGCTGACAGAGGGGATGGGCCACAGAATACAGTGTCGGGCTGGCAAAGCAGAATGAGCATGCATGCACAGGCCTGTTTGTCTATGACCACTGTGATAAAGCCCTGTCAGAAAGGAATGGGAAGAAGACAGGAAAGTTACAGATATCAAGTGTTCTACTTTTTAAAGTCTGGTGTTCATTCAATACTCCAAACAAAGATATGTTGAAAACCTACATGTAGATGTTGACAAAGCAGCAAGTGTTAGGCTGGCTGACAGAACCCAAACTGTGAACAAATTGCTTTATGAATAAATGCAAGTGAAATACTAGAAGAAAAGAGAAGTTCTGATCTTACTTTTCTTCAAAAGACTCGAGATTTTGGCTCTTAGAAGGACGGGCCGGGTGAAAAATTCAAGAGTCACAATTTGCTATGCTCAGTCTAGACAAAATCCAGGAGGTGCAGTGTGAAACTGCAGAAAACCCTGGCTCCTAGTCCCATGAGAAGCGAAAATGTGGACATTTTACCTCTCACCCAAATACTATTGTTTTTCAGGCCACAGGCAACCCAGACTGGTTGGAGATGATATTCCATGCTCTGGTCGTTTGGAAGTGAAACACGGCGACGTGTGGGGCTCCGTCTGTGATTTTGACTTGTCTCTGGAAGCAGCCAGCGTGGTGTGCAAGGAATTACAATGTGGGACAGTCGTCTCTATCCTAGGGGGAGCACATTTTGGAGAAGGAAGTGGACAGATCTGGGGTGAAGAATTCCAGTGTAGTGGGGATGAGTCCCATCTTTCACTGTGCTCGGTGGCGCCCCCACTGGACAGAACTTGTAACCATAGCAGGGATGTCAGCATCGTCTGCTCACGTAAGACAAAGAAAATATCTTCAATTTGCTCCTAGGCTGTGAAAGTGAGAGGGTTAGGGAGTCACAGAGGTCTTTTCTAAATCCCGGTCTCCTTTCAGGATACATAGATATCCGCCTGGCAGATGGCAAGTCCTCCTGTGAGGGAAGAGTGGAGATCAATACACTCGGAGCCTGGGGTCCCCTCTGCAGCTCTCATTGGGACATGGAAGATGCTCATGTCTTATGTCAGCAGCTTAAATGTGGAGTCGCCCTTTCTACTCCAGGAGGAGCACATTTTGGGAAAGGGGCTGGTCAGGTCTGGAGACACAGGTTCCACTGCACGGGAACTGAGGAGCACATAGGGGATTGCCACATGACTGCTCTGGGTGCACCGACGTGTGCCGAAGGACAGGTGGCCTCTGTAAAATGCTCAGGTAAGAGGATGAAGGGCAGAGCCAGTGCTGAGTGTCTCCACAGTGGTGTGCGTTAGAATCAGATGAGCCTGAGTCGGGGATGAAGCAAACGAAAAAGAAAGTCTGTCTGGGAGGTTCATGAGACCTGTGCTAGAATAGTGACTTTGTTGGTCTTATTAGAAAGTACATGTACTTAATTTTCATCAACCTTATTGTTATCCAGTGCTTACTGCAGTGGTTCTCAATCTTCCTAATATTGTGTCCCTCATGTTGTGGTGACCCCCTCCAACCATTAAATTATCCTCTTACTACTTCATAGCTGTAATTTTGCTGGTTAGGAATCACAATGCAAATATATGATATGCAGGATCTCTGGTATTCCACCTCCTGAGGAAGTGCTGTTCGTCTCCCTGGGGGTCGCGACCCACAGGTTGAGAACTGCTGGCTTACTGTAGTCCACGTTTTTTCAAAGCACCTGCTCACTTCTAGGGGGTCCATCCACCTCGCCCCCTTTCTCTGTGACCCCTCCATCCTCTTCCTTCCTCTTTCTCAAGCTATGTTTGTCCTCAACTCACCTACAGAACTCTCCAACCGGTCCTCGTTCTTCACCCTTTATATCTAATATTCCTGAAACTTTGGGTGTTTTCAGGAAACCAATCCCAGACACTGTTGCCGTGTAGCTCATCGTCTTCAGTCCAAACAACAAGCTCTACCATTCCAAAGGAGAATGACATCCCCTGCATAGGTGAGAACCTGTAATGGATCTGTGAGAATGACCTCAAACCTTTCCAAAATGGGCTTTATCCTTATCTTCATTTCTCTTTCCAGCAAGTGGCCAACTTCGCTTGGTAGGTGGAGGTGGTCGCTGCGCTGGGAGAGTAGAGGTCTACCACGAGGGCTCTTGGGGCACCGTCTGTGATGACAGCTGGGATCTGACTGATGCCAATGTGGTGTGCAAGCAGCTGGACTGCGGCGTGGCTATTAACGCCACTGGTTCTGCTTACTTCGGGGAAGGAACAGGCGCTATCTGGCTGGACGAAATCAACTGCATTGGGGAAGAGTCTCATATCTGGAAGTGCCATTCACACGGCTGGGGACGCCACAATTGCAGGCACAAGGAAGATGCCGGTGTTGTCTGCTCAGGTAAGTTCTGCACATAACTCCTGGTCACAATTGCATTTAAAATGACTAAGGGGCAAAGGGTGGTAAATATCAACCTGAAGTATCCCCCCAACACTCTGTTCAATCATTTCCAGAGTCAGGAGCCCCAAAGCATTTATTCAATGTGTTGGTATAGTATACTGTAAAGAGAAATTACAGAAACAAGCCAGGATATCATAACATTGTTAACACTGAAGTGCTTTTTATAAATATATGTACAACTATATATTGGATTCAATGGCACACTTGATAGTTACAATGTAGATATGGTAGATTAAGAAGAACAGAAGTAAATAAAGTCTATATAATATTTACAAAGAAGGAGGTAATTGTCATATTAAAATAAATCTTAAAAGCAGATTAATGAGTTCTGTTTGCCAATGGAGCAAAATTTTACCATAAAGAGGCCATTCGTTGCCCTTGCTTTGTACACAAGCTTCAGAGATCTTCATGAACCAGAAAAACGCCCCCAGTTGCAGTGTGTTAGGGAAAACAGTAATGTGACTCACTGGGGTAGTGAAGTGAAGCAATTCTATATTGGAAGCAACCAATCCCTATTTAATGACCTAAATCTGCTAGAGGGCATCTGTGTGTCAGAAGAGGAAATATTTCATTTTAATGTTCACAAAACATTGGTTTTAGCACCTGTGTCTCATTAAATATTAAGTATCAAACACATTGCTCCAAAACCCACATTCACACTGAGCGTCCGAGAGGATTCATCCACCTAAGACCTGACTTGATCATAGAATGAATGTACAGGCACTGAGTCTTCACTGCCATATTCCTGAAATACATAATTTACATGTTAATTAAAACCAAACAAGAATGGAACAAGACTCCTTGAGTTAAAAATTAATTTAGGGAGAATTACATCACTGAAAGGAGTTCAGAGGCTTTGATTGAATCTCCTAAGTGTCTTCGAGTACTGACAGTCTTCAAAAGAGATCGCTGTGTACAAAACTCCGGATTAGAAAGCCAGGTGGTACGTAAAAACTAATACTACATTTTACTACGATCTTTTGGTCTGTTCAGAAATTACTAATGAGTTACTAGGAGTTGACACGTTGAATCTGTTACAGCCATTTCTAAGTTAGAGAAAAAGGAATGTTTTCTTCAGAGAAGTTGTTGTTCTTTTTCCCCAGACTTCATGTCTCTGAGGCTGACCAACGAAGCCCACGAAAATTCCTGTGCAGGTCGCCTGGAAGTGTTTTACAATGGTGCATGGGGCAGTATTGGCAACAACAATATGTCTCCAACCACTGTGGGGGTGGTGTGCCGTCAGCTGGGTTGTGCAGACAACGGGATGGTGAAACCTATATCTTCGGACAAGACACCATCCAGGCCCATGTGGGTAGACAGTGTGCAGTGTCCAAAAGGAGTTGACACTTTATGGCAGTGCCCCTCATCACCTTGGAAACAGAGACAGGCCAGCCCCTCCCAGGAGTCCTGGATTGAATGTGACGGTGAGTATCCATTTTCAATAAGAAACTTCCATTCTAGCCTCACCCCCTCCCAACCCCCAGACTCTGACATGTTTTCAGTCTCTGGTGTTTAGCTGTGGCCCTAAATTTTAGTCTTGTATTATCTATTCATCAAGATCATATATTAATAGTGGCATTACAATAAAATACCTGGAAAACTTTAAAATGTTCCATAGCTTTATAAATTAAAACATTTTTAAAAGCTATTTTTTAAATGTCAGGTTTTTTAATTTTTCTGTAAAGCTTTCTTTAAAGGATCTTAAAATTCCTCAATTTATTTGCAATATCAAAATAAAGCACCCTTATTAAGAGTGAAGACAGAGAACATAACCGTAATTTTTACAAGGCAAAACCAACTTTTAACAGTATAAACTATTTATTGTTTCCAAAATCAATACCAAGTGGCTCCCTTTTATGTTATAAAGTTTAGCTGCCCAGAAGAAATGTTCTTGTATATGAACACATGGAGGTACAACTTTTAATGCCTCTTATTTATTTTTTTTAAAAAGGCAGGGAAGAAATTATATTAAAATCTTATCCCAATTTAAAAATATCTTTGGATACCTGTTCCCTTAGTTGCCTCATGCCATGTGTTGCTGCTCAGAATGATTCCAACCCTGAGTTAAGGGTTTTCAGTTAACTTTTGTTACAAATGTTACAGATTTTTAACCATACCCAATAACTATAATCAATATACAGAACACAGTAATCTCCTACATTTAAGAGCAGGCAGAAACAAATACGTAGTGGCCACATACATTATACATTTGAAACAGACAAAGCTTTTCTTACTTCCTCCAGCTGTAATTTCAAGAAAGGAGCGCCTTGCTACCTGTTGAATCCAATTCTCATAGGCACAGAGGTTGTGTAGCGGGAGCAGACACCGGCTTCCTGACCAGAGAAAGCTGAGGAGCTGCTGGTTCGGCTTTAAGAGCAGCTTGTACAGATGCCAACACCCCCACACACCACCCCCAGCTTCGCTGTCAGCTCGATCCAGGGGAAGAAGGTGGGGCTATGCCTGTGGCGCTCAGCTCCTAGCTGTGGGTGCAGGGCTCCAACAGCATTGTCAGTTTAATCAGTTTTTCTTGGCCCAATATAGCCTCTTTTTTTTTTTTTTTTTTTTTTTTTTTTTTTTTTTTTTTTAAATTCTTGAAATGGGTTAATACTACTAAGTCAAGGGGTGAATAGTCAGCAGATGAAGCATAGCCCTTTTTTTTTCCGAATATGAAACAGAGCAACAGTCAAGCTAAACGAAAGAAACTACAGACACAAACTGACAGACATGGACAATCCGGCGCGCCCATAACCAGAATCAACTGCTACCCCAGTGGGAACCAGTGTGGGGCAGGATGTCTTAGGGCCATTTCTGACCCTATATCCAATTTCTCCTTTCTTTCTCCCAGACAGGTTCCAACCAGAAACCAGAAAACAGATATAAGCTTACTTCTGGTTGGTGTTTGGCCAGAAAGTTACAATGTTTTTGAGCTCCAAAACCACAAACATCTGTGCCAAGTTATCCCACCAATAAGTATTTAGGGAGAGGGGACTGCCTTAGGAACATGTCTTTGTGGTACACTTATACAGTTCCCATTAGTTGGATTATTTAACCATGGCAACTTGCCTAGCATTCATGTCTCAACTTGTCAGTCAACCATGATGTCAGTTACACATGTACATGTCTCTTCTGTCAAGCAGGATGACAGTTACCAAGGGAGGCCTTGGGAACTTAAACTTTATTTGACCCCTGTTCAAAATGGCAGTTTTATTCAAAATGGCTTCAGTTTGGTTCCTTTCTGAGAAAACATGAGATTTTATTTCCCTGTTGAAACCCTTGCTTGAGTTGTTAGGTCTCATTAGGCAGAGATGGGTAACTTCCAGATTATAGTTAGGATTGGAATGGTTGGATTTATGTAATCGTTACATGTATATACACACATACAAGATCAGCAACCACTATTTTAGATCTTCACATTCATATGCCTGACAGTTCTATTTGATTGAGTTCTCTAAGAAACCCAAGAAACAAAAAATACCTGGTTAATAAATCGATCGTTAAAAGGCCTACTGTCCTTTCTCCGAATTTCTTCTATTTAACCTTGCTAAACTGGTATAAGGCAAAACTCAGAATGGTCAATCCTCAACTATCTTTTCATTATGCATCTCCTTAAGCTAGGAGACTCATATTTCTGTCCACATCACTTTTGTCCACATGAGGAAATTTAACTTTCCACATGATTCATATTAACTTTATTCACCTGCAGTTTCTTGAGTCACGCTATGATTCTTTAATAGTTCCTGGAAAATGCCATGCTGTGTGTTTTGATCATATCCACTCCTCTCTCACCTCCCACCAGATCTGCCCTACCACTCTTCCTACCCAACTTTGTCTCCTCTTTTATTTTTATAGCCCATTAAGTCCAGTTCGTGCTGCCTAAATACTCGTAGGTATGGGCTCAACCTTGGAGCTTGGTCTTACCAGGGTTTATACCCTTAAAGACAATGATCATCCCTCCCCCAGAACCTATTGATTGCTGATAGCTCCTCAGCTGGGGTGAGACTTCTCCCCCACCCCTCTTCTCCATGCTGAGATTGTTGTCTGACTTGAGCTTCTACAGATCTGATGTATGCTGTCACAAATGCTGAGTTCACATATGCAGGTATCTTGTGGTGTCCAGCATATACTGTCTCCCTGTAGTCACCCACCATGTCTGGATCTTACAATCTTTGCACCACATCTTTGGCAAAAATCCCTGACAGTTGCCGGTCTCAGTTACCCTCCCCACACTTTTCCTCTACCCTGTCCTCCCATTTGCCACCCCATTTAACCCTTCCTTTTTCACTCTTCCTGCTTACCCTTCTATATCACTACATTCTATCCTCCAACCCTGGGAAATATTCCCCCTCCTCGTGGTCCCATTCTAGTTTCCTGACCTCTGTGTATTTCCTAAATGAGATATACATGCCCAAAGACTCAAAGCTAGTGCCCACAGATGAAACAAAGCATGTGGCATGTGTCTGCATGGGTTGTTAGCTCACACAGGTGATTGTTTCCAGTTTCTACTGTTCATCTGAAATGGTCATACTTTTATTTTTCTTAACAGCTGAAGGATATCCCATGGTGTAAATGTACTCCCTTTTCATTTTTTGTTCATCAAGTGATGGGCATATAGGTTGGTTCTATTTCCTGGTTATTGTGACTAGAGTAGCAATGACCATGGATGACCAAGTATCTTTATAAGATATAGGGGGCCTTTGGGCATATGCCCAAAAGTGGTATAACTATATCATCTGGTAGATCTATTTCTAGCCTTTTGGGGAATGTCCACATTGATTTTCATAGTGTCTGCACCAGTTTGCTCTCCTACCAGCAGTGAAAACTGTGCTCTCCTTTCCCTGAACCCGCCCCAGCATCTGCTGTCATTCACTCTATTTTTCATTTTAGCTGTTCTGACTGGAGTAAGATGAAATCTTAATGTTGTTTTTTATTTACATTTCCCTAATGGCTTGGGATGTTAAATCTTTTCAAAATATTTCTCAACTATTTGTGTTTCATCTTTTGAGAATTCTCTGTTCTGTCACTTGCCCTTTTTTTTTTTCCATTGGGTCATTTGTTTTGTTGACATTAATTTTCTGAGTTCTTTGCGTATTCTATATGCTAGCCCATTGTCAGGTTTATAGCTGGAAAAGATTGTTTCCTCTGCTCTAGGCTCCATTTTCACCATAATAATGGCCTACTTTGTTGTACAGAAATTTTCTGTTTTGTGTGGTCCCATTTGTCATCCAGTTTGATGAAAGGGCATATACTTTTATAAAAGAGAAATTTTATAAACAGTGTGATTTTTAAACCCTGCATTAGTTTTTATACATTTTATTAATTCTTGGAGACTTTCATACATGTATACAGTATATTTGGATTATATTCACCCCTTCCACTCCTCCTCCAACTCCTCTCAGATCCAGCTCCTTAACTTCCCTTCCAACTTCATGTCCTCTTTAATGTTTTTCTTATCAACCCACTGAGTCCAGTCTGCTGCCCATATACTCATGGGTATAGGTCCATCTATTGACACAAGGCTAACCTACCAGGGATCACATCCCCAAAGAAAACTGACTCAGTGGCCCCCAAGAGCTGTCAGCTGCCAATGCTTCCTCAGAGTGGGCACATGACTTCCCTGCCCCACACTGTAATGTTGACTGGCTTGATATTCTGCAGGTAGCCACAGATACTGTGGATGCAGTGGTCCTGCCATGTCCAGAAAAGTTTGCTTTGCCTCTGTCTTTCTCAACCTCTGGACCCTACAATCCTTCTACCTCTCTTCCCAAGATGTTCCCCCAAGCTTTGGAAGAGAGGAGTGTGATATAGATGTCTCATGTATGGCTGTTACTCTCCACACTTTGACCAGTGCACATTAAATAGTTTTTAAAGCACTCAAATCTTCCTATTTTATAGCCTTTCAGAAGCTTCCAGATCCTCAGGAATAAGCTAGATGTCTCTGATTTTTTTTTTCAGACAAAATAAGACTACAGGGAGGGCATACAGACTGTTCTGGACGTGTGGAGATCTGGCACAAAGGCTCCTGGGGGACAGTGTGTGATGACTCCTGGGATCTTAATGATGCTAAGGTTGCATGCAAGCAGCTGGGCTGTGGCCAAGCTGTGAAAGCACTAAAAGAAGCGACATTTGGTCCAGGGACTGGGCCCATATGGCTCAATGAAATGAAGTGCAAAGGGAATGAGTCTTCCCTGTGGGATTGTCCTGCCAGACCATGGAGTCACAGCGACTGTGGGCACAAAGAAGACGCTTCCGTGGAGTGCCTCCCAAGTGAGTGTCCACAACCTGCTCTGAGCTGGACTCTTTAGTAGCAAGAATGAGCCAGGCTTTAAAGTGTGGTGTATGAATGGTGGGTCTGGCAACAAGAGGATCTGATGGGAGGCCAATTGTGATGGCTCCCAACCTTCCGAAATGCTGCAACCCTTTAAGGCACTTCCTCATATTGTGGCAACCGCCCCCAATCATAAAATTATTTTGTTGATGCTTCATAACTGTAGCTTGCTACTGTTGTGAGTCGTAATGTAAATATCTGATATGCAGGATATCTGATATGTGACCCCCCCGAAGACTGTGATCTAAAAAAAAAAGGTGAAAAAAACATTTACTGTTCAACAGTGGCTATCACGGAAGACAGGCATATAATCTATGTATCTGTGTGCAGAAGTGACACTGGGAGTGGCAGGCTTTAAGGTGGGAACGTGACCTTCACTTGCTGAAGCGGCTGTGGAGGCTCATACAGAGAGATTGATATCTGCTTCATTCATGGCCCCCAGAACTGAGTCTCTTCCTCTCTTCCCCTGCAGGAGTGACTTCAGAACCACAGCATGGCACAGGTATGTCATGACATTTATAAATGCGGAGTTACTTTATAAGCATGGGACTGTGTTACTTAGAATCCCTCTTGTTCAGGAGAGGGGGGATACCCAGGAGGGGCCCCACATGCTCAGAGAAGAAGGGAAAGTGGAAAGGGAAGAGTTGTGGGAGGGTATAACCAGGAGGGGGCAGTGAGCAGGAGGTAAGATGAATAACTACTAGTAGTAGTAATAACAATAATAATAATCAATAAAAATAGAATCCCTCTTGTTTAGAAGGCTTTGGGTCAGAAGGAGCCCTGTGGATTAGAGCTTAATTCAGGGACAAGGAAAAAGAAACTGAGATTTTATTATCCTTCTAAATATTAACCCTGCTTAGGTCACTCCACTCTCGCTGCGCTCTTGGTTTGTGGCGCCATCCTATTGTTCCTTCTCATTGGCTTCCTCTTGTGGACTCTGAAGCGACGGCAGATTCAACGGCTTACAGGTCTGAGCCAATGACGACGATCTCTCTAACATATCCATGGGATAAAGGGGTTCTTGGAACAATTATAAATAAGCTAATTACTCACGTATGACGTGACAGGAAAGCAGGGGCTACAAGAAGTTTGAAGAGTTTCTTGGAACACAGGGAACAAAATTTCCTTCAGGGGAAGCAGAAAGAGGAGTTCTGGCTACAACGATGTACTCTGCGTTCTATATGTTTAATTGGCATAGCTAACGGAACTGGTAGTTTAGAATGAATATTCAATTTATGTTTTAAGATGAAGATTTGCCCATATTTAATTTTCTCCAACCATAACAACCTTAATGTAAAATTGAATTAGTCTATCAAGCAGTGTGCTAGGATCTAAAGGCAAGAAGGGGGGGTAATAAAATATTTTTGTTTCATAGAACTTCTGGTTTAGGAGAATATTGATATATGACAGTGCAGTGCTTTATTAATACGAATGAGAAATAATGTGACAAGAAGAGAGAGATTATCTGCAGTAAAAAGGAGGATGGAGGGCTTCTGAGGAGCCTCTTGGAGACAGATTTTAAAGAGAGTGCAGATAAGTGAGCAAGAGACCTTCCAGAAAAAAAGGATACGAACAAGTACAGGAAAGTGTAAAAGATGACACAGTTGATCTCGTCTAGTGAAGTGAGGATCAAATAAAGAAGCTGTCTGCTAAGCTAGAGTAGAAGGAAGGAACAAGTTATGAAACCCTTGTATCTGAGGGTCCAATATTGCCTGCTCATTAGAATAGCCTGTGAGGGAAGCGAAGGGATCAAGCTGTGTTTTCGAAAGAATTTTGAGCGAGCGCATGTGTGAAAGGTTGGTGTAGGACCACAGGGTTAACAGGAGCAGCCCTGTGGAACAGGAAAAGGCTTTAGAGTGCGAATGGAGGGAAGAGGATGCACTTTCAGCCAGTCACAGAGCAGTGTTGGCTTCCTTGGTAGGAAAACAAGTCATCAAACCATGATGTAGAGACGATTTCCTATCTCATACAAGTAGGCTGGTTGAAAACAGCGTAGG
This sequence comes from Arvicanthis niloticus, assembly GCF_011762505.2. Classification (NCBI taxonomy): domain Eukaryota; kingdom Metazoa; phylum Chordata; class Mammalia; order Rodentia; family Muridae; genus Arvicanthis; species Arvicanthis niloticus. Next base: position 61,842,246 of record NC_047666.1, read on the forward strand.
TAATGACTGGGTATGTTTACATTGCTGGTAAGAGGCTCGGATGAAGGAAGAATGGATTTATGGGTGCCTACTGATCCCTAACTCTGTTATCAGTTTCCTCAAGAGGAGAGGTCTTGATACATCAAGTTCAGTACCAAGAAATGGATTCGAAGACGGACGATCTGGACTTGCTGAAATCCTCGGGTCAGTGAACTGTGTAAAAGTCTGAAACTTGGCACTTAAACAAGTGCCCTCCATTGAGGCTGAGCATCCTACTTCGATTAATAGTTGAGAAAGTTCTAGAACCCTGTAATGGGAAGTTTGTGGTGCGTAGGAAGAAAAAAAAGAGGGGCAGGATAAATGTCTCACAACCAAGACGTCAAGAAAGGCAGCCGTGAGCTAAAAATTATTTTTAGAGAACATAAATTGCAACCACAAGGAAGTCTATCTAGCCTAAGAAGCTGATCCCTGAGAGGGTCACACCAACCAAGCAGCATGCTATGACCTAAACCTCATTTTACTGAAACATAAATCCATTTTCTAAAAGACTGCTATGATGACTGTTTAAATGTTCTTTATCTTTCTCTTTTTAAAAATAATTTGGCTGTGTATACTTAAGGTCTGCAACATGACGTTATGGAGAACACAGAGGTGCTATAAAAGTTACTAAACAAAAGCAAGCGAGTGTTTCCACAGTCTCATAGGAATCCTGCACACAGCACCGTGTTATCGCTACTGCGCATGTGCTGCACTGAGTGCCTACATCCACTCTCCGGTGCTCATTTTCTTTGCATCCTCCTGCCTGCGTCTTTTCCTTCCAGAATCCACTCCCTGTTATGTCTGTCCTTGGATTTGATTTTAAAGTCTAAAAGTTCAAGCTTTCCATATTCCATCTAGTGAGACACCATAGCTGCCCCCAGGACCAGCCTTGCCTTTCATTCCTGAAGAAATGCCCTAATATTCATTGTCCTCGCTCCTCAGGAGCCTTCTGAGAGGGACTTGCCTTGGTTCTTCAGGCTGTCGCTGCTGCTATGTCAGATGTGTACTTAAGGAACAGGAATGGTGTCGGGCCACTTAGCTCATACCTTTTGGCTGCCTGATGATGGGCAGTTTTTATATGCTTAAAGGGCTTCTCAGACACTTGAGGCCAGGGCTGGCATATATTCCCAGTAATTACCTTCTTCCTTCCAGAAAATTCCAATGATTCATATGATTTTAATGCTGATCGACTAACGTCTTTGTCTAAATATTTTCCTATTTCTGGAATAAAAAAGGGGCCATTCAGAGGCACACTGAAAAGGAAAATGATCATTTATAATCCACTGAGGTGAGTGAGAATTTATTCATTATTATCCAAAAAAGTCACACTCCTCTGGAGACAGACAACTCCCCTTGTATTAGAAAGAAAAGACTGCATAAACATGTATGTTTCCAGATGAATATGCAAATGTGTGTATGTCTATACATATGTATCTGTGTTCAGATATAGATCCACTCTTTGTAAATGTGACTCAATCATTGCTAAGATGTGCGTGTGTGTGTGTGTGTGTGTGTGTGTGTGTGTGTGTGTGTGTCTGCTTATCAAGAACATCTATAAGGCTAAGGAAAAGCAGGGTAGCTAAATATTTTTGAAATGTTACAGGGATCCTGTCAGGCAGTTAAAACATTTGTATAATTTATGTTATGATAAAGATTATATAAGACACTCCAAATGACATAAAATCCATCTAGAAGGTTTAGAGACATTATAAGAAGATGTGATATTTAAGTTAAACCTTAATCACAGGTGAAACATAAATAATTCCCAGGAAAGGGTATGGTATGTTCAAACCATGGAGACAGAGATGATAGTCACACTTGGAGGAAGCAGGCTTCCACTCAAATGAACACATTACACACATTTATATCTATGCCTAAGCAAGACATGTTTGGATTCACATTTTACAAATTGTCTTCCATGAAGAGAGTTCAAGCAAAATTATAAAAACTTAAAAAGTGAAAAGACTAGAAATTTTGTTGAGATTTACATTTTTAAAAGATTGATGAGTCAGTAGTTACAGTTTTCTCTTTTTTTCTAATTTAAGTAATTAAGGAATATAGTTTTATATAAATATTATATGACTTGTGAGAAATTTAAATGGAGACAAAGAGTAACAGGTAGAACTCTTGGAGAGTTTATAAAATATAAGGTGTTGGGTTGGGGGTATCACTTAGGGGTAGAGCACTTGTCTAGTCTGTACCAGGTTCTGAGTTTAACACCAACACTATAATGAAAAGAAAGACAAATGCTTACACTGCGAAGTGTTAATGTCCAAAAAATATAAGGAATTGTGTGTGTGTGTGTGTGTGTGTGTGTGTGTGTGTGTGTGTGTACATACACATGAAGGTCTTAAAGTTTCTATAGTGCATGAACAGTGATTAATTTTAATGTATTCTATGTACATTATACATATACACATGTGTGTGTGATGTCTAAGGAACAGTCGAGCAAAGTTATTCTGTAAAAGCATCTTTCACAGAATAAATTGAAATAAATATCTGAAGGCACTGGAGAGATGACTCAGTAGGTAACGTTCCTGCCATACAGCAAGAGGACATCTTTAAGTTCATGTGCCAAAACCCATGTTTAAAAGTCATAAGACCAGCACTGGAGGAGACAGGCCTATCCCTGAGATTCCTAACTGACCTAGCCAAATCCATGAGCTTCAGATTCAGTGGAAGACCTTGCCTCAAAACACTTTAAGATGGAAAGAGACACAAGGAAGACACTTGACATCAGTCTTGGGTTTCCACACACTTGTGCACTCACATGCACACACCCACATTAGCAAGTGTGACACAACTAATAAAAAGTAAGCAGATAAATAGAATGAGTAGGAAATTACTTTGTAATGAGATTTTACTTTATATAAATCGGACTAATAAACATTTAAAACAGCACCAAGACATATTACCAGTGAGAATTGAGAGGAGCCATTTAAACCTCTGCTGCTAGAAGGGACCCAGCACCTTCGAGAGTACAATCTACTGACCCCATTAGAGAGACAGTGAAATGACGGCGAGCTTTGTAAATCCTTTTGCTCCACGTATGAACCTGTGAGCACTCTGCCCATACAAGTCAAGTCACAAATATAAAGACCTTTGTCAGAGGCTGTCATTTCACATTATCACTCATGGCCAAAAAGTAAATAAATAAAAATAAAGTGAATGTCAACTGAGAGCCCAATGACTGGAAAGCCTCTGGTTTAACTCTAAAGAGAGCAATTGCCCAACTGTTAACGTGATCCTGCTCACACATTAAATAAAACGTTTGTATCGGTGACTGAATACATTTCTCTATAGGTAGAAATAGTTACAATTTGAACTACGTTGTAGACAGGGATTCTAAAAATCTGACCTTTAGCCTCAAAGTACATTAACATTTCCTGAGGTGACAGCTCCTTCTTACACAGCAATCACTGTAAGACTGCTGCTGCAGGACCACAGGGGTGTGGCCTTTTGGAATGGCATCTTTTTATCTTCTTGGTCTTTTTGTGTGTTTATTTGTTTTACTTTGTTTGTTTCGTTTGAGGCAGGGTCTTACACTGTAGCCTAAGTTAGATTCACACTCACAACGTAGACCAGGCTGTTTTCACACTCTGAGCAATCCTCTGGTCTCAGCCTCATGAATTCTAGGCTCACAGGTGGCACCACAGTGACATTTTGAATGTCATTTCTTGAATTTACTGTCCCACCATGGAACAAAAGTGATTTTCACACACGCCAAGGCTCAAACTTCTTTGCATTTAATTCTCTTCTCAGCAAAAGTACTATGCATTCTCATACAGATGAGTTTGGATATATATGGTATGATGCGATGCACTCTTCTATGTAAAGACAGAAATGACTTTTTTCTACTTACGGATTAGGTTGGCATTTAAGAAACCTTGACGTGACAGCCAGCTAAATGGAACAAGAGCCCAGTCCATGCACAGATGACCACAGCTGCATCTTCATGCTGTCCTTTGTTTCCTGGTATTCTACTGAACCTCCAGAAACCATATTTGTGAATGTGACCACTTAATAGAGATGGAAACTTTTGAGGGAATTAAATAAACAATATTGCTATTACATGGTTTCTTTGTTTTGTTTGATTATTTGAGATAGGGTCTCATTATGTAGCCCTGGCTTCTCTGGAGATGCCTATAGAGGGCAGGCAAGCCTAGAATTAATAAAGATCCGCTTGTCTCTGCTTCCCAAGTGCTAAGATTAAATATGTGTACCACTACATGCAGTTTAACCATTTTGTCTTGATTTTACAAATTTCTGGTTGGGTTTTTCTGACCTTTTTAGGGTTGACTGAATGTAAATGGTGTCTTTTTATTTAGCATACTAATTTTCAAATATTATACATTTCCTTGTAGTTGAGTTTAAGAATAATTTTCTTATAACCAAGTCAAGTACGTTCAATTTCACTTTGGATTTTTTTAATAAAGGGATACGGTCATTGTGACCACACACAGCAGCAGCTGTAACCACCCACCTATATGAGGCCTTTAAAAAAAAGTTTTAAAAGAAAATAGAGTGAGGCCAGCCTGGTCTACAGAGTGAGTCCCAGGACAGTCAGGGCTACACAGAGAAACCCTGTCTCAAAAACAAACAAACAAACAAAAAAAACAAAAACAAAACAAAAAATAGAGGAAGGAGGAGGGGATGAGAGTAAGAGTGGGAACTGATTGAGAAAAGGTTTGGAGGAAGTAGAGGGAGATAAAAGGCTGGTAGGAGACTCATGTAATCACAGTGCATCATGTCCAAATATGATATGTACAAAAATGTTAATACCAAAGGAATGGAAAACAAGTTGTCCTGTGGCCAATCCTTTTTGTGGCTGTAATTCTGCTCACTGGCATGAAATGCATAAACATATTTAATAAGGGAAAAGACTCGGTGGTTTAGTTATCCGGTCCTTAGGAAAGTATCGTAGACACTAAATCCACGCACAAACTATGAGGATTCTATATAAGTAATGTAAAGTAAGCTCAAGTATTATGAAAAATCATATTAACATAAATATAATGATAAATGTTAACATAAAGATAATATTTAATTCAATTCAATACTAAGCTTAGCATCTACAAATTTGTTGAATATTCCAGTCTTTTAAACAACTTATTTTTTAATTAATTATATTAAAAATTATAAACACGTACCTATCATGAAAAATTGACATTTTCAAAGTCATATGTAGTGCGATGGCTTAGATCAAGCTAATTAGTACACATTCCTTCAAGCATGTTTTTCTGTCCTGAGAACATGTTAAAACCTACTTCTCAGCTATTTTCTTTTTTTATTATTGATTATTTCATTTATCGACATTTCAAATGGTGTCCTCCTTCCTGGTTTCTGCTCCACAAACCTCCCATCCCATCCCTCTCCCCTTTGCCTCTATGAGGGTGCTCCTCCACCCACCCATCCACTCCTGCCTCACCTCTCTAGCATCCCCCTATGCTGGGTCATCAACCCTCCACAGGACCAAGGGCCTCCCCTCCCACTAATGTCAGATAAGACTATCCTCTGTACATATGTATCTGGAGCAATGGATCCCTCCATGTGTACTCTTTGGTTGTTAGTTTAGTCCCTGGGAGCTCTGGGTGGTCCAGTTAGTTGATACTGTTCTTCCTATGGGGTTGCAATCCCCTTCAGCTCCTTCAATCCTTCCTCTAACTCTTCCATTGGGGTCTCCAGGCTCAGTCCAATGGTTGGCTGTGACTATCTGCATCTGAATTAGTCAGGTGCTGGCAGAGCCTCTCAGGGGTAGCCATACCCCAAGCTCCTGTCAGCAAGCACTACTTGGCATCAGCAGTACTAACACGGTTTGGTGTCTGCAGATGGGATGGATCCCAATGTGGAACAGTCTCTGGATGGCCTTTCCTTCAGTCTCTGCCCCAATTTTTGTCCCTGCATTTCCTTTTGGCAGGAACAATTTTAGGTTAAAAAATTTTGAGATGGATGATAGCCCTATCCCTCAACTGGGGGCCATGACTATCTATTGGAGATGGACTCTACAAGTTTTATCTCCACTTCATTGAGTATTTCAGCTAATGTCATCCCCATTGGGTCTTGAGAGACTTTAGCTTCCCTGGGGTATAGGACTTTCTAGTGGCTACCACCAGTTCCCCATCCCCCACTGCTACATATTTCTATTCAATTTCCTGACCCTCTGTATTTCTTTCCTGTTCCTTCCCATACCTGATCCTCCCCCATTTTTTCCCTTCCCCTCCTCCATCCCTCTCAGGTCCCTCCCTCCTTCTACCTTCTGTGATTATTTTGTTTCCCCTTCTAAGTAGGATTGAAACTTCCATATTTTAGTCTTCCTTCTTCTTACACTTCATATGGTCTGTGGATTGTATCTTCGGTATTCTAAGATTTTGGGCTAATATCTACTTAAAAGTGAGTACAAACCATGTGTGTTCTTTTGTGTCTGGGTTACCTCACTCAGGATGATATTTTCTAGTTCCATTGATTTGCCTGCAAATTTCATGAAGTCATTGTTTTTAATAGCTGAGTGGTACTCCATTGTGTAAATGTACCACATTTTCTGTATCCGTTATTCCACTGTGGGACATCCATGTTGCTTCCAGCTTCTGGCTATTATAAGGCTGCTATAAACATAGTGGAGCATGTGTCCTTGTTATATGTTGGAGCATCTTTTGGGTATATGCCCAAGAGTAGTATAGCTGGGTCTTCAGGTAGAAATATTTCCAATTTTTTGAGGAACCTCCAGACTGTTTTCCAAAGTGGTTTTACCAGCTTACAATCCCACCAACAATGGAGGAGTGTTCCTCTTTCTCCACATCCTCACCAGCATCTGCTGTTGCCTGAGTTTTGATCTTACCCATTCTGACTGGTGTGAGGTGGAATCTCAGAGTCATTCTGATTTGCAGTTCTCTGATGACTAAAGATGTTGAACATTTCTTTAGGTGCTACTCAACCATTTAAGATTCCTCAGCTAACAGTTCTTTGTTTAGCTCTATACCCCATTTTTAATAGGGTTATTTGGTTCATTGGGGTCTAACTTCTTGAGTTTTTTGTATATTTTGAATGTTAGCCCACTATCAAATGTAGGGTTGGTAAAGATCTTTTCTCAATCTGTGGGTTGCAGTTTTGTCCTATTGAGAGCATTCTTTGCCTTACAGAAGCTTTTCAATTTAATGAAAAGCTCTGTCAATTGTTACTCTTACCCGGAGCCATTGGTGTTCTGTTCAGGAAATTTTCCCCTGTGCCAATGTGTTTGAGGCTCTTTCCCACTTTCTTTTCTATTATATTCAAGGTATCTGGTTTTATGTGGAGGTCTTTGATCTACTTGGATTTGAGCTTTGTACAGGGAGATAAGAATGGATCAGTTTGCATTCTTCTACATGTTGACCTCCAGTTGAGCCAGCACCATTTATTAAAAATGCTGTCTTTTATCCACTGGATAGTTTTTGCTTCTTTGTCAAAGATCAAGTGACCATAGGTATGTGGGTTTATTTCTGAGTCTTCAATTCTATTTCAATGATCTATCTGTCTGTCTCTGTATCAATACCAAGCCATTTTTATCATTATTGCTCTATAGTGCTTCTTGAGGTCAGGTATGGTGGTTCTCTGAGAAGTTCTTTTACTGTTGACAATAGTTTTTGGTATCCTGGGTTTTTTATCCTGGTAGGAGCTCGCTGGTGGAATTTTTGGGGTCCCTTATACATACTATCATATCATCTGAAAATAGTGATATCTTGACTTCTTCCTTTTTAATTTGTATCCTTTTGACATCTTTTTGTTGTCTAATTTCTCTGGCTAGAACTTCGAGTACTATATTGAATAGGTAGGAAAAGAGTGGGCAGCCATGTCTTGTCCCTGATTTTAGTGGGATTGCTTCAAGTTTTTCTCCATTTAGTTTGATGTTGGCTATTGATTTGCTGTATATTGCTTTTACTATGTTTAGGTATGTACCTTGAATTCCTGATCTTTCCAAGACTTTTAACATGAAGGGATGTTGAATTTTCTCAAAGGCTTTTTCAGCATCTAATAAGATGATCATGTGGTTTTTTCTTTGAGTTTGCTTAAATGGTGGATTATGTTAATGGATTTCTGTGTATTGAACCATCCCTGCAGTTCTGGGATGAAGCCTACTTGATCATGGTGAATGATCATTTTGAAGTATTCTTGGATTCGGTTTGTGAGAATTTTATTGAGTATTCTTGCATCAATATTCACAAGCAAAACTGGTCTGAAGTTCTCTTTCTTTGTTGGGTCTTTGTATAGTTTAGGTATCACCATAAGTGTGGCTTCATAAAATGAATTAGGTAGTTCCTTCTGTTTCTATTTTGTGGAATAGTTTGAGAAGTATTGGTATTAGGTCTTCTTTGAAGGCCTGATATAATTCTGCACTGAGATTTTTTTTGCTTGGGAGACTCTTAATGACTGCTTCTATTTCCTTAGGGATTATGGGATCATTTATCTGATGTGGATTTAACTTTGGCTACCTGGTATCTGTCTAGGAAATCATCTGTTTCATCTAGATTTTCTACTTTTGTTGAGCATAGACTTTTGTAGTAAGATCTGATGATTTTTTTTATTTCTTTAGTTTCTGGTGTTATGTCTCACTTTCATCGCACATTTTGTTAATTTGGATACTGTCTCTGTGCCCTCTAGTTAATTTGGCTAAGGGTTTATTTTTATTTCTCTTGCCAATTTTCTCAAAAAAAATAAATAAACAGTTCCTAGTTTGTTGATTTTTTTTTGTATAGTTCTCATTGTTTCTACATGGTTAATTTCAGCCCTGAGTTTGATTATTTCCTGTCATCTACTCCTCTTGTGTGTATTTGTTTCTTTTGTTCTAGAGCTTTCAGGTGTGCTGTTAAGCTGTTAGTGCATGATCTCTCCAATTTCTTTCTGAAGGCATTCAGAGCTAAGTTTGGGTATGTTGTGTCTTCATTTTCATTAAATTCTAAAATGTCTTTAATTTCTTTATTAATTTTTTCCCTGACCAAGTTATCATTGAGTAGAGAATTGTTCAGCCTCCATGTGTATGTAGGCTTTCTGTTGTTTTTGTTGTTATTGAAGACCAGCCTTAGTTTATGGTGGTCCAATAGAATGCATGGGATTGATTCAATCTTCTTATATCTGTGAAGCTTGTTTTATATCTGATTATATGGTCAGTTTTGGAGAAGGTACCATGAGGTGCTAAGAAGAAGAGATATTCTTTTGTTTTAGAATGAAATGTTCTGTAGATATCTGTTAAATCCATTTGGGTCATAACTTGTGTTAGTTTCATTGTCTCTATGTCTAGTTTCTGTTTCCATGATCTGTCCATTGCTGAGAGTGAAGTGTTGAGGTCTCCCACTATTATTGTGTACAGTTCAATATGTGCTTTGAGCTTTAGTAACATTTCTTTTTCAAATGTGAGTGCCCTTGCATTTGATGCATAGATGTTCGGAATTGAGAGTTCATTTTGGTGGATTTTTTTCCCTTCATGAGTATGAAGTGCCCTTCCCCATCTTTTTAAATAACTTTTGGTTAAAAGTCTATTTTACTGGGTATTAGAACGACTACTCCAGCTTGTTTCTTGGGACCATTTGCTTGGAAAATTTATTTCTAGACTTTTACTATGAGGTATTGTCCTTCTTTGTCAATAAGGTGTGTTTTCTGTATGCAGCAAAATGCTGGATCCCGTTTATGTATCCAATCTGTTAACTTATGTCTTTTTATTGGGGAATTGAGTCCATTGATATTGACAGATATTAAAGACCAATGATTGTTGCTTCCTGTTATTTTTGTTGTTAGAGGTGGAGTTACATTTGTATGGTTCTCTTCTTTTGGGTTTGTTGTGAGAGTCTCAGCTGACATCACTCTGCCAATCAGCCGAAGTCTATGGAAGCAACAAGAAGCTGCAGCACACCACCAGGAGTTTTTTAGGTTTTGGTACATTTCTCTCTTTGGAGTCCCAACAAATGGAGCTCAACTATGCAGTGTAAGGCAGACCAATACAGGTATGTTGTTAACAAACAATCCTTCATCATGTGTCCTTTCACATGTTTGCTTTAACAGAACATCCTTCCTCCTGTGTCTGCCTTAGCCTTTCACCCATGTCCACTTCAGGAAAATATTCCTTCACGTGTTTGCCCCAGCAAAAACACCTTCCCATACAACTGACTTTCAAAAGAACCCTTGAGTTTTCACTTCACATGTCTACTGGCGTCATGTCTGTTTAGGCAGTCATGCCAAGGAGACTGCATGTTTCTCAAAATACAGATAACAAGTGACCATGTGGTACCCAGACCCAATTGATAGATCTACATCATGCAATCCCTACACCTGTGACTCGAGGATGAAACAAAGAGACTGTGGGATCCAGGGGATCATGATTTGCTATAAGAATTTGTCTTCTAGAAATGTCAGAGCTGCTCTTGTCTTTTACAACAGCCCTTCTAGTAGGTGTGAGTTCCCAGCTCATTATGGTTTGACTTTTCTGTGATGACCCATGTTCTTTCATTTAGCTCTTACCAATGTCTATCCCCCCTCTCTTTGGCAAGTGAATATTTTTGTCCAGGGCTCATTTTTTATTGTTATTTATTTTCTTGGTATTGAGTTCTTTTAGCACCGTGCATATTTTATGTATTATCAGATATGCTTTCACAAGTAACTTTCCACAAGATTTTTCTTTCTGTGTGGAATCTTTGTTGATTACTGTTATTCCCTTATTTAGTCTGGTTTTGTGGACCATGACTTTGAAGTCAGATCCTTTGTCTATGGGGTAGAGTGAGAACTCAGCAGTTAAAAGCAAGTACTGCTCTTGCACAGGACCAGGACCAGTTCCTAGCACACATTCTCAGCATCTCTCAGGCACAGGGACCTGTAACTGCAGCTACAGAGAATCAAATGAATCCAGTGTCTTTTCTGGCCTTCATGGGTACACACACACACACACACACACACACACACACACAAGTGCACATATGCATGTGTATGTATGCCTATCTGTGCATATACATATGGTTAGAAATAAAATAGTCTTTAAAAGAAATCTTTGTCTCTGTCAATATCATAAGACATTTCTGCTTTGTTGTCTTCTCTTAATTTTGTGATCTCAAATTTTACCTCTAAATTCTATTTCTATCTGAGTCAAATTTTGAGCATGATTCTTCAGCTTATGAGTGTTTAGTTTTCCCAATGTTAGTTAAAGAAAATTTTCTTCCTGCACTGTGTCTATCCTTGGTGTCTTTGTCAAAAATCAGTTGGCCATAATATTTTCTTTATTGGATTCTTTTCTCCCATGTTGTTTCTCATGAAAAAATCATTCTAAAACTGATATGAAAAGATAAAATACTTTAGATATCAAAAGTAACTGAAAATGTACCTTAGTGGTAGAAGGCTTGCCAAGCATGCACAAAGCAACACACATACATATGCAAGTGCGTGCACACACATACACACACTCATACACACATACCCATAAACAGCATGTGCACACACATATACACCCATACCATGTATGTATACACATACATACACACATACATATACATTTGTGTGCGCACACACACACATGTACACATGTTTTCTATTATTTATTTACTTTGCATCCTGATCAAAGTTTCTCCTCCCAGTCCCCCCCCCCATATACAGGAATGATGCTCTACCATACCACAGGGATACTTACTCTATATTCAAAGCAGCTTTATTGACAATAGCCAGAAACTGGAAACAACCTAGATGTCCCTCAACCAAAGAATAAAGAAAATGTAGAACACTTACACAATGGGATATTACTCAACTCCTCCCCATCCACCAGTCCTCATGTCTAATCTATTTCTCTTTCTCAGTGAGATTCCATCATCCTCCACCTTAGTCCTCCTTGTTACATAGCTTCTTTGGTTCTATGGCTCATAGCATGGTTATCCAGTACTTTATAGCTAGTATCCATTTATGAGTGAGCACATACCATGTTTGTCTTTCTGGGCCTAGCTTATTACACTCAGGATAACCTTGTCTAGTTCCATCCATTTGCTGGCAAATTTCATGATGTCATTGGTTTTAATAGTTGAGTAATGCTCCATTGTGTAACTGTACCATATTTTCTTTATTCTTTGGTTGAGCTAATAAAAACATGATTCAAAGACTGAAATACCTATTTCTCAAAGAGAAGGGAAGGAGACAGACTTTCCTAGGAGCTAAATGAAAGAACATGGGTCATCACAGAAATGAAAATTCAAACTGTAATAAGCTGGAACCTCACACCTACTAGAAGGGCTGTTTAAAAAAGAGACACGAGCAGCTCTGACATTTCTAGACAGAGGGAGAGAGTACTGGGAGAGACAATTGGATGGGGGATCTCTGAGATGAGCTAGAAACCTAGAACAATGCAAATTCTCAGGAATCAATGAGGGTGGCATAACTAAGATTCCTAGCTATGGAGCCTGAACCAGCCCTCTCCTATGACCAGACAAGACTTTTTTTTTTCCTTTTCACCTTATTTTTTTTTGTTTTTTTTTTTAAATTAGATATTTTATTTACATTTTAGATGTTATCCCCTTACCTCATTTCTCCACCATCCCCCCGCCCAGGAACCCCCTATCCCATCCCCCCTCCCCTGCTTCTATGAGTATGTATCCCCACCTATCCCCCACTCCCACCTCCCCACCCTCGAATTCCCTCACACTTGGCCCAGCTTACGACCCATGGCATGAAAGGGAGCCCACTCCTAACACTATTAGTGATATTCTGCTATACATGCAGACAGAGCCTAGCATAACTGTCATCAGAGTCTTCACCCAGGAACTAATGGAAAATGATGCAGAGACCCACAGCCAAACTTTCAGTAAATCATTTTTAAATGTTCATTTTCAAACAATCTCATGGAAGCCATAAACATGGAACATTTAGCTACATGCTTAACTAGGCCTGTCTTGATATTGTCAAAACTTTCATAGAAATATTAAGCTTGTAGGAAATTCCTTTGGTCACTTTAACACAGAGTGATGTCATGTGTTTGCTTATGAAAGCAAATCTGGTGACTTAATGTGTGTCTTACAAATTTTCTTTTACTACAAGATGAAATTTATGGGACAGAAATTCAAAACTGTAAACCAGGGAAGATAAATTGAAAGTTCAAGAGAGTACATACTTCCCTTTGATCTATAAGATTTTTTTTTTTCCTGGAAGATTCTTTAACATCCTCTGACATCCATATTCTAACACCATAAGGAAGTAAAAAGGCAAAAACATCCTCAGCTTTTGGAATTACTTCTCCTTCTTGGTACAACTAACTGCATGTCTTTCTCTTCTCGCTTCCAAGGAATAGACCTGTTTTGACTCATGAGTGCACTTCTGGGACTCTAGAGATACTTAATAATTCAGGATGAGCCCATGATGTTAGTACCTCACAGCTCTTGGCATGTAGATGACTAAGGATTTCCTCTGACTTTGCTGTGCCACTCGACAGATGGAGAGCATGGCTGAGATACATATAACAACAGATCCGTACAAATATTATACAGTAAGAATGGAAATAGAAATATTTTTTTAAAAAAAATTGAAAAGCCTATGGAGTTTGTAGAAGCAGCAGTACCACAAGAAAGCTTGAATTACAAAAGAGAAAATGGCTAGTAGCCAACAAAGATGAAGATGTGGCGATGAGAAGTGCTGTGAGGACACAAAGTCAGAGAAATGAGAAGATCGAGATGAGGTACTCAGGGGCTGCTCCTTAGTGGTTGGGATGGAAATGCTTTGCATAGTTTCACTGTAACCTTTGATGTGTGTGTGTGTGTGTGTGTGTGTGTGTGTTTCACTTGCATATATTGATGAACCAGCCTGCCTCCATCTTAGGCTTAAAATCGATCTAAGGTAAAGATAAACTAGGTTCATTCCTGCTTATGATTAAACCTCTGTTTCCAAAGGACTGGGCTATTCTCTGCCTTTAACCACCTGTCCCAGGAAACAGTAACCACGTCTTTGTTTCAAGAAATTGTTTATAAGCATCTTGGAACACTACCTTTGTTTTAAAGGGTTGTTATGACTACCTGTTGTTATGACTACATTGTTATGACTACCTTATGATATCTTGTAATCATGTCTTTCTTTTAGGAGATCATTATGACTAACTGTTATGTTTATGTTCTGCTCCCGTAACCCTGCCTAATTTCTCACATTTGGAAAGCCCCCACCCCTGAGCTAATAAAACCTCGTCTTCCTCACATCCATTTTTTTGACCTCTTTAAGCCCTACCTTAGAGAAAAGCAGCCATGAACATGAATTTAAAAGCTTGCTTTAATGAATTGCTTGTTTTAATTAATTTAGCCATGATGATTTGGATCAGGTGTCTTTCTCTTCCCTTCTTTGGGATTAACAGTATGTCTGTGCATCAGATATGTGCCTGATAGCCACAAAGATCATTGGATCCCCTAAGACTAGAGGATGGATAGTTGTGTGTTGCAGTAAATCTCCAACCCAAGTAAGTCCAGTCAAGGAAAACACAACTCAATATTTATGGATATAAACTGCAAGCCTAGATTGGGCAGATTTACCATTGCACTACTCTATTCCTCAGCTATGAGATCCCTTACATCTTGTGGTTTTTCCAGGCCACATTCTTCTCCTCCGTTGTCCTTCCACCTCCTCTCTTTTGTAGCCTCCCTCTCCCGTCAACTTCCTCTTCCAACTCCTCCCCTAAACCTTTTGCTCCACCTCCCCCTCTACTGCCCAATCACTGGCTCCAGCCTTTATTCTACAAATTAAGGTGGACAGAAGGTTCACAAGAGTACTGATTCGTTCTTCCTCTGCAGCCCCTCCCAGGAAAGCGGAACTGTTTTGATGGTTCAAAACATGAGGCTGAGGCTATCCACAACAGTTGTGTGCTATCATTCGGAACTGGGAATTGAACTTGGGTTTTCTGGAGGAGCAAACAATACTCTTAACCACTGAGCCATCTCTCCAGACCAACATTGTGCCTTTTAATGGACAGAACATGAGCATTTCTAAAGACTAGCTGATATATGTAGCATTATATAATAAATTCTAAAATGTAAATTAAATGTAAGAGCAGCTAAACCCAAACCCTCAGTCTTCCCATTACAAAGTTAAGTAAGAAAGTGAAATAAATATATCTGGATAAATAAATAAATAAATAAATAAATAAATAAATAAATAAAACAACTGTTGGTACTCTCCACTGATGAAATAAGCCAATTCAAGCCAAATTAGAATATGAAGACAGGTTTATTGGGGGCAGAGGGGTTCACCAACCACACAGGAGGGAGTCAATCAAGTCACCACACAGAGGGAGTCAGAGGGAAGGAGGAAGAGAAAGAGAGAAAGTACACACACAGAAAGAGAAAAGAGAAACAGGAGGTGGGGAGAGAACCAAAATGTCTGAATTATATAAGGAAGAGCTTCTTGGGGAGGGGAAGCCCAGTCCCTGGAGTGGAAAGCTCACCATAGAGGATGGGTAAGCCAGCCACGCCCAGTAACAGGTAAGGACTGAGGAATGCTGGGAGAACTTGGAGACCAGGTCTACTTTGGTATCTTAAATATGCAACTCAGCTGCTTGTCTGAAACTCAACAACAACAATACTTCTCATCTCTGAAGAGTAAAGATGGAAGAAGTTATTCCAGTTAAGAGATAACTGGGCACACATCTGGAATCAGTAGCATTACAGGATATTTGATTATTGTACATAGAAAACCTGGTTGTGAGCAAAATATTAAAATATATAGGCACCAGATGCAGCTAGGTGTGTGTGCTGAAGAGATGCAGCTTGGTTGTGGCTCTAAAAGACTCCATTGATAAGAGTAATAAAAAATGGAAAGTTACTGCCTATTTTAAGGCAAGTTGCTTGGGAAAGGTCTTGTGGTCTTTGCTCTATATCCCAAGGCAAAGTCAGTTGGGTGACCTTGAAGTACCCCAAAAGGTGAACTGGTTCAGCCCCTATTGACTTGGCTTGGAGCCAAGAATTGATTTGCTTGATGACAAATGAACTCCAGAAATCTGCTCTAATCTTCTGGCTCCTTCTTATTCTCTGACTCATTCTGTCTTAACCTGGGTCAAGCTTATTCTCTCTCTATAGCCTTTCTCTCTATCATTATCCTAGTAAAACTACCTCCTCTTTTTTCCCTGCACTGCCCCTCAAAGTAGCTTCCTTTTCCTCCCTCTGCAGGAGAGTTGGCCAGAGTCTCTTCTGTCAAATCTCTGTCTGCCACTCAGTCAGACATCACTTTCAAACATGGCTGCCTCCTTCTACAAACTAACTTAACTTCATTGTTTGGGATTAAAGATGTCTATACTCCAGCCAGAGAAATAAAGAGTGTGTGCTGAAGGCTAGGCTACACCAGAACTAGAAAAGTTTTTTTTTTTTCAGTCAATAACACAATCTTGAGGTGCATAATGTAATCAAGTATCCTGCAACAAAGAAGCCTAGGGTTTGGAGGAACTCAAGAGAAAGATAGGCTTGCATGGTAGATAGAAAGAGGTTTCTGAAGACCTAGCTAACTGTAGAGCCAGGCTTGCAAATAGATGTTTTGAATATAGTTATGAAAATAAAGTTACCTCTCTGAGCTTGCAGATTTTTTTACCTCAGATCATTACCCCTGTGTCTTTATTGGTATGAAAATTAGTTAAATTATAGAAGATAAATTTTACAAGTAGTGACTTTAAACTTACAGCACACAAACAGTGGGGAAGGGATGATGACAGACCATAGGACAGGAGGAGGTTTTGATGCCTGAGAATCGTCCAGGCTTTGGAGGCATGCCACTGGTTCTCTTGGCACCATCTCTGTTTCATACATACTGCAACACTGGGAGAAACCAACCTTGTGTTTTCTGCTATGACTGAAAACTGGAAATTTTCTACAAATTCAGAGCAGATGTTCTGAGGAGTTTTCAAAGGTTCCTTTTGGAGAAAGGCTTTCCATAGCTTGAGAGCTATGAACAGTTTTATCCAACAATGGTCCGTGCATGAGCTCCCTTCATGCAGCATTCATGCTCCACGAAGGATAACTGTTTTGTTTCGTTTTTTAACTTTGAGCACATCATCTGCTTATTATCCAATTAGAAGAGGTGATGGAAAGCTAGGTTGTATTCAGCAAGATTGTATTAACCGTAGAGATTCCCATCTGCTGCCACGTATACCTTGGTTCCCTGGTCCTTAAACTGCATCAGGACTCTGTTTCCCGAGATTATTTCCTGTGTTGGTGGCAGAGCTTCCTAATTAATCTGAAAATAATATGACCTACTTGTAGCTCATCTTAAGTTCTGACCACTGCTGCAGATGCTTCTCAGAATTTTCTAGAGCAAGTTGGGCAAATCAATGTCCTCTTGGGATAATCAGTGGGGCTCAGTGTAACTAAATAGTCTTTCACTGACAATAAAAAGTAACAAAGAAAATGGATTTTTAGATGACGGTAGAAACAGAGAGAATGGAGCGATAATTGCCTGTTCTACCCTTGTTTTTCCACCTCTGGTTCTGTAGGGAGGTTCCAGGGGCTTTGGGTATTTTTCTAATGTGCATGGGCATAGTAGTGACTGTAGCAATGTTGGTTCTGTTTCCAATCTAATAGAAAATCTAGTTATCAAATATGATAATGATGTAACAGAATCAATAAAATATTCAGGATATTCATTCTTAAATACATGTCTCTGGTGAATTTCATCTCAAAATATCTGAAAAGAATTACATATCCACCAAAGCAGCCCAGCATAGCTCCTGAACCATTCCCTACACAGCTAAGGTGAGGTTGGTGTAGCATCACAGCTCCTCTTCTATGGCTCCTTTGAGGCTTCTGCTTACATTTTCTGGAATTAAGCACATTCCGTTTAACTTTAACTTCATCTAGCCTGTAAAATACAGATAGCAGTACAATTAGTGTAGTTCTCTTACAATTAGTAGATTTTTCCAGGGATGGTGTTATTTTCAAATATCCCATGTACATTTGTTCCTGTAAACCTTGGGTAAAGAAACAGAAAATTGCCTCTGAGTCCCTAGGAATTAATCTCTCCATTTGTTTCCAAAGTCATCCTTCTAAAACATGAGTTTTCTCCACCAAGGCCAGCTTCCTTGGAGTCGCCAAGTTACTCCTAGGATGGGTTCTCATTCACTTTCCTTGCGTGCTGCCTCTGCCCGTCTCTACGCACTCTTCTCTCACACACATGTAGTGTACGGTTCACTGGATGCAGTCTACAAAGACAGGCCAAAGAAGAGGAATTGGCAATGGGGCTGAAGAAAAGTGGATAGTCTTGGGAAAACAAGAGGCAGCATTCATTCCACAATCAACGCCAGGGATTGCTTTGCTTTGTTAAATCAGCCACAACTTCTTGGCAGAGCTGGGCAAGAACATATTGTTCATTACTCTGTTGTCAAACAGTGCATCAGACCTGCCACGTATCTCCTACTGGGTAGATGAGTGAATGAATAGACAGAGGGAGGTGATGCAGTAAAACTGGGTATGAAGGAGTGTGGACCAAAGATAGAACAAAATACCTCCAAAAAGTTAATTAAACTGCCCCCAAACAGACATAAAATCTGGTCAAGGTGTGGTTCCACCCATTATCATCTTCTAGGCTCCATTATCTCTTGTGAAGTCATCTGAAAGAACTGTCAGAATAGTGATAAAGTCTCCTGGTTAGCACCAGGGCCTCAACCCTTTTCTTTCCCCAACATGATATTTCTGGCAGAAATGAAGATATTGCAAAGAGACTTATGTGCCCCCCCCCCTTTTGACTCCCAGACTATTGAAACAATGGGTCTGAAGAAATTGAAATTTCCACAGGAGTCTCCTATTAGAAGAAGAAAAAGGTTGGACCCCCTGGTGTTGGCCAAAGGTGGAGCGTGTCAACCAGAAAGATGTCAACCAGAAAGAGGTTCCACAGCTCTGATATCAGAGCTACTGTTACCTGGATCTGAGATCATGGGTTGTAAAAGCAAGCAAGCTGAGAAAGCCAATACGTAGCTTTTCTTCGTGCCCTCTGCTTCAGTTCTTGCTTCCAGATCATTTCCTGATTTCCCTCAGTGACAGTTTGTGACCTGAGAGTTGTAACATGAAATAAGTCCTTTCCTCCCCAGTTAGCTTTTCCTCGTTATGTTTATCACAATAACAGAAATGCAAACTAGAACTCAGCCTCTGCTGTACAGAGAGAAGGAAAACACAGCAGAGTTCTTCCCTGGGATCTGCAGTTTTAAGAACAGCAAAGAATGCGAGGAGCAAAGGCAAAAGAGGATATGAATGAGCTATATCGGAATCTCTGGCAGCGTCGTGCAGAGGAGCAGCTGGAGGCAGGGTCCTATCTTTCCCCAGTGAAGAGATGTTTGTTTTCTCTGAAGAAATCCAGCAAAAGCCCAACTGCTTCAAAAGTGTGTCCCCTTTCCCCAGCTTAGCGTTTCATTTTAATTACTTCAATTTGTTATGGAATATTTATTTAAGAAGTATCCATAGAGAAGCTCAAGTGTCCAGTTGCTAAGAACACACTTATGAATTAGTGTCTCCCCTCCCTATGTGACTCATATACTTCAGTGAAATTGCAAGACTCAGAGAATGTGGAAGTTCTGGGTGTTTTCATTCTCCCACCTTCTCTGACTCTTACTGTGTAAGCCATATCCAATTACCAAGGTTTCTGATTTTTTTTTTTTTACCCAGCCTTATAAATTTGCCAGAATACCTCAACTTTATCTTTCAAACATAACTGTTGTAGTGAAAAGTTACAAATTATTTCGCAGTAAGCCTTTCAAATCTCAGTAACCATCTAAGAGTTTCCATTGCCAGTGGATGTTTTAAGACTGAAGACATAGAAACGTAAATATCTAGGGGGAAATATCTTGAAACTTGGTAATTTGAAGAAATTATCCATTATGTTTGAGTTACTCCTGCAATATGCCGCTGATAGTATAGAACATGGCATCTTTATGTAAAGATGCGCTGAGTGTTCTAGTTAGTAACATGATAAATATAAGGAAATATGTCATTGTTTCTAATAGAACAATTAGTTCTCAGGATTTATAGTTCATAGGCAACTGGTATTCAACCTGTAAATATCGGGGTGTTTTTTCATCAAAACATACATGACACAAATCTATAGCCCTAGAAAAAGTGGTTTAGACTGAGAATGGATAAAGAATCCAGGGAAAGCCGAGGTGATAAATGGATTCTTCAAGTGAAAAGAACATATCTATAGCTTGGGATAATATTAAATCTGCGTTACCTGCTTTAGAGAAACAGCATGATTATGTAAAATGTTAAAAATTGGAGGTAGTTACATGAAAGGTATGTGGGAACACTCTGTGCTATTAATTACTTTTAAAAAATCTAAACATTTTGACTCAAAATGCGAAGTCTAAAGATATAATTTTACTTGAAAACAAGGAAGCAATAAGAAGGACCTAGACTGTATCATTTTGTGAGGCCACAAGCTTTTCCCTAACCTGAGTAACAAACACTTTTATATGGAAAGCCCTTGTATTCAATATGTTTCTGTTGCCATAGAAGGTTTTACTTGCTAGAGAGTCCATCATGGCAGGGAGGATTGAAGTGGGCAGGCACAGTGCCCAGAATGGGAAGCCAAGAGTTCAAATCCTCAACCACAGCAGGAAGCAGAGAGAGTGAATGAGGATTGGTGTAAGACTTTCAATTCTCTAAACCTGCCCCCATTACACCCCCAATAACTACTTCTATGAGGGCCACATCTCTTAAACTCCCTAAACAGCGCCACCCACCGGGGAGCAGATGCCCAAATCTCAGTCTTCCACTCAAACTACTACAATCCTGTTCCCAAGTTCTTTGTATACTCCACCTTACATAAAGGTCAGTAACTCTATGAAGAAGGCACAGTTAGAATTCTCACTTTTAGTAACTGAAATACATGGCGCAGAAAAATAATTGGGCAGTCTCCAGGCTTATCAACAAAGAACAGAATCTGAAATGCAGAGTTTTGACTCATTAGCAAAATATGCTAAATGCCACATTACAACCTAAACCAAGGATGGCCACAAATGGGCGAGATGTGACAGACCTGTGGCCTAGGAAATCCAGTGTTGTACATATAGATCCTTTCCCTTCATTACTGATAAGATTATCTTATCTTATTAATATTCTATCCTATTCTTGCAAGGAGTCATCTTTTTAGTAAGTACATGTATCCTCTACATACCTTGCATTCGTTACAGCTAAGTGTAAGCATATAATTACTGTCACCAGCAAACAGTCAAGACGTGGCCACTTCCCAACATGGTCATGTTCTTTGTTGTTCTCTGGAACAGATACACATGATTGGCAAAAAGATAGGCAGAAAATCCAGATACCATGATGACTGTTCTTGGTGGTCTGCTTGACTGTATCTGGAATCATTTAAAACCCTAAAAGAATTGGGCACACTTGTGAGGAATTTTTGTTTACACAAATCATTTGAAGCTGGAAGATTCTCTTCTAATCAGTATCTTTGGTGTGGAAAGACACACCTTTAATCCAGATCTTTTGTGTTCTGGAAGACCTACTTCTAATTTGGGCCATATCTTCTGTGTGCAGCCTACATAAAGGACATGGAAGAAGGAAGCTTGCTCTCCTTGCCTGTTTGTTCTCAATCTTGATAGCAAGTCCATTTCTTTACTAGCATTAGAACCTACTTCTTTGAATTTTGACATGTACTGATGACCAATTGAGATGCCAAGCCTCATACACTAAACTACTGGATTCTTGGACCTTTGTTGGTAGACAGCCATTGTCAGACTGGCTGGACCACAGCCTGTAAGTCCTTCTAATAAAGTCAAATATATTCATACTATTCTGTTCCTCTAGAGAACCCTGAGTAATACAGATGAGATAAGGGGCCTGTTGTCTAGCACTACCAAATAAGACTACTGTGTAAAGAGAAGTAGGGCTGGGGATACAGCTCGGTGAGTAAGGCACTTGCCATTTGGATCACCAGTCCAGACATGGGAGAGCATGTACAGAAATCCAGCATTCCTACCACAAGAAGAGAGATGGAGACATGAAAATCCTTGGAAGTTCATGGGCCAACTAGCTGGGCATAGGCAGCTGTGAACAAGAAATTACCCCATCTTAAAACATGGTGGGCACTTAGGAGAAGACTCAACTATTAATAGCACTTGCTTTTGGAAATTGAGGTTCTGTTCCCAGACCTGGTATTGAATGACTCACAACCAACTGTAACTCCAGCTCCAGGAGATCTTATGCCCTCTTCTGGCCCTTCTGTGTAACTGCACATATGTGATGCTCATATGGGTAGTAAGCAGGTGCACACACACACACACACACGTGCACACACACACGTGCACACACACAGTTTTATATAAACTAAAGTAGATTGTAAGGACTGACACTTGAGGTTGTTGTCTGAACTCTGTACATGCACACCTGCCTACAAACACACACACACACACACATATTATTTTGAAATGTGACTAGTACAAGATTTTGTTGCTAAGACTTTTTTTCTGAACCTCTTGTTCAGCAGTTTAGGGTTATCTATTAGATTATTTTTAAAAGTGTTGAAGAGAGAAAGACAGTACAAATCACTTACTGAGGACCAAGACATTCTAAGAATCCTGGTAGAAAAGTATTTTCCTGACTTCTCCCAAGCAGATCTTCTAATTTGATCTCATTTGGAGCCATTTCCAGCCCAAGAACAAAGAAAGCTTTTCTTCTATCCACTGGTGACATAATTTAGTGTAACTATTTCTGCTAGACCTTCATTGATTAACAGTCGCAAAGCTGCAACTTGCTTCCAAAAGCACAGCATATAGTTGACAGTACATCTTCTTCTTTTTTTAAAGGTATGTTCTTAAAGCTAAGTATTGTTTGAGGGGGAAAAAAATAACAGGTCACTCCGTAAGACTTTATGTTCCACAGCAAGAGTGTTATTAGAGGTTTGATTTCATGGGATAAAAAAAGGATAGAAGTTCAACAAAGAACTGATAATTTCTAAGATGCTCAAAATCTTTATTATCACATTTTCTTAAGTACAAATAATGAGGATGCTAGAAGCATCTTTCTGTGACGGGGACGTGGAGACACTTCACAGATGTGGTCACCTCAAACCGGTGTCACTGGGCAGACTTCCTGGGTCCTCTCGCCTCCTATTTCCACCAGAACTGAGCTGTCTTCTCTCCTACCAGCTGATTCTCTTCTTGGAGCTTCTCTCCCGGGGGCCTGAAGAAGACATCCTGAAACACAAGGACATATGGCTCAACTGCAAGGGAAGCAAAAGGATAGAAAACAAACAAACAGTTTCAAGGGACTCCAATTGCAAACATTCCCAAACATCAATGAAAAGCACAAAGCATTTATATTAGAATAAACCACATCACAGGCTTTGTGCTATCTATCAACATCACATGAGATTACTGTCAAATATGGTAGTTACTGAGCTCTGCACAACCAGAATACATGAAGACAGAAAATGGAGAACTTCACCTTCAAAATATTTAAATAGGATGATTTTAACCAGAAATGGAGAGGAAGTCAAATAAAGTCCCATCTCCATTTCTGACAAATATAGGCTAAGTCTTTCTGTGAGACCCCTTTCTGATGTCTCAAAGTTTCCATGTAGATAATCACAGCCTTGGTAGCCTATCCCCCAAATCAGATGGTAACCTAAGATCCAGCAATAAGGATTCCCCCAGCAGAATCACTCCCATATTACTGAAGAGAAAAAGAGAATTGTAAAATTTGATAACTTAAAAGATAGAGCTTCTTTTTTCTATTCTTTTTAACTTTCTATTTTTACTAGAGTGTAAGAGACAAAAAAGAATAAAAAAAAAAAACATAATCCTGGAATACATTTCCTTCACATCTAATATATAATTCATTACATTAAAAAAAAATACATTCTAGCAGTGAATGATACATGCATTTAATCCCAGAACTCAGCAGGCAGACAGATCTCTGTAGTTCAAGGTCATCCTGGTCCACACAGTGAGGCTCAGCCTCACAGGAGGAGAAGGAGATTCTGAATTATGAAAGTCAGAGCCTAAAGAAAAATGGGTCCAGTTTAGAGCACTTGCTGCTTTCCCAAAGGACCAAAATCTAGTTCTGTCATAGTTAAGGTTTCTATTACTACAAAGAGACACCATGACCATAGCAACTCTTTCACTGGGGCTGGCTTACAGGTTTAGTCCATTATCATCATGGTGGGAAGCATGGCAATACACAGGCAGACATGGTGCTGGGGGAGCTAAGTTCTACATTTGCATTGCCAGGCAGCAGGAAGAGACGGTGAGCCACTATTATCTGTCTTGAGCATTCGAGACCTCCTCAAAGCCTACCCCTGTGTCACTTCCTCCAACATGGTGCACAATATAAATAAATCTTAAGAATAAAGGCAGTGACCATTAAGTACAACATGCCACAAAAATGCAAATGTTTTAGTGTCTACAATGATTCTCCAAATGTCGCCACAGGTAGAGTCAGCCTTCAAAAGGGGGAAAGACCCGTTCAGTTCCTGAACACTTGACAAAAACAAGATCCACTTCACCTTCCTCTCTCATTTACAGGAAGTAATTGCCTTGATTTGGGTTACTGTTGCTGTAACCCAACAGCATGATCAAAGCAACTTGGAGAGGAAAGGAAATAAAAATAAGCTTTTATTTTTCTTAGGCTCCCACATCATCATCAAAGAAGTCAGGACAGGAACTCAAGCAGGGCAGGAACCTGGAGGCAGGAGCTGATGCAGAGGCCATGGAAGAGTGCTGCTTACTGGCTAGCTTCCCATAGCTGGCTCAGCCTGGTTTTTTATGGAACCCAGGACCACTTGCCCAGGGATAGCCCTACCCACAATGGACTAGGCCCTCTCCCATCCATCACTAATTAAGAAAATGTCCTATAGGCTTGCTTACAGCCCAAGTTTATAGAGGCATTTTTTAATGAAGTTCCCTCCTCTCTGATGACTTTAGCTCATGTCAAATTGACATAAAACCATCCAGCCCAGTCATAGATATAAGACTGCTTCCTTAGACTTCACAACATGCATGCCCTTTGTTCATTGCCTGAATAGGAAGTTGGGACAGAGGTACTCACTTGATCTTCTGATGCCATCCTTCACACTTCTGACTTTGGGTTCTAGGAACAAAAAAATGGACCTTAAGAACATTAAGGGGAGGAAGTGGAGAATGCGCTGAGCCAGTGGAGGCGCCTTTGTGCAATTGACTGGGGCGTCCTGCAACTCGTGTGAATTTTGAGGTTGTTCACTTAACCCCCCAATTACCATATCCTCTGTTTTATTCCATAATGCCATTAGATGAGACATGCTGGTTGTCTAAAAATAAAACCACCGTATTTTTTTAAGTTAGGCAATGGTATTTTTTTTTCTTTGAGTTAATATGTTCTCAAATTTAAATATGTAGTCACTCAAAATATTCTAGTTATTTTATCAACCTCAGATCAAATACATAGTAACTTTTCATAGGTTAGGATTGTGTGGAAGAAAACTTGACCAAGAATACCTTACCCCGGGGCAGTAGCTTCAGTTCACCCAGGCTACAAATAAATAATTGTCCATGTGCATACCACAAATGTTCTTCCTAGCCCAGTCAGGACTTGTGTCTCCTCAGGCAATTCTGCCACGTGTATAATTTATAAGAACCCTTAGCCAAAGGTCATTAGAAGACCTTACAACTTATTGAGGAGAGCTTTTCTCACAACATGTAGTTAAAAGCATATTTTCAAAACCCTTTTGTTTTAATTGCCTATATGTGTTCTCTTAGGTTTCACATAGAGATTTTCACATGTTTTACCAACCTAAGTGAACAAGAAAAAAAAAAAAAAACAAGGGAGAGAATGGTCATATGTAAGATGTATGTAGCCAGGAGGTCACATCAAGTACAAATTGGTTTCTGATGTCAACTCATATATGATGATGTTGGGTATGAGAAATATTTTTCCCTGGCTGGGCCACTGATCTGGTGTCACTCATCATGTGTCTGGTAATAAAGTCACAGATTCATTCACAGTCATACTGGTAGGTGTCCTGATTTAAATGAGAATGCCCCCTGCTTTGTGGTACTAGCTGGGAGTGGTATGGCCTTGCTGGAATAAGCAAGAGTCTCAGGGGGTTGGCTATCAGTCTTTAGAGTCGCTCTATGTCCTGTTTGCTTTCTCAGCTTCCCACTTGTGGTTGAGATGAGTGCTCTCAGCTGCCTGCTCTTGTCTCCTGCCATAGTGTGGACTCATCCTTCGGGGACCATAAACCAAGATAAACTCTTTTCCTTAACTTGACTTTTGTCACAGTGTTTTATCACAGCAACAGGAAGGTAACTAATACATGGACTTGGGCCAATGAGGAAAATATTACATAAGAACAATGAGCTTCAGTTCTATAAGAATCCCCAACTACCAAAGCACTAGACTATGTGAATTTAACAAGAGTCAGGAATAGCCCGTCCAGAAATGTTATGTGTTCCTCCATTGAAATAAGATTTATATGCAAAAGATACTGCCTCTTTCCCACAGTCCTCAGCTCAGGAGTCAGATTATAGAAACACCAGAAGAAGCAATGTTCCTGTAGAGAATTTCCACACCCTTCACAGAAACTCTTGTATTCTCTGTTTAGATGATCTGTTATCACAAACATGTATACCACCGACTACAGTAATGTCCCCTTGGTCTAGTGTATCAATAGGGGGCTATGCTGTCTTTGGCACTGAACAGTATCAGGTACTGTGCTCCTCTGCACATCACCAAAACATGCAAAGCGGAGTTGGAATACAGCCAAAGGGTTGAGCAATGCTACCTGGTATGAGAGCATAGCCTTGCTCACAGTTTGAACTTTCTTCATGCAATAATATATTCCTCGCCTCCTACACAAACCCAGATAACATTGGCCCAAGAATTTAGATCAACTTGGTTTTCTCATTTTCTCTCTCTCTCTCTCTCTCTCTCTCTCTCTCTCTCTCTCTCTCTCTCTCACTCTCTCTCTCTTCCTCTCTCTTCGTGTGTGTGTGTGTATTCTGCATATGTGAGCACAGGCACACACATATCCCAGTATGCATGTGAAGGCCAAAGGACGTTTTAGTGGAGTTGGTTTTTTTCTACTTTTACATGGGCTCCAGGATGTCAGGCTTGTGGTTCTGAGTGCTTTTGGTTGCTTTGACCAGCTGGGCCATCTCACCAGCCCAACTGTCCTTGTTTCTAATGACAACTTTTATATTAGAAAATGCCTTAAGCTTCAAGTCTCTTTTCCCAGAGATTTCCAGCCACAAAATGGCTCTGTCTCTGCACCACTTCCCAAGGCACACAATAATCTTAATTGTTCTCAACTCAGCCTTCCCTAAAGGGAACATTGGAGACCCAGGGATGAATAATTATCTAGCCACACAGCTTCTGCCTGCTCCCAAGTCTTGTTGTCTAGGAAGACTGTATGTATTTTTTTTTTTTGCATGTATTTCCTCCCAAGGTGTGCAAACTCAAACCACAAAAAGATGACTACCACTATGACACTGCCTAAGAGCTCAAATACACCCAAAGCTCTGTGAGTTTCTTATTCAATGGAAGAAGAAAAATCCCAGACAGAAACATCAAAGATCATCTTAAGAGTATACTTGATAACATCTGTGAAAAACTCTGTCTCTAGATTCACTTTGTCCCATCCTGATTCATGTCATGCTAGCAGTATTTGTTGGAATCACCACTGATAGCTACAAACTATTTACACTTAACAAGGTCAGTACCAGATAGCAGGCCAGTGCCTAATACTAGTCAATAAAACTCCTACTAAAAGCTACAGACAACCATGTAATTATCAGTAACGTACTGGATGCCTTCTTTCAGGCTGAACACACAAATTCTTAGAGGTCAATATTTAACAGCAACTGATAGGAGTGTCTTCTTTCAGGCTGGGGTAGGGAGGGGTGGGGCAGCTTTGACTTCTCTCAGGCTGGGGTAGGGGGTTTGCTTTTGTGGCACTCTCTTTCAAGTGCGTGGGCACTTTTAAGTGTGTTGGCACTCTCTTTCAAGCGCTTTGCCCTCTCTCAGGCCACTCAGCTTACCTGCCTGTCCTGAACTAACTTTCACAAATCAGCGGACTAGCTAGGCCATAGGTGAGACTCCTAGCTCTTCCGAGATACACACAAAATTGGGGGAGGGGAGCTTACCCCAAGAGGTCCCTGTTCAAGGTGCCATTTTAATGCGGGGGAGAGGGCAGCCCCGATGTGGGTGAGAGGAGAAGCTGCTTCCTTCTTCTCCTAGTCCAATTCTTCTTTAGGCAGGGGTGGGATGGAAGTGTAAGTGTTAGAGCGTCAGCAGGTGGGGGAGACTAAGTCTTACCAGATTAGGGGTAAGGCTTTGGGCCTTACAAGATTTTTAGGGTTGCTGTAATAATAAAATTTTTCTTATCTATGCTAGAAAAGTTCACTTACGATGCTACTGTAGCTGACCTGCCGTCCACGATCCTGTGGCCAGAAACTGTGTTTCTGGCACTTGCATCTCAGCCCTAAAACCAGCAGAGGGTTAAGTAAATAGCCCTGTACTGCCCTAAAACCTTCTTCTGAGGGTGAGAGACTGCAGGCTTTGGTGATTAACACTTATAGCCTAATAGCAGAGGAGTAGGCAAACAGCCTTTGCACTCTCAGCAGGAACTACTGGGCTAGTCTGAGGTCTCAGGAAGAAAAGACAATTGGAAAAGTTATTATATAGAGTTTATTACTAAGTGTAAAAAGTTTCCTATGAAAGCTATCTAAGGGGAAAAGCAGAAAGGTCCTAAGTGGGGAAAAAAGAAAACTTCTATTTGGGAAAAGGGGAAAACTCTATTCTATCTCTATTCTGTCTTCTATTCTAACTCTCTATTCTAACTCTATTCTATATCTAACTATTCCAACTCCCTAACTATTCTAACTAACTCTCATCTCTTTGTCCACAGAGCTTATACATCTTTCAGAGTACATGGTCACATGTTACAAAGTTCATCACAAGTTCACACCAAAATTCAAATCATAAATTGAAATAGAAGTTTACAACAGAGAATGTTTACATGCATACCCATTATGAGTAATTATCTGGCTAAACATTCATCAACTGTCTAGCTCCACAGCTTCGCTGAAGGTTTAAAAAAAACTATAACTAAGAAATTAGTAAAGTGGGAGGCAGAGGCAGGTGGATTTCTGAGTTCGAGGTCAGCCTGGTCTACAGAGTGAGTTTCAGGACAGAGAAACCCTGTCTTGAAAAACAAAAAACAATCAAAAAATATTTACTGAAAGATATCTGTTCTCCCCCTGAACACCTATGCTCCTGTGTCATCCCCTTCCCCACATCCTGCATTTTTGTGTTTATAATCCCTGTGTTAAAAAGTAAAAATTATGATTTGATAATTTAAAAATAAATAAATAAATAAATAAGGAATTAGTGAAGTTTTGTATAGATAAACCCAGGCAATATTTTCTCTTCTGTCCTGGTACCTATAATAAATCATGAATTCTCTTTAGTGACCTTTGGTTAATTGTTTTACAACCTCTTGGAATGTGCTCTGAGCAGGAGAAGGTCTGGTTACTATCTAGGGACAGTAAACTGATAACCCTCGAGAGACTGGCAAAGTTCTCATCACAGTTTTGACTAATCAGAGAGGAACCTAATAGCAGTCCCATTATAAAAGAGCTTAATAATCATCCATATAATTTTAGAAATTCTTATAGGATCATCATTAAGCCTTAAGTCATCTATTTGTCTATAAAGCATCACTACAAGACAGTATATTCGTGGATCTGCAGAAATCTGCTCCAAAAGGGTGTGCTATTGCTTAGTGATTGTTACATATGTTTAATAATAATAATAGGAAAAGCATATTAATAGCAGGAATCTTTTCTAAAATTACATCCACCACAGCCTTGCTGAATGGGGCACACTTGTCACAGATTATATAATAATCCGAGGCAAGCATTTCAGGATGCTCATCTGCTAATTATTAGCTTGTCCCATTATGGCTCCTGACAGCTGATTATATCATGTACTTTATATAGTTAATAGCAATTTGATATTTGGTGCTTTGGTAGATAACGTCTATGGCAATTCCTTTCCTTATGCATCTAACTCCATGAAACCACATTCTACTCTATGGTTGCAGAAGATTATGGCATCAAACAACAGTAGAACTGGGAAACACATTTTGGAACATTCCAGTAATGTTTCTGACTACCTTAAACATAGAAAAGGAATCTCTAGCATGGGTCCATGTTGTGGATAGCCCCGGCCTTGTATTTTGATACTAATTCCCCTTTCCTGTGAAGGACTGCAGAGGAGGTGTGAGTCATTACACAGGTGATTTCTAGTGAACCTTCTGCTCATCTTAATTTGTAAAATAAAGGCTGGAGCCAGTGATTGGTCAGAGGAAGGGGAGGTGGAAAAATAAAGGCTGGGGAGAGAAGAGACATGGGGAGGATGACTGAAGGAAGGCAATGGAGGATGGAGACAATGACGACAACTGGAGAGAGAAGAAAGAGAGGACAACTGGGGAGAAGAGAGGAGAGAGAAGACAACAGAAGACGATGAAGGAGAGGATGACTGGGAAACAGGAGGTAGAAGGACAGCTGCAGGGTCTGGAAAATTCTCAAGGAATAAGGGTCTCATAGCTGGGGAACAGAGTAGTGTAGGGGCATCTGCCCAATATACGCTTACAGAATATATTCATAATTACTGAGTTGTGTTTTCATTGACAGGTCATATTTGGGTTGGAGACTTAAAGATCTCCCACTACAGGTCCAGAATTTTCTGAGTCATAGCACGGCTGATCTTTCCCCCTGGAAGAATGATTTCATACATGGTTCTAGAACAGATACTCAGATGCCATTCATTCACCTAGAATTTCTCCTGGAAAGAGGAAATTAAATCAAATATGTGGTGAATAAAAGCAATTGATTGAAAGGGGACAAAAAAACCCACTGACATTTTCCTCATACCTGAGAACTATTCTGAGAATCTCAAGATATTCATTACCATCCTGACGCATAGGGAGGAGGGTATCTCAGGACCCTCTCTTGGCTGCGGTTTGATGCCACAGGTGGCCCTTATTAGGTCAGTCAGTTTTAGACCAGAGTTCCAGGGGTACAGATATCGGAGGCCCTGGGCTCTCTTGCTACACTCACAAACAGGGAAGGATCTTTTTCTAAACCATCTCTTTTCCCTCCCGTAACTCCTCTCTCTGGTGACACCAGAAGACATCATGAAAGAACAAGAAAGTTGCTCAATGATAGCCATGACTTAGCAGAATGGCCATCTTAGAAAGCACCTTTGTAGAGGATGGAAATAATGTTTGAAAGTTAACTGTTTCTGCACATCATCAAATTGGGCAGTTACATCAGGATGGGACCTTTAACCTCCTATGGCTTGGTAAATACTTTCCACAAGAAATTATTTCTCAAGATATGGTACATAAGAAATGGAAGAGAAAATGACACAATCAGAATATTATCCCTCTGCAATTTTATGTTTTCTTCCTGACTCCCAAAGTATCTACATAGACGATCCTGATGTTATACATTGTCCCTGAGTAGATTCACAGAGCCTCACCCTCTATTGTATAGATTGTACAAAGTTTTCTCATCTGAGAGTCAAAAATTTTGTAGCTAACATGGCAGCTGCAGTCCTTTTAGCACAGAGATTTTATGACCTTGTAAGAAAGTGAGTCTGGAAGAATGGTTCAGTGGTTAAAGGCACTGGATGCTTTTGCAGGGAACCCAGATCTCATTCCCAGCACTTGGCAAACATCCTTTCTTTACTCCAGTTCCACTGTGATCAGACACCTCTTCCGGGCTCTATGGACACTGTATACATGCAGTGCATAGACCTGATGAAAACAAAACACCCAAACACATAAAAATAAATGCTTTTAAAAAGAAAATCTGGGATAATTCTCACCCTGTCTTACCCAAGAAATAACATTTAAAAATCAGTATTATATGAGACACTGGCATCATTGGGTAATGTCACCAAAATGTCCACATTTCAGCAACTCCTCAGATTCCCCATACTTTGGATTATATGTAAACTTAGTATAAATCAGAGCTGACCATCCAAAGAACTAACCTTCAAATATGAGAGATGGGCTCATAATAGGTTAGCCTCTGCATATCAGTAATGTCAGTACTGGAAATAAAGAAAAGTCTGGCACAGTCCACTGCACCCAGGATTAGCTAGCCTCTGAGGACAAACATTTTGAAATCTGGAGAGCAGGAGAGATAGGTTCACTCAGCCTCTGAGCTCTTGGGAAGAGTAGCTGTGCTAGCGCCATCACCCTTTGCTCACTTACAGAAGGCCCTAGACGAGAGGTTGGTTTCTTCACCTCCATGAGGAGGAAATGTCCCTCACTTATTGCTGGAACACAAAGTTTCACACAGAGCCACCTATTTGTCTCCTTTGAAATATTCACCTGACTTTGAGCTCTAGAGCACCCAGGGCCTCCAGAACTTTAGTAGAGGAGGGGGTAGGCAGTGATCTGAGGATACAGAGGTCTTTGTACTAGTGACTGGGAGTGGCTTTATGCAAGCGCTGAGATAATTCATTTAACCAAGCCAAATACATTACATATATTCCTTGTAATTTTTTTGCTTTCATTAATTTAATAGCACATTGAAGCTAGGTGTTCTGGCTATCTACAACTAACATATTTTGGGCATGTTAGAGAAAGTGAAAAATTCAAATAGACTGTAGAATTCTTCTCTTAAGTTTCAAAACAAAAAAAAATCCAAATTCAATTATTTGCTCACGTGGAAACATGTTTTTCAACCTGTCTTGCTTATCTCCAAGCAAAATAATATGTCTTACAGGAGATGTCAATTTTATGTGAGAGAAACCTGGGCAGAGTATCTACTGGCATGTATACAAGAACCACTGACATGGTGGTCACAGAGAAATTTAGAATCTAATGTGTCCCTTCTCTGTGATGTCACAAGAGTCATGAAGTTGTCAAGAGGGCAAAACAGACCTTCATGAAAGAAACAAATCCCATAATACACACAGTCCTCAGGATCTGTGGTGACTGACTATAGATATAACTCAGTAGTGAAGTGTACATGTAGCCTGAGTGAAGTTCTGGGATGAATCCCTAGTACAGCAGGAAGGGTCATTGATATTTGGATGAATTTGATCAACAGGTCACCAAGACATCACCCAGAAAAAGATGGACCTTCATTCCATAGGCTTTCTATCTGAAATAAAAATGTGTATCTTTATAAAGTCCTTTCCTCGTCCCTATCAGAGAAGGAAGTGTATTGCTTTCTGTAGAAAAGCCACCTTTTTGACCTTGCAAGGATACTATGGGAAGAGAAACACTGTATAAATAACAAAACAAACTCTTTGATCAGCATGAGAGTTAATGAGAGTTTAGAATCAAGCCTCTGTTTTAAAAAGAAACAAAAAAAAAAATGTCTACAGAAAAGCCTCAGAGCCCTTAGACCAAACTAGATAGAGGAAGGTATATGCAGAACATAGAAGCTATTCCACCAAGGCCAGGATTTAGCATAGAACTCCCTTAATCAGCACATAAACTGGTACTGATGAGTTCCCAGAGATGAAGGACAGAGATTACTTACTTGCCCCTCCCAGATGGTTCATCTTCATCTTAATATTGTCTTTATCCTTACTGGAAGCATTGCGCAGAGAACATTGGCATCTGAGAAAGACTAAGACAATGCACCTGGTCAGAGCCCACTGGAGACACTCCCTCACAGTTCAGAGTCCCCAGGGCTCCCCATGTCTTTGTACTGGGGCATCCAAATTAGACAAGTCAGGGCTTACAGACACTTCCTCCTCTTCTGCAAGTATATAAGCCATAGATCCCTTAGGCCAGCCCAGATGTGAGCCCTCTAAGCTTTTCTGTCACAAGATTACAATTTTCTAAGACCTGTGAGCCATGGGTCACAGCCTTGGGTTGTAGGACCTTGGAGCACAAAAAAAGAACATTCTTGTTTCCCACAGTATAATAGATGTTTCTGCTAGGTCCATACACAAATCTCTCTCTAAAGTTCCTTTGTTCTCCTAAGTGCCCCCATCATACTTACATTTCTTGATGTGCTGGTCTATCTCGAGCAAAAAAGGTGAGAACATGACAAAAAGGAAAAATACAAAGAGTATGGCAAACACCACATAGAGCCAAGGGACACCATTTGAGAACAGATTAACCCCTGGTTCAATCTCTGCCATTTGGACTAAAGGGAAGACATAGAATTCTCTGACTTCACTTCTTTATCTCCTAGGTGACCACAGCTACGCCATCATAGCTTCAGAGACAATGGGTGTGATAAGAATCTGATTGGGGATTGGCCAAGCTTCATCCTATCTATGACAAGGGATAGTTTCCTCCTACCACAGGTTCTTTTCCTAATATTTTTGTGTGTGCATATGGTGTATGCATGTGGAGGTATGATCACACTGTATGCACATATGAGGCCAGAAATTGACATCAGATGTCTTCCTCTATTGTTCTACACATTTTTTAAGACAGAATCAATAAAAGTTGCCATATCAGCTAGACTGATGCTCACATGTGCACACGCTCACTCACACACACACACACACACACACACACACACACACACACACACACACACTGAGATTACAGACCTGTACCTCTCACACAGCTTCTACATGGATGTGGAGATCCTTACTCAGGTTCTTATGTTTGCACGGGAAGATCTTTTCCAACTTGAGATCTCTCCTCAACCCCTACCACAGTTTGCTTTAGGTGACCTAAAATAAGTGGGCTGGTGAGACCAATCAAGTGCATAGCTTACTGTATATTCAGGAAGTGTGCTTTTACATTGGAACACCTATATTCATAAGGGAGAGCTAACACATTGCTTTAGATTTCTCAATCCTAGCATTAGTCTTAAGAGATTAACATTTAAATTTGAGAAACAAACCAAGAAAGCGTGTGTGTGTGTGTGTGTGTGTGTGTGTGTGTGTGTGTGTGTGTGTAAATTTTGTGTTCTTCTCTAGAATCCCTGTCATTCCCTACCTTGGTGTATACCAGGAATGGATGTCCTATCAGAGCATAAGACTATCTCCTCTATCATATGGGTCAATGGGGACAAAACATTTAATTTTCCAAGATGACGGTGGTGTCTTCCTTCTGAGTTCAACAGAATTATTATGCCATGGGTGCTTTGAACATCCCCACCACATGCTTTCTGGTCCATGGCAGCATTCCCAAAAGAAAGTAGGGTGAAAGTAAAAGAGACTGGTAATTACCCGTGGGTAATTGATGAAGAATGAAGAATTCCCCAGCTCCCTATTCTAGAGTCTGGGAAGTCCAGGACTGGGGCCATCTCTGCTGAGGGCATTTTAGATATGCCATTCAATTGCAGAAGAGATGAAGTGGGTTCATGCAAAAGATGAGAGCTGGCTGACTTTACAACAACCTACTCTCAGAATGCCTAACACATTCTTGCCTCAGTAGTACTAGCTTGGCTCTTTGTAAGGCCCACCCCAGTTCTTGTGCTGTAAGGGAAATAGGCTTCCAAACCATTGCCTTTGGATTGGCATATTGAAACTATGACACTCAAGGTGGTAAGAATTCTGGGATTTTGGTTTTAAAAAAAAGCACAAAAATATTTTAAAAGTGTGTTTTCATTTTAATCCCAGGTGTGAGATATAAGGCTACTTCAGATTGTCCACAGCAGCTGACTATGATTTGTCTCATGCTTTATCTGGGGCATGATTTTGCCAACTGCAGATAGTTTCTGCAATTGTGTGACATTTGGAATTCTGGGGAGTTTTTAGAGAATATATAAATGCTGGGACATGAAGAGGCTTTGTTGGTTGGATGTTGGTTGGTTCCTTGTTGGGGGTTGGTTGGGTGGTTGGTTGTTGGTTGCTGTTGGTCACTGTTTGTTAAGTAGTCATGCACAAAGAAGACACAAGAAGAAATTAGGTATCCTGACAGTGAAGATCAAATTTATCCCAAAGAACTTGATGCCCCTAATCATCAGGAAGCAGTCTACTGATGACATCACCCTCCTTTCAGACCCCTGACTTTATTCAGGGAGCTCCTTCCTTTCCTCTCTATCCTTTTTTCTCTCTTTACTAGTGTTAGGTGACTGAAAGGGTAGAAGAAAAGGGATGGAGAAGTGTGGAAGAAAGAAGAACCCACAGAGATTTGGGACTTCTTTTGAATTAATATCTCTACATTCCTAATCCATTACACAATCCCAGATAACATTTTCCCCAAATTTTAGATCAGCCCAGGCTCCCCTTTCAGAAGAGTTTCTTACAATAGAAGTTGTCTTAACTCACTTTTCCCAAAGACTATCAATACACTGACAGAGAGTAACTGCCCCAATACTATTCCCCAAGTGTGCAGTGTTCCCAATTCTTGTTTAATCACAATAGGTAACCAGTGGATGGATACCCACAACAAGATGATACTGTATCTCTGTATTGTTTACCTGCTTCCAGATCCTGCTACATCACAGAGTATTGCACACCAAATCTCTTCCTGCCAGAAGGACCTTATGTTTTTTCTCAAGGTGGCCTAACTCCTTACTCAAAACAAAGACATCACTGCCAAAGAACCTAGAATATACCTAGTGCTTGATTGGACAAGATATTCAAGATCTATGTTATTGCCTTGTACAAACCTCACATACAACTGGGGAAATAAATCCCAGACATAAAAGGCAAGAGGCATCATGTGTTGCAACGTCCAGAGAATTACATGTTGGACACAGGATGCTTAGTCATTGAAAGGACACTTGAGCATTGAGGTGCCTTCTTCATGTCAGGGGTGAGTGTGCACTGAAGTGTCTTTATGTGTGCCTTGGTTTCATTTTGACTTCTGAGAAAAACAACGTTAGGAAACTCCTTCTGGTCCCTACAATGTTTAAATTCAACTGAAGTTTCTGAGGAACTGTAACATGAAAAGCGATACACCAGAAGCCATCTTGAACAAGATCACCACCCAATATGATTATTTTCTGGCTAGATCTGCCCATCTCCCTTAAGAAATAAAAGGAAGAGCTTTGGCCAAAAATGGTGGCAAATGAGAATAAATTTATTTTTAAAACAGCTTTCAGTAAACAAAGTTTAGGCATGAGAAGGGACAGGATAAAGCAGGAAAGAACTAAAACAGACAACAGAAATGTTCTCTGACTAGTGAAAATTGGACATCAGCTATTTAAAACAAGCTTTTAAAATAACAATTATTGAGTCTCCTACTCTACTGAGGTGGCAGGAAACTGCACAGAATGTTCTTAGTTCAATAATGAGGAAAATATCCAACAGTTGCAACAGCATACATTTTGGTGACTTGGATGCTTCCAAGTCACCAAATTCCAGCCAGATAATCCACTCAAAACCAGCCCATAAAATGGAGTCCTGGTGAACTGCTACAGATAAAGCATGCACTCCCTTGTTAGTTAGGAAGTGCTGAGTTCCATGAACACGGGGGCCCACTCACAGTCCCGTGGGCCTATACTGGGAGCTAACCAGAAAGCCAGGGACCAGCACAGAAGAGTGTACTAAGATCCTTATGTCTCCATAGCCTTTAGAACGCCAGCAATATTTCTACCTCTATCATTTCTTCTTGCTCTCCTGGTAAGCCTATATTCCAACTCAATGATTTATTTTTAATTATGTCTACGCCACTTTAAAATTTTTTATTGTTTAACTTCTTTCTGTGGAGAGTCATGGACACAGCCGGTAGCTGGAGTGGTGGCCTCAGCCTTCTGTGGCTGTGGAACAAGCAGCAGAAGAAACTGGAAAATAATTGCATTTTGGAACTTGCCTCAAATGCAGTTTGGATTTCTCCAGTGTAAATTCTTCCCAATCCCTGATCCCTGCCTCACTCACTGCCATCCAGTCTCCAACTCAACCTATACGTCAGTCCACTCAAAAAGAAAAAAGAAAAAATGTTCACGCTGACGGGGCTCATGTGTTACTTATTTATTCCCGTTGTCATGACTACTCGTCCAGAGTTCACTTTGAGACTAAGCATTTTCTGCTACTTCCGTGTTCTTGCAGAAAGAGGGAGTTGTAGCATAGAAAACCAATGTCCCTTCTTTATGTAGATATATTTTGAAAACAGTAAAAAGAAGTTGTCATTTTAGACTCAAACTTCATTAGATATCATCAACGAATATGTTGACTTCAAATCCAAAAATTAAGTGTCCCTTTATTTCTGTGATGGATCAGTGGTGATCATTCTAGCTAGAAATATTCTGCATACACTGCAGATCCTCCAAAGCAATCTAAGATATGCATCACACACCATAACTTTATACCAAATGGAGATCAGCAAGGGCCTTTTTGTTACTGTTTACCAAATATCACTGAAGGTTCAGGACATTTTTCTATTCATCAATAAACCCATTTTTTTATTTTTGTATAAATAATATTAAATTTGTACCCACAGTGGCTTGGAGCTGGAAGAAAAAAATACTATATGGAAATTTAAAACACTTGCTTTGTATCCAAGGAAGAACTATGTATGGGCTTTATGTTGCAGAAGAAAGAAATTGATGTTTTCTGTATTTCAGTGGGTTGGCACATGCCCAGTTATTTTAATTGGGTTTATATTCCTAGCTGCTCAGTGGACAAGGTCCCTACTTGCAATTACAATCCGACATGAAATATTTTTGTAGCAAATCTCTGTAAGGGTTCTATGCTGAAATTTAGGCCTTGCTCTTTGAGCCAAAACACAAAGTTGCTCAAGACTCCTAATAGGCAGAACACACAGATCCTGTCTGGTAGGGTCAGCTATGTCCAAGCTGAGCCAGGCCAGCAAAGATGAGAATTGGGGAAGCTGAGGTGGCCCAACAGAGACTGCAAGAAAGCATAAAACACCTCTAGTTCCCTGGCCATGAAGAAAACATACAATCTTAAGAGGACAAAGTTCTACTTTGCCTCTGTGAGAAGGAGCACTTCATTACCTCTGTGGGATGGGGCACTTCACTACCTCTGTGGGAGGGAGCACTTCACTGCCTCTGTAAGGGGAGCCCTTCACTGCCTCTGTATGGGGAGCACTTCACTGCCTCTGTGGGAGGGAGCACTTCACTGCCTCTGTGGGGGGAGCATTTCATTGCCTCTGTGGGAGGAAGCACTTTTTACTGTCTCTGTGGGGGGAGCACTTCACTGCCTCTGTGGGATGGAGTACTTCACTGCCTCTGAGGGAGGGAGCACTTTTTACTACCTCTGTGGGATGGGCCACTTCACTGCCTCTGTGGGTGGAGCACTTCACTGCCTCTGTGAGAGGGAACACTTCACTACCTCTGTGGGATGGGGCATTTCACTGTCTCTGTGGGTGGAGCACTTCACTGCCTCTTTGGGAGGGAGCACTTCACTACCTCTGAGGGAGGAAGCACTTCACTGGCTTCCTCTCCCATCATCACTCTATTCCTGTGACACTGTAGAAGAATTGATTGTAGAAGAAAAAATAAAAACCTTTCAACAAATAACAAAAGAAAAAAGTTAGGATGGGAAGGTAGAAATCCATGTGACAAGAAGGAAGAGGCACAAAGAGAAATTCCTCCTGTGGAAGGGCTGAGAGAGAGCAGCTTGGTAAATGTTCTGCTATTTACACCTTCCCCCAGACTCTAATCCTTTTTACCTTCCCTTTTCCACCAAACAGGAATAAACTGTTGAATAGATGACACAAGCTCTTAGGGGTGGTTTTGAAGAAAGAACATGCAGACACTGATTCAACCACTCTGCTTCTTGTTATTGAAAGGACTGGAGAATTTAGCCATGCTGTCTATAGAAGCTACATCTATGCCTACACAATACGCAAACTCTAATGACTTCTTCAGGGAGTTCAAAGCATCAGCAAGACTGACCTTGCTCTGTGCAATGTAGGATCCCACTGACCACACCACACACAGAAAAATGGCCACCTCATTTCCTTCTTCTCCCACTGATGGACACGTTGGGGTAGAATATATGTGGAGATACTAACAGAGACATTTTTTTTGTCTTTCCTTTATTCTGTACCTAGAAAAGTGCTGAGGTCCTAACCTGACAATCAGGTACTGAGGTGGGACACAGCATTGGATAAAGGACAAAGGCTGATGACCTCTGGCCTTTAACTCTCTCTTGCTGTTTTGGGGCCAAAAGCTGATGGCTTCTGGCTATTTACTCTTTGACTCGGGCCTCTTCCTGAACCAGAGAGAAAGGGAAGGGGAGAGAGAAAGAGAGAGAGAGAGACAGAGACAGACAGAGACAGAGAGAGACAGAGAGAAACACAGAGAGACAAACAGAGACAGACAGAGAGACAGAGACACTGGATGAAGTAGAGAAGGGCTATACTGACCGTTAGCCTTTAGTTTTGCTTTTGACTTTTTTTTATAGTGTTTTAGACAAAGTCTTCTAGGTAGGAAAAAATTACTTCATAGATAAAATGTTACACACAAAAAAGGGAATTATGAACTATCTGGTCTGCTCCTGTGAAGACACCATATCCCAAGACATCTTAGAGGAGCCACTGAACTCAGAGCAACAGGTAAGAACAATCGCCCACTACCCTACCCCCCAGAGCTACAACTGGGAGCAGGGGGCACTCAGGACCCACCGGGCACCCAAACCCCGCCCCTGCAGAATACCACTCCCCTTCTGCCCCTGGTCCTTGTGGCTGGGGCAGACACCTAGCTGGTCTGCTCCCATGAAGAAACCATATCCCAAGACATCTTAGAGGAGCAATTGAACTCAGAGAAGCGGGTAAGAAAAAATTTCCCACTACCCTATGCCCCAGAGCTACAACTGAAAGCAGGGGGCGCTCAGGATCCACCAGGCACCCAAACCCTGCTCCTGTGGAATACCACTCCCCTTCCACCCCTTGCTTGGTCCTTGTGGCTGGGGCAGACACCTGGTCTGCTCCCATGAAGACACCATATCCTGAGACATCCTAGAGAAGCCACTGCACCCAAAGCAGTGGACAATTAGCTGGTCTACTACCATGGAGACACCATATCCTGAGACATCTTAGAAGAGACACTGTACTCAGAGCAGCTAGAACTCAGGATCACAGGATCACAGAGACATCTGGACCCTGAGGAGTTCTGATATAAGCAAAGATAACTGGAAATACAGGTTCCAGACAGAGACAGTGAATGCAGGTAGCACTAGAGTTAACCAATTGTCGAAAGGCAAGCACAAGAACGTAAGCAACAGAAACCAAAGTTACTTGGCATCATCAGAACCCAGTTCCCCCATCATAGCAAGCCATGGATACCCCATCACACCAGAAAAGCAGGAATCAGAATTAAAATTACTTCTCATGACAATGATAGAGGACTTTAAGAAGAACATAAATAACTCCCTGAAAGAAGTACAGGAGAACACAGGTAAACAGATAGAAGCCCTTAAAGAGGAAACAAAACATCCCTTGAAGAATTGCAAAAAAACACAACCAAACAGGTGAAGGAATTAAACAAAACCACCCAGGATCTAAAAATAGAAGTAGAAACAATAAAGAAATCACAAAGGGAGACTACCCTCAAGATAGAAAACCTAGAAAAGAGATCAGAAGTCATAGACGCAAGCATCACCAACAGAATACAAGAGATAGAAGAGAGAATCTCATATGTAGAAGATACCAAGGAAAACATTGACATGGTTGTCAAAGAAAATGCAAAAAGCTCCTAATTCAAAACATCCAGGAAATTCAGGACACAATGGGAAGGCCAAACCTAAGGATAATAGATATAGATGAGGGTGAAGACTCCCAATTTAAAGAGCCAATAAATATCTTCAACAAAATTATAGACAAAAACTTCCCTAACCTAAAGAACGAGATATCCATGAGTATACAGAAGCCTACAGAACGCCAAGTAGACTAGATCAGAAAAGAAATACCTCCTGTCACATAATAATCAAAACATCAAATGTACAAAACAAAGAAAAAATACTAAAAGCAGTAAGGGAAAAAGGCAAAGTAACATATAAAGGCAGACCTATAAGAATTACACCAGACGTCTCACCAGAGACTATAAAAGCCAGAAGATCCTGGACTGATATCATACAGATCCTAAGAGAACACAAATGCCAGCCCAGACTACTATACCCAGCAAAACTCTCAATCACTATTGATGGACAAACCAAGATATTCCATGACAAAACCAAATTTGCACAATATCTTCCCACAAATCCGGCACGTCAAAGGATAATTGAGGGAAAACTCCAACACAAGGATGAAAAATACAACCTAGAAAAAGCAAGAAAGTAATCTTCCAGAAACCCCAAAAGAAGATAGTTACACAAACATAATTCCACCTCTAATAACAAAATTAACAGGAAGCAACAATCATTTTTCCTTAATATCTCTTAATATCAATGGACTCAATTCTCTAATAAAAAGATGTAGACTATCAGACTGGAAACATAAACAGGACCCAAAATTTTGCTGCATACAGGAAATGCACCTCTGTGAAAAAGACAGACACTACCTCAGAGTAAAAGGGTAGAAAACAATCTTCCAAGCAAATGGTCCCAAGAAACAAGCTGGAGTAGCAATTCTAATATCAAATAAAATCGATTTTCAACCAAAAGTAATCGAAAAAGATAAGGAAGGACACTTCATACTCATCAAAGGAAAAATCTACCAAGATAAACTCTCAATTTGAAACGTCTATGCCCCAAATGCAAGGGCACCCACATACATAAAAGAAACTTTACTAAAGCTCAAAGCATACATTGCACCTCACACAATAATAGTGGGAGATTTCAACACCCCACTCTCAGCAATGGACAGATCATGGAAACAGAAACTAAACTGAGACACAATGAAACTAAGAGAAGTTATGAACCAAATGGATTTAACTGATATATATAGAACATTTCATCCTAAAACAAAAGAATATACCTTTTTCTCAGCACCTCATGACACCTTCTCCAAAATAGACTATATAATTGGTCACAAAACAGGCCTCAACAGATACAAAAGGATTGAAATAATCCCTTGCTACCTATCAGACCACCATGGACTAAGGCTGGTCTTTAATAATGACAAAAACAATGGAAAGCCCACATACACATGGAAACAGAACAACGCTCTACTCAATGATGACTTGGTCAAGGAAGAAATAAAGAAAGAAATTAAAGACTTTTTAGAATTTAATGAAAATGAGGACACATCATACCAAAACTTGTAGGACTCCATGAAAGCAGTACTAAGAGGAAAACTCATAGCTCTAAGTGCTACAAAAAGAAACTGGAGAGAGCATACACTAACAACTTGACAGCACACCTGAAAGCTTTAAAACAAAAAGAAGCAAATACACCAAAGAGGAGTAGATGGCAGGAAATAATCAAACTCAGGGCTGAAATTAACCAAGTAGAAACAAAAAGAACTATACAAAACATCAACAAAACCAGGAGCTGGTTCTTTGAGAAAATCAACAAGATAGATAAACCCTTAGCCACACTAAACAAAGGGCACAGAGACAGTATCCAAATTAATAAAATCAGAACTGAAGGGGGTGACATAACAACAGAAACTGAGGAAATTCAAAAAAATCATCAGATCCTACTACAAAGGCCTATACTCAACAAAATTGGAAAATCTGGATGAAATGGACAATTTTCTAGACAGATACCAGGTACCAAAATTAAATCAGGAGCAGATAAACAATCTAAACAGTCCCATAACCCTGAAAGAAATAGAAGCAATCATTAAAAGTCGCCCCACTAAAAAAATTCCGGGACCAGATGGCTTTAGTGCAGAATTCTATCAGACCTTC
Organism: Arvicanthis niloticus; assembly: GCF_011762505.2. Classification (NCBI taxonomy): domain Eukaryota; kingdom Metazoa; phylum Chordata; class Mammalia; order Rodentia; family Muridae; genus Arvicanthis; species Arvicanthis niloticus. Next base: position 61,885,888 of record NC_047666.1, read on the forward strand.
AAGGAAAACCTAATACCAATTCTCTTCAAACTATTCCACAGAATAGAAACAGAAGGAACAATACCCAGCTCATTCTATGAAGCTACAATTACACTCATACCTAAACCTCACAAAGACCCAACAAAGAAAGAGAAATTCAAACCAATCTATCTTATGAATATTGATGCAAAAATACTCAATAAAATTCTAGCAAACCAAATCCAAGAACACATCAAAACAATCATCAATCATAATCAAGTAGACTTTATCTCAGGAATGCAGGGATGGTTCAATATTTGGAAATCCATCAATGTAATCGACTATATAAACAAACTCAAAGAAAAAAACCACATGGTCATCTCACTAGATGCTGAGAAAGCATTTGACAAAATTCAACATCTCTTCATGTTAAAAGTCTTGGAAAGATCAGAAATTCAAGGCCCATACCTAAACAGAGTAAAAGCAATATACAGCAAGCCAGTAGCCAACATCAAACTAAATGAAGAGAAACTTGAAGCAATCCCACTAAGATCAGGGACCAGACAAGGCTGCCCACTCTCACCCTACCTATTCAATATAGTACTGGAGGTCCTAGCTAGAGCGATTAGACAACAAAAGGAAGTCAAAGGGATACAAATAGGAAAGGAAGAAGTCAAAATTTTACTATTTGCAGATGATATGATAGTATACTTAAGTGACCCTAAAACTTCCACCAGAGAACTCCTAAACCTGATAAACAACTTCAGCAAAGTGGCTGGATATAAAATCAACTCAAACAAATCAGTAGCCTTCCTATACTCAAAAGATAAACAGGCTGAGAAAGAAATTATGGAAATGACACTCTTCACAATAGTTACAAATAATATAAAATATCTTGGAGTGACTCTAACCAAGCAAGTGAAAGATCTGTATGACAAGAATTTCAAGTCTCTGAAGAAAGAAATCAAAGAAGATCTCAAAAGATGGAAAGATCTCCCATGCTCCTGGATTGGCAGGATTAATATAGTAAAAATGGCCATCTTGCCAAAAGCAATCTATAGATTCAATGCAATCCCCATCAAAATTCCAAATCAATTCTTCATGGAGATAGAAAGAGCAATTTGCAAATTTATTTGGAACAACAAAAAACCCAGGATAGAGAGAACTATTCTCAACAATAAAAGAACTTCTGGGGGAATCACCATCTCTGACCTCAAACTGTACTACAGGGCAATAGTAATAAAAACTGCATGGTATTGGTACAGAGACAGGCAGGAAGATCAATGGAATAGAACTGAAGATCCAGAATTGAGCCCACATACCTATGGTCACTTGATCTTTGACAAAGGAGCTAATAAAACCATCCAGTAGAAAATGGACAGCATTTTCAACAAACAGTGCTGGTTCAACTGGAGGTCAACATGTAGAAGGATGCAAATCAATCCATTCATATCTCCATGTACAAAGCTCAAATCCAAGTGGATAAAAGACCTTAACTTAAAACCAGATACACTGAAACTAATAGACGAGAAGGTGGGAAAGACCCTCGAATACCTAGGCACAGGGGAAAAGTTCCTGAACAGAACACCAATGGCTTATGCTCTAAGATCAAGAATTGACAAATGGGACCTCATCAAATTGCAAAGCTTCTGTAAGGCAAAGGACACTCACTGTCAATAGGACAAAATGGCAACCAACAGATTGGGAAAAGATCTTTACCAGTCCCACATCTGATAGAGGGCTAATATCCAAGATATACAAAGAACTCAAGAAATTATACTCCAGACAACCATATAACCCTATTAAAAATGGGGTACAGAGCTAAACAAAGAATTCTCTACAGAGGAAACTGGAATGGCCAAGAAGCACCTTAAGAACTGCTCAACATCCTTAGTCATCAGGGAAATGCAAATCAAAACAACCCTGAGATACCACCTCACATCAATCAGAATGGCTAAGATCAAAAACTCAGGTGATAGTAGATGCTGGCGAGGATGTGGAGAAAGAGGAACACTCCTCCATTGTTGGTGGGATTGCAAGCTGGTACAACAACTCTGGAAATCAGTCTGGTGGTTCCTCAGAAAACTGGACATAGCATTACCTGAGGATCCAGCTGTAGCACTCCTGGGCATATACCCAGAAGATGCTCCAACATATAATAAAGACATATGCTCCACTATGTTCATAGCAGCCTTATTTATAATAGCCAGAAGCTGGAAAAAACCAAGATGTCCCTCAACAGAGGAATGGATACAAAAAATGTGGTACATCTACACAATGGAGTATTACTCAGCTATTAAAAATAATGAATTCGAGAAATTTTTAGGTAAATGGATGGATCTAGAAATTATCATCCTGAGTGAGTTAACCCAATCACAAAAGAACACACAGGGTATTTACTCACTGTTAAGCCGATGTTAACCCAAAAGCTTGGATTAGCAAAGACTCAACCTGCAGACCACATGAAGCTCATGAAGAAGGAAGACCAAGAGGGGATGCCTCAGTTCTACTTAGAACGAGTAACAAAAATGCTCAAGGGAGCAAATATGGAAACAAAACATGGGACAGAAACTGAAGGAGGGGCCATCAGGAGACCATTCCACCTGGGTATCCATCCCACGTACAGTCACCTAAGCTAGACACTATTGTGGATGGCTGGAAGTGCATAATCTGAGGAACATGATATAGCTGTCTCCTTAGAGGTCTGCCAAAGACTAACACACTCAGAGGAGGATGCTCACAGTTAACCACTGATATGAACAGGGGTCTCCCAATGGAGAACTTAGAGAGAAGACTGAAGGAGCAGAAAGGGTTTGTGACCCCAGGAGGAAAGCAACAATACCAAACAACCAGAGCCCCCCAGGGTCTAAACCACCAGCCTGGGAATACATAGGGAGGGACCCAAGACTCCAGCGGTATATGTAGGGGAGGATGGCCTTGTCAGGCATAGGTGGGAGAAGAGTTTTTTGGTCCCATAAAAAAATGAACATAGAGTGGGGGGTAATGTGAGGGTGGGGAGGGGGTAGTGGGGGGGTAGGTGCAGTCACTGCCTCATAGAAGCATGAGGAGGGGGATGGGATAGGAGGTTTCTGGGTGGTGGGAGGAAGTGGGGTAAGGGGATAAAATCTGAAATGTAAATATTACAACCAATTTTAAAAAGGGAAAAAAAAAGAAAAGTTGTTAGAACCAACATCTTTTAAAAAATGTCAGCCCCCTAGGGGAAAAAAATTTTTTTTCTTGATACTAAAACTTGTTCTGAGAATTGTATATTGCAGAATACACAGCCTGGGTGTATTTACTCATCAAGCATACTGAGCAGACCTACCCAAACCTCCGATGTCCTGGAATTCCATCTGGATTCAGTGAAGACACAGCGTCAGAGGCTTATCAACTTACTCTTCCCCCCACCCCTCTTCTAATATCTCAACGCCTGTAATCAGCTTGAAGAAGTTAATGAAGAGTCAGCGCCCCTATTCCCTGGGCCTGGGAACTAATGTGGTTAATAATGGTCTGTCTTTCTAGGGAAAAGTAGTGGTTTTGTGGGAACAGGAAGGATTAGCTAGGACTTATTGCATAGCCATAACCTATTGGTAGAAATCTGTATAATTATTATCAAGATGAAGTTATAATTTCTTAAATGGTACAAAATTTACTTTGATTTCAAATTTAAGGTTTTCATTGGTATGAGCTTCTTATTAATATAAAAGTGAGATGAATACTGATATTCTCATGGGCATTGTGCCTGTATAACACATTTAGGAATACAAGGCCTAGACCCAGTCCTTCTTTAACTTTTTTAACTGATTTGAGACGGTTAACCTATGAATTAAGGGACTATAGCAAATTCATGGCTTTGAGTTTATTGTTAGGAGGTTTCCCATATTTTATTTAGAAATAGCTGAGAGGTGTTAACAGACAACAGTCCAGGTTACCTTACATGGATAGTTGGTTTTCAAAATATCAGAAGTCCATATAATTGACATTACAAATATTTCTATACTAATGTCCATTCTGATTAGAGACCTGTCTGCTCCTGACAGCTTCCTGTCGTGGATTCTAAGAAGAAATTGAGCATCCTTGGAGTTACTCCAGTTGTGTGGTGACAGCCACTAGGCAAGAATTGCCTCTTTCCTTCTACAGACAAATTACTGTCCAGAAAAGGACACACATGCAGAATAGTCGATTGATTATATCTGCCTAGACAGAGTAATCAGCCCTTAATAATTCTGCATCACTAAGGTCCGTCAGATGACTCTGGGCCAGAAGGCTGAAGATTTGATGCTCCAAAGTTCGGTAGTATAGGGGCTTTTCAGGTGTTCAGCGGTCTCTATAAATTGGCTAAGTTTTAGAAGCTATGTTTCCCATAACTTCCCATAACTTCAGTTAACTCAGTCATTCTGGATTTCTGACGGGGTTGAAGACCTATAGTCTCATAGCCAATCCTGGCTATTTACTTTGAGAGAAAAAATCTGAGTAGAAGGTTTTCAGCTGACATTCATTCTAAAGCCAAAAAAAAAGCCAGGATCAAAAGTAAGTGTTTTAGTTAGGAGAGATGACAGAGGTTCAGCTTAGTCAACAAAATGATGGACTGGGTATTAGGACTATCTTCTACCTCACTGGTACAATTAGGAATAAGTATGCTCTAATTGTATTTTGAGAGAAAAGTTTTACTTTAACAGGAAGAGTGATATGTAGTAGGAGCTAAGTGGGAAGGAGTACTGAGAGGAAGAGATGGAGTAAGGAGAGAAGATGAAGGAGAGGAGAAGCTAGGTGATGAGAGAGAAAAAGAGAGAGGGGGCATGGAGGCAGATGTTCACATGTCTCCACCAGTCAAAGATAGTTTTTATATCTAGATTGGGTATTGGGTTACGCTTCTGATTGAGCATTACCAAACTTATAATTCCTTTGATTAACATTTTAAAAAATATATAAAAGCAAAAAGGAAAGGGGGCATGGGACAGGGGTTTTCTAGGGAGAGGAAATGGGAAAAGAGGAGGCATCTGAAATGTAAATAAAATGTAAAATAAAATTTAAAAAAAATTCAATATCCCTTCATGTTAAAGGTCTTGGAAAGATCAGGAATTCAAGGCCCATACCTAAACATAGTAAAAGCAATATACAGCAAGCCAGTAGCCAACAGCAAACTAAATGGAGAGAAACTTGAAGCAATTCTACTAAGATCAGGGACTAGACAAGGCTACCCACTCTCACCCTACCTATTCAATATAGTACTGGAAGTCCTAGCCAGAGCAACTAGACAACAAAAGGAAGTCAAAGGGATACAAATAGGAAAGGAAGAAGTCAAAATTTCACTATTTGCAGATGATATGATAGTATACTTAAGTGACCCTAAAACTTCCACCAGAGAACTCCTAAACCTGATAAACAACTTCAGCAAAGTGGCTGGATATAAAATCAACTCAAACAAATCAGTAGCCTTCCTCTATTCAAAGAATAAACAGGCTGAGAAAGAAATTATGGAAATGACACTCTTCACAATAGTTACAAATAATATAAAATATCTTGGAGTGACTCTAACCAAGCAAGTGAAAGATCTGTATGACAAGAACTTCCAAGTCTCTGAAGAAAGAAATCAAAGAAGATCTCAAAAGATGGAAAGATCTCCCATGCTCCTGGATTGGCAGGATTAATATAGTAAAAATGGCCATCTTGCCAAAAGCAATCTACAGATTCAATGCAATCCCCATCAAAATTCCAAATCAATTCTTCATAGAGATAGAAAAAGCAATTTGAAAATTCATTTGGAATAACAAAAAACCCAGGATAGAGAGAACTATTCTCAACAGTAAAAGAACTTCTGGGGGAATCACCATCCCTGACCTCAAACTGTACTACAGAGCAATAGTGATAAAAACTGCATGGTATTGGTACAGAGACAGGCAGGAAGATTAATGAAATAGAATTGAAGATCCAGAAATGAACCCACATACCTATAGTTACTTGATCATTGACAAAGGAGCTAAAACCATCCAGTAGAAAAAGGACAGCATTTTCAACAAATGGTGATGGCTCAACTGGAGGTCAGCATGTAGAAGAATGCAAATCAATCCATCCTTATCTCCATGTACAAAGCTCAAGTCCAAGTGGATAAAGGACCTTCACATAAAACCAGATACAGTGAAACTAATAGAAGAGAAGGTGGGGAAGACCCTCGAATACCTAGGCACAGGGAAAAAGTTCCTGAACAGAACACCAATGGCTTATGCTCTAAGATCAAGAATTGACAAATGGGACCTCATCAAATTGCAAAGCTTCTGTAAGGCAAAGGACACTCACTGTCAATAGGACAAAATGGCAACCAACAGATTGGGAAAAGATCTTTACCAGTCCCACATTCGATAGAGGGCTAATATCCAATATATACAAAGAACTCAAGAAATTATACTCCAGACAACCATATAACCCTATTAAAAAATGGGGTACAGAGCTAAACAAAGAATTCTCAACAGAGGAAACTCAAATGGCCAAGAAGCACCTTAAAAAATGCTCAACATCCTTAGTCATCAGGGAAATGCAAATCAAAACAACCCTGAGATAGCACCTCAGACCAGTCAAAATGGCTAAGATAAAAAAAACTCAGGTGATAGTAGATGCTGGTGAGGATGTGGAGAAAGAGGAACACTCCTCCATTGTTGGTGGGATTGCAAGCTGGTACAACCACTCTGGAAACCAGTCTGGCGGTTCCTCAGAAAATTGGAGATAATATTACCTGAGGACCCAGCTATACCACTCCTGGGCATATACCCAGAAGATGCTCCAACACATAATAAGGACATATGCTCCACTATGTCTAACGCGCCCCCCTGAGCCTTGCATCCGTGGGAGAGAAAGCACGAGACGCAGAGATCGGGTAGTTACTGCAAAACGAGGCTTTTTAATCTGTCTCACACACGTGGAAAAACGCGGAGAGGCGCGGAAGGGAAGAGCTGTGGAAGGGGCCTGGCTTAAGTACAGTCTAGAGTGACGTATTCACTTCTGATTGGCTGTTCGCTCACCACCCAACATTCAGTGACTTTGGCACGCCTTTCTGCCTAGCAACTGCGCAGATAATAGTTTACATCTGGAGAAGACACGAGGCTAGCGCCAACTTGGGGTGGCAGATTATATTGCGGCTCCTTACAACTATGTTCATAGCAGCCTTATTTATAATAGCCAGAAGCTGGAAAGAAACCCAGATGTCCTTCAACAGAGGAATGAACACAAAAAAATGTGGTACATTTACACAATGGAGTATTACTCAGCTATTAAAAATAATGAATTTGATTCTTATTCTAAATAAATAATTTCTATTATTTAAATTATTCTAAATAATTCTAAATTCTTAGGTAAATGGATGGAACTTGAAAATATCATCCTGAGTGAGGTAACCCAATCACAAAGAACACACATGGTATTTACTCACTGATAAGCGGATATTAGCCCAATAGCTTGAAATAGCCAAGAGTCAACTCACAGACCACATGAAGCTCATGAAGAAGGAAGACCAAGAGGGGATGCCTCAGTCCTACTTAGAAGGAGCAACAAAATACTCAAGGGAGCAAATATGGAGACAAAGTGTGGAAAAGAAACTGAAGGAGGGGCTGTCTGGAGACCATTCTACCTGGGTATTCATCCCATGTGCAATCACCAAATATAGACACTGATGTGGATGTCAGGAATTGCAATCTGACAAGAGCCTGATAAAGCGGTCCCCTTAGAGGTCTGTCAGAGTCTGACATATTCAGAGACAGATGCTCACAGCTAACCATTGATCTGATCAAGGGATTCCCAATGGAGGAGTTAAAGAGAAGACTGAAGGAGCTGAAAGGGTTTGTGGCCCCATGAGGAGAGCAACAATACCAACCAACCAGAGCTCCCCAGGGTCTAAACCACCAGCCTGGGAGAGACCTATACTCCATCTGTATATGTAGGGGAGGATGGCCTTGTCAGGCATAAGTTGGAGAGGAGATCCTTGGTCTCATAAAGGCTGAACACCGAGTTGGGGTGGGGGGGGAATTTGAGGGTAGGGAGGTGGGAGTAGGTGGGGTAGCTGAGGGCACATCCTCATAGAAGCAGGAGGAGGGGGGATGGGATAGGGGTTTCCTGGGTGGTGGGGGTGGGGAATAGGAGATAAAACCTGAAATGTAAATATAATATCCAATAAAAAATAAAAATTAAAAAAACATTAAAAAATTTTAAAAAGGGAATTACAAGAAGATGTCAATAGTAAGTTCAAAGCAGTGTTTCATTCTATAATCTCATTATAAGTTCTAGGCAACAGTTCACATGGCCTTGCTGTATCATAGTGTACACCTGTGGCCTCATCCTTGGACCTAACCTGGAATGAATGTTTCTCCTTGATAACAAATCTGTCCCAAGCTTATTTCTATCCTTAGTGCAATTTATGAAAGATCATTGTATTCCTTGTTATGTAGCTTTTGCTACATAATACATGAAGGGCACACATTCTATTCCAGATTCTAACTTCATTACATCTTTCTTGCAAAACAACTAAAACCATCTCCTTAAACTTTCTTTCAAAATTATTTGAATAAAATCAGGAATTCTAACTGGGTAGTGGTGGTGCACGCCTTTAATCCCAGCACTTGGGAGGCAGAGGCAGGTGGATTTCTGAGTTCGAGACCAGCCTGGTCTACAGAGTGAGTTTCAGGACAGCCAGGGCTACACAGAGAAACCCTGTCTCAAAAAAAAACAAACAAAAAAAATGAATTCTATAGTCATTAATTCACCTAAACAGCATTAATTCATAAAAGCTCATCTTCATGTTGATCTGCAGAAAATTTTCCCAATAGGGTGGTCTAATGCCCACGAATCATTAAGCTATGTAATAGTGACAGTAAAGGCATATTAGCTGCAAGAATCAATCCTGGGATGATGTCTCTGGGGACCTTACATCTCAGAGGGCACTCATCGCTGTCCTGGCCAGCAGTGCATTAAACAGGGGTCCGGGGAGATCACCTGAAAGAGAAGATGGGGGACAGGCGGATGCAAAGAACCACAGCTTGTCTATAGGCTGATCAAACCGCAATATTTACTTTTTCACACAGGGGTTATTTACACAAAAAGGGAGGATGTGGAGAAGGAGATGATGCAGGAGCATAGATGTTCAGGAGTACAGATATCTTCCAGAAGAGTGGCAGCTGGGTGAAGTTTCAGGGGACAAATCACTATGACTCTGCCTATGATTCACTTGTCCTTATCTAAGTTGGTACTATCCACCAAGGTTACCTATGTACAAGGTCTATAACTAAAGCTTGGTAATTTTCCATCAAAGCTGCTTGTTTACAATAGCTTCTAGCCATCTGTTTCAGTGTTTTTCCACAGAGACCCAAAACTTTGTGTTAGCATGCCTGTATGTCAGGCCTATAGCTGACCCCAGGCCTTCAGTGTATAAGCAGGGCTGCCCCTGACACATCACAGCCATACAAAATGGTGGGTCATCTTCAGAGAACTCACTTGCTTGCCATAGGCTTTCCTAGATGGTGTCTGTCAGAAAAGCACTCCATTTCTGCAGACAAGTGATTCCAAGATGGTAGAGGATAGCAACAGTGAAAAGGTAATCATCTGTGGCTATTTTCCAAGACGTTGTCGTGAGCAAAAACTGTCTATGGTAATATGCCAAGAAGGCTCCCCCACCTTCATCATGGCTATAACATCTGGGGGTGTGGGGGTCTTGCACAAGCTATATCTTATGCCAACCAAATGTATTAAGAAATACAACATCTTATATACAATTTTCAAGGGAAAAGTCAGTAGAAACCTAGCATACAATGGGATGAAATCAGTAGGAAGCTAACCCAGCCATGTTGCACAAAGGGAACACAAGTTATTTTAAATGGCCCACAGACTGAGCACACAGCAATCTTGAGACATAACCATAGCGCCCTGGAGTGGTAGGAATTCTCAGGATGAAGTCACAGCTCCCCCAAGGTCCTGGCCCCAGGCTATAACTGGCCTTCCCATGCAATTTTCTGGATTTAGACAAGGAACTCTGCTCGTTCTCCATACACCAGGACCTCAAGGAAAGCCTTGAATCAGCATGGCCCTCAAGCAATCATATGTAGCCTGTCCTACTGATGGGCATTGACTGAGCATTCTGATGTCAGTGACTGGATGTCAGTGTTTGCTTCCGTTAGGAGAGAGATTTCTAGCTGGTTTTATCTGTATATAAAATTTTTGAAAAGTACCTTTAACATTATTAAATATTGAAAAGTCTCTGTTTCATTAAATAAAGGCATTTTAGGGCATATATGTTAGCATTTTAAAGTGCATACTGGTATTACTCTTTTGGTATTCATTTTAACAAATGTATTCAAATGTACCAAAGTGCAATTTATGCACCATAATAATCCAGAACTTAGAAACATTTTTCTAATAAATTCTTCCATAATGGGTAACTTTTATTATTTTTTTCTCTTTTAGTCATATACTTCTCTTCAGTAAACTTTTATCCTGTGATAAATACTGAGAGAATGCTATTTTGACATCATTTAATTATAGTGTTAACTTCTTGAAAAACATAAATGTGTGTGTGTGTGTGTGTGTGTGTACACATATACATTACATATACAGATACATTTACAGATACAGATATGTATACATACTGAAATCGATCTCTTTAAAACTTTATTTCCAAAGTTTTAAGTTTTTCTTTTTTATTGGATATTTTATTTATTTACATTTTAAATGTTATCCCCTTTCCCAGTTCCCCCTCTGGAAACCCCCTATCCCATTCCCCCTCCCCCTGCTTCTATGAGGGTACTCCCCCACCAACCCACCCAATCCTGCCTCCCCACCCTGGCATTCCCCTACCCTGGGGCATCGAGCCTTCACAGGACTATGGGCCTCTCCTCTCATTGATGTCCGACAAGACCAGCCTCTGCTACATATGCAGCTGGAGCCATGGGTCGCTCCATGTGTACTCTTTGGTTGGTGGTTTAGTCCCTGGGAGCTCTGGGGGATCTGGTTGGTTGATATTGAACTTAAGTATTCTACTCCTCTGTAGACTAGCCTAGCAGTAGACTGTGATCCATTTCAAACACTGCTCTTGCTCACCAAAGGAAGAAAAGATCCAATCTTCTTTTATATCCAGAGGAAGTAAGAACAAGTAACTCAAATTGTTTTTTCAACTAAAATCCACATGCTTTCATTGCATTTTTAAAACATCACTATAAGGCTGGAAGGATGTCACCCAGTAGTAGAGCGGTTCCATGGTCTGTATGAGACCTTGAGTTTAACCATCAGGACAGCAAAAGTACATTGATTTATCAACAAAATTAAATAAAATTCACTGTGCTTGAGAAGTGTGAGGCAAGCTTCACTGAGAGCTAGAGGTACATGTTTATTGTTGATGAAGACATTTGATACGCTGTGCCCCAGTTAATCAACCAAACTGAAATCTAATAATCACCACCACCACCAAAATTTAAAAATTAGAAGCTTGAAAACATTCTGCTTCCAACCAGCTTCTGTATCTCCCTATTCCAAGAATGTGTCTGAGTTTTTATATTTCGGGTATTTTTTACTTTACTTAGTACTTTTCCCAGGAAGTTGTCATATCTAAATGTGTCTCCTGTCACCATATTCCAGAGCCACTGAGAAAAAGGGTAAAATTATGAGAGAAACAATGTTGTAGTCATCATAGAACATTTCCAGGCTGTTCGATCCTCTTCACTGTGAGGTTGGGAGAACATCAGCTCTAGTGCTGGACCTGGTGTCTTTCCCACTTAGGAGGCAGAAGAACACACATGCCAAGGAGGTGCTTTGCCCACTCTATATAATCAGCCTGTACTGAAGTCATTAGATGGTCACAAAGATTTCTCAATTACAGACACTAGTGAGAAGGACACCGATGGTTATTATGGGATAGTTTATGCAAAATGAGGACACAATGCAGCATCAACACAGGTGGTCACCACTGTGGTGTGTCCTCTGAAGCCCTCGCCTGGACCATAGTGCAGATGGTTTCAGTATAGGCACACTGGTCCCTTCAGTGATATCCTAGAGTCTCTGAGCTCACAAACCAAACTTTCCTCCTTCTCTTCCTCATCCTGGGGTCTCTCCATCAGTTCTTCCTCTGGGCAATATGAAAAACAAACAGAAAAAGAAAGTTTAGGGTCTCGTTATAATTATGACCCAAAGACAACAGGAGCCCTCTAAGGGCGTCAGAACCACAGGCAAGCTGCAAAGAAGAGAGTCATGGGAAGAGGATCTCAAATCGTTTTTTCTCCAGAGTGTCTGTCCTAGAGATCAGTGGTAACTAAGAAACTAAGACCTGTCTCTCAGTCTGCCCACACAAACAGACATGGAATCAGAGGACACAACTGGAAATACTTTGCTTTTCCATGGCAAAATATCAGGAAACTGCTGACAGAGACATATGCCTCTGTTGCCATCCAGCCTATGAGGACACCTAACAGATCCCAACTTCCAAACAACCCACAGAGAGAACGCTAGTTTTCGCTAGAAGTCCTAGAATGGATGCATGTTAAGATACAGGCTTTAAATATGTCCACAAAGTTTGCCTGCTCAAGGCTTTCCCTGATGCAGCAGTGTGTAGCAGAGAAACAAATGAGTCATGACTGCTCTGATTCTGTCTGTGAATTAATACATTTATGGATTCTTAGCGATTTGGGGTTATAAATGTATCTTAAGGATGCCTAGAAAGAGGGCTACATGCCCTGTGCTGCCCATTGGGTCCCACTGTCATGACAGTAGCCCTTGGAATGTCAACCTTATCTAATTTACAGACATGACACACAGGAAGAATTGCAGGCCCTGGAGACCCTTCATTTCTGTAAATAGTCTCATCTTCTCTAAGACGACAACCACAGTGAGAAACGCAAAGATGTTGTGGCCTTTTCCATGAGAATCACGATAGGGCCATTCTGCATCTAAATGACTTTTTTTTTTTATACCTCAAGAAACTTGTGTCACCAATTTTCAGTTAACTACATGTGTATACGGGTATTTGGCTATATCAACCCTGTAGTGTCTTCAAGTACTGACAATCCCAGATTTTGTAACTGAAGGCATTCATGGTCCTTGTTAGACATGATCAGCTTCAACATTTCAGTGTATTATCTCCTTCAAATAAAATATTTGACAGATCCTATCTTTTAAAAAATATCTTTTCATTGTCTGCTACCCTTTAGTGTTACATTGGTTTGAGAAATACTGTCACATTATCTAAATACAAATACTTATCAGCAATGGGTATGGACCACAAGGCTGGCACAAAGGACAAAAAATAGAGTTTCAGTCGCTCTTAAATAATCACCTCCCCAGAGCCACACAACCCCGCTTCTTGGACTTAACATGTAGTTGCATTCCCTTCAGTGCCTCGTGCACATGCAGCCATGCCTGTCTCAAGAGCCATCTCCCCACACTTCCTCGTACATATCCAGACCGACTTTGCCATCCCCCTACTCCATGAACTGTAATCTCCATTCCACCTCCACCCTTCAGTCATGTACACAGGTGGAGGGCTTGAACAGGCCCTAGAGAGATTTACATACTAATGAGGTACCTGAAGGCCAGAGGTGGAGCCAATTAAACATTCCTCCCCAGCCCCTCCCCCCTTCTCCCCTCCCCTTTTAACTCAGGTCGATCCTGGGTTTGAGGGGATATGCATCCAGACCCATCCACGATCCGCCATGTGAATAAACCAGTTTTGGAAACCCAAGGGCTTCCTCGTGTGTTGGGGCTGTGTCGCTATGAGGAACCTGAGGAGCCAGAGAGAGGCTTTTAGTTAATGAACAGCCGGGCCCAACTTCCAGCTGGAGGAACCCAGAGTGTTCCCAGCCGACTACCCACAGCATGGCAGGAGGAACCCTGGGATCCCCAAGCCTTTTTTCCCCACAATGAACCATCATGCCTCAGTCACTGAGCCAACAAACAAGCAGCATTTTAAGGACAGACATGGGCATAGAAGTTCACGTATGTGAGTATTGGATAAGGCTCAGAGTGGAAACTCGGCCTTGACATGTTTTCTTCCTCAGGTCCAGAGGACCTGAGGTCCTCTGGGGGTCGTACAAATGTCTTGACATCTTCAGACCCTCTGAGGTGGGACTCAGGATGCCATGTGCAGATACAGTGCACACACTAAGGATCTCCCTCAAGTGATGAAGGAGAGAAACACTAAGAAAACCTTCTCCTGACTCTAATTCTTTCTCCTCCTTGTCTCATGACCGTCATGGTCATCCTCACTTGTAACCGCATGGAGATATTCACATGTGGCCATAACTAAAACAAAGGCCAAACGAGAAAAATCACATCCTAAAATGCCTTAACATAGACTCTCTAGTGACCATCAGCTCCCCACTCCCTTCATGCCTCTGGACAACCCTAGAGTTCCTACCCCAATCATAGACACTACTAATCTAAAGTCACTAAAGACACTGAGTTTGAGAGTTTGGAGAACAAATGTCATTGTCCAGAAAACTTGGGGAAGGCGGAGCGCAGATCCGGTCTCCCATGGCAACCGTTCTCCCACCCAATGCGTACAGCTCTCCGAATCCCAGGATGCTGCTGTTCTCTACCTTGGAACAATCTCCTCTTTCTGCACTGATGAATCGCCAGGATAATGAGAAAAAAGAAAACGCAGTGTCCTGTGATGAAACCGAGGACGCTGGCCACAAAAACGATCCCGGGACTGGGATCTGAGTGGGTCCCTGAAAAGAACATGCCGTGAGTTTGAGAAGAGCAGTGGGCTACCTTGCCCCCTGCTGGTTCTGGAATCTTACCTCCGATAGTGAAGTCACTGCTTTAAGCACAATAGGAAGTTGCGAGAGCCAGGCAGGAGCTAATTATCCTCTGCCCTAGGGGACCTCAGTCCATTCAGCGCTAGCCCAGAGGTTAATCCAGAGGGTGCTTGTTGTGTTAGTTGCTGTCCTTGCTGTGAGAAAACACTATGGCAGTTTGGCTAATGTTGTTCCTACTGGCAGGAGAGGCAAGGCTGCACACAGCCAGAGCCTGAAACATCTCCAGCTGTGTGGAGAAAGCAGGGAGGGAACTACAAGTGGGGTGAGGCTATAAGTGTCACACCACCACCACCACCACCACCACCACCCCGGAGTTCTTTGCCTCGGTTTACCTCTGATGATATGCTAGGGGTTGCCCGGTATCATGCCCTTAAAAAGCAACTGCATACCCTCCTCTTTGTCTCTTTTCATTTCTCCGTGGGAGCAGAAGTTTGTAAGAATATGTTGATTGAGGGTCTCGAATCCAAAAGGCAACCACCCGCCCTTCTCCATCTCCTACCTGCACTGGGCAGGAGGGTGAATGGGATCACGTGGCAAGCACACACCCTTCTGCCGGTTCACCACAAGAACCACAATTGCATCTGGTTTCTCTGTGTTCCTCTTCATTCATTCGAATTACTGAGTTACCATTCATTCATGTATTTGCTGGATTCTGTAGTATTCTGTATCCTGTTACCTACTATTTTTTTCCTCTTGCATTTAAATTTTATGCAGATTTTTTTTGTCTGCTAATTCATGCTCATTCATCTGTTGTTCTCTGAACTCTGTTCAATTCCTTTTATAGACTATAAGTAGTTCTTGTTGAGCTGTTTTATAATTTTCCATTAAAAATTAAGCTTAGGGTGGAAAGATGACTCTAGTTACAAGCACATGTGTCTCTTGCAGAGGACTGGGGTTCGCATTCCAGTACTCACACAGTAACTCTCAACCATCTGTAAGTCTAATTACAGACACACAGGCAAAACACTCATACATATATTTTTTTAAATAAAATAAAAATTTAGAAGCTTAACTTATAAACTTAAATTACACTGGATGCTGTTTTCTTTGTGGTTATGCACAAATATTTATATTGTAATGCTCGGTATTTATTAGCACAAATCACATTTATTAATTTAAATATCATTTGCTATCTTAGCAATCAGCCAATTTTTTGAAAAAGACCTTTCAGTAGATTCTGTTCCTCTAGCCAGTCAATAAGTGCACATCACAGCATTCCTAACAGGCTCTCTCCAGGTGCTCGCTTGGTGAAGAGACACCACAGTCAAGCACCTCCTGACTACAAGAGAATGAATAAGACAGTCAAGGACAGTCAAGGTCTATCTCCTTAGTGGATCTTATGTGTGTGTGCATGCATGTGTACATGCATGTGTGCATGTGCGTGTGCATGCATGTGTACATGCATGTGTGCATATGTGTGTGTGTGCGCGTACTTATACACACTTGTGTTTGATGTGCAGATGTTGATAATGAAACTGAAGTGTAATTTTAGCTGCTGAGGAATGTACTCAGTAAATGTTTGCTACTCCAACTCGTCAAATAATTCAGACTTTTCTCTCTATCTCACAACCTCACAGTCCCGACGACAGCTCCCATAAACCCAGCACTTCTTCACTGTGCTCCTACAAGAATGAGACCCAAATGTCTTCTGCCACCCCCTGACAAGTACCATAAACCCGCATACCAGACATCATAAGCTCCTGAGGCCTTTCACCTCCTGCCATGCTAGCATCCAGATGTGCTGCTGCCTCTTCAGGAAAATGACCTCTAGGCCCAGGAGAGGGGACAGCAAGTGCTCAGAGGGTGAGGGGAGTTGATCCAAAGGCACCTGGGGCACAGTATGTCATGACTTCTGGAACCTGGAAGAGGCTGAGACGGTGTGTTAGCAGCTGGGCAGTGTCTCAGCTAGACTAGACACAGCCACCCAGGGGAGGCTGAGGATGTTCCAGGAAGTGGAAGCATCTGGCAATGAGCCAGCATCATGTCCTCCCTGTGTGGCTGTACAGCAATGCCCTGGGAGCAGAGCCACTGAAATTGTAATAAGGATAGGGCATGGGGTGTCTGGTAAGGGCAATGCCAGCAAAATAGAACACTAAAAGAGTCTGTTTGTCCCAAAGCACTTCCCAGCTACAATTCTGTCCTGTGTTCTGGTTCTGGACAGTTCATGCTTTGACCTCCTGCCATCTGGAAGATAACCATGCTGGTAACAGTAGTTATGAATCTTCATGTCAGCATAGTATAGTGATGTCATTTCTCTTTCCTCCTGTCCCTTCTTCTCTCCTCTTTCCCCTTTCTTTTCTTCCCTCTAACTTAAAGGACAGTGGTTTCTCATATCTAAGAAGTTTGTGATATCTACTCCAAGTCATATGATAGAGAACATAATGTGTCCAGAAACCCATACTATGGAATTTATATGTTTCTGAAAAAATTACAGTAGGTCTAATAATCCTGAGTGAGAGTAGCCATGAGCCTTTGAAGATGTGGCAACTGCAGGACTTCAAGGGCTCCCCAGCACACACTTGAAAGAAATGCATTACCATCCCCTTCAGCTCCTTCAGTCCTTGACCTAGAGGTGAAGGGGGCATGGGAGAGGGGGAAGAGTTCTGTGAGGAAAGACCAAAAAAAAAAAAAAAAAAAAAAAAAAAAAAAAAAAAAAAAAAAAAAAAACATTTGGGATGTAAATTTTAAAAAAATAATTAATTAATAAAAAAGAAAAAATGCATTAGGACTATATTGTTCACAGAGTTGAGATGCTGTCTGAGCTGTAGCACCTCCAGCTTCAGAGATGGCCATTGTATATGACCTAGTGAACTCACAGTCCTCAGGACTCAGGACATGACCTGAGCTATCAAGCTCACTTGGCCTGATGACACTCTTTAAAGACTCAGGACCATTTTTGCCTTCTCGGGAACAGTTCAATTTAATCTCCTGTCCCTGGCATCTCTAGCCTGGAATCTTTTGCATTTAGAGCCCTTATCTTCCTCATCATCATCCTCAGTTGCACAATAGAAAACAGAAACGGAGTGCCAAGGCAAGCTAAGGGTGCCAGTGACCTAGAAAGTATTTAGGAAAACCTTAGATCAGTGACATTTATTTTGCATGTGTATGTGTGTGTAGTATGTATACATGTTTTCATGTGGGTGACTGAGTGGATTCATGTGCATATGAACAT
The DNA here is from genome assembly GCF_011762505.2 of Arvicanthis niloticus. NCBI lineage: Eukaryota > Metazoa > Chordata > Mammalia > Rodentia > Muridae > Arvicanthis > Arvicanthis niloticus. The sequence goes on from NC_047666.1 coordinate 61,903,801, forward strand.
GTGCATGTGGAGGTTAGAAGTCGACACTGGGTATAATCCTTGTTCACGCTTCACTTTGTTAATATAAGATATTTCGTTGAACCCAGAACTTGCCAAATCTAGGTAGCCTAGCTAGCCAGCCTGCCCTGGGTTTACAGTTGCTGGGATTACAAGTGGCAGCCACACTTGTCTAGCTTTGATGTGGGTTCTGGAGACTTGAGCTTGTATCCTCACTCTTGGACAGCAAGCACTTAGTCCACTGAGCCACCCCACCCCACCCCAGTCCCCTGGTAGTTTTAGTGCACACAGTAGAATCTTTATTCTCATATGCTGGAAGCTTCTTTAATCTACTTACTATAGACTTCAATGTATAAAAGGCATGAAGTTTTCTTTGAGGATATGGTATAATCTCAGTTTATGATGCTTATAAACTTGGGAGGTGAAGGCAGGAAGGTCAGAAATTCAAGGTCATGCTTGACTACCAAGCAAGTTACAGTGCCAGAGAAGTGAGAGAGATAGCGTGCTGACTGTAGAGGCAAAAAGAGAAGACCATATCTGACAATTCGGTTGGTGTGGGTTCCTTCAGAAGGTAGGTAGGAGTTGGGTAGTTGAGCAAGCCAGAGGGGATTGTCCTATCTAAAAATACAGTCAGCTGGAGTCCTGAAGAAAGATGGGCAGGGTTGGATTTCCCAGATAGTCATTGTCTTAGGGTTTGTATTCCTGCACAAAACATCATGACCAAGAAGCAAGTTGGGGAGGAAAGGGTTTATTCAGCTTACACTTCCACATTGCTGTTCATCACTAAAGGAAGTCAGGACTGGAACTCAAGCAGGTCACGAAGCAGGAGCTAATGCAGAGGCCATGGAGAGATGTTACTTACTGGCTTGCTTCCAATAGCTTGCTCAGCCTGCTTTCTTATAACACCTAGGACCACCAGCCCAGGGGTGGCACCACCCACAATGGGCCCTCCCACCCTTGATCACTAATTGAGAAAATGCCTTACAGCTGGATCTCATGGAGACATTTCCTCAAGGGAGGCTCCTTTCTCTGTGATAACTCCAGCTTGTGTCAAGTGGACACACAAAACCAGCCAGTACAGTCATAATTCTCTGGGCTTTACTTTGGCAGTTTCTCTAAGCACACTGATGGGAAAGATTTGGATCTCTTCATGAGGCATTAAAACTGAAAAGAAATGAAACCTGCCTTTTACCTGGGCTCACACTCTTAAAGCAGCATCAAAAGAGAATCCATTTGCATTTAGTTCGCAAAGATTCATTTACTCTCAGCAGTTTCAGAAAATAACTGCATCACCCTCAATGGGAGAGCTTTGTCACCTGGTCTAGGTCTACACAATCCAGTGACCCCTAGCTCTAGACACCCATAAGACAGACAATGGGAAAGCAGACAATCATGCTAGAATAGAAACTTAGAAATCCAATGTACAGATCCAGATTCATAGTTAGAGCAGAGAAAATGGAAGGGAGACTGGAAACTTACAATCTGTGTACATTAGCCTGTTCTAAAGTGTCACTCAAGAACACACAAAAATAAATGCCTCAAGCTTGTAGAAGAGACTATGGCTGCTACATGATCAGTCAAGTCTAAGAGAGTCAAGCAACCAAAGGGACATGAGTGATGTCAGATGGAGAGTTAATTTGGGCTTTTTATTGATGACAAGGCTATTTGTGAGTTCCTCAAAGTTAAAAACCTCATCAAACCGGATCCCATATTGAACATTCAAACTTTGCGCAGCCTGCTTCTGATCTCCATGGTTCCCAGTGAGTTTTTCTAATTCACCTAAAAGAATATTCTTCTTCATCTTTCATCTTCAGAAATTAGTTACATGATCAGCCCACACCCTTTCTCCTCTCCTTCTGTAACTACCTTGTGACCCTTCTTTCCTGTAGGAAGCCGCTGTTAGCGGTGATATAATTCGTCATTCCAAGATGGCGCAGGCATCTTGTCCTCCCAGTAGTAAACAATTAACTGCGCAGGTGCAAAAAGGCAAAAGCGCGCCAAAAGTCACTGCCTCTCGTGTTTCTCTTCCACGGGTGAAAAGGGGACACGGGAGGCGCGCGGAACACTTTCCCTCATTTAGTTACTAAATGTCCAACTCCTGCAGCCCAAGAAGTACCCATGGTGGCCAGAGTTTCAGAATCTGAGTCGCCCCATCAGGTAGACCACCTTAACCAGCAGGGACACTCACACAGTGTGAGGCAAAACGTGGCGGAGCAAGGAATAAACAAAGGTCATGAAGCCAAGAGCTTGTGCCTGCAGCTTATCCAGTTATGGCAGGACTTTCTCAGACCCACTAGCAGTATAAATAATGACACAGTGGCTTTTTAATATTTTAAAGTTTATGCCTTTTAGCTAGGGCAGTCTCCCAGCCTTCTACTTAGCTTAGCCTGACCAATGCCGGCACTACATCCCACCAAATGGCTAGATCTGACTCTCTGCTTTACTCTGTCTATCCATGTTCACCTCTGGGCCCTTGGCAAATCTCCCAGGTCTCATTTCTTCTCCCAGCATCCCTCTGTCTCTTGGAAGTTCTGCCCTCCACTTCCTGCTCAGCTATTGGCCAGGCAATTCTAGATTGCCTCTAGGCTATTAAGGAAAGATGGTTACAAAACTTGAAGCTGGTGATGGGTAATAGAAAATATTGACACAACTGTCAAAGAAAACGCAAAATGCAAAAAGTTCTTAACACAAAATGTCCAGGAAATCCAGGACACAACGAGGAGACCAAACCTAAGGATAATAGGTATAGATGAGAGTGAAGATTCCCAAATTAAAGGGCCAATAAATATATAATTTTCTTCAACAAAATTATAAAAGAAAACTTCCCTAATCTAAAGAACGAGATGCCCATAAACATACAAGAAGCCTATAGAATGCCAAATAGACTAGACCAGAAAAGAAATACCTCCCGTCACATAATAATCAAAACACCAAGTGCACAAAACAAAGAAAGAATACTAAATGCAGTAATGGAATAAGAGAAAAAGGCCAAGTAACATATAAAGGCAGACCTATCAGAATTACACCAGACTTCTCACCAGATACTATAAAAGCTAGAAGATGCTGGACAGATGTCATACAGATCCTAAGAGAACACAAATGCCAGCCCAGGCTACTATACCCAGCAAAACTCTCAATTACCATAGATGGATATTTCATGACAAAACCAAATTTACACAATATCTTTCCACAAACCCAACATTACAAAGGATAATAGCAGGAAAGCTTCAATACAAGGAGGGAAATTATACCCTAGAAAGAGCAAGAAAGCAATCTTCTTCCAACAAATCCAAAAGAAGATAGCCACACAAAGATAATTTCACCTCTAATAACAAAAATAACAAGAAGCAACAATCACTGTTCCTTAACATCTGCTAACATCAATGGACTCAATCCCCCAATTAAAACACATAGGCTAATGGACTGGATACATAAACAGGGACCAGCATTTTGCTGCATACAGGAAACCCACCTCAGTAACAAAGACAGACTCTACCTTAGAGTAAAAGGCTGGAAAACAATTTTTCAAGCAAATGGCCCTAAGAAACAAGCTGGAGTAGCCATTCTAAAATCTCCAGCCCGAGAACACAAAAGGAGGGACTCACGGCTTCATCTGTATAGGTAGTTGAGGATGACCTTGCCAGGCATCAGTGGAAGTGGACAGCCTAGGTACCTGAAAGTTTGGATTCCCTAGTGTTGGGAATTTCAAGAGCAGGGAGGTGGGAATGAGGGGATGGTGGGAATTTCAAGAGCAGGGAGGTGGGAATGAGGGGATAGTGGGAGCACACCCTCATAGTAATTGGAGGAGCGGGGATGGGGTAAGGGGTTAGGCATCAGTGGAAGTGGAGGGCCTTGGTGCCTGAAAGTTTGGATTCCCTAGTGTTGGGGAATTTAAGAGCAGGGAGGTGAAAATGGGAGGATGGTGGTAGTACACCCTCATAGAAACTCCCAGAATCATATGGATTAGACATGACAGAGCAGGCCGCCAGAAGACTAGATTCCAGAATTCAAACAAAAAATTATCTTGATACTAAAATTTGTTTTGAGAATTGTATATTGCAGAATACACAGCCCTGGTGTATCTACTCATCAAGTGAGCTGAGCAGACCTGCTCGAACCTCTGATGTCCTGGAATTGCAGCAGGATGCAGTGAAGACACAGACATCAGAGGCTTATCAATTTACTCTTCTCCCTGCCCCTCTTCTAATATCTCAACGCCCATAATCAGCTTGAAGAAGTTAATGAAGAGTCAGTGCCCCTATTCCCTGGGCTTGGGGACTGAGGTGGTTAATATTGGGCTGTATTTCTAGGGAAAAGTAGTAGTTTTGTTGAAACAGGGAGGATTAGCTAGGATTTATTGCATAGCCATAACCTATTGGTAGAAATATATATAATTGTTATTAAGATGAAGTTATAATTTCTTAAATAGTACAAAATTTACTTTGATTTCAAATTTAAGGTTTTCATTGGTATCAGCCTCTTATTGATATAAAAGTGAGATTAATATTGTTACTCTCATAGGCATTGTGCCTATATAACACATTTAGGAATACAAGGCTTAGACCCCGTCCTTCTTTAACTTTTTAAACTGATTTGAGATGGTCAGCCTGTGAGTTAAAGAACCTATAGCAAATTCATGGCTCTAAGTTTATTATTAGGGTGTTCTCTATATTTTATTTAGCTGAGAGGAGTTAACAAACAATAGTCCAGATTGCCTTACATGGATAGTTGGTTTTCAAAACGTCAGAAGTCCACAGAATTGACGTTACAAACATTTCTGTATATGGCATCTGAAATGTAAATAAAATATTCAATAAAGATTTTCACATAAAAAAAATAAGGAGCATGAGAACATCCAATAAGGATAAGTTCCCAGAGCTTAATAAGTAATGTATACTTAAGTCACAAAGCAAGCAAATCAGAGAAGGCTATAATGAAACAGATACCCAAATGCTATAGGAAATGGTGGGTGTGTGTGCTTGGGGCTATCCTTGTCTGGTGGGTCTTTCTAACATGGATATAAAGGACTGTTGCCTCTATTTGCACAGGTGGGAAATGCTACTCACACTCTGGAGCTGCCTGAGCGATCAGAGGAGCCCTTGCTATAACTGGATTTAGGTCCCTCTCATCCTCTGTTCAATCTGTCACCCCAAGAGAGTATCCCTCAGTCAACTGCCTGCTCCCAAGTCTCCACCTGAAGCCAGCTTCCTGGGAAACAGGTGTTTCTGCTAGAGTTAAAAATACCCAGTGACTCCACCACTTGCCATTCAAAATATTGGTTCTCAGCCTGTGTTCTGTTTGTGCAGCATTGTGAGGGTATTAGTTTCTTTCTCACCCCAGTCACCAAACACCTGACAAAGGAGAAGCTTTAGAGCAGTTTATTGTGGCTCATGGTTTAGAGGAACACGGTCTATCACGGTGAGGAAGTCACAGAAGAAGCGGTTTAGTGTGTAGTGCCAACCAAAAAGCTGAGATGGGAAATGATCATACTAAGTCAGCCTTCTACCTTTTCACTTAGTATTAATTCTCATGAAACAGTACTGCCCACATTCAGAATTAATCCATACACCTCAATTATAGCTTTCTGAACACACTCTCACCCTAACTATGAGTGGCTGCAGATCCAAGGCTCGTGATACCAACACTACTGGGAATTTTTTTAAAATGAACTTAATTCACTTAGACTATATAATTTATGATGCTTCCAAGATTTATGTATTCACGAAAATTTGTGGATGGCTGAATGTGTACCTTTTTGTACCTTCTGTCACTGTGTGTATTTCTACTCTAGCTATCTGAGAAGGCTGAGTCTGTCTTGGGGATGAGAGCATTGGCCTGGGAGGGGTCAGTCCTGCACTACCGTCATGGTGAGACCAACCATTAGGGTAAAGAGGCTGCCAGGGTGAGACAACCTGGTTGGTGGAGACACTGGGGCTAAAGACTGAAGCATGAGAATTACTCATTAGCAGCTCAAAGATGAAACTGTATTAGGCTTAATAGTGTGCTCCAGAAAATCCTTGTCATATGGAACTACAGATTGTGGCCTCATTTGGAAATAGCGTCTTAATAGATGTAAAAGGTGAGGTCATAATGGATAAGGGGGAGTCATCATCCAATGAATTACAGTCTTACAAAGGGAGGAGATTTAGACACAGACAGGAACACTGAGTGAAGACAAATTCTGCACAAGATAGACACCGTGTAAAGGTGGAGGCAGGAACAAGATAATGCCTCCACAAGCCAAAACTAGCCCAGAATTGCCGGACTGCACCGGAAGCTGGAAGTATCCTTCTCTAGACATTAAGAGGGGATGAAGCTTAATGACACCTCAGTTCTGGACTGTGTGTGTGTGTGTGTGTGTGTGTGTGTGTGTGTGTGTGTGTGTGTGTGTATGGTGTGTGTGCTGTGTATGTATGGTGTGTGTGTGGTGTATGTGTGGTGTGTGTGTGTGTGTGTGTGTGTGTGGTATGTGTGGTGTATGTGTGGTGTGTGTGTGTGTGCGTGTGGTGTATGTGGTGTATGTGTGGTGTGTGTGTATGTGGTATGTGTGGTGTGTGTGTGCATGTGTGTGGTGTGTGTGCGTGCATGCATGCGTGTGTATATGTGCGTGCATGTGTGGGTGCATGCATGTGTGTGGTGTGTGTGTGCGCGTGTGCATGTGTGTGTGTGTGTGGTATGCATGGTACATGTTCATAAGTTTATAACTGCTGCTCTTTTGTGCACACATGTGGAAACCAGAGCAAGATGCCAAGGTTCTACCATTCTCTGTCTTACTGCCTTCAGACAGGTTCTAACACTTAACTGGAAGCTCACTACTTCAGCCAGGCTGTCTAGCCAGCAAACTTTCAGAATCTATCTGTCCTTGCCACCCAGTGCTAGAGTCACAGGCATGAGCAGCCGTGTTAGTTTGTTATGTGCGTCCTAGGAACTAGAAATCAGGTTTTCTTCACGTTTGCAAAGCAAACATTCTTAGCCACTGAGCCATCTCCTCAGCCCTTTTTAGCCTTCTCTTAACTGTGAGAGAAAACACTTCTCTGGTGATTTGTTTGGGCTAACCTAATGTAGGAGAGAAGTGCAAAGCTGTTCCCTCAGAAAGGCCCATGTGAAGCAAACATAGTTTGATACTGGGTGAAAGGGGAGCCTGACCTGCTGGGCGTGGCTGAATACCTAGGTTGAATAACTTAAGAAAAGTTTATCTGGGCTCAGGGACTCAGGGGCTTCCACTCAGGTCCAGCTGATCTCACTGTGTTTATACTGTGATGAGTTATAAAGAAGCATGGCGGTGGGACAGGGCTCAGGAAAGCTGCTTATCTCACGGTTACCAAGGAAACACAGAGAGAGAAGGGGCCAGGGACCAATTCAGTCTTCCAAGGCCCAGTGACCTACTCCCTCCAAGGAGGCTATCAGCCTCTCACAATCTCCCATTGTGCCTGCAGCTGTGACTTCATCGTCCTGAACACCCACAGGTGTCATCAGCGGAGACAGGACCCTCCTTGTCATTTCCATATTCAAAACTATGTTCCTTTCAGCAGTCCATTCAAACCCTGGGCCTGGGATCTTCTTTGTGGCAAGTATCCTTGGCTTCAGCCTGGGACCTTGCTTCCTCCTTTTTCTCCTTCTCCTGATGATTCATCACTGCAGAAAGAAACCAAAATGCCAAGGTAGCTCTAGCAAACACCAGGAGCCTGGGATGCCAGAAGCTGCGGGCAGTGGGTGGGAGGCGTTTGGGATACTGGATCTGCACCCTGTTCGCACTGCATTTTCTAGACGCCATCACTTGTTCCCCAAACTCTCAGATTCTGTGATTTTGGGTTAGAAGTATCAAGGAAACACGGTGTCATTTACGACAGACAGCAGTAAGGTCAGTGGGGTCACAGAGTCAAGATCTAAAGTAGATGAAGTTTGAACTGAGGCTAAGACTGAGCCAGAAATCTGGGGATACCCATGTACCATTAAAGTAGAGGGGATCTGGTTCTCTGAGAGATTCAGGGGAGGATCTATGTCAAAATGTGTCAGAATATTCTTCACTCAAACTTTCTCAGTCGTGAGCACACGTGTCAACCATGGTGGCCAGGAGAAAAGCATGAGAAACAGCAGGGAACAGACGGAGGCCCTGCCCTCCTTGACAGGACCTGTAATCAGCACCTAGAGAGTTCTCATAACTCCGGAGTCCCACTTCGGGACCTTGGCTATTTCCACGATCCAAACATGCCAGCTCCTTATGAGACCGGGAGATGCTGCATCTTTATAAGAGGGAAAATGCCAAGGCTGAGATTCTCCTCTGGCTCCTATCTCTTCTGCACTGTTCATGTCCACCTTTAAGAATGTTCCTTTCCTGGCAGATGGCCAAAGCAGTGTGATGACAAAGTGTATTGGGAGTCCCCCTGTGCAGAGCAGAAAATAATCTTGGGAAAACACGTGAGAGAAGGCCATAGCTTTGTATGGAAGAGAAACAAACCAAGAGAATGGGGCTTTGAGAAACTGGTCTTAGTCACCTGAGAGAGGTCTGGCCTTGGGGGACCGTTCTGAAAGAAATAGAATGATAGGTTTTGTATTTTATACTCTACCTTTCCACTCTGACCCTTGTGTAGCACCCTTGTGATCCCTGTCCACAACTGTTCTAACGGTTTCAGATGCACTTCGAGACTTAAATATTGTGACAGTATTTCTCAAACTTAAAAAAAAAAATGTTAAAAAACTAAAAGGTAGCAAATAATGTCAAAATATTCTTTGGCTGAAACACTGGCATCCGCTGAGAAGTTTGTTTAGAGTAGGTAACATAATACAATCTTGAATTTGATACATTTAACAATTAACCTAGAATGCTTTCAAGTATAGGCTCTAGGGTGGTATTTGAAGGGACCGTAGAGTTCGCATAGCCCCATAAAGTAGACAATACAGAATTTTCTCAAGGCTTTGGAATGACCCTGTCCTGAATCCTAGGAACAAGTCTACCCCATCTCCTTGCTTCGCACCTTGGACCCTTGTCTCCTTTTAGTGGACAGAAGACCAATGGCCTAGAGTACATTCAAAAATGAAGGGGGGTGTGCATTACAGAAATGAGGAACTGAGCCTATGTTTCTTACAGAGCTTCAGGCCTACGGAGTGGATGATCTGGGTAGGCCCACGGTTGTTGTCCAGGGAACGGGACTTAGTGGCTCAGCAGCATCCTGCTCCTGGCTCACTGCTCGGCAGTGACTGTATTGAAAATCTGAATTGTGTTTGAACAAGAGCCTCTCTTTTTTAATTTTTCTTGGGCTTCCATATTCAAGAACAAAAACAAAAAAATGTAAATGTGAGGCCTGTCTTCAGCAGTGGCTTATTATTTAGTACTTATTCCTATTACTTGGAAGATAATGTTTGAGCTATTCAAGGTCAATCCTTCCTTTGAAGACAACATTTGAGGAGGTTCAATCACTTCCTGTTTCAAGCATAATGACCTTCCCCAGTCTTCTGTTATTTCTGAGTGATTTGGGAAAAGATGTGAAAAGGAGTTTGAGGGTCCCAGTTACAACAGTCACATGGATTATGAAAAAAATTCAGGCCTAATTCAGGATGAAAGAAAAAACAAAATGAGGGGCTGGAGAGATGGCTCAGTGGTTAAGAGCACTGATTGATCTTCCAGAGGTCCTGAGTTCAATTTCCAGCAACCACATGGTAGCTCACAACCATCTTTAATGAGGTCTGATGCCCTCTTCTGGTGTGTCTGAAGAGAGCAATAGTGTATTCCGATACATTAAATAAATAAATCTGAAAGAAAGAAAGAAAGAAAGAAAGAGAGAGAGAAAGAAAGAAAGAAAGAAAGACAAACTGAGAAAGGCAGTTTAAAAACATCACCAATATTGATGTGCTCGGAGCTTGGTACTTTATAGTCATGCCTTAGGAGTGCTCTGAGAAGGAAGCATGGGGTCTCGTGAAGCAGGCTTTGGAGTGGAGGAGCCACTCCATAGTTCTTTAAGATCCAATGCAGGCCTAGTTACATCTTTACAACCCACCCCTATCAAAGGGGAAATGTGTGATCCCTTGTTCCTAATTTATTACCATTCTCAAGGTGGATCTGGAATATTCCCTGTAACATGGGGCCCCTTTAAGCATAGTTTGTGTTTCTTGTTTAAATGTAAGTTTAATGTTATGTAGACACTGGCCTAGCTACCTAGGCATGCTTCCTTTGACCTTGCCCACAGTCCTCATGGTTCCCTGAGACTATCTGGCAGCTTGGTCTTATTAAATAGAAGGAGGCTCTAAATTTGCTATTTCTGGTTGTTTTTCATGCTACTCGGAAGAAGAAGAGCTGGGAAATGAGAAGCTCCTGAAGGAGGAAGAGGAGCCCTGTGTTCAGGTTGCTGAGTTCAGAGACTCTAGGATCTCAGTGGAGGAGAAATCCGTCGTGTCCCTGTACTAAAACAAGCTATATAGTATGGTCCAGGCTAGAGGTTCAGAGACTGCCATAGTGGAACCTAGGATAGGACCATGACACATTGCATTCCCTTTTTACATAAGTTCTCCAATAATAAACACTTCGGTCCTACTCGACAGATCTCTGTCATTGAAACTCTTCTTGAGCAGCTAGAGATGTGACTTCACAGCATTGATAGCACAGCCACCAGGACTCACCTGTAGCCTCGCTTCTCTCCGGTGAAACCCTTGTGCTCAGAGAGAAATGTTGGGTCCAGATGAGTTCAAAGTTAAGTCGGTCAAACATGTCCAAAATGGGCTGGGCTCTTATATATAAAACATCTTTTATTGGCTACTTTCCAATAACTTGTCTTGGTCTCATGGAAATAAAGATGTGACAGAACCGCGCCAATAAAAATCAAATTAATCCAAAAATTTGGAAAAACGTCTGTGAGACATAATAGGAAGATGGAGAAGTCAGCTGGAAACCGTATACATGTATAGTGCAGAGATGTGAACTCGAGACCTCAGGTTTACACCGCCAGCTCCTTGCTGACGTCTCTACCCCCACCCCGGCATTCTCTTTACAGTTTGTACCGGCTTTGGGGCGTGTCCAAAGTAGTGACTGGCGTGCGTTCCCAGGAACCATTTTTAAGCCTCCTTACACACTATGGCCCTTGGACTTCACTCCACTCCACTTTGTCTAACACGTAGATAGTTCACTGCTTCCCCCTTCCCCAAAGTATTAACCATTACAGCTATCCTAGGCGGTCCACGCTTTCTGATGTTGGCGTTGAGGTGGAAGTGAGGCGAGATACAGCCTGGGGAAGGATGTAAATAATAGCAAACCTTAAGACTCCACTGTCCCCGCTCCTCCTCCACCAGACAAGTTCTTTGTGCCCCTTCTCATCTCACCCTGCAGCCACCACTTGAAGCACAGTCTCTACATAACAGCCTTTCCTCATCTTTTTGCCTTTTACACGGTTTGAAAGAATGACTGACTTTCCTGTCAGGGATACTCAGAGGTGACCGGAAGTGAGCCAGTGAAGCCCTTCCTCCCACAGCGGCAAAATAAAAATTGGTCCTACTCCCGATCGCATGCTTTGTCCAAAAGTAGAAAGTCACATAAAAAAAAAAAAAAATTTATACCTTCTCCAGTCACTGACTAGCCAATATTTCTCCTTGGTTCTCATATCTGAGGTATCCCATTCTCAAGCTGACCCCGCTAAAAAAAGGGGTCTGTGCATTCTGCCTGTTGGAGCTGAAGCCTGGACTTGGCTCCAGAAAACTTGGCGGAGCTTCCACCAGAACAAAGGGCAGAGTTTTCACAAATAAACAGAAGGGTTTGCAGTTCAGATCGTGACCCTGTCCACAGCCAGTTTACTAATAGAATATAATTCAAACTCTAGTAATTAGGCATCGCCTGGCCTGGTACAACGCAGTAGTAGCCAGGGCTAACTGCCACACAGGCAGTGTCTTTTCTTGAAGGCAAAGGCAACTGCTGCCATCCCTTTGGGTGTAGCCAGCATTTCCTTCCTCTCACAAACCACAGCAGTTAAAGTGAAAACAGGCTGTAGCAAGAGGCAGGAAAGCACGCTGCATCGTTGCTAGTGTCTGATAAACACACTGGAGAGGAGGCCTTGTGATCTCCACTTGTCCGGAAGGGTGTGCTGTGTAATCTTAGATTTCTCTCAAAAATTTAGCTTCTACAGAATTTCTTAAACCAGTGGGCTCTCCACTGGCCTGTCCAGAGGTGAAGGGGCACTGGAGGTAGGAAATTTCAACTGTGTGTATTAATAATGATATTTCGTGTAACAGTTCAGAAATGACTACAACTGGTCATGGTGGCTTACACCTTTGATCCTAGTGTGGGGAAGCAGAGGCAGGCAGATCTCTGTGAGTTCCAAACCAACATCGTCTACAGAGTAAGTTTCAGATCAGCCAACGCTACATAATGAGACCCTGTCTCAAAAAAGCAAACAAACAAAAAACGGCTTTATGTATTATATTCTCAAAATATGCCTTTCTAACATGGGTAGTTTGCTTCTGAAGCCCCAGTTCCCCCCCATACCCACGAAAACTGTAAACTCTTCAGAGCCAAAATCAACTTTGAAGAAATAGGAGCATCCAGGAGATGGATTGCATCATCCCTGGGAGCCCATTCCTGAAGGTGACTGGAACCTCAGCAGATGGCAGGAAGTAGGGCAGGGAGTGGTGAAGGGCTTTGGCCTGACAAGAGGCTGCAGAGAGAAAAAGCAAAGGGGTGGACAGGGCCCAAGCTCTTTATCTGCCCAAATCATCATCTGGCTGTAGCTACAACATGGGTGCCAGCAATCTAGGCCGCTTGCTCTGTCCCTACACACGGCAAGGAAGTGCAAACACTACTCAAGGGTCACAGTGAACATTTTTAAAGTTGGGCGGATATCATTGAAGAACTAGTGGTTTGGAATATCAGTTTACCAGGAAGGTGAAGGGAAATAAATAAATAAATAGATAGATAGGACAAACATCTCCGAAGAGCTGAAGGGTGTCCAGGTGCTGAGCGCCTTGGGAGACCAGCAAACAAAGGATGTCAGGTAGTTGTCCTTAGCTGACTTCCATTTTTCGCTTTGTTCTGTCTAGGACTCCAGCCTAGGGAGTGGTTCCACTCACATTCAGGGTGAATTAAACCTCTCTATAGACACCTCCACAGACACACCCAGAACTGTGTCTCCTCGCTGAGTCCAAACCCAGTCAGGCTGACAACAAAGTTCATGTAGCCTGAGAGAGCTATCAAGTTTTTGATCTTTCAAAAAAAAAAAGAAAAAAGAAAGAAAGAAAAAAGAAAATAAAAAACAGCTTTCAAAAAAACCCAGCTGTTTTCTTTTTCCTACCATTTTTCTCGTCTCTAGCCCTCTGTGCTATTATTTCTGTTTCTGTGGTGATGGGCTCTTGAATTCCTACTTACCTAAAACCTGAAGTAACACTGTTGTTCTGAGGGTTTTTTCCAAGGTTCTCAATGTGCAGTTGAGTAATCAAACTCTGTCTCAGCCCCGCTCTGATTGCATTCCCCAAGCTTTGGTATGCTGTGACTGATTGCACTAATCTCTGTCCTTCCTAATTTAATATCTAATTTATTAGGCCCTATAGGAGGAGCTAAGGTGGGAGGAGTAAAGAAGAGGAAGAGGAGGAGTAAGGGAGGAGGAGGAGAAGGAAGAGGAGGAGCTAAGGGAGAGATGAAACATGGAGGTGAATGTTCACGTGTCTCTTCCAGTCAAAGGTAGTTGGTATATCTAGGTTAGGTATTGGGTTACACTTCTGATTGTATGGGCATCTTGTTATTGATCATTACCAAACTTATAAAGCCTTTGATTAAAATTTAAGCATTAGAGTTTCATTGTCTTACTGGGCCTGCATGGATGGCTGGATGGTCTGGGCAATGCCCAGCCTTGCAGAGATTAGCAGAGCCATCTTCCACACTGGCATCTCATGGGTGGCAGGGCTGGAGTTTCTGGCTGGCTGTTTCTAGCTGTGGCGTGCACGTGGCCTCTGGCTACACAACATGGTGGCTGAGCTAGGCAGAGACACAGCAGCTTAGATAGTAGACTTGTCCAGAGGCTGTTTTTAAATAATTACTTCAACAAGGCCCCGTGGTTTCTGAGTTTGCTGTTTAATTTCTACAACTCTGCTTCTGATTTCTAACTGTATCTATCTCGATGTAGTTGAAAACAGTTTCCCTGCTTGTACACAGGTGCTACATGCAAAGACCCTCACAGATGCCTAAAACTGAGCGGCACTGAACTCTGCAGAAACCACATTTCTTTTCAAAGCTGCCAGGCTCTGAAATGTGCCTGTGGTTGATCTGCACAGCTGTGTTGTGCTTCTCTGTTTGTGGTCAGAAGACTTTGCTTGATACCTGGGTTGGTTCCAAGGTTCAGGATGATTTCTTGCACCTAGTCTAGGGGTAGAAAAATGGGCCTTTGTATCTGTGAAGCAAGACTCAGCCTTGTCTGCTTCCACTCCCATTTCAGAAGCAATGAACATTGCCTGTGCCCAGAGGTGAAAGTCCGCTGTTCCACAGCTGATGACTTGGGAGATGGACAAGCTCCAAATGCATACAGTCACAAGACATTTGAGTAATCCTAACCCACACAGAGGAAACCCACACAAAAACCAGCCCCTGTGAGGACATTCTAATGAAATCCTACAGATGTGGGATAACTTGCCAGTCACACCCAGAGGACTTCACATCCACTCACACTCTCATCTTCATGGGCCTCTTCTGGGTGCTCATCAGAGACATTGAGGGTAACACGGGAAACCACATAGAGTCCTTTGTGCCACAGGAATGAGGAAGAGAACAGAAACTGCTCAGGGAGACACACAGAGCCCTGTCTTCTCCTAAGCTTTGTAGTAGAAGAAGAAAAGGCTGTGGGATGGAGGGACAAGGCTCACAAAATCCCTGTAGACAAATATTCTTAGCAATCTATTATTTCATACAATGGAATACTACCCAGAAATGGAAAGAATAACTACTGATACATACAAGAATCTACACAGACCGCAAGATTATCACAAGACCAAATAAAAGTCTACTCTGAAGGGTTGCACATGCTACAGCTCCATTTACATCACATTGCTGAGACAGCAAGGGGGGGGGAATGAGTTTTCAGTTGCAGGTGATGGAGTGGAGTCAGAGAATGGGTGAGGATACAGAGTAGTATGTCTTCCATGGTGCTTACTCCTCAGTCTAGATTCGGGTTGTTGGCTAAAAGAATCTCAATAGGAGATCAAACAAACTCACAGTGATGTGTGTGCATGTGTGTGCAAGCATGCCAGGACAAAGGCTGTTTAAAAAGAAGTGAACATAGTATCAGGTCTGTGGCTTGGTTAACAGTGACAGGCCAGTGCTGACTCCCTAACTCAGGCTGTCGCGGCTGTATTCAGTGAAGCACTGCAGGAGGAACCACATACAGAGATTAAGCTCTCTCTGTACCATTTCTTTCACTACCCCATGAGCCTATAATTAAAATTACAAGTTCTCTTACAAAAGTCACAGACCATCAGACCTGGAATAACTCAAGAGCTAGTCCATCAGTAAGACTGATGCTCTAAAGACACATATAGATTAGCAGACACCATCCTCCCCACCACCATCCCCAAAAGAGTTAATAACACAATGGTATTATGGAAAACCCATCTTCACTAAAGCCAGAGAGTGAACTCAGACCATGCACAGCACAGGAGCTTAGACCAGAGCATCGATCGATATCAGACATTAAAGGGATACAAATAGGGAAAAATCACTCCTATTTATAGATGATATGTCATACATAAGAAACTCCAGAGTAATTCACTAGAAAACTTCTAGAAACGACCAACAAAATTAACTTAGAAAAATCCTTTCTAGATACCAACAACAAGCTGAGAAAGATGATGTTGAACATACTCCATTCATAATCTCAAAAAAATAGGAATTAACCATGCACTATGCCCAGTTATGCACCTGGGCCTGTGTTCTTAACCAGACCTGCATACCAGAAGAGTCTTTGGGCTACAAAGCAGAAAGTGGACAGGATGAAGACTCTTAGTAGCTCCTTAGGTCCTTTGGCGCCATCTGCTGTTGATCTAGGGTTGGCGGTACCGAACAGGGCCCCTCTTATCGCAACATACCTGTTTCCTACTCTCTCTCCTGGTGAATAATTCTCAAAGAAAGTGAGATTACTCTCATTTAAACTAAAACGTGATTAGAATTTGATAATTAAGATGATGAACGAGAAATGGACAATGATAACCCAGTGGACTCATGATCCATCACTCCCCAAACCCCAGACACCCAAATCCCACTCCCTTTCTGGCCTGTGCCTTATGCTAGGGCAGATCACCAGCTTGTCTGCTCCACTGAAGACTCCACAGTCTGAAGGCCTCACAGGAAGTCTGCTACAGCCTGGGCCATAGGACTCCCAAGAGACCAGCAGCAACCCAGAGACACAGGAGGCAGGCTCCAAATAGAGACACCAGAGCAGCTAATACCAGAGATAAACAGATGGTAAAAGACAAGGGCAAGACCATAAGCAACAGAAGCCAATATACTTTGGCATCCAGTTCTCCTACCACACCAAACCCTGGATACACCAACACACATGAAAATCAGGAAGCTGACCTAAAACCCTATCTCATGAAGATAATAGAGTTCTTTAAGGAGGATATAAATAACTCACTGAAAGAAATACAGGTAAACAGGTAGAAGCCCTTAAAGAGGAAACAAATGCCTTAAAGAAATACAAAAAAAAAAACCCACAATCAAACAAGTGAAGGAATTGAACAAAGTAGTCCAAGACCAAAAAATGGAAGTAGAAACAATAAAACACAAATGGAGGCAACCCTGGAAATGGAAAACCTAGGGAAGAGGTCAGGAATTATAGATGCAAGCATCACCAACAGAATACAAGAGATAGAAGAGAGAATCTCAGGGGTAGAAGATACCTTAGAAGATATTGACACACTGTCAAAGGAAATTTAAAACATAAAAAACTCCTAATCTAAAACATCCAGGAAATCCAAGACACAATGAAAAGACCAAATGTAAGAATAATAGGAATAGAGGAGAGCAAAGATTCCCAGCTCAAAGGACCTAAAAATGTCGTCAACAAAGTCATAGAAGAAAACTTCCCCAACCTAAAACAAGAGATGTGGGGGGTAGGTGGGGGCACACCCTTGTGGAGGCAAGAGGGGGGATGGAATACGGGGTTCCTGGGTGGTAAGGGGAATGGGGTAAGGGGATAAAATCTGAAATGTAAACATAACATATGTTTATAATAAAAAATATGAAAAAAACAAGAGATGGCTATAAATGTACAAGCAGTCTATAGAACACCAAATAGATTGGACCAGAGAGAAAATCCTCTCATCTCATAACAATCAAAACACTAAAGGAACAGAACAAAGAAAGAATATTAAAAGCTGCAAGGGTACAATTAGGAATAATTATGCTCTAATTGCATTTTGAGAGAAAAGTTTTATTTTAACAGGAAGGGTGAAGCTAGGTGATGAGAGAGAGAAAGAGAGAGAAGGGGGGGCAGATGTTCACATGTCTCCATCAGTCAAAGATAGTTTATATATCTCGGTTAGGTATTGGGTTACACTTCTGATTGAGCATTACCAAACTTATAAAGCCTTTGGTTAACATTTTTTTAAAAATGTATAAAAGCAAAAAGGAAAAGGGGGCATGGGATAGGGGTTTTCTAGGGAGGGGAAATGGGGAAAGGGGATGGCATCTGAAATGTAAATAAAATATAAAAAAAAAATTTTTAAAGCTGCAAGGGGAAAAAGCCAAGTAACATATAAAGGCAGACCTGTCAGAATTATACCAGACTTCTCAACAGAGATACTAAAAGCCAGAAGAGCCTGGACAGAGGTCATGTAGACCCTAAGATAACACAAATGCCAGCCCAGGCCAAAACCAAATTCAAACAATATCTATCTACCAATCCAACCCTACAGAGGATTCTAGAAGAAAAACTCCAACACAAGGAGGGTACCTACACCAAAGAAAAAACAAGATATTAATCATCTCACAACAAAACCAAAAGGAGAGAATCATATGCACATAATGCCACCTACAACAGAAAACATAACAGGAACTAACAATGACCTGTTTTTAATATCTCTCAATATCAACAGACTCAATTCTCCAATAAAAAGACATAAGCTAATAGACTGGATATGCAAACAGGATCTAGCACTATGCTGCATTCAAAAAAAACACACCTCAATAACAAAGGCAGACACGACCTCAGATTAAAAGGCTGAAAAAAAAGTCTTCCAAGCAAGTGGTCCCAAGAAACAAGTAGAAGTTGTCATCCTAAAATCCAATAAAATATAGACTTTCAACCAAAAGTTATCAAATGAGATGGGGAAGGACACTTCATATTCATCAAAGGAAAAATCCAACAAGAGAAAGTCTCAGTTCTGAACATCTATGCCCAAGGGTACACACATTCACAAAAGAAACTTTACCGAAGCTCAAATCACACAATGAACCCCACGTAATAAGATTGGGAGACTTAAACAACCCACTCTCACTAATGGATAGGTCATTGAAACAAACTAAACAGAGACACAGTAAAACTAATAAAGATTATGAACCAAATGAATTTAACAGATATCTATAAAACATTTCACTCTAAAACAAAAGAATATACCTTCTCAGCACCTTATGGCACCGTCTCAAAAATTGACCATATAGTGGGTCACAAAACAAGCCTCAACCAATACAAGAAGATTGAAATAATCCCATGCATCCTATCAGATCACAAAGGCCTAAGGTTGGTCTTCAATAACAACAAAACAACAGAAAAACCACATACCCATTGAAACTGAACAACTCTCTACTCAATGATAACTTAGTCAGGGAAGAAGTAAAGAAAGAAATTAAAGACTTCCTGGAATTTCATGAAAATGATGACACATCATACCCAAACTTATGGGATACAAGGAAAGCAATGCTAAGAGAAAAATTCATAACACTGAGGTAAAGAAATAGGAGAGATCTTACTTACACTAGCAACTTAACAGCACACCTGAGAGCTCTAGAACCAAGAGAAGCAAACACACCAAGATGAGTAGAAGGCAGGAAATAGTCAAACATGGGCCAAAATCAAACAAATAGAAACAAAAGGAATGACACAAAGAATCGACAAAACTAAAAGCTGATTCTTTGAGAGAATCAACAAGATAGATAAACCCTTAGTCAAATTAACTAAAGGGCCCAGAGGCAGTAACCAAATTAACAAAATCAGAAAAAAAGAGAGAAAGACATAAAAAGAGAAACAGGAAATTCAAAAAAAAAAAATCAGATCCTACTACAAAAGCCTATACTCAACAAAACTGGAAAATCTAGATGAAATGCATGGTATTCTAGACAGATACCACCTACCAAAGTTAAATAGAAAGCAGGTAAATTATCTGAACAGGTCTATATCCCCTAAGGAAATTTTTAAAAATCACTAAAAGCCTCCCAACCAAAAAAAAAAAAAAAACACCCAGGGCCAGATGGCTTTAGTGCAGAATTCTACCAGACCTTCAAAGAGCTAATATCAATACTCCTCAAACTATTCCATAAAATAGAAACAGAAGGAACACTACCTAATTCATTCTATTAACTCTGATACTAAACCACACAAGGACCCAACAAAGAAAAAGAACTCAGACAAATTTTACTTATGAATATTGATGCAAAAATACTCAATAAAATTCTCACAAACCAAATCCAAGAACACATCAAAATGATCATTCACCATGATCAAGTTGGCTTCATTCCAGGGATGCAATGTTGGTTCAGTATACAAAAATCCATTAACGTAATCCAATAAATAAACAAACTCAAACTAAAAAAACCACATGATCATCTCATTACATGCTGAAAAAGCATTTGACAAAATAAAACACCCCTTCATGTTAAAAGTATTGGAGAGATCAGGAATTCAAGGCCCATACCTAAACATAATAAAAGCAATATACAGCAAAACAGCAGCCAATATCAAAACAAATTGAGATATACTTGAAGCAATCCCACTAAAATCAGGGACAAGACAAGGATTCCCCCTCTCCTCATTTCTATTCAATATAGTACTCGAAGTGCTAGCTAGAGCAATAAGACAACAAATGGAGATCAAAGGGGTACAAATGGGCAAAGAAGAAGCCAAGGTATCCCTATTTGCAGATGTTATGATAGTATTCATAAGCAACCCCAAAAATTCTACCAGAGAACTCCTACAGCTGATAAACAACTTCAGCAAAGTAGCTGGATACCAACTTAACTCAAATAAATCAGTAGCCTTCCTTTATACAAAAGATAAACAGACTGAGAAAGAAAATAAGGAAACAACACCCTTCACAATAGTCACAAATAATATAAAATATCTTGGGGTAACTCTAACCAAACAAGCCGAAGATCTGTATGACAATAATTTCAAGTCTCTCAAGAAAGAAATCAAAGAAGACCTCAGAAAATGGAGATATCTCCCGTGCTCATGGATTGGTAGAATTAACATAATAAGGATGGCCATCCTACCAGAAGCAATCTGCAGGCTCAGCATAGTCCCCATCAAAGTTCTGACACAGCTCTTCAGAGACATGGAAAGAGCAATTCTCAAGTTCATCTGGAAGGATAGAAAACCCAGAATAGCAAAACTATTCTTGACAATAAAAGAGTTTCTGGGGGAGTCACCATCCCTGACCTCAAGTTGTACTACAGAGCAATGGCAGTGGGAGCTACATGGTATGGGTACAGAGACAGACAGGTTGATCAGTGGAATGGAGTTGGAGACCCAGAAACAAAACCACACACACTTGCAGACACTTGATCTTTGACAAAGAAGACAAAAATATACAGTATCTTCAATAGGTGGTGCTGGTCTATGCAGCCTATATGTACAGAAATGAAAATAGATCCATATTTGTCACCTTGCACAAGGCTTGGGTCCAAGTGGATCATTGGCAGGAGGGGCCAGGGATTTCTGAACTGAATGGAGATTTCACAACAGAGGAATCTTGAATGGCTGAGAAGCACTTGAAGAAATGGTCAAAGTCCTTAGTGATCAGAAAAATGTAGATCAAGGTGACCCTGGGATTCCACCTTACACCAATCAGAATGGCTGGGATCAAAAACTCAGGTGACAGCACATGTTGTCAAGGATGTGGAGAAAGAGGAACACTCCTCCATTGCTGGTGGGATTGCAAACTGGTACAATCACTCTGGAAATCAATCTGGCATTTCCTCAGAAAACTGAAGACACATCTACCTAAAGATCCAGCTGTGCCACTCTTGAGCATATACCCAGAAGATGCCCAACCATGCCACAGGGACACATGTTCCACTGTGTTCATAGTGGCCTTATTTGTGATGGCTGGAGGATGGAGATAGCCCAGATGTCCCACAACAGAAGAATGGATGCAAAAAAAAACGTGGTTCATTTACACAAAGGAATACTACTCAGCTATTAAGAACAAGGATATCATGAGTTTTGCAGGCAAATGGATAGAACTAGAAAATATCATCCTGAGTGAGGTAACTCAGATGCAAAGGATACGAATGGTATGTACTCACTAAGTGGATATTAGCCAAAAATGTACAGAATACCCAGGATACAATTCACAGAACTCAAGAAAGTTGACAGGACAAAGGGCCCAAGTGAGGATGTTTAAATCCCACTTGGAAGGGAGAAGAGAGCAATCATGGGAAGCAAAGGGAGGGAGGGAGGGCCTTGGGTAGAAGAGGAGATGAGGAGGGAAAGGGGGAACATGGTGGAGTATTGTGGGGGGACAAGACTGAAGCTCTGAGGGCCAGCAGGGGAAATGGAGACAGACAGCCTCAGGGGGTAGGAGGCGGAAGACCCTCTAGAATGTGCTAGAGACCTGGGAGGTAGAAGACTCAAAGGGAGGGACCTTGGATGGGATGCCCTACAGTAGGGAGAGGGGGCTTGTGGAGTCCACCCAGTGGAAAGACAGGACATCGAGTGGAGAGATGGGGTTGCCATCCTACAGTCAAGGGCTCTGACCCAGGGTTGTTCCTGTCTGGAAGAAGTTCAGGGACAAAGACTGGGGGGAGCCTGAGGGAAGGGAGGTTCAATGAAGGGCCCAAGTTGGGATCCACCTGGGGGGGAGGCTCCAGGGCCTAACACTATTACTGATGCTGTGGTGTGCTTGCAGACAGAGGCCTAGCATGGCTGCCCTCCAAGAGGCCCAAGGAGCAGCTGGAATCAGGTGTGAGTGCTTACACCCAGCCAGTGGGCAGAGGCCGGGGACCCCTGTGGTTGAATTGGGGAGGTGCTGGGGGAGGCTGAGGAGGAAGGTGTCCCCATGGGAAGACAAGCATTCTTGACTAGCCTGGACTTGGGCACTGGGCTACCTACCAGGCAGCATACACCAGATAATATGAGGCCCCACCCACACCCCAACCCTCCATCCCCACCCCACACATGTGCAGTGGAGAACTGCCTGGTCCAGCCTCAGAAAGAAGAGACTTGCCTGGCCCTTGGGAGACTTGAGGCCCCGGGGAGTGGGACAGAGGGTGGACCAGGATGGGGATAATGACTAGACTGTAAAAAAATAAAAGATTAAATAATAATAAAAAAATTATTTGCTTTAAAGTAAATACTGCACTGACAAATACACACTTAGACATGAGTATATCTAAGTCATATTTTCATCACAATTAAACATCTTTGGGGTGAGTAGATGGCTCGGTGTGTAAAAGTACTTGCAGCACACACCTGATAACCTGAGTTCAGATCCCCAGAGCCCACAGAAAGTGTGACTCAGTGTGAAAGTGGCAGTAATCCCAGCATGCCCTGGGGTCTCCAGAGGGATGAAAACATCTCCAAAAACTCACCGGGCCAGCAACAGAGACCTGTGTCAAGGCAGAAGGCAATGGCCAACACCCAAGGGCCTCTCTCTCTCTCTCTCTCTCTCTCTCTCTCTCTCTCTCTCTCTCTCTCCCTCCCTCCCTCCCTCCCCCTCCCCTCCCCTCCCCTTCCCTCTCCCTCTCCCTCACCTCTCTCTCCCTCCCCCTTCCCCTCCCCCTCCCCCTCTCCCCTCTCCCTCTCCCTGTCCTCCCTGTCCCTCCTCCCCTCCCCCTTCCCCTCCCTCTCCTCCCTCTCCCTCTCCCTCTCCCTCTCCCCTCTCTCTCTCTTGCACACATACACTTTTATACTTTTAAAATTAAACATCCTTGCATATTAATGAAACACCTTATCTGCTTTAAAAGGTTTTAGACAAGAATAAAGGAAATCTAACTTTGGTGTCTTTCATGATCTCAGGGTCTCTGCTGCATACAAGGTAATAAATACAAATACAGTGAGCTAGTGATTATTAGTCATGGAAAGTCTGAAAAGACATAATAAATACAAAGGCTCTAGATCTAAATTCCTTTCAAATACACTGTTACTAAGTTATTTATCTAAGTTATTTATCTTAAAACCTTTGCCTTCAGATCTTAAACCTCAAAGTAGAGATAAGGTAAGTTGTTAGTAACTTTGTCATACATGTGTGTATGTGCCAACAAAATATGTCTAAATAGTTAGACTTGAAACTTAAAATTCAAATAACTAATGCCATCCTAAAATGTTTTCCTTGATTTTAATCATTAATACAAATATAAACTACTAATTTACCTAACTTCACAATTTGAGTAAAACTTTAAGAGTCCTTGTCTCTGATAAACCTGGATTATTAGCAATAATTTGCTTATTGGTACTCATTCCAATATTATTTAAAACCTCAAGATGACTTTAGATTTAATACTAAAATAGTTAATTGTATCAATTTATCTGAAGATTTATGAAGAGAATAAATCCATATACCTGCTCATTTTTTTAATGTAACAGCCACGATTGTTACAAAAGGAAGCTCTTGGAGAATGAGAGGGCAGCTGCCCCTGGGTGCTGATGAAAGGGTTTTTTATAAAAACTAAAAATGCAGCAACCACCGTTTCTGCTTATAAAGAACTACAAGTGCTGTTATGGGCAAGCAAGGGCAGACTCCGGTGTCTGACTTTGTGCTGGAGTTCAAATGAGAGTGATGGATGCAGGATTCGGCAGGATGAAACGTAAATGCTTTTGTTTCTGTGTGGTGTAATAGTCTGTGGTTGTGGAAAATCAAAAAAGAAAAAAGAAAAACAAAAAAACAAATCTCAAAGCAGTTTAATTTGCATGTTCCTCTATGTTGAGGCTGTCAAGCACTTTTATTTTGATATTTTCTTTATTTACATTTCAAATATTATCCCCTTTCTCAGTTTCCCCTCCAGAAACCTCCTATCTCATCCCCCATCCCCCTGCTTCTATGAGCATGTTCCCCCACCCACCCACCCACTCCCACCTCCCCGATCTGGCATTCCCCTACACTGGAGCATCAAGCCTTCACAGGACCAAGGGCCTCTCTTCCCATTGATGCCCGAAAAGGCCATCTTGTGCTCCATATGTGAATGGTGCCATGGGTCGCTTTGGTTGGTGGTTAAGTCCCTGGGTGCTCTGGGGGTTCTGGTTGGTTGGTATTGTTGTTCTTCCCATAGGTTGCAAACCCCTTCAGCTCCTTCAGTCCTTTCTCTAATTCCACCATTGGGAACCCCGTGTTCAGTCCAATGGTTGGCTGTGAGTATCTGCCTATTTGTCAGGCTCTAGCAGAGCCTCTCAGGAGACAGCTATATCAGGCTCCTGTCAGCAAGCACTTCTTGGTATCTGCAATAGTGTCTGGGCTTGATGACTGTATATGAGATGGATCCCCAGGTGGGGCAGTCTCTGGAAGGCCTTTCCTTCAGTCTCTGCTCCACACTTTGTCTATTTCCTCCTGTGAGTATTTTGTTCCCCCTTCTATGAAGGAACAAAGCACCCTCACTTTGGTTTTCCTTCTTCATGTGGTCTGTGAATTGTATTGTGGATATTCCAAGCTTTTGGGCTAATATCTACTTATCAGTGAGTACATACCATGTGTGTTCTTTTGTGACTGGGTTACATCACTCAGGATATTTTCTAGTTCCATCCATTTGCCTAAGAATTTCATGAATTCATTGACTTTAATCACTGAGTAGTACTCCATTGTGTAAATGTACCAAATTTTCTGTATCCATCCTCTGCTGAAGGACACCTGGGTTCTTTCCAGCTTCTGGCTATTTATTATAAATAAGGCTGGCCAAGCACTTTTCAATAGGCTGTGACCATTATACTCGAGAGCTGTCCATTCAGTACTTTGGTGTGTTCACTGATTGAATGGTGTGTTTTGGCTTAATTACTATAGTTTATGTTTTCTTTGTTTTAGTTCAAATATAATAACATCATTTCACCATTTCCTCTCTTCAATACATCTCATAACCCCCTCCTCCCTGTAAAATCCATGGCCTCGTTTATTGGGAAGTGTGTGTGTGCACACAAATATAAAAATACAACCTGCTGGGTCTGCTTAGGATTGTTTGTGTGTACAGTTTCAGGGCTACTTTGGTACTGTATAAGCAATTAGGGCCTCATGCCTGAGAAAGACAAATCTTTCTCTTGGCAGTCATTAGTTGCCTGTACTTCTTCATCTAGGAGTGGGAGCCTCTTGAGATTCCCCTCTCCCATGTTAGCATGTGAATTGGTCTTAGCTATTGTTTGGGTCTTATTTAGGCTGCCATATTGTTGTGCTATCACTAGGAGACACCACCTAGAGCAGACTTCCTGATCCTCTCTGGCTTTTACAATCTTTCCACATCTTCTTCCTCCATGTCCCCTGCGCCTTAGGTGCCAGGGTTCTGTTTTAGATTTATCCATTGGGGTTGGCACTTGTGATCAGTTGTTCTCTGTATTGACCAGTTTTCTATAATGGTCTCCATCTGCTGTAAAGAGACGAGGAAGAGTACACGTATCTGTGAGTATAAAGATGAGTACTCAGAGTGTAGATAGGAATGGTGCTGGTTTGGTAAGAGTGGTCAGAGGTTTTCCTGTAAACTCCATTACCTCACTAGCCCTGAGTAGTTGGTTAAATTTTCAGTAGTAGGCATGATTTCCATCCTGTTAAGCAGAGCTTTAGTCCAGTTAGACAGCTGTTGGTTATCACCAAGACGTGTAAGTGCCACTACTGCACCTTCAAGCTATCTTGCCATATCAATCATAGTTGTGTTTCAAAGGTGTCATGGGACTGCCTATTGCTTCCCTTCCTTGGTAGCTTATATAACCCTTCTGGTACTACAAAAACTACTCCTTATAGAAGAGGTATAGGTAAGATCCAGCTTGAATCATCCAAGTTCTATGTCTGAAGTTCAACATCTGGGAGGCAACCAAGGGCAACGCCAATGGCCTGAATTTTCTGAACAACCCAAAAAGGTTTCTCATGCCTCATGCTGGGCTTTTGTTAGATATTTTATGTATTCAAGATATTAATCCTCTAATACATAGATGACAGAGGTCATCTCTTAATCTGTAGGCTTTCTCTTCAGATGGTTCTCTCCTTTGTTGGGCAGAAATTTTATTAATTACATGTAATTCCATTTGTCAACACTTACAATTACTTCCTGTGCTATATGTATCATTTGAAGAAAGCTTTTGCCTGTACCTACATTTTGAAGTGTTTTATATGTCCATATATGTCTATTTATGTGCTGGACTATAAGATTAATTTGCATATATTAGAGGATAGCTCCTGCTTTAGTTTGCTTTCTATTGCTGTGATAAAATGCTGACCAAAAACAGCCTGGAGAGGGAAACCAAGTTGGGAACTGAAGCAGAAGCCATGGAAGAGTGCTGCTTACCTACCAGTTACAGCTCTGCCTCAGAGAGCTAATTAGGAATTAGCAGACAGGCAAACAGACACATAAAGGAGAACCAGGCAGAGACCTGGAAGTCAAAGTAGCTCCCACGCAGGTCCAATGGCCACAGCCATATAGAATCCACAATGCACACTGCATTGACACTCACACTGGCTATGCTAATGGCACCCCCACCCCAGAACCATGTGGATATGTACAACCAGGCAAGGTACAACCTCTGATTAAATAATGCCAGTTAGGTCAAGAGCAGAAGTAAATCCATAGCACTCAATAAAACAAAGATTCAAGATTACACAGCACACACAATTCCCTTTGTAAGAGTAACAGGAATGTTTTTAAAAGAGGAAAGGAGAGAGGGAGGAGGGAGAAAACAGTGAGTATCAAGACATAAACTACAGCAAGTTGCTGGCACCCAGTAATCCTGGAGAGAGGGCTAAGTAACCCTACGCCAGTGAGAAGTTAGAAGACAGAGAAGGGAAAATTTGAGCATCAATCTGCCACTGACCAGCCTCCCTCCACCCCAACTTCAGCATCGGAACCTACCCACTTGTCAGTCCAGTTTATTCTTCATACAAATATTTTACAATTTTATTTTTAAATCATTTACACATATGCATACAAAGAAAAATAAATTTCAGGATGGAATTTTGGGACCACGGCAGTTTAAAAAAAATTCTGATCATTAGCTACTGAAGACAAGGTAAGAGGCTTAGCAGTCATTGATGGGGTTTGCGCGTCTCCCCACACAGAAAACAGTGGAGAAGCCTCCAGCTGCTCCCCCAGCATCCCTTCATCTTCACCTTGTGGAGGTAATAGAGGGGAAGGGGTTTTCAGTAATACCCCTATAACTGTTTCAAGAAGGCTTATGGTAACACTGAACCTCCCTTTGTTGGGAATTTGGCAAGAAAGCAACTTCTGAACCAGTTTGCTACAGAGTTTGTCTAGTTCTCACTTCCAAGTCTCCCAAGCAGAGGAGAGGACTGAAGCACTGACCACACACTACTGCCCCCACCCCAGGGCTGAGACTCCACAAATGAACCTCCCTCCCTCCCTCAGAGGCCATGCCACCTGCAGTGACAAGCCCTGGCCCTGAGGACAGTACAGTAACCACATGAACATCCACAGCTTCAGTGTCCCCCCAGAGGATCCAAGCTCGCTCCCAGAAGTGATGGAGCTGCGAGCACTTGTCCCAAGTCTGGCTCTGTGGAGCCACAACACCATTCCAGTGAGCAGGCCAACCCCTAACATCCAACCCAGCCGGCATCACACAGATGCTCAGGGGAACCTCTTACACACAATTGCCCAAGGATGCCGGACTGTTACCAATTCCCAGGAAGAGTAGGGCAAGGAGAAACTTACAAATGTGGTAGACCCTATCAGAAATGGCAGCTGGTGACAATTCCCCTATGTCATTGGGTCCTACCCAAAAAGCAGCACCAAGAAAGGGCATGAGGAACAAAAAGATGTGTAGCTGGATACACAGCCCTTGAATTACCAAGGGACAGACAGCTCAACCCTACAATTAAGTAGGACCTAAGACACAGCTATGCACCCTACTCTGAGGCAGCTCCTGAGAGGTCGTACCGCTTGTGGTCATCAGCCCACCCCCTTGGTAGGCCCATCTGAGGAGAGGGAGTCACACCCAGAGCACGGACCCCTCCAAGCAGACACTCACAGGGCAGCCCATCCCACTGTCACTGGGGCAGGCCAAACATAGCTAGGAGGGCAGACAGATCCCGAGCATCGGCTGCCCCATAGGCATCACTCTGGCCTAGCATGGATAACGCCAACCGCAGGGTACTCCAGATGTTCTCAGACATGGCGCCCCCCTCCCCCCGAGGGCCCCGGCTCTTCCTCTGCATGTTCAGTGCCTCCAGAAAGTGTTCCACAGCCTCACTGTAGGGAAGAGGAAGGAGAGCCGTGAGCAGGACAACAGAGGGCAGGGCAGAAGGGGCAGGGAGCATCACAACATTAGAGACCAAGGCTGAGAAGACAAGGCTCGCCTGTGTACAGCAGGACTACTCACCGGTGAGCCCCGAGGTTAATGCAGCTGATGCCTAGGTTATAGCGGGACCGGATATACCCGGGCTGTAGTTCAAGGGCTCTGCGGTATGCGGCCACTGCTTCTTCACTCTGGTTCCCATTGGCCAGGGTGGCCCCAAGCTTGTTCCACAGCAAATAGTCCTAGACAGGGACAGAGAGGTCTGAGAACATGAGCTAGACTTGGGCCAACTTCTGCCCATTCCTCCACCTGCTTCCCTGCTGATTGGCTAATGTAGTTAGTTACTAGCCCACCCTCTTCCCCTCAGCAGCTCACAGTGGTCACTGGGGTATCCCAAGCAGACTCCCATGCCCATATGCTCCTGCTCTCCCCAGCACCCTTGCCTTCTCCCCGTCTTCCCGGGGCTTTCATGGCATGCACACTGGAATGCAATCTCCCATGTGCAAATGACTCTTCAACCTTCTTTCCCAAAGCTCACATTGGGGCGAACACTGAGGGCAGCCGTGAAACAGTCCACAGCCTTGTCGTACTCCCCGCTCAGGTTGAAGAGGACTCCCAGGCCACACTGCACATCAGGGTCAATGGATGTAGGGTCCAGACGCACAGCTGCCAGGAAGAGTTCTTTTACTTCAAGAAACAGGGAGCTAAGTAAGGAAAAGAAGAAGTGCAGAAGTAGGTAAATAGGTCTAGCTGTATTCATAGCCTCCAAACAATCTCTTAAGTCAGCCATATTCCCAGGATTCAATGGTGTTTCAGTCATCTTTACCCACATCCAGTTTACAGCCTGCTTTTTTGTTCATCACAGTACTGCATGGCAGAATTCAGACCCCTTTCACACTGGCCCTAAGGGACCCATTACACTCTTGGATCTCAGCACACCCCTACTTGCCAAACCATGGTCATGTTCTTACTAGGACTCACATTACAGCCTCCCCCCAGGAATGCCCCACACTCACTCTGACAACAGAGATCCCAGGACACGCCTGCTGGGACCCAGTCCTGCCCCACTCGCCCCTTCTTCACCAGGAGCCACCAGATGAGCGTAGGCCGGTGAGTAGCGCAGCCAGTCCCGCAGTGTCTCACAGGCCTGTCGCTGCAGGGACTCATTGGTGAAGCTTACAGCCAGCGCCATCAGTGCTGTCCGGTTATCTGGCTTTAGCTCCAGACACCTGATGGGACAAAGGAGCAGACTGGGAATCTGTAAATGAACCAGCAGCACTCAGCAGCAGGGGTGCACAGGCAAGCTCTGAAGCACAATCACAGAGGCTTACTTCTGCCCTCTCAGCCTAACACAGAGAAGAATCCTCTGGTCTCTGAGTTAATATTAAAGATTCCAATCTGAAATGGGCAAAGTTTCAGCAGCCAAAGAGCAACCAGGCTCCCACAGATAAAACCCAAGCTGACAACAGACCAGAATCCAGCCTCTCGCACTCGCTCTCCTGAGCCACGATGACCTGGAGCAACCTCACAGGCTCATCTGCGCTGGTGGCCAGAGAGGACACAGACCTGCTCCTATTAGGCTACAGGCTGCCTGCAAAGGCCTCAATCTGCCTGCCCTCCCTCACAGCGGCACACTCACCTACGCAGGGCACTGATAGCCAAGAGCTCTTGCTCGTTCTCAGCCTGGGTGGTGCCCAGGTACTGCCAAGCCTGGAGGGAAGTTGACAATTCCATCACTGAGTTTGCATCCGCTCCTCCACCATCTTCCTCCACTCACCACCCAGCCCATCTGCGTGCCTGAGCCCTCCCACAGAACTGGAAGAAGCCATGAGAACAAGGCCCACTCACTTCCATGTGCTTAGGGTCATGCTGCACAGCAGCCTCAAAGAGCAGCACAGCATTGGGCAGGTCTCCCTCCTCAAGTCGACGCAGCCCTTCTTCAAAAGGCTGAGGGTGGTCACGCAAGGGATTCTCCTCCTCAAACTGGTAACCCTGGAAGGAAGAAGAGTGAGGGGGAACTCCGAGGAGGAAATCCCGACAGCCAGGACAGGTGGAGAAGGTGAAGGCATCCTTCCACACAGGCATAGCAAATTCTTCACATTATAAAGATCTTCCATGACAAAACAAAGCTGAGTGTCAGCTCGGCCACCATCCCAGCAGAGCTGAGAAGCTGGGTGAGTCTACAGAGGGGCTTGTAAGCCTCCCTCACAGGCCGCACTGCCATCTCTTCAGCTTCTCCCCTTGGACAGCACATGCCTCTCAACAGCCTGCAGAGCACAGTGAGTGCTTGCCTCAGCATCCTAGCTCTAACAGTGTGATGATGTACAGGAAGTAAGACTGAGGCAGAGGCACTGCTTCCAGGCAAGGCTTCCATACCTTGGGGGCTGCATGAATTGATAGGTATCATCAGAAATGCTTAATTTGCCCCAATTACCAAGTTCCTTTGTTTCTTTTGACTTTTAGGCAGGATCTTGCTATGTAGCCAAGGCTGGCCTCAAGCTCACACCTATCCTCTTCCCTCAGCTTCCCTAGTACTGACATTACAGACATAAGCCACCATGTTGGGTTCCTTTTAAGTAAAACTTGAACCCCAAAATCTGAAGGCAGACACTGCTCTCTCCTAGCTCGGGAATTCTCACCTGAAAAAGTTACAATGTCACCTAAAAAGCTTTGCCAACTGGCATTTGACATGAAGCAGGGAGGTGACAAGGCAAGGCCAAAGTCACTGGTGAGCCTCATGGCCTTGGACAAATAAAAGATTCCTTTGGGGGAAGTAAACAGTCACCATCAAAAAATAAAAATAAAATCATATGCAGGACTTCAGACAGTTAGGTGAACATGGCTTCAAGCCTAGCACAGACATGATGAACTGAGAATTAAACTGCACAGGATAAAGACAAGACGATCTGTTTGATTACTACTGTGTAACAAGGGAAAATCAGAAGCACTGTTTTAACCACAAGTCGTCAGCGGCAGAGAGTAATTAATGCCATGAGTGGGTTCAAGGCATTGGAGAGACACAGGCTGGAGATGGATGAGGGAAGTGTGCCACAAGTAGAGTTGAGAAATATTAAAAATTCAGAAAACAGCTGGGCAGTGGTGGTGCACACCTTTGATCCCAGCACTTGGGAGGCAGAGGCAGGTGGATTTCTGAGTTCGAGGACAGCCTGGTCTACAGAGTGAGTTCCAGGACAGCCAGGACTACACAGAGAAACCCTATCTTGAAAAACCAAAAAAAAAAAAAAAAAAAAAAAGCAGAAGGCAGAAAAGAAGCTTCTCTAGGAACAGCTTGTTTTCTCAGTGACTGACCATCTGACCATGCAACCACTCCGTTCTATCACAGGAGGACAGGGGCAATGGGCATAGCTATGTCACCATCATATTTTATTCATGGACACTGAAATTTCGATTTTAATTTTTAGGTATTACAAGTTATATTACTCTTTTGATTTCTTTCAGCCACTTAAAAATGCTAAAACCATTGTCAGCCTTTGAACCATTTATAAGCAAATGGCAAGTTCATTTATTCACAGGCCACTCCTGCCCTTGATAATCTGAATTCAAGAGAATAAATATTTTTACACTCAACCTTAACTGCTGTCCATCATCAATTTGAGACATTCTGTGAGAAACAGAGAAGGTTAGGACATATAATGTAATTTTCTGACAATGTAAATTATGCCTCAAGGCTACTGAGAGCCTCACTAAGAAGCTCAAACAGTGTCCACCAATGGTGGCTCAGCTACTTCCTTCAGGCACACTGCTGTGTGCAGCAGTCAGCAAAGATGAATGGTCTTCATGTGTCATCAGCAGACAATGCTTTAACAAACACTGTCACAGTCCTTCAAACACGTTTCCTCTAGACAATGTCACCTGTCTAGAGGTCTCATCAATTGCTGCTCAAAGAAGAATTAAATATTATTCCACTATGCAAAGATAAATTATTTGCAGAGATGAAAAAGTGATACTCTGAAGGAACTGGTCACTGTGAGCTGAGTATTGCTTCGCATCCTCAATGCTCTAACCCAGCCAGCCTTCTTGTCTGGTCCACTGCCTTGAGCTATTCCGAAATCTGATAGATCACACTGTAGAAAGAGCACTACATCAAACTCTCTCCCATCACAGAAACATTTGATAATGGTTTACCGTGTCTTTTTAAGCCACAGGTGTATATAGCCTCTGAAAAAGCTAAAGGTTATCAATTTTTTTAAAAAGTTAATTTTTAAAAAAAGGGTAAGAGGAAAGAGGAGATGGCTCAGTGGATAAAGCACTTGCCAGGCAAGCATGAGGTTAGACCAAAGGTTAGAGCCCAACATCCAGAGTAAAACCCAGGCAGGCATGGCAGTCCAGTTGAAAAGGAGACCCCAGGGCAGGTTGGTCAGCTAGACTGCAGCAGAGAATCTGCCCCAGAAAGGAAAGTGGAAAGGAATTAAGGAAGACGCCGATGTCAATCTCTGATCTCAGTGCATACATGCACACCACAGACAAATGCAAAAATAAACAGCACAAAAGACCCATGACTTTATTTGATAATTAACTCATTAAATTCCATATACTCCAGTACAACTTAGCTTAAGGCCAGACAGAGCTTAACTCTTCACTACTAGTGAACCATGAAGTAGAACACGTCCAAGAAGCATTAATGTGAGTGTTTCTCAGCCTGGTGCACAATATTTCAAGGTATCAATGACATCAAATAGGGTTCATGGATCTAATAACTTAATTACAGTTTTTGCTTTGAAACACAATCTCACTAAGCCAACTGAGCCTAAGTTAAATCCTCCTGCCTCCCGAGTGACAGGGTGGCACATGTGCACCATCATGCCTGGCTTCTTCTAAGTTTTTAATTTAAAGGTGTATTTGGCACAACGTGTCATAAATATGAGAATAGTATGTGTAAATTAAACTTCTAACATAAAAAGTTATTCTGCATAGCATGTCATAAATATGGGAATAATAAACACTAACAAAATACTGCCCACTTGAAAATAGTATTTATGTCTCCATTTATCAAATGTATGGAAATGCCAATTATAAATTAACAGTTAATGTAGAATAACAAAAGTGCTATTCTACAAGAGGAACTTATACTGAGGCAAAATACAAGGCAAGGTGGCAGAAGTTAGCAGCCCTTCAATGTACCACACAAGACCATTCTCGGACAAGCCCAGATCTGATGGAATCAACAGTCACCTTTTCTCTTGTACCAGGTTTTTCCTGAAGCTCTTGAGCCCTAACTTCTTTACAGTCCCCTGAACTTCATCCTCCTGTCTCCGCACTGCTCCCTGTGTCTACATCCACCTCCACCACCCAGCTTCACATCTCAGGATCTGCTTCTTCCTCCCCCACAACGGAACCAAGAGTGTTACTCAGTTCCTAGTCCTGAAAAAAATCAAGCAATTCTTTTCCTTCCTTCTCATGCTTCAACTCAAAAGCTCAACCCCCAGCCATACCCTCAGCGACCCTGAAACCCTCAGCACACTTACTCAGTGACACTACTGAAGTCACAGCATCTCAGTCAAAAGCGCACAGTCATGCAAATTCCAACCACCTTTCACCACAGACCACTGGGACCTTTTCCTATTGTTTAAGTTATTTAATGTAATTCTTTGAAACCCTGACTTAGGATGAGAGCCTGATTCCTACAAGAAGATCAGAACTTCTGTGAGATCTGGGGTGCAGCTCAGTGGGATAGTCAGTCCTTCTCAGCACACGCCAGCACTGGTTTGAGCCCCAGGATGAAGCGAGGCATTGAATTCATGAGCTACATGACACAGTGAGGACGGAGGATAATCCACCAGCCTCCACTGTCCAGCATGAGGAGTGGCTCGGCGGCTCTTAGTGTGTCATGTGTAAGCCTCCCTCATGGGCATTATGTCACTGTGCAATCTGCCAAAGGTATTCTTACTACGTTTTTAATCTCAAGAACATAGTACAGCAGTTATTGGACAGCATGTATCAACCAGACTTTTCATTTTCATTCTACTCAAAAACAGTAATAGTTTCAGTGTGGAAACTCTTGGAATTCTCCAGGCTCTCCTACCTTGTCATAGGAAGCAGATGTGAGGTCATCATAGTCAGAAAGCCAGGGATGCGCCTCCGCGTCCCGTTTTGCCATCTCTTCCAACTCCGCCTGCAACTTGTCCCAGAAATCGACATCAGACTGTAAGGAAGGGAAGGCAGATAAGACAAAGGAGACACTTCATCACCACCCTACCCCACCCCACTCCATCCCATCCTCACTCTACTGGGATATAATCGTTACAACAATGAGTTGCAAACTTCAGTGTGTTTAGCAATCATCAGAGAAACTTTGGCAAAATGCAAATTCCCCCAGATTCTGATGCAGAAATCTGGAAATATGCAAGAGTTTGCATTTTTAAAAAGCATTCATCCTGCACCGATGCAATCCTGACAGATGATCCTGACACTCCGCAGCAATGCCCATCACCTCGGACACTATAAAGCCATACTCCCCACAGCAGGACGTGGTCCCGGAGCGCCCCGCCCATGCCAGCTCCTCTCACCTCTAGAGCTGACTTGGCTCGTTCATATTCCACCTGAAGGGCAGCTATTTTGTTTCCTGGTCTTGTGAACTGATCGACCCAGGCCTCCGACGTACCCTGTGACAAACAGTGACCAGTGCCACCTCCACCTTCCACACATTAACACAGACTGACTGAAACCCATTACACCACCAGCCTACGTGCTGTCAGACTCTTGCCCACCCACTCAGGGTCTAGGTGCTACAAGGCAAACTGTCAATGAAATCCCTTCCCACTGAACACTGACCAGCCTCTGGCAGCAGTCTGGAGTGGGCTGGGGACGGCAATATCCTACCTGCTGCTGTATAAACTCTGCTGCCCACTGTTCTGCCTGAGCTCGGCCCGTCCCTGCAGCGGACTCCAGGGACACCTGCCCCTCGCCAATCTGCCGCACGAATTTCAGGAACTGGGGCACAGAGACACACATAGGCACCTTGGGACAGGACTTCCAGGGGTGCACTCTCAACTACGCCCGAGGAGACCCTGCACTCTCCCTCCCTATGACCATCTCTAGCTGCACCAAGGTAATGCTAAAGGCCCTGAAAGAAAATGCAGACATCAAACACAAGAGGATTGCTGCCTCTACAGAGTTGAGAAGGCACAGAAAAGACAAAGGGTTAGTAGATAACAAAATAGGGAAAACAGTGGGAGGCTGCAGCCGGATCCTGTCTCCATTCTCCAGAGTGAGACAGTTCTAGAACCGCATCCCCCTCTTTACAGCACGGTATCTCGAGGGAAGAAGAGCTTTCCCCCTTCAAGCCCAGTTCTGCTGAGTGTAGCAGCAGGAGGACACTCACCTCAGAGTTAGCCAATTTGGGGTCATCCACCTTGGACACAAAGTCACTGGCTGTGTGCTGCAGATCCTCCTCAGGATGGTATTCGTCGTACCTGTGGCAAGGAAGAAAGACCGAGTCACCCACCCCATTGCCCATGCTCTTCCCCAAGCCTGTCCATGGCAGACATAATTCCCACAGGGTGGGGCAATAATGCTACCCCACTACCTTGAGGAGTTACAAGCTCCAAGTTACATTAAAAAGGGTATCTTTGTGACTGTGAGACAGTCTTTTTACATTTCCTCCACAAACATAGCTCTACAGGGAGCGAGAAGAAAAATATCTCAAGGAAATAGGGTTTCCTCTGGGGGAATCTCTGGGGAATGGTTAAGATTACTACTCATAGGTGAAATACCAATAACAATACTGGAAACTGCAAGCTAGTGAGGGTGTGGATGGAGGAGGCTGGAGAGGTGCCCACAACTGTACTGTTTCCATGGCAACCCACAGACGACACTGGACTCACCATCGATCAGCAGTAGAGGTTCCTTCTGGATCTCCCAACCACAGCTTCTCCTCAGACTGCTCCAGATACTCCTCAGCCCATCGGGCAGGGGACACAGACAGCGGGTCTACAAAGAGCAGTTGTGGGACTCATCAAGGCTCCAGTGTTAGATCGGAGGAAGTAATACAGACCCACTGACCCACTTAACCAAACCAAGCAAACAGAACCCACAGTCCCTGAGAGCCCCGCCTTGAAAGCGAATTCTAATAAATCCCCTATATCCTCTTCAGTGACTGAGCTATTTCCAAAGCGGCTGGGACAGAAGTTTATGGAGAGCTGAGAACAGGACACCAACCAAGGATGCTCAGGGAAGAACTTAGCACTCCCAAGGCTGAAACAGAAGGCTTGAAAGTTGAAGGCTATAAAAAAGAGCCTATCTTTAAAAGACAGTAGGGTTAGGGGAGAGGTTAGTAGTTAAGAGCATCTGGACCTGGGTTCAATTCCCAAAACCCACATTGTGGTTCACATCTGACTATAATTTTAGTTCCAGGAGACCCAGTGTCCTCTTCAGACCTTAAAGGCACCAAGCACACAAGTAGCACACAGACACACATGGGGGGAAAATACACATAAAATAAGTTTTCTTTTTAATCTTTATTAGGGTATATTTATTGTACAAAGTAAGAGGCTTCAACATGTCATTTCCACACATCCATATAATGAGTTTTGACCATATTAATTCCTTCTTTCTTTTTTGGTGGGGGATGGGGGTTTTGAGGTGTCTCACTATGTAGTCCTGACTATCCTGGAACTCACTATATAGAACAGGCTGGCCTCAAATTCACAGAGATCCTCCTGCCTCTAGCTGGGATAGAGGGTATAAGCCAGCACACCTGACCACATCCCTTTGTTTTCCTACTTTCCCTCTTCTTTCTTCCTTTCCCCTTTCCATCCTCCATCCTTCTAGATCGATTCTTTCTTTCTCTCTCTCTTTCTTTCTTTCCTTCTTTCTTGTTAAGTCTACAATCCTCAGGAAGAAGCAGGGAGCACCAGGGCTTCTTTACAAGAACTATGCATGAGGTATAAAATGTGCACAAACCTGGGCCCAGAGCTCACACCCGACCCTGGCAAAGGCAGGGTTGCCCATGTCCTCGCTGGTGCTTGCAGGCCCTTGCACGCGGAGATAAGCACTACGCTGGCTCTCAACACTGTGCTGTTGGTATCTGGGGTTTCTTAAGATGGGGTCTCAATACATGGCCCAAGCTGGCCCTGAGCTCAGGCTCTTCCCAGCTTCCTAAGTGCTGAGCTACTGAGCAGGGGCCACAGCTCCTGACTCTTCATCACTTTGATTCATTTTAAGGGTCATGTTTTTCAGTCAAATGCTAAACATATCTTCAAAACTGCAGTGATAAAGGGCACAGGATCAAACTCCAGACAAGGGCACTGAACTGTTTCTCAACCTCTGGGACTTTGTCCACCAAGCAGTGAGCAGATTAGTGTTGCTAAGGTAGCAGAGAAGGCACGAGCCCAGGCCTCTTCTACTGTGTCCCCATCTCTATATCCCAGATGTCGGCACAGTCATCCAATCCCCAGCTGGAAGGTCCAACTGTCACTGCCCTAACACTGAGAAGACACTGCTATCCCCTTACTATTAACGTACACTCCTCTGTAACCAAGACTTGACCTAAATAATTTTAACAAAGCAATCTCAAAATCTGAGAAAATGACAAAACCTGAAAGGAAAAAAAAAAAAAAAAAAAAAAAAAAAAAAACAAGAACCAAGGGTCTCAGACACACCTAATTATAAGCAATGTATAGTTAGCACAATAAAAAAGTATGGTTGGCCACTGTTTGTGCTTACAAATCCTGTGTTTTAAATTTCAGGGACACTCAACTACAGGCTCTGCCCTCCAGGTTCTGTAGGTAACATTTCTCTCCCCTTATCCTATCCAGACTGTGGCTTATATGTGAAGATTGAAAACAAATGTTTAATATCCAAACTGATTTCAGTAACATCTCCTGGCTCCTCAGCCCAGATCTGTTGAAGAGTAACCAGTCCTTCCTATCCCCCGTACTTCCTCCTTCCGCTCACTCTGATATAATGAGCCCAAGGCTACAAAGACACAATGTCTATAGAATGTTCTCATCAACAACAAAAAACAATAGAAAAGAAAACAAGGTTTCTTCACTTTAACACATATACACCATTACCATATATACCTACGCACCATTACCGTATATACACCATTACCATATATACACACCATTACCACACACATACCATTACCATGTACACACCATTACTACATATACACCATTACCATATACAGACCATTACCTTATACAGACCATTACCATATACCATTACCATGTACACACCGTTACCTTATACACACCATTACCAAATACACACCACTACCACATACATGCACACATCAGGGGTGAAAGACACACAGGTAAGAAACGTCGTCCTGAAACTACTATAATTCAGGGCTAGGAATGTGCATCAGTATTAAACTTCTGTCTCACAATGACAAGGACATGAGTTCAATCCTCAACACCTCAATAACAACAACAATAGCAACAACAACCTAACGCAGTCTGTCTCAGGCTCTCAAGACCCTATATTTTCTGGCACTGGGAACCTGCCTCAACAAGGGAACTGATAAAAGCCCAGTGAACATTTGGCTTCACACATTTTTTGAGAAATCCTTACAGAAAACCAGATCCATTTAGACATGCCTGAAACTGATGCAATAAAGGCCAGAGGAGAGAAAGTTCAAACATCGAACACTCAGAACCCCCACCCTAAAGCAGTGAGAGGTCTGTGGGGGAATGAAGGTTCTAGCGTGAGCTTAGCGTCACCCACACTCAAATCCCACCTCCACACGTCACTCACTGTATTATTTTTACTTGTAATTTTCCACTTCTTTACCATAAAACAGACCATAGCAGACAGCTCATAGAGTCTGGAAACAATTGAAGCAGCTGCCATCCCAGCAGCAGAGGGCAAACCTTCCACGACATCACAGGGAGACTGGTACTCCCTGTACTATCCACATCTCTTTGTCCTCTGCTCATGGACGCACCAGCCAACCACCTTCCCCTGCTGCTTCCTACATCTCCTACATCACTACACTTTTGCATTTCACAGCTGCCTATGGACCTCACTCACGCACTGTGTTGCAACCCCTGCTTGTCAACTTGACTACATTTGGAATTAACTAAAACCCAAGCAGCTGGCTATACCGGTAAGAGATTTTTTTCTTAATTAAATCATTTGAAGTGGGAAGACCCACCTTTAATCTGGATCTTTTGAGATGGGAAGATCCACCTTTAATCGGGGCCATGACTTCTGCTGGCAGCCTATATATTATGGCTAGAGTCAGTCTGCTCCAGACATGGAAGAAGGACGCTTGCTCTTTGTCTGTTTGCTCTCTGTATCCCTGGCAAGTCCATTCCCTCACTGGCATCGGAGCCTACTTCTTCAGGATTCTGTCATACACTGAAGAGCAGCTGAGACATCGAGCCTCATGGACTAAACAAACAACTCCTGGATTCTTGGATCTCCTGCTGGTAGACGGCCAATGGTGGAGTAGCTGGACCACAGCCTGTAAGCCACTCTAAATAATTCCCCCCCCCCCCCATCTCTCTGACACATATACTCTCTCACACACACAGGCACATAATCTCTCTCTTGTCAACTGAGTCTGTCTAAATTCAGGCTGAGGGCTGAGTTTCATCTCCAGATCTGAGTAAACACAAGATGCAGACTGGCCAGAAAACATGACAGATGATTTTATCAGAAGTGTGACAGAGCCGGACAATGGTGGTGCATGCCTTTAATCCCAGCACTTGGGAGGCAGAGGCAGGTGGATTTCTGAGTTCGAGGCCAGCCTGGTCTACAGAGTGAATTCCAGGACAGCTACACAGAGAAACCCTGTCTCAAAAAAACAAAAAAACAAAACAAAAAACAAAAAAAAAAAAAAGAAGAAGAAATATGACAGACCAAAAAGAGGGGCTAGGTCTTGTACAGTGATGGACTAGTTCTTGGGATGGTGCTTTCTACACATCAAATGAAGGTGCATAAAACTCTTTAAACACAGACAATGGCATGTAAAATGGAGAAAACCTATGAGCTCTGTAGACTGTACCAAAGTGAATCTCTGCATCATCACTAGGAGAATCTGGGAGACGATAACACGGAACTTTCCTGTATGTTTTCTTTTAATTTATTTTTTTCATACTTACGAGTAAGACTGTATGTAAATTTTTCAGTATAAAAAACAACTAAAATAAAAAGATGAACTTCTAGGCTCCTTTTGAATAATTCTAGAATATTAAACATGGGAATTTAAAAAATAAAGTAAGAAGAATCTACAAAGCATGCCTATAATCCCAGCACTTGGGATACAGAGGCAGGATTGTGAGTTCAAAGCCAGCCCAGGCTACATAGTAATACCTTCTCAAAAAAAAAACAGGCATAAAAGGATTCATACCTGTAATCTGGACATTCAGCAGAAACAGCCAGAAACTCAAGCCAGCTTCATATACAAAGAGAGTTAGAGGTACATCAGGACCACAGTGAGATTTTGTCTCACAAACACTCAAACTTAATTAATTAGCTAATTAATTAGTAAGACCTTAAAAAGTATATTTTGTCTCAAATCTACTTATCTATTAAAAAATAGTTAACTTATATCACTGACATATCAGCCACAAACACTAAGAGAAAGTCATGTTTAAAACATAAATTCTGGGGCTGCAGAGATGGTTCAGTGGTTAGGGGCACTGGCTTATTTAAGGGTTCTTCCAGGTGTCCTCGGTTCAACTTCAGACCCCATTTGGCAGCTAACAACAGTCCCAACCTTGACACCCTTTTCTTCAGCAAGTAATGCATACATATGATACACAGACACACATGTAAGCAAAAGACCAATATACATAAAATAAAAATAAATCCTTTAATAAAACAAATTCCTGGAAAATCTATTTCTTTTAGCTTTTTCCCCAAATCTCCATGCATTCTTTCACTTACCACCAAAAGCTGACTACAACAGAACAACAGAACAATTTTACAAAGCCCAGTTTCACACAACTCAGCCCCAGGCATTCACATCCGGGCCTCTGTGAAGCAGGCACAGTTGCAAAAGAATGTGCTCTCCAAAGACACCCGGACAGGTGAGGCAGGTCCAACATGTTTTTCTATGGCTATATTTATTCATTTGTGAGTTAAAGAAGATTTCACCAGCAGGAAACAATTAATTATAATAAAATCTGGCTCTCACATTGTGCTTAGCTGCATAAATGACTTGGGTTTTTGTCTATTAGTTTTTTTGTGTGTGTGATGGATAATGACTACAGTCCACCCACTACAACAGAAGTCTCTCTGTACTAAGATGTATCACTTAAGCTGAAGGTTCGTGTGGAAACCTGAAAGGTTCTGTCAGGAGAGGGTCTCTGGATAGCTCAAATTTAGGCATAAGGCAATTCCACTGGGAGGGCCTGAGAGTTTAGAATAATAGTTTGAAAAGTACCTGGGTACAAACGGGCATGAGTTTTGGATATCATGTCTCCTACTAACACTCTTTATAGAAGGCTTATAACCTTGTACAAAGTACAGGCTAGCAGAAAACGCTCAGCACTGATAGCAAGCCCTAGAACACTGTCCGCCCATCTTACTTAAGGAAAGGGCTTCTATGTGAGATCACCTGTAACAACTTATACTAAGCTGTTGGGTTCTAGGAGCTCCTCCTTCGGGAGAATAAGAAATGGGCTGGAGAGATGGCCCAGCAGGTAAGAGCACTGACTGCTCTTTCAGAGGTCATGAGTTCAACTCCCAGAAACCACATGGTGGCTCACAACCATCTGTAATGGGACCCGATGCCCTCTTCTGGTATCTGAAGACAGTGACAGTGTACTCACATACATAAAATAAATATATAAATCTTTTTTTAAAAATCAATTAAAAAAGAAAGAAAGAAATGCTGAGAGGAGAAGCCAACTAAGTCCATTATCTCAAAGCTTGGCTAGTCAGAACCCTGTGACAGCCTCGCCTAGAAGTTTTGTAACTTTCTCCACTTGTGTCTCTTCTCATACTTGGATTTCTTATCGTGGAAAAGGACAAACAATGCTTCTCTCTGTGAGCACCCAGGAAGAAGAAGGCTAACTTGGTCCTTCCTTTTTTCACTAATCAGATAGGGCTGGGGGAGAAAAATCAATCCACAGGGAGGCAGTAGCCGAGGATGACCCCAAAGACACATGTTGGGCTGAGACGCTTAAGCGTGTGGCCAAGAAAGAGCAAAAAGCACAGGCCTGGCAGGACAGAATAAGAGCTCGGTCCACAGAGTCAAATCCCAGAGACACCTAGGGGAACCAGATAGTGTGTTGTCAAACTATATACTGTGCTCATATCCATAGAGCAGTGCTGCCCTCAGCCCTGACCAGAGAACTTTCTCTGCACTGGTCGGCAGGTGAGGCTGAGACACACACCTGGTCAGAGTGCTGAGACTGAGTGGCCGCTGAGCACTCAGCACTGAATGGGGCATCTATCTCAACCCCCTCGCCAAGGGGACGCCTCAGAAGAGAGGATGGA
This sequence comes from Arvicanthis niloticus, assembly GCF_011762505.2. Classification (NCBI taxonomy): domain Eukaryota; kingdom Metazoa; phylum Chordata; class Mammalia; order Rodentia; family Muridae; genus Arvicanthis; species Arvicanthis niloticus. Next base: position 61,946,829 of record NC_047666.1, read on the forward strand.
AAGAATGTAAGAACCAGAGGCTGGATGGGTGCTGTGAGATTTACTGTTAACGTATAGAAATGCCTAAGAAAGAGAAAAGATATTCTACTTTTAAAAAAAACCTAAGTCCCTCACAGTGCTGCTTTACCTTACGCACGTCACTTTACGTCATAAACTCAGTATATGGTCCTAAAACACAACAGCTAAAACCTGGGATCTCACAGAGACAAATAAACAACACATTCAATGCACTTAACACAGTGAGTACTGAGAGGCTGGCATGATTTCTATCATCACAGATGACCTTTACCCTCAAAGACCATTTAGTCATTCCTTAATATCCATAAGGAAATAGTTCCTAAAACTCATACAGATACAAAGTTCTGAAAACTGAAGTCTCTTACAGGAAATGATATATTTACATATAACCCATGCACATCCTCCCATTATTTTGACATCTCTAGATGACTTATCCAATATAATGTAAATGTTATGTATATAGTAATTATATCAACTAGGAAATAATGAATACACACACATATATATAGATACGTGTACACACACATACACGCACACACCAGGCTAAGTATTTCATACCTGTAGTGCCAGCACTCAGGAGGCTAAGGCAGGAAGGGATTTAGAAGACAGCCTGGACTACAAGACCCTGTCTAAAAATTCAAAAGGTATGTATACTTTCAGTACAAACATAAATTTTCCATTTCCTATCCACAGTTTGTTCAATCGACAGATGAGAAGCTCACACATACACAGGTGGCCTAACCAGACTTCAGGGTTCTGTATAACTCCATAATCAATTTTCCCAGACCCCAATTCTACTCAAGATGGCTGAATGCCAGAGTCCTGGGTGCTGCAGTGAATATTCCTCTCTTCCTGGGCTATCCATCCAATTTCTAGCTCCTCCTCTCCACTGGACTTAAGCAGTCAAATTACTGATAAAAAGGCAGATCTAAGCTCTCATATATTCTCTCTCTCTCTCTCTCTCTCTCTCTCTCTCTCTCTTTTTCTCTCTCTCTCTTTCTCTTCTTCCCCTCTTTTTTCTCCGCCCAACCCCACTTTTCTCTTTATTATGTTCTGATTACCAACAATTGCTACAAGAAGTCACATCTAACATCCTACAGAAATGAATCACGAAACTAGAAAAGTCATTTGCAGTCAAAATCACCTTACGTAAATGCCAAGAGGAATCAGGCCATCGGCAGGGAATGTTTAATGCTCCCCAACAACCACAGATTTCCCCACAAGCCTCACCTGTAACTTCAGCGATGAACTCTTGGGACCAGTCGGTCTCATTATAATCCTGAGCTACATCCACAGCGTCTCCAGCTGCAAGAAACTCCTGGGCCCAATTCTCAGATAAGGCCAAGTCTGCCACACCAGGAGCTTAAAAGAGACAAGAGACAACTAAGAAAAAAGAAAACAGGTCCCTATCATCCCAACACACTCATTCCTTTGTCTCCTCGGCATCTCAGTTCACTGATGCCAGCAAAATCAAAGGCCCTCTGGCCTTTTCCCTTCTCACCAGGCCTGGAACACACCTCTCTGAGGAGCCTGGCGAAAGTTTGACTGTTCAATCTCCTGCATCTCCGCCAGGAGGTCATCCATCTTGAAGGTCTGAGGGGCTCGGGATACAAGAGTTGCATTCTGGTCCTGCAGGAATTCTGACACCAACTATTACAGAGAGATGGTCAGATGAATGATTAGGATCAGAGGGCCTCAGCCAGGAGCAGGGCCCACTGATGTGGGACAGAAAGAAAAAAAAAAAAAAAAAAAAAAAAAAAAAAACGAAAACTGGAGATAAATAAAAGAAAAAGAACTCTATCCGTAAATTTGGAAACCTGAAAAAATACCCCCAGAAGTAGAATAAAACACTGGCACACAATCTCATTTGGTAAAAAGAGTTCAAAGACTGAAGTGTGAGTGGACTGTTTAAAGGTTAAAAAAGAAAAAAAAAAATCACCATGAACCAAAAAAGACAGAAAAGAAACTCGTTCTACTTACCTCATCTTCAGTGCCTACTCCCAAAGGCTTGGAAACCTAAGGGAAAGAAAGAGGCAATACGAGGAGTGAGGAAGGCCTCGGGCTACAGCTCAACTCTAACTCTACAGCTTGGGTGACCTGAGGCAAGTCAAGAGCCTTCACAAAGCCTCAGCTTCTTTGTCTATAAAATAGTTGTCCTCCTCCGTGTAAAGACGCACAAGGCTCACTCCGGTGTTACTGAGTGGTGACTGCTATTACTCTAACAACAGGGAAAGCAGCTATCAGGCGGAAGAAATGGGCTCTCCTGTTCTAGAACACTCACCGTCTCGGCCGCTGAGGCTCCTGGAGGCCAGGGGCCAGGCCTCAGTCCCTCCTGCCGAAGGGCCTTGTCCTGGGTGAAGTGGGTGGCCAGCTTCATGAGCGGGTTGGCACCCCCACATTCGCCCTCCACCAGCTCCCGCATTGCCATGGTGACCACCAGCTCCCTGATGGACAGAAGATTAGAACTGGGGTCCCAGAGCCAGATTTTCTCAAAGCACGTCTAAGCCCGTATCTAGAGCAGGTGGGCCCACGACGGTTCCGCGAGGGCCAGGCCTCCAGGGCCACCCCCCACCCCGAGCTGTGTCTGGAGTCCAAGAGGAGGCTGTGTCCTCCTGCCTTCTCACTCCAAGCCACGGCTTTCGGCTTGAGCTTCCCCTGCAGCTGTCAGGACTGCATCTCGGACACCACTCGCCAACAGCAGCTCCACAAAGGGGCCTGGACCCCTGCGGAGCACGGGTAACGCATCACAAACTCTAACCGGACAAGGGAGAGCGGGAACGCCTTCCACCGAACACCGGGACCCACACCCCCAGCCAGGCCGGCGCTGCGGGTCCTGATCCCGGCTCGTGTCACCCGAGCCCCGTCCCCCGCCGCGCCGGTCCCCGCCCAGCGCCCCGCGCCCCCAGTCCTGTCGCCCCAGCCCCGACCCCGCCCCACGAGGCCACCGCAGTGGCGGGGACTTACAGGCCCGGACCCCGCGCCCCCTAGGCTCCGATGCTCACCGCCGCGGGCCGCACCGTCCGACCGCCCGGAGCACCTGGGGTGGGCTGGGGGGAAGGGAGGGGGCGGGAGCAAGGGGGCGGGACTCGGCCTTAAAGGGGCCTGGCCCGCGGCGCTGCGGCCCAGCTCAACGGAAACGGGCGAAGGGGCGGGGTCTCAAGTTTACGCAGCGTGGTGGGCGGAGCCGAGAGCCTTAAAGGGGAAGTGCTGGACAGTTTGTTTGGAGAGCCCTCCAGTAGTCCCTAGAACGCCGGGATTTAGTGGAAAACTCAATGGATCAAGGAGAGACTTCTCTGGCTTTGGAGGAAAACCAAGGTAGCAGGTTCCACGGTTCAGCTCTCTTTCCTGGGTCTCCTCCTCCTCTAAATCGCCCAAAATGAGCCCGCGAGATTTCGGAGGTCAAATCTATGACCTGCTTCGGCCTCTTAGGCCTGACCCCCTTCCAACACGCCCCTTCAGGACAGCGTCACAGCCTCCAAGGAGACGGGGGGGGGGCCTGCCTCTACCATCTCTACGTCATGAAGAAAAATAGCGCCGGATGATGACAAATTCTGGTGACTAAAATAGGGTCCAACGTATTTTGAGACCTCAAGCCGGTAATGGATGGGGAGAGTGCAGTGAGTCACTCCTCTCTCCTCTTTCCTACTGGTCAAGGTCATGATGGCCTGATTCCCCGCAGCTCCAAGTTGGGAAAACGTGGCAAGGAATACCTTTGATCAGAGAATATGAACCTAAGCCTCGGGCTCCACCATCTGCCAGAGAACTGGCTGGGGTGCCAAACCTCAAAGTCACTGAAAAACAAACCTTGATATCTCACCTAGGTCCAAGACCAACGGACTCCTTAACTTCCTGGGAAGGGGAGGGGTTCAGAGTGCTGGTAGGTGGGCTAGGAGGAAACTGGTTCAAGAAAGGCAGAAATGTCCTAGCCCCGGCTGCGGGAGACAAAGCAGGTAGTCTGTAGGTGGCGCCCTGCGGCAGGATTGGTTCTTTGCTTCCCTGGTGATTTCAAAGGTAGCCTTCCTGGGGAACACAGGCTGTGTAAATTCATCCCTGGGAAGATAGAAAGTGCCCTTATAACTGCAATGGTTAAACAAGGCAACACGATGCTTCTGTCTTTAGTATACTGTCAATATCTTTCAGAGGCCCTAACACACTCCCCCATTCTCCTTTACCACAAATTCCAGCCCTGTCCACTGTTTCCAGGCTGCCATTGTAAAGAAAAAAAACCTAGCAACGAATAAACTAAACCACACCAAGGAGGAAAGGATGCCTTCTTGGAAGATGAATACTTTAAACGGGAGACTCTCTGGAGAAAGCAGTGTTTAAGGAAAGCCTATGATGGTTTGAATTTCTGAATACGGGGGAAATGAGAGACCATCTCCCAGAAGCACTCAAAGCCTATCACACGCATAGCCTCCTACTCGGCTAGGAGGTTAGTAACTGATTAGCAGTAATTTACTATGCCAAGATCTTGGGAGAATAATTGTGATAATAACCGATTCTTATGAGATGCATGCTAACCCCCCAGGTGTTGCATTAAGTACCTGGTGAGCCTTAACGCTTTTAATCATCATAATCTTCATAATACTCCTATGAGAAAGATATTAGTAACCTCCTTTTACAAATAAGACTTGCACAAAAATCAAGTATCTAGGAAGTCAGAATCAATGCAAGCAGTTGGCAACATGGCTCAACGGTAGAGGCGTTTAGACACAGGCCTAAAGGCCTAAGTTTAATTCCTTGGGCCCACAAAGTAGCAGAGTTGTGTACATGTGTGTGTACCATAGACACATACACTGCATACTGCACACAAAGTTAAACAATGCAAGCATAATTCCAGACACCTACAGTCCTGCCTCCCAGACTTGGAGAAGTCATCCTTGTAGACCCTAAAGCACTTTGATATGAGCCAAATATTCCTTCACCTGACCCACAGGCCCAGGTATGCTGGGCAAAGGCTAAATAAGTTATGTGGGTGCTTAATATGTATAATTATCTCATTAAAGTTCTAAATATGAAACCATATCTTCATCTAGGTTTAAATTTAAAATCATATTTTATCCATAAAATAATATATATATATATATATATATATATATATATATATATATATATATATATTAAAAGCAAACATCCCTTAATGTTTAGCCAATCCAAGAGGAACAGGCTGAAATCCTCTAATTTTCACAGGTTACATTAGCCACAGGCTTGATTTAAACACTTTTCAAAAACTGGTTTATATAATCCACTTCATAACTGTTAGTTTCAAGCCATCCCCGTTTAACAGGTGAGGGAACTGAGACTCAAATGGTTGGATCTTGCCCAGGATTGTGATGTGGGTTTTAAAAGCTGGGACTTGCACCTAGGCCCATAGCATCAAGCTTTGTGAAGATCCAAACAATGGAGCCTTTTGGCTCTACACTGTCCCTGCTTCTCTGTCATTTCACAATAGGGCCATGGAACAAGCGTGGCTGTGTTCCAGTCAGAGTTCTTGTGAGGAATGAAGATACCGTTTCATATAATTTCCATGATGTACCATTCCTTTGACTTCAATCACTTTAAAAGAGAGAAAAAAAAAAACACGTGTGGTTAGCTTTTAGACTCTACACAACCAGGGCACAGGCCAGGCCATGCTTTGCTGACCTCTGACCTAGATAGCCCAGTTCTACAATCTGTACTCTAGGACTAGGATATACTATACTTTACTTTTTGTTAGTTTTATTTTGTTTTTGTAACAAGGTCTTACTGTGTAGCCAGCCCCAAACTTGCTGCAGTCCCCCAGCCTCAGCATCCTGTGTGCTGGGATCACGGGCATGAGTTGCCATGTCTGGCTTTAATGGAGAGGGGCATTATGATGGTTCTCATGCAGCTCAGGCTGGCCTTGAATTCCCAGTCATTTCTCCCTTCTGAGTGCCGAGATTATACACGTGTGACACCATGCCCCCTTGCCGAGATGAGCTCTGTCCCTGCCAGAATCGCTAGGTCTATTTCCTAACCAATAATGAAAGCCACCTCTTGCTTATAACTTAACCAGTTTTGTGTTCTTTTAGTGCCAGTCATTTACACAATTTCACTTGAATAAACAAATTTCCTTGTATGTTTTCAAGTCCACGTTCTTTTCTCTTGGAGAATTCCCCCAGGAGAAGGTAGTGCGCACACCCTTTGCCCCTGTGTTTTTGTCCATTCCACCTGCTGTCTAGACTGGGTGACTTGTACAAGATCAAAGCTCCAGCAGATTCAGTGTCTGATGAGCTTCTTGCCCCCCTCATAACGCCTTGTCTCTGCATCCCACAGAAATAAGGGGCTAACTGCCTCTGTGGGATCAACAGGTCCTAGCCCATTGATGATGGAGAGTCCGCATAACCTCCTCACCTCTCAGATTCTGTTGTCCAGTACCACCAGCCTTGGGGGTGGGTTTTGGCTTCTGAATTATGGAGGACACAAACTGCTGTGGTTTGGGTGTGGTTGAATGTGTCCCCCGATTGGATTGTGTGTTGGCAGCTTGTCCCAGCATGGCACCTTTTGACAGGAAGAAGCTTTAAGAATGGAGCCAACTGAAGTTTTAGAAACTATGATTTGTGCTTCCCACAATTATAGTTAACTCAGTCATTCTGGATTTCTGATGGGGTTGAAAACATATAGCTATTGACCTTAAGAGAAAAGATCTGAGTGGATGGTCGTCAGCTGACATTCATCCTAAAGCCAGGTTCAGAACTAAATGTTTTAGTTAGAATAGATGACAGAGGAGCTGGTTAGTCAACAAAAGGATGGACTGGGTATTAGGACTATCTTGTACCTCACTGGTACAAATTGGCATAATTATGCTCTAATTGTATTTTGAGAGAAAAGTTTCATTTTAACAGGAAGGGTGATGTGTAGGAGGAGCTAAGGTAGGAGGAGTACTGAGAGGAAGAAAAGGAGTAAGAAGAGGAGAAGAAGAAGGAGAGGAGAAGCTAGGTGATGAAAGAGAGAAAGAGGGGGGAGACAGGGAGGCAGATATTCATGTATCTCCACCAGTCAAAGATAGTTGTTATATCTAGGTTGGTCAGTGGGTTACACCTCTGATTGAACAATTCCAAACTTATAAAGCCTATGATTAACATTATTTTTTAAAAATATATATAAATGCAAAAAGGAAAAGGGGGCATGGGATAGGGGTTTCCTAAGGGGGGGTGGGGGTGGGGAATGGGGATAGGGGATGCCATCTGAAGTGTAAATAAAATATCTAATAAAAAAAAGAAAAATAAAAAGAAAAACATCAAAAAAAATGGAGCCAACTGGATGGTTCTGTGAATAAAAAGAAGGAAAAAGGAAATGGGAGTTTCTTGCTTGAGACCATTTCTCCAAAATAAGTGGTTTACACCCTTTCCAGGAGTTTTTTCACCAAATATCTTTAGCATGCACAGACAAGTAGTGTGTGTGTGTGTGTGTGTGTGTGTGTGTGTGTGTGGAAGTGAATGTTTGAGAGACTTCTGCTTCATGGAGAATGTAATAAACATACTTTGCTCTATTCCTTCTGCTCCTCATACAAGTATAAAAACAAATGAAAGACGATTCTGGAAGATGGATAAGCAAATAGGCAAACCAAGGACCACAGGATCCCAGGAGACAGCATAGTGATTTCTTTTTGCCTAATACTTCTCAAGCTTGATGCTAAAAAAAAAAGTCACCAACCAAAAAAAAAAAAAAAACAATTTACATGGGTAAAATTAAAAAAAAAAAAAAAAAAAAAAAAAAAAGCACTAGTTAAAAGCTGTTGTTTTCTCCAGCCAATCCTACAAGACAGAAACTTCCAGATGACAACCACTCTGACAGGCCAAACATCAAATAAAAACTGTCGATTTTCATGCATCCAGAAGACATTCTAAATCCCATTGACCCTAGACCAGCGCTAGAGAAAACGGAACCAGAATCCAAGGGCTTTCATCCCCACCAGCCAGCAATGAGGCCCCCGGACACTTCCTCGGCTTGCCTGGCCCCAGAGCAGTGAGAAGTCCCCATCCTCACGTGTGTCCTTGGAGGGTGAATGGGAAACCTAGGCTTTCTTGTCATCTGGCATCAGTGAGACAGACATCTCTTTCCCTGTCCAAATGTTTTTGTTTTTGTTTTTTTTTTTAATTCAGTGAAAGTCAAAGTCTCACATAATACTCAGAATCTTAAATCATACTGCAAAAAAATGTTCAGGTTACAACCAAAATTCATCTACCAAGAACCCAGAATATCTCAGGCTGAACCATATCAGCATAAACACCCAGGTCCAGGGTGACAGAGGCATTAGTGTTATTTAGGGTGCTTATCGTTTAAGAAAAAGCTTCATTACCACAGAGGGGGTTAAATGAGTGGAGAAAGGAAATCAGCAGGAAGGGCAGAGTGGAGATGGGGAGAGTGGGACCAAAGAAGAACAAAATATAGTAGCATTTATACAAAAAACATCACAGAGACACCTATTTCTTTTTTTAATTTATTTTTATTTACATTTCAGATGCCATCCCCTTTCCCCATTTCCTCTCCCTAGAAAACCCCTATCCCATGCCCCCATCTCCTTTTTGCTTTTATACAATTTTTTAATGTTAACCAAAGGCTTTATAAGTTTGGTAATGCTCAATATCAATCAGGAGAGTAACCCAATACTTAGCCTAGATATATCAATTATCTTTGACTGGCAGAGACATGTGAACATCCACTTCCATGTCCACCCCCCCTTCTCTCTCTCATCACCTAGCTCCTCCTCTCCTTCTTCTCCTCCTCTCCTTCTCCTCCTCCTCTCCTTACTCCTCCTCTTCTTCTCCGTACTCCTCCCACCTTAGCTCCTCCTACATATCACTTTTCCTGTTAAAATAAAACTTTTCTCTCAAAAAGCAATTAGAACATAACTATACCAATTTGAGACACCTATTTCCTTATATGCTAATCAAATAATTTTAAAATGTTTCATTGAGCAACTATGAACCCTTCTGAATCAAACAAAACCCGCACAGCCAGGCTGAGGATACAGCTCAGTGGTAGGGCACTTGCAGAGTATGTGTGAGGCCCAAAGTTCATTCCTAACACTAAAAATTGCAGAGCCCCAGCAAAGACATAGAAGATATACTTTTAAAATATTGCTACTAAACCATATGTTACCTCACCACTCAAAACAGCCAGTGACTCAAGTACAGGTTGTTGAGCCACGGAAAAAGATTTACTTGAAAGCCATCAAAACCAAAAGTGAACAGTATAGCCAACAAAGATTCTCTGGAGAACTAAGGTGTCTTACCCTGTTTTACAGGGGCAGGGGGATGAGGGGGAGGAGTTGGCACAATAGTCGAGAAAGAGCTTGTGACAAGAGGCTTTTAGGCGAAGCTCCACTGGCCTGAAATAAGATAGTCTTAATTGCCTCTATCTAGATGTCATCAGTCCTGGAGGGGAACAGAGAGCTTAGGGGGGTTTAGGTCAAATTAATCTTATAGTTCCAGAGAAGACATTTCTGACTTGGTTAATAGGACTACAAGCAGAGTTGAACAAAAATCTGACCCAAAGGTTAAGGTAGCCAAGGGGGACACTGATACAGTACGGAGGCAGGGCCAAGCTAGATTCATCCTGTCCTTGTCATCCTCGAGCCATCTGTATTCCCATGGGGAAAAGTCAGTGCTTTCAGTCGAAGCACTTCAGGTCCCCAAAGGGTAACCTAGGCAACTGATATGGCTCAGAGGTTGTGTACCACAAAACCAGTGAGAGGATAATAATATACTGGTCAGGTGTGCGACCTTTAAAATTAGCTACTAACTAAAACCAAGCAAGCTAAAGAGCCAACCATTTAGGTTTTCCCATAGTTATGAAATCAAATAGAAAATTTAGGACTGAAATCTGCAATAATCAACATTAAAGGTTCACCAATAGAATAAATAGGACAGAGGAAAGAATCGGTCACATGGCTGGGTAATGTGTCATTAGAAATTATTCAAGCTGAATGACACAGGAGAAATAGAATAGAGAAAAAAATCAAATAAACAGACCCAGGGCCTGGGAGCCCGTAACAAAAGATCTAGCACCTGCACCTTCAGAGTGCTGACGGAGAGGGATGGCTGAGAGGGTACCCCTAGTAGCAACCAAATTGCCCTGGATTTGGCAAGAGCTCTAGATTACAGATGAAAGTAGTTGAGCAAAATCCAAACAGAATAAACCAAAGGGAAAACACACACACACACACATTCCAAGGCACATATTATCCAAGTTTCAAAAACTAGAAATGAGAGAAATTGAAAGCAACCAGAGCAACAAGAGAGAACGTGAGGACATTCTCAATGAAAGAAACTAAAGATAATTTGTGCCCTGCAGATTTGTGTAGAGGGAGAGCTAAATAAAGCTCTATAAATGGGATGGAAACAAAGAGGGGAACTCGGAATAGAATGAAAAAAGAAAGAACGACATAAGCAAAATATCACTAAATACAACAGCCTTGACTGTTGAAGCAAAATCATGTCGTTGGTATTTTTTTGGACTGAGCTTTAACAAAAAGAATTTGATTTGCAATCGTCCAACACATTAGTTATATTCACCACACACGAGTTGCAGTAGCTATTCTGACTCTCATCTAATTTTCTTGTCTACCGCACAGCAGTGGGAGCCTCACCTGATACTCAAGGGACAAACACAGGAATACAAAGATGTTCGACACCATATGCTTAGGTAATTGTAAGAGAAACAATGGTGAGAGGTCACTACACACCTATCAGGATGCCCAGCATCCTAAATCTGACTCTATGAAATGCTGGCACAAATGTGGATCAAGAGGGACTATCAGTCAGTACTGGCAAAAATGCAAGATGGCATAGCCGCTTTTGAAGAGTTTGGCTACTCCATAAATAGCTAAACATATTCTTACTGTACATAAGCATGTTCCTTTATAGTTAACCAGATGAGTTGAAAAGTTATATACATGCAAAACACCATATATCTCTAATCATAATTACCAAAGTTCAAAAACAGCCATGAAGCCCAAGATGAATGGACAGGGTACGATTCATTCATCCACATGATGGAAAAGTATTCTACACGAGAAAGAAATGAGTTATCAGCAATGTAGCTTAAGCACTAATGTACATGGTTCTAAATCTATGACATTCTGAAAAAGCAAAACTGGATACTGGAAAAGTCCAGTAGTTATCTGGGGTGGAGTCAAAAAAAAGAGAGATAAATACACAGTTGTGGGGCAGTGGGCTATGAGAGGCAGCCGGGTACCAGCTCAAGTAGGCCTTGAACTCCGGAGACCCTCCAGGGATGGTAAGAGTTCGGCCTTGCTCCTGGGCCCTGGCTCCTTTCCCATAGCCACAGCCCCTCCCACAGAGAGTTTTGTGGCCATCGGTCATGTAGCACAGGTAGAAAGCATGACTACAGGCCACAGAGCCTCAAGACGGATCTCCATATTCATGAAATACCTAGGGTGTAGCCAATTAAGCATTCCTTTCCAGACCCTCCTCCTTGCAAAGGTATTTAACCTCAGGCCCGTTCTGAGAATATGAGGTATAGCTTCATCCATCTTCCTCCATGACAATAAACATTTTAAGAACTCTCCTCTTTGGAACCTGCCGTGGGGAATCATGGAAAAGGTATTCAATTATTGAGCCTCCTTTTAACCTTCCACCAATGACCTCTCTATGCTTCCAGCACGGAGGCCCAGCAACTCAAGCAAGAGATCAGAGCAGCCTTGACCCGGCCAAGCCGTTAGCCATGACCAAAAGTCTCCTTCTCATGGAGCTTGGTTAGCCAGAGCTTGTCCCCCTCCCTAACTCCCATCTGGACCTTTCCACAGCCTCTCAGCAGCACCTGAGAGCTCAAGGGCCAGAGAACCAGTCGGTTCCCAGCCGCCTCTTGGCCTGGGAACCCCCAACTCAAGAGCTCCAGCCCCCACCCCTGGAGCAGAGCCCTGAGGCTTCTCACAGCCCAACGTCTGCCCTGCGCAGTGTGGAGTGAACACAGTTAAATTCCCATGCTCCTGTCTCTCTGAGCCTCAGTTTCAGCCATGGGGGCCAGAGACAGAAGACCCACAATTCAACCCAACGGGACCCCCCCCCACACACACACACACCCCACAGCCCAACAGACAGTAAAGCACTGAAGATAAGTGTAGCTCAACTACACAGCACTGTAACGGAGGTGCACGGCACTGTAACGGAGGTGCACGGCACTGTAACGGAGGTGCACGGCACTGTAACGGAGGTGTACGGCACTGTCTGCTCCTCAAGCTTTATAGAGTGGAGAGAACAAAGACAAAAGCCTAGGGAAGTCTGTGGGCTGTGGGCGATACCGAAGGATATGCGGTTCCATCATTTTTACCAAACGTGCTCCTCTAATGAGGGAAGTGGAATGAAGGAACTGGGGTTGAGGCAGAAGACCTAGCTGAACTCTGCTTTAACTCGATGTTTCTGTGACCCTAAAAGTTTTCTAAAAATTATCTATGTTCAGAAGGATTATCAGATACTACCACCACCACCCCAGAAAAAAAAAGTGAATTTCCTATTGTTTGATACTACAGCTTTGGCCAGCTCAGTCAGCACCCTTCTACTGAAGCTATTTTTCTTCAGTTACAGGAGAAGGGCATAACATTCTTGGCCATATACAGACTCTGGCTGATGAAAGTGATGGGCAAAACATGCCATGTGTCTCAGGAGGAGCAACTGTTGACTTATAATGCTAAAATGTCAGAGTCTCAGGCTCAAGCCCCAAGTTAGGCACCACTTGTAGGCTTAGTTTTTTGGTTTTTGTTTTTTGTTTTTTGTTTTTTGTTTTTTTTCTCAAAACCTACTTTTAATAAGGGTTCGTAAATGCTTTAATGTCCCTGCCAACCCATCACCCACCAGAGGGAGTGGAAAGAAAAAGTTAATAGAGCAAACTAAGATGTGCATCTGTTTAGGAATATTTCTTTGGATCAAATCTAATCTGCATTGTCAGGATATTAGCAGTTGAGTTCACATGTATCAATAGTAGCAGCTAGATCCACTCACAAACACCATTCACAAATCAGCAACAGCAGGATTGGCAAACACTATCCATGGATTAACAACAGTAAGTCAATCCAAAAAACAACCCAAGGCTCTGCCAGTCAGCCTGAGTCTATAGAAGCAACAAGAAGCGGACGAAACAACACCAGAAGGTTTTTGGTGCATTTCTCTCTATAAAGTCACATCAAAGGATGACCAACAAAGAGTGGTAAGGCGTACCAATACCACCCAGCATCAGCAACGCCCCATGAAAACCAGCAAAGAATGGCAAGGCCTACCAATAGCACCCAGCATCATCCATCATTCACTGGACTATATTTATATTCTTTCCAAACATCACGTGCTCTCTCAAGCATCCACTCCAGAAAAAACAACACATGTCCTTTTTCCAGGCCGCCTTCAGAAAAACATCACATGTCTGTTTTCAGCAAAACATTCTCCCACGTGTCTGCTTCAGCAAAAACATCCTCTCATAAGACAGTTTCCAGAGAGACATCACATGACACAACTGAGTTTCCAAAGAAACCAGAAATTTTCTCTTCACCTATAATACAAAAAAAAGAAAAGAAAAAACCTACAAAGATTACAGGAAGCACACATTAGTAAATGATCGTAATGTATTTATAGAACATTGTAATTCCAGGCATGAGTTCAGGAACATGAGGCTTCCTCCTAACTTATTCTGCAGTGCATGTGCCCTGTTCTGCTGCAGTACAGAAGATGGAACAGTAACTGCCACGACAGCAGCAATAGCATTCTCATGCGGTGCTCCCTAAAGCAGTGCTCCCTAAAGTCCTTTATACATATTCTCAAATAGTCTTAAAATGTGTGGAGACAAGCAGGATTGTCTGGTGAGTGAGGTGGAACTCTTTCCAAGTTGCCTGGCAACAAGCTACCTTGAAGGGCAGGACAATGACCCAAACACACCTTCTTCCACTGGACAGGCCAAAATTCCAGGATTCAGCTTCCAAAACAACCACTTGGTTTTCACTCTTTCCTCAAGTAAGGAAAGTTGTGCCTGGTCTCAAAATACCCTAAACTCTCTAGATCCTTCTTCTTTTTTCCCTAAATATTGTTCTAAACTATTAGCACCTAAATTATCTGTTGAGGACCCAAACCACAGGGCTTAACTCATAAAAGTCAGAGCTGCGGGAAGAGGGAATCCCTCCATACACACACACACACACACACACACACACACACACACACACACACACACCACGATGCTGAGGAGATAGATAACCAGATTTTCAGTTTTTACAGGATTCTGGGGAGTAAATTCACTGCTATTGGATTTTGAATGGCAATAATTATATTCTGAGTTCAGAGATAGAAAGCACAAAGGATATGCAGTCAAGTTCAAGTTTCAGCTTATAGCTGTTAAACCTAAGTCAGTGAAGTTTTAGTTTTAGTTTGTGGGACAAGCTGCTGATTCAATTCCACCTGTTAGGCCAGAGCTTGGCACAGCTCCCAGGGGAACTGAGGTCTATGGAGCCAGCAGTCGGGCAGAGCACAGCACCTGCTCTGCAAGGTGTGGGTGTAAGAAGGTTCTTCTTAAAGACTGGTTTCACCAGATCTCAAAGCCATGGCTTGCCGAGTGTCAGCCTCACCAGGTATCTGGTAGCTTTCACTCCTGTGGGATGCAGAGGCCAACAATGCCACGCCTCTTAATGGAGAAACAGAAGAACAAGAGCAACCATTTATCATCTTTCTCCCTTTATCCATTGATCCTGGGCGCCCATTAATCCTGTTGTCAACCAAGGGCATAGCTTCTATAAAGACAGATCTGCTCCCCATCTTGACGCTACTCCCCAGTAACAGCCACTTCTCCTTGAGGAATCAGCCAGGTGCAAGAACTTCAGATTTACTAAATTAACTTGAAGGTTAGGGTTAGGGTTAGGGTTCAAGTTACTCTATACCCAAGGCTGGCATTTTGTTTCCTGCTTAATTCTTATCTCATGTATGTCCAGCCTTGTTAGCCACTGCAATTCACAGAAAGCCACATGAAAAGACCAAATAACTGGACAGAAACACCTCAATAATATCTTGGCACCATTCTAAAAAGGTGCAGCCAGTCGTGGTAGCTCACTTGTGTAATCTCAGCACTTAGGAAACTGATGCAGGAGGATTGAGACAAATTCTACAACAGTCCACACTACATAATGAGTTCTAGCTCAGTTAGAGCTACAGGAGAGGCAGAGAGAGAGAGAGAGAGAGAGAGAGAGAGAGAGAGAGAAATTTTAATATACATGGCTTTGATTATATATTTATTGTTATATATTTATATATACTTATATGTAAATACTATATTTTATATATGTCACATATTTGTACTGAAAAGTAATAAGTGTAGGGCCATTGAGACGCCTCACCAGGTAAAAATGCTTTCTATCAAGCCCAATGACCTCAGTTCAGTCCCCAGAACCCACATATGGAAGTAAAACACCAACTCCTGAAAGTTGTCCTCAGACGTCCATATGTGTTGGGAGCCGCACTAGTCCCACGTTCGGGCGGCCAAAAATGTCGCGGCCCGAGCAAAATGTTGAGGCTCGGGCTGCCCCGCGTTTGGCGGCCACTGTATCCCGGCCCAAGCTGCCGCTCCAGTCCTCGGGTCGGGGTTCAGCAAGAGAGAGAGGACAGTCACAAGGAATGGAGACCAGACAGAGAGTTTGTTTCAATCCCGTTTATTCTTCAGTCTCTCTTCCTCTAAGTGTCTCCTAAAAGTGTCTGATTCTCTGCCTCAGCCTCTGCCTTTTATATGTCTCACTTCTAAGCCATGCCTTTTGGTCACACCTTTAATCATGCCCTTAGGTCTTGTCTCTAAATCTGATCTCTACACTTCTAAGTCATAGTCTTAAATTACACACCTTTAGTCTCACACACCTTTAATCTCACACACCTAAAGTATCTAAACCAAGATTATCGGAGTGTGCTCAGCTGTTGTAGGCTATTGTAATCCAAGTCTCATGTCAGGGTATATGGCTCAAGATGGCTGCAAAGCTGATAGCTGCTTTCTGCTAAAAGTCGGCCCCCAGCACATATGAGTGCTGTGGAGTGCACATATATATGTGCACACACACACACAAAAAAAAAACCCTAAAAATGTTCAAATGTATAAGAATCTCAAAAGTAGCCGGGCGGTGGTGGTGCACGCCTTTAATCCCAGCACTTGGGAGGCAGAGGCAGGCAGATTTCTGAGTTCAAGGCCAGCCTGGTCTACAGAGTGAGTTCCAGGACAGCCAGGACTACACAGAGAAACCCTGTCTCGAAAAATCCAAAAAAAAAAAAAAAGAATCTCAAAAGTAGAATCCAGCTTTATAGCAATCATATCAGTGATTCGTCTGTTTTTTAATTTAATATACTAACTGTACAAGCAATGTATAATTACATTATTTTACATGTATATGACATACCTTGCATTGTCATACATGTATATTACGTACTTTGATAATTCATTTCATCTGCTTCTCCTCCTTCTGGTCTCCTTCCCCTTCTCCCAGATCTTTTTTTCTTTTCTTTCTTTTCACTTCCAAATTAAAAGAAGTAGTCAATTTAGATCAGAAACAAAATCACTTTTCATGCTATGTACAAGATACACTTTTAAAATAAACTTATCCTGAAATGCTTAAAATAAGAGTAGATAAAAGAAAAATACAACCAAATAAAGAGAATTACCAAATAAACACCAAACAAAATAAATTGAGGTCCAAAAGCACCACAGGAGGAAAAACTACCTCATAACACCTACGTGTACAATGCCCAGTGAAGACAGTCATTTTTATAAACATCCAAACAGTCGAGCCGGGGCTTTAATATAGGAACACTACTAAAGATCTTCATTTTCTAGTACAATCTGAGTTAGAGAGATAAAGGCTGAGGTGCTAGCTAAACTCTGGAACAACCTAGGTGTCCAACAGCAGGGGAAGACGTAAAAACCGCAGCAGAGGCACAGACAAAGCATAAAGCTAGGCTGCTAGGCTGTTCGTAGGAAAATGGCTGCAACTGAAGACAATCACGTTAACTAAATGGAGCCAATCTCAAAAAGGCTTTCTCTCATTTTATATAGTCACATAAAATCACGTGCGTGCGTATGCGCGTGCGTGTTCGCGTGCGTGGGTGTTTGCGTGCACGTGTAAAACGAAGTTAGAAGTGAAAATGTCTAGGGACAAACCGTGCTGTAGAATGGAGCAGAACGGAGGGCAGAAAGAAGGAATATGGTAGAACACGCAGCTGGACTCAAACTCAGAAATCCGCCTGCCTCTGCCTCCCAAGTGCTGGGATTAAAGGCGTGCGCCACCACCGCCCGGCTATTTTACATTGTATTTATTTGTGCTTACGAGTATAGGTGTTTCACCTACATGTATCTGAGCATGTCTGACGCCTGCAGATGCTAGAAGAGAACATTAGATCCCCTGGAACTGGAGTTACAGATGGCTGTGAGCCTCCATGTGGGTACTAGGAATCAGACCTGGGTCTTCTGAGTGATTAACAGGTTGTCTTAAGCCCCAAGCTGTCTCTCCAGCCCTGGATGTTTTAAATGAATAAATACTCACTTGCAATCGTTAGTAAAGTGTTTGACACACAAGCGTGAGTACTTGAATTTAGGTTCGCCCAGGCAGAAAAGCTGGGCCTGTCACTGTTCACCTACAGCCCCGGCACCGGGCAGGCAGAGACAGGACGATCCCTAGTACTTATCGGTCAGCCAGAAGCCAAACTGGTGAGCTCTGGGTTCAGTGAGAGATCCTGTCTTAAAAGATAAAATGGAAGAGCCACGGGGGAAGGCACCCAACACTCTGGCCTCCACACACCTGTGCACACACATATACATGCACCCAAATGTAATTGTACACATATACACAAACATGTAAGCAAGCATACAATGGCATTCCAACATAAATAAATAAGTTAGAACCTCCTCACTTACAGAGGAAAAAAATAATAAATAAGGCTCATGGTGCATGTCTGTAATGCTAGAACTCAGAAGGCTGAGGCAGGAGGATTTTTGAACTTCAAGCCAGCTTGGATTACATAGCAAGACCTTGTTTTGTTCTGTTCTGTTTTTAAAGACAACACCAAAAAAAGTTAAGTGTGCTTGGTTTTGAAATGGGTGTCTAGAGAAACGACATAGATGTATCAAAAGCATGTCCTTTGAAAAACTGAGGAAATAATAAACCATTTTTTAAAACTTAGAACAAGGAAAGAATTGTAGCATTAAAAGAAAGAAATGACCAGAGAAAAAAATTAAAGCCTTTTTTTTTTTTTCTTAAATATGAGACTACATACTTGGCGCAACTCTATCGTCCCAGGTGGAGTAGCCTAGGAAATGCACTCTGACACTGTTGGCAAGCATGTCGGGACCAACATCTGCCAGGCAGACAAGAGAAGGGTTGGGCAAAGAGAAGCTCAACTACACGGAAATAACAGCAAAGGTTATGGGGGGAAAGACAGCATCCGGATAACCTGTCTTTAGGCCATAGGTCACCAAACCTTGCAGCCATAAGTAGAACACTGCATGCAGAAACTATGGAGGTTGAGCTGGGCACCATGCCTGCTTGAGGGCTGTGACTATCTCTACAGCACGCAGATAGGAAAGAATAAGTGCTGACTAAAAGGGACTGGCTGTTAGCAAAGACAGCTGGCTGATTGCTAAACACCCACCACTCCTCACCATGGTCAAGCAGCTGAACTACAGTTCCCAGCTTCCTTTACTGTTAAAATGTCTGTGGTGTTAGTATTAGCTAGTGGCCTGTAAGAAGAATGGTAAATGTTATTCCAGACCTTCCTTCTGAAAGCCTCCTAGATGCCATCCTCTGACTCTGGTCCTTCCCAATTTGACATGGTCATTCTTGCACAACTGGGCATGTCACTGTCCACCTGTAGGCCCAGCACTTGGCAGGCAGAAACAGGAAGAGTCCTTGTGATTCCTGGTCAGCCAGGAGCCTGACTGGTGAGCTCTGAGTTCAGTGAGAGATCCTGTACCAAAAAGCCTATGGAAGTCTTGGGTTGAGAACAACAGAGGCACCAGATGGAGATAACCTGGGTTTCTAATTCATAAGTGATAAACTCAAACCCAATGATGTTACCAGAAGCTTGCCACTACCTGAAGCTCCATTTCCTCACGTCCACAGTCCCTTACCTGAAACTCTTGGGGCCAAGTATAATTTAGTATTCAGAAATTGGGGGACTTCAATACAGTAATACAGTAGATGTAATATATATATATGTGTGTGTGTGTGTGTGTGTGTGTGTGTGTGTGCAATACAGTAGATGTAATATATATATAGATGTGAGATATATATATATATATATATATATATATATATATATATATATATATATCAGTGCATAGTAGTTGCATATGATCCCCAGAGGGGTTTGGAGCAGCACCCTGAAATCAAACATGCTGATACTCCTTCAGCAACATTACTCAGTAGAGTCTCACCACAACAGCCTCAACCGCTGTTCAGGGAAGGCATTCCCTCAGATGAATTTTGGAATCAAAATCAATTGCATGTTTAACAAGTGTTGACTTAAAACATATATAGCTTTGGTTTTCAGAGTGGTGTTGGGACACCCTGGTCACTATGAAACCAAACTCTACCAAGAGCATTCTCAGAGGTTGGTGTGACTGAATGTTCACAGGTTACTAGCTTATGAATGGCTGAATGTTCACAGCCCGCTAACTTATGAATGGTTGACTGAATGCTCACAACCCACTAGCTTATGAATGGCAGCAGAAGTAAGGAGAAATAGCTCAGCTCTGTGCCAGCGTACACTGGCAGTCTCTGCAGCAGTCCACCCTTCTGGTTCCTAGTGTCAGGCTCTACCAGTGCTGTAGCATTTCCTCTTGAGTTGAAACATTCCCTCTTGGAAGGAGGAGAGAAGCCAAGGCATCACACTAGCATCTGGAAGCTCAGACAGTTTCAACATTCACAAGGCCAGGCCCCAAGTCATATAAGCAGTACAACTCAGGGGAGCAGAGACTCTCCTGCTGGCTGAAATGCCACCAACTTTGCAGGGAGTTTCAAGGGCATAGTCTTCATGTTGGGGTGGGCTGTTGGTAACAAGGCTACCTCTGAATCACCCATCCTAATTAGAACTCCTAAACATAACTCCAGTGAACTCACTGGTTCGAAGAAACACTCCAGTGGAGTTGTTTCTTCCGTCTGTGGCCAGTGCTCTATCTGGGGTGAGTAGACATTTGTTCACATCTCCCAAGGAAAAGTCACATGACAGACAATGACTATGGAATTAAACTCTAATGGAAGGTTTAATCCCACCAAGAGCTTGGTGTAGCTTTACAATCTTCCACTTTCTAGATTGCTGTTTCCGGGGAGACATAAAAGAAGTGTCTGTTCACTCCAAATAAGGAGAAAGTGAACATGTCAAAGAAAGATTCCCCCAAGCCCTACTTGATGACTAAATGACTGTAGTACTAACGTCACTTACAGGAATATAGGTAACATGGTCAGCTGTACTGCGGAGAAGGTCCATCCAGTCAATTTTGTACCTCTTAACACAGTTTAGATTATTAGGACTGGAAACGGTGATGAGACTCCATGGTGTACCTTCTGACGTCTCCTTTCCAATCAAAACCCTTAACAGCTGCATCAGCTGGAAGGCGGTACGTGCCTGAAGTCCCAGAATTTAGGAGGCAGAAGCAAAGGGATCAAGAGTTCACGGTTATTCAAGTGAGTTTAAAAAGTAGCCTATACTACTTGAGACTACACTACTCTATTGACCTGTCAACAGCCACTTCTTTTTGTTTGTTTGTTTTTTGTTTATTTTTTATTGGATATTTTATTTACACTTCAGATGCCATCCCCTTTCCCCATTCCCCCTCTTAGAAAACCCCTATCCCATGCCCCCTTTTCCTTTTTGCATTTATACATTTTTTTAAAACAATGTTAATCATAAGCGTTATAAGTTTGGAATTGTTCAATCAGAGGTGTAACCCACTGACCAACCTAGATATAACAACTATCTTTGACTGGTGGAGATACATGAACATCTGCCTCCCTGTCTCCCCCCTCTTTCTCTCTTTCATCACCTAGCTTCTCCTCTCCTTCTTCTTCTCCTCTTCTTACTCCTTTTCTTCCTCTCAGTACTCCTCCTACCTTAGCTCCTCCTACACATCACCCTTCCTGTTAAAATGAAACTTTTCTCTCAAAATACAATTAGAGCATAATTATGCCAATTTGTACCAGTGAGGTACAAGATAGTCCTAATACCCCGTCCATCCTTTTGTTGACTAACCAGCACCTCTGTCATCTATCCTAACTAAAACATTTAGTTCTGAACCTGGCTTTAGGATGAATGTCAGCTGACGACCATCCACTCAAATCTTTTCTCTTACGGTAAATAGCTATAAGTTTTCAACCCGTCAGAAATCCAGAATGACTGAGTTAACTATAATTGTGGGAAGCACAAAGCATAGCTTCTAAAACTTAGCCAATTTATAGAGACCTCTGAACACCTGAAAAGCCCCTATACTACCGAACATTGGAGCATCAAATCTTCAGCCTTCTGGCCCAGAATCATCTGACAGACCTTGGTGATGCAGGATTATTAAGGACTGATTACTCTGTCTAGGCAGATATAATCAGTCGACTATTCTGCATGTCGACAGCCACTTCTTATTGCCTTAGCAAGTGCCTGAGATAATCTACTGTAGGAGAAGGGGGGGGGGGGGCAAGGAAGCTTAGCAAGTGTCACTGGGACAGGAGTTTATGCAGGAACCAGCTCCAAAGGGACAGATGGCCTGAACAGCCCAGGTCTACCTTGGGCCTGGTACTCTGGCAGTGTAGTCCTGCTGCGGTCTGAAAGTTGTCACTGCTGTGCCTTCTTCTGCACTTACTTACCCTCCCCACAGTAGTATGGAAGGAGGGTGACCTACCAACAAAGGAAAGGTATCCTGTGGTTGGCTATTGTCCCTGTGAACAGTCTCAGCCAGCCTCACTGCAACCCGCAGTAAAAGGAGGAAAATACCAACTGATGGGGGAGGTGGAAGAAGGGGTTGGAAAAACTGAGGTCATGTCTTAGAACCAGAAAATTAAAACAGAGACTTCCTTATCCTTGTGGGCTACCCTCTCAGCCAGATCCAGCACCAGTATATGCCAGAGTCTCCTTCCCCCTCCTTCTACCCACCGTCTCTAAATTTAGAGCTTCGTCTGTCCTTTTCTTGTAGGATGAGGGTATTTTAAGTACTCTCAGGATGATGCTGCAAGAGAGGCACCAGCACCAAATAACTCCAGCATCGAAGAGGTAGATAAAACGCCTCCCCCCCCTCCCCCCATTCCCGGGGCTTACCCATCTTCCTCATGCCAGCTCCCTTTCCCATGCCTTCTTGCCTCTCAGGAAGCAGCTGGAGGGAAAGAGCTGTGAGCCTCTGCAAGCCACTGAGTGGAGTGGATTCAGGAAATTGGTAGCCATGGTGAAACGGCATGAACACCAGTCTATCCTCACAGGGCATACTTACAAACATGCCCAGGAAATACCCAAGGGTTTGAAGGATCTAAAGGGTCCTCACACAGCCTAGAAAAACCCCACATTGTGACTGGTCTTGGACTTTTAATGCATCCGCTTAGGAGAGCCCCTGAAAGGAACCTGATGTCTTCCACAGCTCCTCAAAGAATGGGAACAGACGTGTTCTTGACCTTCCCAACAAAGCCCCCGAGGCAAGGGCTGATGGGTTAATAGAAATTCTCAGCATTACTGATGAGCCCAAAAGCTGAAAGGTGGATCTACACACAACCTCCACTGAACTCGAATCCAACCTCCCTGATGACACTAAAGCAGGGTTCCAGGCCTCTGGTTTAGTAACATGAAGAAAGACACAGTGTTTTTGAACTGACAGTTGACACACTCACTTCTACAGTGTGACTTCCCAGGAGCTCAGGGCTTCATCATGAATTAAGGTAATTAATTTTCCCAGCCAAGAGTGGACTTCAGACAGACAGAGCTTCCCTCCCACTGCAGGTGGGGGAAATGAGTGAGGCCGAGGGAAACGTGTTTGCTATGTCTAATTAAATTGAGACGAGTTGAAGTTGAAACCCAGCCAAACCTGAGGTCCTGGGACTTTGCCAGATTCTGTAACGGGGTTAAGGAATGTTCTAGGCGATCTTGAGCAAGAAAATAAAGACTGGTTTGGACCCTTGCCTTCTGCCCTTTCCCTAGATCATTGAAGTTGGCACTTTACCTAATTCTGTGTTCTCTCTCTCTCTGGGTTGGGTTGTGTGTGCACTAGGGCAGAGATAGACAGGACATAGAAACAGAAACAGGGAGACTGACAGAGGCCAGGTTAGAGGGCAATCAAGAGGTCAGAAGCAGGAATCGGAGACATTTGATGGTGCATAAATTACAAAGAATGAACTGAAAGGTGAGTAAAGACTCCAAGGCCTGAACCTCAGTCACAGCACAATAAAAGCAAATAAAAATAATGGTAGAGCGTGGCTTTTGCTCTTACACATAGGACGCCCCAGTCTCCGAGACCCAGGGTGAGTGAGGACCAGAAGGTTCAAAAGAGGGAGGAGAGAAAGGTTGGATGCACTGGGAGTCAGACCCACACACTTCAAACTCTCCTATACTCTCCTGGGAATTGAAGCTTTGCATTGTCTCAAGCCTCCGAGCTCCACCTTGGGATCCTGAGGGACTACAAGAGCAGCTGGAAGGCTGTCTCCTGTGTGGTGTTGTCACAGGTAGGCAACGACAGGACATCCAAGCCGACGGCTATAGGAAGACACACTGCTGGGCCACCTTCCACACCCTGGCCTGCCAGGCCAACGGGTCACCCAGCGCTCCTGTAAGTCCTCTCACCAGTAAGTCCTCTCTGCATCCCACAACTTCATGGCAGCTGAGCCCCTGGTGTGTGGCTGGCCCTACACAAGTTGCAAGGGATACAGAGAATCTATCTGATAGAGATACGTGTGCTGTAGCTTCATGGGACACGCTGTCATGGAGGTGTGACCGCGGAGTACGTGAACACCGAAGACCTCTTAGAAAAGGCAACATTTGAATGGAGTCTTCCATAATGAGTCAGGCCATTAGGCAGCCAAGAGGGGGAAAGAGTAATAGACAGAAGGAACAATTCATGCAAGGACAGAGAAGCAAGAAAGAGCAGGGTGGCTCTGGAAAGTGCCCGTGACGTTTGTTCCCTGCATTCAGGCAGGGATAGTGGTGGCAAAGAAGCCATCAAGGGGGAGGGGATAAGAGGCTGCCAGAGCATCTGAGATTGAACAAACCAGGGACAGGAAGGAGGATTCCAAGTGAGAGAATGACATAGGTGGAATTGTGCATCAGAAAGGCCAGTAAGACCCAGAATTAACAATGTACTTTAATGGACCAAGACAGAGGAGTTAGAAGCAGGTAGGGGCTTCTCAGCGAAGAGTGCAAATCCATGTGACAGCAGCAGCAGCCGGGCATGTCTAAAAAAGACTGAAGAAGCAATGACAAGGTGTGGTCACCTTGAACTCGAGGATGGGTGAGAGAAAGGAATCCAGGCCAAGGGACTGCTTTCTGGATTAAGACACTGCACAGGAAACATAAGCATGGTAACCATGACTGCAGAGTTTGGGCAAAGGGTAAGTGTGAGGCATAGGTTGCCCAGGCACTTCTGTCAATAGGTGGGAGGATCAGAAAGGAAGGGCCTGGGTGAGAGACATACATGTGGAGACATAAGCTTTCAGCTCAGAGCCCGAACTGTGAGCTAGGTCCAGGGCACCGGATGGAAGCTGGACAGAGGTGGATGGAGCATCCACAGACTAGGAAGCTCCCGCTCGACCCCATGATGCTATCTATAAAGGACCACAGAGAACTAGGAAAAGCTGATAGCTCCAAATTACCTGCTTTTCAGAAAGGAACTGAGGTGTGGTTCTCTGGTATGGCCTAGGGCAGGGACAGTACAGGAAGGACAGTGTCTACAGCTGCAGTCCCCTCTCCACTAGCACCATCTGTCCTTTATCACCTGGGGCCTAGAGACACAAAGGCCGGTGAACAAACAGCCCAAAGGCTGAGGACAGACCAGAACCCGCCATACCAGCACGTCTGTGTGAAGAGAGCTAAGGCTGTTCAGCAGACAGGTCAGGGGGTGTGGCAAAGCAGAGATTCCTTGGGCCTGAGCTGCAGATTCGTCAGCAAAAGGAGCTCTTGATTTCTTAGTTGCAAAGATCTCTTATCTGCAAAGAACAGGACCGCCAGTGTCCTCCCTTACGTTGTCCGACTGCCAATGTGCTCTGGTTGGGATTTTTAAAGTGAGGGAGAAGGACTGACAATGTCCCCAGAGAGCAGTGGTCATCTGCGCATGCGTCTACGTCATTCCTTTCCAAGATGCAGGGGAAAGAAGACAATGTGAGTCCTCCGCCCCATCTTACATTCCCAGTGACCTGACAACCTAGGGATTTGCACAGCCAGAGCCAGCCCTGCCCTGTCACCTCAACCTGCTCAGAGACCCAAACAGCCCCTAAGATCAGAAAGCCCACAACCACACAGAATCAGCCAGGTGGACAGCAAGCTAGAACTTTTTTCTGGTTGTTTTATTTGAAAACCCTAGGGTGCGGCCCTCCTTTACCACACCCATCCCCTACCCTCACCCCAGGACATGACAATGCCACACACACGCACACATACAAGGCTGTGAGCTGCACACAGAAACACAGGAGCTGCGCTCACGACAACATTGAAAAAATATACACTATATATAATACACCCCCAGGGTCCCGCTCCGCCTCCTTCCCCACAACCTAGGCAAAGCAGGCCATGGAGAAAGGAACAGAGGCTGTAAGACCTTGGTACTGCTCAGGCAGGAGTGGAAAAGAGGACAAGAGAGGGAGGAGGCTGAGAAGAGGGAGGAGCAGGGATCCCCAGAGTGAAATGGAAATAGAGGATCCTAAGGGGAAGCGGGAGGGGGCGGGGCAACAGAAGGAAGGCCCCCACGGACAGAACAGAGTAAAGGACACAGCAGCAGGCTTCCATCAATTCTCTTCCCACCTCAACCATGGCTGTTGATATCCCCCTCCCTAATACAGTGCATGGCTGGCAGGGTTGCTGCCACAGGTGGGCTACAGGGCAGCCAAAGCCACCGAGCCACTCTCCCAGGGCAGCCAGCTAGGGCAGGTGCCTTAGGAGCTCGCCAGGGGAAGGGCAGGCTGAAGGAGGAGGGCAACCCCCCCCCACACACCCCCGTGGGGCCTCCTGGGGTTCTGAGATGGAAGGACCGCTCCGAATGAAGAGCTCTTTCTCCCGCTTCATCTCTCTTCTCTCCAAATGCCTTTCTCCCTTTCTTTCCTGGATTGCCGTCTCCCCAGGGCAGGCCTCTCTCTCTTGGCAGGGCTGGAGCCTCAGTAGCGGTGTGGGGGGCTCTCAATGATGCGTCTCTCATCGCTGCTCGGGGAGTCGGCTGCTTCGGAGTCACTGCTGTCCTCTTCCTCTTGCTGGCCACCAGCAACCCCTGCCACACAGGTCTGCTGGTTCTGGTAGGACTGGAGAAGACAAAAGCAGAGGGCTCAGCCTAGTCACAGCCAGAACCTCTCCTTGAGGACACACGTGCTCGCAGGCAAGCATGCACGCATGCGCCATTGCAGAGTCCCGCCCCAATCTCACCCTTCCTCCTCCATGATATTAACAGCTGCACTAAGAACTTTCGCCTATGGCGTGGGCCCTCATCAGAGATATTTGCTTCATTCCTCCAGGCCACTCACCTCCATGGG
Organism: Arvicanthis niloticus; assembly: GCF_011762505.2. Lineage (NCBI taxonomy): Eukaryota > Metazoa > Chordata > Mammalia > Rodentia > Muridae > Arvicanthis > Arvicanthis niloticus. Next base: position 61,973,530 of record NC_047666.1, read on the forward strand.
ATTGACGATAATAGTGAGAGCAGAGTCATCCCAGAAGAGGTCAGGGTCTTTCGGGTCAGTGGAAGCCCCTGAGGGTCCGCCAGTTCCTGAGACGCGGCGATGAAGGGAGTGGATCCGAACGAGGCCGAGGATAACCATAAGCACCAGGAAGCCCACGCATACCACAATGATAAGAGTCGCAGCACTGGGGACCACTGCGGGGAGAGCAAGGGGTCAGCAGAACAGAGCACACCTGGGAAATTCGGGCACAGGGGTTGTAGGGTGCTGATGGAAAAAAAAAAGTCCAAGAGTAAATAAACCACAGCCACGGAGAAAGGAACAGAGACTGTAAAACCTTGGTACTGCTCAGGCAGGAGAAGAAAGAGGACAAGAGAGAGAGGAGGCTGAGAAGAGGGAGGAGCAGGGATCCCCAGAGTGAAATGGAAATAGAGGATCCTAAGGGGAAGCGGGAGGGGGCGGGGCAACAGAAGGAAGGCCCCAAGGTCTTAAGGAGGCAAATGACCTGAGAAATTGGAAGAGAAGCAGACTCCCACCAGAACATGTAAACAGGAAAGGAAGAAGAGAGAGGTTGCTCCAAGGGCCAAAGGCACACAGACAGGGAGGCAGATGTGCAAAGAGAGGCGGGTGGTGTGGAGAAGGACCCCAGCCTACTGCTGCCTCCATCAGCCATATTGTTTTTGGATAAACGGCCCAAGCGACAAGCTGGCTGTGTCTTTCTGCCTGGATCTTCCCCAGGGACCACCAACTCCCCAGAGGGAAAGAGAAGGAGCTACAAGGGACTGACTGGGATGAGAAGCAAAACAGCTCTAAGCCTAGCCTGCTGACCAGAGAGAGGAGTCGCTGTCCCCAAGGCTGAGGACAGGTCCCTTCACTTACCCACCTGGTCTGGGCTCACCCCTGTTCCGTGACACCTCCCTTCTCCTTGTAGGCCTGGGGTTCCTGGTCCTGCAGGGCTTCTGTTCCTTTGGCGTCTCCCCTTGAGGTGTTCCTCCCTCCACTTCTGCACTCCCGGGCCTCCCACCCTGTAGCCTCATTCTGATGCCCAGGTTCAGGGGTACATGGACTCTCACAGGCAGTGAGAGACAGAAGGGCACATGCACTCTCACGTGCACCTTGGAGCTGATGGTGGAAAGGCAGACATGCAGACACAGGCACATGCCAATGAAGAACGAGCGGGCACACAGCTGGACAAATATCGCCATGCCCCATACCCGAGCCAGGCCTCTGGTTGCCAAAACACCTGCCTGTACCAGCCACCTAGCAGCCTGCTCACACAGTAGGATTAATGGGATATGTGTCAGAGTCTCTAGCATGGCACCAAAGAGCCGTATGGGCAGGGTCACCCAACTCCCTACCAGCTGAGCCAACCAAGCACCCCCATGAAGGAAGACATAAACACTACAGACCTGGGCCCTAAGGGCCACAGAGCGAGCAGCTGTAAACACAACCTGGGCCCCGTTCTGTGCACACAGAAAGAGCACTCGAAGAAGCATGAGGAGGCAAAGCAGAGGAGCCCCAAACCCCTGAGACAGCAAATGGAGAAAGAGAGCCCACAGATACACTCCCAAGCCCAGAGCCCTCCTGGGCAGCTGGATCGCTACCTGCCACATGGATTCACGCTGCCCTTCACACCCCAGGCAGTCCTATTCCTGAGAAATTGTGTGTGTGTGTGTGTGTGTGTGTGTGTGTGTGTGTGTGTGTGTCCCCGACACCCACTAGCAGTCACATACAAGCAAGCTCTACATAAAGGTCACATTGCAACCCGGCTTCAAATTTACCTACATCCTAAAAGTCACACGTTAAGAAACCGAACCTGAGCATAGAGATGACACCCAGCTGCAGACCCCTCTTGCCAGCAGCCAAGCACACACACTGCCACCACTCCAGAACCAAGCAGGTAAGTGGTCCCAACAGCCACCCAGCGCCCCGAGGCCACCCTGATGGCTCTCTGTCAAGCTAGTTCACATCCCAACAGGACCGATGGCCCATTTTGGATTACTTGCCAAATAGAGCTAACTCTGCAGGGGCGGGGTCGGCAGGCTCAGTCACTCGGCTCTGGCTCCAAGGCAAAGCTCTGCCTGGTTGGATCGGCATTTCTCAACTGCCTGGGCATGGGGGAGGAAGGGGAAAGAGGGCAGGGCTTCTCTTTCTATGCAACTGTCCAAAACAGCCCCTCTCAGGTCCCCAAGTCAAAGGACAAGTCCAAGGAGTAACAACCCTGACAGAAGATGGCCCTGTGGCTAAGCCAAAGCAATCCCACTTTCAGAGTGCAAGCCACAGCAGGTGACCTTGTGACTTCAAAAAGGACAAAAATGCAAACACTCCAGCTGTAGGCCAACAATTCTGATTCATTAGCATAAACCAGAAGGTTGGGAGAATTTTTAAATTCGCTACAGACAAAAATCAAGACCTCCAAAAGCCCATTAGATCTTGCTACACGTTAGATCTACATAGTGAACTCTGGCCTTGGGTGACCACTGAAGCCGACATTAAGGGATGTTTTCCCAAATGGTTCATGTGACCATAGGGACACCGTTGAAAGTGCTGTCCACAGCCCAGCATAACCCCGCCCCGGTGAAGAAAGTGTCTGAGACGTCCTTGGGTGCCCATTTCCTACCCTGTGATTCCATAGTTGTTAGGGCTTCTCTTTGTTCAGCTACCAGCTAGCAGGGCTTTGCAGCCACACAGCAGCTCACAGTGTGTGCTTTATATGAACTGACATCAGTCCCTGGCTTCATCTCGTTCTTCTCCCACCGTTGCCCCTCCCTCTTTCCTTCCTAATTCTTTTCTCTTTTAAGTATTTTGGACTGGGTTCATTTGTCTTGTTTTATTTTGTTATACTAGACGGCATATCACTTTGTTGGCCAGGCTGGACTTGAACTCCTGGACTCAAGTAATCCTTCTACCTCAGCCTCTCAAGTAGCTAGAAATACAGTGCCAGGCTTCCTTTCTCCCTCCTTCTGTTTTTTTTCTTTCTTTCTTTCTTTCTTTCTTTCAATCATGAACTTTGACAGAATCAGTCATCTTTTTAGAAGGAATTCTCTCTTTTTTTTTCTTTTGTTTTTTGTTTGTTATTTTATTATACAAGGTCGTACAAGGCTATTTTCATGAAAGTACATAATGTGTTTTGAGTATAGTCACCCCAATACTCTTCCCAGTCTCCCCGGTCACTCAAGTGAGCTCTTCTGCTTCCCATACCACTTCAATTCTCCTTCCTGGTTGTCACCATTGTTTAATACTGTGTCTTTGCACATCTTTCTAAGGTGCTTCAGGTACTTGTGTAAATCAATGTACAGAAATAGTTTCCAAGCTCTGCCATGCAGTGGAGTCACGTGGGGATCTTTAAATACTGATAGAGCCGACCAACGGCTCAGTAGTTAAAGGCGCTTGTCTTGCAAGCCTAGTGGCCTGATTTCAATGCCTGGAAAGTATGTAAGGATGTGCTGACTTCACAAAGTTGTTCTCTGACCTCTGACCTCTGACCTCTGACCTCTGACACATGTGCCCACATGTACACTTCACACATAACACAAACACACAATAATATTAATTAATTAATTAATTAATTAATTAATTAAAATTAAGGTAAAAAAGCATTAATCACTGTTTCTCATCAATTTGCGGTATCAACAACCAAGACATGTTAAAGTGTGAGAGACGTGAATCAGAGTTTGGGGTGATAATGTCATGTCTTCATCACTTGTCTCTCTCCTTAACTACCCTCTCAAATCCTCACTGTATGTCATGCTCCTGCCTGAGACCTCCTGCTCTCCAGGACCCAGTGCAAACTCCACATATGTCACAGAATCTTCCTTGACCGTTCTAATTCACCAGGCTCTCTCTTGTCTGGTGCTTAAGAAGCCGCACTGAAATTAGCCTCTCAGATGCTCACAGCTAACCATTGAACTGACCATGGGGTTCCCAATGGAGGAGTTAGAGAGAAGACTGAAGGAGCTGAAAGGGTTTGTGGCCCCATGAGAAGAGCAACATTACCAACCAACCAGAGCTCCCCAGGGTCTAAACTACCAGCCTGGGAGCACATAGGGAGGGACCCATGACTCCATCTGTATATGTAGGGGAGGATGGCCTTGTCTGGCATAGGTGAGAGAGGAGATCCTTGGTCCCATGAAGGCCAGACGCCAAGTGTGGGGTAATTCGTGAGTGGGGAGGTAGGAGTGGGGGGGGTAGGTGGGGGCACACCCTCATAGAAGCAGGAAAAAGAGGAATGGGATGAGGGTTCCTGGGCGGGGGGGGGTATGGGGTGAGGGGATAACATCTGAAATGTAAATAAAATATCCAATAAAAAAAGAAAGAGAAATTAGCCTCTATCCTTGGAGGAGATGGTAGCGCTAACTTCTTCTGCAGTTTCTGAGAAGTTAGGTTTCATGAAACCCTAATTCTGCAAAGCAGGACTTGAGAGGTGAAGAAGAGGGAACACCTTGGAGTCCGAAGCAATGTATGGAACAGGTTTGATGGGCACGGTTGGAGTGTGTCATCTGCTAAGCTCAAGACCTGTCACTCATAAATGGCCTCAGAGAAACGTGAACTCTGTACCTACTAGGGACAAAATAAGGGATGAGGGGAAGAGAGGGGGGCTGCTCTCCACTGACTATCAGCTGGTTGGCCTGGATATAAGTCACAAAAGAGTTTCACTGTAGAGAGAATCAAGGAGATGGCACACAGTACCGGAGCATCCCCTAGCAGAGCAGGGGGAAACAAGATGACAAACACTACCTGTAGAGATAGCCAGAACAAGGCAGTGGGACACTCAGGGAGGAAGCTCTGATCAGTTATAACAAAGACACCTTCCTGAGCTCAGACCAAAGAGAGAAAGAACTGAGAACAGGGCCATGACACCCAGATCTAGCTTGAGCTTGCTCAGGGGAGTAGAGCTCAGCATCCAGCCCTCAAAATGAAGTATGAGGTGACTTGGTGACTGGTGACTCGGTGACCGTGAGCTCCCCAGGGAGTTACCTAAAGAGCCTGTGACCTTTTGCTGGTTTTCAAAAGAGGCAGTCTGTGGCCTTTGGGAGTGGGCTTAGTGCTTAAAACATTTTAATCACCTCCTGAGCCAACTCTGACAAAATCGGATGGTGAAATTGGATAACTTCACCAGGCCAAAGGCAAGGTGACGAGAATAACTGCACCTCCAGACAGGCTCTGGAAACAATTCTAAAAGGTCCCCCACGTTGCTCTCAGCAGTGTATCTCCACTGTTCAGATTTTAATGATTCAAGAAAAGACTTACTTTAGTCTGAAGTATAAATATCGGGTTACAGGATGGTTTGATGTCAACTTTATAAAACAAGAAAGGAAGAAAAGGAAAGGAAGGAAGACAGGTGACAGATATGACAGATTCACAAACCTCAGCGGAAACAGCACGCACCATCAGGACGGCATCACAGCCATCAGGATGGCGCCATCAGGACGGCAGCGTCAATCTGCCAGCAGCAAGGTTGACTTTTCTTCTTTATGCTCACATCTGTGCCATTTTATTTGTTTGTTTATTTATTTACTTATTTGGTAATGAAGCAATTCTTAGTGCTAGAAAACAATGAGCCACTAGTACAGGACCATAACTGGGAAGCAAGGCTGCCCCATCCTGAAACAGCATCTGGCATTTTGGTATCTGTTGATTTAGAAATAGCTCACAGAGGACACAGGATTGCGTGTTTAATAAGCATCTACTCTGTCCACAGGGAGAGGGAAGATAGCTCTTCTGTAATTCTTTCTATTTATTTATTTTGGGTTGTGTTGTGTGTAAGTGTGTGAGTATATGTGTGTGTGTGTGTGTGTGTGTGTGTGTGTGTGTGTGTGTGTTAATGCATATTCCATGGTACATGTGTGGAGGTCTAACTTGTGGGAATTGGTCTCTCTCTTAATCTAAAATGTAAGCCATCAGGCTTGACAGCTGAGCCATTTTGCTACCTACCTAATTGTTCTTCTTCTTTTCTTTCTCTCTTTTTTCTTCTCTCTCTCTCTCTCTCTCTCTCTCTCTCTCTCTCTCTCTCTCTCTCTCTGGTTTTTTGAGACAGAGTTTCTCTGTATAGCCCTGGCTGTCCTGGAACTTACTCTGTAGACCAGGCTGACCTCGAACTCAGAAATCCGCCTGCCTCTGCCTCCCAAGTGCTGGGATTAAAGGTATGTGCCACCACTGCCTGGCTCTTTTCTCTTTTTTAACTGACAGATCTCACCATGTGGCCCAGTCAGGCTTCCCCACCTGACCACCCCCACCCTGCTTGTCCCCCCCTCTTGGGTGCTGACATCATAATTGTGCACCACTATACACAACTACTAAAAGCCCTTTATCCTCAGTACATCTTCAGGAAGTGCTGGTATGAAAAGGCACTAAATAACTTCACTACAGAAGTTCTCTAGAATCTAGCTAACTCTGGGGGGACAGGAACAGCAGCAAGAATAATAAAGATGCCCACAGCCCACATTACTCGCAGCCAGGCTTGAGCACCCTGGATTCAACCGTCCCAGTGAAGTTGGCAGTCCAGAAGGATGAAGAGATTATCCCACCGCTGTCATTAATGCTGGTACCATAGAAAACAGAATCCATTGCCTCGCTCCCCTGCCCTCCCAAGGATATAGGGACAAGTGTTATGCCACACTTCCCCTCAGCTTACGCACTGGAGTTTCGGTGGGAGCTGGCCAGGCTGTGTCCAGCCATCTCAGGAGGTGGCTGGTGACCCCGGTGCAGAAACTGCTGTGAACTGAGCACATGGCTGGGATGAGCGACCCGGTTCATGCTATGCAGGACGTTGACCTGGGGAAAGGCATGGCCCTGTAAGTACAACTGCTTCTCCCCAAGGCCCTCCCCACCCACCCCACTCCAAGCTCACTCATTGCACCTCTCTCTCATTTAGGGTGGGACTCATAACTCAGAATGGGGGGGCAGTCAAAGGACTGGAGACACAGGAGACACTTCTCTCTGTCTGCCATGCAGTTTCTAAGGATCAAATTCAAACACAGGTCATTGAGCTTAGCTGTGAGCTATCTCTCTCCACACATCACTATCACCCCATATCTCCTCCTCTGCCATCAGTCATGGGCCTAGGACAAAGTCCTTATCCATCAACCATCTATCTGAGGTCAATACATCCTGGCTCCTTGCACGGAGCAGGTGACCAAGGGATGGAAGGGATTCTCCCGGTACCTCCACGATGAATTCATTGCTGGAGTATCGGCCATTCATCTCCGAACAGGAAAGCCGGAATTTCCTGGCATACAGTGCTGCTCCGTGCCGAAGCTGATAACGAGCCTGCCTCAGGATCTCTTCATACACAGTGATGGTCTCCACCCCTGGGGAATAAGGAGACAAGCTCAGTGAGTCTCAGGCTCCAGCCAGCTGACAACACAGTGCTTAGCCCCATCCCTCAACAGAGTTGTAAGCTGACAGCTCAGAGAAGAAAAGCTCCCATGCACTCTGATCTACAGGAGTAGAGTAAGCAAAGCCCTGTTTCCTTCTCTGCCCTTCCCACCTAGCCCTGTTCTGGGACTTCCCAAGGATGGAAGAGTCTAGATAGTTATGGAACGGAAGATAAAGGCATCTTCAAGAGAAGGTAATGGAAGGGACACAGCTTTGATGAGGGCTGGGATGGAAAGGACCAGTCATTGTCATCTCCTCCCATTCTCCTGGGTGCAGCTTCCCCCAGAAACCATCACTTCCCAACGTTCATTGAGATGAGCTCTTAAAGCTGTGCTGGATGCAGGAAAAGATAGAGGGGGTGACCTTATCAAAGAGCTAGAAGACTGGAAAACTGGTTGGGGAAGACAGAAGCAGGAGAGAGATGGCAGAGAGCAGAGGGGACATGGAAGTAGAACGAGGAGAGTTGGTGAGCCAGGCTGTGGGGAGCCTCTGCCCAGACACACTGCCCTCAATCTGAGAGCCAGAGGCTCTTCAAGCTAAGAAGGAACAAAATGGCATTTGATCAACATCCCAAGGAAGGAGAAGCCACGTGATTATTCGAGAGAAAGCCACACACAACAAAGAAGTCAGACGCTTGGCCTCACTGACCAGCAATGGTGAGGTAGGCAGATGTGTTGGTGAGCTCCAGGCCTCGCTGCTGCAAGGAAGCCATGTCTAGGAGCAGGCTCTCTCGTTCAGGGTCTAGGTCATCCCCCACCAGAGAAATCTCACAGCCGTCCAAGTTGTGTACAATCTCATCTGACATGCGTGTGTCTGTCACTGTGGGAGAGAGTTGGGGTCAAGGTGAGGTTCTGAGACCCAGACATTGTCATCACATATGGTCAGTCCCCTTCCCGATGCAGGGCCACTCCTTAAGGAAAGTAATCATCATCATGAAATCAACATGCAACATGTCCTTATACTTGCAGGTTTCTTCCCCATAGGCTCTGGGTTTTAAGGATAAGTTGTTCTCAGTCACACAAACACAGGAGAAAGCCTTCCAGCCCTATAGTTGCTCCATCAATCTAGTTACAGACAATCATCCTTCTCTGGTCCAGGTCACTCGTAGGGCTGTCCTTACCTGTGCCTTGCCAACTCTCATCTGCTTTGGCCTCCACCTGGTGAGAAATGGAGCAGGTGATCTGAAGATCAGGGAACAAGGGGACTCCCTCGGGTCCCTCAAAGTCCACAGCTGGGCGGGCAAAATGAGCCGTGCCACTCAGAAGGATCTGGGGGGCATCGGGCTGAAGAACCACCACATAGCCTTCCACTTCAGGGATGGAGACACAGGACTCTTCACTAAAACACCTGTATGAGAAAAGAGGCAGCTTGTTTCTTCCTTAAAAACCTAGAGTCTGCCCAAGCATGATGGCACATTCCTTGGGAGACAGAGCCAGGTGGATCTCTGTGAATTCAAGGCCAACCTGTCCTACATACAAGTTCCAGGCCAGACAGAGATACACAGTGAGACCCTGTTTCAAAAACAGAAGTCTACTTTCTGTTCAATACTTCTGAGCCCCCACCTCGACAACAGAGGACTGTCTCAGAGAGAGTGAGGGCAGGAGAGACAGCAACAGCAGCTTCTCTGTGCCCCACACCCACAACAAAATCTTCTGAATATGGCACTACTGCAGGAAAAGCAGAAGATAAGACAGACTCAGCCTGTGGGTAATCACATTATCGAGGCTGTAAACCACAGAACGTGTGTTACGTTCTATTTTAATGACCCAGTGAAGGAAACGAGACCAACGAGAATGTACATACATGGAGTTACAGTCTTGCTACTTCTCATCAACATTCTGCCCTTCCACCAGGCATGGTAACACATGCCCGTAATCCCAGCATTCAAGAGGCTGAGATGGGGGGGGGGGGAGGATTTCAAGTTCCAGGCAAGCCTGAACTGAGACTCTCTCAAAAAATATTAAAATTAAAGTATATACACATAGTTCTTCACCCAGTGAAAGTTACACGGGTTCAGTAAAATATCAGCCTAATATAGGGCCTAAAATATCCAACATTTAAACCAGGCTAGGGTTAGATATCTATCAATAATGTCCTCTTTTTGGTGTGTCTTCTATCCCTTTTACTGGACATCAGCCCAGAAGACTCTCTCAACCGACCAATCAGCTATGCCCCCACTCTCCCAGCCCAGCCCCTGCGCATCACCCCGACCTCTCCCAGTCTCAAGCTCCTGTTAGCCTAAGAAGCATTCTGTGATGTCACTTCCTTACAGCAAATGGTTCTGTGCTTCAAAATAAGGATAAGAGACCAAAAGCTTTTAGACATGCATGGTAGTGCACATCTCTAATTCCAGCTCTCAGGAGGCTGAGGCAGGAGGATTACTGACAGTTCAAGGGTATCTTCAATTACACATCAGAGAACCTCAACACCCTTGTCTAGATAGCAAGACCCTGCATCTAAGAGGGAGGAAAAAAGGAATATGACAGATACAGTTTAATTGTCCTAAACTCTAATTATCAAATAGAAGGTTGCTATGGTGATGTGGAAGGTTGCCATAGTGACATGGTGCTGTGCATTACATGTTTTGAACAACACTACTCATGAACTTACCAATAGGAGTCTTTAGAGCTATTTAAAATAGCTTAATACAGTAAATCAATAATCAACATTTTGGTATCACTGGAATTAATGGATTAATTACAATAAGTGTGATCACAGTATGTTTATTCATTACTTCAAACATATGATTCAATCTGGAAAAAAAAAAAAAATCCTTGGCTCTTCCAGGGTATTGTAGTTCAGTTCCCAGCACATCAGGTTCCCTGGAGCTGGAGTTAAAGGTCCTCTTATGATCTCCAAGGGAACTTGCACACAGTAGGTGCACATGGACACAGACACTCACCCACATAACTAAAATAGTTTTTAAAGTTGAATTTGAGAAACTTTGTAGTCTGTCAATAAGAGAATAAAATTCTAAGCCTGGCATAATGGTGTACACCTTTAATCCCAGCATCAGGAGACAGAGGCAAGTAGATCCCTGTGATTTCTGAACCAACCTAGTCTACAAATCAATTCCCAAGCCATCCTGGGCTACATGGTAAGACTCTATATAAATGCCGAAATAAAACAAAATAAACAAATTTCAGAAACAACAAAAGGAGGAGAGAAAAGGAAGAAAAAAAAGCCCCCACAGACGGAGCATCTGGGCCTCACAAACCATATTTGCCACAGAGTTAAGACTTCAAAGTCCAGCTGCAGCCCAGCCCATCTTAAATGCCTAGATTCATACCAGGAAAATATTCCCCCTCCGCTGGCCTTCCTGCACTGTCCACGGTGCGACAATGCAACAAGACAGCCCTCACAGCCCTCACCAGGCACCAGTGCCTCAGTCTTGGGCATCCCCGTCTCCAGAACTATGAGAAACAAACATCTGTTTTTATGACTCCCCAGTATCAGCCATTCCATTATCCAACAAAGTAAGTTAGGAAATTGGGATCATAGAGGCAGGTGTCATGGTAACAAATGTTCAAACTGTGAAAGCAGCTTTGGGACCAGGTGATGAGTTAGAAGCTGGACCAGTTTTGAGAGGGATGCTGGGACAGGGGCTGTGCTGCCATAAATGGAGGGTTAAAAAGACTCTGTTGAGGGCTCAGAGAGAAGAAATTTTTGTTTTGTTTTGTTTTGTTTTGTTTTGTTTTGTTTTGTTTTGTTTTGTTTTGTTTTCGTTTGGTTTTGAGAAGGAGCCTCTCCCCAAGCCCAGAGCTCATCAATTGGTTACACTGGATGGCCAGAGAGCTCTGAGGACCCCCTGTCTCCCTCACTCCACCTCCCCCACCCATCTAACACTAGGGTTAGGTGCACACCATCTCCTGGCTTTCTCTTGTGAGTGTTGAGGATCTGAAATCAGGTTCTGATGGTTGAGTGGTAGATGCTTTACCTACTAAGCCATATCTCCCCAGCAGGGAACTTCTCAGAGGTGACTGAAGATGTCACAGTCAGGATTCTGCTAGAAATATGGTCCCTTAAAGGCCATTCTGCTGAGGTCTAATGAGGGGTGAGGACCATCCTTGTGTATACCAGCAAAGAGCTGTCCATGTCTGAGCATTTTGGAAGCAAAACTTAAAGTCAGTGAACAAGAATAGCTGGTAGGGGGGCTGGAGAAATGGCTCAGCAATGAAGAGTGCTCTCTGCTCTTCCAAAGGACCATAATTCAGTTCCCAGCATCCACTTCAGTTCATAATTACCTGCAAGCCCAGCTCAGTTCATAACTGTCTGCCAGCCCAGCTCAGTTTATAACTGCCTGCAAGCCCAGCTCAGTTTATAACCACCTGCAAGCCCAGCTCGGTTCATAACTGCCTGCCAGCCCAGCTCGGTTCATAACTGCCTGCCAGCCCAGCTTGGTTCATAACTGCTTGTAACTACTGCTCCAGGGGGTCAGATGTTCTCTTCTGGATTCCACAGGCACTCACAAACAATCACATGCACAAACACATGAGTACATACATGTAGATACAATATTTTTGTAAAATACAATTAGTGAAAGAAATTCTAAGAAAAATATTGAAGACACTGTAGGAAGTCATAGGATTGAAATTAAAAAAATAACTTAAAGATGAAGTTCATAACTCAAAAGCAAACAGCGTATGGATTTGAAAGATTCACAGCCTCCCAAGCAAAGAATGAACAATCAGACATGATCCTTTGATAACGGGACAGAAGGAAGATGGTACTTATCAAGACAATAGAAAAATGAAGACATTCCAGAGATTTTCAGGGCAGCCCCAGGGGGTGGAGAGAGATAAACATTCCAAGTCTGAGTCACCTCAAGTCTCTTGCTGGCTACATTCTGACATGGAACCCCGCCTCCACCCAGAATCATGGGGTTCAGCCATCCCAGGTGCAGCCTGGATCACCTACAAGAGCACGCGAAGGCTCGGTAGCGTCCATATGTCACTGATACTAGAGAAGAGGCCATGGTTCGTTTCACCTTGACTTCAAACTCTGTCACAGGGAGCCCCAAGAGTTGTGAGGGCAGAGACAATATAGAGAGTATTAGGGCAAATCGAGTGGAACAGTTAATCCTTTAAAGCAATAGAGGCAATGTCACCGTGGAGACCCCAGAACTACAGAGCTCCCAGCAGCACAGGACACCAGCCTGGGATCACTATGGGAAGAGCTGCTACACAGCTGAACCCAACAAGTCATGAAAGTGGGGCTGTCTGATGCCTTCTGACTGACCCCCACCCCAGTATGTCTGAGTACATGGAGTCAGGGGTTCTTTGAAAGCTTTTGGATGGTTTTGTGTGGGTTGGGTTGGGTTGGTTTGGTTTGGGGTGGGGTCTCATGTAGCCCTAGGGTAACTTCAAACTCTCTGTGTAGCCAAGGTTAACCTTAAACTCCTGATCCTCCCTATCTCTACCTTCTGAGTGCTAGGATTATAAGTCACGTACCATCACACCCAATTTATGGTGCACTGGAACTCAAACCTAGGGTAAGCAATTCTATCAACTGAGCTACATCTCTAACTCATTATCCTGAAATCTTAGGATCTGAAATGGCACGGCTAGAGAGACAGTTCAGCCGCTAAAGTACTTACCATGCAAGCATGGAGGCCTGAGGTCAGACCTCTGGCTCTCACATGAAAGCCAGGCATGGCAAACACGTGTACTCAAAGTACGAGGGAGGCAGAGATAGAAGGATCCTTGAACTTCCTAGCTAGCCAGTCTAGACAAACCAACACACTTCAGTGAGAGGACCTGTCCCAACGGATAAGGTGGAAAGTTATGGAGAAAGACACCTGGTACTGACCTCTGGACTTCACTCCTATGCACACACTTGTTCACACACAAACGTGTATGTGTACATACACCAAAAAAAAAATAAATAAATAAAAGAGATAATATTAGATAGGTGTGGTGAGGCACACTCATAACCCAACATGCAGGAGGTTGAAGCGGGAGGGTCATGAGTTCAAGGCCAGCTTGGGCTGCACTGTGAGATACTGTCAGTTCTGATCACTTGGGCATGTGTTTGGAGGCAGCTTTCTCTTTCTCCTCTGTTCTACTCCCTTCCCGGATGGGTATGTCTAACCTAAGCACGCTCCTTTCCTTGTATTTGAGAAGCAGCTAATTTGTTCCATTACACAGATGGAGAGGAATTTCCCTCAGGGCACTCCAGCCCTTACCTCTCACCTGGATCTAACCTGATGACACTCAAGACTTTGGGGTGTTTTGTGTGGATGCTGGAATGAGACAAGACAGTCGGCATGGAATGAATGTAGTTTGCATATAAGAAGAACATACATGTAGTGGGCCAAGGACAGAATTCTAGGCTTTAGATGTGTCCCCCAAAACGTATGTTAGAAATTTAATCCACTGTGAACCAGTGTTAGGGGGTGGGACCTAGTGGGAAGCACTTACCTCACACCTGATGCATCCTCATGAATTAACACTGGTTAGAAGAGAGGAGATCTGAGCCTGACACCTCCTTCCCTCTCCTGTTCATGTTTTTTCCTTTCCAGCCTTTCTCCTCCTCCTTTCCCTCCTCCTCCCCTCTTCTTTTCCCTCCCTCTTCTCCCATCTTTCTTCCCTCCACCTCTCAACTGGTTTATTAGATGATACATCAAGAGTACCTAGCCAGATGCTGATCACCAATCACCAGCCTCTAGAACTATTAAATAAATAAATAAATCTCTGTTCTTTCTAAACTACCAAGTCTCGGGTACTCTATTACAGTAACAGAAAACAGAGTAAAGGCAGGCATGGTGGCTGGTGCCTGTGATCCCAGCACTTGGGAAACTGAGTGAGTTTAAGGACAGCTCAAGCTCTAGAGTAGGACCCTGCCTCGAAACCACAAAGGAAGAAAGGCTGACTCAACCATCTTGGTGAAAGGACTGTAGCCCTGAAGGATCGGACTCCGGTCTCTCTGACTGGGCTAACTGAAATGATTTCAGTGAGGAGACTGGAACCGTCAGTGTCACCAAACACACCCAGGCTGACTGGTGGAGTGACATAAAAAGAGCTGTGCCCTCTGCGGGTGTGAAGGGCTCAGAGCCCTAAAAGAGCCCGACATGACCTACAAATGACCCGAGCGGCAGCCTGGGAGTGGAGCAGAGGGGCCGCAGACCCAGCCCATACGAGTGCTCTAGGGCATTCAAACAGGAAGAGAAGCTTCGGGAGTCAAAAGCCAAAGAAACGGTTCACCATGGCACACAAACCTCACACTATAGGAGAATATGATCACCCCAGCATGAACAGGAAAAAAACACGGAAAAATAAAAATGAGGAGTCAGAAGGAGGAAGAATTATTTCTGGACAGGACAGTAGTAGAGTGTTTGGTGTTTGGTGTTTGGTGTTTGGTGTTTGGTGTTTGGTGTTTGGTGTTTGGTGTTTAGTGTTTGTTTGAGGAAGGTAAGAAGAGGTGGCTTTGAGAGGGAGTTAGAGGATGGTAGTGCCCTACAGAGTGAGGGCAGAGCTCTCAGGCTACAGTGCCGGGACTCGGGTCAGTGACAGGAGTTCAGTTTGCAGTTTTATGGCACAGACCTCACAGTATCTTTTTTTCATTAGAAAATGGTCTACTTTGAGCCAGGCATAGTAGTATACACCTCTGATTCCAGCGCACTGGGGGGCTGAAACAGTTCGGGCCAAGTTCAAGGCCAGCTTGTACTACCTGGCAAAACCATTTTTAAAAAAAAAAAAAAGCAACCCCCCCCCCCAAAAAAAAAGTCTGATTGAACATCTCAGGGCCAGTCTTGGGTAGGGGTGAAGTAGAACTAAATCAACTGGTTAGGAAGGTAAGACAATAGGGCAGGGTAGAGTCATGGGGGGTTGAGTTAAAGAATTATACTCAAACTCAGAGACAAGCTTGGTGTGGGTTGACAATGGATAGAGCATGAAGGACAAAGACAGAGAGGAGACAAAGATGACTCAGGCCTGAGTGACTTCAAGGTTGGAGATGCTGTTAGAGAGGTTGGGAGCGCTGGCCCTTTGGGTATGAGTTATTTAAAGTCAGGTGTTTCAGCATTGACTCATCTGGGCTGTGGCGCTGAGAGAACTAGGTAGAGGGTTCAGCACACAGGAATAAAGTCAAGAACCACGGTCTGGGCAAAGCTAGAGAAAAGGATGCCTCTCTGTCTCTCCAAGGGTTCATATCCATTAGGCAGGCTTTCCAAAACATACATCTTTTTAAAGTTTAAATCATTTAATTTTGCCAACAGTGATGGTACAGACCTATGATTCCAGCTACTGGAGAGGTTGAGGCAGGAGGATCAAAGTTCAAAGCCTGCCTGAGAAAGAAGTTTAGACATCTTTGTCAACTTACTAAGACCCTATGTCTCAAAATAACATGTGAAAATGGAGCCATGTATACAACTCAGCGACAAGACTGCTTGCCCTAGTACACAAGGCCCTGGTACCAAGAAAGGGGGTGGAGCCAACTTGCATTTAAGCATTGACCTGAGAGTTGTGTAAATCTGACTTTAAATGATCAGACCTCCAAACACTGGAAACAGGAAGCCATGAAAGCCACACAGGCAAAGAGAAGAACAGGTGATAGGCGTCTCTATTTCTTCTGTAAAACACACATTTCTTCTGTAACACACACACACACACACACACACACCCCAAATCTCCAAATTTCTTTCCATGACCTGAGGAAACCAAGGTGGACCAACCACTTAGTAGCCCAAAGAACAATAAGGGCTGGGCTTGTTAGCTCCGGCTGGAAAGATGCTTGCTAAGTGTGTACAACAACCACGGTTTGATCCCCAACACCACACAAACCAGTGTGTGTGTCTGTGCAGGAAGCACTCGGGAAGTACAAGCAGGAAGATGGACAACCCCTGGCCATCCTTAGTTAGATAGTGAATTTGAGGCCAGCATGGACTACATGAGACTCTGACAAGAGAGAAGAGACCTCATTTTAAAAAAAAAAAATGTCAAAGTCAGTTTCAAGGTTCTATTAATAAGTCTCTAGTCTAGGCCAGAATGACGTAAGATGGATTCAGATGAGCCAGTGAGCAAAGACATTGACACACCTTTACAGGACGCCACTGCCAGAGTTCCACCCTTAGCCAAAACAGTTCTCTCCCCTAATGTAACTCCTAAGGACATGGGAGGGGTGAGACAGATCTTGGTTCCTGAGGGATGGAAACGCCTTAAGATTTCTGACTAGGGGGACTTCAGAGATGGCTCAGTGGTTAAGAGCATTGGCTGCTCTTCCAGAGGCCCCGGGTTCAATTCCCAGCACCCACACAGCCCCTCAGTACAAGGTTTAACTCCAGTCCTAGGGATCCGATGGCCTCTGCCAGCACTGCACAAATATGGTATGTAGAAATATACATAAGTCACCCATATACATAGAAAGAGATGTTTTACACAAGAAATTTTGGCCGGTACACAGTGGGGGTGCACACGGCTTTGACCTGTGTCACATGATACCCAACAGTTTGTGACCTTTAACTCCACAGTGTCACCACACGACAGCCCAGCAGCTCCCTTCCATGGGTCTGACAGGAGCGTGGAAAGTGTGCCCAGTCACTACAGGGCTCGGAGCCCTCTTCCAGGATATCTGAAGCCACGTGCTTCAGGGAATTTATAGAGAAATTAAGGCAGAGAGGGGAGAACACAGAACTCTGACTCCTCAAATGCGTGATCTGCCCACTAGGTGGCGGTATGTACTAAAACGGCCCTACAGACCATAACTAGGGGTGAAACTGCCTTCCCAGGGGACCCAGTTCTACAGAACAGGCACTAGGGCAAGCATTAGCCCTGGATTATATAGCATTTAGTTCATAACAACTCCATCAGTCAGGTTCTATTACCCCTCTAATATCTAATAATCTAGTTTAATAGATAGCTACTAAAATGCAGATTAGCATATAGATTAGCTATAGATTAATAGCTAATAAATACTCACACCTTGACCTAACTCACAATTTTTAGACTGAATAACTCAAAAATCGTCCCATTACAATACGAAGGTCAGCAAAGCTTTCCTTTAAAAGACCAGCTAGGAAATACTCTCTTTTGGAAATACGCAATCTCCATCTCCGCTATTCTCCTGCCCACACCCTATAAAAGCAGCCATGAACATTAGGGAAAACAAACCGGCTGGGTTCTGTTCCGCTACAACTTTCCAGAATAAACAGCAAACCAGATTTGGCCTGGGATCACTGATGGCTTAGGTTCGCCATATTTATTTATTTATTTATTTATTCATTTATTTATTTGCAAGAACTTGGTGAAGTAAGATAAATAGGCAAAATGAGCAGAGCTCACTATTTGTTCAAGGTCATCCAAATAATTAGAACTGAGTCACAATTAATGCCAGCCCCACTTTATATATCAGCATAAAAAAGATCAAAACCCCCAAAACCTGGCAACACATCTTCACAGAGTAACAGAATGGGAAACCTGATTCTGGTCCAAGCTCTTCTACCAACATGACTTTTAACAGATCAGCTGTGCTCTCTTGGGACTCGGAGAGGAACGTGAAATGAGAATGGTATGGCTAGGTCTAGTGATGTCTTAAGACAAAGAGCGGCACTGACTGTTCTATGATTAGCCCGCCTACCCAGCACTCACTTGACAGCGGTGGTGAGGCGCAGGGGCCTGACGCCGGGTGTGGCAAAGCGCAGAGTGTTCATGTAAGCCACATGCTGCAGGGCATGGTTGAAGGTCTCCACATCATCCCCCTCCAGGGTGAGCAGGGACTGCGAGGGGTTCACGTGGACCTGGGTCCCAGACACAGACATAGCTGAGAGCAAGACCAGGAGGCAGGAGAGGAAAGGTGCAGAAGAGTAGAGGGGTCGAGGGGGGTAGGGGCCAGGGGCATGCCGGGAAAGAGAGGGAGTGGAAAGGGCTATACCTTCATGCCTTTGCCCAGGCTCTCGAAATCCCTATAGTCCAGCCCCTCCCGACATGCATAGAGGCACTCGATGACCTCACGGCTCTCCAGGCGACCTGAGCGCACGCTGAAACCAGCTAGGTAGCCATGGAAGTAGTGGTGGATCGGCAAGGGGTCTCCTAGGGCAGGAACACAGGAGCAGGGCAGGTAGTGAGAGGAGAAAAGAGGGGCCGAGGGAAGGTGGGCCGAGGGTGGGGCTGAGAGAAAAGAGAAAGGAGAAAGGAAGACGTAGCAGGAGGCTTGAGAAAGAAAATGGAAATATGGAAATAAGAGACTAGAGGTGAGGGAGAAGTGGGAATGAGGGATGGGATGAGGGAGAGGTCCCAGAATTCTTGCCTAGGATGTGTGAGGCTCTGGGTTCCATCCCCTGGCACACACCGGAAGAAGAAAAATGAGAAGAGGGCAGGGGAGGGAACACAATGAGGAGGAAGAGGAGTGGACATGTATAAAACCTTCTGAGAGGAGGAGGGAACCACAGGAGGAGGAACATTAGAAACTGACAGGTAAGAAAGGGCGTCTTTCCAGGGACACACGGGGAGACCAGGATGGATGTGTGTGAGCTCCATAGATGCCTAGACTAGCCCCTCCGGCTGCCTGCTTTTTGCTATGTGGAAAGTCAGCGAGAGAAATGGTAGTACAGTCTATGGGCAGGCGGGGAACCACGCAGAATCCAGCCAAGCTATATACCCAGCCTTCCTAGTCCAAGGAGTGTGAAGGAGAAACTAGAAAGGCTGGGTTGGGGCAGAGAGAGAAGCACAGGTAAACCAGTTCAGATTAGAACTCTGGTCTCCAACTGTCACCCACGGTGTACCTGAGGTTGTGTCTGTACTGTTCTCTCCTCCCTTCTCCTTCTCTTTGTTCTTCTCTTCTGCAAACCAAGAGAAAAAAAAAAAAAAAAAAAAAGCAGCAGTGAGCTGGGGGCTGTGACAAGACGTTCTGTAATTACCCTAAGTCCTCTCATGCCATCTGGGGTTTGCAGGTTCTCAGCAGAGCCCCAACCCCTCTCGTGACATTCCACAACCTTCCACAACCTTGCAGGCCTCTGTTACAGATTACTGTCTATAACCAGACAAGGGAGGACTCTGGTAAGCGGTATGCAAATAGAAGACTGACGGTCCTCTGGAGGATTCCTGTCCTCCTGCAAGGGAGAGGCTGTGGAAATCATCTCAACAAAGTGAGAAGTGGCGGGAGTTACGTTGTCGATTTGCGGATGGAAATGACACCAAGTTTAAGCTGCTGACCCACACCATGGGGACTCGGTATCAGAATCAGAGGTCTCCAGCAGAGATCATTCAGAGTACAGTCACCCTGCCCAGCTGTACAGATGCAGGAGGCAGCCTCTGCAGAGGGGCAGACCGCCCTGGCTACTCACCTGACCTCCTCCCCTCAGAGCCCTAAGCCTTTATTGAGTCTTTACTGAGAAGGTCAGGGGACCCACCAGTCCAGCAGGCCCCAATCATGAGCGCAGGTTCCCTCCTGGGTGGGTGGATGAGACCATTGTCATGGATGAGAGCCGGGTCAAAGGAGATGCCGTCAGTATAGAGCGTGACCGTGGGGAACTCGAGGTTCAGGGCATAATGATGCCACTCGTCGTCACACACCTGGGGGTGCAAAGAGAGGGCAAGAGCCCCCCAGTTACTTGCTCTCCAAGGATCTAGCCCCAACCCTCCTCCACGTCCTGGAAACAGGACAGTCCTGGACATCCCCAGGCCTGGCAGCACGGCTGCCTACCCTGCTCAAGGAAGAGCGACCTTGTCCAAAATCTACAGGGCATGCAACGTAGTATAGAAAACTCCATGAGTTAGAGAAGCATGTGAAATGATTTAAAAAAAAAAAAAAAAAAAAAAAAAAAAAAAAAAGCAAGCCACAGGAGTATATCCCTAAAGTCCAGCAACTCCGGAGGATGAGGCAGGAGGATCACTTGAATGGAGGGGTTTGAAGGTCAGCTCAGGCAACACAACAAACTGCTGTCTCAGAAAAATAAAACAGCAACAACAAAAATATGCTATAAGTGAATTTTCCCGAAGATATTTATGAATAAATAGATGGACGGCATCGTGATTTGCAGGATGGTTTCCAACCTGAGAAGACCCTCTGGGACACCGTTTCCCTCTGCTGCTTCTCCTGGAGCCACTAAAACAAGGGACAAATGGGCAGAGGAAGGAGTGGAGCTCTCTACCTTACCAACTTCCCAGTGGCGGGAGCCTTCAAGGCTCAGCAGGGCCTCTTCCTTCCCTCCTCTACACCCGATTCCTAGGAGTAGCCTGGTCTGTTCATAGGGGCTCAGACTCCACATTCACGCTGGTGACACCGCCATGGCCATGTCCAGCCCAGAGTTCTCTGGATTCTATGCTTTCCGTTCATAGGTCTCAAGGGCATCTCACATTTAACATGCATAAGACGGAAGCCAGTACGCTTCCCAGCTCCCCCACATCCTCACCCTCCACACCAGAACCAACAGGTGTGTTCATCTCGGGGCCAAGCAAGACTAACAGCTGTGGTCTCATTTAGGACTCTCGGGCTCCACGGTGACATAGCAGCGAGTCCCCAGTCCCTTTTGTGTGAACAGTCACCACACTTCCATCTATTGATTTACACTCCTCTTTTCTTCTTTTTCTTCTTCTTTATACTGGAGATGGGGCCTGAGGCTTTAAGCTTCCAGCGAGCTCATACCTCTAAGCACATCCTCAGTCAAGTCTTTTTGTGACTTTTTATTTCTGTTTTGGTTGAGGTTGAGTTTGTTTGTTTGTTTGTTTGAGGCCGTTCTAGAACCTGCTTCACAGACTTGGATATCCTCAAACACACAAAGATCCACCTGCCTCTCCTGCCCACTTCCCCCTGCCCCCGCCCCCTGCCTCTGCCCCCTGCCTCTGCCCCCTGCCCCCTGCCCCCTGCCTCTGCCCTCTGCCCCCTGACCCCTGCCTCTGCCTCTGCCTCAGTATTAGGATTAAAGGTGTGTACCATGAGCTATCTTGCCTGATAGTTTGGATTTTTTGAATCAAAGTTTCACATTGCCTGAGCTAGCCTCAATCCCACCATGACCTTGAACG
Organism: Arvicanthis niloticus; assembly: GCF_011762505.2. Lineage (NCBI taxonomy): Eukaryota > Metazoa > Chordata > Mammalia > Rodentia > Muridae > Arvicanthis > Arvicanthis niloticus. Next base: position 61,994,859 of record NC_047666.1, read on the forward strand.
TCTGATCCTCCTACTTCAAGCATGTACCGTGACACCTTAGTTTTATGTGATGCTGGACACTGAACCTAGAACTTTTCCCCAGATCCCCTCACAGCCTAATCCTCCACACCCAAACCATCAACAGATGCTTTCTTCTCAGGGTTTCTATGTGGAACTCTCCATCTCTGAGACGATGAGTTGGTACTCTGCCAACTGAGTTATAGCTCCAGACAGATGATGATGATGATGATGATGCAGTTGTCGTTTAGAAAACAAAAATAAGCCAGCCAGGCAGTGGTGGTTCACACCTTTAATCCCAGCACTTAGAAGCAGAGGCAAGTGGATCTTTGTTAGTTTGAGGCAAGCATGGTCTACAGAGTTAGTTCCAGGACAGCTGTAGCTACACAAATCCCTGTCTCAAAAAACAAAAACAACAAACAAACAACCCCCACAACAAAAAATAAAGTCTCACTAAACTGCCAGGCTAGTTTGAGCTTTCAATTCTCCTGCCTCAGCCCCTGAGGTAGCTGGGATCGCTGGCCTGTAGCACTAGGCCTGGCTTACTTCCACTCCCGTGCCTCTTCAGTAAGGCCTCTCCCAACTGCCCATGTGATGGTCTTCAATATAACTCTGACCAAGCCTTCAGACAAAGGCTTCCCAAAGCCACCATCACCTCTCCGAGCACTCCCTAAGTCCTTCTCCACCGTCTGCTGGCCCTGGCTCCACTGAACTCTTCCTTGCCTCAGAGACTTTCCATCTGCTGCTCCCATTTAAATATTTAGATTTTTTTTTTAACTCCACCTCCACTAGAGGCTGGCTCAGGGTTCAAGGGTTGACTTGACACACACAAGGTCCTGGGCTAAAACCCCAACTCTGCCAAAAAGAGGAAGTAGAGAGAAAAACAGAAGGCATGAGAGGAGAAAAGAAAAATATAAAGTAGATTATCTACACAACTAAAATAAAAGCTAAGTGAAACTGAATCTCTTGTTTCGTGTTATTAAACTCCATTGTACCCCGAGAATCTATCCATTGAAAAGGCAGACACTTCATTGGTGTCTGATAGATGTTTTAAATAAAAGAAGATAAGGAAATTTTTTAAAGAGAAAGACTACAGATGTAGCTCCGTGATAAAGCACTTACCTAGCATATAAATAAGACCAGGTAGTCAATCCCCAGCGCTCTCTCTCTCTCTCTCTCTCTCTCTCTCTCTCTCTCTCTCTCTCTCTCTAAGCCTGGCATGGTAAAGAATTTGTAATCCAATCCTTAGGAGGCTGGGACAAGAGCCTTGTCTACATAAGAGTGAGTTTACGGCCAACCTGGGCAACTTAGTGAAAGCTTGTCTCAAAATAAAAAGTAAAAAGTAAGCTGGTCAAATATTAGGCAGGGTTTAGGGCTTGGGGAAGAAGGATTGGAGAAACCAGAGGGATCAAGAACATGGCCCATAGAATCAACTGGAATTCAAGTTAGCTCACAGAGATAGGGGAGACTATATAGTCTGAGCTAGGTCCTCTGCACATATGTTAGAGTTGTGTAGCTTCATGTTCTTGTGAGATGCCTAACAGTGAGAGCCAGGGCTGTCTCTAACTCTTCTGCTTGCCCTCGGGACCCATTCCCTCTTACTGGGTTGCCTCATCCAGTCTGGATGTGAGAATATGTACCTGGTCGTATTATAGTCTGTTCTGCTGTATGTGGTTGATGTCCTTAGAGGGCCTGCTTCTTTCTGAAGGGGGCAGTGAATGGGGAGTGGATCGGAGGAAAAAAGAAGGGGGCCTGAGGGAGGGGAGGGAAGGGAACTGCAGTCAGAATGCAATATATGAGAGAAGAAGAAAGAAAACCAATAAACAACAAAAAAGAGGGCTGAGGACAAAGCTCACTGGCAGAGCAAGGCCCGAAACTCAATCTTCAGCATCTCAGGGAAAAGACGGAGAGAAGAGGTGAAGAGAGAGAAGAATGGGGGGAGGCCAACCACACGGGGAAAGACCCAGAAGTGGCAGATGGCAATTCTTCTCTTACAATGTGTTCCCAACAGCAAAGCTTTCGTATTCAGGCCTCACTCATCCAGACTAAACCTGGCCACCATCTTGGCCCTTTTTTTAGTTCATCTTCTTATATATAAGCTGTATAACAATATCTGTCCTTGACTCTTAGTTTGCAACCAGGAAACCAGGTGATGCTGGGGTGAAGTTCACAGCTTAGGGTTCTCCAGGCCCTTCCCCTCTCCTGTCTCCTGCACCGCCCTCCACTTAACAATCACTCTACCAGGATTTACACGAAAGGGAGAAGATGGGAACTCAAGTTGCCCTCACTGGTCTTTGTTGTCAACTTGAAGAACGAACAGACAGGATGTGCTGGCCATGGTGACACGAACCTACAGTCCCAGCATCCAGTAGGCAGAGGCAGAGGGGACTCAAGTGCAGGGCCAGCCTGGACTGTAAAGACCAACTCAATAAACAGACTACAACTTGGAAGTGTGGACTTAAGAGAGGATCTTAATTCCTTTGTCCATTTTTACATATCTTTCATAAGCATAGACAAAATAGTGAGGGCTAACGTGTAGAGTGGTTTTAAGTCTGTAAAGCCTTAGTATATAATTTCATCATACAACAACCCCGGGATGTAGAATTCGTTTTACCCTTCTTAAAAGGCTAAAGTTTATCTTGGCATGGTGGCACACACCTGTGATCCACGTCCTTGAGAAGTGGAGGCAGAAGGGCCAGGAGTTCAAGGTCATCCTCTGCTATTTATCAAACTCTTGATAGCCTTAGTTATCAAGAGATCCTGTCTCAAAAATTAATAATAATAAAATAGTATAAAATGAAAAATTACAAAGTTTAAAAGTATTAGTGAAGTGCTATTGAGCACACCTTTAATCCCAGCACATGGAAGGCAGAGGCAGGTGGAGCTCTGTGAGTTCCAAGACAGCCAGGGCTATGTAGAGAGACCTTGTCTCAGAACAAAAACAAACAAACAAAAAACCCAAAACTAACCAGTATGGCTTCCCAATCAATACTGAACCGTAAGCTGTGAACTTCACCCCAGCATTATTTGGTTTCCTGGTTACAAACTAAGAAGCAACAACACATACTGTTATACGGCTTATATATAAGAAAATGGACTAAAACAAGGGCCAAGATGGTGGCCAGGTTTAGTAGAACCTTGCCCTTACGTCCCTTCAATCCATGAATGCTTCTCTGGGCAGCAAGCCCTTGCAAACAAGATGGAGTAGACTCATCAGGGACTGAGGTTAGAAAAAGGGCCATCAAAACAACAACAACAACAACAACCCCAGAGGCTTGGAAGCCCCTAAAAGTTAGTTCCGTCCATCTCAGAGGCCTGCCTCCATCTCACCTGTTCCAGCTTCCAGAGGAACTTGACCGGACGGGCACTCTCAAGCAACGGCCAGTAGAGAAAGGCGATTCTGCAGCCATGGACAGTCAGCGAGTAGTGAGAGTAGCCGTCCTCTGAGGGGCAGGAAGGGGACAGGGAGAGAAAGGATGTGTAAGCCATCACCGTGTGCAATGGGGGGGCTTGTGTGGGAGATACAACAGGGATGCAGGAAGAGTAACTTGGCAACTGACAAAAAGGACAGTGTCATTTGAGAGTCAGTCCTGCTGCATCCAGAGAGGAACCTCTCAAAATATCATCTCAACAAGTCACAAAATTACAGGGGTGGAGAAACCAGTCGGAGGACTTGGCATGATGGTGTCTGCCGTAGTCTCTTGGCAACTAGGCAAAGTAAGGCATTAGTATCTTGTGAGACTAGGGGGATGGCGGTGGGGTGTTTAGAATCAGCCTCCAAAACATAGCAAGACACTCTCTCTCTCTCTCTTTTTTTTTTTTTGTTTTTGTTTTTGTTTTTGTTTTTGTTTTGTTAAGGTGTCAGGGGAGTACAACGGAGCATTCCTGTAATTTCAGCACTCAGAATACTAATGCAGGAGGGCTGTTCAAGTTGAAGGTCAACGTGGACTAACCTGGGCTAACCTGAGCCAATCTGGGCCAACCTGGGCTATGCAGCAAGATTGTCTTTAAAATAAAAAACCGCCAACTTACAAATTGAAATTAAAAGAGGGAAAGAGGCCTGTCAACGATCCTCACTGGGTAATGGCAAGTGGCAAATACAGCACAAGGAACCAGTGTCCCACCTCATGTCAGGACTCACCATTCTGGACTGTGTTACACACAATGGTCTCCTCCTCCTTCTTCCCCTTGCTGGGAGTCACATTATGCTTCATCCAGAAGGACAGGGTAAAGTGGTCACTGAAGCCATCCTGCGGCCCAGAGCCCAGCCCTCCTGGGCCACCCAGGGGAACTTGCACAGCTTGCGTGCCATTGAACCAGTAGATGAGGCTGCTGTCCTGGCTGTAGTGCACTGAGAGCCCTGCTGTCCAGTTGGCATTGGGGCCGGGCATGGGCAACAGGTCCACCTCCCCAGTAGCAGCACCTGCAGATGCCCCAAAGGGGACAAGCTTCAGAGCTGAGAAGCAGCAGATGAGGAGATGGGAAGGAAACGATTCACCTTCTCTCGTGGGCTTTCTAAGACAAGAGAGGGAGAGCTCTCTCTCGTTCTCTCGCTCTCTCTCTTCTACAAATGACTCTTACTAATTGAACCCATTCACCAACTCTTCGTTGCTCCGAGATATTGTTCTGTGATGCATCTAGTGGCAGGCCCAACAATGATACACCTTTACCAGAGCCTTACCTACATACCCTTTGGAGCACAAACGCTACCCACACACCTCAACACCCAGGGAGATATCAGTACCTGCGATGGCCAAAGGAGAACGGGACAGGGAAGATGAGGGATGGTTGGGAAGGGATGGTCCCGGGGGAAGGAGACGCACGCACGCACGCACGCACCACAGAGCTTCCGCAGAGCTCTCTCTGAGTAGTTGTCTCGGTCGCAGCCCTTGGCCACATGGCTGGTCTGCAGCTCTATGGTGGCCTGAATGTTCCACAGTGGCTCGTCACAGGTCTCCAGGCGGATGCCAGGGAACAAAGCCAAGCTCCCGGCTCCTGGGGCATATTCAATCCTTTTGTTCCAGCCTGCACAGGTGAAACAGAGAGAAAGGCAGATGGCAAGGCAGTCCCTCCCGCCATGTGTGCTGACTGTCTGCGGCTCCCAGAAAAATGTCTAGGGTAGAAGCCTGTCTGGAAATACGCTTCCGGCATCTGGTCTACCTTCCATGGTCATCAGACAGGAGAGGAGAAGAATTAAAATAAAAAAAAAAAAAATGAAAACCCAATGTGACAGATGATTTCGCAGCAGGTCCCCGCTGAATGCCCCCCTCACCTTGCCAGCTGGGTTTGCAGGTGGGCTTCACCTGGATCTCCACCTCAGCATCATCTGCCGCGCGCTTCTTCCCACAGTCATAAGCTGTCACTGTAAACTTGTAGAGCTTCTCGCCACTGTACTGCAGCTTCTCTGTGTTCTCAATGTTGCCTGAGGTGGGAAAGGGGAGGACAGACAGGTCAGGTACACTAGGGCAGTGGTTCTCAACCTTCCTAATGCCGAGAACCTTTAATACGGTTCCTCATGCCGTGGTGACCCCCCACGCACCACCCCATCAAACCATAAAATGATCTCATTGCTACTTCATAACTGTAATGTGCTACTGTGGTAATGTAAATATCTGATAGTCAACATTCTGATATGTGACCCCTGTGAAAGGGTCATTCGAGCCCCCAAAGGGGCCACAACCCACAGGTTGAGAACCACTGTACTTGAGGAAGACATGGGAATACTAGACAAGCCGAGAATCAACACATACAGATCGCAGCCTAAAGTGGAAAAGAAGAATCTGGGTGGGGGAAGGGGCCTCACATAGAGGCAAAGAGAGGAATAGAGGGAGAGGCAGGAATTGAAAGGATGATGCCATGTCACTCATCGGGAGAGCAGAGAATGCTGATCAGCGAGGGACCAAGAGAAGACTCACCATCATTGTCAATGAGGAAAGGGGTGTTGGGTGTAAGGATCTCATAGTAGCAGATCTGGCTGTACTGAGGGGAGCAGTCACCATCAATGGCTTCCACACGTAAGATACGATCATACAGCTTCCCCTCTGTCACTGCAGCACGGTACAGACGCTCCACGAAGACTGGGGCAAACTCGTTCACATCGTTGACCCGAACATGCACGGTTGCCCTGCAAGCATAGGAACCGAATAGATATGGAAGCCTTAGCCAGCGGCAGGCACTGAGAAAATTGCAGTCGGGAGTGCGGACTGGGAATGAGAGCAGGAGGGGGCCGGTCTGCTCTGAGACTGCTCATTCCCACTCCACAGGGCACTGGGCTGTACATAACAAATATAAAACCATACAAGGGAGAGGGCTTGAGGAAGGGGCCAATGGCGTGGGAGAGAAGGAACAAGCCCTAGAGAATATCAGAAGCCATGTTGGTGATTTTTGTCCCGAAAGCTACATCAGATGAGGAGGAAGACAATGAATAGGTTCAGCGAATCTCCACCCCTTTCTACTGCCCTCTCTGTCTATCCATGTGCTCTATTACAGACATAGCTCTGAGTGTATCTGGGAACCCTCATTAGGGTGCCAAGGTGAGGGGAAAGGCAACAAACTAAAACATACATTTAAAAAAAAAATTCAAAAGGTCCCTGAATTAACAAAAGTCTAATCTTACAGAAGAAACAAAAAAGCTACAGACAAAAAAAAAAAAAAAAGTTAAAACCAGGGATCAGGGAAGTGGTGTTTGACTGGAAGTCCTTTTTGTCTGAACTGAGTAGTTCACCTGCCTAAATTGTACATGTCAGCCATGGCCCTTCCCAGGCCAACAGAGCCAGGTCTAGGAACATCATCCTATGCCCTGCTTCTAGCCAAGAGCCAGGCTCCAGGGCTCAGAGGCAAAGGTCTTCTCTCTAAATGGGAAACTTAAGTCACAAAGACCTTTCTGATCTCTGGTGCCTCTCAGTGATCCAGGATTCCTTATTACTGACCTTTTCCCCATTCTCAAGTGAGAAATTAGCTGGCAATGGATGCTGGTGTCTGAGGCCCAATCCTCTCTATAGTAAATCACCCCCTACCCTCCCTGGCCCCTCTAAGCCATGTGCATGTCAGGAGCCTGATGTATGTATGCTGGGTACTGCAAATGGACCAGAGAGGGCACTTGGAATGGGTCTGGCTGCGTGTGGAATTTGCTTGTCTCTCCATCACCACAATGCCCCCTGGTGCAAAGGTACATGATTTTTATACAATCCATCTCCCGTAATATACCCAGCAACATATATCTGCCTCACAGACAAGGAGAAGCAAGATCAGAAAGGCTAAGTACTTTGTCCAAGGTTTCAAAAGGCAAAGCAGAGTGAGATGTCACCGAACTCTCCTGTCTGCTGGTGACCTTGAACAGAGGTCCCTAAACTCTATGAATAGCAGGGGTGGGGTGACATCCAGTTAGTACGGTCAGGGACTAAGAGAGCACTATTTTTATGCTAGAACAAACAATAATCAGTTGACATAGGAGAAGGAATAAAGTGGGTCAGCAGTAACTTTGCAATAGTAAATTTGGGGCTGGAGACATAGTCCATTGGTAGAGTGTTTCCCGGGCATAGGTGAGGTCATGGGTTCCATGCCCAGGTTTGGGTTGGTCTATCCTCGGCTAACAAGCAGCTGAAATGACTGAGCTTGCTCAACTGAGCATCACAGTCTCAGCTAGCAAAGGAGACCCCAGTCTCTGAGAGAGCATCATTGAAGGAGGGAGAAGGGTCGCCTAACAGAAAGCCTTCCTTACTTGTGAGATTTCTTGGTATTGACGCCATCCGGCCCCTCGCCACAATCATAGGCCTGGATGGTAAAGGTGTGCTCCTTCTGGGCCTCACAGTCCACAGGTTCCTTGGCCCGGATCAGCCCTTCACCCGTTGCCTTGTCCAGGATCACAGCCTCAAAGGGTACCCCAGACCCATGGAGCCGGAAGCCGCAGATCTCGCCTGGCAAGGCAGGAGAAGTGAGACTCCACATGACCAGCCCTCCGACCCCTTGGCTGGGCCGTTCCCAGCTACACATCTCCACCCAAACGCTAGACCCTTCTCTTGATGACATGAAATATCAGTGACCTCCAGCTTCCCTGAGCAGCAAGCTCAGGACCAGCAGGTCTAAGGTCCAGCATCTAATAATGTGTTTAATCCCCGGCTGCTCAACTCTGGCATCCTCCATCATACCTTAGGTTCTTCAGTGCGGCCCATTCCCCTTCTCATGCCCCCTTCCTCTGATGCTCTCCCCAGGCTCGTGCCCACCTTCTCATTGCTCTCACTCCCTGGGCCCCCACCCCTCCCTTGTCTTCTGCCTTCCCACCCACTTTCTAGTCCTACCAGGTACCTGCATAGCGGAGCGGAGCGTCTTTATCCAAGGCAAAGAGTGGTGGATTCAACAGAACCGTGTTGTCATTCTCCATGACAATGCCCTGGTACTCTGCCTCAATCCACGGCTTGTGCTTGTTGGCTGGCCCCACCCCAGGGAGAAGAGAGAACGTGAGCTGACCCTCCACTCCCAGGATGCACCCAATAGCAACGCCCTTTCCATGCCTTGCCACCTTGCCAGAGGGAGACGGATGAGCTACAGAAGGAACCAGAAGGAACCAGAGACTCTCTGTAGGAGGTCACGGCCTTCTATAACTGGAGGGACAGTTTCATGGCAACTACCTTCCTCTGGGGAAGGGACCACTGTCTCTCCCTGGGAACCATGGTCAGGGGTAGAGAATCTCCTAGAAGGTCTTTTTGCCTTAGGGAAATGGCGATGGGGGACTCAGGAAACAATGGTGAGCCCTCAGAAGGTCCTGAGAAAGGATGGGGAGAATGAAGGGAGAGTTAAGACTGGGGGTAAGAGTAGAGCCCAGTTTCCTGAAATCTCAGTGGTTTACCCTCCTTCCCACCCCCATGCCCCACCTGCTGAATTTCAATCCTTCACCCTATACTTCTCCTAGTCGGGCCCAGACTCCAGGCCACTCTCCCAGAAAAGGAGAAGGAAAGAAGACAGGTATATAGGACAGCAGGAGGGGGCAGAGGGGAGGGGAAGAACAGAGAAATCAGTGCTGTGCCTGGACCCAGCAGAGCCCACATCCTAAGGGATTATGGAGCTGGCCTAGAAACACAGCAAATCCCTCACCCAAGAGAATGCAGTCATAACCAGTACATTCTAGGTCCTCTCAAGATCTCCACACTCCCTCAGCTCCTTCACAGACCTGTCTGAACCCACATCACACCTTCTCCTACCAGACTCCTCCCAAGTAGGGTCTCTTCCCCAGGACCAACTTCCTTCAAGCTCTTGAGAGGTTATCAGGAAAGCATATATGTCTCTTCTCTCTCACCCCTAGAACCAACCTCCACCTAATTCCATCATGCCCATCCATGTTCCCAAAGCCAGACACGGAGAGGAGAGGATAGATCATCAGAGGGAAACTGAGTCACCAGAGGGCTCTCACCCCAGTATCTCATGATGAGCAAGAAATTCGAATTTCTATTCACTCCTGTAACCACAGCCCAACCAATCATATGCTGGTATCTGCAGGCCTCTCCATTTCATGGTGATGACCACCATAACCCTCTCCCCTAATGGCCGAAGAGAAAGCCTTAAGATGGTGTATAGGAGGCCAAACAGGAAGTGAGAAGGGTTTGGGGGCCAGGAGGACCATCCTGAGGTAGGAGCTCCAACCAGACTTAGAAGACAGCAGACAGAAGACAGAAGACAGGTGGGAATAGAGAAGAGCAGAGGATGCCAAGGGCAGAGCCAGGCACCCAACAACCCTGCCTTTTTGCCCTCAGCAATGAGCCTCCTTCCTGTCCCTGTCTTATGTCTGCCTGCTGTCCTGTATCCATTCTTTGCTCCCTGGATCTTCCTTGGTTCCCTCCTCCCCACTTCTCTCCTTTCCTCCTTCTGCCTCTACCTTTCTGATCCGTTTCTTATTCCCACTCCTCATCCTCCCTTCCCTCCTCAGATTCCCTTCTCACCTCCTTCTGGAGCACCCCCAAGCCCCTTTCTGCCCTTTTCAGTCTTTCTCTGTCCCCTCTAGCTACCTGAACCTTCTGCCCCTGGCCCCACCCTCCCCTTCCCTCTGACAGTCTCACCCAGCTGAATTTATCTGCTGTCTGCCAGAGAGGGCAGCTGTGGTAACCCACAACCCAGCGGATGCAGGCAGAAGGGTATGGATGCAGAGAGACACGAAAAAACATACGTGCTCGGAATTGCTGAGCTGAGGTACACAGTTTCTCCCCAGGAAGGGATGAAGACAGCCAGCTGGATCTGCCACACGCCCTTAGTGAGCAGAAACACCCAGTGAAACGGAACCTGAGGGAATGTCACCCTCGGGGAAGCAAGTCCCTTTGAGACAGGAGGTATCTACCAGCATGGAGGAGTTGGGGGAGGGGGCAGAGAGACCCCAGGTGGGAATAGAGACCAAATACAGGCAGGGTGCTGGGCAAGTACGTGTAGAGATGGACCGGAGAGGAGGAGCTGGTCCTTGGAAGTGAGAACGGGTCTGAGGTAAGGATGGAAAGGGGTGGTCAGAAAGGAAAGGACACCTGTCTCAGACGCCAGAGAGCCTCAACATCCCCTTCCCTCCGCACCCCCACATTGCTCAGCCTGACGCCCCAGTTCTGAGGCCCCCCATCCCCGTCTATCTCACCTTTGTTGCCAGAGCTGATCTGAAGCAGAGAAGCCAGCAGGAGGGACATCAGGAGAAGGGTCATGGTGCGCTATCCCCTGGGAGCCTCAAGCCTGCTAATGCCACCTTGGGAGAGAGATGCAGAGACTCTACGAGGGGAAGGCAGGGAGACAAGATCAGAAAGGGGCCTGCTGACCACGCTAGTCCATATAGCAGATGCGTGCAGAGCCGCTGGGTAGCTGAGATGGGGGACTTGCAGTAGCTTCTCTTCAATCTCCAGCCCAGCGTCCTCACTCTCGCTCGCTCTCTCACTCCCACCCCATCCCCGCTACTGCAGGATGACGTCAGCACAGCCAGGCAAGGATTGATGGGGCCGCTGGCCAATTAGAAGACCGGGGGCGCCAGGTGCTGCAAGGGGGGCTAGGGAACCAATGGGACTGGGGAGCAGGGGCGGGAGAATGTGTAAGGGCTTTTTCCCCTGGCTGCAGTTTGGGGGAGCAGAGGAATTGCGGGGGCTAGAGAGGAAGCAGGAAAGCCATGGAGGGGGCAGAAGATGCGAAGGACATCAGAAGACCTAGCTTGAAAGCCAGGAGGTGGGGTGAGACAGAGACGTCAACAGATTTGAGGGTGGCCAAGAGAGGCAGTATCCACGTCACCCACCCCCAATTCTGCACTAACCTCTTTTTACAGCCCATTCCGTTAGCGAGTCCTTGCTGCGTGCTTTCTGGAAACCTGGAGGCAAAACCTGGAGTATGAAATTCTAGCATTTCAGTTCCAACTCAGGGCCCTGTGGGAGACAGAGGAAGGCCAGAAAAAGACAGATAGACAGACGGAAAAACCCACCCTGATGACAAGAACCCTGAGATGAGGGAGAGGAAGGACTCCCTTCGGTCCTTTCCACACAGGCTCCTGTAAGGGCAGTTTACCCGCATCTGGACCCTAAGCGCTCTCTTTCTTACTGCTTACAGTCCCTGATTTCCCCACCTTAAACTGTGATGGAGCTGCCCCACATCGTTGGCCAGTTTGGGAGACATATGGGCAGCTGCAGACAGGGTATGCAATGACTTCAGTACCCCCTAAGCCGTTATGATGTGCCGTGGTAAGGGCTGAGGGGTGATGGTATCCAGGACCTGAGGAGGGAAACCCTGGGTCCCAAATCAAGGAGCATAAAATTCTCAGCCCTCCATTGCCTTCTCTTGAACTCACCCCTCACTGAGTGTCATCTCCTCTGCCTCCACATACATGCCCCAAAAGACCAAAAACACCCGTTTAAGATCCACGTTCAGCCAACGGTGAGGGAGGCAGTGAAGGCCTAGTGCCCAGGCCTTTCTTAAATGTGGCTCCTGTCTCCCGGCTGTCCTCACCTCCCGCCTCACACCTCTGAATGCCCTCTCCCTCCCCTTCCCCTCAGTCTAAGAATAAACTCAGAGCTCACAGATGCTCCACACACTGCCTGCCGCACCAGACCCAGCAGCCTCCAGTGGGAGCCTGCCCCTAGGAGTTCCCAAACCTGCTGGAAAGGGCACGAAGGCCAAAACTGACGCTCAGAAAGTTCAAGTTTTGAATGACTGACAGCTCCAAGGTCACTCCACAGCAAAAGCTGAAGCCAGGCATGACTTTGTTAAGTCTCCTTCAGCTTCTTCGCTCCAGGGCTACAAGACACCAGACCAGAGCTCATCATTGGGGCGGCGCGGGGATAGGGGGCAGCATCTCTTACTGCAGCAAGGGACCAGCTCTCTTAAAGCCCTGGTAGCTGGACTTTCCCACACCGTGTGTGGGGACTAACTTGAAGTCTGTGAGCATTCTCTTCCAGACAGCCCCCCTGACTCCTCAGTCTATTCCTGTCTATATTGGGAACAATGTCTCCCTCCCAACCTGTCCCAAAAGAACTTGGAACACTACCTAGATATCCTAAGTAATGATGTCACCTTTTCAGGCCCTTCCTCTCAGTCTCTTCCTCTTCTAGGTCCCACTGTGAAGCCACACTGGAGTGGGACAGCATCGGAAGATTCAGACACCCAACACCCCACCTGATGGCGTAGCATCTATTTCCCTGCCTCTCACAGCCTTGACAGAGCTATTGCAGACAGGAAGCGCCTGGCTGGCCAGGAGAGCCCTTACTAAGTCTCAGCCCCCACAGACATCAGTGGTCTGAGAAAGGTAGTGCTGCTGAGGGTGGGGTGGGGGCGGGGAAAGGAGATCACCCATCAGCGGAATCACATAGTGATGAAGACTCTTAGCCCCTTCTGGAACTACTTTATGGAACCTGAGTTGGAAATGGATCTAAGTTTCATGGATGGATGAAAATGCCAAGTGCTTTCCTTTGCATTGACAGGGCACCAGGCAGGTGGGCCACTGTGACTCCTCCAGCCAAGCCAGGCACAGTGACCACCAAAGCAGGACATGGGGTCCCCAAATAACAGTCTCTGGGACCAACAAACTCCTGTGCTCCCCAACCCCTTCCTACTTCTTCCTTACTCATTCTATGTCTTTAATAGAATGACTTATTTAGTTTATTTTATCTTCTTTTAAACATTTTTATGTGGACGAATATTTTCCCTGCATGGATCTGTGCCCCCACTGGGTCCCCTAGAACTGGAGATATAGGCAGTTATGAGCTACCAGGTAGGTAATGGGGATCGAACACACGTCCTCTGGAAGAGCAGAAAGTGCACCTAACTGCTGAGCTGTCTCCCCAGTCTCTTCCTTTTGCATCATCAGTCACTGGAAACACAAAGGATGGGCCAATGAGCCAACATCTGTTCCTCCTGGAGCCTGTCGCACTGGGTCTGAGTCTCTCACTTTGTCTCTTTAGCCACATTTCCCCACACTTTTCCTGCTTCTTACATGGTCCTGCTCAGTCCCCTTTGCAAACAGAGTCCCTACTAATCAACCCTGACACTGAGCCCCCACAGGACTTTGTTCCTACCTTTCTTTCTCTTGCCTGTACACCGTGAGCTAAGTCACCTGCTCCCATGCTATCAGCTGCCACCTGACCTGTCCTTGACATCTGTCCTCCAGCCACACCACTGCCTGAGTGGCAGTCACACCACCCCAGAGTGATGCCCTCACCTATCTAGAAGACACTGCTATTGTGTGCTCGAGGTCAGACTTGAATTCATTATTTCCTGAGGCCCGATGCACGTTCACTTCTGTATTTACTGTGTCTGTGGACGGCAATTACCAGCCAGACCTTATGCCACATTGATTGATGTCCCTGTTTCCTTACTCACGTCCCCCATACACACACACACACACCATATCCAGAATAACTTTCTGCACTAGCCAAAATAGTAGCTATTTGGCATGTAATTAGTCCAAATGGAAATGTGCTAAGTCTGAAATACATACCGCATTGTAAAATAGCATCAAAAAAAAAAAAAAACCGTGTCTGATTTTCTTATTGATCACATGCTGAAATTACAATATTTTGAAGAGTTTATATTAAACAAAATTATATTTCTAAAATTCAATGTACGTGTCTCTCTTTGGTCTTCTACTAGGTCTTCTAGAACGGTTTGCAGGCATTTATGATTTATTTCTATTTTACGGCTCTCTGCTAAGTGTCTGTTTCTTCCTAACTAAGGTCTTTGTTTCTCACCTGCCCCAAATTGGTCCCCAGTCTTAATCCTCCACTAACCCAGGCAGCACAACCTTACCTGTAGCCACAGGATTCATCAAAAAAAAAAAAAGTAAAACTGACCGTGTCACTCTGTAGCTTAACTCACCCAGCGATGGTTCATTACACTCCACACAAAGGCTACTTAAGAGGATGTGCCAGCTCCTCGGTCTCTCTACAGCCTCTCAGGAACATCAGCCTTCACTCTGACTTCTGTGCCTTTTCTTGCCTTCCTTGAAATTCTCAATCAGGAACCATGCCTAGTGACACAGGCCTGTAACATCAATAGGCTGAGGCAGGAAGATTGCAAGTTCAAGGCCCGACTGGACTACAGATTTCAGGGCCAGTCCGAACAACTTAGGTAGTTTCACCATAACAAGAGAGCTGCATGTCTCAGTCAGTAAAGCACTTACTTTGCTAGCACAGGTCCTGAGATTGACTCCCAGAACCCACATAAAAATGCCCAGATGGTGGTGGTGGTGCGTGCTTGCAACCCCAGCTCCAGGGAAGGGGGACAGGAGGATCCTTAAGGATCATTAGCCAACCAGCCTGATGTTAGAAGTGATGAGCGCCAGGCCAATGACAGACCCTGTCTCAAAGGAGATGAACAGCAACCATGCACACGCCTGCAGAGACATGCGCATATTCACATCTGAAAGAAGGGGAGGGGACGCGGGCACAGCTCAGTGCTACAGCACTTGCACAATGTCCTAAGTTCAAACTCAAGAAAAGAAAAAAGAAAGAGCAGGGCAGTGGTGGCGCAGGCCTTTAATCCCAGCACTTGGGAGGCAGAGGCAGGCATATTTCTGAGTTCGAGGCCAGCCTGGTCTACAGAGTGAGTTCCAGGACAGCCAAGGCTACACAGAGAAACCCTGTCTTGAAATACAAAAATATAAAGAAAGAGGGAGGAAAAGGGGAGGGAAAAGAAAGAGAGGAAAGGAGAGAAGATGAGAAGAGAGGAGAGGAGAGGAGGGGAGGGGAGGGGAGGGGAGGGGAGGGGAGGGGAGGGGAGGGGAGGGGAGGGGAGGGGAGGGGAGGGGAGGGGAGGGGAGGGGAAGGAAGAGGAGCAACTTGTAGAGTCAGTTCTTTTGTTCCACCACGTGAGTCTCCAACCTGGTCATTAGGCTGATCCCCTGAGCAGTCTCCTTGGGGAAGTCTCATTTGTCTTCATTGTTCAGAAAACCTTATGCATTTACCAGAATGGGATCCAAGGCCATGCCCACAGAGGACCATAGACTCCACCTCACCCACAGTTGAGGGCATATCCTTCCCACACGCTAGAGCAAAAGAATTAGTCTGAGCAAGATTCGTACAGCCTGGAGGAAGCTATAAGCTTCCAAGTAACGGCCAACCCTCTATGGCTACGTTGAAAACTATGGGCAGCTAAAGGGCTTGGGAACGAGGGAGGAGACAGCAGACAGGACCAGGGGATGGAAGAATTAGTTACATTTGGGTACAGAAGGGACCAGCAGAAATGACTGTAGAGACCCTCTGCTTACAAGCCAGCAAGGCTGGGAATACTGGACAAGAGGAACAGCTGGACACAATGAGCTTAGGGCACCAGGGTCACTGTCCTGGAAAGCGGGCGGAGCTGGTTCAGGACCAGCCTCAGCCTCTGCCTCTTCCCTCTGGAGGACTTAGTTCCTTCAGAATAAAAGTCTGTGGATCAAGTGTCAGTCAGAAAAGGGCTCAGTGTAGGAGTAACACAAAGTGAGGTGGGAAGGGTCGAGGAGTGGCTGTCAGAAAGTCCCTGGAAGCCTGGTATGGCGATACATATCTGTTGCAAGAATTTTCTCCCTGTGTGTGGGAGGAAGAATCGGCAGCTTCCACCCTCTGCCTTCTAAAGTCACAACAACAAATCAAAGTCTTTTCCACCAAAGTCCCTCTGAGGGAGCTGATGCATTCATTGGCCTTGCTTGCGGGGTATGGATGATCCCAACCACCCACACTGGAAAGTCTACACCCAGCATGATGATGGCTTGCTCAGAGCTGCATAGACGGAGCTTTCTCCCACTCCTCCCTCCCAGCCTGTATGTCCTAGCCGCTCCCCGAGACCTCGAAGGCCGTGTGCAATTGGGCTAAAATTGCAATACAGCTACTTGGAGAGAGTGTTTGGATACTCAGGAGAGGGTCCGATGATTCTCTCCACCCCTCCTTCTATGAGGGAATGCTCACAATCAACAAGCCCGGCAGTGGCAATCTGCCTCGAGCAGACACAACTGATCTTATGAAGATGGGGGCTGTCCCTGGCTCAGAGCAGAGAGCTGGGTGACAATATCCAAAATGTCAGCTTTGGGGGAGCCTGGGGAAGAAGGAAGACATGTCTGAGGCTCAGTCAGGCCTATCCTAGTGAGATCTGGTCTTTGAAAAGGGAGGAGGGTAGAAAGTCCTTGTTGTTACCAAATGAACGCTCCTGCTTCCCCTTCCTGCAATAGCTAGGGCCCTCACCCATAAAAGATGGTAGCTAGGGCTCTGCTCAGGAACTAGGCTTGACCTTACATTGATCCCAAAGTGAGTCTGGAAAAGAACTCGGAGTTGGACTGGATACTTTACCATCTGTCCAGCCTTTCTGAATGTCCTCTGCACAATGGAAAGAGGAGAATCCTCAGAAAAACCCTCCACCCACACCACACCACACCACCCACACCACCACAAGTCCCCATCCCCTACCCCAGCAAGATCCAGAATCCTCCAGATCACCCAAAGCTACACAAACACTCGGAGTAGGACTGAGCAGCTCTAGAAGCAACTCCAAGGAGTTAGGAGCCTCCAGCCACTAAGACGCTAGAGTGCTGTTCTCATTGTGGCCAGGAGATGGCGCTACTCCGCAACTGCTGCCCAGTTCAACCCTATTTCACGCAACATTCCGGCTATGCCGCAGCCCACACGTGCACATTCCCCCTTCCCAAGCCCACAATAACAGCTTCACAAGACTGTGTCCCTCATTCAAATCGACCTCTGTTCATCCTTACAAGGAAGAGATGGTTGTCAAGGAGACCAACCTGTGAGTAAAGAAAAGGCAAGAAAAAGGTCAAGGGTCACAGATAGGGTGAGTCCCGCCCCTAATGCTTCCTGCACAGTGTGAAACTTCCTGCAGCAGTTGGCTTTGGTCACTAAAGACTTAGATCCTGGGAATATGACCAGGAGTTCCAATGCTTATTTCCATAATCTATGGAGTAGCTACATTGACAAGCTAGTCCTCTGCTCCCTAGACCCTGAGACCAAGAGCTAAAACAGGCGGCCCCTTGCCCTCCTCACCCTTGTGTCTCAGCCACCAGGATTGGCCAAGACCAGTTATGTGGGCATCTGTGCTCCTCAACGAATACTGTCTCCCTCACCAGGGACTACCTATATCCCAAGGGGACAAAAAGGGCTATCTACACAGATCCAATAGTCAGATCGAAGGGGCCTTCAGCCGATAATAGTGTGCACCAGTCATCAGAAGAAATACCAAGAATGCCTCCTTCTCCAACAACTCCGTGAATTTTCCACGTACCGCCATTCAGCCGTGTTCTGGGAACAGAGTGTACACAGGAAAACACTGGCTATTACTATTTGAATTTGTAATAAGTAGAGCTCTCCTAAACGGAAGCAGAGCATTGAATTGTACAAGTAACAGACGAAGAAGCATCAAACGCCAGTGCCAGTGAGATATCACTAATGCCAAAGTAGGAATGACTGATCTCCAGAGAAGTGGAGTTAGTCAGGAGAGCTCCCTACCTGGGCTGTCCAGACAGGAAACTCACCTAGGATGAGGTGGGTGAAGCAGAATTGTAGCTCCCCAGCCTGAAGCCCAAGACTATAATCCCCAATATAGTCCACCCCGTCATGCCCAAGAAAGATACTAGCAAGGAGTGGGGCGTGCGTACTTCTGACTGTGTTTTCCACTCACTCCTGCCTTCCTGACAACTAATGGGACCTTTAACGGCAGGCAGAGGGATGGTCCTGCTCTGTCCAGACTCATCAGCCTTCAGTGCAGACTGCACAATACACCTGGACACATATTCACACCCGCAGCCAAGCCCGCAACTGGGCCTTGGGTTTCTGCAATCCCCCGTTGTAAACTCAGCCACTGTCCCACTACCTCCCTGTTCCCTGCCTCTTGTGCTGAGGTACAGAGGCGGTACCATCCCCTTGCCCTGGAGTTCTCATGTTTTCCTCTTCACTGAGGGCTCCCTCCACATCTACAGACTCCCTCAGGATCACCTTTCCACACTAAACAGCTTCCGGCTCTCCTTCTGTTCAAGCCTGAGTTAGCAGCTTCTCCGTCTTTAAGCTTTGGTGCCCTCTGGTGCCCTCCTGTAATTTCCAGCAGGGAGTCCACACAAATGGACATGGAACACTTTTCTCCCACAAAAATCCTCACAGGCTTTGTGATTTGTTCTGTCATGCCTGTCTTCTGTGTGGAGAGTGGAGAAAGGCCTGGCTGTGTATAAGCCTGAATGGATATGTGTGGCTGACAAGGACAGGGCTGCACCAAGGGCTCCATTGCCTTGGACCCATGGGAAATGGCCACGCCTTCCTTGTGAAGAATGAAAAATTATAAAAATCATTTTTATAAATATATACATATATAGATGCTTTTTAAGTTCTTTTAGGGACATGGAAAATTTTCTCTGAAGCAAGCCAGGCCAGTTTCAGGAACTGGCTGAAAGTCATTCAGGTGGCGAAACACAATGACAGGGCTGTGGCTCTACAGTTGAAACAAGTGAGAAATAGTCAATCAATAGTTGGTAAATGACAGGGTGGGGCAGTGACATGGTAAAGCCACATTTTTGAGAAGAATGAGTGCACTGAGTAATTTCCATGGCTATTAACCATTCAGGGTGGGTTTCTCTGGAATGTTTCACTATTCTTATGTTATGTATCCTTGGCAACCCCTCACCCCCTCCTCACTCCCCTGGTTTGCGGTTTTCCTCTTTAAAAGACCCCTTAGTCCACCACTCGAGGCCAAACCTTGCTCTTCAGAGAGAGAGCTTGTGGTTTGACCTTGGCCAGCCAATTTCCCTAATAAAGCCTCTGCTGATTGCATTCAGGTATGGTTTCTTGTGATCTTTGGGTGGTCATGATTTCCTGAGACTTGAGGAAGGGTCTTCCGAGTATGGGGGGTCTTCACTTGCAGGTCCTATTGCAATGTTGACAGTGTTTGCAGAAAATGCCCGCCATAGCTTTCTCTTCCCTGTAGTGGAATTTTCCCCTAGTTAACTATAATAATAAATACAAGAAGCCAATCACTGGGCGAGAAGGAGGCGGGACTTCCGGTCCCAGAAAGGAAGAGGGAAGGCAGGAGGAGAGGAACTTCCTTTTGGACTGCGGGGAGCAAGCCAGACGCATTGTAGGCCGGAAGCTGTTAGTTTCGGTAGATTTTGATGCATCTGCCACCAGAAGATTTATAACATAGAATAGTTGATACTTTTAGGATACTAGGTTCTGCACCCAGCAATTGTGTTATCTGTTGATTCTAAATTAAGATTGACTAGTGTCTTCCTTCTTGAGGCACTTGAGCCGAGCTCCAGGGAAAGGTAACCACTGAGAGTGCGCCTCATCTAGCTGTGCAAATTTGGGAGTGCTGAGCAGGCTTGGTGGCAGTCAGCCTCCGGGTGGAGAGGGTGATTTCAGAGCTCTGGAGAGGCCGAACCAGCCTTGGTGGGACAACCATTGGCAAAAGGGAAGCATGCGGCCTCAGTACCGGGCTGGGAAAGGATGATAGTGTGAATTGTTTTTTAATATTACACGCTACACCTCCCAGATGATGTTGGCCTGAAGACTGAGCGCCTACAGCAATGGTTCTCAACCTTCCTAATGCTGCAACCCTTTAATACAGTTCCTCAACCGTAAAATTATTTTTATTACTGTAAGACTGACTAAGCCTTAGCTACTGGGGACTGCCCCTCGGGACCACCCCTCCCACCCCACCCCCCAGTGAACTACACAAAGTTGGAGATCAATGCAAAAGCAAGAGGAGTTTATTGTTCCAGCGCACTGGGATCGTCCTGCATCCAAAAGAGAGGAGGCCAGTTTGTATACAGTTTTCAGAGCTAGAATAGAGCAATAGCCATTAGGCCCAACGTGACTGGCAGAAGAGTGAGACCTTTAAACTTATTGGTCCTTAGAGAATGAGGTAACAAGGGCTTCCCTTATCTGTGGGGGCCAACAGTCCGTCCCCCCTTTGGTCTTCTTGAGGAATGTGATCAGCCTGTCCTGGAGGGGAAGTGTGCCTATGGGCTCCATGACCTCTCTCTTCCAGGAGGGGATGGGGCCTGGTGGAATTTTCCAAAGGCCCTGAGCTGACCTCTTCCTGCTACTTCATAAGTAATTTTGCTACTGTTATGAATTGTGATATAAATAATATGTAGCTATATGACATGCAATTCCTGTAAAAGGGTCACTTAACCCCCAAAGGGGTGGTGACCCACAGGTTGAGCCCACTCCTGTGGAGATCAGTTAACCCTGCATCCTTGATTAGGCTGCATACCATCACTCCTGTCCCCTTGATGCATCTGTCTGCAACTCCCTATTCAACTGTGTAAAATAACACGAGCTTCCCTGATGCTGAGGCTTCTCTACCTGAGCGCCCAGTTCACCCGGCCCTAGCTTCCAATTTGTCTATGTGTCCATTTGTTCCCCCGCTGCAACATCTCTGGAGCTTTGCTAGGACATGGCATTTCTGCTTGTGGCCTGTGTGGACACGTCTCGGTGTTAGAATGTCCTAAAGCCTCCCTGATAGTGTAAGACTCTGGCAAGCCTTAGCTTACCAGGGACTCCCTGAGTGAACCACGTGGAGCCAGGAATCGATGCAAAAAGCAAGAGGAATTTATTGTTCAGCATGCTGGAGTCACCCTGCGTCTAAAAGGAGAAGCGACCTGCGCAGCTCTCTCAGTGGGCTTTTATACAGTTTCTAGAGAAACAGCAACTAGGCACAATATGATTGGCAGAAGGGTGTGACTTTTAAACTGATTGGTCTTTAGGGAATAAGGTGGCTAGGACCTCCCTTGTCTGTGGGTGGTGCATCCTGTGGAATGTGTCCCGACCCTCAGGTCGGTCCCCCTCCTCCATGGTCTGAGGAATGTTAACTAGCATCTCCCTTCCTGAGGGCCAGGTGTCCCATAACCTTTCCAAAGTTCCTGAGCTGGCATGTTCAATAGCCACCCTCTTCCCCCCCTCCCTTCGAGTTCACAACAATGACTTCTTCACCGGCCTACACCAGTGGCCCACAGCAGAGCTAAGAGCATCCCTGGACAAGTCACTGTTGAGATCACACCGGATGGTCACAGGCAAGTTTCTTTGCCTCTGAGCTTTGTCCTCTTGTGTTCTGCTCACAACTGATCTGCTCTCGTGCCTTCTATCCCTGCACCCGCCCCAGCTGGGTTCTTCTCTTTTCCTGGTTATTTTAGGAAAATGTTGTTTCATCCCCTTGACACAGCTGCAAGGAAACCATCGTCATCTTTAGTGTAATAAAAAAAAAAACATACCCTCTGGGTCTCCGGTGCCACACAGGGAGGGGCAGCTAGACGCTAGACGCCAGTGCCCCCTGTCTGTGAAGCTGCTCCCTGCTCATTCTGTGGTAGCCACTGCACTTCTGAACAGCACGGATGGGATAAGGTGGACTCTGCAGATGAATTTACCAAAGTCATAACAAGAGGGGTGGGGTACAGAACAGAGAAGCATACAGCTCAATGGCTGAGACACAGCTTCACCAGTGAACTCGTCTTTGTGGGGAAGGGATGGTGCAGGGTATAGAACCCCCTCCAGTCAACAAGCCACCCATATAGGCAGTGGGTGAAGGAGCCTTTACTGAAGATCTTTGTTGTAAGATGAAGGTCCACACACAGCTGCTGGGATGTGGGGCTTTGGTTTAGACCAGGGATCATGCTCCTTTAGCAGGCTCTTCATGGAAGACACACAGTGGTTGGCCTCCACTAGGCTAGAAGGGCATTCTGCCTGAGCTTTCTCTTTTCTAAGCCCCACCTCCTCCTGTGTTTCGTCTCCTGTGGGTGGTGACGATCTGTCCAGTCCGGCTACTATGGAGTGGGAAGTGGAGAGCACCTTCAGACTCTAGAAATAATTCCTGAAATGTTGTCTCTGAAGGTCCCTTCACAGGCCATCTCCTCCCACAGTGCATCAGCTGGGGAGTGGCCTGAGTGACAGGAAATAGAGAAGAAGTCAAACTGTCACTGCCAAGGCTACCTTACTCTGGAAGGTCCCCCACCAGGTTCCAGTGATTGCTTCCTAGTGTGTGGCCTGTTTTCAAGGCCATAGTGCACTGGTTCTCAATCTGTGGGTCTCGACCCCTTTGGGGGTGTTGATGACCTTTACCCAGGGTTGCCTAAGCCTGTCATAAAACATATTTACATTACATTTCATAACAGCAAAAGTATAGTTATGAGTAAGCAGTGAAAACAATTGGATGGTTAGGGGTCCCTACAGCACAAGGAACTGTGTTAAAGGGTTGCACCATTAGGAAGGTTGAGAACCACCGCTATAAATAAGTCTTTAGGAGGCAGCGTGTGGCTGGTGGAAGTTTTTGAAGGTTGTGCCCACTGCTGTCCTCAGGCCTGCTCTCTCTTCCCACCCGGCATCTGCTGCAGGGTGAGCAGACACTGGCTCCTGCTCCCACCAGCACAGGCTAAACCACACCTCTGCACTTAACCACCATGGCGGTAGGAATCCCTCTGGAACTAAAGCCAAAGGAAAGTTTTCCTCTGCTAAGTCATTTCTGCCGGGCATTTTATCTCCATGGTGATAAGAGTAACAAATGTGGTTGAAAAAGAACTCTGGCCTCTGACTTTGCTTTTTTTCCTATCTTGCATAACTCCGACTCCCAAGTGTCCTACGGAGAGGGCTGTGTGGCAAAGATCAGAGACCACATCTTGGAAACAGAACTCCCCCAATCAAGCGTCCGAGTGCCTCACACTCTGGGCAGTTGAAGCCTGTTAGGGACCCTGAGGCTAGACCACCCTTCTAACTGCTCCTGATTCCCGACTCCGGCAACTGTGTAAAATGATACATGACACTCCTCTTAAACTAAAGGAAGGGGCAATTCATTACGCAACAAATAACTAATATTTGAATTCCATCACACGTGGCTCATTCCCAGCCTCAATATTTACCAAATCAGCAAAAGAACGGGGTGGGGATGAATTGGGATGAAAAAAACATGTCCAACCACAAAAGGCTACAGCCCTCTCCCTCACTGGAACCCCAGACACCAGCCTCTTTACAAGCTCAAGGGGACTTTACCCTCTTGAGAAAAGTAGCTTTCCTCTTCCCTCCTTCTGCAAGCTCCATCTGTCCCCATGATGCCAGGTCCCCTTTCCCCAGGTAACAGTAAAAGGGGTGTCCGCCACTTCAAGTGGCTCCTCATCCCTCTCACGAGTGTGCTCGAGCGTGCTCCTTCTCTGCGGCATCAGCAGGACTCTGAGCATCAGGGTCATCAGAGAGAGGGTGACACAGAGACAAGGAGGCCACCTCAGATGGCAGCTGAGGTCAGAAATTCCACAAAGGGTGAAACAGCTGAGTACAAAACGGTAGTGCCCTAACAAAGGATTGTGACACCACATTAAATGCCGGGAGGGAGAAAGATGTTACAAGTGCTTGAGTTCATAGTATTCGCCCCAGCACCACGAGCAGTGTCCCAGCCTGGCAAAGGGACCTTGTTCTGTCAACCAACAGGTGCATAGCACCCACCAGAGCCATGTGTGCCATCAGGACCCTGTTGCCAAATGATAGACCCTCAGCGTGGGCCAGCTTCTCGTCCACTCACAGGGCTGCTCCTTCCAACAGAAGAGAAGGTTCCAGTCAAAGAAGAGTGATGGGTGGGTGGTGTCTGCTCAGTAGGACATATACCCGAGAAGTTAGGGAGAGCTTATTTTGGCTTGTGGTTCAGGGGACGTCAGTCTAAGGAAGGCATGGAAACTAAAAAAGGCTTAGTCTAGGGCGGTGGGAGCTTGTGGCTCGGCTTGTTCACACCTTGAGAGATGGCAAAGCAGATTAAATCGGCAAGCCTCGACTGCCACACTTCTGCTAGTGAATCTACATCACAAATCCAAAAGGTTTCCCAGCCTCCCCAAACTGTATCCTTGTGGGGGGCGTTTACCCTCAAACTATAATAGTTAACAATGTACAGCAATGGGTAGGCATGACTTGCCGGTTAGAACCGGCACTACAGAGTCACAGATGGAGCACGGCTACACCTACATCACTGGCCTCCACCCTCCCCCCCTCAGATCTTGGACCTGCCCACCCATCACCCTCTCTTCCTCCCTCAACGATGAGGTGAAGGCTTGGTACCTACTTCCCTGCTTGGGCCCATACTCACCCAAAGACATAAGTGGGAACTGACATGTTAGGCCCTGCACTCAGTCCTGGGGATGCCAGAACCTACAGGATAAAGTCTTTCCCTCGAGTATCTCCCAGACTTGTGGGAAAGACAGACAAGTGGACAGGTGGATATCATGCATTCAGATATGCTCGAGTGTCTAATGAACACGGGAAGTAAGGTCACCCTGAACCAGGCCTCCCAGAGGAGTAAACATAAGGAGAGAAGTAACATTAATGGTGACTGGCCATGAACGCTATTTGCCAGGACCCATGTCACAGGGATTAGATGGGTGGCTCTATGGGTAAGAGCTCTTGCTTGTCTTCCAGAGAACCTGAGTTCAATTCCCAGCATCCATATCTGATTACTTACAACTGCCTGTGACCGCAGCTCCCCGAGATCCTGTGCTGTCCCCCACCACTACCACCACACACACATAAATAAATGAAATCTTTTTAAAAGAGCCCTGTCATAGCTAGGCCCAGTGGTGTATATCTGAGAGGTAGAGGGAGGGGGCCACAAGTCTCGATCATTCCCTGCTGCCTAATGACCTTAGGCTGTCCCAAACAGGTTAGATCCAGACCCATAGATGGGGTCAGGGAGAGAGATGTTTTGTGTGTGTGTGTGTGTGTGTGTGTGTGTGTGTGTGTAAAATAATTGCCTCTCTTTGTCTCCATTTTACAGTTAAGAAAACTAAGGAACAAGTTTTAATCATGTACTAAGTTATATATAAAATAAAAGGAAACTGACTACCCAATACCCCAATTTCTGAACTATTACCAAACACAAATATAGAGGGTATCGCTGGTCTCTACCACTAGGTGGCAGTAGTACTCCCTCACCCTTCCTTTTTTTTTTTTTTTTTTTTTTTTTTTTTAATTTTAATCTTTCGAGATTGTCAAATATCCCACTGGTGCTGTACTGCTCTGGTTGGGAAGCGCTGAACTACCCATTTTTCTCTCTTATCTCCATAAACTCGTAATGAAGCTTATTGTTCGCCAAGGACCAAGCCTCCTCCTAAATAATTTAGGTTATTAACTCATTTAATCCTCACAACAGCTCTTAAGTGCGAGCTTCATTGCTCTGTGTTCTACGGAGGAGGACTTCACAGTGGCACGGAGATGTTACACACACTGAAGACCGTCCCAAAGCTTCTGGGTAGTGGTGCCTTGGTCTGAGCCTGCTGAACGAGGCCTGGAACCACTGCTGCTGCAGCAGTAGTGGGCTGGTTTTTGACCTCTTGCGACTGAAGGACATGGTAATGGATGGGGGAGGGGAGGCGGACAAGTGTGAGAAGTTTGGGGACAGCATAAGATTAGTAGTAAGAGTGTAACCCACGAGCGCAGCCAAACAGAGCAGAAAGAGGCTGAAGAAAGAAAATGGGAACGCAGTTACTGAGGAGGAACCTGCCAGGACAGACAGACAAACCGCTCAGAGGGCTCGGTCACTGAAAGGGTTCCAGATGGGAAGGGTGTGATTAGCTTGTAGGCGGATGAGGGCAGTAGGAAGGGTGGGCTCGAGCGCTAAGACTCATGGCTGGATTTAAGGGGGTTGAATTGGACGGAGCTCTGAGTGTCCATGACTTAAGGGCATTAGGAACAAGTCGTCAGAGCCATCTTGTCTCCCAAGCCCTGGCCTGCCCATACCCCTAATGCCCAGGCTCACAGCCCTGCTGACATGGCTATCCATCATCCCCTAATGCTATCTTGGATCTTCCTTCCTGAACCCAGAAGCCCCAGAGGGTCCTTGCCCTGGGGTAAGTCTTGAAATCTAAAGCCAGACTGAGCTGGTGAGACGGCTCAGCCGAGTAAAGATTTTCGCTGCCAAGACTGATGGCTTGAGTGTCAGAACCCACGTGGTAGAAGGAAAAAAGCTACTGCTTCAACTTGTCTTCCGACTTCCATACGTATGCTGTGTGGAGCGCGCACGCACACACACACGTGTTTCCCCCCCCCAAAAAAAAAATCAATGGTAGGGGTGGAGGGAGCAGCCAATACTGTCCCAGGCCCCTCCACCAGGTCCCTCCTTTGGCCCTTTGCACTGGGCAGAGCTAGTAACTCCTCTCCCAATGAAAGCTACAGGAAACCCCAGGCCCTTTCTCCTGGGGCCATCCCCTCACAGAACAGCAGGTGGCAGCACCGACATGGATTTTTCTCAAAGTAAAATCAAAGCTGAAACTAAAATGTGTCTATGCCCTTCCTGGACTTAGACCCACGCATCCTCTCTGCTTTCGCTCCATCCCGTCTCCCTGCCCCTGCCCTTCTCCCATCTTAGTTAATGAGAAACAAAAGTCAATGATCCAGAAACAAACAGAAGGTGGGAGGAAACATCGGAGGTAGGAGGTATCAGTTTGTTTTCAGACATATCCCTGGTCTCTGGAGCCCACTGTCCTGACTCACTCAGTTCCCCAGGCTTACATCTAAGAAGGGAAAGTTCCTCGTGACCAGAGATACAGTTCAGCACTTAAGAGCACTTGCTGCTTTTCAGAGGGCCGCGTTTGATTCCCAGCACCTACGCAGTGGTCCAGAACTCCAGCTCCGTGGTCTCCGACCCCCTCTTTGACCTCCCTAGGTATCAGGCACATAACACACATGTTGCACATACACACATATAAACAAAACATTCATGCGTATAAAATAGTTTCTTAATATTTTAAGTCCTTCATTAGTGGTCTCAGAACCTGACTGCTGAGGCAAGAGGATTACCATGAATTTAAAGCTAGCCTGAGCTACCAAATGAGGTAAAAAGAAATTCCTGACTTCCTCCTCCTTGTCTGGCTCAGATGGGACCATTATCCAGTCACTATGATGTACGTCCTTCTGTTTTTCTCGTGTGGGATTTTAAATATATTCATATACTGGGGGTGGGGTGCACATATGCTACAGCATAGATCCATAGTGGGTCCTCACCCTCCACCTTGTCGAAACAGGGACCCCTTGTTGCTTTTGCTGCTGTGTGCGTGCTCCAGGCTAGCCTGCCCATGAATTCCACCTGTCCTCTTACTGTAGAAACCCTGTGGTTACAGATATGTGCCAGGTGGGTTCTGGAGGATGAACTTGTGTCATCAGGCTTGTGTGGCTACCTAGTGCTTTTACTTGCTTAGGCATCTTCCCACCCACCCCCGTTTGTTTGTTTTGTTTTGTTTTTTTTTGTTTTTTTTTTTTTTTTTTTGGCTCTTTGAGCTAGAGTCTTCCTGTGTATCCCAGGCTAGCCTCAAACTCACAATCCTACTGCTATGGCCTCCCGCGTTCTAAGGTCACAGATGTTTATCCCCACCCCTTGTTTACAGTTATAACTTTAAATATTTACATATATACTTAAATATAGCTTTAAACTTACTATACTCAGTGAGTCAGCATTACAGAAATTTCACTTTAAAAGCTTCCTTCATGCATAAGCTCTACCGTGACACATGTACTTCAGTTTGTCTCATGAGTGTTCACTACATACGTGAACATAATGCATTTAAGATTTTGTACTTCACAGCCATGCCCCCGCCCCCATGCCTGGCTTGCTTCCTCTTGCCAAGAATCTGTGTGAGCACAGGTCAAGCTCATCTTGTGCTCTTCGGTGGCGAGCATTGAGATGAGGGAAACACGTGGGAAATATTACACAGAATTGTTATCTGACACATCAGGTGTTCTGTTAGAATGAGACGACCCCTTCTAGCTTTCCTGAGGCCGAGCCCATTGGAAGGCTTCTGTCCCAGATCCCATCCGCAGTCAGGAAGCAGAAGAACAAAGCGCCCATGCTCGTCACAAGCTGGTCTCCTCTTTACACAGCTCAGAACCCTCGCCCAGGGACAAAGTACTGCCCACAGTCAAGGTGGGCAACACACACCTTTAATCCTAGCAGAGGCAGGTAGATCTCTGTGAGCTCAGGGCCAACCTGGTCTACACAGTGAGTTCTAGGAGAGCTGGGAATTCACAGTGAGACCCCATCTCTAAATACATACATACATACATACATACATACATACATACATACATAAATCTAAAAGATGGCATTTCCCACATCAGTTAATGTAATCAAGAAAATAACTCATAGAAGTTTCTTTTACCCAAAAGAACACAGACTTCATATTGTATGTAATTTGCGAAACTGGAGAAACACGACAGCCAAAATTAAAAATCCATTGAACAGCTCAAAGGAAAACAGCCCAGTAGGTTAACCATGCATTCACCAGATTGAACTGTTATAACCAAGTATCAGAGACTTAACAGAAACTCACTTTTCCTAGTTCCTCCATGGGCTTGAGGTCCCTAGTCAGGGTCTCAATCTAATCTCAGGTTCTAGTGAGGACCTTGTCTTGAGTTGAAGATGGCTGCCCCTTCAAAGGCATTCTTAGACACTGGACCGAGATAACCCCCTAAAGATGTGCCCAGTGCCCAGAGCCTCATGGAGATGTGCCTCTGGGTGTAATGAAGAAGGAAGACCCACCCTGGATGTGGAAGGCACTTTCCTGAGGACTGGGGGCCTGGACAGAGTAAAAATCATAAAGGTAAAAACCATTGAGTTCTCAGATTCCCCTGTAACCTTTAGGTTAGCACTACGGACCAAGCCACCGTGCCTCCATGCCTGCTCTGCTTTTCCTGTAAACCGAACCTTCCTACTTCAAGTTCATTTGTGCCAGGCATTACTCAGCAAAAAGAATCATGATATGTTCCCTCTGTCACAAACAAGTCCCTCAGACTTAAACAAGGTTGGAGTTCAGTCCTCTTTGACCTGTGTATCACCCTTTTAACTTTATGTCTTTCCCACACTGCCCCGCCTTGTCCCCTCGTCCCGTTGGTGTTAGGTAGCTAATCACAGACTTCACATCTTAAAAATTACTGAGAACCCAAAAGACCTTTTGCTTATGTAAGTCACATTTATTCATAGCTATTGGGCTGGAAATTCCAATGGAAGATTTTTAAATTAAAAAAAAAAATCTGCAATGTGCATTCCTTTGGTTATCAGGGGTGAGTCATCGAGAATCCCATGGCCTTGGATGAGCTCTGCCGCTCACTTAGGAGAGCATGAGAGAAAAGCAAATAACGTCTTGAGGTTTTTGTGGAAGTCATTTTGACCCAGAGAAAGGTTCTCAAGGACCCTAAGCCTCCCCCGACTACATAAGGAAAGACATCGCTCTTTGGAGAACCACTGATCAAGGATTACAGTGCGTTTCCTTAATCCTCAGTCCTCAAAGGTTATGTCCACTTAGCCATAAGTCACACAACACCGTGGCATAACTTTGCTCTATGCAGTTATATGTGTTTGGAAGACGTTAAGAAGAAAAGATCGGGGCTGGAGAGATAGTTAAGAATGCTTGCTGCATTCGCAGGATCCTGTTCACGTCCCAGCACCCACACCAGGTGGGTCACAACCACCTGGAACTCCAGCAGCGGGGGATCTGATTTTTACCTACAAACCCACGGCTTCTCTCTGCTCTTGGGCCGATCTCATTGCCCCCTTCATCCCTGAGGACATCTCTTCGGCACTTCCGTCTCATGATGCAGGTCTGCTGGTGACAGCATTGTCCCAGTTCATCTGATCCTGGAAGAATTTTTTTTTTCTTTTTCAGATAGGGTCTCAGTATTGACCTAGGCTGGCCTCACACGCCTGAGTCACCTGCCACGGCCTCCCAAGGGCTTAGATCACAGGTGCCTTTTACATCACTAGCTCGTGCTGTAGCATCGGAAAGATGATGTCCCTGCTCTAGAAGAAAACACTGACATCCAAAACGTCCTCTGTCCGCAGTGCGTCATTTTTCTCTGGCTGCTTTACTCATTCACTCATTCATTTTTGGTCCCAGCATTTAGGGAACTGAGGCAGGAGAATCATGAAGTACATAGTGAGTGAGTACATACTATCTCAAAAACCAAAAGCAACAAAATGGTCTTGGTGGCATAATTCCGTGACTATAATTCCAACACTTGGGCAGTGAAGGCCAGAAGATTAAGAATTCAAGGCCTCATGCCAGGCAGTGGTGGCGCACGCCTTTAATCCCAGCACTTGGGAGGCAGAGGCAGGTGGATTTTTGAGTTTGAGGCCAGCCTGGTCTACAGAGTGAGTTCCAGGACAGCCAGGGCTACACAGAGAAACCCTGTCTCAAAAAACCAAAAAACAAAACAAAACAACAAACAAAAAAAGAATTCAAGGCCTCAAGCCTATATAAGACCCTGTCTAAAGAGTAAAAATTTAAAAATAAAAAATAAAACAACAACCAGAAAAGCTGACTGATGGCGCACACTTTAGCTCTAAATCTTGGGAGCCAGAGTCAGGCAGATCTCTGAGTTTCAGGTTAACCTAATCTACATATTGAGTTCTGGGCCAGCCTGAACTAAATCATGAGACCGTGTATGGTGTTTTGAATAGGTATGGCTTCCATAGACACCTGTGTTTGAATGCTTGGCTATAAGGAGTGGCACTATTAGGAGGTGTGGCCTTGTTGGAGAAGGTGTGGCCTTGTTGGAAGAAGCATGTCACTGTGTGGGCGGGCTTTGAGCTCTCCTATGCTCAAGCTACATCCACTGACACAGTCTCCTTCAGCTGTCTGCTGATCAAGATGCAGAATCCTCACCTCCTTCTCCAGGGCCATGTCTGCCTGGATGCTCCCATGCTTCCTACCATGATGACAATAGACTAGACCTCTGAAACTACAGCCAGCCCCAATTCAATGTTTTCCTTTATAAGATTTGCCTAGAATGTAGGTGCAGGGGACTAGGGCAGCAAGCCTGATTAGCGTGCGGCACTTGTCCGATTCTTATACTTCCTGTGTTTCACTCTTTAGTACTAGAACTTAAATGCAGTTTTCTTTTTCACTGTGCAAACCTGTATTTCACAGCACAGCTTTACACAGAATGCTAACAGTACATTTTCTTCATATTTTACGGGGGGTGGAGGGGGATTGAAACATACAGAATTTCTCTTAATATTCATACCATATGTCAGCCAACTCCCAAATAGATGCATTGTCGTTTGTTTAGAATTTGAATGTTTAATAGAAAAAAATCAGAGGAAAAGGAGTAAGCTTACCTAACATAACTGATGGGAAAATAAATTCAAGAGGCCATTTATTATAGTCTCATGTGACCTGAGGGATATGATTTATTTACCGTGTGCCCGCCCCCCAAATGATCCCCTTGGAATGTGTATAGCAGCCGGGTCATCAGTCCTTCCTGACAGGGAGCAGCCACTCTCCTTATCTTGATAGGCAGGTCTTTTAAAAAACAACTGTGCTTTGGCATTGTGATCTACGCCTGTCACTCGGTCAGTGGAGGCAGGAGGATAGTCCTCTTGGGCTACTGTGATAGTTATTCTCAACTGTCACCTTGATGAGCTCTGAAGTCACCCGGGGTGGGGTGGGGGGGACAAGCCTCTATGCATACCTGTGCTGGATATTTAGCCTCTGGCCATGCCTGTGAGGGATTATGTTATTTAGGGTTATTATGGCTGGGAGACTTTGTAGTGGTTTGAATGAGAATTCTCACTTTTTCTCCTTGTATTTGTAAATGTATTTTTTCCTCTCATTTTTATATGCAAAAATTCTTGTTTACTGTTTCCAACATCTGTGTCATTTTGAAAGACCGTCTCTATCTTAGTCAGGATTTTATTGCTGTGACGAAATACTACGACCATAAGCAACTTAGAGCAGAAAGGTTTTTATTTTGCTTAGGCTCCATGTGACAGGTCATCACTGAAGGAAGTCGGGGCAGGGAATCAGAGGCAGAATCTGATGCAGAGGCCATGGAGGAGTGTTGCTTACTGGCTAGCTCAGTCTGATTTTTTTTTATAGCACCCAGGACCACCCGCCCATTGGTGGCACTACTATAGTTAGCTGGGCCGGCTCACATCAATCATCAATCAAGAAAATGTCCAACTGGCTTGCCCACAGGCAGACCTGGTAGGGGCATTTTCCCAATTGAAGTTCTTCCAAACCGATTCTAGCTGGTGTCAAGTTGACATAAAACTAGCCAGTCTCTCTGTAAATTAAGTTTTCTCATAAGCATGGTTTGTGTTTTTCCTTCCCTACATTTTGAGTAACTTGGGGTTATATGTTAGTTATCTCCTCCTTGTTTTGCTAGGGTATCTGATAAAAGCAACTTTACGAAGTGTTCGTTTTATCTCGCAATGCAATCAATTGCATTCCACCAGGGTGGCATGGTGAGTAGAAAGCCTCGGGTGAGCTCAGTTGGTAAAGTACTCATCTACCATGCACGAGGCCATGAGTTCAATCCCCAGCACCCCTATAAACTGGGCATGGGGGTGCACACCAGTTAATGCTAGCACTTAGAAAGTAGAGACCATCTTCAGCTACCTATTGGGTCTGGGGCTAACCTGGGCTATGAGAGACCTTGTGTTGAAGGGCAGTAAATTCAGGATGGAAAGTGCCCCCTCCCCACAGCTCCGGAGCTCACACTGATCTTCCCCACTCCCATCCATGGACAGGTGTGACCACCACACAGTGTCAACTCTGAGGCAGCAATGAAAACAGGCCAGAAGCTTGGCGGCCCATCCTCAGACCATAGGCCTGTACTCACCAGCTCCATGCACAGCCACCACTCTCCCTCTCCAGTCCCGAGTCCCTGGAGGCTTCCTCCCCTTTACCCAAATACAAACTTTGGCCTTCACACCGGAATGGGAATAAAGTGGACTCTCATACTCAAGTTAGAGTCCCACCACAGGAACCAGCATACACCCAGCCCTGGACTTCTGGTCTCTTTCTCCTCTGTCTCCCCGTGTCTTTTCAACCAGCTTCCACCCAGTGTACAGCTCCTGGACATATAGGATGAACACCCATTCTGAGTTTTCCAGAACTTCTTCTGTTTTAAAAGTGAAAGCCATGAACCAGGCGTGGTGGCACACACCTTTAATCCCAGCACTTAGAAGGCAGAGGCAGGCAGATCGCTATGCTTTGAGGCCAGCCTGGTCTACAAAGCGGGCTCCAGAACAGTGAGGGTTACACAGAAAAACCCTGTCTCAACAAAACAAAACAAAATTGAAAGCCTCCTGTCCCAAGACATCCTCAATCCTGTTTAAACCAGAACAGTGTGTCCCAAATACCCACTAGTCCCATGCAAGTCAGAACTGTGGTCCTGGCTCCTACCCAGGAGTCTCCTTTTAAAGTCCCTTCCTTTCTCTTCTCCAGAAGATCTCCAGGGACAATTTGACAGAGAGGCTAGCCTGGACACTCAGATTCAGATTCCTGTCTCTCTTACTGAATGACCAGAGCTCAGAAATAGATACAGACTGGCCCCTACAGAGGATAAAAAGACAAGGCCAGCTACTGCAAGAGCCCTCACCTTAGCTAAGTCATAGCTGCTTCCTTCCTGAAAAGTTGGTCATGGGCTAAAATGGCCACTCACCCTGTGGATATGAGTGACCTCTGGCTTCCCAGGAACTCTGTATGACCCTAGTAGTTAGAGGGGGAAACAGGTTTCAGTGGTCCCTGGGACCTCAGCTAGAAGGGTCTGCTCCTCCCAAGATTGCTATAGACTGGTGCATGCTTATAAACCTATCGCTCATGAGGCTAAGAGGCCAAAGCTAGCCTGGGCTACAAATTGAGACTCTATCTCAAAACAAACAGAAAAGGGCTGGTGATACAGCTCAATAGTAGGGCGTTAGCTTAGAAAGTGCAAGGCCTTGGATTCTCTTCCAGTCGGAGGGGGAGGGGAACCATCCCCAGGGGTGTGTGGAGTTAGGACATGCCACAAGTGGTAGATTGTGTTTCAATATTGTGACTGGGAAATTGTATGTTCTCTGACCCTCACTCTCTGCTATTTCCTCAAAGGCATGGACCAGAGCTCTTCTCATTTTGTTGGTTTGGTTTGGTTTGGTTTGGTTTGGTTTGGTTTGGTTTGGTTTGGTTTGGTTTGGTTTGGTTTGGTTTGTTTGAGACAGGGTCTCTGTGTGTAGCCCTAGATTTGTTGAACTCACTCTGTAAACCAGGCTGGCTTCAAACTCAAAGAGATCCACCTTTCTCTGCCTCCTGAGTGCTGGGATTAAAAGGCATGCACACCACTGCCTGGCTCTCCTAATCTTAAGTCTGCAGAAACCAAAGACCCCGAATGTATTTGTCTCAGTTGCTGTTGTGTTACTGTGAAGAGACACCATGGCCAAGGCAACTTGTAGAAGAAAGTATTGAATTGGGTGCTGGCTTACAGTTTCAGAGGGTTAGTCCATTATCATCATGGCGGGGAGCATGGTGGCATGCAGGCAGACATGATGCGGGGAAGTTCCTGAGATCTCACAGGTGCACCACAAGTGCCAGGCAGAGAGAAATCTAGACTGGGCCTGATGTGGGCTTTGAAACCTCATAGCCCGATCCCAGTGACACACCTCCTCCAACAAGGCCACAATCTCTTCTACTAGAAGGGACCGTCCTCATTCAAACCACCATAATACTGTGTGTGTTTGTAATGTGTTGCTTTTGTGAGAAGCTACACAACCATGCGCAACACAGAAGCGACCGACTCTTAGATTGGCGTGTGAGTCTAGAAGGCAAATCCTTCTGCACACCTGCATCCTAACTCTGCACGTGTTCCCTGACCCTCCCACACTCACCTCTGCACGTACTCCCTGACCTTCCCACACTCACCTCTGCACATGCTCCCTGACCCTCCCACACTCACCTCTACACATGCTCCCTGACCATCCCACACTCACCTCTGCACGTGCTCCCTGAACCTCCCACACTCACCTCTGCACGTGCTCCCTGACCTTCCCACACTCACCTCTACACATGCTCCCTGACCCTCCCACACTCACCTCTGCACGTGTTCCCTGAACCTCCCACACTCACCTCTGCACGTGCTCCCTGACTCTCCCACACTCACCTCTGCACGTGCTCCCTGACTCTCCCACACTCACCTCTGCACGTGCTCCCTGACCCTCCCACACTCACCAAGCCATTATGTGTCTTCCCTTGGTGGGTGCAGGGAGAAACCCTGTCGCTTACGCTGTGGCTCCTTGCGGCTTGGGTTGACAGCTGAGGTGAGTCCCGAAGGATTCAGAGATACCTGGGCTAGACAACAGCCCCAACCCTGCTACATGAGGAGCCTCCAGATGCTGTGGTAGGGATTCAAATGGCTACGTGCATGAATTCACCCATTCTTGACCAAGAAGGAGAGGAAAGGAAGGCTCGGGTTCTTGGGTCACAACTTCAAGTTCTCCAAGAGGCAGACTGGTGGTATGAATGAGGGGAAGGAGAGATTATCTCACTAAAGGCAGAAGTACAGTCATAAGAAGCATTATACAAGCCAGGATACATACATACATACATACATACATAATACATCATACATACATACATACATACATACAACATACATCATACATCATACATCATACATACATACATACATACATACATACAATAATATTCCAGAAGAGCTGGGTATGCAAGTCCCTGTAATCCCAGCCTTCTGGAGGCTAAGGCGGCAGGATTGCCAGGATTTGGGGGCCAGTCTGGACTGCAGAGTGAGTTCCAGGACAGCCTGGGCCACAAAGTGAGACTCTGTTTCAAAAACACAACCAAGATCTAGGTGTGGTGTCACACACCTGGAATCCTAAGGCAGAAACCTCCACTAAAAGCAAGCTCCGGGCCAGCCCAGGTTTTGTAAGACTGTATCTAAAGACAATAAAAGCACAGGAATCAAAAGGTCATGTGTACATATGTGTACATGTGTACGTACTCTGTTCTCTCAAGCCCCCAGCATGGTTTTGAAGGTCTTTCCTTTCAATTACGGTGAGAGCTATTCCTAGGTCTGCCAGCAGGTGGCAGACCTGAACCCAGAGTCTCTTAACTCATTTCCAGTAACTTCTGCGTTCTTCCCAAAGGGCCGCCTCCAGCCCCACCTCCTATTGTCGGGCCTGGGCCAGGCACTCTAGACAGTTCCAGATGTCAGGGTCCAGAGGCCTGGTCCCAGAGCTGGAGAACAGCCCATGGAGCTCTCCCACCACAATCTGCATGGGCAAGATGTGAGTTTGTACCGTAGAGGGCCCTGGAGAAAGAAAGGGCCGGGAGAGAGGAAGGGAGGAAGGAAGAACACGGGGTTACATAAGTACACACACAGAGAGAGACACACACAGACACACAGACAGACAGACAGACAGACACACACACACACACACACACACACACACACACACACACACGGGGTGGAGGGGAGGGTATAGAGAGAAATGCTGGCTCATTTAAATGCCCCTAATTTATACTCCAGGATGGGATTAGGAATGGCTGAGGCAGGAGGCTACCTGGGTTAGACTCACAAGGGGGAAAGGAGCCATTGCAATGTCTTCATAGGATTAAAACCCTGCAGTCTTGGAGATCAGGCTTCAGAGGGATCCAGATAGGAAGCTACACAGACTCGGGTGAGGAAAGTGGTATCCAGAAGTGCCCAACACTCTGGGGCCTCGGACACAACTGCTGGGCCCTAAGCCTCCCTCCAGTGCCCTTCCCATTGCTGGCCACAACACAGCATCTGCACAGCCTCTGGTAGAGCTGTATGACCTCACCTTGTCTCCCCTGCTCACTCACAGGTGCTGGATACTCCTTTGGGGAATCCTCCACACTTGCCCCACACGGGCCTCTGTGCTTTTGGCCCAGCAGTTACCACAGCAACTGACATCCCCCGGATACCCAGAGCCATATCTCAAAGGCCAGGAGAGCCATGCTGACATCGAGGCTCCAGAGGGGTTTGCTGTGAGGCTGATCTTCCAGGACTTTGATCTGGAGCCATCCCCAGGCTGTGAAGGCGACTCTGTCACAGTGAGCTGGACAAGAGGGAGGAGAGCTGAGGGGGCTCTTTTGAGGGATCTTCCCATGGGCAGTGGACAATATTTCTGCTCTGAATCACACATCTAGAGAACAGAAAAAGTGTCCGAGTCAGAGGTCCTGGGGCGTAGCCATAGCCTGTTCACTCAGTACACGGCATCGTACCTGTCCCTGGCAACCTGCAGGGACCCACCAAGCTCTGAGGGAAGGCTGCCAGGCAGATCCTGAGTTTTGAAAGCTTACAAAGAGACACATAAACATTGCTGATCTATGATCTTGTCAAAGGCCCAGGATCTTACCCTCTCTAAATCTTCTTGAGTACCTGCTCTACTGAATTAGGAAACTGGGTGGAATTAATGACACACGATCACCCTCAGAAGTAAGTGAAGACTGAGTTCACCTGGGAATAGAGGCCACAAAATTACAGCAAGGGCATTATTCAACATAAGAGTACTTTTAAATCATAGTCGATGCTTTCTTTTGAGTTAAATTTTATTTACATCAAAGTAAGATGTAGCCAGCTTGGGCTACATTGTCTCAAAAACAAAAAGTAAGTTACCCAGGCTACCTTTGAACTCACAATCCTCCTGCCTCAACCTTCTGAGTGTTTAGGTTATAAATCTTATTTAAAGATTTTTTACGGGGGAGAGGATAAAATCTGGAGTGTAAAAAAATAAACAAATAATAATAATCAAAAAAATTTTTTTAAAAAATTTAAAGGGCTAGGGGATACAGTTCTCTAATAACATACTTGCCAACACTCTAGATCCAATTCCTTTTATGGAGGGAGGTGGGGTTGGAAGACAAATTAAACAGACAAACAAACAGAGTCCTCCAAAGATTGTAATGACACAGTAGCTCAGCCTACCCAGGGCAGACATTTACAGCTTAGTTAATGTCCATGGTACTTACCTTCATATGTGCAAATGATATGCTTATTCTACTATGTAGTTTTGAGTATTTGTCTCATTTTTCCTCTAAACTCCCAACTATAGAGGGTTGTTGCTGGCTCCAGATGTAACACCTTCACCTCTCACAGTTCCCTCTCCCATTATCAATGAAAAAAAAAAAAAAAAAAAAAAAAAAAAAAACAAAACAAAAAAAACAAAACAAAAAAACAATATTTATTATTTACAGTTAGGACTTGAAAACATTCACATCTGAGCACATGGTACATGTTAATTACATTAACTTTCTTCAGCTTGTTGGCTTCCCAGGAGTCATTCTCCAGTAATGACTCCTTAGAAAGGATATGTTAAATTCTAGACGCCTAAGCTGCTTAGTTCAACCCTCACTGCCAGCAGACAGTTTATCTGGGTATAAAAATCCAGCTTTGAAGTCATTTTCTTCCAGAGTGTTGATGACATTGTCTTTTATCTCCAGTGTTGTTTAAAAGTCTGATGCTACTAACATTCTCATTCTTCCGTTTTCCTATCTAGGATTTTGTAAAAAAAACTTTTTGTTAGTCCAGTGTTCTGAACTTTCATTTGATGTGCCATGATACGGATGGCTCTTTACTCATTGTATGTGTGGGAGGGAGGGGGGGAATATTTAAATCAAGACACTTTTAACCTTCAATTCTGGGAATGCTCGTGTGTGTGTGTACATGTGCTGTCAGGTGCCAGTGGAAGCCAGAAGAGGACATTGGATGCCCTGAAGCTGTAGTTACCAGTGGTTGTGAGCCACCAAGCTTGCCTGTGCTTTGGCAATTGCATGTGGTGGACTGGTTCTCTAGCTCTGTGTTCTATTCTGCTTTTTCGACTCCTTGTCTCTCTGCTCCACTTTCTAGACTATTTCTTCATCTTTCTTTTTTGTGACGCCAGGAACTGACCCAGAGCTTCACACATGCTGACAGACATTCTGTGAACTACACTTCTAGCCCCAATATCCTCACATTTATATTCAAACTTTTTGGTTGATGGTTTCTTCATAAGGACTCATTCTTTCTAAATATGTGGTTCTTACCGTACATGTGCAATAGCTATTTGTTCCCCTCTCGTGGGGATCAGCCTTGAATGTTTCTTCTGCTTTCTGCATTATTGCTGTTTTATGCAGGTCTCTTTTATGGTTGCCTGTCTCCACCTCTGATTTTTATCTGAGAGGCTTTCTTGCAACGTCTAAGAATAATACTTTCCTGAACATTTGTATTTAAGATTAAAACACGAAGCTGCTAATTTAAAATTCTACACGAATAGCTAAAATCTGTCAAAAGATGGGTTTGAAAATAAAACGGTATTTCCGTTCCTTTACTGCTGCTGTAACAAAATGCCATAGGTTGGGTAATTTACAAACAGGAGCTTTATTTTGCTCATGGTCTGGAGTCTGGGACATCCCAGAGGATGGTGCTGGTGAGGAAAGAGCAGGTTTTGCTGTCATAACACAGTGGGATGGCAACCAAGCACACAAGAGCACAGAAAAATAGGCCTAAGTCATCCTGTTCTTTAGGATCCCCGTTCTGCAGAACCTAAACCACTCCCACAATAAAGGCACAAATAAATCAATAACCTCTCAAGAGACCCACCTGCCGGCACTATCACACAACTTTCTCTCTTTTCTTTCCTTTTTCTTTTCTTTCTTTTCTGTTTTGTTTCATTTGTTTGTTTGTTTGGGGGTTTTGTTTTGTTTTCTAAGATGGGGTTTCCCTGTGTGACAGCTCTGGCTGTCCTGGAACTAACTCTGTAGACCAGGTGGACCTTGAACTCAGAGAGTCCCCTGTCTCTGCCTTCTGAATGCTGGGATTAAAGGTGTGTGCCACCACTACTCCACACTGCAACTGAACTTCATTGAGCTTTTAAACAGCCAGGTCATAGCAGACAGCATTAACAGGGTGAGCTAGAGGTGTCTTGGGGGCCTCCCAAAAAGTGAGTGTGTGGACAGCTTTTTGGGGGGACAGTAAATTTCCCCAGCAAGGTCCCCTTTAGTTTTCCACTCAGGGCTCCCAGCATTCTGGAAACAAGCTGGGACCAGAGATCAAGAAGTAGGATGCCTCTCAGTGTTCGGTTGTTAGACATTCACTTTATTCCTCTGGTTTGGGTGCTGGACTTTACCACCTCTGTCAGATGTAGCTAGGGACCTCAATCCAGGGTTTCTGGTTTAAACTCGTATCTTCTACCAAAGTGTGTCAGCAAGATGCCTGCTCATGTAGGGTGGAGAACCAGGATAAAGCATCTTGAGATCTTCCCACCCAGACTTCCTGTCTGTTGGCCTCTGGTCAGCCTTTGCCCCGACAGGTTCTAGGCTCTGCCAAACCCTGAAACTTTGCGAGGGTCATCGGGTCATCAGTGAGAACCTGCCAGCTGTGTGTTGGTTTCCATCGTTTCAAATTCAATTCTTCTCCTTGCCACCTGTGCCCTGACTTCCACTTGTTCAAAGTCGTCGTCTCCTCTCACTCATGCTGTCTTTGCCTGCCCATCTTAGCGGGTTTGAAGTAGGAAAAGAGATAAAAGCACACATGGGTTCTGAAGCTAAGACCTTGGGGCAGGGCAATACAAGGGCTTTAAGCCAGGGCCTCTCCCATGCTGGGCAAGCACTCTACCACTGAGCAAAATCCTCATCCCCTAAACACATGTACTTATGGTTTCCAATGTAACTGGCTGTGGCCATATTCAGTTTGGCCTGTGTCTATTAAGCACCTGCTATGAGACCACTTTCTCTTTAGTCATGGATGATTTTAATCCTGGATTAACTCTCCCGCCACCCCTTTGTTTTGTTTTGTTTTGTTTTGTTTTGTTTTGTTTTGTTTTTCAAGACAGAATTCCTCTGTTTAGCCCTGGCTGTCCTGGAACTGGCTTTGTAGACCAGGCTAGCCTCCAACTCACAGAGATCCACCTGCCTCTGCTCCTGAGTGCTGGAACTAAAGGTCTGCACCACCATGACTGGCAATTCTTCCCTTTTTATTGAAAAATTCAGATTCAAGGATATGATATTTCCTTCCTTTCTCCTTCCAGAGAAAGTCAGTCTCACACACACACAGAGAGAGAGAGAGAGAGAGAGAGAGAGAGAGAGAGAGAGAGAGAAGAAAGTCCCATGTCCCATGTCCCACAGGGAGTTAATTAAGAGCAAAAGCTACATTTAATAAGAGTCTGTGGCTCTCAGTTATATGTTGACTCTACATTACTAGTTAGAAGCCTGAGTATTCTTATTTACCAGACAGCTCGTGAAGTTCATGAGGAAACATGAAAAGGAAACTAGAGGGTAGCAAGGCATGATGCTGCATGCCTATAATCCCAGCACTTAAGGAGTTAGAAACAAGAGGATCAGGAACTCAAGGCCAGCCTTGGCTATACAAGACTAGCCTGAACTACATAAACACTAACTGAAAACTAATAAAGAAGAATGAAAATGGCTGGGAGATGGCTCGGAGGGTAAAGTGCTCACTACACAAGCAAAATAACCTGAGTTCAGATCCCAATGATCCATGTAAAAGCCAGGCATGGTGGTACACTCTTGCAGCCCCAGTGCTCTGGAGGGGCTGTGGCAGGGAAACAGGTAGCTCAGGAGCTCACTGGCCAGCCAACCTCACGGAAAGGGCAGGTTCCAGGTTCAGTGAAAGACCATGTTTCAAAAAATAAGATGAAGAGAAGGAGGCCACCCAGTGCTGACCTCTGTCCTCAGCACACGTACTCGGGGGTGGGTACACCTCCCATACACACCTACACAACACACACACACACACACACACACCACACACATACACACACACACACACACACACACACAGATGTAAAATAGGAAGGAAGGAGGAAGGGAAGGGGAAGTGGCTAGAAAGGGAAGGAAAGATAAGGAAAGGAGTGAGGAGGGCGGGGGAAGAGGAGAGTTCATACTCAAGTCAATCAGCCGAGATGTTTCTGCCTCTTAAATGTGAGGAGTTCCATTTGTTGATGTTGAAAGATCAGTATCGAGCACTTGTGAGGAAGAAATTTATGGTGATTGAGAGATGTTTTCCTGTCAGCTTCTCAGTGCATGTGACCCTAGAGAGCCAGACTGGATAATGTCTTCGTAAAGAAACTTGAATTATGTAGAGAATGGGGGAATGGAGAACTGGCAGGATGCCAGAGTAAGGCCAGCTTCAGTAAGGTAGCCTGGGCTACATACTGAATTCTAGGCCAACCTGGACTATATCATGAAGCTCTGTCTAAAATAAAACAACCAAGATAGAAACTAGATGTGGCAGTACGCATCTGTAATCCCAGCCCTCAGAAGGCAGGGGCAAGAGTACCACAAATCTGAGGCCAGCCTTACAGTGTCAAAGAAAAAAAAAGAGGAGGGGAGGGAGGGAGAAGGGGGCGGAAGAGAAGGACAGAAGCACCATCTAAGAA